>NC_140587.1:698380044-699704071 GCF_964204655.1 Triturus cristatus | reverse complement strand
CGCCAGCATATCTATTTGTAATTCAGAAAATAATTTTTTGTAAAACTCGAGTGGGATTTTGTCAGGCTCTGCAGCTTTCCAAATTGCTAATGATCTAACTGCCTCTTCTAGTTCTTTCAGAGTTATAGGCTTTTCCAAGTATTCACTATCATCTGCTCTTAGTACCTTCCTATAAGGATCCTTAAAGAAATTTGTAGATATGCCTTGACACGTGTGCTCTTCTGTATATAAATCCTCATAAAAAACTCGGAAAACTTCAAGGATTTCTGCAGGTGTTTCCACCGTCTTTCCATTGGCATCTTCAAATGATGTGATAGCACCTTTCATCTCTCTCTCTGCCTTATTTTTTTAGCCAGGCATTTGCCGGTCTTCTCCCCATACTCATAACACTCTTTTATAAATGCTTGATATTTTCTGGCGTTATCTTTAGCCCACTTCTCATTTATCTTAGCCTTACATCTTGCTATCTCAGTTTGAGCTTGAGAGTTATCTGATTTCTCTTAGGTTGCGTATTAAAGTACACTCTGCTTGCCTGAGGTTATTATATAATCCCCGAGTAAGCTGGCTCTGTTGTTTTTGAGCATACAATCCGAAGCTTAGAGTTTCCCCTCTAAGTGAAGCTTTTAATGCGTCCCACATAATGCAACTATTAGTTGAATCGCGGTCTATGACAAGAAATTATTTTAGCCATTTTCATGTGTGGGTAACAAACTGGTTGTTTAACAACAGTTTGCGATCAAATGAGAAGTTCCCCCTAGTTCAGACCACTCCTGGCATTTTAATTGTTAATAAAAGTGGATTATGATCCAAGGGGATTCTCGGAAAAGCCTGTATCTGTGCTTCAGTTAGCAGCATTTTAGTGACCAAAAAATAGTCAAGTCTTGCTAGTTTCTGATGAGGACAGGAAAAATTAGTATAACCAGGATCTGACTGATTCAATCTGGGCCATGCATCCTCCAGCCCATGCTCATATAGAATTTGTTGTAGAGCCTTACAAACCTTGGGCTTTCGCCCTACATATTTGTCTCCAGAAGAGCCCTTAATAACGTCTTCCAACTGGATATTAAGATCCCCACAGAATATCAGCGGAGATGCCCATGACGCTAATTCCATATTTAAATATTCCAGTATTTGAGCCTCATCATGATTAGATCCATACACCGAGCATACTGTGAACTTTTTACTGGCTATAACACATTCCACAATTGCCCAGCGCCCATATTTATCCACTAAGTATTTCCCAGCCTTTACATTTTTTTTTAGCCATAATGGCCACCCCTCTGGTGGTAATCCCTTGCGATGTACAAGCCAGTATTTCATAACCAAGTTCTGTAAGCACCTTATATTTAGCCCAAGGAATATGGGTCTCCTGGAGACATATCAAATCAGGGGCCATATTTTTAATTTCCTGCACTACTCTTTGTCATTTAGACCTCTCATTGAGACCCCGAACATTAAAAGAACATATTGAAAAGGGAAATCATCATTAGCAATGTCAATAATCAGGACGCACAAAGAATTTAAATCCATCCCCCCTTCTCTTCCTGTCTGGCCTGGCCAGATCATATAGAGCCTGTCTAGATAGAAAATTAGATAGAGCTATCAAAATTACCCTAGGTTGAGTAGCTTTTCTAGTCTCATGATTAGTTTTTTGTTGAAAAGGGAAGCGATGGGTCCGTTGTACCCCGCTATCCCACGACCAATGTGTCAGTTCCTGAAACGCTTCTGTGAAAAGGTCTACCACGAATTTCCGCGGATCGGACCCCTCTCTTCCTTCAGGAATTCCCAGAATTCTTAGGTTATTTTGTCAGAGTCTATTTTTCATATCCTCAAGTTTCCAGGTCATATCACTACGCTGTGCTACTAAATCCTCTGTTACTGTCCTCTGAGTATTCATTTCATCTTCAAGAGTGGAGATCCGATTCTCAGCTTCCGTTACCCGTTTAGCGAACTCGTAGCAAGTTTTAGCCACCCGCGTAGTGAATTTTGCAGTTTTCGACACCCCCCCCCCTGTGTTTTCTGACTCTCCACTCGGGTTTCCTCCCTATGCGACATTATAGATTCATAGATAGCACCTACTAAGTTAGTCTGATCTCGTTGCATCCCCTTCAGTAATTCACATTGTGTCTCATTAGATAGGGGCACAGACCCGTCCCCCTCTCTGGGTGCCACTGCTACTTTCTTGTGTATTGTATCTACACCTGATGTCTTAGTCCAGCTCCCTGGAGTCTCTTCTTGATGTAAACTACTGGTCTCACTCCATTGTCCTCCAGGAGAGCTGGACGAGCTATCAGACATCTGTATAGACTCATCCTCTGACGAATTAGTATGATCAGAGAGTGAATAAAAAGGTTCCCCCGAGTCCTTTTCAGAGGATTCATGGGGTTTGCTCAAGTCTATCTGTTGGCTATCTGCTAAATATTTACTCATATGCTGAGCGTCTCTGCTGTTTTCAATCTTTTCAGTCATTTCTAAATTGCCATCCATCCCTGCAATGTTTCTACCTTGCTCATCCCCCTCTAAGAGAGGACTAACGGCATTCTCCAGCGGTGTCTCCTCATTAACCGGTGGGATATGAGTGGTAGTAAGGGCACCATCAATTACACCAGCACCCCCCTGCCCTCCTTGCTTTTGCCTTTGTTCCTTTATCATCTCCGTGTTGCCTTTAAGGTGCTCTGTGCCACCCCCGCTCACCTCCTCCTGTTGTAGTTCCACACCTGGCTCTTTCATTGCGGTGAGCGCAGCCTCTTCTGAGATGTGGCCTTTGTTTTTTAAACCAATGAGGAAAATGGCAGGGGTAACTGCTTTTGTGGATCAAGTATTCACTGGTATCAGGCTACTTCCTGAATCTTGTGTAGCCGCTGCCTGTCTTTGTTTTTCTGAGGCGTTTTGGGTGTTTACTGTCTGCTGCTGCTTAGCCGCTATCACAGCGGGATCTCCAGCTCGTTTGCCACTACGGGCGCCTTTTTGTGGCATATCCGTCTCCAGAGCTCCACGCCCGCAGTCCAAAACCCCGCACCAAGCTCCGCAGGACGGGAGCAGCCGCCGATGCACAAATGGAGGTCAGAGACCCAGGAACGCCAAACGCCAACACGTAAGTAAGCTCCAAAGCATCAGGGGGTCTTTTGCCAATCTATTTACACGTTGTCCTGTGTAGTTCCGCCTTCTCCTTCCTACTCTGGATCCATGCCCCAGTAGCGGGAACTGAGAAAAGTGAAAAGCGAAGATTAAAAAAACTACGGGGGTGTGGGGACGGTCAGCAACGGAGCTCACTCGGCCACACTAGTGGACGCCATCTTGCCTCAACACTTCCTAGACCATGCAAATTCAATGTACTTAGGCTCTCCAGTGAAAATCTTCCATGGTCTTCAGCTAGTGCAGAATGCTGCTAGCCCACTGGTCATGTGACTCTCGTGATATGTGCACATTTCAGCATTGCTCAGACCTCTTCACCTGCTTCCTATCAACAGTATGGTCTGTTTCAAAACTATGATAAATGGAAATAATATGCACCAAAAGAGACTGTTGACTAAATTGGAGTGGTATGAATTGATCATTGTGCTCTGCTAACCAATCACCTGTGGTCCCTTAAGTGAAATGTGTGCCCTATTGTGCTAAGTTTTTTTCTATCCCCACAGTCAGTGTGTGGAATTGTGTGTCCCTCACCCTACATATTGAGCCCAATTTGATGAATTTTAAAAAGCAATTGAAGCCCTAGCTTTTTATTTAATCTTTTACCCTCCGTTACAAAGACTGATGCTCTTCTTGTGTTTATTGGGGTGTTAGCTGTTGTGTTTTAGCCAAGACCAAGAAGCTGTATATAGGAGTACTTTTTGAAAAAAATCTGAACGCACTCTCAACAATGCAGTCTGTTCCATTCACTCTTCTTAAGCCTGGAGAAGTATACATTCACTTCATATAGTATGAGGGCTACTTAGATACCAAGCAAATTGACTGACACAGGTTAGGTGGAGGATAGGATGACTGACACCACCTTTGCATTACACACTGTATAAACCACCCTAAAACACCTCACTAACAAATAATTGGTTGGCCGATACAGTGAACCACACTCTTTGAATCACAACGCCATGGAAGCACCCAACTCCCGCTGTAAGGTGACTCTTACTATACTGAGCATGATCTGTCTTGAGACAGCCCGACCGATGATCCTAGTGGACAGTCACTACCACAGACACCTATGTCTGCGAGGGAAAGAGCTATGTGAGGAACATACATTATATTTGTAAAAAACATGTAATATAGCATAATAGGAAAAAGGGGGGAAAAGGTGTAAATTTGTGAGGAGTCTGCTGTTGCAGTGGAGTTAAAACAGTGGCAGAAGAAGTAGTAATAGTGGGAAGGGGCACACAGAAATGTAGTTTACATCATAGTTGACACATTATGCTTTCCATGAACCCTCTTTGCAGCAATGAGGTGACCAAGAACTATGTTACAGCTGCAGTGTCATGCTGGCGCCCTCCAATATGGAATTTAACACATCCATAGGATGCCGATCCAGTCTAGGACAATCCTACACTGCTTAGTGCATCCTGAAGAGGAGCACCCATTCTACAAATCTGGCAAATACAAGGACCTAAGAGTCGCATTCAGGGCCGTAGCCTAACACCAACAGTAGTCAGCTGTGGAAACAGTTTGTGGGAACACCATGATATCGATGGAAGGTTGCAAACATTGTCCAGAGGCACCATACAAGACTCTAGGCTTGCAACAGGCTTCATGGGAACTGGTCACAGCAGTCAAGTCCTCCATCCTTGTGGAGAACTTCACATCCAGCCGCAGGACACGTTGGGGTGGAAATGTGCTACGCATGGTAAATGGATATTCCCCCCCTGTCCGCAGTGACCTAGCTGCATGTGATATCTGATATTATGATATTTGTGACACAGCTAACATGCTAATCTAGCATGCCGGTTGAGGGCTAGGCTTGTCCTTCGACTCTGGAGATCCAGAGCCTGGTTCTTAGACCTGAATGGGCTCAGCAAGCGTGCGATCTAGCTGACATGGGATTACTGCCCAAGACCTGGGGATTCAACATTAATTGGTGGGCTCAACATAATGCTTTTTATATTTTAAGCACTAAACTGACCTTTTTCTCTCATTTAGGAGAGTGGTTCCCACTGGCCCTACTTGTGTAAAGTTCCACTTGTAGGAGTCACCCAAACCCTTGCACTTAAATCCTCTGTGCATGTTGAGTAAAACATGCACTTTTGTCCCATTGGTGGTACAGGATCCAGTTGACACAAAAACTGAAGTACTACAATTTTTACGTAAGATCAGACTGAAAGCCTTTTTTGCGAATCAAAGCGAGACACAAGAGTGTAATGTGAGTGGTCTTAAGAAAAAATCGTCCTTCTGCCCAGACAGTGCGACTATGCCAGATGAGGTCATACTGTTTGAAAACCAAATCCTGCGGGGAATAGACACACTAAATGAGAAACATCTATCCTTTAAGTCTAATTTTTCCAAACAAGAACGTGCAGCCCTGAAAAGTCTAGCAAGTAATCCCTTAACGGTAATAAAACCTGCCGACAAGGGAGGGGAAATCGTCGTATGGAATAGTGGTGAATATGATAAAGAGTTTTGTAAACAATTTAATAATCCTACACCCTATCGCATAATCCATGACAGCCCTACACCGCTTCTAAAAGTAAAAATGTTGGATTTGACCACTGAAGATTTGGTTTGTGGCTATCTATGCAAAAAAGAATATGATTACTTAACTTTTACAACACAAAAAGTACCCACGATATATGTACTGCCCAAAGTACATAAAAACGCCCAAAATCCCCCAGGACGTCCTATCATTTCTTCCTGTGGGTTGATACTTGAACCCCTGGCCAAGTATATAGACATTTTTTAAACCATTTGTGAGTGCTACACAGGCATACGTGAGCGATACCATGGACCTTATTTTCAAAAATGAACACTCTGTGTTCGATGGAGACTGAAAACTGTTGGTCTCCTTCGACATTGAGAGTTTATACACTAACATCCCTCAGGATGAGGCGTTAATGAGGAAGTAGAACAAATGACATGTGTCCTCACGTTTAACCCGAAGCCAATAAAGTCAAACTAATTATTTTGAGAAATTGGAGGCTGATTGACCATCTGAATATGTCTAAAAAATCTGAGACAACATCTAGTAAGAGCAATAAGGGAACCATTGGCTAAAAAAGATATAAGAGGTTTACTAGGGCTACCTACATTGATAGGACACTATTGTTGCAATAACTGTGTCGCGTGCACATGCACGAATGATTCAAAATTTGTCATGATTAGGCATACGATGCAGACTTTTTCGAATTGTAACACCAAAAATGTGGTGTATGTAGTGACGTGCCCATGTGGGAAGTCATACATTGGACAAACAACTCGGGTGGTAAAAATGCGGGTCCTACAACATAAATCCCGCATAAGATGTAGAACCCAGGGAGCACCACTGGTACAGCACTACATTGAGTGTGGGCACAGTGAGGATGACCTTGTATGGTCCGTTCTGGTGGTAGTAAAGGCATGTAATAAAGGAGAACTGGAAATGAGGTTGAATCGCATAGAAGCACGTCTCATAGAAAGATACCGTACAGCCACAGAGGGTCTTAATGACTGTGATGAATTATGGGCTTTGATCTAGATGAAAATGTATTCCAATAGGGATGTATGTGTCATGATTATTAACCTGAAAATGTGGACAAACGTGTTTTTTTGCACTACACTGTACAATCATGTATGTCTAGATATTCCACTATGACAGACCTGGCAAATATGGAAGTAAAGTTCTTTTTTTAAAAAAAATTTTAACAAACTTTTTTGAGGAACTTTGACAGCGTAATCCGCACAGAAATTGTTACAAAAAGGTCTTTTTCATTCTTTTTCCCTGTTTGGAGGCGAACATAAACAGTACAGTGCATAAAACCATTATACAGTGATACATAGAATGTAGCTGGAGAGGAACTGTAATTACTCCTAAATGCAGATAACAGTGTCCGAATTCCACGCAGCGTTGGTCGTTGTGCATCCATATCATATAACATAGATTTCCTCTTTAACTGAAATAAACAATCCTAACAACATCCTCCCAACCTAACCCTCCCTTCCCATGCTCCTGGTCTGTGTTATGGTATTGCCATAGGTATCTAAGGGGAGGTCGGAACGGGATGTACCAGGGGGGTCTATAGTTCACTAAAATTCCTGAATGGGGGGGCTTGGGGTGCAAGAGCTTGCAATGAGGTGGTCGAAAAGTAGTTTACTAAACTATGGTGTTGGGGTACCCGGCAGGGGCAGGGGGTCAAGCAGTCCGAAGCCGTGTAGCATGACATCCCACTCCATTGAAATGGGTTGTTTTCTTAGTCCTGTCTCTTCCTCCCTCCGAAGGGCTACACTCTCAGCTTTCCCCCACTGTAGCATGTCATCGTGCCAGCTGGACAACGTTGGGCACCTGGGGGATTTCCATCTCATGGTAAGAGCTCTAACTGCCAGGATGAGGGCTAGATCTATCAATCTCAGTGTACAATCTTCAGTGTACTTGTGTGTTTACGAAGGCCCATGAGGCAATCCAGAACGTTATCTGCAATTGGAATATGTGTGACCTAACCCAGGTATCTACGGACATCCTTCCCTGTAGTCCCGGAGGCGGGGACATGACCACAGCATGTGGAGGAAGTCCGCCTCGTCTCCTTTACAACGAGGACAGCTACGGGGAGCCTCGGGGAACATACGGTGTATCCTGTGAAGGGTGAGATATGACCTGTGTAGAACCATTGTTTGTATAAATTTCAATTTGGCGTTATGGGACAGTCTTTTGGGGTGTTCAAATATACACTTCCATGCTTTATCCGATATTTTAGTAGTAGAGTCCTCGGATCATTTTGTTCTAAGGGATACAAGTGTGACAGCGCCATGTGTTCTTATACCCATTATAGCCATCTGACTGAGTGTCCTCCATTCCCCATATAATGTAAGAGGTGGACCAGGGTATGCTGTGGGGGTTCAGTAGGCAGCGGGGTCCAAGTGTTTTTAATGTAATAAGAGACCGCAGCATATAATAGGTATAAATGTGCAAGGATTCGTGATCCAGCAGAGCCCCATCTCCGAAAAAAGCTCCAACATCTTCCACTCCGGTCTCCACCCAGTCACGGATCCTGATGCTTGTGAGTGTGCCCTGTGGTGTGGGGATTCCCAATAAAGGAATGTTCGGCGAGTATGGGGTCGCTGTAGAGGTATATGACAATGCCCTCTTCCAGCATAATAACGCAGTCTTCAGAAGGGGCGGACTGTCAGCAGGAATCTTAGCTTTAGGTAGGAGCAGGGCATTTAGTGTGCCCAGGTTCAGGTCCCTAGTTGAGTAGCCAATTTCCTGAAAATTTCTACCAGCCGTCCAGTAGGATAGCCATTGCAGTTGGCTGGCGTAGTGGTAGGCTCTGAGGTCGGGAACCCCTAAGCCTCCACAGCGAGGTCCCAACTGGAGTTTTTGTAAACTGACTCTCCTACGACCTTTCCCCCAGATAAGCTCCACTAGTATAGTATTCAGGGTGTGAAAAATAGGCTAAGGGACCACAATGGGCAGATTCACAAAATAATACAATAGGCGCGAGAGCATTACCATCTTTGAGATGGCGATGCATCCCATGACCAATAAGGGCAGCGAGGTCCAAAAAGCCACACTTTTTCAAAGGGCCGCTATGGCCTTTCCTAGATTGCCATCGAGTTGATCAGTCTGCATACGGTAGACCTGGATACCTAAATATTTAAAGGTGGCGGGGGCTACCGGCAAGGTATAAGCGCCAAACTGTATGTCGTCAGGGTAAGGTATTTCCTGGAAGAAGTAGGCCACAGATTTCCTTGGATTTATAGCTAGGCCCGAGACCGTTTCAAACTGGGCAAAGATATCTGGAAGGGGAGCATTGTCAGCCGTCAGATCGCGTAAGTATAGCAGGATATCATCCGCATAGATTGAGAGGAGATGGGTCGCGCCATCAATGGGGATCCCCAGCAGGTCTGCCGACCGCCTGAGCGATATTGCCAGGGGCTCTAGTGCAAGAACAAACTGTAAGGGGGACAACGAGCACCCCTGTCTGGTGCCCCTATGTATTGTATACTGGGTCGAAATATGTCAGCCAGTACGGGCCCACGCTGTGGGAAAAGTATATAGTAGACGCACCCATTTAAGATAGGCCTCTGGAAATCCAAAACGTTGGAGTGTCGCAAACATGAAATCCCAGGAGAGGGCATCAAAGGCCTGACGGAGGTCTAGTGCCACGCATCCCGCGGACTGGTACATGAGGGGGATAGCCTTCATAACATAATGCAGCCGTCTCGTGTTATGAGATGTGCTACGGTTCGGCATGACCCCACACTGATCTCTATGTATGAGTGTATTGAGGTAGGGTTGTATGCGGTTAGCAAGGGCCTTGCTCAGGATTTTGTATTCTTTCGCCAGTAGGGAGAGGGGTCTACAATTAGACATATCCATGCAGTCCCGTCCCGGCTTGGGTATCGAGGTAACCAATGCTTGCATGGTAGACTGAGAGAGGTGGCCGGATTCCAGGGCGGTCCTGCATACTGTCTCTAGGGTGGGCGCTAACATGTCTGAGTACGTATGATAGAATTCGATGGGCAACCCGTCAAGCCCGGGAGCTTTATTAAGATGCAGTCCTTTAATCTCGATTCGGATATCTTGCTGTGTAATAGGACCATCTATTTCCTTTTGTATCGTGTCGGGGAGCACAGGGAAGGTAAGGTCCTGTAAGAAATGTGCAATAGAGGCGCTCTCAACTATAGGGGGTGCCGGGTGCTAAGGTGAGTGTAGAAGGCTAGATTTATCTCCTGTTGTGTGTGGGCCATACTGCCATCAGGCTTGCGAATCTGTGTTATTGCCGGTGGATCTGGCCTGTCTCGTACCAGGCGGGCTAGCAAAGTGCCCGTTTTGTCCGCCTCTGAGTGTTTTCGCTGCATGTATGCTCTATGATCAATTATCCGTAGAGAGTCCAATATCTCCGCATGGTCAATACGGGCTTCCTGTAGAGCTGCTGTTTTAGTTAGGTCTGACACTGCCTCCTGTTCTAATGTGTTCATTTCGTGCTCAACTCTGAGCAAGTGTTGATGTATCTCCTGCCGGGCCCCCACTATCTGTCCTATTGATGCCCCCCGCACCACCAATTTTAATGTGTCCCATTCTACTAAGTGAGATGAAGCTGTGTTCCAATTGTCTGCTAAATAATTCGTAATGGTAGTGGAGAGGGATGTCCTGAACGGAGCATCTTCCAGTAATTGTGGATGCAGTTTCCAGGTGGGTACCGGGGTTGGTACCCGTCCCCAGGTAAGTGTGAGCTCTAGGGGATTGTGGTCCGAGAATGTCTTTGCCAGGTAAGTAGAGTGGCTGGCCTGGGTGACGAGGAAAGAGGAACATAAGAATCTGTCTATCCTGGTATGGAGACTATGTACGGGAGAATAAAAAGAGTATTCCTTATGTGTAGGGTGTATGTGTCGCCAAGCATCAGACAGTGCCCAACCATCTGCCCAGGTGTTGAACACGTCGGCAAGCCTGCGGGCATTTGTGCCATGAAGGGGAGGGTGTGATCTATCTAAGTTTGTGTCAAGAACAGCGTTCCAATCACCTCCCAACACCCACGGGATACCGTCCCATTCGGCCAAGGCCGTGCTCAATCGGTGTAAGAATTGGTCCTGATCAAAATTAGGTACGTAAATACTGCCCAGAATCACCAGGGAGCCATCTAGTGTGTCCTTTAGTAATATGTATCGTCCCTGATCGTCAATTCGGCGTTCCAATTCAGTAAATGGGAGCCCGTGGCGTAGCCATATGGTCGTACCCCTAGCAAATGCCGAATAATTAGTAGAGTAGATCTGTCCTCGCCATTTTTTGCGTGTTTTTTGTGTTTCTGTCTCGGTTAGGTGGGATTCCTGCAGAAAGACTATGTGGGTATTGCGCCGTAGTAGATAGGCATGTATGCGGTGCCTCTTCTGAAAAGCCCCCATCCCCCGCACATTCCATGTTAGTAGGTTGTAAGACCCTAAGGTGGAAGAGGTTCTATGCATGCAATAACATCTTGGGTAGAACTCCATAGTAAATGGAGCCAGGTTACCAAAATCGACCAGGAGCCCCTCATCCCTTGAACTCTAACAAAATGTGGCACAGCTCTTCAACTATGCTGGACCCCAACAATTTACCATAATTACAAAACAGATAACGGTGCGTACGCTCATAGGGGGGTCGCTGCCATCAACCATGGTCTTGTCTGTATTGGGGTCAGAGTCCTGGCGGTTCGACAGAACCCAGGGGGTAATGTATTATTGAACATGTCCAAGTCATCCCAACCATGTGAGTGCTCTGTGGTAAGCTGTGGTCCGCCATTCTGTACAGTAGGGATAAGTCGGCTGAGACCCGGAGGTCGTCGATCAGTAGAAATACAACAAATGACCAGCCCATATTACATATACATACGAAGGGAAACATAGCTCTGTACAGTTCTGATCTCCATATGTAAAAGGATACAATGGTCGCTGGATGTCAGGATCTGGATCTGCTGCGCTGGAGTTCAAAGTACTATGATACCTATAGTAGGCCGGGTTTGCAGCCTGTTTACATCATGGCTCAGTTGTCGAATATGTCATCGGCTGCTCGTGGTGTGATAGTAGGGAACAGAGTGATGCTATGCTCTGAATCCGAGTTTATAGTGCTGTCCTCATTGTCCGTATGTATCCTGGTGGAGTCCTCTCAAAATGTCTCAGCCACGGCAAGAGCCTCCTCCTGATCAAGTTTTTGTTGTTCTCGCGATGGCCCATTACCGCCGCTGTTCTGAGTGGAATTTTGTGTAAGCTGTTGACCCAATCTCCGTCGGCCGCTTGAGCCCTGCGAGGAGTTGTCAGGAGGGCTACTCTGACTCGAGCCCAGCCCCAGGACCTCCAGCCATTCCTCGGCATCCGCAGGACTTTCAAAGAAGTGGGTTTTCTTGTCATGTATGACTTTCAGTCTAGCTGGGTACAGGACAGCGTATTTGAGTTGTGCTTTCTGGAGTCTCTTTTTCACTGCTTGATATGACGATCTTTGCCTTTGGACCATGCCGGTGTAGTCAGGGTACAGTGAAACGCGATGGTTCTCATATTGAATCAGCACCTTCTCCCTCGCCTTTTGGAGCAGTAAGTCCCGGTCCCTATAATTCAGGATTTGAACTATCAGAGGGCCAGGTGGTGCTCCGGGCTTGGGTGCCCCGGTTGGTATTCTGTGGGCCCGCTCCACACAGAAGTACGGTGATAGTACTTCCAGTGCAACATTATCCCTGAACCAAGCTTCCATGAATTCTGCGGCCCTGGTACCCTCGCAGCGCTCTGGCAGACCATTTATGCGGATGTTATTGCGTCTGTTACTGCCCTCCGCGTCCTTCACCCGGTCCAGGAGGCCCGTCACCTATTGCTGTAGTTGGTGAATGGTTGTGGTATTCACCGTTATTCTTGGGTCCATGTCTTCAAGGGCTTGTCCATGTTCCTTAACCGTGGTCTGCCCTGAGCAAGGTGAGGCCCGAGGTAAGTGTGCCGATCTGTAATTCCAGTGCTGCCCTGGAGTCACGGATTTCCTTGAGTATTAGGTCCAATTTATCGAGGGAGTCTTCGGTAGAGTCCAGGGACGTTGCGCCCGGTTCCTGGTGTCCCTCCGTGGGTTTTGCTCTGAGTCTGCCCATGTTGTATGCTTTTCAGCCTGGGTACAATGAAGTGGGTTCTGGTCATTCAGGGTAGGCAGATAGGGCGATAAGCATAAGAGGTGGCCCACCCCTCGTCGCAGTACTGAGACCCAGCAGTAGGACCTCGGCAAGGAAATGTCCGCTCGCAGTCCATGCACACGTCGCAGAGGTACCCCCGGGAGCCTGCTCGGATGTCACCTCGGGCTCGTCTTGAGCGCAAGGGTCACATATAGTCTGGTAGCGCCACGGGGGAACAAAGCAAGTAAGTTGGGCCAACAGCCTCCAGGCTGCTAAATCTCCCTGTTTTGGCGTGGATAGAAGTTCAAACGGGTCCCTCCAGATAGCCCCACGACGCGGTATTAACACCAACGCGGAGTCCGGTCCACCATGACGCAATGCAGGGAAAAAAGGAAGTCGGTCCCAGGCCCTGTGTGGCAGCGCGGTCACCCATGAGCCAGGAAGGGGTCCAAGGCAGGCAGGGGACAAGGGCACTATCAGATCTCTGTCCCACCCTGGGTCAGTAGCTTAGTGTTCCCAGCGCTCGCAGTGTTCCATTTATGAAACAGTAAGGTCCAGGCAGAGGCCCACTTCGAGTCTCTCTCCAGGCAGCACGAATATCCGTGGCGTTGAGCAGCAGGGCTGCGCAACCCTATCCTCTGGGCCGCCTACACCACCAGACTGCAGCGCCCCGGGGGGGTAGGGAGGGCCAGCAACGCAGGACCGGAGGGTAGGGGAATCTGCAAAATGGGCGCAGCAACTCACCACAGTGTCCGTCTCCGGTTCGGTCAGGCATCCCCTGGGGGTCTCTGCTGCCTCCGCACCTCATCCGGACCGAAACCAGAGTCTAGTGGCACCTCACAGGTACCCCCCGGGCCTCCACCTCGCAGCCCGCCGGCTCGTCCACCAAGCACCTGGGTCCTCAAGCAGATCTCACCGCCCTCTGCCTATCGGGTCCCGCTTCACATCACCGATCCGGCCAGGCCGCGGTTCCGACGATAGGATCTCTTCAGGTGACGTTGGGTCTGTAGGGGCCGCCAAACAGTGGTGCGCCGGGCCGCTCGCGTCACACGCAAGCCCGCGGCCTCCGCTCGATCTCAGCGGCGGAAAGGCGTTAGTCTCCACAGGGGACCACAGTGCACAGGTGGCTGTGCTCTCCGTCACTAGCAGGTCACGGATGGCAATGCAGGAGGTTTATTTCCCCCCGAGGGTCCGGAGCTCTACCGAGACCTGACCGCCATCTTAGGCAGCTAGCCACGCCCCCCTGGAAGTGATGTTCTTTATATAACAGTGGAGTTGTATAATAGAGACAGAATAAATATATAGAGTGATGGTAAGATTGTAAGCCCGGGTTTTGAACATACAGTGCATGAGAATACTGGTTGTGAGAGAGAATATGGGACGTTATAGGCACACATACCTGAAGCGGAATGCGATTGGTTACATTTAAATTTACATCGGATGATATGATGTGAGCCCCGAAATCTAATGATCGAGGGGGAGGGCGCACACACTCCTTTTGTTGCTATATCAGCAGAGATATTATGTAACTATAGGAGGAGGGCAATGATGTACAATGATAGACCTTGAGAATAGTCTTTCTTCACCCGAGAGGGCGATCCATAGCATTTGAAAACTTGAAGCACGTATGTACTCGATGTTGCCGTGTGATAGACCTTTTAGAATAGTCTTTCTTCACCCGAGAGAGCGATCTGTACCATTTGAAAACTTGAGACAAGTCTGTCTTCCATGTTGCCAGCCAGAGACGTATGACGCGATTACGCGCGTACAATAACATTAACATCCGGAGAGTGGTTGTACGGCATCGGTGTGGCGGGAATAGAGAGGATTGGACTACATCACGGTGGAACCTTACGACAGGTAATTAGAGTTGGCGACCGGCTAGTTAGACCTGCTGAGTAGAGTTTCTGACATTTCAAATGACGCGAGTATAACTTACACATATGTTTTGATCTAGGGAGTGAGGTGCAGGCACGGCCAGTGACTGGAGGATAGCAAGTGTGTATTACAGCGACACATATAATTGAAGGTAATTTTTTGGTAGGCTCTTATGTACAGGAATATAAAGATGTTTTTGAAGCTTTGATATAATGGAGTAGAATGTGAGTTTGATTCATGCTGATCCACATGTTACTATCATAGGTCTCCAGAGGAAGCATGGAACCGTGCTATGGGGGGATTGTATACCCCGATCAAAAGGATTTGTATTGATCCCGATAGTCTGGATAAGACTACAGGTATTTTTATTACACCAGGGTAACTAGCGGTGTTACTGGGTGAGCATAGACACAGTGACATGCATGATTATACGCAATAAGAAAGGGTGCCACGAGAGGAGTGGTTTGGATTAAACACACAAAATACCCCCCCACTATATCACTGAAGGGAGTGGATATCTTCACGTCTGAATCTTCAAACTATTTTTCTGAGCACTGTATGGGCAAATATGGGAAAGAACTAGATTGGTAGATTAAATGTATAGTTATGTAATTGAAAACTCTAATTATTATTGTAGACAGTGTGTACCCTTCTCCTGAGGAAGCCGAAAAGAAATTGTGGGCGGAAACGCGACCGCGTCGACAGATATATGAGGAGTCCAACCATTTTTTAATTTGGTTTTAGTTTATAGGCGCACATAAGTGAATGAGAGAGAGGTATGATACCCCTGGCGCAAAGAGAACTACCTCTGAATGTATCACTCGGATTTAGGATTGTACATGATTATATGTAACAGTTAGGGTAGTGTATATGTTGTATATATTGTGTATATGTACTGTTGTTGTGATCATGATTTATGTTTGATTAGTATGTATTTGTTTGTGTCTTACATATATCATGTTTGGTGTTTAATTTATGTGTAAATGTATGTACCAGAGTCCCGCCGAATGATATTTGTATCTAACAAAATTATAAATATTTACAATCACAAAATATTGAAAATGTCAAGGTAATTGATGGTGCCTTGGACAAAAATAAATAAGTGATTGATCCCTCCATGCTCTTTCCTTTTACATGTTGTAAAACATGCACTGTAGTAAGACTCCATGTGGATGTGAGTGTGAGATTGCTGAGACCAGCGGGGTTGATTTTGGATTGACCCTGATTTTACATGCTACAAGATAGAAGTTGTGGCCCAGCCACCTTAGACAGTGAAAGTATATTGGCTGCATTCCTGAGCTAAAGTGTGTAACCCTAGACACTGAAGTGTGGGAAGATGAAAACAGGGCTGCATGTTCTATGGTGACCTTTTTAGCAGGATTTCTGGTAAGTCTTTCCTGAGCACTATCATTTGGGTTAATGGTGGGAGAATTGAGGTGAAGCAGCTTTCTGTTGTTAGACGGAGGGAGCATCCAGGTAGGGCCTCTAAGGACCTGCTGAGATCCAAGGCTGTTTTTTGTCCTATATTCATTCTTTCATAGGTGAAGGGATATCATCTGAAGTCTGCACAGCTCGCTGGAAGAGCTGTGGATTTGCCTATGACCTGGGGGCCTGTCGGACCTGCCGAAAAGGTGGAGAAGCATTTCCGGCCCCACAAGAGCGGACTGCACAAGAAAGGAGAAGCCCATCTTCTGTGCTGGAAGAGGGGAGGCCCAGGAAATTAGACTGTTTGTGGGAGACTAACTAGAGTTGACCAGTCTGCCCAAAGTTATCCCAGCCTCCCTGACAAGTTCTACTTGTACGTAACATGAACTGAACCAGCTCACCAACATCCCCCTCATCCTGCAGCATGCCCATCCCAGTGACCGCCACCAGAGAAACACAGTGTACTTGTGCTGACTCTGTCTTCTGAAAGCCAAGGTTGGCTAACGGCACCAGGGACTAGAGGACAAAAGACAACTTCTGGGAGTGCCAGGACGTGCCCAATAGGAGCAGACGTCCAACTGGAGCCAAGTTGCCTAAAACCTCTGCACCAGGTCCTGTACTGAGAAATGGAGGGGGGTCACTTGGCCAGGTTGCTGCACCCATGAGCACGCCTGCTCACGTGTGTGGCTGTGGTCCTGCATGCTTTCGCTCAATTCTACCCACCTGACATCTCGGGTAAAACCATCACTTAACTGAACATTACCTCTGTGGACTTTACTACAGATTTGTGGGATCCCTGCTTTGATGATGACCCCGCTTAAAGAGAACTACTTAGAAAAGAAAAAACAGACTGACCTACAGGTCACAGATACCAGCCAAGCTTCTCGTCTGCACCCATAGTAAGCCCGAGCCTGTGCTTTAGTCTGCTGATATCGGTGTAGATAACTCCAGTAATATGCAACCCCGAGTGATTTATATTTCTTATGTGTTGTATATCGTTCTGGCATGATTAAACTACTTATTTTTTACTAAAAGGAAAGCACTTATTGTACCCGTTTGACTGTTTAAGTTCTAAGTCTCTACTAACCCCTCACCCCCTACACTACCACCACCGCCTCCTCCCTACTTTGGGAATCAAATACGGAAAGGATGCACGGACGCCAGAGGCAAACAACTCTAACCACCAAGGTTGTGCCCCAGTTACCTGTGGTCCCCGAAACGTAGTCTGAATCCCTGACTGGATGCGTTGCAAAAAAAAAAGTCGGAGAACAAGCCAACTTTGTATTGTGGATGGAGTCGCAGACGCTTGTGCTTTCCCTTTCCGAAGGGACTTAGCTCACATGTGCTTTTTCAACCAGGCAGTATTAAGGGATTGCTCCTTATTTGTGCAGAACGTAAAGGCATACCTACCAGGGCAGGAAGGCTTTGCTTTTGCACCAGGACCACATTGCCAACACACAAACTGGCAAAAAGACTCTCAGAATCCAAACTAACTGTACACCTTCCAGCGGAATACTTCGCAAGGTGTCCTTTTGGGGCGCCATCCAGGGACCCCACAGAGATTGGTGCAGCAGTAGACCTTGCCCCTGGTTGGGATTGGGTGGTCTGTAAATACTGCAGACTTATCTAAGGTAATAAAGGTGCAGATATCCCTATCAGTTGTAGGACATCTAGAATTGAGTCCACTACTGAATCTTTGTCCATTGCTGTCTAATATCTAGCATGGTGCTGGCTGAGTGGAGAGAAACGAGACTATATCGTGGAATGGAGGCCTGCTCGTCTCCTAATGACTACAAGTCCAGCCTCTGACCTCCATCAGTCTTTAACATGCGTGGTTAATCTGAGAGGTCCAGAGAGACCGAAGGAGAGCGAGGTGGAGAGCACCAAGGATTAGAACAGCTTGCCCACTTTTAGAGAGACATGGGGCCTGTTTCTAGTTGCTCCTCACAGATGAACGTGTCCTGTCCCTCGAGCAGACTTAACTCTGGATGTTTCTGTGGAACTATGTATGACATCAATTAGGTAAACTGCGATTTGTAAAGTGTAGTTCATATTGTCCCTGTGTTTGCGCGCACATTACGCTCCTTCTGTGAGTTCTAGCTAGCTGTGCACTGGGAGTAAGTGGAAACAGAGGCACATGTGCTCGGAATCCAGTCGGACAAATAAATCAAGAATGTGTTAAACAATGGAGGAGAGGCACTCTGAATTCAAGAAGTTTACTTTGCTTAAATCTGTGAGAAGAGATTGCACATGGTCTTAGGGTAGGAGAGGAAATACTGATACCCCGGATTAATCTAATCTATTGTCCTGGAGTGGTAAATACCTCCTATTCTGAATTGTGGAAGAGAAATTGCGAATTACATTCGAAACCGGTGTTTACCCCACCGAATTCGGCATTTACCCTCCCAATCTCTCCAAAGCAGCAGCAAAACGGTGCAAGCACAACACCATGGAACAATTCCCTGATTCACTCTTTGTTGATCAATTTCATAATGGGTGCCTAGGGAAACTCAAAACTGACTTAATTTTTTTCACTCATGATATCCCTTTCTGGTCCACCAGCTTCTTTAATTCCCTCAACGTCTCCTCCTCCTCATCTATCCCGCATGGACCGCGGCTAAAAAATTCCCCCTCCACTAGCTTTAATGGCTCTCTCACCATTACACTTTTCAATAATGGTACTGTCATGATACAAGCTACAGACTCCTGTCTTTCCCTCTTTGATCATCTCTTACTGAATACTGAATACTGAAATATTTGTAAAGCGCTCGAATGCCGAGGCGTCTTGGCGCTAAAGTGACAGTGAGAGCGGTGGAAGTAGATCTTAGTGTGAGGAGAAAAGCCAGGTCTTTAATGCCTTTCTAAAACATTGTTTGGATTTTTGTGAGCGTAAATGAGAGGGCAGAGAATTCCATAATCTAGAGGCTTGGTACGAAAAGGACCTGCCGCCCCATCGCATTCTTCTTATTCTTGGGTGGCATATCAGATCATGATTGGCTGACCTTAATGTACGCGATGGCACATAGCGAGGGAGAAGTTTAGACAAGTCATCTGGTCCCGTGCCATACAAGGATTTATGGACCAGGCAGAGAGCCTTAAACTGTATTCTGGCTTTAACTGGGAGCCAGTGAAGTTCCTTGATGGCTTTGGACGTTGGGTGACGCTCTTCCACTCCCTTCGTCCAACCCATAGAACTATGATATCCCTGGATTCTCCTTTGAGCTCATCTCCTTTCTCCCTTTCTCCCCCTGACTCCCCGATACTTGATCAGGCCGCGTTCCCGGGAGTCACAGGCCTACTCTTTGTTCCCCCCTACCTTTGCTCCCTCCCCTCCCACCCCTCCCTCTTCCCAATTGGTTCCTCCCCCTAGCTCTTCTACCTTGCCTACGGCATCCACTCCCCCTCCCCACCCTGCACCTGCCCGATTCTCTAACGCTTTCTCCTCCCCCTAATTCAACCAACCTCGCCCCTTATTATTCCACCTGTCTTACAACCTGGTCTACCGATCAGCTTTCCTTACCTTCCCCCTTCCCTCCCCCTTTCACCTCATCCCTTTCCGCTCTTCCCGGTCCCCCGTCCCCTTAATTCTTCTCTTCCACCTCCCTTCTCTCTTCAACCTCCCCTTCCTCTGCTTCCTAACCATGTCTCCTTCCTCGACAATTCCTTCCTCGTCTCCCCCTCACTCCACCTGTTGCCTGTCCCCCTTCAATCACCATTCATAACTTACAGTACTTTTCCAGCACCTTCCTCTCTTTTCTCCCCATACTTCTGGCCTTCCTTGGATCCCCCTCCCTCCCCCCCTTGTACAGCACCCTCTCCTCTCTTCTCCACGTACCTTTGGCATTCATCTAACCCCCTGTCCTCCCCTCCCTGTTCAGCCTCTTCTCCTCTCTTCTCCCCTTACCTTTGGCCTTCATTTGACCCCCTTCCGACTCTTCAACCTTCTCCTCCTATTTATGATCTCTACTCTTCCCCTCTGTTCAACACCAGTAAAAATATTTCTCTTAAATATTTCTCTTCCCACCTCTGTTTTATCATCCTCTCCTATCGCCCACCATCTTTCCCCACCTTCTACCCTTGCTCCCCAACTCCCCACCCATTCCCCCACCCCTCCCCTCCCTCCTTTTCCCTCTGCACTTCCTCCCTTTTCCCCCTCCCCCACCTTGCCCCATTCTCCCTCAGTCCCTCCCATTTCCCGCGCATCCATCCCTCCCCGTCCTCAATCACCCTCTGCACCACCTCCCTTATCCCATTCCCCCACCCGTCCCCCCTCACCCTCCGCACTCCCACCCTTATACATCAAGCCACCCAACACTCCGTGCTCAGCTCTCCTCTCCCTAGAAAATAAACTTGATTCTCTCATCTCTTCCATTTCCTCAGCTTGTAGCGTCCATCTCACTTTTAAGCGCCAAGATGTCCCCCTTCCCTAATACCCTCCCGAGGAGTTCCGTGCTCCCGCGCCCCAATAAAGCAAACCACAGTCTGTCCTCTACAGACATCTCCAACTTACTAGCCAGCTACAAGACCACCAGCGTCACTCCCCCTCTACCTTCATCTCCCATTAATTCTACGCAGTGCACTATTCAGACCATCTCCTCTGTCAGAACCTACCAGCCTCCCGCTTACCGGCCACCCTCATTCAAGAATCTTATCCCGATCTCCCTTAACAGCCCTAACGCCCCCATCACCAAAACAGTTGCGTCAGAGCTGCACTGCTTGCTCCACAACTGCAGATCTGCAACCAAACACAAATTGGAAATTTCTGACATTATCACCCTCCAGAATCTTGACATGTTCTTCCTCACTGTGACCTGGTTTAATGACTCCTCTCATACTTTGTTTGATCTTCTGGTACCCACTGACTACTCTATCCTCAGAAATGACAGATCAGACAAAATTGGGGGCGGTGTCGCTATCATCTTCAGGAATTCTCTTCAAATGAAAGCCTTCCCTATGACCCTTTTCCGTACATTCGAATGCCTATCCCTAGAACTTCAAATACATCATGGTTCACCCTTTAGATTCCATGCCATCTACCACCCGCCCGATAACTGCTCTTCCTTTGTGGAGGAACTCACTGACTTCATCAGTGACCAATTTTCTCAAAGTGACAGACAGATCTTCCTGGGTGACTTTAATCTCCATTGGGGCTCTTTGGAAGACTCGGCTGCCAACAAGCTTGCCACCTTTCTCTCAGCCAACAATCTCTTCCAACATTGCTCGGAAACCACTCATTCCAAGGGCTCAATTCTGGATCTTGTTATATCCAAAGCTGACCTGCTGACTACTGCTCCCCCCCATCCATGTAGACTGGTCTGACCACTTCCTCGTTCCCTTCCGTTTTCATCTTTCGCATGTTATAACAATCGGCCAACCTAAAAGAGCTATTACCTGGATCCGGAACACTAAAAACATTGATCTTGACACTTTTTGTGACTCTGCTATGTGGTCACTTCCTAGACTTGACCCCAACGTGGATGTCAACGCTCTCACCACTAAGTGCCTCTCAGTCCTAGCAGTTGAAATCGACAATGTCGCTACACTCCAAAGCAAAAGGAAAAGACACACCCCCTCAGCACCTTGGTTCAATAAAGCTCTCTACAATGAAAGGAAAAACCTTGGAATCCTAGAGAAACATGGACAAAATCTCCCTCTACCTTCAATCTCACTCTGCTACGTTCAGAAAGATTCAAATACCACAACCACATCTTCCATGAAAAAGCATCCCATTTCAGATCCCTCCTTGACTCAGCCAAAAACAGACTCAAAACACTCTTTGACCTCATCAAAAACCCAAAATGTTCTCCCCTAACTACTAAGCCCGAGGACTCCACAAAGAAAGCAGCCGATTTCGCCATTTTCTTTGATGAAAAGGTCAAAGCACTGGTGGATAAAGTCACCCACCCCACCCCTTCTGAGGAGCGGAAATCCTTAGTCACCTAGCAATACTTTGACGCCATCTCGGAAGATGACCTCCTCAAATGCATCCTTGAAACCAAACCATCCAACCACTCTTCTGACCCCATCCCTAGCATCATCGCCATCGATTTCTACTCCCATACTCTCTCTTACTGGACCGGGCTAGTTAATCTCTTCCTCAGCCAAGGCTCCCTCCCTGTTGCCCCTAAATCAGGACAGGTTACCCCTCTTCTAAAAAAAAACCTCCGCTGATGCAACCGACCTCAACAACTTCCGCCCTATCACCAACCTCCCTTTTCTTTCGAAAATCACAGAAAAATGTGTTGCGAAACAACTTTCCCTACATATTATGGACAATAATCTCCTCGATGTTTTCCAATCTGGCTTCATCCAAAATTGCAGCACTGAAACAGTCCTGCTGCAAGTGATTGATGATGCGTTGCATATACTCGACTCCGGGGAATCGTGTCTTCTGATTCTTCTAGACCTCTATGCAGCCTTTGACACTGTTAATCATAGGGATTGGATGGCACAGTGCTTAAATGGTTTGCCTCTTTCCTCTCAAACAGATCCCAAATGATTAAGATAGCGAACAGTCTTTCATCTCCATTGGCTGTAGGTCAAGGTGTCCCTCAAGGTTCTATCCTGACACCCACTCTGTTTAATCTCTACCTGGAACCATTAGGGAACCTCCTAAGCAAATCTGGGATCCATTACCATCTTTATGCGGATGACACTCAAATCTACCTCAAGGTGTCTTCCGCACACGATCTCTCTTTACTCGACTCTACTCTCAACTCCATCCACAACTGGATGTTAGCTCACCAACTCATTCTAAATACCGCCAAAACCGAATTCCGCCTCCTTTCGACCTCTCTCTCTCCTCCTCCTGTTCAATCGTGGATGGATCAGGTGAACCTGCTCAACAACAAACCCATCATTGTCGACAGCGCTAAATCCCTGGGTGTCATTCTTGACAAAAGACTCAACTTAATCTCCCACATCAACTCTATTGCCAAGAACGCACGGTACCAGTTGCGCCTTCTATGGGGGATCCGTCGGTTCTTCCCGGAGAAAGACTTAAAAACCTTGGTACAATCGCTGGTTCTCTCAAGACTGGATTATTGCAATTCTCTTCTGACGGGCCTACCCAAATCCCACCTCTCCCCTCTCAAATCCATCCTCCATTCAGCAGCTCGCTTCATCTCAGGATCTAAACGAAGCGACCACATCACTCCTATCCTGTCCTCTTTTCGATGGCTTCCGATCGAGGCAAGATCTATTTACAAAACTGCCTGCATCACACACAAAGCCTTGCACACGTCCTCCCCTCGTTACCTGGCAAATAAATTGAAATTGGCCAGAGGCTCTCGACTCTTGGGCAATGCAGAAAAGCTTCTGCTTGAGCCCCCCGTCTTTAAAAGGGAAAGATCGATGGCGCAATCCTTCTCAGGCAATGCGGTGAGAATATGGAACTCACTGCCACCTCCTCTACCCGGATCTTCAAAGCTGAACTCAAATCTCTTCTCTTCCAAAGACACTTTCAGAACTAATACTTTCATACTCAGGCCCCTCTTGGAATTTCGCTCTTCATTGTAAATTTGTATTTTTTCCTTTACATTCCTCACCCCTGTGTGCTGTGTTGGATTTTGTGTTTGTGTATCCTTCATTTTTAGTCTGTGTAATGTTCTATTTTGTACCACTTTTCTCTTGTAACATAACTAGCTCTATTGTACAGTGCTCTGACATCTTTGGGTAATGTCTGTGCTTTAAAAAAATGCACTAAATAAAAATAAAATAAATAAATAAAAATGTAACAGAGCTTCTTGCACTTTCCTGTCCATTTCAATTTCAACAAGTTTGCCTGCCAAAAAGAGAGATGGCATTGAATTCCGACCCAGGCACAGTCAGGAGTTTGTGCGGAACTCAGAATTCTCCATCGCACTAGGAACCAGGCCTGGGACAGAGTCCTGTAGGACTGACAGTGCGCGCTGTTTACCAGAAGAAACCTACACTGCTGGAGTCCTTTATGACTGCCCGCACATTACCGGAAGAGGCTGGTACCGAGAGGTTGCTGGTGCAAGAACTTAGACGGCTGGTCGGTTACACGCTGCCGCTGCTAGAGCAATAGAACGCTGCGGAGTTCTTATAATACACCCCTGAGCGGAGGTTGGTGCGCATGCGCGCACCCCTTCCCATCCCCCATTTTCATACACATAGCAGTACATTAAACATTAACGGATTTAACGGTGATGCTTGACAACTGGTTTTTACCCAATGATGTTCTCGGGGAGGTTCTTGCGATTCTCTATGTCCATTTGCTGCTGTTTATTGTGCATTTATAATGAGGGGTGTAAAGTGCAGCGCAATTTGATGACAATTTTTACTTTAAGGTCTGATAGCATCATTACTTTATGGTTGTTCACGCATTTGTGCTGATGGCTTGGACGGCTTTACAGAAGGTTGGCATTGTGTAAACATTACGATACACTTTCAGAGGAGGGGGCTGTATCAATCAATCTGCTACTACCGCAGCATAACACCCACCCTAACGGTGTGTTTTTTCTAAAAATTGTGAATTTACAGTCACCCCTGACGTAGGGCTTGTATAAGCCCGAAATGCATTGGGTTCTAATAAAGAAATGCTGTCTTGAACAAGTTTTGTGTTTTGATCGTATTCTTGAAGAGGTCCGGATGGGCACATCTTGAATATGCGAGGCATTCAAAATGCATGACGCCATATATGTGGACTAAAAGAAAAGCCAAAAGATTTTGGAGTACAATGAGGATTTAAATGGAGAAAACAAAATGTGGAACTACAAAAAGGATTAAATATCCATTTTCGCTGTGCAACTGGGAGTGGAGCGTAATTTCGCTCCCCACTGTACTGTTTAATTACGGTGTGCCATGCGTCAAGGCACATGCGCAGTCTGCACGCAACTTTCTGATGATTGGTTAAACAAAGGAGTAAAATGAAAAGCAACGGTGTGCATACCACCCTCCTGTGAACAAAGAATGCTAAAAAGCATTGGTATTATTTAGGGCCGCTATTGCGACCCCCTGGCTTGCCCATTGCTACCCCTGGCATTGCTCTTGCGGCTCCTGGTCATAAACGCTTTGAAACTATGGAAAATGATTGTTATTTTAACATTTTCCCCGGCAGTTAGTTTCAAAAACATCAGCACCCTATATTTCTCCCAAGAATGCCCCATGCTTTGTTAAAATAAATTAAATACTTTTATTTATTCAGTTTTAATTGTTATGCCCTAACTCTACTGAAATATTTTTAAAACGTGTTTTTAACATATGGGACATGTTATTTTTCTTTCTTATGTTTTTTTTTTTTTTTTTTTTTTTTTTTTTTGAAAAAGTTTTTATTGAACAATAATTCGGTTACAAGTACGGGCCTACAACCACCCGGGCCGGCCGCTAGGTACAGAAGGAAATCTACACATATCAAGGCTACAATCAGTTCCCAGGGCACTGCCCCGCAGTGGCTCCAGATAGTTCTCGAGGAACAGGAAGCGTAAGTCCAACAATCACAAAGACAAAAGGACAAACAATAAAAAACATAAGGCGAGTTATGAGGGAAACCAGTGCGGGTCAGGCTCCCCCCGGGAAACTTCAGTCAGGACAATTGAGCAAACCGCTAAAGAGAGGAGTACCGGGAGGCCGGGGACGGAGGGGGGGGGGGAGGGGGTCAAGGGAGATGAACGTCCATATGTAGTTGTTCCAAAAGGCGCCAGGGGCCATCAAGGGTCAGGGGGACATGGCGATATCAGTATCTACCAGGGGGGGCGTACAGATGCCTCCGCGATACGCGTTCCATTGCCCCCAAATTCTACCCCATGCCCCCGGCTTGCCACGGGCCACATACACAGTCTTCTCCCTAAACATACACCAGTCCATATTCTCCTTCCATACTGACACGGTGGGCGGCCGTTGAGCGCCCCAAAGTTGCGCTATGTCCCTCTTGGCAATCATGTTCCCTAGGGCCGCCCACCGAGTCTGAGCCGCGCTGTAGTCATTGGGCTCCCACACATTCAGGACACAGCGACGCACCTCCGGCAGCAGCACAACCCCAGTGACCTGTCCCATAACCGTGTGGACCCGGCGCCAGTAGTCCGCCACCTCGCGGCACTCCCAAAGGATATGAAGAAAGGTGGCGCTGAGCCCACAGCCTCGCTTACAGAGCCCGTCGCCGGAAAATCCCATCGAGACCAAGCGCGGACCCGTCACATACACCCGGTGGAGAATCTTGAGCTGTACCAACCGGAGACGAGCCGGAATGGCAACCTCCTTGGGGGACGACAGTGCAGACTGCCAATCTTCGTCGTCCAATTCCACCCCATCCCCAGTCCAAGCCTCCCGAAGGCGCACAAAAAGGTCCGCCCGGTGATTAATTAATTTTTTATAAATTAAAGAAATAGTACTATCAGGGACATGTCCGTCAAGTATGCGGTCCTCGAGGGGCGAGGAAACAGGGATCTTGGTCCCCTCCCCGAAGACCGAGAGCAGGGCGTGTCGAACCTGGGCGTAGCGGAAGAACTCCCTGTCGGTCAGCTCGTATTCGGCCTGGAGCACCGCGAAAGTCTTTACCGCGCCCTTGTGCCACAGGTCTCCCACTTTGCTGATACCAATCGTGTCCCACTGGTCAAACCCCTTCGTGGTCCACAAGCTGCCCAGGCGGTCGGAGGCAAACAAGGGAGTAGCACATGTTAATCGCTCACTCCAGCCCATGGCCGCAGTGGCAGCCCGCCAGGTCCGCACCGCAATCTTAGTAGGACCCGTAAGGGTCCGGCCAGCCAGGCGGGAATAAAGTGCCCTGTTGTAGTTCCCGCCGGGAAGCAGGAACTTGTCCATCTCATACGCCGGATTCAAGCCGGGCGCATACGTGGCGTGGTTAATGGCAGATAGCTGCGAGGCCCAATAGTACCTGCGAATGTCAGGAAGCGCGATGCCCCCGTCATACCAGGGGAGAGTGAGCTTGGCAAGAGCAATACGCGCCCGCCCGTCCCACACCAGTCTCCTCTGCAGGCTCTCCACCTCCCGAAAGTAGGCCACTGGGATAACGTCGAAGGAGTTCTGGAGTGCATAGAGGAACCTGGGAAGGGACATCATTTTAAACAGCGCGGCCCGACCCAGCGGGGACAGGGGGAGCCTGCACCACCGGGCCGTGTCCTCCCGCAGTCGCCGAAGTGGACGCAGGAGATTCTGCTCATAGCGAGCCACCGGGTCCAGCGAAACGTATATCCCCAGGTACTTAAAGCCGCTCAGAGATATTTGAATCGGGAGCCGAGGCGGCAGGAGAGGAGGACCACCAGAGATGGGATAAACGCAGGATTTAGACCAATTGATCGTGAGACCCGAATTGTTCCCAAAGGAGGTCAGAACGTCAAAGAGGACGTTGAGTGACTGCCGCGGTGAGGTGAGATACAGGAGAATGTCGTCCGCATACAGCGAGACCCGATCTTCGAAGCCCGGGCCCCACCGGATCCCTCTAAGCGAGGGCTCCCAACGGAGCCAGGCAGCGAGTGGCTCCAGGGCGAGAGCAAAAAGCAACGGGGACAACGGGCACCCCTGCCTCGTGCCCCTGCCGAGGGCAAAGGGCCGAGAGACCCGCCCATTCACCACCACTTGAGCCATGGGTCCCGTGTAAAGGAGCCTCACCCAGCCAATAAATCCCTCTCCAAAGCCGAATTTATCCAAGACGGCCCAGAGGAATGGCCACTCAATAGTATCAAAGGCCATCGTGGCATCCAAAGAAACCAGCACGGCCGGTTCGGAGAGGAACTCCGCCCTGGCAAGGGCACCGTGAAGACGCCGCAAGTTAAGAGCGGTGTTGCGGTGCGGGATAAAGCCGCATTGGTCCGGATGAATAAGGTCGCACACGACACTCAACAATCGATTGGCCAGGACTTTCGCCAGGATTTTAGGCTCCGCATTGAGCAGTGAAATGGGCCGGTAAGAAGTACAGCGGTCTCGCGGCTTGCCCTCCTTGGGGATAACGACTATGGTGGCCAAGCGCTGGTCGGCCGGAAGGGAACCCGCCGCAAGAGAGTCGCGGAACATGCGGCTGAGGAAGGGCGCAAGCTTATCAGGACGCAATTTGTATAGTTCAATGGGCAGACCGTTAGGACCCATAGCCTTGCCCGAGCGAAGGGAACGGATCGCGGTCGCTATTTCATCCGACGACAAGGGAGCGTCCAGCCGCTCCCGGTCCTCAACGGACAGGCCGGGCAGAGCAATATCTCTCAGTAGGAGGCGAGAGTCATCCTCATCCCTGTCAGTCACCGGGGAGTACACCGCCCGGAGGTGGTCAGCGAAACATTCCACAATCTCATCCGGCTCAGTCACACACACACCATCCGCAGCACGCAACTCGGGGACCACACGATTCACTCTCTCCTTTTTGTCCAGCCACGCAATCAACTTTCCCGCCTTGTCCCCCGCGTCATACAATCGGCCCTGCTGCTCCCTATACATAGTTTTGGCCGCGTCAGTGACCAGGGACCTATATTCGAACTGTTTCAGGCTAAGGGCATGTAGCCCGTCCGGAGTAACATTCGCCTCCAAGGCCGACTCCAACCCCGAGATGTCAGTCTCCAGCTTCACCACCGCCTCGCTCCTAACCTTCTTGGCCACCACTATCTGGGCGAGGGCGTGTCCGCGTATCACAGTTTTAAAGGCTTCCCAAAGGGACAACGCAGACGACACCGACCCCTCGTTTTCACTGAAGTATTGGTCCATGGCCTTAACCAGGCTGTCACGAGTCGCAGGGTCCCGCAGGTACCAGGGGTTAATAGGAGCTATCCGCCCTGCGGACCGCGACCCGGTGTCAAAGAGAAGCCACAGCGGAGAATGGTCGGAGATACCACGCGCCAGGTGTCTGACCTCTCGAATCCGACCAGTCTGCGCCGCGGGCATAAGGAAGTAGTCTAACCTGGAGAGACTCCCATGCGCCCCCGAATGAAAGGTGAACTGACACTGGGTCGGATGCATTAGTCTCCAACTATCCACCAAGCCGAAGGTCTCCAACATCCCACCCAGCCATGACTGGGCAGCGGGGAGGGTCCTCGGTGGGTGACGATCCAGTTCACCCGAAACCACAGAATTAAAGTCCCCGCCCATGAGCAGGAGGCCGTCCGGAAGGTCAAGCAGCATTCGACCCAAGTCAGTAAAGGTGGAGTTCTGGAGGCCCGGGGGGACGTAGACTGAAACCAGGGTAAGGGGCTGCCCCTCCCACCTCCCAATCAAACACACATAGCGCCCTCTGTCATCCGAGACTATCCTCGTGATCTCCACCGGAAGGGAGGTTCGCAGGAGAATGCCCACCCCCCTGGAGCCCGTTGTGAAACCAGAATGGGCTACGAGGCGGTATCCCCCCCTGTTCATCGCATGGCAGACATTGCCGACCAAGTGCGTCTCCTGGAGAAACACCACATCAGGAGTCACCCGACGCAAATATTGCAGTACAACACCCCGCTTAATACGGTCCCCCAACCCATTGACGTTCCATGACATAAGCCTCAACCCGTCTCCCCCCATCCCCTCCAATAGATCAAGAGGCCCCCAGCCCGCAGCACGGTTCCCAAATATGGACAAAAATCAATACCTCGCCCTGTAAACAAAAAACACACAACAAAACAACCCCTCTTCCCCCCCACCCCACCCCAAGTCCAACTCCCCCCACCCTGCACCCCTGCGGGCCAATGACCCCCCCCAACTTGCAGTGTGCCTGTCGCCCCCCTAACCCCATTCTACAAAAAGACCCCGGAGGAGGAAAGGGACCCGAACCCGCCCGCACCCCTCACGGGTCCTGGTAAGACACAGTATGCAAAAGAAGTAAGACCCAACTGTACAGTGCAAAACCGCAAAAGCAAAGACCAAATGTCAGTCTAAGGGGACCCGTCACCTGCGGTGCCCCCAGAGGGCCCGGGCCGGCCACCCCCGTCCGGCAACGAGTCCAGCCAGTCACTTGCGGCCACAGGAGAGTCAAAAAAGGCTGTCCGCTCTCCATGCTCCACTCGGAGTTTCGCCGGGTAGATCATCGAATACTTCAGGCCTAGCTCGCGGAGACGGCGCTTCACCCCTTGGAATCCCATCCGCTGTTTCTGGACCAGTTGCGTGAAGTCCGGATAAAAATTGATGGTCGAGTTCTCGTAGCGGACCGGGCCACGGGTCCGTGAAGCCTGCAGAATAGCGTCGCGGTCCCTGTAGTGGAACATTTTAGCCACGATAGGCCTCGGGGGGGCCCCCCGGCCGCGGCCGGCCGCCCGGAACTCGATGGGCCCGCTCCACGGCGAAGAATTTGCTTAGGCCAACCGGGGACAACTGTTGCAGGATAAGTTCCTCGACCACGAGGTCCACCGGGCGGCCGTCGGAGGACTCCGGTACACCAATGATGCGGATGTTGTTGCGTCGGGCCCGTCCCTCTAAGTCCTCAAGCCGCCGGGCCATATGGTCGTTGACCACTCTAATGTCCCCAAGCGCGGCCCGCAGATCCGACACCTCCGCACCCAGGGTGGAGGTCCGTGTATCCAGGGCCTGGACCTTCTCGTTGGTTTTGGAGAGGTCGGCCCGAATCAGGGTGACATCGATCGCGACAGTGTCGATCTTACGGGCCAGGGCCTCATATTGCGTCGCGATGGTTTCCCTAATGCCCTCGATGGCGCCCATAATGTCCTGCAGGGAAAGTTCCGCAGAGACGGTCGTGCCTCCCCCTGCAGCATCCGGGGAGAGGCCAGCAGCGCCAGGGGACCCCCTGCCCTGGGTGTAGCGGTCCATGTTGTTGCTCTGGACCGCTCCCCCGCGCAGAGAAGCCTTGGTCTTGCGCCCCTCCGGACCCCCTTTGCCCGCCATGCGAGCGCAGTCTCTCAATGGGACCTCCGATCAAGAGGTGTGCGGGCGCCAGCAAAAGGACCACAAACTGTCGATGTGGGGGTCGGAGGCGTTAGGCCCACCAGTAGCAGATGGAAGCAAGCCTCGGGCAGAGGCCCAGGAGGCACCTCGCCACCTTGAGCACGCACGCCAGCCGATCTCCTGAAGGCCAAAATCGAAACCGAAAGTGCTGACTCGGCAACTGGCACCGCGCTGAGGCCGCTGTTGTTCAATTGCAGCCCGGCCCCACGGGTCACCTTCACCCCGGCCACCTCCGTCGGGTGGGTCCCAAAAGTTCCGACGACGACAACTCAGGATTCCCAGGTCCGATTAGAGTTTTAAAAAGAGATATATGATCAGCTGGTCTTCATCTCCCAGATTCCATAAACCAAATCAGGATAGTCTCAGGATATATTCCGAGGAGCAGAAAGGGTCCGAGGAGCCCTGTGCTCACGCGACCATCTTAGATGCGCGCTAGGCTCCTCCTCTCTTTCTTATGTTTTAATAATAGGTTTTTTATTTTTCCTCCCGATCACGATTGAAAATAAATATTGGCCTCTTTCTGCTATCAGGGTACCAATGACACTTTGTTTCCTGTTTCTGATGGACTTAGCCTGGTTTAGCACAACTTTTGGAGTGGTGTTCATCCAAGCCTGTGCCTACTCCCACTATGGATGTGTAACATTGCTCAAAACCATACACCAATCTAAAACATTAATGCAAATAGGCACAGAATATCAATGCATTTACATCCACATACATAGTCATCTACAGTGTCCGTCCATGCACACATTAAAAAACGCACCCACTTTGAACATCCATACTCAGAACCACGAACAGTGAGAGACATATCTAGAACATTCATACACAAGCCCACAAAATGACACATTAAGATTATAATACCTTCAACTGCTTCATCCTAATTATTTTAAGGGAGAAAAATGAAAGTACTCCTGAGGCCAGGCTTACATCCCTCTCACCCGCCAAAACGAAATAACATAATGGGGAGCCGCGGCCAACGGCGAATAGGTTAAGGGAGCCATGGGATGAAACAGTTTGGGAACCACTGTCTTAAAAGGTCTGTGAGTGAGTGTGTGAGTGTCTGTGAGTGAGTGTCTGTGTGACTCAGAATGGGTGTGTGAGTGCCTGTGTGCGTCTGTGAGTATGTCAGTTCCTGTGTGGGTCTGTGAGTGTCTGTGTGTGTCTATGAGCGTGTGGGTGTGTGAGTCACACTATGGGTCTGTGAGTGCCTGTGTGGGTCTGTGACTGGGTGAGTGAGTACATGTGTCGGCCTGAGAGTGAGTTAGTGTGGTTTTCTTTTTTAATTGCTGCAAGATCGGCAAATCCGTTGTGGAATTGCACGAGGCCACGCTGAGCGCCGCAGCGTATCCGCGAATCCCCGCATGTGGAAAATAAAAATGTTCTAAGACAATTTCATGACCTTTATGAGTCCCTCTGCGACCCGTCTAACACACCCATGGGGTCAGGGTGCCTTACCCTAACCTCAACAATCAGTTCCTAATTCAAATGTTAGGATCCGGGACTGTGCTCTGATCGATAAAATGGCGGCTGCCACTTTCCTTTCAGGTTGCGGCCAGCCAGCACAACATTTCTGTTGGCGGGTGGATTTGCGAAACTGCAGTGGAACCGGAGAGGGTCTGCATCCCTAGATATACATATTTTCTTTTTTGTTTAATAACTCTGCAAGTACTGAACAGATTTACACCAAATCACAAAAGAGCGCTTTCTAGACCAATAACTAGCTTTCTGTCAAATTTTGTGTAATTCCGTTCAACGGTTTGGGCTGAGTGATGTAATATATGAGGTCATATGCAGTGCATTGCGGGGGTGTAAATTATAGTTAGCTCAGGTAACTAACTATAACTGCTAGATTTAACTGGTTTTATATGAGTTATAAAATGTCCCAGTAATCTTTTTTCCCCAGTAAAAAAAAACATACACATATGCCTTCTCTATGATGTGAAGATACAAGGAAGGATATAGATACTCCTGAGGCCAGGCTTACATCCCTCTCACCCGCCAAAACGAAGTAACATAATGGGGAGCCGCGGCCAACGGTGAATAGGTTAAGGGAGCCATGGGATGAAACAGTTTGGGAACCACTGTCTTAAAAGGTCTGTGAGTGCCTGTGTGCGTCTGTGAGTATGTCAGTTCCTGTGTGGGTCTGTGAGTGTCTGTGTGTGTCTATGAGCGTGTGGGTGTGTGAGTCACACTATGGGTCTGTGAGTGCCTGTGTGGGTCTGTGACTGGGTGAGTGAGTACATGTGTCGGCCTGAGAGTAAGTTAGTGTGGTTTTCTTTTTTAATTGCTGCAAGATCTGCAAATCCGTTGTGGAATTGCACGAGGCCACGCTGAGCGCCGCAGCCTATCCGCGAATCCCCGCATGTGGAAAATAAAAATGTTCTAAGACAATTTCATGACCTTTATGAGTCCCTCTGCGACCCGTCTAACACACCCATGGGGTCAGGGTGCCTTACCCTAACCTCAACAATCAGTTCATAATTCAAATGTTAGGATCCGGGACTGTGCTCTGATCGATAAAATGGGTCTGCATCCCTAGATATACAATTTTCTTTTTTGTTTAATAACTCTGCAAGTACTGAACAGATTTACACCAAATCACAAAAGGGCGCTTTCTGGACCAATAACTAGCTTTCTGTCAAATTTTGTGTAATTCCGTTCAACGGTTTGGGCTGAGTGATGTAATTTGTGAGGTCATATGCAGTGCATTGCGGGGGTGTAAATTATAGTTAGCTCAGGTAACTAACTATAACTGCTAGATTTAACTGGTTTAATATGAGTTATAAAATGTCCCAGTAATCTTTTTTCCCCAGAAAAAAAAAACACACACATATGCCTTCTCTATGATGTGAAGATACAAGGAAGGATATAGATAGATTGATTGATTGATTGATTTCAGGGGCGCAACTAGACCCAAACTTCGGGGTGGGTCTACTGGGTCAAGGAGTGGAGACAAGTTAGCGATCCTTAGAGTCAATACAGGAAAAACAGACTGATAAATTATACATTTTAAATATACTGGTCAAATATGATATGATTACAAGAAACGTGTTTAGTGGATTTATCAATGTTTATAGGCTACTGACCGAGATTACAAAATTCCCTTGCGTTTTTCAGTCGGAGAAAGAAAAAATTAACACCAGTGTAAAATAAAAATTAAGCAAGTTGTCAGTAGACGTTGCCTGACATTTGACTTCTGTCTTTGAACAAAATGGAAATGCAACAAAGGCCAAGCGTCGGTACTTATCATTTCTGCCCATTTTATTCAACTAGCCTCTCTTCCTTTAAGCAAATACGTATTTCAAAATTTTCCATTTAGAAGTGCTTTATTTACTTTTTATATTTATAATTATTATTTCCAGTTATATTAAACTAACAAATGATAATTGATAATATTCAATGGGGTTCCTCAAATGTGGTTCCTCTATTTGGAATAAATAAATAAATAAGATCAGCATTGAACCTCAGAAAGGTACCAGCTGATTGCAATATGTTAACACCTTCAGCGTTGTTTATATTCTATCTGAGGCTACACCCATGCACCTCTGTCTTTCTATGCCCACATCTTTCCTTTCTACTCACACTTTGATTAGCAGCTTTAGCTGAAGTGTGCTCCAGCATCCTTATCCCTCCCATAATGTTTCTATCATGTGTGTAGCACTTTAAATCATAGCTTGACTTTGTGCAACTCTCCCTAGCCCCGCTCTGGACCAAGATTATAAATAGCTCTTTGAGAACTGGGGTCATGCCAGACTGTCTCAAAATCGGCCAAGTCACGCCATTACTGAAAAAAACGAGCTCTGACCCAAACGATCTCAATAACTTCAGGCCTGTCTCCCATTCTTAGCCCAAATCCTGGAAAGATGTGTTCTCCTGCAACTTACCCAACACATGGACAGTAACAACCTTCTAGACCCTCACCAATCGGGCTTCAGAAAAGGATGCAGCACAGAGTCAGCGATACTGAATGTCATAGATGATCTCTGCAAATCACTAGACACAGACCGATGCTGTCTACTCATACTCCTGGACCTATCGGCAGCCTTCGACACGGTAGACCACAAACTGCTCATCGATGTACTTTGAGAAAGGGTTGGAGCAGAAGAGGTGGTCCTGCAGTGGTTTACCTCATTTTTGCAGAATCGCACCCAAAGAATAAAAATGTAAAACTGCACGGCTGACCTACTCCCCATAAGCAGGGGTGTCCCTCAAGGATCAGTTCTCTCCCCATCACTGTTCAACATCTACATGGAGCCCCTCACCACCATACTCAAAAAAGCCAACATCCCCTTCCATCAATATGAAGACGATACCCATATCTACCTAGAAACTTCCTCCATTGGTGACATTCAAAAACTAAACGTCACTCTAAGAGAAATCCAACACTGGCTATCCCTCAACCACCTGAAACTCAACCAAGATAAGACCGAAATCCATCTCATATCCAACAAAGAGCAGAGCCCACAAATCACAGAATGGGTAAAAACCATTGATGCTCTCAACTACAGTCTCACCCCAGCCGGCTCCATAAAATCACTGGGAATCCCTCTGGACCCGAACATAGACATGGTCAAACATATCAAGAACACCGCAAAGTGTGCCTTCTTCAACCTAAAACTACTCAATAAAATAAAACCCTTCATCCCTCCCAATGACCTCAGACAGGCTACTCAATCCCTGGTGCTGTCCAGATTGGATTACGGAAACGCAACCGTCACAGGCGCAGAAAAATCCCACTTAGCTCCCCTCAGATCAACTCTAAATGCAGCATCCAGGATTGTCACTGGAGTAAATCTATATGAACACATCTCTCCCACTCTTAGAGAGCTAAAATGGCTTACAATCGAAATGCGTGCCAACTTCAGAACTGCTTGTCTCACACACAAAGCTCTACACGCTGGTAAACCTGCCTACCTGGCCTCCAAATTTAAGAAGGCCGTTCAGACAAGGAACCTCATGAGCATTAACACTCTACTTCTCATTCATCCGAAAATTCACAAACAAAAAACCCTATCACGTTCCTTCTCTGGAAATCCGCCCAAGTTTTGGAACTCCATCCCAGTCCATATCGGGACTAACCCTTCCTTTACAAAATTCAAAAGCCAGCTCAAAGACCTCTTCCACAGCCAAACTTTTCCGATTGGATAGCTGCCGCTTAACGTAGAACCTTGCCCACTGCAGTATATAGTCACTTTGATAAGAAGGCGTCTACATCACCTACCTCTTGTCTCTCTCCTTTGTCCCTCCTCCCTGAACTGGACTCGTCTTGGATCAATTTGTTGTTATTGTTATTTGCTGTGTTCGATTGCTTCAGGATAAATGTTGTAAAGCGCACTGATACCTTCGGGTCTGGCCAGCACAATAGAAAACTCCTAAATAAATAAATAAATGTGCATGTGTGCTGTGTACCACAGCGTGTGTCCGCACCTTATTGTGTGCATTTGAATGGCTGCAATCTAACATTAGTTTTTTTTGCCTGTTCTCGCCCCTCTTGTTTGTGATCCATCTTGATTTACAGCCTTTTAAATCCCCACGCCTGCGTGGCAAAGCACATGTTGGCAGACTGTTATTTGTATACAAGAAGAGCTATGTATATCAACAGTGAAAAAATCACTACATAAAGTGTTATTTGCATCTCGCCATACTACTTTGGTGTTGCCTTCAATGTACCACAGTAGTGAGTCATATGTAATATGAATAACTCTAGGTTGTGCATCCCCCTTATATAAATGCTGAATGTAACTAGGTGTAAGGGCTTCTACCTAGATCCATGCATTACCTAAAACCATAACATTCAACAGAGACTTCCTACTAATTAGGTGTGATGGGACGCATGCAGTCCAGCCAATAGCCCGTCCCCTTCCCCAGTCTGTTTAGAGTGCCCAGTCTGTTTAGAGTGGGAGTGGAGTGGGGTAGATTGGGTAGATTATAGCGGGGTAAATTGGAATGGAGTCAGGCAGATTTGGGTAGCTTGGAGTGCTGTAGATGTGGGTAGATTGGAGTGGAGCGGGATATACTGGGGGAGTGGGAAGGTGGAATGGTGTGGGGCAGATAGGGATAAGTGGGGTAGATTGAAGTGTGGTGGACTGGGGTAGATTGGGGTGGAGTAGAGTAGATTGGAGTGGAGCAGACTGGAGTAGATTGGAATGTGGTAGATTGGGGTGGGGTACATTTGAGTAGTGTATATTGAACTGGGGTATATTGGGGTGGAGTGGAGTATATTGGGGTAGAGTGACCTATATTGGGGTGGAGTGGGCTAGATTGGAGTGAAGTGGAGTATTTTGGAGTGCGGTAGATTGTGGTAGAGTAGAGTGGGGTATATAGGGGTGTATTGGAGTGGAGTGGGGAAGAGTGGAGTGTGGTGGATTGGGGTAGAGTGCAGTGGAGTTGAGTGGGGTAGATTGGAGTGGAGAGGTGTAGACTGGAATGGAGTGGGTTAAGATTAGGGTGGTGTGGGGTAGAGTTGCATGGGGTAGATTGGGTGGATTATAGTTGGGTTGATTGGAGTGAAGTAGGGTAGATTGGAGTGGAGCTGTATAGAGTGGTTTGAGATACATTGGGATGGGAGGGGTAGATTGGAGTGGGGTAGATAAGAGTGCAGTTGTGTGGGGTAGATTGGAGTAGTCTAATTTGGGATGGAGTGGGGTAGATTGAAATGGGGTGCAGTGGGTTAGATTGGACTGAAGTGTGGTAGATTTGAGTGGCCTGTGGTATATTGGAGCGACATGGAGTAGATTGGGTAAAGTGGAAGGGAGTATGGTAGATTGTGGTAGCGTGGAGTGGGGTAGACTGGGTGTATTGGAGTGAGGTAGATTGGGGTAGAGTAGAGTGGAGTGGAGTTGGATAGATTGTAGTGGAGTCTACATTGAATGAGACAGATGGGGAAGAGTGGAGTGGAATAGATTGGAATGGAGTAAAGTGGGGTAGATTAGGGTGGATTTGAGTAGGGTAGCCTGGAAAGGAGTGGGGTAAATTGGAGTGGAGTGGGGTGGATTGGAGTGGAGTGGGGTACATTGAAGTGGAGTAGATAAGGGTAGATTGGGGTGGGTTACATTGGAGTAGGGTATATTGGGGTGGAGTGGGGTAGATCGAAGTGTAGTGGGGTAAATCGAAGTCGAGTGGGTAGATCATACTACAGTGGGGTAAATCGTAGTACAGTGGGGTAGATAGGGGTAGCTTGTAGTGAAGTGGGGTAGATTGTAGTGAAGTGGGGTAGATTGTATCATAGTGGAGTGGGGTAGATTGGGGTAGATTGGATGGGGTGGAAAAGAATGGGTAGATTGGAGTAGGGTATATTAAGTTGAGTGGGGTAGATTGATGTAGAGTGGGGTACATTGGTGTGGAGTAGATAGGGGTAGAATTGAAAAGAGTGGGGTGGGGTAGATTGTATTGGGGTGGAGGGTATTGTATTGGAGTGGATTGGAGTGGAGTCAGGTAGATTGTAGTGAGGTGGGGTAGATGGGATCGTAGTGGAGTGGATTGGGGTAGATTGGAGAGGGATAGATTGGGTAGTGTGGGGTAGATTGAAGTGGGGTAGATTGGGATGGAGTGGGTAGGGGTAGATTGGGATGGGGTGGGGTAGATTGGAGTGGAGTAGGGTAGATTGGGTGGATTGGAGGGGAATAGATTGGGGTAGATTGTAGGGAAATGGATTGGGTTAGATTGGAGTGAAGCAGGGTAAGTGGTGTGGAGTGGAGGGGCCTAGATTGGAGTGGCATGTTGTGTCATGGAGTGAATAGCTTAGAGTGGCGTGGAGTCGAGTGGCATATCCTGTTGTAGAGTGCCTTAGCCTGAAACCGGTCCCAGGATGCTTTTTTCCGGTCCAGGGAAGACATGGCTTGGCAGTTTGGGCTGGACTGTTCCCAGGAGGCACAGGGTCAAGACTGATTTATATATAGCTGTGTCTTAACAGGGGTGGCGACGTAAGCTAAAGAACAATGATGGGTTCAACCCAGATCTGTGACTGGGGGTGAGTGTCTGAAAAGTTTCAGCGCTCCATCCATCATCTCCTTGTGTTTGCTTTGTTCGCCCTAAATTGGCAGGGTATGCTCAGACGTGGGTCCCTTGCTCACTTTGCCACTTGATTCAAGCTAGCCTGACTGATGAGGGCTGTCAGCCTGAAACCGGTCCCAGGACACTTGTTTCCGGTCCAGGGAAGACGTGGATTGGCAGTTCAGGCTGGACTGTTCCCATGAGGCACAGGGTCAAGACTGATTTGCATATAGCTGTGTCTGAACTAGGGTGACGAAGTGAGCTAAAGAACGATGATGGATTCAACCCAGATCTGTGACTGGAGGTGAGGGTCTGAAAGGTTTCAGCGCACCGTCCATCATCTCCTTGTGTTTGTCATGGTGTGTGCACTGCCATTACAGACAACTCATGTTCAATTGAAATGGCATTTGCATGTGCACCGAAATTTGGTTTTACTGTGTACAAAACATAATGTGTGCAAATGTCATGATTGTGTTCAAATATTTTCCTCCACAGTTGAGAATTACAAACAAGCATTGGCATAGCCAATAGGTTTCGCCTTTGGGACCTTATAAGTGTTTAGCCATGCAACAGTTGAATAACTAAATACTTATAAGGTCCCAAAAGCGAGACCTATTGGCTATGCAAAGCGGCCGGTGCGGCCGCAAAAGTGGAAGTAATCGTTGTCAAGCGCGGCGCGCGCGCCCGAGCACATGCACTGTAGCTCTAGGCTGGCCTGGTAGCACTTTTTGGAGCCCTCTCAATAAGTCTCGCCAGACCAGCGCATGCGCTGGGTCAGGCGAGACCTAAAAAGTGCTTCATATGTACTAATTCTGATACATCTGCACAGTTCTTTTTTTGTGTGTGCTAGAAAAAAAAATCCTACACCCTCCTCTTACAAAGGGCACTCAACAGGATTGTCACATAAATGTGCTCACTTTGAAGTCAGAAAAAGAAAACAACGAGCTCCCTCGGCAGACAGAGGCTGACCTCTGTCTTTCAATGCACAGCAAATGTGACAAAGTAAGAACAAGATTTTAAAAGGCTTGTTTACAGAAAGTGAGTTTGTGAAAGAATATAGTAAACAAGATTTGGGCAACTGGAGGGGCGAATTCAAGCTGGACAGCCCAAAACAAAGCCAGCAAGTAGAAAGCCATATAATGTGAGTTACTCACCACAAAGCCAATTGTCAGCAGTGGACAGAATGCATTCCCAGGGAAGCTTTCAGAATGCCCGCAGGAAGTCATAAGAAAACTAGACAACAGGCTTCAACCTTAAAAGTATCCCTTTCATAATCACATGCTAATTATCTATCAGGTATAACAGCCCTGCAGCACAAAGCAGTTATGTGCCTACCTGTACTTCAGGTTGTGGGAGCTTGTAGTTACTTTGTTTTTTTTCTCGCCCCACAGCTGATGCTTTTATCAGGGGTATGTGCCATCATTTTTGGGCTTTGGAAACCCTCTTAACACCCTCTCAATTCGATGGTGTCGCCCTCCATGGACTCTTTGTCACACTCCATGGACTCCTTTTCACTCTCCAATCAAGTGAAATTCCTCCCTTAGACTAGAATAGACTAGCCAATGCTGAAAACGTTGTTCATCCTTATAAAAATGTTCATTTCTGTTGATTTCAATGGAATCGCCCTCAAAACCACATGATCTCATGGCGATCAAAAGGTTGAGAAGTATGCATTTTGGGGCATATATTTTTTCCTATTTGAATATTTACCATGAAGAGAGTCATTACTGCCGGCAGTAATTTACCACCCGAATACATTTGTCTTCACGCTTCAGTAATAGACTCTAATGATTTAATACCGTCATTGATAATACGGAGGCAACAGACAAGTTTTTTGTACGTTGTGGAAATACAGAAGCAGTAGAAGTAGCTGTATTTGAAAAATGCAGCACAAAATTCTCAATCTATTACCATAAACAAGAATTCATTTATTGGCGTGTGAATATTTGTTTCTTATAAAAAAGATGAGCGTAAGCGTTGTAGCGTTGTAATTATTGTCAACATACAGATCAATGAAATGTTGGATGCCTTGCAGAAATAGTCAGGACTTCGCATTATGAAGTGCTGGTGAATCTTTAAAAATCTACGCATTCCTTTTTAGTAGACAGAAACCGAATTAGCTTTGCAGTTTGCTATCCTGTGGCACGTGGCTGTTCGTCCAGTAACAAAAAAAACACCAGATAAACAAGAGGATTAACTGTTTACTTAAAGTTAGTAAAAGCGTGCTTGTTTTTTCAGACGAAGAACACCATGTACTATTGTATCTGGTTTCAAGGGTGCTGTTTATGGAGCCTCCCCGTGCCGTGGTTGGTGGAGGAGCGGGGAAGGCTGCCCGCCCATTCGGCTCTCTCCGGCTCAGGCCTCGCTGAGGGCCTCCAAGGGGGCGGGGCCTGCTGCTGTCCTGTGTGATCTTTTAGTGCCTGTCACGGGATGACACATTGACCCTGAATGAAAAAGCAGAGGCCGCTTCCTGGAATTCTGCGTGCGCTGCCGAGAAAGCGCGCCCAGGGCCCGTGTAAACAGTCCCCGCGCGCGCGCGCGCAGCGTCACTCTCATACACACACCTATGAACCGGAGCCAATGAATGAGGGCAGAGGAGATAAACAAGGGGGAGGACAGCAGCACGAGGGGAGAAAGGAAACATCACAAACCACAGGGAAGAATGCATCTCTCCAGTCGCGGGTGTCTGTCTTTTGCGTTATGCTTAAAGATTAACACATAGTTGGTTTCGTGTGCTAACGTTGAAGCAAACTATCCCCCTAACGAATAGCTAATATTTTTTCAGTCTTTCAGCTTTTTATGTAAAAAAAGGAATAGTTCTGACGCTTTTAAGTTTCCTACTTGCCCTTTATAGTTTAAGGAAAACTGTTCAAATGCACCTATGAAAAGCATAGTATTTTTGTTCTGTGCAACTAAATTAAAGTTTAAGGTCCACTCAGATTTTAATTACAACCATGTTTAAACCTTTATTGTGCAGTCTGCGTCACGGTTCAGCTTTTCTGTTCAGATGAGAAGTTAATGAGTAAATTGTTATATTATGTTGCTGCTCTGCTGCCCTCCGGTTTCTTTTCATGCATGGATGTCAACTCACCCAAATGACAGTGGAAGCGGGAGGATGTGGCCTTACTGCCGGAGCTGGGGAACCAGGTTCGAGACTCGGAGTAGTCAGCTCAGCATCCTGTGATTCTGGGCAAAACACTTCATCTCACCCTGCATACCAAACAATGAGTGTGTCCTTGTGACATACAACATTCTTTGACCACCCCCCACACACTGACACCACAGGAAGTGATGTCACGTGACCGTTGACCATGATGTCAATAATGGTGTTTTCAAAATATACAATAAGTGTAAGATTAATAAAAGAGCAAGAAAGTTAACAGCATAGTTAAATCTAATTTAGTTACCACCCATATATTAACTAGGGTGCTTCTATGATATGTTTTGGTGCACCCATTGCCCCAGGGCAGCTGGTGAAGCTTTTAACACACAGGGCAGATAGACGCAAGAACATATTTGTGAATACACCTGTGGCATTTATAAGAAAATAGATTGTTAGAACAGCAAAATAATTGTTCCAAAAACTAAAAAGCCTCTACTTTACTAGCTACATAATGGTACCTATGCTATTGACCTCACTAAGTCTGACTCGCTTGTGCGAATAACTTTAACAATGAAGTCCAAAATGTTTCCTACATTAAATAACATTGTGTGTAGATGTCCATGTTATTTGGAACTGTAGCGCCTTCCCGCTTAAGCGTGTTAAACTGTCAGGGGCTTTATTCTGCATCTGAAAGCAGTAGGACCTTCTCTTTCTGAATCCTTTTTTATTTTTGCTTAGCTATGAGTCTCTATGTAAAGAGCACCACTACATAGCCCCGACTAGATAATACCTTTTAGTGTGTTTTACTGATTCATATTTCAAAACTCTCATCCCCTCCTAATAGAGTTGCCATCTGGCAGATTCTTTTTACCAGCATAACCAGTATTTTCATGTCCCGGCCTGTCCAAAAATTGGGAAATTCACTTAAAGCTGGTATATATGTCTCCTTTTCAGTGCATACTTAAAACAGTAAATATATATAGAAGAATGTTTTTTTTACAATGACCTATAGATCAACCTTTGTTATAATTGACTGATAATTAAAGTAAACAAAGACAGAAATGCAATGTTAAAAATGTAAACAGTTCTACTTAAGTATTATATCTGGGCCTTTGTTGTCTCTTAAAACATGAGCATGTGGCTGGTATTTTGCTCTAGGCAAGGTGTCAATCCTATCTCCTATACTAAACCTTAAATATTTCCACCCCACCATAGAGCCATGTAGGAATTCTTGACACTCATTGTGCAGAACAATATTACACAAGACACAAATGTGACATATTTCCACCAACTTTATTACAGGTCGCATAGGATATAATGGGATAACCTTTCAGTTTGTGATGAAGTATCCCATCTGCTAAACTCTACACCAGGCCACTAGATATAAGAAGTAAACATTAGTTTAACACTATTACCTGTCCAGTTACCACTGATCGCCCCAGGGATTGAATAATAAGCCTTACAAGGCTCCAAACAGCCAGCCATCCTACAACACCTTGTGTAACTCAGTACTAGGGCTCAATCAATCAATCAATCAATCATAGCATTTGTAAAGCGCACTACTTACCCGTGAGGGTCTCAAGGCGTTGGGGGAGGAATGCTGCTACTGATCGAAGAGCCAGGTCTTGAGGAGTCTTCTGTAGGTCAGCAGGTCTTGGGTCTGCCGTAGGTGGATGGGGAGGGTGTTCCAGGTCCTGGCGGCGAAGTGGGAGAACGATCTGCCGCTGGAGGTTGCTCTTTGGATGTGGGGGACTGGCGAGAGCGAGGTCGGCGCAGCGGAGCTGGCAGGTGAGGGTGTAGAAGCTGAGTCGTCTGTTGAGGTACGCTGAGCCGGTGTTGTGGAGTACCTTGTGTGCGTCGGTGATGAGCTTGAAGGTTATCCTCTTGTTTACGGGGAGCCAGTGCAGGTCTTTCAGGTGGGGTGTGATGTGGCTGCGGCGAGGGATGTAGAGGATCAGGCGTGCCGAGTCGTTCTGGATGCGTTGGAGCCGTTTCAGGAGTTTGGCCGAGGCTTCTGCGTAGAGGGCATTTCCGTAGTCCAGCCTGCTGCTGACTAGGGCCTGGGTGACTGTTCTTCTCGTTTAGGTGGTGATCCACTTGTAGATCTTGCGGAGCATGCGGAGGGTGTTGAAGCAGGAGGAAGAGACGGCGTTGACCTGCTTAGTCATGGAGAGGGTGGAGTCGAGGATGACCCCTAGGTTGCCTGCATGGTCAGTGGGTGTTGGAGCTGTTCCCAGTGCGGTCGGCCCCCAGGAGTCGTCCCAGGCCGAGGGGGTGGATCCGAGGATGAGGACCTCCGCCTTCATTCCTTCGTGGAGGTTGGTCTTGGCGGTGTGGGGGTCCGTGGTGAGGGAGAGGATCAGCTGGGTGTCATCGGCGTGCAAGATGATGTTGAGGTCGTGCAGTCGGGCGACGTGGGCGAGCGGTGTCATGTAGATGTTAAACAGCGTTGGGCTGAGGGATGAGCCCTGGGGTACGCCCCAGATGATCTCGGTGGCTTCAGAGTGGAAGGGGGGGAGGCGGACGCTCTGTGTTCTGCTGGAGAGGAAGGAGGTGGTCCAGTCCAGGGCCTTCCCTTGGATCCCGGCGTCGTGGAGGCGTGTGAGTAGAGTGTGGTGGCAGACAGTGTCGAAGGTGGCTGACAGGTCCAGGAGGATGAGGGCCGCGGTTTTTCCATTGTCTAGCAGGGACCTGATGTCATCGGTGGCGGCGATGAGGGCAGTTTTGGTGCTGTGGTTGCTGCGGAACCCAGACTGGGACGGGTCCAGGATGCTGTTCTCTTCGAGGTAGCGGGTCAGACAACACTCACCTTCCACTTGAATCCTGAATTGTAACACCTCTGATTTTTAAACACTGGGGCACATAAATATACAAATGCACCTCTAGAGTTAAAATAAGATTCCATGTCAAAAGGACACCTTGACCAAGCTATACTAACACTTAGCGTCCGGTCTGCATCACAAAAGTGACACACACCTAGCACAAAGTGTCGAAGTGAGATTTATGTTCCAACGCAAATTATGGTTTGATGTGGAATCATTCCCAAAGTAACACAAAGTAGCGCTATGCGCTAATTTATCTCAAAGAGGCGTACTATGGGTGGTATATGGACATTACCATAAAACCACCCACAGGTTTTGATGGACATCACCGTGTCCTAACATTTGTAAATGGATATGTGCACAAACAAAATTACGCCTCCTAGAGGCAATGCGTAACAATGACACAACTATTAAGTCTCCACATTTTCCAACTTTTCATGTCTGCTACATTGTACAGCACATATAAAAAGTGTGAAAAGTAGTAAAGCATATTTTAGTACTGTACAATTCAAAATCTATGCTTGATAGAGCGCACACACCTTTGACCATAGTGCAAGGGTGTGTGCTTTGCTGCACGGCAGCCTAAAGTCTACTAGCGCTGGAGGAGAGAAAAACAGTGCCATATCTTAATAATAAATATGGCGCTTGTTTTTTTTCACCCTTTGCTGCAACGCAGCACAACAGTCTTGGTTACTGCACTGCACCAAAACATAGTAAATCTCCCCCTTGCCTCCAGCCCAATGCTTTCGTTTACTACTATATTGCACTCTGTGACATACAGCATTGGTATAGTTCAAGTGATCCTATTAAACTGTCACTCTTACAATGATTTGTGGAAAGAAAATTCAGGACTTCTTTGCAACTTGGAATCACTTAATCACCCTACGCACCTTATTCTTGATCTGCCGCAACCCATGGTATTCCATCACTAACACAAGACAGAGCTGTCTGGGGTTGCTTCAGTCCTAACCCGTTGCATTTCCTAATGTTCTGAAGCTGAGGCCCTCACATAGCTCTGCTCTTGCACTTCGGTTTGGAATATATTCATATTTACAAACGTAAACATCCCTGAAATCACCACTTAGTTTCCCATTAGCTCAGAAAGAATGATGTCACGCCTGCCACGCATTCATTCTAGTTATTAAGTGCAGGAAGGCTTTGGATGCCTTTCAAATCAGAAATGTATATATTGTAACACAAGGGATCTAAAACACATCGTAATGGAGCCTGGAAAACATGTTTTCTTCAGTTTACTGAAAAGCCGAACAAGGTCATGCCTGGGCCTACCCTGTTAACTTCCTATTTTTTTAAATGTGAAACAACAACTTATGGTCAAAGGGATATTGTTGCTCTTCAACAGGAGCGTTCCCCTCTGAGATCCAGGAGGAGGGGCTGCGTGGAGACTGTACACGTTAAACAGAACTCTGCCAGCCATGTTTTCCCTCTACTTGCAATGCTCCTGCAGCCTCTGAGGCTAGGGGTCGCAAGGAGCGTGCCAGGAGTAGCAAGGCGCAAGCCTAAATGAAGTCCATGTGCACATGGATGTCTTTGTAGAATGTGTTCATGAAGGCTTGCTCTCTTCTGTGACCGGACAATAGAGGGAGTCCTCTTTCTCACCCCTCTCTGGCGGCGATGCGCCCAGAGAGAGTTAGGTGGCCAAAGTCCCCTGAAGTGCGGACAAGTGGTGGATGCAATGATGATGCCTTCAGGAAACTGCGCTCGATAGACTGTCCTGCAAAATGTAGTCCTGGCCAAAATGGTCAGAACTCTGTACAGACGACAGCCCCTGGCCAGCCTATTTTCACATGCTTTTTAAACACATTCATAAAGTGCTTGGATTTATCCCACTGCTGCTTAGGATTGTACTGTTTAATGATCATTCAGCAGCACTACAGGTTATGTTAACCGTGATTTGTATGACTCTGTATTGTGGCATCAACATGCAGTAAGATTGCAACAATGCGGGGGCAACCAGAGAAAAAAACTTCTAGTAATCAAACAGAAGTATTCCTGCACTGTTTTTTTAAAAAACAGTTAGCAAATATATCCACACATTACACATAGTCATGTGAGATAGTAATATGCTACCTCAATGTAAACAGTTCCTGTTTATTGTCCCAAGCTTCACACGCAGTGTGCACTCTGAAATCGTAACGCCGTTGAGTCTTGTTGACAAGCTTGGTGATGGTGTGTTAAGCACAGCTTTTCCTTGGATGATAGGGTTTACACTAGGCAGACAGGGAGCAGCTTCATGGGGAAGAAAAGCTAAAGGAGGAAGAGAAGAGCTGTCCTCCTGACCTTCAGCTTTGTACTCAAGACATCCATGAAAGTATCTGAACGAAAAAGGTATTGTAGCATAGATGCATATCGAACATCTGAAGATGACGTCCCTGAGCAGGCAGGCAACTCATCTATTCCTGAACTGATGGATTGGAGGTATCGTCCTGTCCACACTGGAGGCCACGAGAGAGAGTTAGTCAGGCGGGCCTCCTTCGCTTCTTCTTGCACAAGCCCTGTCAACATCCTCTTACAACAAGCTGAAGTAGTGGTTGACCTCGAGGGAAATGATACTGGTGGTGGTTTGACCTTATAAGACTGGGTCTGTATAAGAGGGTTCTGATGAGGAGCTAGTCCTGGTTCAGCCCATTAAAGTGACCTTTGAAGTCTGAGGTTTAGCAAGGCAATAGTTCTGCCCCTGCAAAAGAGGTTGGCTCAATCTCATGTAGCACCATCACTCCCTGACGACGAGTAGGACTGTGCACGGCAGTGAAAAGGATTTTCCAGAGTAAGAGAAAGTTTGATCCCTGATGGCTGAAGTTTCCATGTGTTTACATTTGCCTCATCTCTGATAATTGAATCTCACTGAAATAGATCATTATATACTGAAGGTAAAGAATGGTTGTGCATCCTTGTGGTACATTCACCCTTACTTGAACAAAATGTACACAGTCAGTGAGAGGCAACTCTAAATGGTAGGGTCCTTGCTTCACTGACCAGAACGGTGCTCAGAACAGCATCTGGGTCTTGAGCTCCTTTACTCTCTTCTTGATTCCTCTTCCTGGTAAGGGAATCCAATATCTCCTGTAGGATAGTGTGGATATCCACACATAAAATCTAGAGTAGGTATATTGATTATCAAGTCAAATGTGAAATTGGCAGCCCACTGTAACAAGTGAAAATAATTATTGCGCTACACTATTCTACTTAATCCCCAAACAGTCTTTCAGATGATCTGAGGTCTTTGCTTTAGTCAGTGGGACAAGCTCCCTCTACCCTGAACAAGTCCTTAATCCTTAGGTGTAGTTACACGAGACGTGTTGTGTTTACATGTGTCCAGGATTTGAGGTGTAGATTGAACACGCTACTTGAATAGAGTGGAATTTAATAGAAATAGAAGATTTGTAAATCTTTATCCTGTTAATACTGTAAACATTATAGGAAAAACTTGCCAGTACCAAGTCCGTGAAAGAGGTTCTTGTAAAATACCAGGCTACTAATCATGATGGACTGAGAAGCCTGTCAGACTATATTGAAAGAATAGAATTCCTCATACAATCCGTCCATGGCAAACAATCCATTTACAACAGGTAATCTCCCAGAGGGACAGAAAAATACCTTTTAACCGAAAGTGTTCATTATTATTATCGCTTCTTCTTGAACCTTCAAAGGATATCACAGACGAAAGAAAGCTAACTCCTTATAGAGGATCAGAAGTGACAAAAACGTTTCTGTCCTGTAGGAACCAACTCGTGAGTCAGAGGGGTTAGTCAGGTAGACTTTGCCTTACTTTATTTATATTTTTTTCCCTTCCATCTACCTGCACTTGGGGGAGAGTGAATTAGATCTTTGCTGCTCTTCGACGAAGGGCTAGGGAGCAGTACTCTAAGGAAAGGAATATCTCTGACCCTTTGAAGCTCCCAGCCTTCCCCAAGTAGTGGGGCCCCGGCTACCAACCCCCACAGAGTGTGGAAAAAACAGGCACCTAACTATACAGGCCATCACCAAAAAATAAACACAGCTTTGTGGGGGGGTTCTCACCTCTGCCCACTAACTTGGGATTTAAAGAAGGGGACCCATCCAGAGCCATATTTGGTGAGTATCAAGGCAACATGACGTTCAGTCCTCTTAAAATCGTTGGGAATGCATGTTTGAACACTTTCCGGAAATAATGATATGCATACAAAGCATACTTTGTTAATGATCTGGTATATGCAAAACGTGAGCCGAACTAGTTTACAGTCTGTCCACTGTATGTACGTTTGGCCAGTAATTGTTTATATGATCATCCGGTGTACATACTCATGCACTAAGTGACTGAGCTCTAGAAAAGTCATATGCCTTTAAAAACAAAAAATAACTGTATGTAAGCACTACCAAACACACGCACAAAGAGTACATCAAATTAGGCAGCCGCATAGATGCACACACAGTATAAGAAAGTATCTGCACTGCTCGCTGCCCAGTTTTTCTCCCCATGCTATTGACTGTTTGATGTATCATTACACATCCTATTGAGTGCTTGCTTTGTAATGTATTAGAGCCTATCATTACATCTCAAAACTAATTTAAAGCATCCCACAATACATGTGTTATCTTATGAGTGCATTATATTCAGAAAGCAGTCTTTCTTTTTATGCTTTTACACTGTGAAAGTAATTTACTAATGTTTTACTGAGGACTGAAAAGGCAAGCTAGGCCTACAGGCTTTGCCAGTGCTTGTTTAAAACGCAGCTTGGTGGTGTATGTCAGCAGTTGTGTACATTCAAGACTTTGTGTTTTTTTTAACCTTTTAAGTGAGGGCCAGTTGCTGACTCCCGCACTACCTCTCCAGTGCATGTGTCGGCCCACACTGGGGAAGTATGTGAAGGCCCCCTTCAGAGCTTGCTGATGTAATTGCAGTAGAAGTGAAAGTAAAATGAGCTGATGGGCTTGTTTCACTTTGACTGAATCAGTACTTAGGGGCATATCTCAGCCCCCGAGCACTGATTCTAATGGGAGAGGTATAGTTGCAAAAGGAATAATCTCCCTTTTCCACCTTTTCCAATGGTACCTCTGCACAGTGGATCCCTGATTGGGGATGACCACAGGAGGGCGATCTCCAAGCAGGGATCCACCCACTAGACACCAGGTATAGGGCAAGTGTCCCATAGGGCAAATGCTTGTCCCCTCCCCCCTTTGCCAATCTTTATATATAATTTTTTCGGCCCCGCGGTGTTGAGATGGGGCAGTTACTCGCAATCTGCACCCCCTCTCCCTGAAGTGGGGAGGCAGAAAGCCCATTAGACACCAGGTTTTTTCTTAATATGTTTTATAGGACTACAGGGGTATGGCTGCCCAGCATGGGCATGGCCATGCCCCCACCCCAAATAAATAGGTAAACAGTCTTTCTGCCCCCTTTATTTTTTTCCAGTTTTATATACCGCAAACTCAACCGGAAGGTATCAGAGCGCTTCACATGAGCACCAGTTGCATTACAGACGGACACATTCATTTTTGGGCTCAGGGAAATTAAGTGACTTGCCCAGAATCACAGGATACTAGAACTTGGTGCCCCAGCTTCAAAGTTGGCCGCTCTAGCTGCTAAGCCACATATCTACCCCATATCTGCCCCCTGAGGGGGCAGAAAGCCCACTAGATACCAGGGATTGTTTTTAAATAGAAGGGTGGGGCTGCCTACCATTGGCATGGCCATGCCCCCTCCCCAACTAAATGGGGCAACAGTCATTCTGTCTCCCCGCCCGGGGGCAGAAAATCCACTCAACATTAGGGTTTAAAAAAATATTTAGGTCTATAGGGGTGGGGGCTTTCTGGCATGGCCATCCTCCCACCCCAACTAAATGGGTCAACAGTCTTTCTGCCCCACCTGAGGAGCAGGTTGTGGTTGTAACCCCCAATCAGCCCCCTAGAGTGACAGAAAGGCCACTAGAAGCCAGGGATTTATATTTTAATATAAGCATGTGAACTTCCCACCATGGGCATTGCCATGCTCCCACCCCAACTAAATGCTGTCCTTCTACCTCCCCCTGGGGGGGGGGCAAAAAGGCCACTATACACGAGGGTTAAAAAATAATTTAGGACTATAGAGGTGGTGGTTGTCTGGCATGGCCATGCCCCCACCCCAACTAAATGGGGCAACAGTCTTTCTTCCCTGCCTGAGGGGCAGATTGGGGTATTACCCCAATCAGCCTCCTTGGAGGGTAGGGGGGCAGAAAGCCCACTAAAAGCCAGGGATATTTTTTCTTCTAAGTATAAGGTTGGGGGCTGCCCAGCATGGCATGCTATATGGGGCAATAGTCTTTCTTCCCCCCGGGGGTGCACATTGTGGTAATTACCCCTGATCTGCCCCCTGGGGTAAGCAAAAAACCCACTAGATGTCACTTTTTAAATTTTTTTTTTAAATATAGGGGTTAGGCTGCCCGCATGGCCATGTCCCCCTAGTAAATGGTGAAACCGTCTTTTTGCCTCTCCCTGGAGGGGGACAGATGGGGTAAATAATGAGTTAAGCAAGATATATTTTTTATAAAATAATAGGGTGGGCCTTTCCCAGCCTTACATCAGGTCAGTGGCGGCTCTCGCAGGTAACGCTGTGGGGCGGTGAGGTGGGGCCAGGCTGGATGGGCGGTTAATGCAGTTCAGCATACGATGGGAAAATGTGGTTTATTTATTTCCATTTCACTTTCCTGTCTTGTGCTGAACTCCACTACCCCCTACCCAGCCCGCCCTTTCTCACTGCCCCACAGCGTTACCTGTGCGAGCTGGCCCTGCATCAGGCCCCACTATTCCCCCTAAAATCTCAGCAGTCTTTCTGCTCCCTTGAAAACTACAGCATTCCATTACAATAGCAAGCTACAGGACATTTGATTCTTTTGGGCGGTGTTTTTACATATGGGTCACGAGAGTGTGGCTCACTCCCAATATCGTCCCACTTGCAATGGTGAATGGCCGCACTTTTTGGGTTTGGGTAGCGTGCCAACTGGAAAAACCTACCAGACCCAGATAGTTCTGAATACTAGACATCTGTGGCAAGGCTAGGGTGGTGTGCTTCGCATGCATCCCACACCATTTTCTTACCCACAATGCCATGCTAACCTCAAATGTTGACTAAAAGCACACATTTTCCTCACATTTCTGTGAGGAAAACTTGTGAAATCTGCAGGGAGCCACAAATTTCCTACCACACATCATTCTCCCTAGTCTCCCGATTAAATCAGTACCTCACTTGTGTGGGTGGGCCAAGAGACACAAAAGACCCTAAAGTGCTACGTGGAGAGACCAGCAATAGGGGTAGCTGCGGGATTTGGGGACGTGCTTGGCTGCCACCCATGGAAACCTCCAACCACAGACATTTTTGAAAAGTAGACAACCAGGAGCTAACAGGGTGGTGTACCTTGTGTGAACCCCTCAAGGTTTTCATAACCATAATGCCCTGCAAACCTCAAAATGTACCTGAAATTACCCATTTTCCTTACAATTTCTATGATGGAAACTTCCAGAATCCATAGGAATCCACAAAATTCCTAACACCCAGCTTGCTCCACTTGTGTTGATAAGAACGCTGCTCCACTTGTGTGGTTGGGTCTAGTGCCCACGACAGGAATGGATCAAACCGAGGTAAATAGAAGTTCCCATGCAAGGGATCCCATTGACCTTGGTTTGACCTGTTACAGTCTCAGGCACTAGGCCCAGCCACACACTAGGCCCAGCCACACAAGTGGGGCAGCGTTTTTGTTGACATCAGTGGTGTAATGCTGGGTGGTATGAATTTTGTGGATTCCTGCGGATTCTTTGGAAGTTCCCATAATGAGAATTGCCTACCTGCACAAGTAAGGTACCATTTTTATCAGAAGACATGTGGTAGCATAGAAAAGTAGGATATTTGTTATTACTAATTGGATTTCGCTGCATTGGCATCTTCCAAATGTGAGCCAGTGGGTAAGCAAGAAGACATTGAAAAGTACCTCTAAATCATATGCTTGTATGGGTACCTACAAATTCAGAGATGTACAAATAACTTCTGCTTTTAAACTCCATATCTTCCCATTTCAGAAATACATAGGTTACCTAGATACTTATTTTTCAGTCTATATATTTCAGCATATGAATTGGTCTATTCTCAGTACACAATGAAAAACCATTGTATGGTGCAGCTCAGTTGTTGGCTCTGGGTACCTCAAGTACTCGGAGAACCTACAAACCATATATCCCCACAACCAGAGGGCCTAGTAAATGTAATGGTGCATTATTTTTGTAAATTGGCCACCGTGAGAAAACGTTACAGATGAAAACATGGTCACAAATGGATATTTTTCCTACTCGTTTCCAATCTTACTTTATTTCAACTGTTAGTTTCTTTGGGAAATCCTTTGCGAGATCTACACATGTGGCACCTTGTTGAATTTGTAATGTCTACTTTTCAGAAGTATACAGCTTTTCTGGATCACCAATGGGTTTCGCACCGGTTTTCAACCACAAACTGGAAGTAGGTTAAAAGCACAAAAATAGGAAAAATGAGCTACAGCTTAGAAAATGCAAAACTGTGGCAAAAAATTAGGTTTTTTGATTCAGCTCTGCATGTTCCTGCATGCTGGAAAGATTATGAGTTTAGCATAGCAAACCGTTTGTTGATGATATTTTTCATGAAAAAATACCCATTTTTCTCTTTTTTTTTTTTTTTTTTTTAACTCACAATTTAGCTATATTTGGGCTATTTACTCTGTCCCCTCGAGGGGAATCCACAAACCCTGGCTACCTTTAGAATCCCCAGGATGTTGGGGAAAAAAAGGATACAAATTTGTTGTGGATACCTTATGTGGACAAAAAGTTATGGAGGCCGAAGCATGAACTACCCCAAATAGTCAACTGGGGGATGGGGGTTGGTTGGGGGCAGCAAACAGTCGCATAGCTAGACATTGGCCCGCTGCGACCGCATGTAAAAGGGCAGGGTGGGGTGCTGGCGATTCCTGCGGTGGTGAACCAACACCCCCCCCCCCCCCCCCCCCCCCCCCACTCCCTTGCAACGCCACTGGCAGCAAAGAGGTTAGGGGCTGTACTCCCCACTCTTTCCAAACTTAATTCTCATTGATATGTATACAACAAGGGAGCCTGATGACCTCTCAGGCATAAAGTAAGATATGGCCTGACCATTATTCAACAGTCTGAAACATCTAGGAATTGTGTGGACAGATCCATGCCGAAGGTGTAGTCTCCAAAATGTAAACAAAGCCTAAAATGAGCACGAGCATATGTTTACCCAGGAACGCGAAGCAGTCTGTTATCTGTCGACTACGACACCTTGTAACTTCCTTGCACTGTCACAGGAAATGCACACAGGTCTCTGAGCTCGATATGCTAATACGTGTGGCTATAGGGAGGATTAATTTAAAGATAGTATACCCGACGGAAGCACGCTTTGCGTGAGTGGAGCCAGCCTTTGTGTGTTTTGTAAATGACATTATCTTTGTCAGGATATGGATCCACGAACATCACGGTTGGAAACTAGCTGCACGTGAGCACCAGCGATACGGCGCTCCACTTGAACCCGAGGGGCTGTGAAAACCGTGACTTTCAGGCCCCTGTGATTAGGAGAGAGACGCCCCACCAGTGTGTGTTTGTGCGCCATGTTAGAAACAGGCCGCCAAAACAGATAAGAGACCCCCGGTGAAGGGGAACATTACAGCACCCTACCTTGCTTGGCTCTGATAAAGAATGGGCGCGTGCTGCTGCCGTTAGCACGAGGAGTAGACTGCAGAAAGCACCTCAAGATCCAAAAGAATGAAACCGGAAATGCCCGTCAGTGGATTGCTAAACTAAGGTGCCGGTGGATTGCAGCATTCCATTCTGTATACCCTTTCTGAATTCTGACTTTTAAAAAATTTACATTGGGCATTTAGTCATCTTAATCCTGTTTTATTCAGAAAAGGTTTGACTTCAGTGCATATTTTTCTCTCGGAGCTAGTTTATTTCTTTATAACCGACATCTCGAAAGCAATTATGATAAACAATATAAATTATGAAAAGTCTGAGGCTACTTAATGCCAATCCTCTAGAAACAGCATTCAGTTCCTATCACTCTCTCGTTAGATTTCCCCATAAGGACATTCAAGTCGAATGTGAGTGATGGTTCCAATGCCGTTTCCCCCACACCCTCCAAAAATATGGTGGTATTCTTTCCGCTCCCACCCTGAAGGCACTTATTTCTGCCTTTCCAGGAACAGTTGTACCTTTCCAACGTATGAAACTATCTGTAAAACGTTTGTGGATTTCCACAAGGCTCCGAGTTCCAAGCACATTCTGAGATAACATGGTTCTGGGGGCCAGTGGCTTTGCACCAGGGGGAGATGACCCTTGCACAGGGGCGGCTCCGCCGTAATGGCGGGGGAGCGTCGGCCCACAGCCCGTACCAGCAGACAATAAATAAAATGATGATAAGACAATGTTATCGTTTTATTTATAATGTCTGAGCAGCACCGTAATACAGAATACATATAGGGTGGGCCGAGGCAGGGAGGAGTACTGTGCACTCATAAGTGTGCATGTGTGCTTGACCAGCCGTCCTAGGCCGGCATTATGTTTTTCCAACCCTGCTGTGTTACACAGCAGGGTTGGAGAAACAGCACAGGCTCTAATGCACCATCTGAGTGGCAAACGAGGTGCTCACACCAATCCTGGCGCTGCTCTCATGTGAGAACAGCGTCTGGATTGGGTGTGGAGCCTGTGCCCTGAGGGCCCATCCTCTTCTTGCCCGACAGCACGAGAGAAGCAGGGAGGCAGGAGAGGAGCAGCAAGTAAGTCTTTAATTTTTTTTAAATATTTTATTTCTCCCCACTCCCCTCCTCAAACCACTGCCCACTCCACCTGCAGCCGCACTACCACTTTAGGTATGTGACGGCCACCACTGCCCTTGCAGTAACATGCTGTTTGATGAACTGTGAATAAGACACTGGTCTTTAAATATTATGCCACATACAAGTTTGGTCCTCATGCCTGCTGTACACCACCAAAGAGCTTATGAAGAGCGAAACACGTGTCTGGGGCTAAGAAAATTAAAGATTTGAAGCAATGGCTAGTTATCAAGCTTTGCATCACTAAATGAACTGCAACTTTCCAAAAGATGGACCACATTGACCATAATGCCCTGGGAGGGCTACTGAGTTATGTTTCACTTGAAACCCACAGCTGAAAGCAGTGGCGCTGGAAAAACCTTCAGAGTGGGGATGCTGCCCTCAGTGTTACAACACCCAAGTCATAGTGATTGTGAAAAATGCAAGTATCTTTCGAAGAACAAGTTTAGCAAATGAGCCACGTTTATTGCCAGGAGAGTGGTATAGGTGTGGTATGCAGCCACTGGTGCATCTTGGAGCACCCTGTCACAAATATATTAATAAAGCATGGTGTGGTAGTGCATTTCCATTTACAGACAGCACATTTTTCATTGAAATTGCCACCAAATGTGCACAGAAATGCAGTCTTACTGATAAAAAGACAATGTATGGAAATCAGATTTCAATGAGTAATTATCATTTGAACATAACATCCTATAGCATTTCTTGGCTAGACTGGGTCGGGTGGCAGGCCTCAGAGTCAACTGGAATAAGACGTGCCTTTTCCCTATTCGGGGTGGTAGAGGGGCACCTCCAGGTGCGCCAGACATGAGGTGGGAAAGCAGCTGCCTGACTTACCTAGGAGCCCGGATCTATCATGAACCCTCTGACCTGCTGGACGGGAATATCGGAAGGGCGTTACGGACCACTAGGAGCAACTTCGAATTCTGGGGGACCCTTCCACTTTCAATAGCGGGAGGGTGGCGTTGTTAAAGATGGTCACCTTGCCACGCCTTCTGTATTACTTTGGCTCCCTTCCCCTATGGATACCGCGAAAATATTTCACCCAGCGCAACACTATGACTACGGGATTTTTAAGGGGGTCTGGGAGGTGCAGATTGACGCTTCCTACCATGCAGCCCCCAGGCGGGAGGCTGGATTCGCAGCCTCTGACTTTGAGGCCTATTACCATGCAGCCCAATTTCAATGGTTTACAAAGTGGATGGCAAGGGGATTACGCCTGGGGGAGGACCACAGGGGCATGGGCCCGGACCTGCGCCAGCTCTCTCGGACGCTTCTCCGGCTTCCACTGCGGGAGATCCCGAGGGAGCTGTGGGTGGTATGGCAGTGCTGGATTCAGGCAAACAGAAGAGCCAAGATGGGACCCCCGTACGCCCCGGAGATCCCGCTGAGGGTCTGCGAGGCTCTGCCACATGGGGGGGATTGGCAGCAACTGCGAGGTTGGGAAGAAGTGGGGGTCTCCACTATTGGGGACCTCTATGAGGATGGCGTGCTTTTACCTTACCAGGACCTCTTAGAAAGGTACGAACTGCCCCACCATGACTTTCTTTTACATGCTGTCTTGACGGCAGCTATCCAGAAGCACTGGAAGAGAGGGGTGGCGGAACCCCCGACCTCTCTCCCCTGCCAATATGTGGTATATTCAGCAGGGACGATCAAAGGGGTAACCTGCCTATACAGGCGTCTTACTCAGGAGATTAGGTCCCCATTGGAGAGGCTACGTATCAAGTGGGAAGCGGACCTTGGGATACCTATCGAGGAGAGACCGTGGGAGGAATTGATGGAGCGGGCGTGGAAATGCTCTAGAAATGCGAGATTTCAGCTGATACAATTTTATGTCTTCCACAGGGCGTATCTCACCCCGCACAAAATCAACGAATTATTCGGGGCCCAGACTGTCATGATCACGCATGAGGGCGAGAGCGGAACCGAGCAACCTCCGAAAGTGGACAACGCGCATGAACTACATCTCCCAAGAGGCGCAGCGACCATGCGCTCCCCGTGGCCGTGAGTGCGGCCAAACATAAAAGCCGACCCGACGCAAGGGGCGGTGCCAATGATTCCAGATTGACCTGTTTCCTGTCAACGGCCCGTTACCCTGCTTCGTCCGCTCCAGCCGAGTTATCCAGACTCCCCCAGCCCGAGTTTCAATCCAGAAGCCCCCCGCATTCCGAGACGTCCTTTCCTCTACCGCAACGGACTACTGTGAGAGAGGTGAGTGACTACGCATGCAATTCATCCCGAAGCGCCCAAGGATTGACCGGGCCAACGCCTTCTGGGTGCGCGCTCCTCCTCCTCGAAGAGCAAGGAGTAGCAGCGCAAGCGCCCGAGTTTGACCGTACGCTCCTCCGCTCCTCCTCATCGAGCGTAGAGTCGTAGCGTGAACACCTGCGAAGACCCCTCCGTACTTGGGTGCCGCAGCCCTCCTAGTCCTCAAACACTTTCGAGGCTCCGCGGGAAGGTACCCAAGTTCCTCCCGTTATTTAGTTCTTCCTTTATTGTTCCCCTTCTCACCCTCACGGAACCCGCTGTCACGGCGCTCCTCGGCCCCACGGATACCTGGGCTTAGAGTGGTAGCACCTCCGGTGGTTTTGGGGAAGCTCCAGATACCCTTCCCTTCCTCACGGAACCCGCTTTCACGGCGCTCCTCGGCCCCACGGATACCTGGGCTTGGAGTAGTAGCGCCACCGGCGGCTTCGGTGAAGCTCAAGAAGCATTGGGCTAAACTCGCAACAGAGCATTGAATCCTAGAGCAAACCCCGGCATCAGCCCTGGACCACCCCTACGAACGTGAGTCCTCGCAACAGTGAAGTTAACTGGGCAGGGACCACGGCTAGAAAACCGACCTTTGAGCAACACATCAAGGGAAGAGAGAGAGACAGGTAAAGCGGGGAACACTGCGGAGAGAGCTCTGTCCACGGGGAGAGAAAGAATAGAGTCGCATCTAAAACATCTCCTTGTCTCGTTTCAGGTATCTCTCCCGGCTGACTCCTCCCTTCCTTCCCTCGCCCACCTGTCTCCTGAGCCCGAGGGTCTTATACCAATCCGGGCTGGGGACGGATGGGAGGGGGACCCCTCTATAGCATCAGCGTCATTCCGAGGAGAAAACCCAGGGTCCACCACGACCGAATCATTGGCCCACGAATGACCCTCCTCCTGATCACGCTGATATAGAGATAGCCACTTTAGAAGACGTGTTAGCCGCGTTGGCACAGGTACAGGTAGACCTGGCCACGTCTAGAGCAGAAACCGCCGCATTGCATACCCGCTTAGACCGCCTCCAGAGAAACCCCTTTGATGCGGGGAACGTGTTCCCTACAACCACTCCCCAAGTGGTAGTGGAGATGCCTGCGCACGTGCCTTTAGTTCCTCCGGAAAGATATCACGGGGAGATACAAAAGGTGCAAGTTTTTATGACCCAAATATTGTTGCACTTTCATTGCAAGCCTAAGCTTTTTCTGACCAACCAAGCCAGGGTAGCGTTCCTCATCTCCTACCTGGCGGGAGAAGCCGCACAATGGGCCGTTCCGATAGTCAGGAGAGACAATGCCCTCTTATACGACTGGGACACCTTTAGGCTGGAATTTGAAAAGACCTTTGATCGCCGGGCAGACACCTTCTCCGCCGACAGCGACCTCCTTGAACTTCGTCAAAGCAGCAACGATTTCATCGGCTACATCAACAGCTTTCGGCGGTTGGTGGCCGAAACTGACTGGCCCGAATCCAAGCAGGCAGCGATCTTCTACCGAGGGCTAACGGAAGAACTGAAAGACGTGATCGCCCAAATAGATCCGCAACCCCGCACCTGTGCGGCTATGATCGAATTGGCGTCCCACCTAGAATATCGTCTGAGGGAGAGAAAAGGAGACCACAAACGCAAAGAGAAAACTCTTGTGTCCTACGACCACCCCCGCGCTTCGGAACACGGGCCAACCCGCACAGACCCTTTGGAGACAGGGACCGTGAGAGCGTCTCTAACCCTCAGCGAACGAGATCACCGACGTAAACAGGGTCTCTGCTTATATTGCGGCAAGAAGGGCCACTTCCTGCGAGAATGCCCAGTGCGTCCCAAGACCGTCCGTAACCACAGCGGCCAAGCAGCAGCCATCACCCACGACGAACCGGCGGGAAACCCGAGGGCTTGAAGGTTCAGGAAGGGACATCTTCAAGCTACCAGTCCATCCCTTCTACGGAAGCCGATACCACCAAGGAACCCAACCACTTTTTTGTCTCCTTGCAGGTAGTAGTGGACCGCTGTCCCCGACATGTTGGAGCCATGATCGACTCCGGAGCCACCGGATGCTTTATAGATAAGGCCGAAGCAGAAAGGCTTGGAATCCCACTACTGCTCAAGGACCAGCCAGAACTCGTCTACGCTGTGGACGGGAAAGAGCTGGACTCCGGTCCCATAACTTATCAAACCCCTTCCCTGTGGGTCACCATAGGGGAAGACCACGGCGAGTGGCTCACCTTTAACATCATCTAGGCTCCACGCTGCAACCTCATCCTGGGGTTACCGTGGCTGAGAGTGCACGAGCCTCACATCACTTGGTCAACCAACTCGATAACGTTCGACTCCGTCTTCTGTCAACATCATTGCAAGAAGTCGAGATGTCCTCCTGGCACGGAAAACGCACCCAACCAGCACGTGGCCACTGCAGTCGAGAAGGACGTCACACTCCCACACTGGTACGCCCCCTATAGAGAAGTCTTCGACAAACGAAAAGCAGAGGAGCTACCCCGCACCGGCAATACGACTGCCGCATAGACTTAATACCTGGCGCTACGGTACCGTGTAGCAGGATATACGCCCTCACGGGTCCCGAAACCCAGCATCTCCGCGAGTACCTGGACGAATTCTTGGAATTAGGCTTCATTCGCCCTTCTAGGTCTCCGGCGGCGTCACCCCTCTTCTTCATCCCGGAGGCCAACGGCGAACTCCGCTGCTGTATAGACTACCGTGCTCTAAATGCGCTGACCATCAAAAACCAGTATCCATTGCCACTGATTCCGGTGCTCCTGGAACAAGTGCGGGAAGCAAACATATACACCAAGTTAGACCTCCGAGGGGCATACCATTTGGTACGCATACGAAGAGGGGACGAATGGAAAACCGCCTTCAAAACTAGGTTTGGCCTGTTTGAGTACCTGGTCATGCCCTTCGGGCTCTGTAATGCCCCGGCCGCCTTCCAGTTCTTTCTCAACGAAGTATTGAGAGACTTCTTGGACAAGTACGTCGTGGTGTATATAGACGACATTCTGATCTTTTCGTCTAACCTACAAGACCATATACACCACGTGAAGACAGTGCTACAAGCCCTGAAAGACCATCATTTGTTTTGCAAGCTCACGAAATGTGAGTTCCATGTAACGACGGTGGAATTCCTCGGCGTCCTGTTGACCCCCGCCGGGCAAATCATGACCGATCGCAAGGTGCACGCAGTGGTCGAGTGGCCCCAACCTCGGACCGTGAAAGAGGTCCAAAGCTTTCTTGGCTTCTCGAACTTTTATAGGAGGTTCATCCACCATTTCTCCCAGTTGGTGACCCCCCTCACCAGGTTGACTCGGAAAGGGGTTCTGTTCGTTTGGTCTCCTGAGGCCCAAACAGCTTTCGACCAACTCAAGAAGGCGTTTACATCCGCTCCCATTTTACGCCATGCCAAACCCGATCTTCCCTTTATCGTGGAAGCAGACGCCTCCGATGTGGCGGTCGGAGCAATCCTGTCTCAACGTCAACCGGATACCGGACACCTCCATCCAGTTGCCTTCATGTCCCGAAAGCTATGCCAGGCCGAACTGAATTACACCATCTCAGAAAAAGAGCTGCTCGCCATACGGGAAGCCTACCTGGAGTGGCGACATTGGTTGATGGGCGCGCAACACCAGGTGACGGTGTTCACAGATCACCGTAACCTTCAGTTCCTCCGATCAGCACGACATCTCTCACCTCGCCAAAAAAGATGGATGCTCTTTTTTGCGGAGTACCACTTCCTCGTTACCTTCCGGCCAGGAACCCAAAACAAGAAGGCGGATGCCTTATCCAGACAGGAAATTCCCTGCCTCCCTGCGGAGACCCCCGACCAACCTATACTGTCATCAGAGCAAGTGGTGGGCAGTTTAAAGACTGAGTCATTTCTACAGAACGTGAAGAAAGGGATACAGACGTTCACCTGGGCGACCTGGCTGAAGCGACATAAAGAATGGCGACTGCACAGCGGCCTTCCCATGTGTGGCTCTCGGGTGTTGATACCTACTCTTCGGCTTCGCAAACTCGTTTTCACCTGGTGTCACGACGTACCGTGCGCCGGTCATATGGGAGGAACAAAGACCCTGGAGCTAGTGTTGAGACAATACTGGTGGCCTTCTGTCCGGCCCGATGTCCTACGATGGGTGAAAAGCTGTCCCGTCTGCGCCCAAATGAAAGCCGATCGTCAAAAAGGCCAAGGCCTCCTGATGCCGCTTCCAACCCCTATGCATCCTTGAGAAAGGATCTCTGTCGACTTCATCGTCGGTCTGCCCAAGGATCAAGGCTGCACTGCGATAGTAGTCGTCATCGACTACCTCACAAAAATGGGACATTTTATCGCGTGCAAGCAAGTACCCACGGCAGGTGCATTGGCAAAACTCCTGTTAATACACGTCGTACGGCTACACGGCCTTCCCCTGGGGATCGTATCGGACAGGGGATCGCAATTTACAGCCCGTTTCTGGAAGGTCTGGTGTGACGAACTTGGCATTCAATCCTCCCTATCCACCAGCTTCCATCCCCAAACGGGCGGCCAGACCGAAAGACTGAACCAGACCCTAAAATAGTACCTGCACTGTTATGTGGACCAGGCTGCAGACTCCTGGGTGGACTGGGTCTGGGTGGCTGAAATAGCCTATAACAACTCCATGCACTCCTCCACGCATCACTCACCCTTCTTTCTTGCATCAGGTCATCACCCCGTTTCCTCCCGTTTCTCCTCCCGCACGCACACAGTAACCTTCCCGAGGTACAGAACAGAATCAAAGCCATTCACACTGCACTTGGACGGGCCCTAGAAAATCTGCGCTTAGCTAAAACACGCTATAAGGCCCAAGCTGATAAACATCGCCGAGCCCCTCCGGAGTACCACAAGGGAGACAGGGTGTGGTTGTCCACAAAACACATCCGGTTCAGAAAACCTAGCGTGTTCAATCCGAAATACATAGGACCGTATCCTGTGGTTCGACACGTGAACCCTGTAGCAGTGCAGCTGCGGCTACCCCGGCATCTGCGCATACACCCCGTGTTCCATGTCTCACTGCTGAAACCCTCCTTCTGTCTGGTCCGAAAGGTCCCGGATCCGGTCTGGGTGCAACACGAGCAGGAATACGTGGTGAGACGTGTGCTGGACTCCAAGCTGGTGAGGGGCAAATTGTGGTACCTTCTTGCATGGAAGGGTTATGGCCCGGAAGAGAACTCCTGGGAACCTGCTTCTGCGGTGCATGCGGATCGCCTGGTGGCGGCCTTCCACTGCCGCAGCCCGGACAAGCCCGGTCCCTCTCTCGCCGCTGGAAGCGGGATGAAGGGGGGTGTGCTGTCATGATCACGCATGAAGGCGAGAGCGGAACCGAGCAACCTCCGAAAGTGGACAACGCGCATGAACTATATCTCCCAAGAGGCGCAGCGACCACGCGCTCCCCGTGGCCGTGAGCGCGGCCAAACATATAAGCCGACCCGACGCAAGGGGCGGTGCCAATGATTCCAGATTGACCTGTTTCCTGTCAACGGCCCGTTACCCTGCTTCGTCCGCTCCAGCCGAGTTATCCAGACTCCCCCAGCCCGAGTTTCAATCCAGAAGCTCCCCGCATTCCGAGACGTCCTTTCCTCTACCGCAACGGACTACTGTGAGAGAGGTGAGTGACTACGCATGCAATTCATCCCGAAGCGCCCAAGGATTGACCGGGCCAACGCCTCCTGGGTGCGCGCTCCTCCTCCTCGAAGAGCAAGGAGTAGCAGCGCAAGCGCCCGAGTTTGACCGTACGCTCCTCCGCTCCTCCTCATCGAGCGTAGAGTCGTAGCGTGAACACCTGCGAAGACCCCTCCGTACTTGGGTGCCGCAGGAAGGTACCCAAGTTCCTCCCGTTATTTAGTTCTTCCTTTATTGTTCCCCTTCTCACCCTCACGGAACCCGCTGTCACGGCGCTCCTCGGCCCCACGGATACCTGGGCTTAGAGTGGTAGCGCCTCCGGCGGTTTTGGGGAAGCTCCAGATACCCTTCCCTTCCTCACAGAACCCGCTTTCACGGCGCTCCTCGGCCCCACGGATACCTGGGCTTGGAGTAGTAGCGCCACCGGCGGCTTCGGTGAAGCTCAAGAAGCATTGGGCTAAACTCGCAACAGAATTCTAGAGCAAACCCCGGCGTCAGCCCTGGACCACCCCTACGAACGTGAGTCCTCGCAACAGTGAAGTTAACTGGGCAGGGACCACGGCTAGAAAACCGACCTTTGATCAACACATCAAGGGAAGAGAGAGAGACAGGTAAAGCGGGGAACACTGCGGAGAGAGCTCTGTCCACGGGGAGGGAAAGAATAGAGTCGCATCTAAAACATCTCCTTGTCTCGTTTCAGGTATCTCTCCCGGCTGACTCCTCCCTTCCTTCCCTCGCCCACCTGTCTCCTGAGCCCGAGGGTCTTATACCAATCCGGGCTGGGGACGGATGGGAGGGGGACCCCTCTATAGCATCAGCGTCATTCCGAGGAGAAAACCCAGGGTCCACCACGACACAGACTGCCTGTCCCCGTTGTAAATTAGAGAATGCTACATTTTTACATATGTTTTGGGAGTGTCCATTGCTGCATGAGTATTGGGGGGAGGTAACGGCTAAACTTGGCGAAATAACGGACAGGAGCATTGATCAGACCCCGGGTTTTTGCTTAATTCACTGGTTTCCCCACGCTGCCCGTAACAAAGTTACCAGTAAATTCATAGACTTGGGGCTAGTCCTTGCTAAACGAGAAATCACCAGTCATTGGAAAGCGATCACGGCGCCTAATGCTGCGCGCTGGCTGCGAGAATTTATAAAGTGGGCCGACTGCGAGGGGACTCTCAGACTACAAATGGCCCAGAGAGCCAATAATGACAAAATGTTGACTGCAGCCAGAGCATGGGTGGCGATGGTGGACTTACTTAAGAACCCGACGGACGACACTGACTGATCCCCCTTCACGACAACACTAGCGCACGTGCATGGCTGCATCGCCCTTATAGAGCGGGTGATGGGGCTGGAGGGCAGCGGGTACTGAGTGGTAGCTCCCGTCCATTTGTCTCCTGACATTGTGATACCAGTGGTCCAATCAGCGTGACTCATTCTTAATACTGGGAGATAGCGGATGGAGCGACATGTCTGACGGGTGGGGGGGAGTTGGAGGGGTGGGGGGAGGGTAGAGGGTGATTTGTTAACCCGTCATCTATTGAGAAGGCTTGAAGTGAGGTCTCACAGGGACACTTATGCACTGGATCCTCCAGATGGGGCTATAGATTGTGCCTAACCTGGAGCTGCCGACTATGTGCGGGATTGCAGGACCAAGAGGGGAAATAGGGGTAGTGGGAGTGATGTTCCTTCCAAATGCCTCTGATATTGCATGTGAAGGTCGAGAACTCATTATTGAGTGTTTGGGAAACGATCCTTTCTTAGGATAATACTAGTAGAGGCATACTGACACAATAACATTTTGCTTGGGAGGTCTTGACAGGAGCTCTAGGTAACCTGATTTGCGTAGGCACAGTTAATACTATATTAGTCATTGCTGTGATTACTGTCTTGTTTTAACAAAACTGCAATAAAGTTTGTTAAAAAAAAACATCCTATAGCATTTCCTTTCACACTCCCTGTACTGCAGCAAGATTGTCATAGATCACTCACTTTGTAGTCCAAGAATGAAAAGTAAACACCAGTCTCTGTATTAAAAGCATAACCAACAGCTTCACATGTGACAAGAAAAGTGATAAGATAAAGACAAAATGTAAAGGCGTCTTTATTGCTCATTTGCTTTCAGAACTCCAGCATGGTTTCTGGTGGTACTGCAGCACCCCTTGCACCTCAACTTCCAGCACTTATAGTTGAAGGCTATTGATGTGTGCCAGTCCTGTTTTGAGTGCTGCCAAATGGAGGTTTCTGTTTTTTGCATAAATTGGTCCCCAGAGCCATGTACGTTTTGAAGATATGAGTCCAGCTACGAACTGAAGTATTGGAAAAAATGAATAGTTAGTAAGGTTTGCTTCACTGGATGACCAACAGCTTTGTAAAAGATGGACAACATTGACCAAAATGTGCTAGGAGGGATACTGAGTTGTGTTTTACTTGAAACCCACAACTGAAGACTATTGAGGATTGCCAGTCCTGTTTTGAGTGCTGCTAAATAGAGATTTCTGCTTTTTTCATTCCTAGACATATATTGACTGTTCTTGGGCTTATGGCAACGGTTCTTCGGCATTCGATGACTGTATTCGGACATATAATAGCAATACTCTCACATCTGTGTTTTAGTGTAACAAGGTCATAAGTGAGCATAAGGTGATCTTTATGACACATATGGCAGTACTGTAGTATTTGCTGGCAGTATTTCTGCATATGAGTGCTCAACCTGGGAATAAGGTGGCAGTATAGGGGCATACATATAATAATTATAATTTGTTTTTAGGTCTCACGTACATACTGCTTTTAGCTGTCTGTTGTCCAAGACCTATTTTGGAACTATAACAAACATTTAACTGGGCTTTGGGCAAATCATTGCTTACTGTTGGTTAGCTTTCTTGTCACTGTCATTTGCTTGCTTCTTATTTGCTGGCTTACTTCCCCTCCCCTGAGCATAGCTTCTTTATGATCTTTTTTTTTTTTTAAACTATATATATATTTTTTTTTCACTGAAAAGCAAAATTTACAGATGGGAAAAGAAGTTGTCAACGCAAGAAGTGTGATCTATAGCAAGCGTACAATTACATCAATGGACAATAAGTAATGTTGCAGACTTTTCAATACTAAACACATACTCACATCACCATTATCAACCTGTAAGTACATATTTCTAAACCCCCATAATCCTTGCTCCTGATATAAGGTAAGAAGGCAGTTATTAATGGCCTGATCCTGACCTCCCAGGAGACAGAGCAAGGACTTCCCCTTCTTCGGCTAGATCCAGCTTGTAGTACTTCAGCCATGGGGACCAAATTCTCCGGAATTTACGTGGGCATCCCCTCGCTTTATAAACCACTTTCTCCGCAGCCATGTAGAGATCCATATTGGATTTCCACTCCGTAAGTGTAGGAAGATGTTGCACCCCCAATACTTGGCTATGTCCCTTTTGGACACCACTAACCCCAGATTGGCCAGTAAGAGCCCATAGCGTGGCAGGTCAATATCTGTGGGAATACCTAGGAGTAGGAATTTCACGTCCAGCCCTAGGCTCGCCCCTAGTATTTTTTTCAGTTTACCCATGATCGTGTGCCAATACGTTTGAATGTGATTGCATTCTCATATCTACAGTTGCCTTCGCCTGTGCTGGGATCTCACAGCCTTACCTGTATCTCCGACCTCGCTGGTTCTCTCGCGCTGTGTGTCTCCCCTGCTGCCGCTACTTTCCATCGCGCGGACACCGCAGGGGGAGACTACAGCTCCCAGGTTGCTCTGCGACTTGTGCCACAGCTGACGACCATCATCGCGCCCGGAGGCGCTTAAAACTCAGAAGCTCCCTCGGTGGAGCGGGTCTCATATCTACAGTTGCCTTCGCCTGTGCTGGGGTCTCACAGCCTTACCTGTATCTCCGACCTCGCTGGTTCTCGCGTGCTGTGTGTCTCCCCTGCTGCCGCTACTTTCCATCGCGCGGCCATCGCAGGGGGAGACTACAGCTCCCAGGTTGCTCTGCGACTTGTGCCACAGCTGACGACCATCATCGCGCCCGGAGGCGCTTAAAACTCAGAGGCTTCCTCCGCGTCGCGGGACGCGCGCGGGCGGCGCCGGGCTAAGCCCAGGACAAGGGCGGGACCGTCTGTGGCCATCCGTGGTCGGTCACGGTTGGGTTGGGCCACCCTCCCAGCTCTTTTATATTTCATGGTCATATCGTTGTGTTAACATTCCCTGTTGTTGTAACCATGCCTTTACATTCTGGAAAGGAACGCACTGTACAGCTGCAGACTACCAAGGGGGTAGTCTCTGTCCCCTTGGACGCCCTCATCACCAGGGCTACAGGTATTCTTGAAAAAGAGATAGCCATGGCCGAAAAACGGCTTTCATTAGATCTGGTTAGCGGGAAACGCTCTTCATTAGGAAACTTGGCTACAATACCCAGCCCTGATGCACTGGCCCCGAGTACGAGCAACCACTTGGTCGCAGTCGCGGTGGACGTGCACTGTGAGGTGGAGGGGGAAGGTCTATCTTTGACTTCTTCAGGGAGTGATTCAAACCCTGACGACACACAAGACAGTGGGGATGATGGCAGTGTGCTCCCGGCCAGTCAATCTCAGTCGGACTCATCCATGGATGCGGACTCATCCATGGATGAGGACTCTCTAAGAAATGTACCACGCAAAAGGAAAAGATGTAAGGGCCACCAGAGGGGGGGTGTTACTAAGATCCAAAGACCTAATGCCCCAGCTCAGCCCACCATCATAATCCCCGAAGTCATACCCACCTCACACCCTGCCTTGGTTTTAAATGATCCCCTGTGCCCTCTCCTTATCCCTTTTGGGTCCTCGGACCCATGCCCTACCTGTTATAGTAGTGACGATAGCCTGCTGGCCAAAATGGAAGCTTTGTTTAAAACTCTTTTACTTCCCGTACGTAAAAGAACACGTTTGATGACCTTAAAATTGGACGCGCTTGAGACCCTTGTAAACACCAATACTGGCTTTTTTAAAAAGATAGTTAACCCTCAAAATGCCTTGGGGAATCCTAGTTCTTCGAGTAATTCCAAAGGCCAGAGAAATGCAACCATAGGTAAACTTTCATCCTCAGCTACTGCTAGACCAGTATCCATTAAGCCTGATATTAATAAAAACAAGGGCTCAGTGGCAGGAGGGAGCTCTGGGAATAATGATTGTACGCCTGTACCAGCCACTTTGCTACAGGTGCCAAAGAAGGCTTTTTTCAAATCTAATCAACAATGCCAGCCGAATATCCCTACACCTCCTGTGGCTACTCGGGTACAAGATAATGCGAGTGGTGTTCCGAGTACATCATCACAGCCCAAACTAAGTAAAGGAGTAAAGGGGAGCAGATCTATCAACCCCCCTATTCCCCTTGTGAAAACTAATAAACGGGCACCCCCCTGTATAGACCTTCCTCCAGAAGCCACCCCATACACGATAGTTCTAACAGGTGTTGCCCCACTTAGGGAGGGTTCAAATGAATCATATGGGGACCTCAGAAACAAAGTTGTATTCTGGCTAAATAAAAACCGCCCTCTTCCCCCCTCTTCCTCGATTGAAATATTGTTTGTGAGAAGAGTTGGATGGGTGGGCTACTGTACCAAGGACTTAGAGGGGGACTGCATCATTATATCCTTTAAGGATCCCTGGGTGGTAGATTTCTTGCGTAGGGAAGCAAGGTTTGGGAGGTTGGGTGATGTGCAGACCCTGCGCCTTGGGTATTTTTATCCCAAACGATCCTGCGAGTTCCCCTCTAGTCATACCTTCCTTAGAAGACCTGTTAGGAGATATCTAGCTAATAGAACACCTTACACTCCGCAGTACCCTTTATTGTCTAATCGCTACGAACCCCTCTCTGGCCTGGATTGTATCGATTGACTTCACCCGGTAGCTGGCAGCGGAAGCGTTCTGGGTAATCAAGTGGGTAGGGCTGACAGAGTCTGTACTGAGGTATCTATCCAGGGGGGTGTCATCATGGAGAAGGAGGTGGTGGCGGACTCCGCATATCATCATCAAGATGACAACATGGTGGAGGGTTCCCAATTTAATATAGTCACATCCTTGGGAGCGGACCATTGTAGCATGCATAGGACAACAACACCCAGTCAGGTTGCGACACTCAAATTAGCATCATGGAATGTAGCAGGGCTGAAGGGGCGTATGGCTTCAGAGGACTGGCTGGATTTTATTGATACTTTTGATATCCTACTGTTCCAGGAGAGCTGGGCCCCTGATCCAATTCATAGGGCCGGGTTTCTAAATTTTTTAAACCAGCAATAAGGGGCAATAAAGGTCGAGCATCGGGGGGGGTTAGTGATCTGGGTTAAACAGTCCATTGGCTACCGACCAATGGAAATTGTTCTGGATAACCCGGACCTCTTAGGTATTAGACTAAGTAAGGATAACTGCCAGGACATTGTAGTTATTAACATCTATGCACGTGTTCAACCTGGAGGGCGCTGTCCTAGTATCCTAGATGTGTTGGACTCCTACCTTGAAGGGATAGGGAGAGACAAGCTACTCGTCCTAGCAGGGGACCTCAACTGCACCTTCGAGCCTCTTTATAATGCGGGGGAGGACCTGGGGATTGAGGAGGACACTGTCTGGAATATCCCGATGCTGTCTTTGAATAATATTAAAAGAGGCTCTGAGGCAGCTTTACACTGGATGGGGTTGTGTCTGGACTGGGGTTTGAGGGCAACCAATGGTTGTACGGCCTCTGATAAGGATGGTAAACCCACTTTTGTCAATGGGGTGAGGAAAAGTAGAATAGATTACATCTTGTTAAAAATGGAATATTGGTCACTCTTGGATGATATGGAAGTTGTGTCTCGCCCTGAAAGTGACCACAACACTTTGTCATTAAGCATGAGAGTCCCAGGTGGATTTGGCAGGTCTATAACTGCTGTTCATCTAACAGGTGATGCTATCTTGACAAACGATAGAAGAAGGCTTAGATGGTCCAGGGTGGTGGAGGATCCGACCCTTTTAGATAGCATAATGAAGGCAGTCTCGTCGACCTTGAACGACATTTCGATTCTCGCCCCCACCATGGATGTTAGTGATCTGATCTGTGATCTTCACGAACGGTGCTTTGCTAATCTTAAGGCCCTCTTAACCCTTCCATCCACGCAAGGCAAAGTAAAGGCATATGGATCCCGTGAGAAATGGTACAATAAAAACTGCAGGGAGGCACATAGTCGTTTAGTCAAAGCAGTGAAATCTAGGATTTCCAGCGACATAAAAGAGGCACGTTCAATGTACAAAAAAATTCAGTGGGATGCGAAAAAGGAGTGGGATGACCTATATTGGTATGACCTATTGGACGCATGCACTTCTGGCAACCAAATCAAGTTTTGGGAAATCGTTTAGTGGGGCAGAAACCCCGATTCCCAAACTCCAGTTAATCATGTGTCTGCAGAAGCATGGGTTGATCTCTATTCTGGCCAGTTTATGGATCCTGATTTAGAAATCGACATTGAACTAACCAAGCAGGAAATTACCCTTACCCCTAACCAAGAGTTAAATTTCACGCCACTGGAAACTGAGTCTGCGCTCCGCTTGGTCCAAAGGGGGAAGGCGCCAGGGATGGACTCCATTCCGGCTGACTTATTCAAAATCAATCCCCAACTCTGGGTTCCTTATACAACTGCGGTAGCGAATGCTATTGCCAAGGGGGCTCGGATCCCCGTGTCTTGGAAGGGGGCGGAGATTCTCCCCATTTTTAAAAAAGGGGACCGTTCTGTCCCGGGAAACTACTGTCCCATAAGTTTAATTGATTCATTTCAAAAGGTCATCGCAAGGATGGTCCTTGCCAGAGTTCAGGGGTGGATGGAGATGGAGGGTATCCTGTCCCCCCTACAGGCCGGTTTCAGATCAGGTACCAGCACCATTGACCAGGTCTTCAGATTTTGTCTGATCTACTGGAAGGTGGTGCTGTTGGGCGGCGGGTCCATCTACGCAGCCTTTATAGATCTGAAATCGGCCTTCGATCTTGTGCCAAGAGCTAAACTCTGGACCGTTCTTAGAAATTTGGGACTGCCGTCAGAGTTACTGGACATGATTTTAAGATTACACGAGGGAAACTTTGCTAGGGTGAGGTGGGGAGGCCAAGGGCGGGTGAAGGATTGATTCCCCGTAACACGTGGCGTCCGTCAGGGTTGTGTTCTGGCACCTACACTCTTCTTGTTGTTCATTGACCAGGTGGTCAAGTTCTTTGCTAAGACCCCCACTGATGCACCCTCTTTGGGCGGGACCAAGTTCCCTATGCTCATTTTTGCCGATGACACCTTACTTCTCTCAAAGACTCGTAGTGGTCTGCAAATCGCATTGACCCGATTTGAGGAGTTTTGTGATGTCAACGATTTAAAAATCAATGTGAGCAAAACCAAATTTATGGTTCTAACTAAAAGTCGCCCCATTAAGACCTCAGTGAGCATGAATGGAGTTGGTTTGGAACAAGTTGAGGTTATGACCTATTTAGGAGTAACCCTGGACTACCGTCTCCACTGGAAACCACAGGTTGACACATTACACCTAAAATTTGCTCGCCTTACTGGTTGTCTTCTGCAGGAGCAAAAAAGGTCCTTAACCAAACATGTCAAACCCGCACTTAAGATCTATGCCACCAAGGTAAGCTCCGCGATACTGTACGGGGCAGACCTCTGGGGGCATATGGACCTATCAACCCTGGTGAAAGTTCAAAATAAATTCATGCGGAAACTGGTAGGACTCCCCCAATCAGCTCCAATCAAACCACTATGTCTGGATATGGGCTGCAACCCAATCAACGAAATGGCTCGATACAGGCTAGCAGCCCTGTGGAGACGTATCTGGACTTCCCCAGACTTAAGCCTCTTTGCTAAGGAACTTGAGGAAGTAAGATCTATTTGGGGGTCTAGTAGTATACCCTGGTTTCGCGAAGTGAAATTGATCTTGGATGACATGGGTCTTAATCAGCTGTGGGTTTCCCCGGGTTCAACCACCTTTCCTTCAAAACAGGAATTTAAAGCACTTTACTGGGCTTCTGTTCGCCAAGCATTGGTTATCGCCTCAGATTCTACTAGCTTAACAGGAAGGTTCCTGTCCCATAAATTGGACCCTTTCCTGGAGAATTACTGGGACGTTATAACTAAGACAGTTGACAAAAAGCTCTACCACCAGTTCCGAGTAGGGTCTCTGCCCTTAAGATCCTTCACCAAGAACTGGTCTAACCGAGTGAGTGATTCCTGCCCCTGGTGTATTGGTCACAAGGAGAGTGTTGGCCATCTCCTATTTGCATGTTCAGCTTATTCTGCCCCTAGAAGCAAATGGATTAGGCCCATTTGCCGCCATCTTAAAGTCAGAGGGAGTGCTGAGGCTATATGGGTGCTTCGTACCAATACCTCTGAGGTGGTAGTTGTGGGCGTAGCCAAATTCCTGGGGTGGGCATGGGTGATTAGAGCAAGACATCTGCAGGCACCTTGATTTTGCTCTCGTTTTTAGGTCTCACCTGAGCCAGCGCTTTAGCGCTGCTCTCGCGAGAGCTTTTGTAAAAGGGGGATCTGGAAGTGCAAACTAGTGCTTTTCAGGCCTCCAAATACAGTGCATGTGCGCCAGGCGCGCGCACCATTTGGCAGCCTGAAAGCACTAGTTTGCACTTTCAAATCCCCCGTTTACAAAAGCTCATTTCGCGGCCGCTTTGATGAGAACATCAAAGCGGCCGGAAAGTGCTCACCATTTGCCACCCCCTCCCTTATCCCACTTCCCTCACATATGGCGCACTGGTGCCTGTCCCTTTAAATTGCCCCGCTCATTAAGCTCGCAAAGGAGAAAAACAATGAAAACATTGATCAACCCCGGAGTAATCTGCAGTCACGCATCTCTATAAAATGCCGGGATGCCACGGGAAACGGCGGTTTCTTAAACCATTAACGTTACATTTTCTCTGCCTGGGTATTTTCCAGCCTTCGCATGCTCATAAAACGCAGCTCCCCAATGCGCAGTGGGAGGAATAAACAGAAATAAATAAGACGCGAGCTCTGATGGCTAAACTCAATTATGATGTCGTTGTTTCGGGTTTGTCGCACTCTCCTCACTTCTAGTGCTGCAGCCATTAATCACTCGGCAGTGAGAGATTTTTTATGGGACGTGAATTGCCTTTGCTCGCACAAAGCACATCAAAATAAGAAAATAACAGTTGTTTGTGCAAATACGCGTGCTATAATTTGTGCTAATATTTTTCCCCGTTGTAACTTTCAGGCAGAAGCAAAGCCACCCACTCTGCCACATTCCTCACCATTTCATGCACTGAGCAGCAAGACGCAGATCACACAGCTGGTCCGGCGTGTACGCCAGACTCACGTGCTCACGCCTGCCATGTAACTACTGTGCGGCAGTGTATCTGTACCACAGCTTTTTACAGCATCGTTCACCTACCCTCGGTTGCGGTAGCTCCTGTCTCTTGATGCGCTTCGCTCCAGGGTTTGATGCCCACTCCCGGCCGCCTGCAGCTCCCTTCTGCTGGTCCAGCTTCCCTGCCTCTTATCCCGGCCAAGCAGCGGACGCCCTGCCAACCTCAGGCCGCCTTTCTTGATCATTCCAGTTGTTTTTGAAACCTGAGATTTTTGGGGAGAGCCAGGTTTCTCACATTTCATCACTCTGCTCGGACCTAACGGAAGTCGAACAGTTATTTTTTCCCCTCCTGCAGACAGTGTGCATGCACTCGACACTGCAGCTTTCCCTTCAGGCGCACAGATATTATATTACACGCCCTGGGCTGCAGCTTCCAGCCGGGTCCGGGCTGCATTTGTAAACAGGTGAAACAAAATAAGATAATAGCTTCTAAAACATCACATAAAAGGCGGTGTTTACACCAGGCTGTCGCATCTTGTATTTTCGTAATGTTAACACTGCTGTCCTTGCTTCGCTGTAGAAGACCTCATGCAACACGCTGGTTCACAGGGGCGCCATGGGATAATTATAACGCCGGCATCCCCCAGGGAGAAGAGTAAGCAGATGTGCAGCGTAAAAGGTTAGCAGACGACTCCATGTCAGCAAAGAACCAATGCTCCGGTCCTGGGCTTTTCTTTTACAAATCCGTGTTTTCGGGCGTTAGTTCAACGGAAATGATTAGGGACCGCAACTTCCGAAACACGTTTAGGGCACATTTATGGGAAAGTGGCTAAGGCAGTGTTACAAGGCTTTTTGCTGTGGTGCCCACACCAATGTGAAAGGGCAAAAATGCACCATATTTATTAAATACAGTGCATTCCTGTCCTTGCCCCTGTGTACACAGTTTGCTATCTAGTGTCAAGGCAGGCACGCTTGCACCGCATTCATTGCATGCAGGATTGTTTCTGAGCAGGAAGGGGTCCCTTCCTGCACGAAAGCAACCCAGTCAGGCATTTTGCAGTACACATGGAAAGTGGAAACAAGCATTGGCATAGGCATTAGGTCTCGCCTTTGGGACCTACCTTCTAAGTGTTTAGCCATGCAACAGTTGATGTTGTTGCACCAAGGATATTGTGCTGGATAACTAAACCCTTATAAGGTCCCAAAGGCGAGACCTATTGGCTATGCCAATGCTTGTTTAACTTTTTAATGGGTTTTTCTTATGTACTAGGTCTTTATTATACTGTTTAATTCTATTTTTAACGTTGAAATGTTTTACGAAATTTATGTAATTGTAATTGTGATGGTTTTAAATTAACTATCTTATGTATGCCTAGTTTTTATTGTTTTTAATTGTCTTTTATGATGTAAAAATCGAAATAAAGACTTTAAACCTGAACCTGATTGCATTCCCATAGAGTATGAATGTATGTGGCGTGCTCCGCCCAGCATCTGAGACATGCAGCGTCTCCGACCCTCCCCATCTTGTGTAGACATTCCCTGTCAAAATAGACCCTATGGAGGATCTTGTCCTGTATGAGTTGCAACCTGAGTTTGATCGCTACTTCACTTGGGTGCATGAGGGCCGCTTCCCAGTCTATATCCTCCAGTGGCCCGGTGGTGAGTTCCCACTTCGCGCGAAGCGGACCAAGATTGTCAGGCATGTCATTGATTTGCTTTTTGTATGTCAGGGATATCGCTTGAGTCGGGATCTCTTCCTGCAGGAGCCTGCCTTCAAGGGGAGCATACTCTGGCAGCGTCATATCATCTAGCCCTTCTGCTTGCAGGCATGTTTAAGTCTAAGATATGCATAGGCTTGGGAACTATGAAGTTGATATTTAGACTGAAGGAAACTGAAGGAGGCCAGAGCACCTCTCTCCAAGAGGTCTCCTATCTTAGAAATGTCGATAGTGTCCCATTTCCTGAAGCCCCTCAATTTCCTGATCTCAGTTAGACTAGCACCTTCCCATAGGGGGGTCTCCCGCGTAGGTTTTCCCTCCCACCTCATCAGTTTTCCCGCACTCCTCCATGCCTCTATTACCCGTTGAGTAGCAGGGAGGAGTTGTGTGGTCCCAGCACCCTCGTATAAGAAGTGGAGCTGGGAGCGTTCCTGAAACGGAAGCCTTTCCAGCCTATATATCGGGTGATCAACAGGTGCGTGGGTCCATTCATTAATGATTATGAGGTGGGCCGCCATATCGTAAGCTCTGATATCTGGCACGGCCAACCCTCCGTTGTAAGGTCTGCAATGCTATCCGCGGGTGAGCTCCGTCCCATAGGAGGAGGTGCAATTCACTATTAATGGAAGTAAAAATGACATCCGGTATTTTGTGATACGTGTTCTGCAGAACGTAAGGAAGTTGGGGGAGTGTTACCATTTTATACATGGCGACCCTTCCCATAATAGTCAGAGGAAGCTTCCTCCATCTCCTCCGCCTGAATATTTAGCAACACCATTCGGGCCTCAGGGTCAACGGTGATATAGAGTCCCAAATAAAGAAACGCCTCCGTGGACAGCCGCAGGCAACTGGGATAAGTGTAAGACTCTGGGTCTCCACCCAACGGATAAAGGGTGGATTTGGTCCAATTAATTTTATATCAAGCATAATTGCCATATTCCTCAAAGATGCGCAGCAGTCGGGGGAGCGTTTTCTCAGGTTGCGTGACATAAAGCAGAATATCATCCGCATACAACGATATGCGTTCTTCCTCTAGAGGACATGAATCGGCGAGGAAGCCACCTAGATCTGGTCGGGTGCGAACCATACAGGCCAGCGGCTCCAATATGAGGGCAAACAATAAAGGGGATAGGGGGCACCCCTGCCTAGTGCCTATCTGTATCGGCCAGTTGTCGGAGAGAGTGCCATTGACCCGGACCCGGGCTTCGGGCATGTTGTATAACAATGTCAGCCAATCGAGAAAGACCGGGCCGAAGCCCATTTTTTCCAGAGTACGCCACATGAAGGGCCAGTAAATCGTGTCAAATGCTTTTTCCGTGTCTAGCGAAAGAAGCAAGTGGGGACTGTCCCGACCTTTTACCGTATCCATCCAGTTATAAGCGGCGCAAATTAAAACGCGTCACACGCTTAGGCATAAAGCCAGACTGATCCCTGTGCACCAGCGGAAGAATCACATTCAAAAGGCGCCTTGCAAGGATTGTGGCCAGGATCTTTGTTTCAAGATTAAGAAGGGAAATGGGGCGATAGGATCCACATTCCTCTGGGGGTTTCCCTACTTTGTGGATAACTTCTACCGTGGCTAAGCGAAAATCCTGCGGGAGATTCCCCTGCTCCTTTGATTCCAGAAACATCTTACGGAGATGTGGAGCCAGCAATGCACTATTCATTTTGAAGAATTCACCCGGTAGGCCATTAGGGCTCTGGGTCATACCTGCCTTTTATCGACCAATGGCCTTGGTCACTTCTGCCAGCGTCAGGTCTCCCTCTAGGCTATCTCTCTCATCGGGTGTAAGCGAGGGTAAGTCAACAGTCTGCAGGTATTGGCATATCTGTGGGTCCCCCACCTGAGTGCGGGCGGTATATAGGGTCGTGTAATACCGCGCAAAGGCTCCAGCATGAGCTTCTGGATTGGTGTGAGTAACATCTTGTTCCCCGATGGACAGCACCCATCTCGACTCAATTTCCTTACGCCCCAACCACGCCAACAACTTCCCCGCCCTGTCCCCAGTTTCATAAAGCCTATGTTGAGTTGCCAATTGGTGCGTTCTTACCTCATTGGTCGCTAGTGCTAAATACTCTCGTCTGGTTATCTCAAGTTGACGCAAAGCGTGTTCAGTCAATGTGGCGGGTTTGGTCCCTTCTAATTCTAAGAGTGTGTGTTCTAATTTTTCAAGCTCTTGTGTCTCATGTTTTTTTTGTGAGATAGTACGTTTTGTGCTCTGTCGCGTATTACCGTTTTATAGGCCTACCATAAAGTGACCGCTGATGGGACAGAACCCTCATTTTTGGTGAAGTACAGTTCGGAACCAATCCGGAGCTCTTCAGCGACAGTTCCCATGCATTTAACCTCCACTGTGTCAGGAGACGACCACCTCCACCGCCCAACTTCATTAGAAGGGGAGAATGATCAGATATGCCCCTAGCCAAGTAATCTATAGTGTTAACCCTCTGTATCTCTCCCGCTGGGGCTAAAATATAATCCAAGCGGGAGAACACCCTGTGGGCACCTGAAAAATATGAATACGTCCGCTGATGCGGATGGTGGCGCCGCCACAAATCAGATAGTCCCAATGAATCTAAAAAACGGGCCAAAGGTGTGATGCCGGGGGTGTCTTTTCGAGAGAGGGAGTGATCTATCAGGGGGCTCAAGACATCGTTGAAGTCTCCCCCCAATATATGTATGGCTGGGCCAGAGTGCAAAAGGAGCGAGGTCAAGCTATCAAGCGTGCGTTGTTGGAGCCGAGGGGGTGCATAAACGCTGACTAGAAGGAATGTCTTGCGCTTCCAAACACCCCGCACTGCCACATATGTCCCTTCAGAATCCACCCATTTTTGTGTGACATGAATGGGAGGGGATTTCCTAATAAGGATCGCCACCCCCCGCGAGCCTTTGGTAAAACCCGCGTGAGCCAGAGTGGTGAAGCAACCCCGTCCCAAAAAGGAGCAGGTGGACCCTAGCAGGTGCATTTCCTGCAGGAATACTATGTCGGGTTTATGCCTCTTAAGGTAGCGGTTTACCAACCCCCTCTTCACTTTATCTCCTAAACCATTGACATTCCATGTCATTACTGCATATCCATCATCTGACATAGTAACTCAATCTTGGGATCTATTTCAGTGCTTGCTCTAGGCGGGAGCCCACCCCCCCACAACCCTCTCCATTTTTTTGCAGCTGTGTGATCACGGCCTTGAGTCCAACTAACTCCATTCCCATTGAACAATTTCAAAGTGTTACTCAAAACAAGACAACAACCACCCCCCTCCCCACACTCTTCAGACATCCCCACCTCCCCCCGCACGTCAACATGACAACTGTGGAGCAGACAGTCCGCTAAGAGGTCTGTTACCCCCCTTCCCTCCCACCCAATTACCTACACAATACTGTAACAAAAACTGCACACAAAATGCTTTCCCGGCTTAGCTCCGGGTCAGTGGATGTCCACCAGGCCTCAGGAAAGTCTTATTGTCCGGATGTGGCCAGCGGGCCCCGCTCCTCAGTTCCTCTCGCCTTCATCGGGTGGCTGCTGGGTCTGCGTATCGGGAGCTGGAAGGTCTTGATCCGTCGCTTCTAGTCGCAGGATACTGTTGAGTAACAGGCGATCACTAGGTATCTCGTCAGAGTCCTCCCTTTCAGATAGATCTGTTTGTCCAGTGTCTTCTGGCCTGTTCATAGGATCCGCTGATCGCGAACGAATCACATCGTCTCCAGATTCCGACAGGAGTGTGTCTGTACCTCTGGATCTCAATGTTCTGCCCGGAGTATTTCCCGCTGAATTCCTGGCCCGCAACCCTCGTCCCCGGCGTTTGTCGTTGGGTCTATCTTGAGATTGGCTTCCTCGTTTTAATGGAGAGTGAGTTTGATCGTTTAGTGTCGTCCGCCGTAGTTGCGGTTGTTCCTCCACCCAGGCCCACGCCTCCTCAGGGGTTTGAAAGAACAACGTGGACTCTTGAAAAATAACGTTCAGTTTGGCCGGAAATAACAGCATATATTGGAGCCCCATAGCACGTAGTTTGATCTTGACTTGGTCAAAGGTCCGCCTCTGCTTTTGTACGTCGCGGGAATAGTCAGGAAAGACCATCACTTTAGTATTTTCATAACAGATCTCCGCTTTCTTCCGGATTTCCCTCAGTATTAAGTCTCTATCGTGAAAGTTCAGGAAACGTTCTATTAGAGGTCGAGGGGGGGCCCCTGGTGGAGGAGCAAGGTTCGGCATCCTGTTCGCCCGTTCTATAACAAAACTTGTCGAGAACGGCGCCTGTGGTAGTATATTCTTTAGGAATGTCAGAAGAAACTGTTCTGGGTCCGCCCCCTCCACTTTTTCAGGAAAACCAACAAATCTGAGGTTGTTTCTCCTGGCCCTATTTTCGGCGTCATCCACTCTCCAGGCCATTTCCGCTACTGTTGACAAAAGTCCTGCAACATCTTTGCGTGTGACTTGGGAGGTGTCTTCCAGCTCCGAGATGCGGTGTTCAGTTTCGGCCACCCATTCTGAGACCTTAAGGAGATCCTGGCGCAACAGTGTCACCTCAGAACGAACCTCTGCTATTCTCCTCTCCAAACTTTCCCTGGTCTTGCGAATGGCATGCAGGATGGTCGCCGTATCCGGAGGTGGAACAGGACCGCCCTCTGCACCCAGCGCAGCCGGTACCACCTTGGCGAAGCGATATAATTTACCCTGCCGAGACTGCTTGGGTTCCTTGTCCTTGTCCTTCGCCATCATGAAAGGGCGCGGAGAAGGCGACAACCCGGCCAGCCTCAGCAGGATCCTCTATTCCTACCTCTATTCAGTAACGAAGCCAGCCGTCGAGCCCTAGGTGGTGTAGTGGTGGCCAAGGCATCGGGCAAAAGTCTGAGTGGGGTCCCGGGGTGGTGTAAAGCCTTGCAGACGTACCTTCAAGCTCAGCGTCCAAGTGATGGCTCCACCTAGACACTGTTTTCCTCCGCAACACCGTCGGGATCCCCCCCAGACAGGAGAAATGGAAGTCGTCAGCAGCTAGGGAGAATCAGCACCAGGAAGTAGTGGTCTTCAGAGGAACCGCATGGGGACAGGCGATCCAGAAGCAGTATCATGAAGGGTGGGGGACAACAAGATCTGCGCTCCTCGTATATCTGCTAGCTGGTAATAAGATCTTGGAACGTCAGCACCACCAGCCAATGACATCCCCTTCCAGTCACAGGTCCCACCAAAGCGCCCGGAGTCCGAACCCCACCTGTGCTTACAGAGGATGGTGGGTTAGCCCGCAGGGAGAATGCGCGCCGGTCAGCATGCCGCGATGGCTCTCCAGCGGCGCGCAGAGATTGCAGTTCGATGCTCGGGGAGGGGCAGTGGTGTTTCAGGACCAGCCGACCTTCAAGGCACGGCCCAATTGAGGTGAGCGGAGGGGTAGCAACGCCAGGGCAACAATCATAATGCTTGGGGGCCAAGCCTCCCCCCAGGTCGTCGCCACTCACCCAAGCAAGGCACTCTCGTTGAAGGAGGCAGCCACTACGCCAGTCTGGGGGGGGAGGGTCCCAGTCCAGAGCTGGTTGCACGGGTCGTGAATCCGGTGCCTTGGGTCCTTGTCGCACCAGCGCCCCTCCATGCTATGCGGCCCTCCACGCGGCTCAGCAGGAACTAGAGCCCGGGAGAGGGAAGCAGCATCACCGTGGTCTCGGGCCAGGCCACCTCCGAGGAACAAGCGGCAGCGCTTCCCTCGATGTCTCCGATGCAGGCGCTTACGTCCACGCCGCGGGAGCACACACAGCCGGCGGCACGTTGCGGTGTCTTCAAACTCCGGAAGGGACTGCCGGCACAGCTCTGGGCGCTCCCCGCACGGTCGCAGGTCCGGGTGATAGCACCAGGCTCCCCCTCTGGGCGGTCACTGCGTCGGAGCGGCTCTCATTTAGGGGCTGGGCTTCGGCTCGTGAAGCAGTGCCGCCATTTTGGAAGCGATTGCGCTTCAGCCCCAGCGCTGACAGCTTCGCGGTCACCGGTTCAGGATGGCACCGCAGGACCCAGAGGCGGCACCGCCGTGCACCGATAGGTTTCCTCCGGCAGGACAGCCGCCGAAGCTACAAAGAGAAGCAGGATTATGAGCGGGGCCAGCGGGGATCTTGTTCAGCACGTCTACTCGGCCATGTTGCTGGCCATGCCCCCCTTTATGATCCTTTTAATTGGACGACTTGTATACTTCCACTGCTTTTATTCAGGGAACTACTTTTTACTTTTGCCTTTAACACTGCATGAGGTGGATGTGTTTTCTTTCTCTCTCCCTTGTGTTGCTTCCCCTCACAAATCCACACCTCGCACACTCTCCATATTGCTACCCTCTCCCACCAGCACTTCTTGTCTTGGGTATCTGATGGTGGTACCTGAGTACGAATTGCCATCACCGTGACATATGTTAACAATTAAAGGGAGTACCTGGCCATTTGACTTCAGTGTGTGAGCATGTATTAACAATAGTTGGCACATGGTGACAATGCCTTGACATATGACGGGGGCACCTAAGCAGAGAAGGGCAATGCATCGGTCCATTTGGCTGCCTCTGGGTATAAAAAGCTGTACATAGACTAGGTAGTATATTTAGACATGTTGTGCTTGGGTATATAGATGCCAGTAGCTGTGCATCCTCACAAGCATTCTCTTGAACCAATACCCAACATCGATTTGTTTTAACTTGTTTTAGATTAAATAACTTCCACCACCTGATAACCTTTCCAAACCCAATGACTGGGCAAAAGCTTTACAACCTTGTCCATGTGATAATGTATCAAACCAATCAACAATGCACATTGCGCTTTTTTTGTAAATTTTACAAAGATCTGAGAAGTTCCCTTATTGTACCTTTGTTGAAATCACTAAATTTTAAACAATGCAGGCCGGCCTTTTTATATTTACAACTGCTTCCAAGCCTCTACACATGTGTGGTAGTTGCACGGTTTCTTAGGGCGACCCAAGTAAGAAGAAAAACAATGGTAGCAATGTGTTCACTCATGAATTCTTGGCTGTAATGTGAATTGCACTTCTGCTATTTTTTTAGATCAATGAAATTTATATGTATGTATATGCTTTTATTTTATTTTTAATCATATGTACTCTTTTATGATACACCCTGTGTGAATCGAATAAAGATACTTGAATTTAATTGACTTGAACAAAAAATTGCAAGGTAAAGAGCATGTGTGCACACATTTAATAACACGTGTCACAGCTAAACGCTACGGATTTTAAATGTACCTTGGTGGTAGGCAGAGTGAGGTATAGTGGACATAACCCGCAGCTAAAGCTTAGAGGCTGTGTTTATTTATTTATTTATTTATTTATGCGATTTTTAAAGCGCTGCAATTACCCATAGGTGTCTCGGCGCTGGGAGCTATATCAGGTACCAGTAAAGTAGATCTCTGAGGCAGTTTCAGAGTGATTTATGGATAATCATATCGTTGAGAAAACAGCCATGTCTTTAGCTGCTTTCTGAAGATGATCAGCGTTGGACTGGATTTTACAAGACCAGGGTGTTTCTGGTGCCCTGTCGACATGAGACATGAGAAGATGCAGGTCATGGGGGGGTCTGAGCTCCCCTACAGTTTTTATGTGTAAAGAGCATCATTTTGGGTTATAGGTAGAGTCTGATCCCCGCCCAGACATCAGAACTAAGATGGTGGGTGCCTTCCATTACAGAATACCTCCAGCTCCTGGAAGAGTGCACATGTTTTCTATGAGTGGCCCCAGTATGCATAAAGTGAGTGGGGATGAGCAAAAATATACAGGAGTGCTAAGTTTGAACTGTGACCTGCCCCAGAGCTTCTGCCGGTTTTACTGGCACAGAAGGGTTCTGAAACAGTGACTCAAGAGCAGCGACTTGGTTGGAGGTTATAAATAAGAAACCACAGTGGTAGAACACGAGATATGTGCACAGATGAATGATAGAGGTGCATGTGAGAAAAGGAGTTCACATTTTAGTTGTAAAATCCAAATTTCTTCAGAAGTTGCAGTACCTTAGAGCAGGCTTCACGTTGTGCGACACACAGTTGGTGGCATGGCACTGGAATGCGAGGCCTCAGAGGCTATCTGGGGATAGGATGATTCATCAGGTCATGAAACGGTTATTAGAATTCTGGGGGTGCCACTAAAATTGCAGGATATGTTTATTAATGCTACATAGGATGTTATGATGATGAAATCGATACAGAGGCTGCAGTGAAAAAGGATTCTGAGTGAAAAGAGCTTAAAACAAAACACAGAACTCCCGTAGTGATGCCACAGAGACAAGTGGAAACCACCAATCTCAAGTTATATTCTTAGGTGGAGCATGTACAAGGTGGGACAATGGCAGTCTCTCAGATTTGCTGACTTGCAGAAAGACTAGCAATGGTATAGTTTTGAAGGGGGGGGGCATGAGGCTGGCACAAGCTAGAAGTCCGCTCTATGGTTGTTCTCTTGTGAAAGAGCAGTGGCTAAAAGTGATAACTACAATCTCCCCAGTCACCTAGCACAAAAGAGGGAATCATGATTTTATTGTGCGGGACTAAGAGTCCGTTGACTGCCCATGGGAGAGGGGTCATGGAGTAACTCCATTTGAGACCTTGTCTCCAAATAATAGGGAGAAAAAATGTATACCTCCCTCCAGCAATCTCCAGCAAACGTTATTGTCTGTGAATACAATTTGAAAAGTTTGGAACAACTACCTCTGAAGCATCCTGCAGTGGGAGTGGACTTGTCTCTGGAACTGCCTTGATGGCGCTAGCATTTAGAATATCCTAGTGTCCTGGACCAACCTCGACAGCGTGATCGGATGGTGCTTTAACGACCACAGTGACTGCTGGGACAGCAGAGTCGCCCTCAGGTGCACACAAGACCTACGGACCTCCCTGACTTTGATGACCTAGGCAGAGGTCTGTCACCGTGCTTCATAAGTGAACAAGTTCCCTGGGCATTCTATCCTATAACACCATTGGGAGTCCGTCCACGACCCCTAATCACCTGGTGTTTACCTTACAAGGACAGAGATGAAAACCTTAGAGATGGAATCAGTCCTATACGCATTTTCCTGCATAATGATCTGCCCGGAATACACCACACAGGAAAACACCTCTTGAAGTCCTTTGAAGAAATCAAGATGAAACTCTGGGCTATGAGCTTGTGTTATGAGTTGCTCTTCCTTGTAAAGATGAAAGTCTTGTTTCAGTCCAGATCCTCCTCTTTCGAAACACCAGAGGTTGCATGGCAGTGACTGGAGGAGAGACTCGGATAACATCAGTGAGCGCCCGGCTAAGAAAAAGTGCAAAGGGAGCCTAAAGAGGCACTACTAGAGATCTGCCTTTGAGAGTCTCCCAGACAACCCAGGACCGGCAGGTGACTGAGTTGCATCCTGTTTGGAGTCAGTGTCATTTTAAGAATTCTTGGGACCCTGGGCCAGACATATTTTGAGGCCCCCTGTTTGAAGCAACTTTGAATGTATTGCCTAACTCCTGCTAATACAACCCTGTATCAATATCAGTTATTTTATATTTATATACACACACACACACATATAAGTATCTATATTTATATATATTCACTAAAACAACAAAAGTTAAAGTGACATTATATTTAGGTCAAAATGTCAGTTAAAACGTAACTCACACCCTTGCCATGCCCTGCTTATGACCTCACATATTACATTCCTCATGAGATTTTCTATGTATCATTGATAACATCACTAATGACATCTGAAATTACACCGCTGATGCAAACACTATGCATGGTGAGGGCATGAGTGCAGTTTCTTCAGTTAACTGTAACTGGTGAATTCTGTTTTTATATATTTTTTTAGATTAAAACGTTAACATTTTAGCTTACATTTTAACCTAACTGTAATGTTACTTTAGCCTTTGTGTTTTCAGTGCTCTAAAGCAAGGATCTCCAAAGTCAGTCCTGGAAGGCTGGATCCATGCCAGATTTGTAACATATCTCCATTTAGATAAATGTAGTTATCTTAAAAATCTGGCATGAATCCGGCCCTCCAGGACCGACTTTGGAGACCCCTGCTCACCATGCACTGCTAATAACCTCCCACATTTCATCACTCCTAACACTTTCTATGATATCCCTGCAGCATCTGAAATGGCCTAATTGATGACTGCACTGCATATTGTGGGCTTGAGGTTTACTTTAGAGCATGAGTTAATGTTTAAAATGGTAGGTTTTGACTGACATTTTCACCTAACAATGTTACTTTAACCTTTGTTTTTTTCAGGGAATTTCTATGTTTTTTTTTACCGTGATGTAAGGTGTTAATTAATCGCAGTGGCTTGCAGCTAAGTCCTGCGCCCAAACCACCTCTGCTCATAGCCTTTGGCTGTGCTCTGCGTGGGATTGGGCACCTTACCCCTCGCAAGCAGACACAGGGCCTGCAGCTATGCTCTTCGCCCAACCCTGCAGGTTGACTATATGATGTTACCATTTAAAGGGTTTTATTTTAAATAAGGCAGACTTACTGAAGGGTAATATGAGGCTCACCATGCTGGAGCAGTGAAGAATGTAGGAGCGGCTGCTGCCGCTCATTTACTATTCTTTTTTGTTTTGGGGTATCTCGGTGCCCGCCTGGGACACTCATTACTTAAATTTTTGTTGGAGGGGCGCGGTGGGTGCCCTTGCCACCCCACCAGCTCCGTGCAAGCAGCCCATGGACTGCGATGGAGCCAGCAACATATTTTTCTTTTGATTGTTTTTTTATTTATTTATAAACATGGGTGCCCAGGTGCTCACCCAGGGCACCCCACAGCAATTGTAACTTTTTTGGGCCACCATGGGAACCCCTTGGTCTTAGCAGTTCCACTGGCTTCCTGTAAGCCCCCCCAAGGCACCCCACAACATATGCCAAGTTGGAGCTGCAATTGGGAGGCCTATGGTGCGGCTCCTGGAGGGAGCAGCTTTTAATTTGCTCCCAAGTCTGTATTTACCTGCCTGCGAGAGCAGGAGAGGCAGAAACATATGTGCGCCCAGCCAGGAGAATATTCAATACCATTTCAGTGCCCATGCTATCACAGGCAGGGAAACAACAGTGTCCTGTGGATGGGGCCATGGTATAGGAGGAGGTCACACGCACCCCCTCCCTCTCAATTTAATACACAGCATTGGAAGATGGGGTCTCTGAGGCCTCAGTGAGGCTCGGGAAGGGTGCTGCAATCTCCTTCCCCTTTTATTAAAATGTGGCCCCAGGGGAATGTTTTCACAGGACCTGAAAAAGACTTGGGGAGAGGGGCCTGCTCGCCTCCTTCCCCTTTTATTAAAATGTAACCCTATATATATATTTACTGGGAAAAAACACAAAGGTTAAAGTCTCATTATAGTTGAGTATGGTAATAAAATGTTACTATGCATTAAAGAAACTCAGAAATTCACTTAAGACAGTACGTTATAGTTATTTTAAGTAACTATAACTCACACTTACACCATGCAATGTTGTCATCAATGATGTCACTTCAGATGTCATACGTGATGCTATCAATGATGTCATAGAACAATTCATGCGTGATATAATATGTAAGTCTAAGAAGTTCATGTCAATTTTTTCTCATGTGAGAGAGCATGTATGTATTCATATTAATATCTTGATTGTTAATTTGAGGCTATACACATTTTTCTAGAAGATTCACTCTTTGAGTACTTTTGAAAGCTTTGAGTAACAGCCCTGATTTGTGCTGTTATGTTTTGAAAAAATAAACAAGAATATCATTTATTTGCCAATTCTTAGATTCTGCTTCAGCTCAGTGTGCCTCCTAAAGCCCGGCGATATTTGCTTTCTTTTTAGTATGTATGAGGATTTTCTAATACTTAACGCTATGTTTTTTAACTCGCTGTGAAATTGCATGGTGACATTTTAGGTGGTAGATGTACATTTTCATGTCATCCTTTTAGTTATAAACATTTTGGATACATTGAACAGGTTTAGATGAAAATATTATTTTTGATATGCTAATATTCTTTGAATTTGTTCACATGTGCCTAATTCTTTACCATATATTAACATGATATATGATTATGGCTATAATGGAGTTAGTTCTAGGATTGATCTTACATATACCATGCTGCATGGCGAACAAAGCCACTGTGATCAGTCCTTCAGAAGAGACACACACAGTAAAATGGTATTCACTGAATATTTATTTCTCCTACTTTAACTGTTTTGGCATTTTAAATAGCAAAAATGTACTTTTTAAGTGTACATCATAAAACCTTGTGGCGTTCAGTGTATCAAGTGTGTTGACGAGAAATATTTAATACAAAGTCATTTGGCCCTCTAATTTTGCATCCATATGGTGGTAACTGAGTTATACAAAAATGCAGCAGGTTATTTGCTTAGCAGATTACCTCGCAGCCACACTCACAAGAGCAGGCCAAACAAGAAATCTAAGAAGTTCCATCACACTTCTTCTCATCCTTCCCAAAAGACATAAGCAAAATGCCCTCTCTTGTTCTTTCCCAGGGCATCACCCCCAAAATCTGCAACTCTCTTCCAGTACATATCAGAACTAACCCCTCCTTCATGAACTTCAAGAAACAACTAAAAGAACTCCTCCTAAACCGGTACCTTTATCCCTCCGCGAAATAACTATTAATCACACCATGGAAACACCCCCTAGTTATATGTTCTTCTCCCGCAAGATCTACACAACGAATTGACGCTCAACTCCACAATCATTCATAATGTATTACTGAATGATAAAGACTAGACTATCAAAACTGTATTTTCTTTTGTACTGTTTTTGACTGATAATGGTCTTGTCATTGCTGTAAAGCTCTCTGATACCCTTGGGTCTTGCCAGTGCTAAACAAAACTCTTAAAATAAAAATATCCTCTTATTCAATTCCTGTCAGCAGATAGTAATCTTCTTCTCATTTCTATTTTTGAATTCTGCACTGGCTGTCTTTAAATAGTGTGTTTCCTTTTTGTGTGCATTTGCAATCCCATGTCTTTTAAATTGCTAATATGTTCTCTTCGATTTGCACATAATGTATCATTGATGTTTGTTAAAATTTGTATTGATGTTTCGCTAGAAAGTTAATTTAAGAATCTTGAATAATTTAGATTGAGGATGATTCCAACCTCAGTCATTTTGTAGATCTTCAGGCTGACATTCAGTGGCGCTAGCCAATTCTTTATTTCACATTTGGCTGAACGTTATTTCATATTGACATTTAGACTGCATCCTGGGCACTTTGTCATCTGATGTGAGACGACCCCTAATTAGAGAGACCATGAGTTGCCTTCAGTTGCAGAGGGTTCATTCTAACCTAGTTCACTTTGTCTTTAGAGTAATCACTGTTACTATATGTAAAGTCTGTTCTGTGTTGTAGAGATAGATTTCAGATGGAGGTTGAGAGGGAATTTTATCTGTTGTTTGTTCAACCGATTTAGACTGCTCAAAGAGTTTTTGCTCTGAGAGTTTTATATCATCCTGTGAGCGGAAGGTGTGCACTTAAAATTGGCGAGAGGAATGTTGCTTTCTTTGGTTACTTTTAATCAGCATTTGAGTATTGGTCAAATATAATTATCATTAGTTTTCCATTTATTCATCTGGTATAAGTAAGTCTTTAGGTATTGTGTTGCAGCTGAAGATATGTGTGTGCAGTGGGAGTGTTTTTGTGCTTTATTTGCAAAAATTGCACATCTACAGATGCCTATCAGTGTTGCAGTTGTGCCCTCTGACCTCATCTTGAGACAGTGTCTTTTGCTTCAGTAATGACCTTGGATGATGATCAGTAGGAGGTTGTTGGTAGCAAGTTTTATCTTCTGTAGAAATGTGTTTGTGTGGATCACCAGTGGTAAGTGCACCAGGTATTAATTTCCAAGATTTGTCAGTTATTAATAACTGATGGCTCAGTGATAGTTTTGAATCTCACGAATTTGTGAGAATTACCAGTGTAGGGTGCTAGAATATGAATTCTGTTTTTTAGAAGATTTAAAGTATGATCTATATAAATAAAATCAGTAAATAGGTATGCACATCTGCTTTGTTTCTCTCTTTCTTCTTAACATTTCATGATTAATATCTGTGATTCTCGCTGTACTGTGTATATTACCATGTCACTGAACCTTATTCATCTCAACCACTATTTCTGGTATAGGACATCACATTGTGAAGGGTGCCTAGGTACGCTGATCGGGGCACTCTGAAGAACTGATGCAGATCCGAGTGCTGTGGAGCCTCTTTTCATGAAACAAGGGCAGCTTTCACCTTTGTATCATGAAACCTTTGTACCACAAATTTCCCGAGGCAGTGCAGTTCAGCACCTTTTGTGGGTTTAAGTATTCCAATCACAGGCTACCGGCGACACCATCTTGATCCGCTCTCTTGGCTAATTAATCTGTCTGGAAGTCTGTGGCTGACAGTTTTTGTTTTAAAATTATATGCATGTTTAGTTATTTTTTCCTTTTTCAGTCATCAATCACTGCGCTAGTGTATAATCCAAGAGGTGCAACATAGTTATGGGAAACCTTTCATGTCAAAAGTAAAGTTCTACAAATAAGACCTCTCCCATAATCTGCAGCACGATGCAAAAAGAATACAATTTGCACCAGAATGAATATAACATATTTTAAAACCAATAAGATACTTGGCAGGTAGCAAAACAAATCACATGCACAGCCGAATGAATACTTTACTTAGTGAATTATGTAAATAGCTGATATGCTAAATTGAATAAAACATATACAAAACTATCTTAACTGAAATGAATATGGCCCATACAGAAATGAATATAGCAAATGCTGAAATTAATATAACTTGCATTAACAATAATCTGACTTTCTCCAATGTGACTGATGTGTTATAAGGAAGATGACGCATATTAAAAAGAATATGATGCACTGGCATGAATATAAACTTAAAATAAATAAATATTCCAATATTCCACATGGTAAAATAAATATATTGTGTTTTGAAATTAATACAAGTTGCATTTAATATGACCACCTTGAAATGGACATTATAGCTATTGTAATGAATGTGGCCCACACTGAAATGAATTTTACTCATATTGAAATGAATATGATGCATTTTAAAATGACTATAATCTGAATGAACGTTAATACGAAACACGTTCAAATGAATATGTAATAAAACATAAGGTATGTTCAGATGTGTATGAAATTCGCTGAAATGAGAATAACAAGTGTTACAATGTGACTATGCTAAAATGAATGTGACACACATGGATATCATTATGGCATGCTTTGACAGGAACATTAAATTAGTATGATGTGTTGAAATTAATACAAGATGCACTGAAATTATATGAAACCCTTTGAAATAAATATGACCATTTATAAAATCAATATGATCTTGCTTACATAAATATGATTTGTTGAAATGAATATCGAAACAGACAATGGACAATCTAAGAAAAAGGCCCTGAGCACTCACCCACAAAGTTGGTTATCCATCTGACATATACATTAAATTACCATTGGGAGATAGTGGGGAGTAAAAAATACTCAGTCAAAGCAAAAATCACCAGGACTACAGAATGTGCACTTCTGTTATTAGTTTATATTTTTTCATTTGCTAACCACATTAAATTCAAACATTTTACTTAATCACTTGTAATATCACATTGCATGGAGTTTTAACAGTACAAAGATGCTTGAGATGCAAACACATTTTGCGAACACCTTCAGGACTGCAAAGAACGTAATAGTACAATTTGCTATTCATACTTGAGCAAATATTAATAAAACAAGATACATAAATATAGTGCAGTTTTATAGTCATTCCTGAAAGCCCAACTTCAAAGAGTACATCTCTTAGCTGTCATTAAAAGGATTTTCAATTCATGTCAATCTTTCACTAGAAACAGCCATCTACTTCTGCTGACCAGACGGTTGTCTATCATGGCCTGTAACTGCATGAGAAAGTTCAAATTCATTATGCCTGAACACAGGTCAGGAAGCGGGTGGCCCGACTCCTGGGCCTTTGCTCCAGACGTCCTGACCCAGATGAGAGGGAAGAGTTGGCAGCCTTTAACCTAGAAATCAATGCAGCCTACTCTCACACCTGAAAGTGGAAGACTGCTCAAATAGGTGTGAACGTCGAACCTCATGTCCAGAGTCTCCTCTCAAAATGTAGACCTGAGAGTCATGCCAATGAGGGGGAAACTGCACAGAGTTGAACTTGACTCCCTGCAGGAGCAAAGTTGCAACTTAATACGCCTGACAAATATTGAGGGCCTATGGTTTGGGCCGAAGCAAGAGGAAACATGTTTCTGTGTGAGTGCCGACATACCGGCACTGTGCCCGTACTTGCACCAAGCAACACACTCCAGGTAAATATGGCATTTGTATTAGGGATCACTAATGTCATGGTGCACATACCCATTTATGATAGATTAGTGGTGCAAGATTGGCATTGATAGATATATAGCTGCATCAAGAAGACATATCACAAATAAGATAACCACATTGGAGACAAATGCCATACCTCAATGCAATGCTTGGAGGCACCATATACAATGTCCTCTTGAGTTTTAAGGGATGTGAACATACGGCAACAATGTACTGCTGGGGAAGTTACTGACCATAACAAAAAGGAAGTAAGGGCCTTGTGATGGCAATCCATTGAAATGTTGGGCATTGCATTTGAAGGTGGTAGGAGAAGAAACCTTGCTAAGATGTAACTTATCGTCAGGTGTCTATGTAATCAAACTCCTCATAGTCTCTCCTTCTTTCTATGTGCCCCAAATTTTCTAGCCTCTATGTACCCAAACTCTTCATGCATTTTGACTATGGGGCTGATTTAGAATTTGGCAAATGGGTTTCTTTGTGACAAATGTGACGACTATCCCGTTCACCTTATTAGAAGTGCAGTAGGATATAATGCATTTATATTAAGGCAGACAAGACATCCGTCATACTTTTGACAGAGTAACCCGTCTGCCAAACTCTAATTCGGGCCTTATGTATTCTAAGTTCCTTATGCCGGATTTCCATGTCCCAGAAGGATTCTTGTGCATTATGCTTCATAGCCCTGACTGTCTGTCAATAATTGACGTACATATAGCTAAGATATACAGATTTTCGTTATGTGTTGCAGTAAGTGGGTGTGGTTATACAGCACCTGAATTTACCATAACCGACCGGTGATTCCAGACACAACATTGTGAGTTACTTGTTTTTCATGGGTGTGGTAATTTTCGATATACCAAGCTTTTTATTTATTGGGTACTAATTGGTGAAATACTGGGACTGGCAGTTATAGAGCCGAAATCTCAGGCTTGACTGTTTCCTCCTCAAGAGTCAGGAAGGTTGCATTTTTAGGTTGTAAACTGCAGGTACGTGCTGTGGAAGTGCTGACTTAGGAGCCACACATCATGGCCAAGATAAGTGGCATGGTATGGGCCATACTGTGGCAAAGAATCACTGACAATACTAATGAGATGTCCTCTAAAGGCAGAAGAGTGGTGGATTGAATGAAATGGTTTCGTGATCTGACATGCAGGGTCTGGGATTGAATTGCTAAAGGTTTTTCACCAGACCTCGAATTGCAACTGGTGACTTTGCAGGACTGGGTCAAAAGTCAACCCAGAAGGGGTAGCAGGAGGTGTCGCTGACCCTGGTAAGTACCTAACAGCATTCTCCATCTTAATAGGTAAACCATCAAGATGGCTTCAATGACATTGAAAAGAAAGTTGTCCTTCACCACCTTGAAATCAATTGTATCATGTCTACATTACGTTTCTGTAGTCTATTTTCATGTATGGTGTGCAGGTACATTTGGTGTGTGATACACTGACTTAGTCCAGCAGCGGTACACATCTGCAAAGTGCAAACAACGTCTGTGGTCAGTGCACAATAGCTGTTACTTCCCAAGAAGCTATTGTGAAGGTCATCAACAAAGGTGTATACATGAGTCTTTGAGAAAGGTTCTCCAAAAGTAAATATAGATATCACGTATGGACACGAGTATCAGGATTGTATGGTCTATTCAACCATGAGTAGCAGGAAACGACACTGTTCACCTCTGCCTCGATCACAAGGGCTGCATCTGCCACATATCCCACCAATGTACCCTTTGAAGCCAAAGTGATGGGCACACTTCCTATTTCATAGCCACACAATATAGAGCTGGGAGTAAGCCTGGAGAGTAAGATAGACTAGAAACCTGCATCAGTAGAATATGAGGCATGGGACACAGAGTAGGAAGATCTGCCCCTCAGTCTTTTCATTCTGTTGACATCATGTAAAGGGAATTCCCAAGTATTGTGTGGAGCTCAGCAGCTTTACGGGTGGTATATAGTGCCCTATTGGATAATTCTTGTGCAGTGCAACTGCCCAGAGAGCACTGACAGAAAATCATGAACACATTTGTGACCTGGCAGATATTCAGAATTAAGAGGCCAAATGAGCACTTAGGTCCCAAATGCAATAGAGGCTGGACATATTGACTGCAAAGCAGCACATACGGAAAGCTATGTCAGTCTGCTCTGTTTTCTATGTTAGCACGGAGATACCCCTGTGGGGGTCATTCCTGCGCTTTATAAATTCCCTACATACATACTAGTCTATTTGATGGAAACAGACAGGGCTAATTGACATGTGATGAAATCCATGGCATCAGTTATCAGTGGCACTTAAGCTAATAAAAGGCCCCGGACAGGTGGGCATTGGGGACCAAGTAACGTGAATTGCCAAAGTAGAGCATACCATAATGCCTACTGTCCAAGCACATAGAGTTATGCTGAAGAGGCATGAGGTGCAGATGTTGCCTAGACCCCAGCTGGCCGAGACCTGAACCAGAACAGCTGCACTGCCTCCTCCCTCACCTCATCACCTTCACATGCCTTCTGTGAAGACTCACCGGTCAGATCTAACAGGAACAGTAGAGCTTTCTGGGGCTGGTCAGACTCCATCCAAGAAGTATAGAAGATAACCCTCATTCTCCACTTGGGTTGTTAGATACTTAGGGTTAGGGTGGGAGTTGCAAATAATCAGTCTAAAGGTAAAGATTGTATACTTATAAGTTTCTTTCCTTGGGGTGGTTGTGATCCAGGTGGTGCTGTCTTGAGTAGTTTTGGTTCAGGTAGGAGATAGATTGACACTGTCTTGCCAGAGGCATAGATACTATAGCCATTAGCTTTATTTCTTGGGTTGTTGAGGACTTGTTTTTTCTTAAATATAAGCCTGTATGTTCACACATTTCCCAACATGACAACATTTCACATCTAGGCTATATCATGTGAGGTCTGGGTTTGTGATGCTCTCACCCAGGAGCCTTATTCGGCGGGAATGTTTTTTCATGTCAGTGTAGTTGTGTGTGTGGCGATTTGTGTACATCTGTTTTTTCTGGGCACATTTCCGTCATTTGCCATGATATATCACCCACTCTAAGCAAGTGAAAATTTTCAGTGGCATTTCCCCCAATCGTACTACTTCATCAGCAACTTGCCATCGGACTTTGAAATCAGACCCAATATTAGTTGTAATTGGGCTGAGGGGTATCACAACGCAAAACCATTTGGCAATGCTGTTCCACACAGATTGTACCAAGGGCCATACTCTGTCTCTTTGTGCCCCAGTCTCCAAATACTGTATGTCCTTGTACCAAAATCTCCTCATGCTGCATATCTATGTGTTGCATTTTAAAATTCTTTATTCTTTATATCCAGTGCATGTTATATTAATTTTAGGACATGTCATATCTATTTTAGCTCATGTAGCATACATTTCAGAATGTCATGTTAATTTGAAAGCATATTATCATAATTTCAGCACATGCCATATTTATTTAAACATAGGTCATATTTATGTCAACATGTGCCTTATTCATTTTATTTTACGCCGCATTTATCTGACAGGGTTACTTACTATTATCAAGGACTGCCTTATTTATTCTATTGGACATTGTACTCATTTTGACACAGGCTATATTAATTTTAACATGTGCCATATTCATTTCACCATGTCTTATTCATTTGAACCCTGATATTTATTCCAATGTATGTTATATTAACTTCAAAATATGTCATATTGAATTCATTGCAAGCCATATTCCTTTCTACTGATGTTATATTCATTTCAGTGTAGGTTGTTTAATTTTAAGCCATGCCAGATTCTGTTTAGCGGAAGTCTTATTACTCGCAATGCGTGCCATATTCATTAAATCATGTCGTATTTCTTTGCAGAGTTTTAATATTCATTTCAGTACATATCATAATCAATTCAATGTACATCATGCATTTCAATGTATGTCATATTCATTTCAACCTATGTAATTCATTTAAGTGTAAATAATATTAAGGCAATGGTCACATTTATTTTTGTGTTTCATATAATTTCAATGCATCTCATATTGATTTCAACAAATGCCACACTCATTTCAAGGTGTATCATTTTCCTGGCAGTGCATTCCATATTGACTTCCATGAATGTCACATTATTTTTAGCATAGGTTATAATCATTTTAACACTTTTCATACTCATTTCAGTGAATTTCATATTCATCTGATCATGAGACATTCATTCTGACTTGGCTTATATTAATTTCAGCATGTCACATGTTAATGTTCGTGATGGTTATAGTCATTTTAAAGTGTGTCACATTAATTTCAATACATTTCATATTAATTTCAGTGTGGGTCTTATTCATTTCAACACCAGTAATATTCATTAGAATATGTGTAGTGGTCATTTCAAGGTGTGTTATATTCTGCTAAACCCACATTCTATTAATTTTAAAATGCAAATATTTTTTTTAACATAAGTCTTATTCATTTCATTGAAGGTTATATTAATCTCTGCACATGAAATTAATTTCAACATGTCATATTTGTCTTAACACGTGTCAGTCAGTTTAGCAAGTGTATTCTTTTTAATGCAAGTCAAATTCATTTCATTGCTTGTTGTATTCTTTTCAGTGAGGGCCATATTCATTTCAGTATGGTTGGTATGTGTTTAGTAAATGTTTTATTCAATTTAACATATGTGTTATTCAAAGTACTCACTAAGTAAAGTATTTATTCAGGTGTTTATCTTATTTGATTTGCAACATGGTATATTGATTCGGCCATGGATCACATTGGTTTTGAAATGCGTAATGTTCATTCTGGTGTGTTATAGTCTTTTTGTTATATTCTATACATTTCAGGAGGTGTCATTTTTGCAGAACAGTAATTTGACATAAACGCTTCCCATAAATAGTGCCATGTATGTTTCATGTTACAAAATGTTTCCGTTCATAAAGCAAATAGTGAGGGTAACGGAGAACTAAATATTTGGTATTTGCCTTTCGGATTCACCTATCTACCTCTTTAAACTCGGACTTTGCTATCATTTTCAGTATGTGGAGCATATTTGGAAAATGATTGGTTATCGGAGAAATTGTAGCCTTTAAGCAAATTAGAAAATCATGAGATCTTAATGGTTACACTTAATGAGTATCTTTATCTAGGTGTGTGAATTAGCTAAGTTTATTGTACAACCTAACTTTCTCTGTATGTTACTCTCTTCCATACACCAACCCACAGTGAAAGCTAAATATGGCATCTCAAGGAGCTATCACTATTTATATTTTTTCAGAATTGAACTGCAGTTTCTCATGTTGTGCATGCGTTATGTATGTTTTTGGTATAAGCTGATATGATTTTGAATAGTTGTTTTGCAATCAAGATATTGTGAGCGCTGCATTTTAGTTGTATTGTCTTGTCGAAGCACAAAACTGAAGGCTAAGTAATAATTTGGGATACAAAATTAGTGGAACAAATATAAATAGTTTGAAACAGAAAGTTCTTATTGGAGGTTTTTAGGAAGCAAACTGTTTTGCTAAGTATGTACTTCCTCAGCACCCCCACTCGTATACAGAGCTCGACATTAGGCATACTGTTCTCTTCTGAAAGTAGCTATAGTCAGTACAAACTTTAAGTAACACAAAACTTGGTAGGGGGCGTGGCTAACCGCCATGCATGGCGGTCGAAACTTAACACAGCTCCTGGCTGGGACCCACTTATCCTGTCCATATCGTGGAACCTGGGGGCTACTCTGCTGTGCTCTTCCCCCTCCGTGGGCTGGTGAGGCAGGGGTGTTACCTGGCTGCGGCGTTAGTGCCGAGTTCGAGGGAGGAAAGCTGTGACTCTCCGCCGCTGGGCTCCCTGGCCTGACGATACCGAGGAGCGCGGCCTGCTGTGGACCGACGTCCGGGGGCTGCTTGCTGAGTGAGCTGCGGGCGGCTCTTCAGGATGGCGTGACCTGCCCCCACGCTCGTTGACCTGGCCCTGAGGGGGCATCTGTCCGAAACCTATGCCAGACGCCAAGGCCCTGTGCCTGCGGACTTGGGCACCTCCCGTGGGTGAGCTGACGCACTTTCCCTGTGTGGCTGTGGGAAACCCGGAGGCTGCTAAGAACACACAGGGCCTTGCGGGGGGCGGCACCCGCCTTCTCCGAGTCTGCGGACCCCCGGTGGAGCCTACACATGGCCGAGAAGAGCGCCAACCTCTCCGATCGGATCTACTGCGACGCTGGACCCAGGAGACGGCAGCGGGCCTGCTGCTGCCTGACGGTGATCGGAACCGTGCCTGGGCGCAACTGGTCTATCTCCCTCGTGGGGCAGGCCTGCTTTCCTTCGCCCCATTCCCCCCTTTGTGGACCCGCAGTGCGCTCCGATGACGCACACCTACTGGCGCCGGAGTGGGCCTTGGCACTTGCCGGGCGCCGGGAGGGTCTGGAGTCCTCCGCCTCTTCATCGCCGTACGGCCCCCCTTTCCCGTGACAGGGAGGCACGGTTCTTGTTGGGTGTTCGGCAGTGGGGCCCGATCCTTATTCCACCTTCGTCGGCCTGCCATCTGAGAGCCGGCGACTAACGGCGGCGTGGACTGTATCCCGGGTCCCTTGACTCACCTACCATCAGGGATGCCTTACTCGTCAATGAGCACTGACTGACTGTAAGTTTGCCCCCCTCCAACTACAATGTGAAGTGACCTGCATTGGTGCACAATCTTGCCTCCCCCGCCATCTCTTTGTGAGAGCCCGGTGTGTTTGCTGTCTTACTGTGGCCCCCCCACCCCTTTTTGCTTTTGTCTGTGCCGGACTGTGAAGCAGGCTGATGGGCGATAGCACGTAGCGGCCTGTGAACTTTAAGATATTGTGGACTGTGTCGTTGGTCGTAGGCTGGCTGCTCTTTACCGTTCCTGCCCTTCCGCTGTGACCCGACCGATCCTCCATTGCTCAGGCCGGGTGTGGTTCCTGCAATCCGGTATGTCATCAATTGGAATAGCTGATCCGCCTCTTATTGCACTCCTACTGCCACGGTCCCATTGCAACCTGGACGAACTGCTGTTTTGTTCTCTTCTCCTCTGGGAATCCACAGGGCATCCCCCTCGTAAATCCACTGCCACATCACTGTCTGTGCAATGGGGCGTACAAAGGGAAGGCAGCCTGACGTGCCTACCACGGACATGTCTACCCAGAGGGACGTTGATATGGACTCCCAAACATCCTCCATAAGCTGTGTTCCGCCGACAGCCTTGTCGCCCCCCTCTGATAAACTGGACCAAGTCCTTCTTGAGATCAGGGAGACGCATCAGTCGCTTGAGCAACAGCTGGGCACGCTTTCCACTGGCAATGATCCCCTGTTCCCGACGATTACCCCGCAGATAGTGAAGGACTTCTTTGGCTGATGCTGCGGTTCGACCATATGACTCTCTCATACTCAGGGCCTTATTCGGAGCTCATGGATGGAAGTACGATAATATCACTATGCATAATTGAACTCTCTTTTTTCCCCCCCAGGTTTCCGTTCAATATACCTTATTATAGGGTCCCAGCACGTGTGTAGCTCTGTGGGTATGGGTTCCTACAAGATCTGTATAGGTACCAAGCCCCCTGCAGATACTGCAATGCATAACCGTTTGGAATTAGTACGTTGTAACATGGGTTTGGACCAACGTAGTTTGACTGTTGGCCCTAGTAGTGGGTGTTATGGTTCATGGGAAGTTAATGGGTTCCTGGTCCAACTGGTCTTACCTACCATTTTGTATTCTACCTATGTATCCTGGGCAATTCTCTATCTTGACTTGATCCGATATGGCGGGGTTAGGAAAATATAAAATACTGACATGGAATGTGCGGGGTATGGGGTCAGTACACCAGCGACACAGGATTCTTGCCCAGCTAAATAGGCGGAAAATCCAAATAGCTCTTATTCAGGAGACACACTTAACGAATTTGGAAGTCAGTAAACTGCGCAAAAAATGGAAGGGACGGATTTGTAATACTTCTTACTCAGCCTTTGCAAGGGGTTCACATGTCTGGTTTCGGAATGGAGTTCCCTTTGTGCTGACGGAACAACGGATAGACACAGCAGTGCATTATGTACTCTTGTTGGGCAGGCTAGATGGGGTCCCAATAGTTATCTGTAGTGTGTATGCTCCCTATTACGAGCAGAATAATTTTCTCAGTGACCTAAACACATCATTAATGGATTGGGTAGGATGCCCCTGGGTTATTGGCGGAGACTTTAACTCTGTCTTGGATGTCAGCTTGGTTTGCTCTCCCCACCCCCCCCCCCCCCCCCCCCCCACTCAGAGGTGCTATAACCAACAAAATGCGGACTTCCTACAAGCTTGGGCGGTGGGTTGGACAATACAGTATTTATGGCGTATACTACATCCCAATAGCCGGGAATATTCATTCTACTCCCCCCCGCACCAATTACACACCAGGATAGACAGAATCTTTTGCTCTCTGCCCCTGCTGTCCCAGATTGTTGAGTCTACCTACCTTGGGAAGACTCTATCTGACCATAACCCACTTGAAATTCTCCTGGGATGGGGAGGGTTCCCACCCTGGTCCCAGCTTGGTGTCTCTGGCCACAAACTCTTGAGGACAAGGTTTTTAGAGACACATTAGGCACGGCCATTACTAATTACTTAACAGAAAATTACAATTCTGCCACCTCCTGCTTAATTGAATGGGATGCATTTAAATCAGTGATCAGAGGCACGGCAATAGGGGCTACCGTGGGGGCCCGGCAGGAAACGCACAAGAGCCTCTCTGCAGTAGAGAACTCTCTCCACAACCTGGAGACCGCAGCTATTACTAATCCCTCACAGCAGGCGCAGCTACAAGAAGCCAGAATTGAAGACGCAGAAACTTCGCCTAATCGACTATAACGCATACACGCAGCATAGTCATAAAGATGCAGATAAATCAGGGACCTCTTTGGCTCGTCTTATACGGGACGTTCCTTCCCCTGTCCCGATAACAGAAATCTCCCTCCCGGATGGTATTGTTGTCTCTACTCAAGCAGACAAACATGGCGTTTTGTGCATATTACAGTAATCTATATAGCGCCCCAGCAGCTGCTTCCCCTGATCACCTGGTTGCCTTCTTGGGGGACCTCACATTCCCCACATTATCCACAGATGATCAATCGGAATTAGAAGCCCCTATCACTCAACTTGACATTAAGGCAGCCATCAAAGACCTTCCCAGAAACAAAACTCCCGGCCTGGATGGGTTACCTGCAGAGTTTTACACGACATATGTGGCACAACTCACCTCGAGTCTAGAAAACCTCTACAAAACGGCACTGGAAAAACATACTCTTCCCTTGACGACTATGCAAACGCTGGTTACCTCTTTTCCCAAGCCAAATAGAGACCCACGCAACATATCAGGGTATCGCCCTCTCTCATTGCTATCCACCGAGTACAAAATACTCAGCAAAATCTTGGCCAGGCGCCTCCTTCCCTACCTCACAAAGCTTATCCACACTGACCAATGTGGCTTTATACCGGGCCGCAATACGTCCTTAAATATCAGGCGACTCCATTATATAATGGAAGCTGCGGCAGACCTTTCTCGTACGATCGGGATATGCGCCAGGCGTTTGATACACTTGATTGGAACTATATGTTGACCTCTATGGAGAATTTTGGTATCCCCAAAGGTTACTTGCAGTGGGTTGAATTATTATATTCCGCTCCTACAGCCCGGGCCAGGACTGGCTCTCATATCTCTTCGGCATATCCTATAGCCAGGGGTACACAACAAGAATGCCCCTTGTCGCCGTTACTGTTTGTTTTAGCATTAGAACCCCTCCTCATCAAACTTCGCAGTGAGGCCATAGATCAGGGGATTGTACTCAATAACACCACACACTTAGTGTCTGCATATGCAGATGACATTATTTTATATCTAAACGATCTTACTACCAACCTGGAACCTGTCCCGGCCATATTACATCACTCCGCAGCCAGGTCTGTTTTTGGACCTCACTACCCCTGTTGGTGATGGGTAGAGTATCCAATTCTAAAATGGTGATGCTTCCTCGTCTCTTATACTTTTTCACTAACCTGCCGATCACTATCCCAGCCCAAATTTTTCGTACACTATATACACTCCTGTCAGAACTTATTTGGGGCAAGGGGCATAGGATGGTCAGCCTTGCCAAGTTACAGCTGTGACCTGAGGAGGAAGGACTTGGAGCCCCGGATTTCCGAGCTTATTGTATGGCCAGTCAACTGCAGTGGTTATCTTATTGGCTAGCGGGACGACACATTCAGGAAATTGGCTACACGCCTCAGCTTATTGACCGGGGTATCCTTCACAATTTACTCATGCCCCAAACTAGGATTCCACCTACAGCTCCCCCCTTGCTCAAAACTGCATTACTGCATTGAAAGAAGGCACTCCAATACACCAAAAGGGCCCCCCATGCTCCCCCAACATTCCCTTGCTTGGGATACCTACTATTACTTGTTTAATCTCGAAAAGGGCCTTATCCTCATGGGTTCAGGAAGGTGTGTCAACAATTGGAGCATTATTCACTGAGGGCATACTAGCAGATCACAAGAACTTTGTCCGTACACAGGGGGTCCCCCCAACACTTTTTCTTCTGCATGCAGCTATCTCTCACTACATCAAACGCTGGTGGTCCCCTGACGGGATTGAACCCCCTAGGCATGAACTACTATACACAACATATCTCATGGGAAGGGGATTTCACCTCACTCGCTGGCTATTCCAAGGTATTCAAGCACACTCCGGGATACCGTTACTACCATTCCGTGTTAAATGGTGCGCTGGAGCTGGGAAGAGAAATGACGGACAAGGAATGGTCCTCTGTTTTAGAATTTCCTAAGAAAGTGTCCCGCAATGCTAAATTTAAATACATACAGTACATGATCTTACATAGGGCACACCTCACACCACATCGCCTTAATCGTATATTCCCTAATATACAACTCACCTGCCCTAGGTGTCAGGAAGCAGATGTAGACCTACTTCATATGCTGTGGGAGTGCCCCCGTTTATGCACATACTGGCAAACTGTTGGTTACAGAGTGCAGGAAGTCACCGGTACGACTGTTTGGTCATCGGCGGAAAGCTGTCTGCTGGGACTGCATAAACAACCCAAGAGGCAGAGGGTCCAGTAAAGATTTGCTGACTTGGCTGTGCTTATAGCAAAATGTGCCATCACAATGCAGTGGAAATCTGCTTCCCCCCCTACACCTACCTCATGGCAGACAGAAATGGTCCGCTGGGGTACCTCTCAGACTAGAGGAATTTAGAGTACTACGTAAGATCCCTATCTCTCTAGATTGGGACTACATGCTTGAAACATTTAAAGCCATTGATATGCTAACCCCTCTAACATCACAGAGCGGGCCCGGCCCACCCCCACATCCCCAAGAGCTGAACTATCTACTACCCAATAATGCCATTCCCCTTCATCTCTCGGAGGACCTATAGATATATACATATGTATGCTATGAAACTGTCTGTTATTTACTGTGTGGATACAATCTTTATTTGTCTCACGCTATAAGATAGTGGACCAGGAACAGGGGGGGTGCGAGGTGGTTCTAAGTTTTAGTATTAGTTTGTAAAGTATAGTGAGTCAGATATTTATGGGTCTGCTAATACTCGGATATCTCGCTATGTCAATGGCATGTCAGTTCCTTATCTTTTGCTCCTTAGATAACGTGACACTGTCTTGATATGTGTTCTTGGATACGAATGTCCACATTGTAATTTACATCTTTGAAATAATCTGTGTATTCATGCTTGATACCTTTTAATTATTACCGGCCAATTGTTTTGAAGGTGTGTTGCATTTATTATGCTGCTTGAAAACTCAATAAAATTGTGTTTAAATACACAAAACGTAACGCAAAACTTGAAGAAGTCACCCTAGTACAAAGAAAAGGGACAGGGTGTCTGTATCTAAACAACAATAAAAGATTCCCTTTTCACATAAAATATAGGTTTTTACAGACCAGTACTAGTGGGGGCCCAACTAGTAATCATAAGCCACTAACGTGAAAGTTATTAGGGGATTAGAAAAAAAATGATCACAGTAATCATGTGCAAATCGCAAGAATAAAAATAAACAATGGATATGAATTTAAAGAAGCTTTCTCATTCAAAAACTTGAAAAACCATTGAGCACAATAAAACAGTTGTATCCATATATATCTTTGTGAATCTTTTTATTTCATATCATACTTAAAAATAGGTAGAAAAGCTGATTGAGTAACAACCACAATTGTATTCAGTTCAACAATCAAATGAATTAAAGTGCTTATGTAATTAATTTGAATTTTGTACAAAAAAAAGTGAATATTCACAATTATCTAATACATAAAAAATCCCTCCATACAAAACATAATTAAAACCGATTCAGATTTCACAACAAGTCACATTGTTAAAAAGAGTACATAAAAAACAAATTGATATGTTTAAACTTATTCCTTTGAGCTATCTATGCCCAAACAAATATTTCTGTCGACGTGGCGTTTCGGTGAAAAAATCGAATTATCACCTTCTTCAGGACAACATTTACTCATTCAAATAATATCACTTTGTAAAAGACAGATTCTCTTGTCTGGCAACACAATGGACACTATGTGTTGTCTGTTTCTTGCCTCACAGGTGGAATATTAACCTTGTCCACCCATGCAATAAATTCATCAATTGTGACTTCGTAAAGGTTTAATAAGGGTCTTTCTATGTCCTTAATCAAATTAGTCGATTTATATCCGATGCTTGTCTTGTTATTATTCGTATTGGCATAAATACTGGTAGTGACCTTACGATGTAAGCATCTTGTATATTAATACCTTATTGCAAAGTATTGTAGGGCTTGTATCGACCAATCTTGCATGAAATTTCTCGAGGTTACACAGGGACCTCAGACATACTCTTTATGAATCCCTTATCAGCCCCAACTCCTTCCTGAGATGTGCCCCGGCCTCTTTCCAGTGACCTCTCTCTGAATTCAAATAGCACCCTTTGAAGCACTGAAGAGCCTGGTTCTCCTTTCCCCAGTGTGCGTCCCACCCACCTCCGAGCAATGCAGCAGTCTACAAATCTGTCTAAGGGGATTTCTCTTCCTCCTCATGCTCCTTCAGCCAACCCTGGGTCTACCAAAATGGAACCCAGAATCTTTTATCTATTGTACCATTCACAGACACACATACGCCCAGCACATACATATAACTCACATACACTGCACAGCACTATTTGCTAACCTGATGTAGGCCAAGGGTGAGTTAAGCACACACCCGTAGAACTTTGCATGAATGAGCCTGTAGGCCTCACTTCAGTAAAAAGGCATGTTTACTTCTGTTGATCACTACATGGTATGCTTCCGCCACCACGCTTGTGCTACTTAACTCCTAGCCAAGGCAGTAGCCTTTCACCACTAAGAAGGTAGCGTTTTGGGCGCCCCGCCTGGTCCAAAATGACAGCAATCCGTGAGATAGGCCTGTGTCATGGTGCGCAGGCGTGTTCACCCATGACAATAAAAGTGAGCATCAAGGATCCAGACATCATTGCAGATGGGGGTAATCAGGACAGAGGTACTCATCCATCACCATGGAAGGGACTTTTCACCAGTGATGTTATTAGTGATGTCCTAGTCATGTGTGTTGTAATATGTGAGGTCATAAGTAGTGCATGGCAAGTGTGAGATATAGTTACTTCAGTTAACTATAACTGGTGATTTTCAGTTTTTTATTTTGCTTAAAATGTTACGTTTTAGCTGACATTTTCTTGTAAGTATAAAGTCACCTAAACCTTTGTTTTTTTCATTGAATTTCTAATGTGTTTTATAACATAAAGTAACAATTTAAAGAGATGCCATTTTACCTAAGACAGGCCTACTGGCTTTGTCAAAGAGTCAGAACACCAAAATATAAAAAGCTGCCCTATTGACTTTAGCAAAGGGTCAGCAGAGCAGTCTATATAAAGAAGACCTATTGACTTTGTTAAAAAGTCATCACAATAATTCGTCAATTACCATATTCCAAAGTAACTTTTATAAATACACATGCTGGCAATGCATAATATTTACTTTCTCAAAAATATTTAAATTGAAGCATTTTTATTCCAAACAACTTAAAGGTGGGTATGAGTCTTTTTGTTTAACACTCTTCGGGCCACAAAATGCAGGCATAGAACCAACCACAAGAGGTCCCACACTCTAGATAAAGAGCATACAGCTCCAGCTCTGTGTGCTTGAAAAAGAATGTTAAGCTCCACGGGGGTTATGCATGTAATGACCCGGGAGACTTAAAAAAAAAAAATATATATATATATATATATATATTCACTGAAAAAACCATAGGTTTCAGGCACGTTATAGTTAGGAATTAGCATTTAAAAAACCTTAAAAATTCACTGAAAAAACCATAGGTTTCAGGGGCGTTATAGTTAGCTGGACTTTTCACTCGTACAAAACCATTGAAATTCCCCCGTTATAGTTAGTTCAGCTAACTATAACTCGCGCGCCCGCAATGCACTGCTGATGACGTCACATATTACATCACTCATGACATGGTCAGTGACATCACTCATGACATCCCAAATGACATCACTGATGACATCATCCTTGTGATAGAGTGGCAGACCTCCTCTCCCCCTCATATAACCTTTGATACACACATTCAAAAATAGAAACTACAAATTTCAAAACAATGGACATACCAATATCAGTTACAACAACCTCTTCAGTAATTCTAAGATCCACATACACATCCACTCATTCACCAACAGTCCTATACAGTCACTCATACATGTACTCACTCATCATATGTACTCATACACCTATACATCCTGTTACACAACGCCACTCATCCATAGAGTTACTCACACACATAGTCACTCATGCTAATAAAGAATCAAACATCCATTTACTTGCATATACAGTTATACACACACCACCACACTTACTTCTACAGAAACTTACACATACTTAGTCTTTTAAACAATCACTTATAGAAACACATACTTGTTCATACAGGAACTCTTTCAATCTCTCACTCTCACATATACTCACTTATATACACCAATAGTCACATATACTAGTTTAAAACGTATGTAGTTACTCATAAAGACACTATTGAGACAGTCATTCACTCACTAACACACGCATGCACACACTCATCCACCCATACAGTCCTGCACACATGCTGTCTTCAACACATACAAACAGTGAGTCACTCATTCATGCACCTATGCACTACGTAATACCCCCCACCAAACCATACAGACACTCAGACACTCATAATGATTTTTTTTTTTAAACTTGTTTTTATTGGCATTTGTTAGTACTGTTGTTACATATCAGTATTGGATCGCAGTATCATTAAGCACATGTTTTCAGTCCGATGAAATCAATCTTGACATTTATAAACATCTTTGCTGCAGTTATATGCAATGCAACAGGTGTTTGCCGTATAACAGACCAAACCAGGGAGGGGGGGAGGGAACTAGGGGCAGTCATGGACTATTAGAGAAGGGTCAACTAGACTACAGCACATGTGGTCCGCAAGGTAACCGGTGAGGCATCGCATTGGAAACTCCTGGCCGCAGCGCAACGAAGCAGGCGGACCCATGGCATAGGCGCAGGCCTCGGGGCAGCGGGGATAGGAACCTAGTCACTCCGGAGTGAGTGTAAAGTGTTAGGGGGGGGTGTCCGCCGAGTGGGTATGTGTCGCGCATAGCCGCGTGGCAGTAGGGGAGGTCGCGGCCGCGTCCTGATCAGCTAGGGGTTGGGTTTGTTTAAACTGATGCATCAACAGCGCCCACTCCAGGGATATCGGGGTTTTGCATGTACCCTTCGCCTCCTCCTCCCGTAGGGTATCCTCCTCAGCCATAGACCATTTGAGCACCGCTCCCCTCCATGCCGCCAACGGGGGACCCGCAGGGGAACCAGACACTCATAATGATGCTCAAAAAACCAACTAATAACCTATATAGACACCCATGTAGCTACTCACCAACCCATGCAGCCACTTATACAGAAAGTGAGAGACTGATACAGATATTTACATATTTAAACATTACTCACTAAGCCATGTATTCACTAAGATACATTTAATCAGTCAGTTATACAATCAATTTTTCAAAAACAAATCATCCATTTAGACACTTATATACCCATTTATTCTTCCATCGACCTTGAGATATACATATATAAAACATATGTAATTTTCAGAAAAACGCACATTCACTGGATGATGTCATGAGTGATGTCACTGACCATGTCATGAATGATGTAATATGTGACGTGATCAGCAGTGCATTGAGGGCGCGCAAGTTATAGTTAGCTGAACTAACTATAACGGGGGGAATTTCAATGGTTTTGTACGAGTGAAAAGTCCAGCTAACTATAACGCCCCTGAAACCTATGGTTTTTTCAGTGAATTTCTAATGTTTTTTAATGCTAATTCCTAACTATAACGTGCCTGAAACCTATGGTTTTTTCAGTGAATTTCAAAGGTTTTTTAAATGCTAATTTCTAACTATGCCTACAGAGATAGGACATGTGAAGAAAGAAGAATAAACGCACAGAAAGTAAAAAAAGAAATGCAGAAAGAAGCAACAGAAGTCCTCAAAGATAAAGAAAAGTGCAGGAAGAAGGATAACGTGCAGAAAGAACAAACAGAAGAGCAGAAAGAAGCCTTGTTGCAAAATCATCCTGTACCCTCAACTTTTTCAGACGGATACTGGTGGTAACTGAGTCTGACTAACCAGTCCTAGAGCCAGTGCTATGTTAAAAGACACTCAGAATACAGTGAAAACACCTACATACACTAGGGAACACTATGCGTTGGGGTCCCCCTGTGATCAGCATGACCTCCTCTGTAAGCCCCTAGTATATAATAGGGCAGGGGATTAAAACTACCTCTTAAAACGTGCCACAGGGCGTGTTTGCACACGTCACCTCAGGCCCCGTCCCCTCACTTCCCCACTGTGTAAACACGTCCTGTGGCCGTTTTAACCCCTTCAGCGCTCATGATGGAACCACTCCGTCATGAGCCACGGGTGCCGTGTGCTCATGACGGAGTGGTTCCGTCATGCTGCGGCCGTTGGCCGCCGCTCCTCCCACGCTGCGTTGATTCCCCGCCTGTGCGGGCGATTAGCGCAGTGGGCGGAGTCATGACGGAACCACTCCGTCATGAGCACAGCTCAACCGTGGCTCATGACGGAGTGGCTCCGTCATGAGCACAGCGCCACCGTGCTGCCCCCAAACACCCCCCCCCAGCACTGCGGCGGAATTCCTGCCGCAGCCAAGGGGTTAAGCTGGGAGATTAAGTCCCCTTGAATCCTGAGGGTCCCTAGGGTCCAACTAGACCACTAGGTACCTCCAGTAAGCGCCACAGAGCTGCATTGCAGAGAGATGTAAAAAGGGGCACGGCCTAGACCACCTCTCTGCAACGCAGCGCAGTGGTGCTTACTGGAAGCACCTGGTGGGCTAGTTGGCCCCCAGGGTCCCTCAGGAATGAAGGGGAATTATTTCCCCAACTTAAAACGCGCCACAGGGCTTGTTTGCACACGTTAACTCAGGCCCCGTCCCCTCCCTTCACCACTGTGTAAACATGCCCTGTGGCCATTTTTAGTTGGGAGATTAAGTTTATTTGAATCCTGAGGGTCCCTAGGGTCCAACTAGCCCACTAGGTACCTCCAGTAAGCGCCACAGAGCTGCATTGCAGGGAGGTGTAAAAAGTGGCACAGCCTAGACCACCTCTCTGCAACGCAGCTCAGTGGCGCTTACTGGAAGCACCTGGTGGGCTAGTTAGCCCCCAGGGGCCCTCAGGATTGAAGGGGAATTATTTCCCCAACTTAAAACGCGCCATAGGGCGTGTTTGCACACGTCACCTCAGGCCCCGTCCCCTCCCTTCCCCACTGTGTAAACATGCCCTGTGGCCGTTTTTTAAGTTGGGAGATTAAGTCCCCTTGAATCCTGAGGATCCCTAGGGGCAAAATAGCCCACTAGGTACGTCCAGTAAGTGCCATTGCAGAGAGGTGTAAAAAGGGGCACGGCCTGCACCCCCTCTCTGCAACGCAGAGCAGTGGCGCTTACTGGAAGCACCTGGTGGGCTAGTTGGCCCCCAGGGTCCCTCAGGATTGAAAGGGAATTATTTCCCCAACTTAAAACGCGCCACAGGGCGTGTTTGCACATGTCACCTCAGGCCCCGTCCCCTCCCTTCACCACTGTGTAAACGCGCCCTGTGGCCGTTCTAAGTTGAGAGATTAAGTCCCCTTGAATCCTAAGGGTCCCTAGGGTCAAACTAGCCCACTAGGTACCTCCAGTAAGCGCCACAGAGCTGCGTTGCATAGAGGTGTAAAAAGGGGCGTGGCCTCAGAACACCTGTCTGCAACGCAGCTCCCTGGCGCATACTGGAGATACCTGTTGGGCTAGTTGGCCCTCAGGGACCCTCAGTATTGAAGGGGAATTAATTCCCCAACTTACAACTGGTCAGGGGGCGCGTTTGCAGAGTGCTGCAAGGAGGGGGCGTGGCCTCCGGCGCGATGCCGGTCTTTTATTTATTTTATTTTTTTAAGAAGAAGGGCTGTGTGGCCTCCCCTTCTTTTTCTAATTTACTGGCCCTGGTGACCCCATCCCCCAGGGCCTGCACCCTAATTTTTTTTGTTGAAAAAAATAAATTTGGCCCTCCCAAGGCCTTAATCGGCCCCAGGGACCCCAACCCCCGGGTCATGGCCTTTTTAAAAAAAAAAAAATTCTTTAGGAGGGGGCTGCGTTGCCCCCCTCCTCAGGCCACTTATGGCCCCGGGGACCCCATCCCCCGGGGCCGGCCTTTGTTTTTTATTATTTTTAAAAAATATATATTTATAGAAACACCTAGGACATGCTGGACAAACCGTATGTACCTATCACCATGACGATTTGCGTGATATTCATTGAAAGGCGACTATGCATAGAATGAATCCACATGGAATGTATTTACACCGCTAGTGAAGCTCTGACGTGTCTTACGCCCTACCGTGCCTAATCCCGGCGCCCCCGCCGGTGGGTACTCTCTAAGTAGACACCCTTGTAGTTTATTTATACAAACATGGGTAGCTATTGACGGACACATTTAATATACACGCACACCAAGCCATTCAAAGGGGATTCGACAAAAATTCGACCAAACTATGCAAGAAACCCCCCTCACGGTTAATAAAACACACATCCACCGCCGGATGTGTAATACTTTTTATTTTACTCTCTGGAAAGGAGACAAACCTCACTTGAGAGTCACAGCGTGCTCCTGGCTGAGCCCAATGCTGTGTTACACCCACCAGTGCCCGCCAAGTGCCTCACACCTCTGTGTTGTATTCCACCAGCTAGTGCGTATGCTATGACACTCTCTAGCCCATGTGCACTGTAACACCACCCCGTGAATATGTCATGCCACACTTGCCTTCGCACGGGTTATATTGCCCCATCTAACGTGCCTTCCTCGATGCCTATGTTATAACGCACAGCGCTATGCCATACATATTACAATCTGGGATCCATATCTTTGTCACAGTGCATATGCAACGTTACACTCCCCAGCACATATTTTATATTACAACTTTAGAGACTAGTTAGGTTACACAACACTGCCCTGTGCATATTACACTCCAAGGCGCATATCGCATAGCACGCGCTAGTGCCTGTGCTATCTCGCGCTCTCCAATGAATCTGTCATTGCACACAATGTATTGCATATTATATTTCTCGCCCCGGTTCACCTTATATCACACTTTTTGGTGCATAGTTTATACCATATACTATATCTAGTTTTCATTTTCAATCGTGCTCTCAGGACTATGTTCTATATAACACTGCGTCCACCTACCCTTTTCACAGGCATTACATTTTGCGATGGGGGGTGGAGGGTCAGGGGGTGTTTCTGCCAAGTGAGCCCGGAGTCACAGTCACAAACGTCCTCTTCTTTCTGAATAAAAGTGAGATTATGCTGCATACTTGTTCATATTTTAAGTAGTTGGCACAGACACACATTTTAAAAACAATTAAGTTCCTAATACCCACCTTCTCTGAACAGTTAGCTTGCTGCCCCATCCACCTCCTCCCTATCCTCTATTGTCTGAATCCATGTACTAGCCTCCTTCCTCCTGCCATGCATGGTCTGATGTGCTGCCACTGCCCTCCATTTATCATGATGTACCAGTCCACTCCTCCTGCCCTCCATTGCCCAATTCTATGGCCCATCATTGACCTCCTGCTTAGCCTCTGTGCTTAGCTTGCTGCCCCTATTCTCCTTCCCCCTGCCCTGTCTTTGTGCATGCCCCTGCTCCATCCTTTTTGCCCACCATGTTCCATGGACCTGCCACTCCTATCTACTCTGAGTGTTGTGTTGAGCTGCCACTCCCTTCCCACCTGCCTAGCATTGTCAGATGACTGTAACCTGTCCCTGCCACCTCCACCCTGCCTGTCCACATGCCATGCCCCTATCCCCTTCCTCCTGTCCTCCATGGTCCATTTTACTGCCCCACCCTTCTGCCCTCCCTGGTCTGTTGTGCTGCAACTGCTCCTCCTGCCTGCCCCGTGCGGTCTGTTGTGAGGCCCCTTCCCCTGAACTCTCTTGTCTGTGCCCTGGTCTTGACCCTTCTATCTTCCATGGTCCTTTGTGCATGCGCCTGCACCCTCCTTCTTGCCCATCATAGCCATTGTGCTGCCACTAACCCTCCCGCTTGCCATGCATGGTCTTCTGTGCTGCCATGGCCCCTCCCACCTTCCCTGTGTGGTCAGCTATCTGCCCCTGACCCCCTCCCACCTTCCCTCCATGGTCTGCGTGGATGCCATCATAGTCTCATTGTTGCTCTCCATGGTGTGTCTTGTTTCTAGTGCCCATCCTGCCTGACCTCCATGGTCATCTTACTGCTCCTGCCCTGCCCCCTTGCCCCCATCCCTCTGTTTCCATGTGCAGACCCCTATTCCCTCCCTCCTGGCTTGTCTGTTCCATTGTAATGCCCCTGATCCGTCCCTCCTGCCCTTTATGGTCTGTTATGCTGCAGCTTTCTCTCCTGTCTGTCCATTATGGTCAGCTAGCTACCATTGCCTCTTTCCCCTCTGTTCTCTTTTGTCCATGTGCATGGTCCTGTCCCCTCCCTATTGCTTTCTATGGATTGTTGTGCTGCACTCCCGTCCCGCATGCGCTGTGTGGTGTATTGTGCTGCTGCAAACCCTGATGCCTGCCCTGTAGGGTCAGTTTGGTGCACCTCTCCATGTCCCTCCTGTCCTCTGTTATCCGAGTCCATGTCCCTACCCCAATTCCTCCTGCCTACCATGATCCAATGTACCATACTTGCGAACATTTTGAACTTGGTAAGAGGGAGATTTTGAAAAAAAACTGGGGTATTGATTTTCCCCTTTGAGGTACATTGAAAAAGAGGAAATTGTAGACAGGAGACAGATCAAATAAAGCCCATTTGAGCTTAAAAACATTGGACGTTTCCTGGCTGAAACGGGTCTGTTGGCATGTATGGTTGTACTACCACTGCCTCTTCCTTCTGCCCACAATGGTCTATTATATTGCCACAGCCTCACTTGCCAGTCCTGTATTGTTGGTTTGTTGCCCCTGCCCCCCTTTCCACTGCCCTCCATAGTCTGTTGTGCTGCCACTGCCCTTCCTGCCTGCCCAGTGTGGTCAAATTGTTGCCTCTGCACTCTCCTACCTGCCTTCAATTTTCAGAGTCCGTGCCCCTGGCCTCTGCCTCTCAACAGTATCCCAATGAACAACTAGATTGCTAACATTCTATATTTATTACAAAAGTGTGTAACGCCTGACGTCATCTTGATGTAATCAAAACTTTAATACCTAGAGTATTTCCTTTAGAAATTACATATATGAGAGGGTTTTATTTGCATCAAAGTTATGGTTAGTGCTCTAAAAAACTAAAATGAGGACATATTTTCTGAGTTTTCAAATAACGACAAAGAACTTTTAAATTATTTGTAATCTTTATGTTTTTTTTTATCCAGTTGACCACTTGATTAAATGTTGCACCTAGGGGTGAGGATGTGGTGTTACTTCCAGAGCTGCAGACTTTGCAAATGGGGAACCAGGTTGGAGTTTCTGCTTCAGCTCAACATTCTGTGATTCTGGTCTAATCACTTAATCTCCCCATGTCTACAACCAAAATCAATTTGATCGATCGTGTGTGATGTAACCAATGCTCATGTAAAGCACTCCAATACCTGACAAGTCTGCACTATATAAGACTGCAAATACACAACAAATAAGTGTTTTGCACACTTCTGTCATAGGGCTACATGTGGGCTACATCTGGGTGATATCTGTGCTGCATTTGGGCTCTTTTGTCTCTGGTGGTCATCTTAGGAGATTTATTTTTATGAAGTTTCCTAATTTCCTCATTTACTGCAGTCTCCTCAGTAGGAAATGCTTTCAGTTTTTTACTTTGATTCCATCAAGAAGGTATTCAGATATGTCACACATTTGCCATAAATTCTGAATGTTAGCACTCTAGTTGCTCATTAGATCACTGTAGTAAAGCTACTGCTCACCACGGAAGTCTGCTGCTGGTATTAAAAGTGTATGTTTCAGTCTGCATATCAGAATATTTTTATGAAATAGAAGAGGATTTGAGAAGTCAAAATGTGCCCTAATTTTTCTTTCTGCAGAACTAATCATAATTTCTATGGGAAAATGAATCCCCTCATTTTGTTCCTTTGTAAATTAAATGTTTTAAGTGTTACCACTTTATTCCAATCAAGATGTCTTCAGGTGTGCCATACTTTTGTCATAAGTAAGACTGTTGGCGCTCTAGTTGTTCGTTAGAACACTCTGGGACATTCTGTCATTGGGCTATACTTGGGCTACATCTGGGTGATATTTGGGCTACATTTGGGCTCTTTTGTCTCTGGTGGCCATCTTGGGAGATTTATTTGTTATGAAGTTTCCTAATTTCCTCATTTACTGCAGTCTCCTCAGTAGGAAATACTTTCAGTTTTTTACTTTGGTTCCATTAAGAAGGCATTCAGATGTGTCACACATTTGCCATAAATTCTGAATGTTAGCACTCTAGTTGCTCATTAGATCACTGTAGTAAATGATTCAGTTCAAAATGTTCCACTTCTTTACTCATATTGTGTCTGCAAGAAATGTTACTATTGCGTGTGAGGCTCAAATGTGTATATTGAAGTTAGTTAAAAAGCCTTTATCTCAATGCAATGAGTAGCTGGTGGTTAGTCAGGGCCAGCAAGGTTGAAGTAGCATTGTATAACTGTATACAGTGGCCCATTGTGGAAGCAGGCTCAACCTTTTGCTACCTTCATCATAATAGAATGGCAGGAAACAAAGGATATCTATTTAGCCTCTCCTGAAACAACCTGCATGCCACAGTACTGAAGCAAGTCCATGAATATATATAACACAGTGGCGGTCACCACTATGTAGGTATAGTTAGGATCGTGTTTCCGTTTGATATTGATTTTTTGGGCTTGGCAAAAACTTTGATGTTGTTTTGACAAATCTTCATGAAACTTTCCCAAAACAATGTTCATCCACCTCAGCCCCTTCCCAGACTCACAGTATAATTTTTTTTGTTTTTTTTAAAGGGTAAGCTCCCATCCTTTTGAAATAAAAGCCACTGAGCTTGACACCGCTTTCCACACCTCCGTCCCTAGGTTTCCCACATACACTATTTTAGGGCTCCCAAACCCTCTGACTTTCCTTCTCCATTCCATTCAGCATAAGCAAATAACACTAGCCCTGGGAGCTGCACATCATGTGACACCAATAAGATTCCAGATCATACTACATGGCTACATAAACTATGATATATACCAGAGATGGAGAAATTGTCCTTGGCACTCGACCCCAAGTCCATCTCCTACGCTGACCAATGGGTCCCTTTCATACAAATACTGTCCTCTGAATTCCGAGAGCTGACCTGGCCCTCTTATTTGCGACTACTCCGACCGGTCCCCACTGATTCTCCCGCTCTGGATTAAAGGTTACCTCAGAACATACATAGTTTCCTCCCATTGGTGTTGTCGCACCATCTAGATACTAGCACAGTAATTCATGTACAGAGGAGCACGGGGGATGGAAGTGGGAAGGGTTATCTATTTTTTGTCACTGTTTAATATTTTAAAACTCTGCCTGACTTTCGTTGCTAGCCCCCAGGTTGTAGGCGAATGGCTATGTTTGATGTGCTATTTTTCAAGATGCTGCCATTGGTTGCAGGCGATCAGATGTGTAATATCTTTGCAGGCTTAATAAACAGAACAGTTCCTAAATAAAAGGCCCATGGGGTGGGCCAGAGCCCAGGGGGTCGACACATTGTATTTTTGTATGGAGAGGGAGCATGCACCTGCCCTTCCCAAGCCATTAGATGGCCCCGGAGACCCCATTTCCCGGGGTCGAAGATATTTTTATGGGCAGAGCGGCTTGTGCCCTCCTCCCTGAGCCACTTGAAGGAGCGGGGACCCCATCCCCGAAGAGGAATAGTGTCCCTGACAACCCACCCCCAGGACACTATCCTGTTCTGAATACAAATCGAATTCCCTGCCCTTACTCTCCCAGGCAGGGAATAGAGCTTTGCTCTCGCCTAGAGCAGAAACATAAGCGGTTCCCACAGGCAGGAGCAAAGCAGAGAACTGTCTCCCACCTGCACCAAAGATGGGTGCTGGCTCGGGAACACTGGGGCCTTGGGGCTTACCCTAATATTGAAAGAACTTGTGGTTTTCCTGGATGGCACCGGGGCACCCACACTCAGGATGGGTACTGGCTGTAACTGTGAGTTTTCTGGGTGGGACTGGGACACCCAAAAAGTTTAAAATACAGAAATAAATTAGCAGCAAGGGCTGCTCATTTATTATTCACTGCTCCCATCCAGAAGCACTCCATAATGCCCTTCAAGGTCTTATGTACTATATTTTGTGGTGCCCCAATCTGGCCTGGCCATGTTTAAATAAGTGTTGTGGGGGGGAGGGGGGGGCTGAAAGGGGCACAGCAGTCCCCCAGGAAAATATATATATATATATATATATATCCAAATACCACTCCAAAGCGCTTCTCGGCACCATGAAAGAGAGACGGACACCATCTTCTTTGATTGTAACTGCAGCCGCAGTGACGTTTTTATTCAAATCATAGATTCAGTGCAAAAAACGGGAAGACGCGTTTCGGCCAACTGGGTGGCCTTGCTCACATGAGTGCGTCGCAAAAGAGTGACGTATTTATACAAAAAAGAAAAAGGGAGGTAACTTTGCTTTCATCATTATTGGTTAATGTCTGTCGACAAGATCATAGACATAATAAAAACACCTCACGTATCCTTTGGTTATTTTGACTCATTACATTCATTGAAATGGTTTCTCCAATACTTATCTCTGTACAAATACATAAAAATACATAAAAAACATTTCATAGATTCACTAGTATTTCTTTGTTTCTATTTTTGTGGTCGGAAAAACAAAATTGAAATAAAGATTAGAAAAGCAGTGTGTAAATTCTGCTTAATTAAAGTCTCATGATATTATGGCTCGTGATTATGACATCGCCAAGGAAAGCCTTAGGGTTCAATCTGGAAAATTCCTCTTAAGACAGTGCTTGAAGGCTATCGCTGTCAATACATAGCAAAACCTACAGCATAACATATCGATATTGGATATTCACATTTTCAATACGATAACCATATTAAATTCAAAGTACAAATACTAGTTGGAAACAACTTATTTTCCGAGACCACTGGATATAACTTATCTATACAGTTCATTTGTAGCGTGCACAGAGCCTATTTGAACGTATCTTGTCTTTTATTTGTGCTGTGTAAGATATGGAGAAACCATAAAAGTGCTAACCGTGTGGAGTGCAAAGTGTTTATAAAATCCCAAAACAATTTCTTGGGCATGTATCAATAAAGTTTCCTTAACCCAATTGTGTAAAAAGCTATTTTAGTTTTTTTTTTTGATGATATATAGTGAGATACAATCAGCGGACTAATCTATCGCAAAATAGCCCTCAAAGTTGGATCACAAAATAACAGTGTCTACATAAAGACAACATTTGAGAAGCCAACGAACCATTGGACTGGTTTAGGATACAAAACGTTCCCTACAAAAAGCTAGATCAATATGTACGATAATTCATGACAATGAGTCTAGATGTTTTACGGGACAATTATAGAAAATGAAACAAATCTTCACACAAATTGAGGCCTCTCGGAGCCTTAGAATCCAGTTCCATTATATATTTTGTTTCCAATTGCCTTAGTTGCTTTTCGCGGTTTCCCCCTCGTTTGTTCATGGGGACATTATCAATAACAAAGTATTGCAGAACATTGAGATTATTGCCATGTTCTGACTTTATATGACGGGCCACAGGATAAGAAGGATCGGAATTCACTATGGCTCGTAAGTGCTGCAAAATGCGCACATATACCTGCAACTTTGTGCTACCAACGTAGCGTAATCCACAAACACATTGTAGAATGTAAACAGCATAATCAGTACGGCATGTGAAATGCCCTCTGATATTGATAGACTCATCAGAAAATGGAGTACAGTAGGATTTGGTATTAATGCCAAATTTACATGCCCTACATGTGCTGCATTTGAAAAAGCCCTTTTTAGGGGATAACCAGATGCTCTTAGTTTCTAGTTCTGGACTAGTTTTGACTAAATCACTCCGCATGGAATGTGCCTTGCGGTAGGTGAAATTAGGCTGTATAGGCAAGGTTTGGGAAAGCACCATGTCACACTTGTGGAGAAGTGTGGCTCAGGGGTTAGAGGCGGCAGACCCGGAAGCCTCGGCGGGTCTTGGGCTAAAAATTCCACGGACTCGATAATTCTCGCCCCGGTGCCTCCTTGACTCACGGGTTCACACTCTGCGACTCTGGGCAATAGCTTGCTTAATCTCCACAACGGCCCCTCGCGGCAGGATGCCTGACTTTCACCTTGTGGATACCCTGCTATCTCACAGGGGAATACCAGGACGGGTTCCCTAAGCAAGCGCTGGGAAACCCACAGCGGGTAGCTGTGCGCTATATAAGCTCAACTACATTTACATTTACATTTTGAAACAATAGGCCATTGAGACTTGATAATGGAACGAATTATATTGGCCTGTCTACTGTATGTTGAAACAAATAGACAAATCGTTTTATCTTGATTGACAATACTGGTGTTATTACATTTAATACTTGGTGGACCCAAGGTGTTGGTGTTAGGGCTGGGTGTGGTAAATAGTAGGGTTTGTCTTTTTTTACTGTTGGCCTTGCTTAAAGCCTTGTCTAGTTTGTTAGCTTGATATCCTCTTTGTAGAAACCTGATTCTGGCTGCCTCCTGAGCTATAGATAGTTTTTCTTCATTGCTGCAGGCTCTACGTATTCTCAAGAATTCCCCATAGGGGAGACTAGATATAGTATGCTGCGGATGAAAGCTAGTAGCGTGGAGCAAGGTGTTACCCGCTATTGGCTTCCTGTATAAGCATGTCTCAATAGAATTGTTATGGATATAAACAGTAACATCCAAAAAATTAACTGTCACCGGGTCTATATGAGAAGTAAAGTTCAGGTTTAAGTCATTACAGTTAATAGCTCCTACAAAGTCTTCAGCTTGTTGTAATGTACCATCCCAAATGATGAATATATCATCGATATATCTCCACATTGTAATAACACGTTGATCACACAGATCCCTGTGTACGCCCATGAGGACATGCTCCTCCCACCAGCCCACATGTAAACATGCGTAGCTGGGAGAGAAGCATGCCCCCATCGCCACACCTTGTTTTTGTCTATATATCAGACCATCGAACATGAACATGTTGTTGTGTAAACACCAATATATCATCTTAAGTAGGATTTCATTATGCCTATACATGGAAATACAGCGTTTCTTCAAAAAGTAATCAACTGCAGACAGTCCATCATGATGCCTAATGCTTGTATATAAAGATGAAATATCTAAGGTCATCAATAAATAATCCCCCGACCATTGGATGGAATTAAGTTTGGACAAAAAGTCCTTGGTGTCTCTGATATATGTAGGCAAACCAACAACATGTTCCTGAAGATAATAATCCACATAGCGTGAAGTGTTCTCAAAAATACTGTCTTTCGCTGAGATAATTGGCCGACCCGGCACTGGATCAACCTGTTTATGTATTTTTGGTATCAAATAGAATGTAGGTAGAACAGGAAAATCTTTATGTAGAAAATTCATTTCATCCTTAGTGATCAGGCCCTCTCTTTTCCAACTATTAAGATCTTCTTTAAAGTCTTTGCTGATTTTCTAAAATTCGCAGCATTAGAACGTTCATAGCACTCTACATCGTTGATGTGTCTGTATGCTTCTTCTCTATATTGATTTTTGCCTTTTTTTTTGTTATATATACATTACGTACTGGCAGACGCCAGTCGGTAGTTATAGTTAGGACCTATTTTCCATAGGAAATCCGCAACATTCTATTAGGAATAACGTTGGCATCGATTGATGAATCTTCGCAAAATTTTCCAAACTTTTGGCCAGCTCCGGTCCGTTCCTATCCTGAAAATTTCACGGTAATTCGTCAAGCGGGGGCCGAGAAAAAATGGGGGTCCCAAAACGCGTTTTCCCCATGCATTTTCCCATAGGACCTGTTGACGCAGCTACAGCCCAAATTGCTGAACGGAATTACACCAAATTTGGCAAAGAGGTAGTCCTCAGTTCAGACTCGTGCCTTTTGCTTAAATGGTGTAAATCCGTTCAGTAGTTCCTGAGAAAATCAAAAGTAAAATCACATATATATCTGGGCGGAGCCTAACCACACATCTCATCGTGAGATCTGATTGGCTGTCAGCACTTCATCCAAGAAGTGTTGGCAGCCATCTTGGGACCAATATACATGATAGCACCTCATTAAAAAGCATTGCAGTTAACAGAAGGTTTTAAGACTTTAGTTACATTATAAATCATTTGTTGATGGTACCATACTCTTTTTAGGAATTGTGGTGTGTTCCAAGGTGATTTTACCATGTGAAAAAGCCTTCTACTGGGATATCATGAATCATGTTTGAGAGAAAACTATTTTCTCATGCTTTTCCCACAGAGGTTTGGAAGGTGATCTATAAGCTAAACTGAGAGCATATTTTCTGTAAATTCACATTATCTTTCTCAGTCATATGAGAATGAAGTCTGACATTCTCAGTAAAACATGTATATCCAACAAGGGCAGAAACTGTCAGTGGATTCCTTTGTGTTCTACTGCAGCTTACCAGAGTATTCTAAAGAACAACTAGAGCTCTAACAGTCTTACTTATGACAAAAGTATGGCACACCTGAAGCCATCTTGATTGGAATAAAGTGGTAACACTTAAAACATTTAATTTACAAAGGAACAAAATGAGGGGGTTCATTTTGCCATACACATTATGATTAGTGCTGCAGAACGAAAATTTAGGGCAAATTTTGACTTCTCAAATCCTCTTCTATTTCATAAACAAATTCTGACATGCAGACTGAAACATGCACTTTGAATACCAGCAGCAGACTTCCCTAGTGAGCAGTAGCTTTCTGAATGAGGAAATCCAAGGCCAGCAGACATGCATTTTTGTTCTGTGGTGAAGGCTTTTTCCGACAGATCCTGGAGCAAAGTGCTGGCTGAACCACATTGCACTAAAAAAAAAAAGAAAACTGAGATCTCATGTTAAGGCAAAAATGACTCGATAGCTCACCTGTTTGTTGGGTGAAATGGGACTCAAATAGCTGTCCTAGTTGTATTAAAAGATGGCCATAATTAATTGTGAGCCATGTGAATGAATCAGCAGGCTAAAGTATTGAATGTTCCGGTAAGAGTCTGTTCAGCTGCTAAAAAGATGAAAAGGGCCTGATTTACAGCATTGCAGATGGTTAATCCATCATAAACGTAACGGATATTCAGTCCGTCTAATTACAACTGCCCTAGGATATAATACACTTGTAATTCCATATTTCCTCCTGAGGCGGAAGCCGGGAGTTCGTGTGTGCTCTTTTTAAATCATTGTGTGTCACAATTACTGTGTTTTTTAACTGCTGCACTTACTTCAATCCCTGGCATCTTTCAGGACTTCACCCTTGACTCGACCGCGCAGCGGAGCTAACGCTGCTGCGGTATTGCAGAATTTGAAAAATATCTTGCCGCCATTGACGGCGTGCGACGAGGCCACGCCCACTTCGAGGCCACACCCCCGCCTACTTCTCACTCCCTGATAAACATGTGTATTCACCGGACGCGCAGCGGACGGGCGCAGCCGGCGCGCCGTTTGCGCGCCGAAGGCGCGCCTAAGGCAAGCCCGTCTTCGCCCGTCATCGCCAAGACATCGCCTCTCGCCGGTCCCCCTGCTCAAACCACTCGAACGGCACACCACTATGATAAAAACTGCCTCCTTGCACTAAACCCGGGCCAACGCTGCGATAAGCTACTGGGCTGCATTGGACAGACCGGCCTACATTGTAAGTCCTGTACATTTGTCACACCTAGGCCGTGCCTACCCGGACACAAAGCCAGTACATTAAAACACACCCCGCTCACGATTCTTCAGCTCAATGTCAGATCTCTGGTAAAGCACCATCCTGAGGTCAACACTCTATTGACCGATGAGAACCCAGACATACTATTTCTGTGCGAAACCTGGCTGAAGGATGAGCTTACCAGCATTCCTAATCTTACGCTGCCGGATGGATTCTCTATGATATCCATCAATAGAGACTCTAGGGGAGGTGGCATAGCTGTTATTTACAGAACGCCATATTCCTGCTCTTTTATGAAGGAAGACATCATGGGATGTGAGTGCGCCCGCTTCGAAATCACCACTAGCCCTCACTTCTCCCTTTCTGGCCTTTTCATCTACCGACCCCCGGGGCCCACTTCTAAATTCACGGAGGAACTCCTAGAGGCTGCCTACACCCTGGTTGTGACCTCCGCCAACTTTACTATTTTGGGAGACTTTAATCTCCACTTTGATTCCCCCTCGGATCCCATCATTAGCAACCTCCTGGCAGACTTTACAGCCTTACAGCTGATCCCTCTTATCCACTCCACTACGCACTCTGCTGGTCACCTTCTTGACCCTGTTTTTACCAATATCCCGGAGGCCAAAGCCGATCCACCCAAACCCATGGGTTGGACCGACCACTTCCTCATTAAATTTGTGATATCAGCTGACATCCAGCCCAATAATGATCTGCCTCCCTCCTGTCTTAAGCGGCCCTGGAACAAATTCCAAAATAAGGAACTCTGTATTATCCTAAGAGAACTCAACTTTGTAACCACTAAAGACAGTAATACGTCCTATGCCTCTTTTCAGGACTGGATCATTAAAGGACTTGACACCCTCATACCAGCCAAATGGACTAGAGGACGTAGCTCCCCCTCTAACCCCTGGTACAATAACAGTCTGAAACTCTTAAGAAAGGAATGCAAAGTAGCAGAACGCAACTGGAGAAAGGATTATAAGGACAAGGACAAAGCCTCTTACCTGTCCAAACTAAAATCATACCATAAAGCTATACGCGCGGCCCGCGCATCCTTCTACGCCAAAGAAATTGATTCCAGCTCCAACCCCACAAAAACCATTTTTAAACTAGTTCAAAAGCTGCAAAATTGTGGCAATCTTGCCTCGTGTATCTCCTCCACACAGCAGTGTGAGGACCTCGCCACCTTTTTTATTGAAAAGGTAAGGAAAATTTATAGCACCTTCTCACAGAACCCTTCCGATTACATTAGCTCCTCCAATTCTCCCTTTAAAGGTACCAGACTTTCATGCCTACCGGAAATCTCCCATGGGGATCTACTCATACTTTGCAGAAAGGTTAAATCCGGCGCCCCCTCAGATCCCATGAGGCCGGCTCAATTTCTAGAGGCACTGGACTTCTTTCTTCCATACAAATGCCCTAGGATATAATACACTTAAACAAGTGCCATAGGATATAATGCACTGTAATTCGGTGGACAAGATGTCCATTATGTTTGTTACAGAGTAACCTATCCGCCAAACTACATCGGACCTAAAATTCTTCTGCAGCAGTTGCAAATGATACGTTACTGGACTTAAAACTGCATTGCAATGAATATTGCAAAAGTATTCCCCTGCAAATTGATGCATATATGATTGACTGCAAGAAAAGCCTGTACCAGAATCAGCGAGCATTGACTGAATATCAGATGTTAGGACACCACAGAACTACAGCTTGAATATTTTTTGCATATATGCCCTGACCCATTAGATTAGCATTATTGTACAAAAATCTTCTCCAGGGGGCTTGAGTCCAGAAAGAGCATTCTTAATATGCAACTAGAGGTGATTCTATAATCTACATAGCATAGTTAAAGGATTCAGTGGCGCAACTGAATGACATGCACTAGAGCCTGAGTGAGAGTTAGGCGGGCAGGTTACTCCATCATAAACGTGCTGGATATCTAATCCTCCTTATTATAAATGCAATATATCTGGTGACACTTGTAGTAAGGCGAATAGGATAGCTGTCACATTTGTGATGGTGTAACCTTTCAATCAAATGCTAAATCATGACTTTAGTGCTATAAACTGAGACACTTCACCCCATCAGGCAACTGGTTCATGCTTAATTTGGCTGCAACTCTTAACACGTAGTCACGGAGTACTTTATCCACACCACTTCCGCTTTCATCCTTATAATCAAGGAATGGAGAGAAAAAAAATATTTTAGTCTTTCTTTGCTTGCCAAGAAATGACACTTGATATCATGACATTACACCATTATTCACTTTTCCTCTAGGGATTTTTGTAAACCACTTGCAGTGGTAAACATCAGGGATAAATCCTTATCAGATCCGGCTGTGAGCTGTACTGATTTTAGGATGAAGGTAATGGAAATCTTACAAACAAGATCCTTTCAGTAATTCTTAGACTTTTGAATAAATTGTCTAATGGTAGCTATTTCTGCCTTCGTCATTGGGAACAACTAAATACAGATTCTGTCTTGTTCCATCTTATCCCTTGTCCGGAAGCCTAGCTTCGGCAGGGGGGGATGTTTCGGGTGTGACACCCCCCAAATAAATGTATTCTTGGCTTGGTAGTTGTCTCTGGCGGCTCTGAGTCAGTTCTGTAATTTCGGCATCAGTTTTTCTCTTCCTGCACCAAGAATAAAAGACAAAATAGTGACCTTTGATGTAAAACACAAGAAATACAGAGATATACATCTGGTGGCTGAATTTCAAAATGTGAAACAGAGTAACTGGAATCAATACTAGCTTCCCTGCTTGCCCACATTGTGTTTAATTTCAAAGAGCTTCCTTTTTTAATATTATCCAATATGAGAGCAATTTTAAATGCTTGAGTTCAGGATGTACACTGTACAAGCCCCATTATGTTTGATTTATTAGATTATAATGTTGCGCTAGAACCTAGACAACATTTACGGTTTACATGACTACTGACTTGCCTCTTAGTTTACTAATAGCATTGGCATTGGGAGGCAAGCAATTTTTCTTTCCAAGTTCACTTCTAATAAAAGTCTGTGCAGGGATATAATCTGATATACTAAGGTGAAACGCTGATGTAAGAAGAGGGAAAGCTTCCGCAGAGGCGGCCAGTAAATTTAGGAGGGAGGAGGACAGACGGGACACACGCACACATACACATCCATTCACAACACTAATAACCAAACATTCATACATGCATGCACGCACCTAACATTAATTATAAAAAAACACACACACTTAACTGGAGCTCTCCCTTGGAGGTCGCAGGAGGATTGGGACTGCTGCCTTCAGGTTAGCCAATGAGGGAAGGCAGCAGTCCCAATGTCATCACAGAGTGGCATGGGGTCAATAAGACTGCTGACCCCACCCCACTATGTCACTGATTGACTCTCTACCCGGGGGCGCTTCAGGGCTTAAAACTGAAGCGCCCAGTTGCGAGGCAATCAGTGACGCTACCACTCATCACTAAGGAGAGGGCCTCAGGGACCTTTGCTGAGCTGAGGAGGTCACGCCCACAGGAGCTGTGATTTCCTGAGCCCAGCAAAGTTCAGCTCAGGCAGCCAGGAGCCTGCACATTTAGTGCATGCCTGGCTCCTCGCTGCTTGACCTGAAAATGAACAGTGTCTGTCAGGCTGACCTTTGTCCAGCCTGAAAGACACTATTCATGAGGGGCAAATGGTGGGGGAGGGAGGCGTGGCCCCTTATCCCAAAATGGACCGGCCGCGGCTGCGCCTCCGCGTGTTAAAGAAATTCTCCTTTTTGAATTTGGAAGAGACTTTATTATATTTTTATACTGTGTTTTTTGCACAATATACATGTCAAACATTTTAATAGCTTGGCTCGTGCATGGGCTCTTAGAGCCAAGCCTAACCCTCAGCTTGGGTTGCCATATTAATATGCTGGTGCACCATCCTGTATTTGCAACTTGGGCTTAGTTCATTGGCACCCCAGTCACTTTATATAGTGATTTGTAAAAGGCAAGGGCTAGAAATATGGAGTACTGCCTACATGCACCACTTTGACAACTCTACCATCAATGCTTATATACATATAGGGACACATGTACAAAGGTTTTTTGTGGTCTCAAGCTAGCCGATTTGCAGAATCAGCCCGTTTGCAAACACAAAAAGGCTTTTTTTCCTGTGCAAAGCCCTATCTGTGATATGATGACCTAATATTATTATTATTATCATACATATTTTGTAAAGTGCATGGCTGCCCAAAAAAGGTTTCCCAGCACTGGCTTGGTATGGAGAGAGGGTACGACCAGAGTTCTATCTCCGAGAGATGTAATATTTAGAAAATAACGGAGGTTGCAATAGCCAGGGTTCTAGTAATATGCGAAACAAAAAGTTACTGGCATTCTCTCAATGTCAAAGGTAAATCATACCAGAGTTTAGGTCCGAGAAAGAAGAATGCTCGGCCTCCTTGGCAGGATTTCCTAATATTTGGGATTATGGCCAGCCTAAAATGGCTGGAACTTAATAAGCATCCCGGTGTATACAAAGACACCAAGGATCTGAAAAAGAGAGGTCCAGTGTTTGATATGCATTTGTGCATGTAGCACAGTGCCCTAAATTGCACCCGCTGTTCAATGGGCAACCAATGCAGATTCCGTAGCATATTGGCAGTGGAGGTGAATTTGGGAGGGTACAACATGTTCCCATAGTCCAGCGTAGAAATCACCAGAGCTTGGACTACGGTTTTCTGGGTAGAGGTGGGTAGGCAGTAAAGGGTCTTCCTGAGCCATTTCAGGATGCCAAAGCAGGTAGCTGCCTCCCTATTAATCTGAAAGCTCATGGTAAGTTTGTCATCTAATCAGACTCCCAGGTTCTTTACGACAGGCACTGACTGGGCTGGGGGGGTTGCCCATAGTTGTAGGCACCATGTTGGGTCCCCAAGGATTGGGAAGGTTGTCCACCACCAGGACCTCTGTCTTGTCTCCATTCTCTTAGTGAGACCAAGGTAGGTGCGCCCACAAACGATTTTATATTCCTTGTATAAGCACTGAGGTGCTGTTTTCAGAAGGTGCCTGGCTCCTTACCGGCCCGCTATATTGCATAGGGCTTGTCCCTTTTTAGGTCTCGCCTGGCGTAGGCTGCGCAGGCATACGCAGTCTCGCTGGCGAGATTTAATGAGTTAGGGTAGCTTTCACTAGCGGAGTTTAAGCCCCGCCCCTCTTTTCCATTGGCTGGCGTCATTATTTATGCTAAACGGTGGCCAGCCATTGGAAAAGAGCTTCCAGTGACATACACTTTTCTCTTTTAGAGCCGTCCCAGTTGGACTGGCTCGCTTGACTTACGTGTGTTGTAAAAGCTTTCTTATCTTTATGGGGCCATGTGTTTCAAACACATGGCCCCATAAAGACATGAGATCACCGCCGGGAGCTACGTCACCGCAAGCTGCGCTGGGATTGGCCCAGCGTCGCAGGTTGCCTAGCAGGCAGCGGAGGGGGGGGGGGGGCTTGTCTCTTGTTTTCCCCTTTCAATGGCAGTCGCTTCACTTTTGCAGCTGCTTGGTTTTTGTTGGTCTTGGGGCCCTCAGCCAAAACAGAGCAGGCTGCCTACTATGTACACTACAGAGAGACTCCCGCTGAAACGGTGGCATGAGGAAAAACTGAGCACTGGAGGCTGGGAACGAGGCTACACAGAACTTATTTTATACAGTGCTTGCAGTTGCAGCCTCAGTCGTGAAGCGCTATAAAGAACTGGTACGGCTTGTGATGCGGGTCTGTGTCCCTGGAAGGATGAAATGAGGTACCAGCCCTGCTGGATGCAGTAACCCTAATCGGCAGATTATTCTACTATCTCTGCCACAGGTGCACTGTGATACTGAGCTGCTTCGTTGGCTGCATTACATGGAGGGTTGCACAAACCTGGGCTGCCCTTTGCATGCCTTAGCCCCGCGGGGTTGGTGGCATAAACTCCAGTGACTCTCTGAAAGACCCCAGCTCTGCAGGTCTGGGACAATGTTTCTCTTCCCTCCCCGAGCCACCTTCGCTCCACCTGTCCTGCTCCAACCCTCAGTGTAAGCATCACCTGCTAGAGGTGGATCTTCGGAAATTACGAAAGGGGCGTGGCCAGCGAGCGTGAGGTCATTAGGGAATACGCAGGCGTTTCAAGGACGACCCTCCCCTTTTGTCTTCCTCAGTCATACAATACGTGGCCTTTTACACTCCTCGGGCTCTGCAGGTTCCATTCAGTATCCTGGCTGTGACGTCATAAACGAAGAATACCTTGTTGCAGTGGCCGTTTGTAATGCAATGGCCTGAGCACGCTACATTCCAATGGCTTGTGATGTCATAGCTCACACCCCTGCATGACACTGGCTTTGTGATGTCAGACTTCCAGCGTACCGCCCACTGGCTGTGATGTCAGACTTACAGCGTACCGCCCACTGGCTGTGATGTCAGACTTACAGCGTACCACTGGCTGTGATGTCAGACTTACAGCGTACCGCCCACTGGCTGTGATGTCATAGGCTTAGAGCGCTGCCTTCCAACGGTTGTGTGTCATTTGCTGAGTTTAGAATGAATCATTCAATCAGCGGCTTGTGATGTCATCAGGTTAGAACGCTTAAATGTAATGGTTGTTTGTGATGTCATGACTCAGAGGTTAAACCACGTCACTCCAACGGCTGTTTGGGATGTCATGAGCATAGAACTGTGCATATCACCAGCTGTTTGTGATGTCATTAGCTTCGAACGCTTCATTGTAATGCTTGTTTGTGATGTCAAGATCTTAACATGCTCCATTCCAACTGGTGCTTGTGATGTCACAAGCTTAGACCGCTGAATTACCACGCCTTTTTGTGATGTCAAAAGCTTAGAACGATGCCCTCCATTGCTGTTGGAGAGGTCATAGTTGGCGCATGGTGTATTGTACCGGCAGTTGGGTATTACCCAGACGAAACGTTGCATTACATTGTTTGTGACGTCATAGCGGCCAATACACTGTACTTGCTATTTTTGACGTCAGTTGGAGCATGTACATCCCACAAACAGCTGAGGATGGCAAGGGAAAGGGCAATCACCATGAACTAGGGACACATGCTTAAATCTGGGGCTCTCCGTTACCACGGGCTACCTGCGAAGCACCAGGGCTACAAGACCCAAGAGTAGGGCAGTACTCTGCGCAGCATGGCTAAACATTTATAAGGTCCCAAATTCGAGACCTATTGGCTATGCCAATGCTTTACACGTTATGTGATCACCTTTTTACTCTACAGTGGAATCATTAGTTCACTTACCTATTTCACCAGCTTCCAAGCTGAGAAATAAATGCCTAGCTCTACAAACGTGCCTCAAAGAAGGATGCTACTGTCTCCAGGCACTTCTGAATGAATGGGCTTTGTGTTCTGTAGCATACTAAGATGGCCCCAGCTCCCTTAAAAAAAAAAACGCCTCATCTGCTAATTTGGTCAAAATACTCAGAATCCCACATCTCGTTTCAAAATAGTACCGAAACAGCGCTGGGGCGCAGCAAGCCGAAGTGCAACAGGTGCAGTGGCACCAGGAGCCGACTGCATCCCTTCCACAGCTCATTTGTATTTATTTTTAACTACCGCACCATCCACCATGGGATGGTGGCTGGCTCTTTTTTTTAACTTGCATTAGGGCCAAGGGCACCCTTGTTAGTCCGCGGAATCACTGGTGACCCTAGCTTCACATGTTCTAGTTTTAAGGATGAGCTTTGATCATTCGCTTGGTGACTGGCTTTTTACATAGTAGTTAAATGAAGGGGTGTTGGACTCACTGCTGCCTTGTAGGCGTGGTTTTTCGTGGGCTCTTTTGTGATTACAAACAGCTCGACCCATGTGCACTGAGAGCACCTGCAGTATACAGAAGACACCGTTGGCTGAGTAGGTATGGAGTTGGAAAACTACCATCAGGTAGGAGAGATTTTCCATGCCTCATGAAAGAACTCCCTTCTAAAATAAAGAAATGGCACTTGAGAATGGAAAGTCTTGTTTTTGGTTGTTTTTTCAAATAAATCCTGCACAGTTCCGAGTTTAGAGATGCACAAAAAAACCCTTGGCAAGCACCTTAGAACCTGTGTATTACGTGGCAGAGTGATGCTGTCCCACCTGATTTATAGGTAAATTTTAATAGTGTTAGCTGTGTGGAGAGCTGTTAGTTGATGGCATTGAAAAAGCTGTTTTAAAGAAATTACATTAAGTGTAACGCCCTTCAGGTTGTGTGTTTTTGGTCCTCAGAGGCTCCTGCGACTCCTTGGTTGCCCTTCTCCCACCCTCATCCCTGCATTCTTCACTGGGATGTTTACCAGGTGACTAGTTCCTTGACTTCTTTCATAGACCTATTCTTGGACGACTCTTGCTAGAGCACACTTGGAAAATAGCCTTTAATAGCAGATAGAGGCAGTATGATACTTTTATTGGATGCGTGCGGGGAAAATATTATTTAAAAAAAGCATTAAAAATGCACTAGGTCTCCCCTTTCATTAAGTTAAAGCCATTTGCTTTGCTATGGAATACCATTAGCAAAGCAAATGGCTTTAACTTAATCAAAGGTGAGACCTGTTGCATTTTCAATGCTTGTTGAATTATTCGGTTATTTGTATATACGTAGATGCAGGATTTGACAAAATCAGACCGGAAGGGAAATTTCATGTGAGATTAGTGGGACTGGGGGTGAGTCCTTAATATGCCAGGGATTCTGAAATGTGACCGTCTCAATCTTAAAGGTTATTCGGAAGCCCCAGCCGGTAGATGTTTACAACTTTTGTTCTATGCCACGATCGCATACATGCCCTGGTTATAGAAAATGTTTTAAACGTCAATGAATTTCCCTGAACTCAAAGTCTTCCTGATCATTTAGCAGACAGCAGACAATTATGAGAATGTTGGAAAACTCAGAAAAGCCTCCGTCAGGCTCTGAGGATGTATGCCCACCCCTCAGTGGACCCATTGTACTTTTACTTACATAGCACCCGGACTGTTCTGCAGAGTCCGCATGCTTAAATGCGAATCATCAGTCCTGCTGAGACGCACTACTATATTTCTAATCTAACGGCATACTTTATTAGCGCTAGATTGTTTCTAATGTGGTAGTCTATGCATCTCTGTAGATATATGGTAACTGTAGCGTTTTATTTATGTATACAAAAGACTACACTCACAGGTACATATTAGCGTTATACTACAAATGTGTTAGCATATGCCTGTATTTAAGGAAATCCCATCTTGTTTTTAGGTCTCACGCCTAGCGTTGCAGTGCGGAGCACTGCTCGCGCAGCGAGACTTCATGTAGGGGCTTCTGAAAGCTGACCACACGCTCATGCGTGTGGTTTTGTTATCGTTGCAGGCTATTGGGCGTTGCGTGCGTCTTTCTAACAAAGACAGCACACAATTGGGCAAATGCGGGCGCATGTCCCGCATTTGCCCCGCCCATGGCCTATTGGTGTCTGTTACCCGCACGGCCGGCATCTGTTTTGCATTATCGTGCCCGATAATGCAAAACAGATGTCTTGCTGTGGCGCGCGCGCACCACTTGCGTGCTTGTTTTGTGAGTCAGGCTCCTGACTACACCGGTAATGGTACTTCTATATCCATAGCTACTTTGATCTGTTTTAAGTGTATTCCTTTTTTGGTGGCTACAATGCTTGTAAACCTGGAAACTGGGTTCTCCTTGTGGCATGCCACTTGTTTAATGCGATATTGCGCTCGTTGTCGCGTTGGGTAACGCGCATCAGGTGTCAGTGAGCTCATGCGCAGGACTTCTCCTCCTACTGTTCTGCGGGTACAACGCGTTGCTGTAACCGTTAAGCTGCGGATATTTTGTTCTTTCCCGCCATTCCTCAGACAGTGTTAAGGGCATCCCTAGCAAAACTCAGGACAGAGGCGGGTGCAGCGCGTACTTAGCAGTAAGCATGGCACAGACGGCTTCGGCAGGGTTCCCCCAGGGAGCGGCGCTCCGAGGGCCCCGACCTGAAGTTGCTGGAGAGCTGCGGCGTGTGTAAGGGCCACCCGCAGCAGCCGCGCCTAATGCCCTGCTTGCATTCAGTGTGCACGGGATGTTTGGGACCCAAGATATCAAAGGACGGATCAGGAAGGGAAATGCGGGGCAGAAGAGAAGTGGAGCTCCCTGGAGGGGTTTGCACGCTAGGGAACTTAGTTTACTTGTGCTGATATATTAAGGAAGAGCCCAAGATTACGGGGGAGGAGTAGAAGGTGTGATCAGATGAGGCTACATTTGTAGTTATTGGGTAGTAGGATCTTGCGTTAATAGTTATTTTCATGACTAAAATGGACATGTTTTATGACTTATTTGATTTCGCAGAAGGGGTGGCATACATCAAACCAGGACAACTGGTCTGAATTGACTGAAGGTTTTAGATGTAGCTGGCAAGTTTTCAGTATCGCTATATATGACATTTCTATGTTTGTAGTGTCCCTCCCTATGTGGGAGATTTGCATACTTCATGTGTGATAGTTTGACACACCTTCGCTAGTGGTTAGACATGAAAAGTAGATGAAAGATAAACAGGAAAAACTAATGTTTTCTAAACTACTTTATGGGTTAAAAAGTAGTAGTGGATGTGTTGGGCGTAGAGCGACGAAAAGTGTTAACAAGTGAGTTTTAATTTGTGGGTGAACCTTGCTGGATTCTGACTGATGTCGTATAGAACTAATTTAGAGGTTTTATTGTGATTAGTAATGAGTGGGTTGGGCAAAGGGACACCACATATGAGTTTTATGGTGCTATAAAACTCCTGCCGGCTTTATCACTGAGTTCTGTGGTCATCTTTTCCTTTTGGTGATGTGAGGACAGCAGCTCTGCTTAAGACATCTCAACAAATGTGGAAAGAAAGAACTCCTATTACAGTAAGCGGACAGATCCCTTCCTGTATAAGCGTGTGATAAAAGCAGTCAACCATTGCAGCAATCGCCCATCGCATGTGTTGGACCTGACCATTTCTGCAGGGTCATCCCAGATTTATGCTGTCCTTTCATGAACCAACTTTTGTTGGCTTTTAAGACTCTGCACTTTTTTCTTGCTGACCAGTGGTAACATGCTTGTGCTGTCAACCGAAAACATGGTAAAATTGGCCCACAGCAGATTGGTACATTTAATTAACTTGTAAGTCTCTAGTTTATGGTACAACATATTCCCTGGGCCTGTTAATTAAATGCCATATTGTGCGCTGCAGCATTCACTGTGTCGCCCACTAAAGTTGTACTGTAAAACCTGTCTCGGGCCTGCCACTGCAGGCTGTAGAGCACGTTTAAACTGACGTTTTTACTTGGCAAAATAATCATTTTGCCAGGCCTAAACCTTTCTTTTTAGGTCTCGCGGGATGCACGTAAATCTACATTCTTGAGTTGACTTTACTGTTTTGAGGCCGGGCGCAGGGGCAGCTCTGATGTTATCAAGGCTACCATCCCACTGCTAAGGCTGTGCTGCGCTCTCTGCCTTGTTTCATTAGCTTGTGTCATTGTCCGTTGTACATTGTGGCTTTCCATTAGTAAATAGGCTTAATAGTCCCTCCTTAGTACCACCTTTTCCCATTTTGTAAGCTCCCATGAGGACATCCCCTGTTACGTGTGTTGTTTCTCGGTAGGCTTTAATTACAGCCTCCGAGCACTATTTAGTCAAAGAGCTTTGTCCTGCCTGCTCTTGCCGGCAGGAAAAGGCAGGACACGCTGTCTCCTAATGCATTTTCAATGGAATAGGTCTCGTGTTTGCGAGAGTTCATGCTATTGGCATTGTAAATAACAATGCTTTTTATTTATCTGTTTTAAAAAAAATACATAAATAAAAGGCATTGTCGTTTACAATGCCAATAGCTCAAACTCTAGTAAATGCGAGACCTATTGCATTGCAAATGCTTGTTTAAATCTGTTTGAGTTATTTCTCTCTTTTTGTTTAGTACATTTCATTTACCACTAGTCCTGAGTTGTAGGGAAGCCTGTTGCTGAGGAAGGGGGTTGCTGGATCCAAGTTCGATTTCATTTTCCCCGCTTGTTTTCCGGATCGCCTTGAGAAGCGCCGCAGCCATACCACGCCCCCGGACTCACCCATTTTCAAAACTGGCTACTGAAAATCTCACAAAGGACGTCTGTGCAGCTTATTGAGACCAAGGTTGATTCACCCACAATTGATTTTATTTTCCTTGTATAAGCAATCAAGTGTTGTTTTTAGGAGGTGCCTGGCTCCTTACGGGCCGCCATATTGAGTAGGGTTGTCACGTTTTTTTAGTCTGTTAAGAGTTCTTTTCTCCCTTATTATTCAGTACATTTCGTTTACCAGTAGTCCTGAGTCATAGGGAAGCCTGTGACTGAGGAATGGTGGTTGTGGACACCCATTTGTATTTCATTTTCCCCACCTGTTTTCTGGTTCGTGATGAGAAGCGCCACAGCCAGCCCATGCCCCGGGACTCGACCATCTTTAAAATGGGCTACTTAAACACTCACAAAGCACGTCCGCTCAGAGAGCGCGACAAAGGCAAGCCCGTCTGTGCCCTGGTGGCGCCCGAGCCCGTACTCCTGGTCTTTTTGTCACCCAACTCCCACAACGGCTAGTTTACACCAGCGAGGAGTTGCATTCGTTACATGCAGGTAAAAAAGTGAACTGCAGGCTATTCGAACCTCATCTAGAGTTAGATAGCAATATCTGCATATGGGAAAAGGGTCACCTTATTTGCCCAAATACCTAGACACATGCACTACCAAACAGCTAAGCTCTGTTAAGGGTACCTGTAGAGGACAGGGGAAACCGGACATTTGATGCGTTTTGATCAATGTGAGGTCTCTAGATAAACATGCAGTCAAATTTGTTGAGTTTTTAGATAGCCATCACGTGGATGTAACATTTATTACTGAAACATGTGCAGATTCTACCTCTGGCCCCGATATGGTCACAGCCACTCCCCCAGGATATACCATTAATAGGCTAGATAGAACCCATAAGAAAGGAGGCAGGTTAGCAATAATTTTGAGAAATACTTTTTTTACCTACCGTTCACGAGCCACCTTTAAAGACTGTGAAGCATTGCTTTTTTAAGATTGAACTCTCAATAAAACAATCCTTCAATGGATTACTGATATACTATCTATCGGGGTCTAGATCCACATTTCCACAAGCCATTAATCCTTTCTTGGAATCATGTTCCCTTAAAAACTTCGCTATGCTTGGTGAATTTAATTATCACTTAGAAAACACCACAGATAAAGATACTGACAATCTAATTAACACTATGACTGGCTTTAGTCTTCCGCAAATCATTGTGGGCCCGACAAACTCCTCGGGTCATACTCTGGATGGAGTCTTTACCAACAATTGGAATGTGAAATTTACAGAGGCTCTAAATATAATTTTGTCTGATCACAAAGCAGTGATCTTTACAATTAATGTCCTCCCCAATAGTATCTGTACATCTAATTCGATCAATACAAAATGTTTTCGTCTTTGGCACAAACTACAAGACTCAAACTATAGATCCTTTTTATCTAAATCGAAGCCTGCTCCATCAGCAGTTTCTGACATTGCCTCAAGGGAAAATGAAAGTTGGATTCAGTCAGCCGCTGATGATCAAATCATCTAAAAGAACTAATCCGTTGGCTCCTTGATACAATGAAGACCTAAGAGCCTCTAAACAACACTGTTGTAGACAAGAGAGAGTATGGAGGAAGGAATAGGATCAGTAGAAAAGGAAAAATACAAGCAATGTATTGCTATATATATATATATAACACTAATTTTAACAGCAAAATCAGAATGAATACTTTATGAAAAAAATTGAACTAGCTAAAAACTCTGCTAGGGTGCTTTTTCATACTGTTACCAGCCTGACCTCTGCCCCAGTTGCCAACTCTATCATAGGCAATCAGGACTTATGCAATGCCTTGGCAATTTTCTTCCAAAAATAGGTTTAAGACATTTTCGATGGCTTTTCTGTCAATAGCAAAGATAGTAAGCAGTCCCTGAACACTGATGCGTCAATAAACTACAGTCCTAGTTCCTTTAGCGAATTTACCAGTTTGACGACGGTCAAGTTAGCCAACTGATTCTTGCTACCAAGTCGGGATCTCCGTTAGCTCCCTGCTCACCCACCACTGTCCAGCTGGCACCAGATTTTATTGCTGGTCATTTAGCAAATATTTTAAATACTATGTTCTGCACAGGTGAATTTCCCAACCATAGGAAAAAGGCCGTAGTCCTGCCTCTCATAAAGGAACCAAATCTTGACCCCCTTGACACTAACAATTATCGACCATTTTTCAAGATTTCCTTTTCCAGCCAAACTGGTGTGAAAGGCTATGAATTCACAGCTAGCGTAATTTATTGAACAGAATGACCATTTGGATGCAACTCAGTTCAGTTTCCAAAGTGACCACGGCACGGAGACAGCCCTTGTTGTAGCCATTCAGGAAATCAGATTCACTGTGGACTAGGGCAGCAGAGCGGTCCTTATCCTGTTGGACCTATCCGCGGCTTTCAACATTGTCCATCATACATGTTTGGTAGACTGGTTGGGGAAGCTGGGTATTAAGGATTCTGCATTAGCATTGCTTCAGCCCTTTTTAACCTTTAGGAATCGGTGACCTTTAGCGATTTTACTTCAGAATCTAACATTTTGCACTGTCATGTCCCACAGGGTTCATCGCAAAGTCTATCCCGTTTCAATATATATGTCACCTCTTTGGGTGCTCTACTTGAATCCTTTGGGTTTTCGTTAGTGTCTGACACTGATGACACCCAAATTGAAGTGCCTCTTTCCAACACCTATCATGGCATAGACAAATCTTTCCAAAACTGCATGTCGGCAGTCAGTGATTGGATGGACAAAAACTGCCTCAAATTAAATTCAGCCAAGACAGGAGTGATTCTGTTTGGGTACAACACATCCTTCTAGTCTCCCTCCTGGTGGCTGCAAGACCTAGGAGCTCTCCCAGTCCCAAAAAATACATTAAAAAACGTAGGTGTTACCCTAGATAATAGATTCACCTACAAAAATCAGGTTAATACAGTTATCTCCTCATCTTTCTTTGCTTTAAAAACTCTAAAGAAAATTGGTCACTTGATTCCATTTCACTTATTAAAAATAGTAGTCATTGCATTGGACTACAGCAATGGACTCTATCAAAATTTACAAAAAAGGTTGTCATCCAAGCTGTGGAGTGTGCAAAACTCAGCAGCCAGAATGCTATTAAATCTACCTAAATTCCACTCTGCAACCCAGGCCCTGAATGAGTTTAATTGGCTCCCCATTAAGAAGCGAGCTACTTTCAAAGTATTACGCATAGCTTTCAAAGCTCTAACTGGAATAGGCCCTGATTATTTGAAAAAGAAGTTTAGATGGTGTAGCCCAAGCAGATCTCTTTGGTCCAGCTCTGCAAAAAATGTAGTTTCCGAAAGGGACATTGTAATCCCTACGATGGTGCGTAATATTACCTGTTATTTTTTTTAATTTCTGTTAACATAACCGCACAACATTACAATACATAAAAACACAGTCAAATTATGAAAATGTGAATGAATATGAAAATTACATTGAATATGTACATATCGGGGAAAAAAGCAACTAAAACATTAGGAATAGCAATGGCTCCAAAAATATAAAAATACATCAATTGTACAATATTTCAGACTGAATACATTTCTTAAACAAGTTAAAGAATCCTATTAGGATTTTCCGGGCAGATTCTCAATAATTTTGATAGTGGATGGTGTGAAAGAATATCATGCAGCTTTTCGTTTTGGCAAAAGGAACACTTCTCTTCCATCGATCCATCCACTATCAAAATTATTGAGAATCTGCCCGGAAAATCCTAATAGGATTCTTTAACTTGTTTAAGAATTGTATTCAGTCTGACATATTGTCCAATTGTTACAATTGATGTATATTTATATTTTTGGAGCCATTGTAATTCCAAATTTTTTTGTTGCATTTTTTCCGATATGTACATATGTTTCTCTAAACAATAGAGCTAGCCACCTTTTGCTGTATTTTATATATGAAGGGCAAAGAGTATAAAATGATTTTAATTGCTTCACCTCTCAAACATAAAGGACAGTGGTGTAATGCACAATGGTAGGCCCCCCTGCGGAATGTGAAGAGGGGCCCCTGAGTCTCTCATATCTCACAAATATTCATTGTCCTTGCAGTGCATGGGGTCCCCCTGGAGGGTTGAAGAGCCCCTGAAGGTTTGGCAGCTCTCTTCCGCAACAGGGGCCTGCGTTACACCCCTGATAAAAGGTAGTCTTTTGAATAGACAATGGCCCTTTCTGAGTAAATGAAGCAAGACTCAAAATGCCAAGTCTGAATTTAAAGAAACAAAGTCGTAGCGAAAGGAGGATCAATCCCGTGGAATTAGTGCTCAGTGAAGAAGGACCTTTTGTAATGCAAATAAGTATTACTTAGGGTGCCTAATGTATATGCAGTCAGTGTTGTATAGGCAGAAAGCTTCAAAATGTGTTCCATGATCAGTTGTGCCGAGCCCTTTTCTTTGTGTCCTTTGGGTGTCTTCCAGGTGGAGATTTTGGCCCCGCTGAGGTATGTGGCCTGAGCAGTGGTTACCAGAAACTGCTCAGGCTGCTTGAGTAACAGCCTGATTGGGTCCTTGGGATGTCTAAGCACCAAGGTCCACAGCAAGCAATAACACAATAAAACGATGCTGTCTTTATTGACTAATTTTCAGTATCCTGAAGAAATACTCTTGATCCGGGGGCCGGGGCTCACCTGGAAACCACTAACTTTGATAGCATTGTTTACTCCACATCCACTCATACCAAACACATCCATATACAATTCTGCACAATGCCCCCAGAGCCTACTCTCATGCAGAATAAGTGAGGCTTACTGTCCAAATATTATAGTTAAGATCAACATTGTAGATTAGACGAGTCTCTGTGATTATAAGTATGCCTCCTAGAGACAACAGTGGTACTTCAGTCTATTATTTCAGAGCCTTTTGTGGGGCTGTATAATAAAGATTCTGTAGCCCTGGTTCTGGCCGGAGCCACGTCAGTGACAGGTGTGCTTCTAGCATCTGCAAGGTTATGGTCTCCTTTGAAGTGACAGTCATCCAACAGTGTTGTTTTGATTGCCAGGGCCCCAAGATTACCTTTAAAGAAGTCAGAATAAACTACACTTTAATCACCCACCCCTCAAACTTTTATTTTTATTTTTTATATCACTTTTTATAGGTTTTCATACAACATTGGCCTGCACTCAAACTTCAACACATGTATTATGCCTGCCGGAGTTCCACCAAACCTGAATAAAAATATCCTCGTTAATCTGCCCCACCACAGTTCTCTGCCGCTGGTCATTTCCTGCCCCTGGCCTCCTGAGGCACAGGTAGCCTCATGTCTCACTCAATGAACCGCTGCCTTCGTTCACAAGGCTCTAACTTAATCCCTCTGCATCTCGCCTAGTCACTCCAGAAATTTCCTGTGTTTCTGGGGAAACCCCTTGGCCTGAAATATGGGCCATTCGAGACAGCGAGATATTGGTCCAAGCCTCACTTCCACTGCTCCAGTGGGGCATTGTCTGATCTGTCCAATGTCTATCAGTGTCCCTCTTGGCGGCCACCAGGCCGAACCACAGCAGGGCCCACTTGTATCTGTTCCCAGTGACGGCATACGAGATGTGAAGCAGGGCCATTTTGGGATTCTTTGATAGCGTCCATCCCAAGATCCCCTCCAGTGTAGATGGCGCCTCCTACCAGAAAAAAATCCTGAACAACCAACCCCAAACTGTACATAAGAAGTCCCAAGAGGGTGTGGAGCATAGCAGACACGCTTGTGTTTGTATTACCCCTCCCTACCCCCACCCATGCTGTCACAACCCCCTCCTAATACAGTCGGATCAGTGTAAGTACTTTAGCTAAATGGCCTGGAATTGGGAGGCTATGCCTACTTTCAAGGGGAAGGCCAGTGCCTCTCTACAGTAGTCATCAAGTGTGCCCAAGTCCGACGACCATACTGCCTGCAAGTGGGTGAAAGTGTCAGGGGTGTTATTCACCGGAGTCTTGTATATAAGGGAGATGTGGTAGGGTCTGAGATGAGTGAGCAAGATTTCTGCCTCCAACGGTTTGTGCTCCAGATTGTCATCTAGACCTTAGATGTGTGTGTGTTTGGGGGGGGGTTAACTGCATGCCTGACCAGGCAGTAACTTTAACGCTTGGTGTGGAGGAGAGCGAACTCCGCCTGCATGGCGGCAAATGATTTCACCATGGTGTGATTGAGCAGGTTTTCCAGCCTGGAGATGCCGATTAGGTCCTATCTCCCAAATGCAGCTACTGTGGAAACTTGGCGAAGCCACATGCAGAACCATATGGGGGGTTCCTGGTTTAGACAAGTGGACCAGCCCAGGGTCCTGAGCACACTGCTCCGGGCCTGAAACACCAATTGAGTCGCTGGTGGGAGGGACAGTGAGCTGGTCTCTTCATATAGGAAGTGGGAGAGCTGCATCTCTTGCAGTGTTCAGCATTCCGGGGCATAGGCCGGGTCACTGAACCCACGAAACCACCAGTTGTTTAGTACCGCCAGTTGTGCAGCCCGGCAGTAAGAGACCATGTCCGGTGTAGCTATTCCCCACCTTCGTAGGTCGATTTGAAGCGTTTAGACAGTGCAGCCGGGGAGGGCCGTGGCTCCATAGAAAGTCTTGCAAAATGGCATTGAGGCAATTAAAGAAAGTCTACAAAATATGGTGAGCGTAATTCTGAAATTGGTACACCCACCACTCAATCTTGACTGCTTCCCCAGTCTTGCCTTAACACTCAACCATGAAACCGCGTAAGAGCAAAGATCAGCACACGATGACCAAAAATGCAATCTTGAAGCCGTAACCACTGGCTGTTTTTTATTCCCATGTCTGTATGGACTCTTATGTGGTGTAACCAGTCCCATCTGAAGTTGTCATCCTACACCCATTGGGTCTGGTTACCAAGGGAGATATAACTCAGCAATGTTGTTTTTCTTTTTTCAGAGTTTTATATAGCGCTGACTTTACCCGAAGGTACCAGGTATCAGAGCGCTTCAAATTAGCACCAGTTGTGTTACACAAGGACACATTCATTTTTGTTAGACACAGGGAGATTAAGTGATTTGCCCAAAATCATAGCGTCATTGCTGAGACTCGAACCCGGTTCTCTAGATTTGAGATCGACCGCCCTAGCTGTTAGGCCACATCCTCTCCCCAAATTAAGATTAAGAGGGAGATTTGCTTACTCAAAGCACACTCAAAAATTCGTTAACACAGGTGAGTCCAAACTAGATTGGCTTACATAGAAAATGCATTGACATTATGAAATCTGAAGATCATGAGATCAGAAAAACTGAGACGTGACAAAGCCTGATTTTCAGAAGATAATGCCAACCGGCTCAGTTCCACAACCTCAACATCAGGAGCATACATACCATGATGGTTAAACATTAGAAACTTAAGCAATCGCAAGGTCACTTTTTAAAGAAATCTGCCAGAACTCTGTTTCGCCGGACATAATGTTAGGCCTAAACCAAAGTATCTTCTCCACTTACCAAACCAGAAAAGGCCTTGCTCCGCACAGCTGTCTAGAGTTCATAACAAAAAATAAATCCTGCACAGTGCCCAAAATAAACATGGCATTCAGGTGACGGGTGAATACATTTTGATTTATCGGGACATGAGCCACTACACTGTACTCAAAGGACAAATCAGGAAAACTGTAACATCACAACTTTACTACATGGCAGTCCCAGGTGAAAGATGTTTGATCTCCCAGACGGCAATCAAGCTTCTAACAGAGGAACAGGGTAGCGAGAATGTAAGGTATCCTTGCTATGAATGCACATGAACCACCTTGCATGTAGCTGCAATATCCCATGTTGAACATCTTGAATTGAGAGACCTAGGCCGTTTCCTATGGTCAGGAGTTCTGGGAGAAGTGGAACCGCAAGTGTCTTAACAATGCGAGGCACTGCCCGTCATTCATTTGGCAGTGTGCCAATCCCGTCCAACCTTGAGTGGTCACCCTGTTTAAAGTAATCCTAAAATTGTTTTTGCATTTAAGCTTAAAAAAAAGTCATCAAGTAATTTTTCTTCACTTCCTATTGAGACATTGCTAAGATGCATTCTTGTGTCCATGTGTTCTTAGACACGTAGGGCATAACAAGGGAACTGAAGTTTTGAATTAAGGGCTGAAGGCACTTTCCCCTTGAGTCACCCGACCACAAAGACTGGTTCTGAACAGGAAGTGAAATCATCCTGACGAGAATGATGAAGGGAAAAAAGGAGAAATACTAACACTGATTTGTGACACTGTCACTAGACATTAAAGCACTGCATGGGCAATGTACTAACGAGCTTGAATTAAACCAATCCGTCAATTAGGAACAGACTGGCTGCAACGGCAACCAACCCCACAGATCATAGCCTATTGCTTTCTCAATGGAGCATTAATGACAAAGTAAACAAGGTTGGTAGACAGCTCTCCCTTAAACTTTGAAATTATCTATAGAAACCATATGTGGTCAATACAATACAATGCCAGTACAATAATACCATACTAACATGATGCCTACCTGAGAAGCTTGTAAAATTGCGAGCTTCTACAGTGCTTTATCTGCCAAAGAAGTACGCTAGGCCCAAGAAGTATCTATTACAAATGGAGCTACATTGAGTCAGGAAAGATCTCATCTATTATGTCCAAAACACAGCCACAACAGCAAGACCAAGTAAGGAAAGAACCTTGAAAATTGTCCATCTTACAAACTAGTAGCCTTCGTCAGATATGGCAGACAGCAGTACTCCACAATGCTGGCAATCAGATTGGAAGAAAAACCTTCATTGATATTTCATTCAGACCATGCAGGCTTCATCAAGAGCTCGAGAGCCAGTGACAACACAAGGAAAGTCATAAATGTTATTGACAAAGCTCAGAGACAGAAAATAAGATCCTTCATCATTTCCCTCAATTCTGCAACAGCTTTCGATCGAGATGTCTGGCACTCATTTTCTTTTTGTTATTGCTCCTCAACTTCTGCCTTGGACTAAAAGGTACTTGTATGATCATAGCAAAGGACCACACCCCCTCCCGAAAATTAGAATGAATACAATCTTTTATTCAAAGGCTGTGCCTTGAAGAGAGACAAAAGGGTTGGTCCATATCACCTGTCTTTTTTCACTATGCTTTTTGAGCCATTTACTTATGAAAGTCAAATGTAGAGGACATATTTCTGGCAGTGGCCAAGAGAAGGTAGCTCTATTAATTGGAAACATCTGCCTGATGAAGAACACAATGAACACGCACCATAGAAATTCAAGAAAAAATAAACAATATTAAGATGTGTCAGGCTTCAAGAATATTCTGGAAAACTGCAGTGCATTGAATAATACTTACACCATTGGGAGAAGGACAGGTATTGTCTGGCAAACGCAACTTAATTCGAGACTGTCCGATGCACTCTAAACACAACCTGCCTTGATTGCTCTACAGGTACCTCTAAAGAGGGGTAAGCTATAAATCGCTTGATTAAGATGAATGAACAGGGCCAGATTGGCCAGTCAGTCACTCTGGCACTCTTCTGGTGGGCTGCAGGCTGGAGCTGGGGGAAGAAGGAGGCTTTTAGACCAGGAACGGCAGCCATGACCCAATCATGGAAGCCCCTTTAGCCCAGTTCTGTGAGGCTGATTTTAACATTTTCGTAGAGCTGATTTTATTATTCACTCCAGCCCCTAGAAAGAATTCTGTAAAAATTAGCTTTGTCTCAAGCTATATTGATTCAATACAGTCCTCGCTGCTATTAATTCTACCATTGCTCATTGAGCAGATACAAACCTGAATATTCCCTTTTTTTTTGTGTTTAAATCTTTTTTATTGACATTTTTCACATTTTAAGCATACAACCATACAATGTATAGTTGCTTGCACATGCTACGATATCCAGTGCCAAACTATTAAAAGACAGATGAGTTGTTCAACAGGGTACTGAGAGAGGACTCATGACAGAGTCTGTATAGAGGGCGTATCAGTGCCCAAGAGTGTGATCACTGGACAGCTTGTAATCGTTTCAGACATGGTGCACCTTTAGGCCAAACTGTGGACATAGGGTACAACAAAATGAGGACAACTTAATCCAAGGAGGGGTGAGGGAGTAGCTTGAGACTTGAATATGCCCATTTATATGTGCAAACAAGCTTTCTTGCATAAAGTGGAAGGTGTTCTTCAAGTCGACTGTGTATGGTGGTTTGGCAGTCCTTGACATATGCAAATACACAATCTCAGCTCACTTAATAGATAAACAGGACTGATGGTTATGGATGTGGCAAACAGTGGGTAGATGTGGAGCAATTACAATCCCAGCACCTGTGGCACAATCCTAGGTACAGACCATAACACTCTACTAAACCTACTCTCAGATACTGGGACCTTACATATACAACATGCAAAGTCTCCACTTTCCCTTTCTTTGCTCTTTACTTAGTAAGAAAGACTTCACAACAACTTTAGACAAGGTGAGGTTCCATCAGTAGACACTTGGTGGCTTGCCGCCCAACTTTATAGTAGGAGCTCTGTTAATCTTCCTTCAGTATAAACAGGCATTTCGCTTGCCAGAAACCGAGTGCTTTAGAAATGTGCAACAGCAGTACTGGGCTACTCATAGCATGGTCAAAGTGCAGAGCATCAGAGCTTGTAGACTAGTATTTGAAAAACTAGCTAAGAACCCAAATATGGGGGGAGGAGCCAAGATGGCGACCGGGACGGCAGCGTAGATTCCCGGCTCCGTGAACCTCCGCATCCCGCACGGATATTCTGCATGAGGTCCTTATTCTGCGCTACGAGATCGTGTTCGTAAACGAAAGTGGCAACCGATCGTGTGACTCCGAGGTCTCTGACTGCCGTACAACCGGAGAAATCAGCGGTTGAACTTTGCGGCCCGTGCGGTCCCGAAGCCGGGACCTCGAGTGGACGCCTTGGCCGGGTGGCAGTTGAACAACAGCGGCCTGTGGTGACTGGGTGGAGTCGGTCCACCGAAGCGGAGCTCCCCTCGGCCTGCATTTTGCTGCGTCCGCTCCCCCCTGCTGAGCGTTGCGGACTGAGGACATGCCCGGGTGTGCAATTCTCGGATTCTGTGGCGTTTGCCCCTGCCTTTGACGGTGAGCTGCCCGGACGCCGTCCCTGGCTCGCCCTGATCCTTGCGGGCTGCTCCCGGCTTTTCGCGGGAGCTGGTCCGTGGCGGAGACGACTGTTGCCCGTGACCGCGCAACGGCTGAATCTGTGCCTGCCCCAGGATCCCTGTCTTCAGCGACGTGGACCTTGAGGCGTTGTTCCCGGGGTCCTGGCCCCAATACGAGTCGGGCCTTCCCAGCGGCCATTTTGTCACGATGCAGCCTACCATCCTGTCCGCTGGGACGCAGCGAGACTGGGGGTGTGTGACTTTCGGGAGTGTGGCGGAGCGATCGGAGGGAGCTGCTCTGGGGTACTGCGACCTCCTGGAGGCCCTTGGTGCCCTTCATTACTCCTTGGCTCATGGCGCCGGGGTCCTGGGGGGGAAGCTAGATGGCGTGGTAACAGCGTTGGGACAGTGGCGGCATGCTGGTCCGCAGGTACACAGTGGCTTTCCACACTGCACACAAGAGGAAGATGTTGCGGCCCCCCCCGCGATTAGTGTACAGCCGGACACTCCGGACAATATGCTACCGTGTGGTCGGCTAACTGTGGACTTGATCTGTTCCGGAGGTATTGGACCTGAGCGGAAGATGGTGGCTTTGTCCCGTGCGCGGTCTCCGGCGGCCCAGGGACAATTCCAGCAACGTGTGTCTCATTCGGCTGATTCAGCCTGTCTGGACCTTGTGTGCAGTGCAGATCCTGGGGCGGCACTGGAAAAGACGCCCCTCCATGAAGCGGTCTGTGCGGATGCTCAGAGACTTCCACCCCACCTGTGTGCGGCGCTTCCCGACTGTTTTTGGACACTCCTGTACCTTGGGACATCGGACATGGTGCTGGGTCGAGGGGCAGGCATGGGCAGAATCGCAAAAAGCGGTCAAGGCTGAGGCCGATCCTTCGGGGGTGGTCACCTAGTAGACAGGCGGACTCATGGTTGCGCGCTCTCGTGGTTATTCGCATAGTTGGTGTATAATGCTCCCCATTCCCCCCCCCCTTTTTTTGATATGGTCGACTTGGTGATGCTAATTGTTTGCCGGGGGGAGACTTCACCGTGCGGGAGGGAGAAGCCGGGGGTATGTTTTTAAGGCCCTCCTCCAGTTTATTATATTCTTTCCGCCCCCCCGTCTGGGGGGGCTCTTTCTCACTCTCTTTTTTCCCTGTCTCTTCTATATTTCGGGTCTAGTTCCAGGGCGACAGGCACACTGCTGGGGGGTGGGGCCATACTCATTCGCAGAGGTGCAGGGTGGGGGGATGGGGGAGGGGACTCTTTAGTCTCTATCTCTTTTTCCATGGCCTCCTCTTTTCTTCTCTGTTTCTTTTTGCTTTCTTTTTCTGGGATCAGTGCGATACACCACCCTGATTGTGAATCGTTTGCTCTTCATGTGTGCCACAGTTTCCGGGGGGTTTGCTGGGCTTTAGGTACGGGGACCTGTAGGCGCAACTATCTTTGATATTTCTCCCCATCCGTACTTTCCCGCGCCTGCGCCATTGATTCAATGTATTGCTGCTTATTGTTTACGTCTCTTATCCTTGCCCCTTCTCGCTGTTGGGAAATTGTTTGGCACCTGATCCTATTGTTTCGTCTTATCATAAAATGAAAAACCCTTTCTCTCCTGGTGTCCTACCTGCGCGGCGCATTGGCCGGACTATATTGGATTGAAGACTTTGCTCTCCGAGGTGCCGCCTGTGTTGACATTTGCTTTTATTATCCTGGTTACTTAGCGGCCGGCCCCGGGGGGTTGTAGGCCCATACGTGTAAATGATTGAAACATCAATAAAGGTTTTTCAAAAAAAAAAAAAAAAAAAAAAAAAAAGAACCCAAATATGATCAAAGCCATTGCGCATATGGATGGAGCTCTTGAAAATACAGACAACGAGATCACATTCATCTCCATGAACTGATGGGAAGTAGATGTAGTTGAAGCAATGCCTCTCAAAATCTGGCAAACGGCTTGTCGAGACACCACTTTCTTTATATTAGTTACCCAAACATCTACCGTTGGTATATGACACCATTGCAATTAGGAGTCATCGGCAGTGGCTGGAAAGTGTTAGGGCCTAAATACCTATGTCTACTATGATTGGGCAAGCAAATCTGACCCTCTCTATGGTGATTCGAGAAGGGGTTCTCCCTTATTGTATCCCCAAGAACATTTTGTAAAACTGACACCCAAATGGGTTTTTTACTCCACAGTTTTCACATAACTTTGCTACAAATTCAAAGGGTTTGAGTTCACTATCCCCATGAGAACATCGAATCACCTGTGGTAAATGATGGATCTTCCAGCACAGACTGCCTGAACATTGGCTAAAGATCTTTGTGAAATGCATGCAGTTAAAATCTAGTGATGCAATGTCTCTGTGCCCACCACTGTTAAAAACGTGCTTCATTTTCTATCCTGCCTCTCCTGTTTAGGTTTTCAAATTTAAACTATGACTGGGATTCTGTTGTGTTTTCACAATTTCAGACAAAAGCCTCTAGAACTATGCATATACTATAGGTTTGAACACCAGTGCATGTGCTGAATTCAAAGCTTTTACAGGATCAGACCAGCTACAGTAATTTACCACACTCGGGCCTCAAACAGCAGGGTGAGACAGCAGCAGCGAGGGTATCATAAAAAGATAATTCAATACAGAATTGAAAAGCCCTGACATGAGTCATACCGTGAAGTGGCTTGCAGTACCAAGCAATCAAAATCCGCAATATTCCTCCCATCCAGCTTTAGCTATATTTCATAAAAGCAGCCAATTTTGTCCAAAATATCAGTTTGGTATTTTCCGAAAGTGAAGGCACATTGCAGAAATGTACTGTTTACCCAATTAGAAGATTGCAGTGCTAGGTTTGTCATTTCAACAAGAACTCTCGTGTACCATTCTCGCACGTGGACAGATTCTGCTTGTCGTGTTCATTTGTCATCTGTTATTTTATTTTTTTATTTCTGATGAATTGCTTCAATTGTATCCTTTAATATAGTTTCATTGTAATTGCAATGTGCTGGCTTCGCGGCTTGCACTACCAAGCAGTTCTATTCTTTTTAAAATTTCATTTTAGTCAGTTAGTTATGCTCTCATTAGGTTATTATATGAATTACTAAACTACGGTGTGAGTTAAATTTTTTCCCTGCTTTACCTAACCCCATTCATTTTTTGTAGGTCTTCACCTGGCGCGCGATGCAAGTGGTGCAGGGGTGCATTCCCCTCTTCTGTCCGTCAAGCCCCAGGGACTATTCGCTCTGGGCTGAAAAGCAATATATGAACCACACTGTTCTATCTATGGCTCAGGAAGGAAGGCTGCTGGTGCCCCCTTTATCTTAGTCCTGGAGATTTCTTTAATTTACCACAGTAGGACACCACCAATACCTTTCTATGTCATTGGAAGGTGCCACTATTTCTTGGCTTGTACTAGGAAGGTATTTTGTTTTATTTTAAAACTCGTTATTTTTTTTTTTTACATTTGGGGTTAAAGTTATGGTTTGTTAGTTGATTATTTTAATTACTTTGCTACATTGGCTGATTGTGTATTTACTCCGTGTTAATTTCCTCCGTGTTTACCCTGATTTCATTCTTTTTCTTCACCGTTTCCCATTCCCTAGCTTGCGACACAGGTCATACAAAGGATTGTTCCACTCCTCTGCCAGCCACACCCCGGCGCCCAGTGCTCCAAGCCATTTAAGCAGCACACTGACACATCTGTGCCATAAGTCGTTCCTAATGAATGCCTGCCTGGGGTCTTCCAGCCCAATTTGTGAACTAACCTGCTGTACTGCTGGTTGCATCATGGGAGTGCTCCCTGTCCTGCCTGAAGCATCCTCTAAAGTTCAGGTGGTCTTTAAGCTCACTACTTCAAATGGCCTGTTCTGCACCCTATCCTATATCCAGCCCTACAATCGAAAAGACTGCTTTATCTTGCTGCATTTGTCCATGTTTCCTTATATTCGTGGCCACCATTACCTGTCCCCTTACTCCATTCCCAGAGATGTCTGGGATATTCCCGAGCTTTTTAAAGCTGTCAGTCCAGATTGAAGTATGACTGAAAGAATGGTTTGATTACAGTTGAGCTCATTCCGCTGGGCTGACCTGATGAACGCAGTGGCGGCTTTGTCTGCATTGTTATGGGCAGCACTGTAATCTCAGTGTTACCCCACCCTCGGGTTGAAGGCACAGTGAATATGACCTTGCCGCCGCATTTGTTATAGTCTAAATCAGCCTTTTGATGATGCTGGGCATTAGGCAGTTTAATCTCAGCCTTTACTAATGCTGCTGCAATTTTTTTCATTTCATGTTGCTCTCTTGCTATCTTAGAGACTTTTAATGATGAGGATGACGTCTCTAGTATCGATTATCTGTAGATGATAGATGCAGGTGGGTGGTTGCAGTTTATTAAAGGACCCATGTGTGTTGGCGGCATGTTCTCTATTTGTTGTTTTGTCCCGGGTCATGTCCTGTTTGAATGTTCTGCCTGACTTTTGATTTGGTGTGGCCATTATCTTCTTTCATTTTTTGCACAACTATTTTTATTAGATTTTATTAGCAAAAACCATGACCACTGAGCAGTCAAATCACTATCAGAATATGCATATTCTCACACAAAGCCAGTTGGTCGCATCAATAAGCAGCATGACTACTCAAAAACAAGCACTGGAATAGCTAATAGGTCTCGCCTTTGGGACCATATAAGTGTTTAGCCATGCAACAGTTGCATAACTAAATACTTATAAAGTCCCAAAAGCGAGACCTATTGGCTATGCAAAGCGGTCCTGCAGCCGCGAAAGTGAAAGTGATCACGATCTAACATCAAAGTGGCCGTGCGGCCACGAAAGTGAAAGTAATCGCGGTAAAGCGCGGCGCGCGCGCCCGCGCACATGCACTGTAGCTCTAGGCTGGCCTGGTAGCACTTTTTGGAGCCCTCTCAATAAGTCTCGCCAGACCAGCGCATGCGCTGGGTCAGGCGAGACCTAATGATATATGGTAAAAAGAAAAGCAATAAAACTCCCCCCCCCGCCCCCAAACACTAAGCAGTGCCAATCCCCCACCCGCCCAAAACCAAGGGTACAAAATTAACCTATCCATCCTGCAGTTATGTGTGTTGTTAATATTGTACCCAGCAGTCCATTTCTCCATCCAATCCTGGCGCTGCTCTCATGCTGCATGAGAGCAGCGCCAGGATGGGTTAGGGGAGTTGTCTGTGGCCTGTGACAGAGGAGGGAAGGACACCAGACGAGACCGTGGACATGTCTCAAATAAGATTTCTTTTCTTTTTTTGAATGTTTTCATGTTAATGTTTTGACTGTATTTAATTGCCGACATGCATTACATTACCGTTTTAAAGTTACAGTAATGCATGTCAGCAATTTTGTTGATGCATGTGCCTGCATGCACTGGCACCCTTATCTCATTTGCCTGCCCTACCATTTCCAATAGGTGGCGGCCACCACTGTCTGAGGGGCTTCATATGACAGCAGTATCCAGTATAAATTTGAAAGGATACCTTTAGTGCCCACTAATGTAGGAAAAAGTGTCTCGAATGTAGTTGTATCTTTGGTGTTAGCAAAGCGAACGCCAGGCTTAAGATTCCAGTGTCTGAGTTATGCAAAGTGGAGGTTTTTCTTTCAAAGAGATAAAACTGTGCTTTACATTGCATGCGCTTTACATTGTATACGCTTTAGGGGAGGAGGAGCATATCTCAGATCATCCTACAGCCCCCATCCCTCCAACTCTGAAATGCGTGGCTTCTAAAGCAGTGGCAAATTTGCCATTGTTATGGATTCGTCTAGTATATATAAAGAAAACGGCGTAGAGGGATAAATCTCTTATTTATTTATACACAAGAAACAATGAATTTCCTCGGCAATATATTTTCTTTTTTGTCAAACCTTTTGAAAATTGAATTTCAGAAGCGGATAACTATTCGTATACATCAGCGTACTTAGTTCATAATATATCCAATTACAAATACAACAAAATTCATCACACAACAATCACAATTTACAAGTTCATACAACATATGTACATCTTATATACACCACAATATACAAAAATCTCATATGTACAAACATTTTTTCAAGAAAAGAGTTTTTTTGAAAAAATTCCCCTAACTATTATTACACCTATGTACACTTCTTATTCACAGTTGTACATTTAGAGGTAGTCCTCTTGGCGTCCAAGGTGTTACTCCTATCCTGTTATTTGAAATGCGCCAAAAAACTAATTTCTGAGTCACTCCAATCTGTGGACTCCTCGATAATCAGTATGTCAACGTGTTAGCGTTTCAGCCTCCAATTATTTGGCTTCGTCAGGACGGGGAAACAGTCTATCTACAAAAATAATACACATCAAACATGAGGGGCTATTCTGATATATCTATCCCTTATTTGCCCATGCAGTGCCCTGAAAGAATCCTAACGGTCAGACAGTGGGTAAAGGAAATCATAAGGCCACCCTTATGCCACACAAAAGGACTGGCAAATACACACCAGAAAAGCACCAAGTGTAAGAAAATTTCCACCGTGAGAATTACCCTATTCAATTTTCATGCAAATTTCAGTGCATTCTAGAGGTAAGAGAGGTGCAACCAAACCAAAAACCACACTTTCTAGGTGTCTCCTACTCTGTACCTGTCAAGAGTCCGAGCAGGTCCCTCAGCAGGGGTAGCTCTATGTTAAATATTCCATTTCGATGCCTGTGGGGGATAATGATGAGGACGATGTAACAACTCATATCTAAGTTCATATATTGCCAACGTAAGGACGTTTATTCCCAATTACCTATGATTACTGGTTGAAGTCAAAGGTCGTTTGCTTCTTGTCCCTTCTGTCTCCGTAACGTCTTTTGCTGAAAGAAAAATATATAAGTCTAACTATAGGGACTGAGTCATATCAAATCAACGCTCTCCCACAAGGTTCCTAGTTACCATAAAGAACTTTTAACAGAGCCAAAGCTACTTCTCGAGGAGTCTTAAGGTCTAATCGGTGGCCACTCTGAATAATAATAGCGTGACTTCGTATATGCTAACAAGGAAATCGAATTAACGAAACGCCATTTGGTCTGATATTTATACCCAACGTAAAAACGTAAAGACGGCGCAGAGTGTATTAGAAAAAGACCCCTAACTCTCATTGTGCAGTTTGTAATAATCGAAGTGGGGAAGCCTAGTTGACACTTACTTGGAAAAATAAGTGGTATCACGCCATTTAGTCCGGCAGTTCCAACGCTCTAATTCAAACGCTGTAACCCGCATGCGCAGTGGTGTTATCATCAAGTCTAAAAACTTATCCGTGCGTTGAAGAGTAATGTAATTACGTAGAAACAAACAGAGGACTACTCTATTTTTAAAAAAAACACACCGTGCAAGCTGGGGTCGCTCATGCGCGGCCAATGAGCATCCCTCAATCCACCTTTGTAAAAATACATTGAAACTACACTATACAGTGCTGTATCGTCCTCAACCTTCAGCTCACTAAAGAATAACGGGAACACCCGCATCGCGGGACACCATCAAAGTCCATATCTCTAAGCTAAACTTGCTAATTACCAACTCTGTGGATGCACCATATCTAACCTTGTTAGTATTTCACACTGCCTCCATTATCTAAACCACATCGTATCCAAAGACTGGATCATTATCTCACGTATTATCTTGGCAGATGTAACTTCCTACACCCACGGGGAGAAATCAAGTAGGCACCAACCTTAGCATCTAACAATTACAAAAACACAAAGTCAAAATTTCAAAAAGTGGACTTACAAAGTAATAATACACGGGTCAGCCCGCATATGTATATATTCACCCTCTCAATATTCCGGGGCACTGCATGATCAAACGACTGGGCTTCCATTCTACACCTACATTCATCGCAAGATTCTTCATCTCAAATACTAAACAAGAGGAATCGAGCCCAAACATTAGGAGCCACATAGACGTCCTCTACAATGGCGCCCAGGTTAATTTTATGCCCCTATTTTTCGTAAGCATTTCTTAAATCAAGGCCCATAGTTCGTCTCTCTCATTTAAACCCTCTGTAGCAGTGTGATATCTTTCAATGAGTCGAGCTTCTATACGGTTAAGCCTCATTTCTATTTCTAACTTGTTGTTTGCCTTAATAACGGCGAGAACTGTCCACTTTATGTCATTCTCACTATGTCCAACTTCAACATAGTGTTGTACCAGGGGTGCTCCCTGTGTTCTACATCTAATTCTAGATTGGTGTTGTTAAATTCGTGATTTCACCATCTGGGTGGTCTGCCCAATATACATTTTCCCACAGGGGCAAGTCAAAGCGTACACCACATTTTTGGTGTTGCAATTCGAAAATGCTTGAATCACATGTTCCTTATTATTGATTAACAAGCTCTTAGTGTCACTCGTACTAGCGCATGCCATGCAATTAGTGCATCGATAATGCCCTATTACAGCAGGTAAACCAAGTAGGGATCTAGTATCTTTTTTCATCATTGGCTCCCGTATGGCTCTCACCAGATGTTGTCGTAAGTTTTTACCTTTCTTAAAGGCAAACAATGGTTTAGGTATACTAAACTGTTCAATTAACCTCCAATTTCTCACAATAATATATATATTTTTATTTTTTTATTTTTTTTAAAACCTTTATTTTAAATCAGTGACACAGCTATTCAGCCGACAACCCGGAGGTACGGCAGCTTTAGAGACTCAACACATGCTTGTGTCCACATTTTTCTGACAGGAGAGTCAAAGGTTCTGTTTTGAATAAACATAAATCCAACCCTAAAACAAAAACAAGGCGATAAGTACTGTAAGCACCAAAAGAGGTTCCCATCAGGGGCACAATAATATTTTTGACCTTATTGGCTTTGGGATTGAAAGTTAATACACATGTCATACGCTCTGTCTTCTCATGTATTTTAGGTGTTAGTAGATTCTCACTTGGGGTAAACCAAGCCCTTTTAAGTGCAGCTCGTACGAGTTTTTTCGGGTATCCTCTAGCACACAATTTCACTTGTAGTTTATTTGCATTTCCAAAATAATCATCTTTGTTGGTACAGTTACGTCTTATTCTTAAAAATTGTCCGTAGGGAAGGTTTTCTTTTAAACTTCTTGGGTGCCCTGAAGTGAATTCTAATAGGTTATTCCTATCTGTTGGTTTTGTATAAAGACTCACTTCTAGTACCCTTCCTTATCAAGTATCCATACATCGAGGAAGCTGATCCTAGTATTGCTAACTGTCTTGGTGAATTTTAAATCGGGGGTACGTTCGTTTAACCAGTTGTGAAAATAATCCAATTCGTCTGCATTGCCATTCCAAATCAGGAAAATGTCATCGATGAAACGCACCCACTTGTCGATCTTATGGTGAAAAGGTGTTGTTTCATCGAAGACATAGAGTTTCTCAAATTGGTCCATCACTAGGTTCGCTATTTCAGGTGCAAAACAACAAACCATGGCCACGCCCTTTATTTGAAGAAACAGCTTGTTTTTAAACATAAAAAAATTACTTTTCAAACAAATTTTGGCTAATTCTAAAAGAAACTCAGTAGGGACCTGGTGTGGTCTAGTTCTTTGATTTAAAATCAATTCCATTACTGCGAGGGCCTCATCTTGTGGTATGTTTGTATAAAGGCTTTCAATATCAAGGGAGACCAACAACTGCTGGTCTCCATTGAAAGCCACGTGTTCTATTTTTGAGATGAGGTCCATCGTGTCTCGAACGTACGCCCTAGTGGTACTTACAAATGGTTTAAGGAACGTATCTATATACTTGGCCAGAGGTTCCAGTAATGATCCACAAGAAGAAATAATAGGACGCCCAGGCGGATTAGTAGCGTTTTTATGTACTTTCGGAAGTACGTAGATCAGTGGTACTTTTTGTTTTGTCAAATTCAGATATTCGTACTCTTTTTTGCATAGATACCCACTTTCCAAGGCATTAGTTGTTAAGTGTACAATTTTGGCTTTTAAAGCCCCAGTTGGATTATCAATCACTTTACGGTAGTGGAAGACGTTATTCCATTGTCTATACACCTCTCTGTCGTAATCATCTACATCCCACACCACAATCCCCCCTCCCTTATCAGCTGGTTTTATAACTGATTGGGGATTGTCTATTAGGTCTCTCAATGGCATTTGTTCTGATTTAGAAAAATTGGGTTTAAACGTAAGGTACTTACTATTTAAACTGTCTATTTCCTTTAATATCTGATTTTCAAAAAGTAAAATCTCTTCAGGGATCGTTTCACTCTCTGGGCAAAAGGAGGATTTGTTCTTTAGTCCACTCACATTATATTCCTGTATCTCATTTTGTTGCGCAAAGAAAACTTTCAATCTGATTTTGCGTAGAAATTGTAGGACTTCAGTCTTGGTATCTACCGGATCTTGTAAAACTATGGGGACAAATGATAGACCCTTTTCAAGAACCCTCATTTTCCAAGGTGACAAAGTGTATTTAGATAGATTATAAATAGGTATCATCAAATTATTAAAGTCATTACTACTGTCTTCGACAGAATTTACCGTCTGTATACTCGTTGGCGTGTTCGAAAGAAATTCTGTTCTGATACTGGTTGGTGCATTGGTGTCCTCCATCCCCCTCTGAATCCTCTCCCCCTGCGGGCACCTCTGTTTAAAAAAGGTTGGGGGGCGTTAGGGTATTGGTAAGAGGGTTGGTAAGGTTGGTAGTATGCCCCTGTTCCCTGGTCTGAGTCAGACGATGAATCAGAGAAGGTCACGAATCTAGTACGTGACCTTCCTTTATAGGGCAAATTCAAAGTACTCGGATTGTTGTTTTTAAAGAAATCTTCTTTCAAGTAGGGATATACTTGTTCGTGTCTGTAATTTTTTATATCCCTACTTAACTTGGATGTCTTTAAATTTACCGTATGTGTTTTGAACTCAACCAACGTTTTGTTTATACTTTCCAAGAGTGCCTTAGCATCTGTAATGGTTAGATCACTCGCAATTTCTTCTTCCAATCTTTTTATTTCTTTTAACTCCTCTTCACTAATACGTAGTGCCGTATTAATGGATAGTACAATCCAATCTCGTGAGCACTTAGTCCCAATACCACTGAAGTCTACTAAGTAGGGTTTGTCATTTATAAATATCACTGGGACATTCTTCACTTGTAGGCCCACTGGCATCGTATTGGTTTTTAAATATTCCAGTAGCACCTGTGCATGTAACTGCGTCCTTGTGTTTTTCTTTTTCAGTTGGATTAATCTATCTCCTTTATCAGAATTAGCAATCCTATCGCCTGTAGATTCACCCCCTAGAAGGGAGGGAAATTGTTTCAATCTATTAATTTCCTCTTCAGAGTAGCTGACCATATGTGGTTCCATAATCCGCTAACTACCATATGTATCCTTCCTCCACACTGGATGGTGCAAATCAGAATAACCACCAACAAATCACAACATAAATTTTGGCTGACGTATATCAAAGATCATCCGCTTCTGATTCATTAGTACATTATATCTATAACCTGGACTTCTCAGGAAAAGACTTAAAAAATCACCCTCACACTTAACAAAGTGTAACAAACTGTAAACAAAGCACTATGGGGTATACCCAAATCACCCTCCCAAGCCTGGGTATAGACACATCTAGTATATATAAAGAAAACGGCGTAGAGGGATAAATCTCTTATTTATTTATACACAAGAAACAATGAATTTCCTCGGCAATATATTTTCTTTTTTGTCAAACCTTTCGAAAATTAAATTTCAGAAGCGGATAACTCTTCGTATACATCAGCGTACTTAGCTCATAATATATCCAATTACAAATACAACAAAATTCATCACACAACAATCACAATTTACAAGTTCATATAACATATGTACATCGTATATACACCACAATATACAAAAATCTCATATGTACAAAACAAATTTCAAGAAAAGTTTTTTTGAAAAAATTCCCCTAACTATTATTACACCTATGTACACTTCTTATTCACAGTTGTACATTTAGAGGTAGTCCTCTTGGCGTCCAAGGTGTTACTCCTATCCTCCTATCCTATAAAACTGTGCTTTACATTGCATGCGCTTTACATTGTATACGCTTTAGGGGAGGAGGAGCATATCTCAGATCATCCTACAGCCCCCATCCCTCCAACTCTGAAATGCGTGGCTTCCAAAGCAGTGGCGAATTTGCCATTGTTATGGATTCGGGTATAAGGTTAAGGGTGTGTCACCAAACCTTTGAATCTACAAAAGTGTCCCAAGTTCTCAACACTGTTCTGACCGGTGTGCTTAGGTAGGCATTAAGTGGGCAGATTAAGCCACACAGAGGACTGAGAACGATGGCATTGTCCATGTGTATCTAATTATTTTCGAACTCCGCCATAGACCACTCCACTGCCAACCTCAGCTTGGCTGCCAGTTAGAGCGGAATACTATTCAAAGATAAACCCAGTGCCTCTTTGATCTGCACAAGATGCATCTGAGGGATGCTGTTGAATCTGTTTCAGGAAGGTCCTATGCACCCACACCGGGGGGGACTGCAACATGTACAGAAGCCTCAGGGGGGTATCCAGTTTAATAGTGTTGATCCTGCAGATCAATGAAATAATCAGATTCACCCCCAACTCTAGATATCATTTAATGGCTGCGATTAGTGGAAGGTAATTGATTTTGAAAAGCTCTCTGGGACTCCTAGGAATTCCTACACTAATATAGTTGGACGACTTCTTAGCCCAACAGAAAGTGGAAATAGGCTATGTATCTCTTGCTCAGATGCATTATGGTAAATGCAGTGCATGGTAATACTTACTTCAATAAGTCATTTAGTTTTCACCATTGTTGATGCAGCCAGTGGTGGGTATCTCTAGACACATGTTTCATGAAAAGTGTCCCTCATCAGTAGAGAGTTGTTTAAGAGGTGCTGGAAATGCTGCTGACTGTCTTCTCGGGTCTCTGTACCACTCACTGAGTGCAGGTGCAACAGCCAGAGCTCGTCAACTCCTCAGCTCAAGGGAGCCTTATTAAACAAATGAGGAAGGGAGCACAGTGCCTCACAAACCCAGCTGTACATTCACTCAGATGCATTATGGTAAATGCGGTGCATGCTAAGTCTTTTAGTTTTCACCATAATTGGTACAACCAGTGCTGGAGTGTAGTTCCTATTCCCCTTACAAGTTCTGCGCATTGGAATAATATACACTATAGTTTTTGCATAGGACTAAGGTCAGTATGCCTCTATCGAGTACATTAAACTTAATTACTTGTGTACCAGTTAACTCAGAGGTTACTAGAAACTTTTCGAATAAACAAGGGAGTAGTTTCTGACAACTGCATAAACATGACAACTTTGTTTCCCCTAGAATCGGAACGTGTCTCAGAATCGTGGAAACAATAGATAACAGTTTCACTTAGTCAATCGTGCATGCTTAGTTTTTTCAGAGTTGCACAGAAATAGATAGACGGGTGTTTCAATAAAAGGATTTATTGATCAGTCTTGTTTCTCGTGTAAGACATATGAGCTGTTACAATCATTACACAGTAAGCAAGATATTATACGCACAGCGTAAGCAGTAAGAATACATAATACTGCAATAGCATTGTCTTTTAGCTATGACTTATTCATATATACATACATAAATAACACAGGCTAAAAAGTGAATACTCGTCTGATGCTTCTAAATAGTTCTACCCCAGTGTACCTAACCTAAGTGTAGTACAAAGTAAGAAGTAGGTGCTGTTTTCTATAGTATAGTATATACTAAGTTTATATGCCAAGAGTCCCTCTAGGTTCTAGTCAGCTTCATAACTTAGAATGAGAGAGGTGGGAATCGCCGAATCTCAAACTCCAACACCCCACGAAGGGAGTCAGAACACTGGAAGCTGGATTCTCTGGGAGCAGGAATGACAGCGTCTGGTCAGTGCGTCAGGCGGGAACTTGGATTCCTTCCGAACCTGCCGTGGCGAGCCGTATCGAGCTGAGCCGTGCCATGCTTGCCATGGTAAGGGAAGGCATATTTATACCTGGAAGGTGCTTAGGAATGCTAGCATTGACGTAAAGTCGGGCAGAGGAAGACGTCCTGAATGAACCCCTAAGGAATAGTAGTTCATGCATAATAGATGAGTTCTTGGAGAAATCAATAATCCTAGCTAGGGAGAGTCCAGATGGCTTAAGGGTCTGGTTTCTAAGAACTCATTGTGACGTGGGGATGGACAGATGTATGTGACCATGCCAGTATTTGGATAGCATGGCTAATGCCTAAATAAGGCCTGGGATTCCATGCCTTAATAAGGGCAATGCGAATTGTGCCTATATAAGGACATGATTCAGGGAAACCTATGTACGGGCATCTAAATCGAAACACAACAGTGCTGTGTATCTCTAGACATGTGTTTCTTGATAACTGTCCTTCATCAGTAGGGAGTTTTTAAGGAGCTAGAAATGCTGCTCACAGTCTTCTCAGGTCTCTGTACCACTCACTGAGTGCAGGTGCACTAACCAGAGCTCATCAGTTCAAGGGAGCCTTATTAAACAAACGAGGAAGGTAACTCAGTCCCTCACAAATCTAGCTCTAAGTTCACTCAGATACATTATGGTAAATACGGTGCATACTTCAGTAAGTCTTTTAGTTTTCACCATAATTGGTGCCGCCAGTGCTGTACATCTCTAGACATGTGTTTCAGGATAATTGTCCTGCATCAGTAGAGAGTAACAAGTTGTTTTAGAGGGGCTAGAAATGCTGCTCACAGTCTTCTCAGGTCTCTGTACCAGTGTGCGCTCTCACCTTTGTTTTGATTGGCTCTTTGCTGCATTACTGGGCTCCCAATCTCATTGGGATGCACCTGCGCTCTGGGAGTGGTACAGAAACCTGAGAAGACTGCGAACAGCGTTGCCAGCTCCCCCACATTTAAAGTGTACTCTCTACCCAAAAAGGATAAATATCATGAAACACGTCTTGAGATATGCAACACTAGATGCACCAGACAGTGTGCTCCGTCCCCTTGTTTGAATTTGCTCTTTGCTGAGTTACTGGGCTGGCAAGCTCATTGGGATGCACCGGCGTTCTGGGACGGTCCAGAAACCTGGTAAGACTGTGAGCAGCATTGACAGCATCCCCACATTTAAAGTGTTACCCTCTCATGAAGAAGGACAAATATTCCGAAACATGTCTAAAGATACACAGCACTGGCAATGGTAAATACTGAAGACTTTCAAATGAAATGAGTGTTATCAAGCATGGTCATGTCGGTCTCTGTCTTGTCCTGATATCCATAGTGACAGCTGTCTTATCTTATGCAATTTTTTAGTTTAGTTTGCTAAGGCGAACCATGGCTGCTTCTGTCCATGACTTTTCCAGATAGAGTTGCAAGATATGGTGTTGAAATGGCTGTTTCCTGTTAACGTGTTAGGAAAGAATATCCACAGTATGTCACAGATGGTTCACTAGCATGTTAGGAAAGAATTTCCACAGTATGTCACAGATAGTTCATTAGTGTGTCAGGAATGAATGTCCACAGTATGTCAGAGATGGTTCATTGGCGTGTTAGGAAAGAATGTCCATAGTATGTCACAGATGGTTCACTAGTGTGTCAAGAAAGAATGTCCCCAGTATGCTACAGATAGTTCACTGGTGTGTCAGGAAAGAATGTCCACAGTATGCTACAGATAGTCCACTGGTGTGTCAGGAAAGTCCACAGTATGTCACAGATAGTTTAGTGGAGTGTCAGGAAAGAATGTCCACAGTATGTCACAGAGTTCACTAGTGTGTCAGGAAAGACTATCCACAGTATGTCTCATAGTTCACTAGTGTGCCAGGAAAGAATATCCACAGTATGTCACAGATGGTTCATTAGCATGTTAGGGAAGAATATCCACAGTATGTCACAGATGGTTCACTAGCGTGTTAGGAAAGAATGTCCACAGTATGTCACAGATAGTTCATTAGTGTGTCAGGAAAGAATGTCCACAGTGTGTCACTGATGGTTCATTAGCGTGTTAGGAAAGAATGTCCACAGTATGTCACAGATAGTTCATTAGCGTGTTAGGAAAGAATGTCCACAGTATGTCACAGATGGTTCATTAGCGAGTTAGGAAAGAATGTCCACAGTATGTCACAGATAGTTCATTAGCGTGTTAGGAGAGAATGTCCACAGTATGTCACAGATAGTTCATTAGCGAGTTAGGAAAGAATGTCCACAGTATGTCACAGATAGTTTACTAGTGTGTCAGGGATAGCTACAATATCACAATGGATGTCTGGAGTATGTCAGGTATGGGCCATTATTGTACCATTAATAATCAAAATATAGCTAAGAATGCCCACTCTGTGTTGTGCACGCTACATTTACACCAGGGGTAGCAATAATTTAACCAGGAACACCCACAGTGTGTTAAGGATGGACCACTATTATGCGAAGTAATGCCAGACGTTTGCCAACAATGACAAAGTAGCCTGGTTGAACCAACAAAGCCCACAGTAAGTAGATACCATGCCACCAGCGTTCCCAACCCGCATCAGCCAGTCACCTACTCCCGAATATAACAGATAAAAAGCACCTCACACACCCTCAGTCACTCAAGCACGCTGATGCCCCTGATCACACTCCTCTCACTCGCAGTCACCAACTCATACTTCTTTTTCAGTCTCATTGTTAACACCCATGTTCCTCACACTCGTCTAGTGCCATGGACAAAAGGCTTTTTATTCCACTGTTGTGGGCCACTTTACATTGCCATGAGTCCCACCTCAAATGTGACTCTAGACGCAGCTTTATCTTTGTGTCTGGAAAGTGGGAGAAATACATCTCTACCCTTCCTTAGAGTCAGGGTTCTTCTCTCCACAGAGTACCGCTCAGGACATTTGTATTGGTGGGCAGAGCTTTCTGCAACAGCAGCTGCATTAATCGCATGAGGGTGTGCGAGTTATCCACACAAACATGTAACTGTGGCAATTTGTGTACGGAGGTTCGCAGTCTGCTGGAATACATATTTTTCGTATAATGGAAGTCGAATGTTGCTATAAAAATAGTGAGGATCACGTCAGTGCATGTTTTGAAATTTAGAAAATAATTGAAATATGAGATTTCTCTCATTGTTTGGAAGTGAAGATGTTTATAGTACAAGATTGTCTTGAACATATTTAGGAAGTGAGCCGTGAATGGATTGGAGGATCATAAAAATAATTTGAACGGAGTCCTGAAGAAGCAGATGAATCGGCTAAAAACCTGTTGGCTGTATTTAAGACATAATGGCCTATAACTGAGCTGAAAAACTGGAGTTAAGAACATGAAGTTAAATGTCAACAACATGAAATACAGATTCTGTTCTTCAAGAAAAAAAGCAATGTTTTGTAATCCGTCCAACCATAAACGTGGAAGTTTTTGAGGTTTACGGTGTAGATATATGAACACAGACTATATGAAATCTATGGATGATGATTTTAATGAGTATTTTACACACACACACACACACACACTCCCACCCCCGACCTTTCGGGGGTGGTGGTTATGGTGACATTTGTACTTGGCTAATAAACCCAGATTGCAAAACACTATCTTCTTGTAGTGCTGTGTTTCTCGTTTTGACGAACTATATATATATATATGTGTATATATATATATATATATATATATATATATATATCAAACTTATCTAAAGAATTATTTCCTACTACATTGAAAAAACAGTAATAAATGTCATATATAACTATGTGGAAGTCCATAATTTTTGTTCGTCTCGAAAGAATGCTTTTTTTGTTTGGTTTACTTTTATGGCAAAGGCAGTTGGTTTAACCTGTTTATTGTGAAAAGCATTTGTTAAGCCAGTAAGCGTTTAATAGGTGTTTATCACATTTTGTTACTGAAAATAGAAAGGTAGCTTGTTGCATGTAATGTTGCAGATTACCATACTAGGCAAGGGGCTGGGATTGGCCACCCAATCTGGCAAGCGCTGAATGTTTTAATCACTGTGATCATCTTGTTAGACCTTATTGAGAGGGGTTGTATATTTTTTGCAAACTGTATTTTTGTACATATTTGTAATTTTTTTAATGGTTGCCAGTTTATATGCACTTGAATTGGCCTGGGTTGGGTAAGAAGTAAAGCCAATGGTAAAGTGTATAGGCCTTGTGGGTTTATTACGAAACGTCATGTCAGATTCCATAGAGTTGATTTATTTATTATGAAACGTTATGACAAAGCCAGTAGGCCTGACCTAATGATTGTGAAAAGCTTGTGTTAAAGGCAATAAGTTTTTAAGGATGGATTGTTATTACACTGTGCGAAAGCCTGTAGGAAGATATTTTGTTACATGGAATCTCCAAGATTAGTGTTGTGGGCTTGGGTGTTGGTGGTGCTGACCCAGCTGAACAAACCATATGGCTAGAAGATTTGTAAAACTGTAATCCTTAATACACTGTATTAGCTGGGATTTTATATTGTTTTGACAACTGTAATTTTGTACCTTGTCATAATACAGTAGGTTTGTGTTAGTTATGGTGGCAAGCCAATGATGAAGACTATAGGCCTGATTACTTATTATGAAAAGTTACGGCTGGTCAGTGGAGTCAAAAGACACAATCACATCCCCCCCCCCCTGAAAAATCTAAAATGACTCAATCGAAGCTTGTTGCTGCTTTAAAACTGCTTGTCTCACTCACAAAGTCTTTCACATCTGGAAACCAGCCTACCTCGCATCCAAACTTACAAAGGCAGTGGCAGTCCAAAAGAGAAATCCAAGAAGCACCAACACTCTGCTTCTCATACCACCCAAAAACATAAAATAAAAGCCATAATATGCTCTTTCTCAGAAAATGCTCCTAACATGTGGAACTTCCTACCAGTATATATCAGGACAAACCCCTCCTTCATGAGCTTCAAAAGATAATTAAGAGATAATCTCCTCAATCATCACCTTAACCCTTCGGGCTTTAACGCCTAGCTCACAGCTGGATTCACTTCCCCGAGTTGTATATGTAGGTTTGTTTCGCTCGAGGAAAATGCTTTGGTTCGACTTTCAACAAGATTTTATATTGTAATCAATGTTGACTGATACTGGCTTTGACAGTGTTGTAAAGCACTTTGACATCCTCGGGTCTTACCAGCAACATATACAACTCTTTAAATAAATAAATAAAAGTAGGCCTGACGTATTGATTGTTAAAAGCATATGTCAAAGTCAATAAGCATTTAAAGATGGATCGTTTTTACTCTGCTTGAAGGCTACTGTTACATGGAATCTTACAAGATACCTTAGTTTGTATACTTTTGTAATGTCATGACTATATGTCTGATGGTTGCCTTATGGGAAAGGTTAAGCTCAGTATAGGAGGCCTGAGTAGGTTATAGTGACAAACCATGAGAACAGCTAGAGGCCTAATTGGTCCACTAGGAAAAGACATTTCAGATGCCATAGGCCTGATCAGTATATTCTGAAGTATTACAATAAAGTAAGTAGGCCTGACATATTTATTGTTAAAGGCATATTTTAAAGTCAATTGGCATTTTAGGGTGGATTGTTATTTCTCTGTATTAAAGCCTGCAGGTAGGTATTGTATCACAGATTCCCTTTGTAGAGAAAATTTTAGTGTTGGCTATCACCTCTAATAAATCCTCGGAGTAGAAGATTTTAACTGTAATATTTCTTAATAGAAAACCTGACAAGCTTAGATGTTTGTCAGGATCTTGTAATAAAAAATCATTTAATAATACATACACATACATAATATTCACAAAAAAAACATAGGTTTCAGGGGCGTTATAGTTAGCTGGACATTTCCCTCGTACAAAACCCTAGAAATTCCCCTGTTCTAGTTAGTCCAGCTAAGTATAACTCGCGCCCCTGCAATGCACTGCTGATGACGTCACATATTTCATCACTCATGACATGGTCAGTGACATCACTGATGACATCTCAAATGACATCACTGATGACATCACTGATGACATCATCCAGTGAATGTGTTTTTCTGAAAAGTTTAAATATGTTTTATATATTTATAGTGAAAGGCCTACGGAAGAATGAGTGGGTGTATAAGTGTGTGAATGGGTGATTTTCTAGGTGCGTAACTGACTCTATAAGTGAGTCATTAAATGTATCTTACTGCAGACTAGTGACTAAACTGTGTGAATGTCTGTATGTGTCTGTGTGTTGGTGTATAAGTGGCTGCATGGTTTTGTGAATAGCTATATGAGTGTCTATATGGGTTATTGATTGGTTGTCTGAGTATCTGTATGGGTGCCTGAGTGTTTGTGTGGGTAGGGTGTGTGTGACTCTGTGCATAGATGTGTGAGTGGGTGATTCTATGGTGCATGGTTTTAAGAGTGCAACTGTGATGGACTGTATGGTTGGGTGACTGTATGTAAGGGTGTGTTAGTGATTGAATGTATATCTCAGTTGTACATGTGTCAGTAACTACATATGTGAAATGCAGTGTATATGTGTGTAAGAGTATATAACTATTTATATGTGAGAGTGTGATTTTGGGAGTGGCTGTATGGATGGGTGTGTGCTTGTATCAGTAATTGTATAAGAGCGTCAGAATTTGTTAGTATTTTTATGAGTAAGTGAACTTGAGTGTGTTTAACTGTATAGGTGAGTAAATTGGACTGTAATTAATTATTTGCATGACTGACTAGGTGTGTCAGTACCTCAATGGATGATTGGCGGTGTGTGAGTGTCTATATAGGTGTATAAATGCATATGATTGCCCTGTACTGAGTGACTGTAAGTATGAGTGACTGTACAGGTGAGTGAGTGGAGATGTATGTAGACCTAAGAGTCAATGAGTGGGTATGTAGTTATTGGTATTGGAGTATCTATGGTTTTCAAAATGGCCGTCCAAAATTTTGAGTTGGTGTATCAAAGGTTATATTAGGGTGTGAGAAGATGCACTAATTTATCACATGGATGACGTCATCAGTGATGTCATTTGAGATGTCATCAGTGATGTCATCAGTGATGTCACTGACCATGTCATCAGTGATGTAATATGTGACGTCATCAGTAGTGCATTGCGGGGGCGCGAGTTACAGTTAGCTGAACTAACTATAACAGGGGAATTTCTAGGGTTTTGTACGAGGGAAATGTCCAGCTAACTATAACACCCCTGAAACCTATGGTTTTTTTAGTGAATTTCTAAGGTTTTTTAAATGCCAATTCCTAACTATAACGCCCATGAAACCTTTGGTTTTTTTCAGTGAATTTCAAAGGTTTTTTAAATGCCAATTCCTAACTATAACGTGCATGAAACCTATGTTTTTTTCAGTGAATTTCAAAGGTTTTTTAAATGCTAATTCCTATCTATAACTTATCTCTAAAGATATCATGTTTAATGATTTTCATTGGATTTCTATATTTTTCAAATTCAGTGTGTCAATTTCATTAATTATGTTTTTTTGAAATTCTTTTTTATCACCATTTTTTTAATTTATTTTTTTAATTAATTCTTTTAAAAATTAAAAAATATTATTTGTTTTTATTGGGTTTTTCAAACATATTTTTCTATATTTTAAAAAATATTTCTTTAACTATATGTTCAAAACTTTATTTTATATATTTTTTCCCATGTTTTTGGATCCGCGCACCGTTCTTGATCCCTACGCGATAGCATCCGTGCATGGTATGCGTTGGGTACGTGTTTAGTGTGCGATCGCAATGCGACCGGTACGCGACTCACAGCCTATACGCGACACGTTCGATGTACGTAACGCGACGTTTACGCGCTTCCGCTATGCGTCATCTGCATCTATGACGCGGTAGGTGTGCGGATCCCGCAAAATATTTAACATTAAAAAATATATATATATGTATTTCATGTGAATATTCATTGAAGACAAATTCTAAACTAGTCTTAAAAGTAATATATTTTTAGATCTAATCCTATATTTTTTTAATTCAATTTCGCGGATGCGCGCTGGGTGCGTGCTGCGTATGCGCAGGGTGCGCGGATCCCATGTGACCTGCAAAAAAAGAGATTTGATTGGTTCATTACACTTCCTCTTCTAACTATTGAAAGACCCCACCCAATTCAATCATTCTTCTTTGACCTTCTTTGGAGGAGCATCTCTTTGCAGAGAAGAAGATTTTTTTAGACTAAGTTTACACTTAGCTCTAACTTTTTTCAACTAAAAATGGCTTCAGGGCAGCAGTCATCACCTGCATCTCCTCATACGTCTGAGGATGAATTTTTGGAGGAGGCACCACGCAAAGAACGTTTTTCTTCAGTGGTGTGGAAATTTTTTACTTTTCCCGAGGGACAGAATAAGACCAATGTCACCTTGGTCACATGCAAGATTTGCTAAAGAGTGCTGTCGCGAGGGGATCCTAACAAGAAATACTTGTGCGGCACGGCTAGTATGATGAAGCACCTAAGGACCCTTCATCCAAACAATCTTGCATGAGAAGAGTGCAAACGGATGAGAAACACTCCTGCGCCTTCCACCTCATCGTAGCCGAGCACTTCAAGAGTGCATCCATCAGCCCAAAATTTGGACATCCGTCCTCAATTTCAATCTTTAAAAGTGCTCTCCACTAAGTGCAATGCGACTTTGTGCTACGGTGAGCAGTCGATCGATATGATCTGCCGCCGGCAAGAAAGTCGCATTTGCTAGTTTTTATTTATTTTTATTTTTTATTGTTCCCTGAAGTTCATTGTTTGGTTCCTCCTGTTTTTCTTTTTGTTGGTTTTTTTTTTGCAGAAAAAACAAAAAAAATTAAAAATTGTTCAGAAACCCCCCAAAAAAACAAACAAGAAGAAAAAAGTTCTTTTAAGAACTAACTTTCCTGGTTTAAAAAAAACAGCTAAATTTCTTTGTTAGTGTGTGAAAGTTTAGATGAATGTATGTGTAGTATGTAATTGACTGAATGAATGCATTAGTAGCGTATGGTGAATGTATAAGTGCAGAACTATGAGGAAGTGCTGCAGCATCACACAGTAACCTCTTTAACTGCAGTGTGCTGTAGTACTTCCGAAGCACAGGGATGCAACATATGTACATAAATATGTTGCAAATCTATGCTTCTCTCTGCACGGCTGCTTAAACTGCAGCCATGTGGTGACACAGGCACCCTTGCACCATAGTGCAAGGATATCTGTGTCATGTGCTGTTTGTTTTTGTGCAGGAAGACACACCTTACTGCACAAAAACAATCAGTAAAGGCATTTTTCTCTTTCAATGTATGCTGAGCATTGTAGCATGCTTTGAAGATATAAAAATGTGGAGAAATGAAAACAATTCTCCTCGTTGTGCTTTCCTACACCAATTTTAGAATGGTGCAGCATTAACACACATATCGAGATTGATGATAAATCTAGACATGTGTCTTGTTCTATGAGTATTCAGTGCAATCATGCACAACAACTCTTATAGAACACCCTTTCAACGCAAACTGGTGTGCATAATGAGGTTGTATTTACATGGAGTATAAAAAGTGCACAGAGTGCCTTTTCCTCTCTTTGTAAATATGAAAGAGTGTCTTGCGCAATAACTATGTTACAAAAAGTGACATATTTCCGTTTTTAAAAATCCTTGCGAATGATAGAAGGTAAGCACAGAGTTTTGTCTGCAAAGATGTTCAAAGAAGAATGATTGAAATGATTGTGGTCCTTCAATAGGTACAATGGGAAATATTATTAACCCCTCAAATCTCTTTTTTTGCAGGTCACATGATATCTGATTATGGTCAGATTTCAAAACTACATAGGTATAAACAGAGTGTTTTTAGAAGCGTGTTTTAATTTTGTAGCTTCTTGCAGACCTCCTCATTCTGCATATTGAGACTTAGTTAAACTTACCTTCACAGTAATAGGAATAAAAAATGGTATACATTTTTTTCAGATTTTCATTGCAATCTAAATTCATATAAATTGCTTATTTTAAAATTTGGATTTGTGAAAGAAAAGGAAAAAAAATTATAACATGTAATAATACATTTTTTACAACACAGCATAATTTCCACAAAGTAATTTGTTTGCCTTTTTTGCTGTTCTCAGAATATATTGAATTTCACTAAAAATAGTGTTTTCAATCGTACTCATCACTTAACAGTGGGCAAAAAAAAACAATCAGAAAGATTGTTAAAAAAAAACAACATGCTATTCTCAGCAAAATACCACAAGATACAAATCACAGATATATAAAATGCTTACGGCTAACAAAATTTTATAAGTTTAACTTACAAAAACTGTAAATGTTGTCGCTTTAAAATATTCACCGAATCTAAGGATGAATTTTTGGAGGGGGCACCACGTCCACAACGTTTTTCTTCAGTGGTGTGGAAATGTTTTACTTTTCCCGAGGGGCAAACAAAGACCAATGCCACCTTGGTCATGTGCAAGATTTGCAAAAGAGTTGTGTCGCGAGGAGATCCTAACAAGAAATACTCGTACGGCACGGCAAGTATGATGAAATACCTAAGGACCCTTCATCCAAACAATCTTGCACGAGAAGAGTGCAAACGGATGAGAAACACTCCTGCTCCTTTCTGAGTTTCTTTTCTTTTTCTTTTTTTTTCTGGCATGATTTCTCTATTTTTACGTTGAAAAACAGTATCTGTAAAAAAAGAATCACAAATAAATGTACATTAATAACTTTCAAATTTATACTCTTCCATTACTGTACAAACACATTTTATATAAAAACTGACTAAGAAACTATAGCCCTGAACCACAAGTGTGACGATGGTTAAAACACTACATGCATAGTGCATACTACTTTGAAGCAGTTCATGCCCTAAAGCCTACCTCACTAAAAGACTACATGCTAACTGACTGAATGATTACAGTACTATAAGGAGACACACTGGGTGAGTAACAGGGTGTTTGCTAGAAGTGTATGAATACTGACTGGGGAATTGAAGGTGTGAAAGACAACTGTGTAGGTGGTTAGAGGCCTGCATGCATAGTGAATAGGCATTTGAAGCAGTCTATGTGCTAAGGCCTGGCTCACTGCATGAGTACTTGGGAACTGACGGAATGATTAGAGTACAGCAAGGAGAGTGTCTGGGTGAATGTATAAGTGGTTGGCTTTTGACACAGTGAATGGATTAGTACTTGGTACTGAATGGGTCACTAGAGGAGTGCAAAGGGAGTGACAGGATGTTTGCTGGACTGTATGGATACTGACTAGGGAACTGAAGGTGTGAAAGACAAGTGTATAGTATGTTAGAAGACTGCATGCATACTGCATAGACATTTGAAGCAGTCTATGTGGTAATGTATGGTTCACAACATGAGTACTTGGAAACTGACTAAATCATCAGACTACTGCTAGGACAGTGCCTGGGTAAAACTTTTAAATTTTCAGTTCTGGCACAGTGAAGAGAATAGTACATGGTACTGCACTTTAGTGTCAAACCCTGACTCATTTTATCAACGCATAAGCAAAGACTGGCTTCTAATGCTACTAAAACTTGACAACATGACAGGTTTTAAAAAAGTTATCCGTCAGAAAATACACGATGTTACCAAATGCTTCTTTCATTGTGGTTCCCAAATGCACACAGACTCACAGTGTGATTCTAGACAAGCACCACTATCCATAGGAGTTTACCAAAACTCATTCACTACAGTGGAAGTGATAAGGGAACTGCACACAATCTACATATTTCAGGACTGCACTTTTGTGTCAAAGCCTGACTCATTTAATCAAAGCATAAGCAAAAACTACCTTCCAATGCTACTAAAACTTGACAACAAGACAGGTTTTAAAACCGTTATCTGTCAGCAAATACACGATGTTACCACATACTTCTCTCACAGTGGTTCCCAAATGCACACAGACAGTGCGATTCTAGACAAGCAACACTAACCCTAGCAGCTTACAAAAACTCATTCACTACTGTGCAAGGGGTAAGGAGACTACACACTATCTACATATTAAACTACAGCACATTAGTGTCAAAGCATGACTCATTTTATCAATGCATAAGTAAAGACTGGCTTCTAAGTTTTATGACAACATGACCGGTTTCAAAAAAGTTAAATTCTACCAAAATATAAAAACAGCACAGTTATCTGTCTGCAAATACATGAAAAACACAAATGCTTATCACAGAATGGTTTCTACATGCACACACACTGTCAATAAGATTGTAGAGAAAAAAAGTACTCCCTACACTTTAGCCGGAGAAATACATTAGTCTGATTAAAATTAAAATAGTCTACATACATCCCCTCACAATTAAATAACTCACCTTTCAAGTTGTTTTGTAGATTAAGAAGTATATCAGTCACACACCAGATTTTCTTATACAGAATCTCTGCACTGTGCACCTCTCAGCAAAAACAAAGAATGGCAAAGTTTCCCTTTCATTTTCCACACATATACATGTAAACATCAAATCACAATCCTTCACACATAAATTCAAAAGCAAACACACATTTCTATTGGTTAAACATTTCAACCCTTTCCAAATGAAATACATTTCAACCCTTCCCCCAATCTGCCTTCTGCCTGTTACCATAGAAACAGGTCATGGAACACTGCACTGAGCACACAGGTCACAAGTTCAGCACACAATGTTGCTAAACAAGACAGCAAGTTTGCTTGACTTTTCAACATATCAGCTTATCATATATAATGTTCCTTACAATCAGTTTTTGTTAACCAATAAGAATCATGCGTTTAAAAAACAGAAATATACACCCTACCTTTCAGTGTAGAAAGTTGTCATACAACCAATGATTTCTTGTCTTTTTTCAAATTTTTTTTTCCTTGGATCCGCGCACCCAACGCGAGAGGATCCGTGCACCAAACGCAATAGGATGCGCGCACCCTGCGCGCATTTTGCCATTTTTTTTTTAAAAGAAGGTCCCAGGGGGTCCTTCTGGGACCCCCTAAGCACCTCTAGAGGGTCAGAGTATTTCCACTCTGCCCCCTTTATATGTTTTACACACTTATTCACCTTGCTTTTTCAGCCTCGCTTCTACCGAGGCAGAAAATGGCCGCCAACAGTTCCTAGTTTCGAATGTAGACAGACACTCGACAGCCAATTAGCATCGGGAGGGTGCGCGCTCGATTCGGGGAGGGTGCGCTTACGGTGCGGGTAGGGTCCGCGGATCCTCCCCGGCCATAGATCTCACTAACTTTTTTACCCTAATTTACTCAGGAACTAATGAACAGATTCACACCATTTATGCAAAAGGCACGAGTCTGAACTGAGAACTACCTCTTTGCCAAATTTGATGTCATTCCATTCAGCAGTTCGGGCTGTAGCTGCGACAACAGATCCTATGGGAAATTGCATGGGGAAAACGTGTTTTTGGGACCCCCCTTTTTTCTCGGCCCCCGCTTTACGAATCACCACGAAACTTTCAGGGTAGGAGTGGAGCTGGCCAAAAGTTTGGAAAATTTCGCGAGGATTCATCAACCGCCACTTGACTTATTGGGAATAGAATGTTGCGGATTTCCTATGGAAAATAGGTCCTAACTATAACTATCTACTGGCAACCGCCAGTAGATAATATATCCATATAGATACATAGATGACCTTTGTGTGAGCTCTCTTTTGCCATTTGTCTGTCTGAATGTCATTTACACTCTGCTTCCAACCATTGTGGTGTACTGCATGGGGGTAATGGTTCAGATATGCTTCTTTAATCCTCATGTAACTCTCTTATGCTATGTAAATCTTTCCCATTTCTCGGGATAGGTTTGTCATATATGAATACCCTCAATAAAATAAACAAAACAAGTGGAAGTACTTAAAAAGTTAACGTTGCTTGTTTAGAAAGTTTTAAATGCCTTTAAACTTGATTTAAATTGGTCAAGTGGACTAAAAAGTTATAAATATATTTCTAATGTTTTGTTTAACTTGTCTTTGTTTGCAAAATAAGTTCTTATAACATTTCAAAAAACAAGACCATGCTTTTTAAAAATGATACCAGTTATTCAGGGGTTTTAAAAAGGGTGTGCCTGTATGCCGAAAAGTTCTGCCTAACATGCTTAACTTTTAATAAGGCATTGTTGACTGATAGATTCTCAGATATATTTATAACTTTTCAACAAGCACGCTAAACTTTGTAATAACATTTATATACAAGTTTTATAAGAATTGTGGCAACATTTTTTAGAGATTGAAAGTGTTTATAATATTTTTGTTATAGAAAAAGGTTTGAAAGAGGTTGGAATTTCGCATGCCTGAATAATTTGTCCTTGTCTATTTGTGCCTGTGAGATAACCTATAACCTTTAGCTTACCGCCAGACCATTGTGTTCTCCCAAAAATTATACATAATGTACTTAAATAGAAGGGGCTTTTGGTCAGCGGGCTTCATTCTTTGTCCTGATAAATAGGCATTCACATTTTGCATCTGCCCACTGTAGGAGAGTAGGGTCTGCAATCCTATGATCACCCAGATTTTTTGCTTTTGCTTCATTGGTTTACGACTTTCTCCGGCTGTGGGCCTGCCAATCAGACCCACAGCCTAGCTGTTCTCTCTCGAAATTAACACACATGTACATTAGGTGCATCCACTAATTGGAACTGGGCCGCCTTGTCAGTCCCTGTCTCAGCATACCACAGGTATCCAGGGCATCGGTGTACCCAGGGCCTACCCGGGGCTGAAGCATGTATTATGCCACCCCTGGAATGGCCTCCCAAATCTGACACAACTGGCTGCACGACAGCTGGGGCCACGTGGTGTAATCACCCGTTGCTGTAGGTGTAGTATTCCTACACCTAAACCCTAAAGTGGACACATGGATTCCTATCAGTCACTCCTATAGCAGGCCTTATCAATCCTGAAGGCAGAGTGCAGGGAATCATGTGGGACGGTGCTCTGGCGCGAGCTGAGCCCGTCGACGGCTTGCGGAACCAAGTCCTAATAGCCGTTCCATGGTGACGCGGGCCAACTACTTTTAATGCCTTATAATCCTTGCGGTTATTTGCTAACTTTGGCCTCACATCACCTACACATGTCGAGTAAGGTGTCATACGAATGGGAATACGAACCCCTCGCCAGTCCTGGTGACGGGGTTGGCATTCCCCCCTTTTAGAGGGACACGACATGGAAGTAACCTTGAACCCCGGTTAGAGTTGACTCAAGCCTCAGCATCACAAAATGGATGCTGCCACCAGACACAAGTCTGACCTCCCGCTGCTGGGGGACCTTCCAGCAAGGGGAGCTTGGACAAAGGGTTTCCTGTCGAGGGCGGTGTTAGCACCGTCCCAGACAGGGTTTGTGTATCCCAGGTAGGCAGGGCTGAAAGGAAGGTGATTGCCAGTGGCACCCCGGTGCTCACTGTGCATAGCCCGGCTCAAACCAGTTTCGGGGGCACACCAGCCCCTGAGCTGGCGCGAAGCCGGACAAAGGATGGGGGTGTAACCACCCCCCTCCTGGCTCCACCCATAGGTAGAACCTAGTCACGGGCCAGCCCCTTTTCTTAGAATAAAGGTAGGAGCAAGTCCCCTTCCCAAATTGGATAATCAGATAATCGGATAACTCCGAATCACGAACCCCTTTCCACGAAAGGAACTCTTGACTATTTCTGAAGACTCTCCCTTGTGGCTAAGGAGTAGCCACCCTGCACCAGCAGGCACCACCTAAGCGCTTGCGGTTTGCTGTACGTCTCTCCTACGGATCAAGACTGCCCAGCTCGACGAGACCCGAGTTCTCTGACATCTCGGACCTTTTACCTACCTCATCAGCCCAGCTGAGAGTCGTAGGTGTGACGAGACCTGCGGGACCGGCTATCTTCAGAACCTGCACGACGCTTATCTAGCACGCCCACCGAGGGACCCTCGAGTGAGTGCACCTAGGGTTTGAGAAGCCCTAAACCCTGAGCAGCTCCAGCTTCGAAGTCTGTCTCCCCAGCATCCACGAGATCTGCGTGGGGGCCCTTCCGCTCCTTGCTGTTCACCGCGTTGTCCGACCACTTGCCGACCGGCTTGTGGCCCTCTTCACGACGCACCACGTTGTTTCATCACTAGTCTGGTTGCTCCAGACTGACTCTTGCTCCCCTTCAACAGAGGAGTACCCCGGACCCTCCTGGTCCACTCCCGACGCCATCTTGACTCCCCCGCTTGGGTGGCCACTGCCAAGATCCGCTGCCCCTTCCTGGGCCCAGCATCATCGACAGCAGACACCCTCGTGGGACAGCTCGCCCTCCATCCTGGTCGCCGCCGCGCCTCCTGGTCCGAGGAACAGCCGAGTCCGACGTCACCCACTCACCTGGTCGAGGTGACTTCAGCCGGTACCCTCCTGGTACCCACACGATCGCTGGCTAGCGGTTGAGAACTGAGTCCCCTCTGCTTTCAGGTTTCCTTCATCACCGATCCAGGCTTGGATCGCTCTGAACATCGTCACTGGTCGCCTGCCAGCAACTTCTTCTTTCAGGCTCCTGAGACTACACGAGGACTCCCGACATCTTGCCGAACTTCACGCAGCCGCAGCCTCCGGGCTAGGTAACTCGAGCATCTCGGTGCTCCATCGCAGGTTCGCTCTACAAGTGTCCAGTTCCTTTTTTTTCGTTTAGTCCCACTGATCGGATCACTCCGGAATCAGTACCTCCAGACTATAACCATTCGCATTTCAGTGTTAGTGTAGATGGTTTCTCGTGCCCCTCGGGCATTTGTTTAAATTGTGCAACTGAAGTATTTTCCTAAGAGTTTTGTAGTGTGCTTAGCTCCCTGACTCATAAAGAGCCAGGGTAGTCTTGTTATAAATAAATATCCTTTTATTTTCATAACAACTTGTGTGGTGTCCTTTCACTTGGTGTTCAAGGGGTATATGTGATGGTAAACAGCTGGCTTAACACGCCCTCTAGAGTTTAGCCTAAGACTGCTCGTATCCACGCTACTAGGATAGCTGGTCTAAAAGGTTGACTTACAACCAATCATCAATAAGGGTCGTTTGGAATGATACACAGTGATCACTAGAATAGTGAGCACTACATATCAGGCCAACTTCTCACACCCACCATAGCATATGGCAATGGGTCAGCCAACTTTACCGATTGGCTTCCTTTACTTTGAATGACTGCACAACGCTTGGGATCATCGTGTACTCTCCATTAAAAATAATTCCTTTCACTTCAGCTTCACTGACAAGATGGGTCAGCATACTTTTTATTTTAGTTAGTTTTTATATTACATGTTTTTTTTAATTTTATTATTCCTGTGCTTTGGATCCGAGGTTAGATAGTGATCTACCATGTGTAATCTTTTTTAATTTGTTGTTGTAGTCAGTGTATTAAGTAACTGACGGCGCTTTGAGTGCTTGTTAAAGATTTGTGTCTCCTGCAGACAGTGCTTAATTTGTAAAACAAAAAGTGCCAGGGCCCTTGTTAGGGGGCCAATGCAGCTGCACCACCCATTGCCCCTGCCAGCGCTGCCAATGACTGTACCAACATGGCTACTAACCAGCACACTCTTACAAGTGTGACAATTCAAGCTCCCACAGCTATATGAATGGCTTGGGCAGCAGGTACTAGTTATTTTTAATGCCTTTTTAATGAATAACAACTGTTGTTTTGCTCATCTATAAATCAGACAAACTGGCCACCGTGTGGCAGACTATCATAAGTCCTTGTGTTGGCAATTAAGTACCGGTGCTGAGCACCGGAAACCACTGGCACAAATTAAGCACTGCCTGCTCAACTAATAATAATAAAATGCATTGCACAGCGAAACAGCTTTTTTTATTTTAAAAGATCACTAGTAAAACGACCACATTAGCAAATGTTTTAACATCCACATTTTTATTGCAAGTTTATGGTGTCCGGTTTAGGTGACTGCATGTTTTCTTATGCTTTTTGCAATAAAAAATTATCATTGCAATATTTTGTCACGGTCAGAAATAGCTGCTAGTGTGCCTTGCTAGTGTTAGTTCTATTCTGGATCATACATATAGTCTGTGGAAAAGGTTCGTATTTTTTGCATTAATTTTTGCTGGACCGAGTTTGTGAATTTTGTCCACTCCTAATTCTTGCACTCATAGGAAACCTGTTCCTTTCTGTGAGCATGGTTTTTACTTGCTTATCTTCAGGGTCAATCTACCGTTTTGGGTGTAACATTATGCGATTAGTTAACTTGAATCTGCGTCTTTTTTGGACCTCTTCCAAAAAGCATGGAAAGACTTTGCTGTTTTTATAGGCACTCCAAGGGCTATATTGGTGTACGTTTATGACAGGGTTTCAATGTTCTGTTTTGGGAGAAATTTCTATGATATTCTTCTGATGTAATAAATCCATAAATCACTGGTGATTTCATGAATACTGATTTTAGTGAGAAATTAATTCACTTATCTGCTGGCTTTAGGATGCATTAGTTGAACACCTGGAAGCAGTTGCAATCAGCTGTTCAAGAACTCTAGGTTTGCTGAGTCTTTGAAGGCACAGACATTGGTGTTCCAAGAATAATGGCCACGTTTTTCCCAATCAGCAACTGTCTTAACTGCTGCTATTCAGGGGCGGTGGGTGAGATTTTAAAGTGGTGGGGCGCAAACGAATTAGCATACAGCACCGTAGCGAGCGAGCGCAGCGAGCGAGCCCGAACCCCAAAAGGGGGGTTTGGGGGGGTTACCCCCCCCTAGAAAATATTGAAAAAAAAGAAGAAAAATCAGGCATTTTCAAGCAAATTTGAGAAAGCAGGAAGGTTAATAAAGCAATTGTGAAAGTGCAGTTATTACATTAATAGATGGCATAACATAGGTAGCTGCTTATTCAGTATTACCACAGAGCTTCATACATTCTGTCCTATTATGCTCAGGTGCTGAATTCAGACTATAAGACTCATGGAAATCTCAGCTCTAAGAGTAGAAGAAGTTGCACAGCAGTGTAATTGGAGTAAGTGGGGTAGATTGGAGTAAGTGGGGTAGATTGGAGTAAGTGGGGTAGATTGGAGTAAGTGGGGTAGATTGGAGTAAGTGGGGTAGATTGGGGCGGAGTGGGGTAGATTGGGGCGGAGTGGGGTAGATTGTAGTAGACTGGAGTAGATTGGGGTACATGGGTGTGAAGTGGGCTAGAGTGGGGTGGGGTAGACTGGAGTTGAGCGGGGTAGACTGGTGTATTGGAAAGGGGTAGATTGGAGCGGGGCAGAAAGGGGTGGGGTACATTGGAGTGGAGTTGGGGTAGTCTTGAGAAGAGCGAGTGGAGTTGGGGTGAAGTGGAGTTGGGGTAGACTTGAGAAGACCAGAGCGGGGAAGGCATGGGGTGGGGTAGTTTGCTGTGGAGTAGACTGGAGTGCAAGATTGTGGGAGAGTGGAGTGGGGTAGATTGTAGTAGAGTGGAAAACATTGAGAGGATTGCAGTGAGGTAGATTGCAGTAGGGTAGATAGGCAGACTGGACTGGTGTAGATTGTGGTTGAGTGGATTGGAGTAGATTGTAGTGATGTAGATTGTAGTGGAATGAGGCAGGTTGGGGTGGATTGGCCAGGAGTGGAGAGGGGTAAAGTTGGGTAGACCCTAGTGGGGTAGACTGTAGTGAAGTGAGATAGAGTTGACTGAAATAGATTAGTAAAGAGTGGGGTGGGTAGAGTTAAGAGGGTCAAATGGTGTTGAGTGGCTTAGATTGGAGTGGCATAGAGTGGCATGTCAAAGTCGAGGGGCATGTCTCTGAATCAAAGGGCATAGACTGAAGGAGAGTGTTGCAGAGTGGAGCGGCGTAATGTGGAGTATCCATCGTGTGGTAGCACACTGCCTTTACAGACAACACATTTCCAATTGAAATGACCATAACATTGGTACAGACATGCAGATTTTTAGCGCATAAATGATAATGTGTGGAAATAGCATTGGCTAGTGTATTGTGTTTTCATTGTATTCAAATATTTGTTTCCAGACTCCAATACAAAAATTAACTTCATTATCTATTTATAATTCTAATATAGTGTGAAATATCAGCACTTTTCATATTTGTTGTGTGCTAGAAAAAACCCTTTCCATTTCATAGCAAGATTTCACATAACTCTCTCACTTCGAAGTCAGAGAAAGAAAAGTAAACACCAGGCTCCCAGAATGAAAGCGGCTGACATTTGACCTTTGTATTTCAATAACCAGCAAACGTGACAAGAAAACAAGTGCAAAAGGGTAATAGCTCAGTTCATCACCCAATGAGACAACTGCAAAGCAGAAGCTAAGGCAAACACAGGCAATCACAGATATTGAAGTGCAGTGTCTCACAGTATGCATAATATATCAGAAGCCCACTAGGAAAGGTGCAATAAAGCACACAATACTAGAGATTCATTGTCGACAATCCTAGAGTCACGGAGTAAGTCATTTTGATTACGCTGCCATCAGATTGACCCTAATCATAAAGTGTACATTTTGAATGAATCCCATTCAGCAGAGATTTAGAATATAACATATTTAACACATACCTAATCCAGTATAAAATATTCTCTCATTCGCAAATCTAAGAAAGGTACCTTAAGACATGGAAATACATAAATGCATGATATATGTATTGTATCACAACTAAAGCATTACCCTAAAGTGCTTAAGTGCAATCATGATTATGCGGTGTCAAAGTGTATTCTTCGCTTCTAGCCACACCTTCGCATGACTGCTCTCAGTTCACCAGTCTGTGTGTTTTAATTACTACAGGCCCCCCTGCTGTCCCTGCTCTTGTTAAGGACCCTTGATGCCACAGTGGAAGAATACATTTCAGGAACAATACAGAGCTAGGCAAGCAGAACATTAAAAGAGTGCCGAGCCAGAGTCCAGGCAGTGCTCTGTGTGGTGTATAATTTGCCATGTAAACCTATGCTAAAGGCTCAAATTTTAAAAAGGTAGATTTGTTTAACTTGGATGCGTTTTAGTTCAGAGACCTAGAATTAATTTCTGCATGGACTGGAATTTATGAGAAGTTATTGGTTCTAAATGTCAACTTTGAAACATTCATGCCTGCGAGGACGATGCTTTTAGTGAACCAAGAGGCAAGTCAGCCGTCATGTGAACACTGCATAGGTTTTTATAACATAGGGGGTATTATTAAAGTCTTTTAAACAAATGAGGTTGTTGATGACACATCCTTAATTGAGTTTTAAGGTAGGATGATAACAGAAAAGAAGGCACAGTGAAATAAGTTAATGGGCCAGGGAAACACACATTTTGCCAAGCAGATATACCATTTGAAACCAGGTTTCTTGGTTTTACGTTGCAACATTTAGCCTCTCGATGAGGCGGCGTAGTGACAAACATAAGTGTGTGGGTGACAGAAACCACAAGAAGACTTGGCGTGAAGTTCCAAGAACACTTCTTTCAGAGCCAGAGCTCAACATCTGGCTCTGGCCTTCAAAGGCTCACCTACCTCTACAAAAGTAACTTTGAAATATCCAAAATACTGACATTTTGTTGCAGGATCAGCTTCACAATCATTATAATTATAGTTCCAATTACACCTAAACTGTCAATGACGGTTTCTTCCTGTCGAGGGATGAATCCTCCTGCATGGACACAGCTCCACGAATGACCCTACACTCACACTGGTTCACGATTCCCCCAGCACTCGCACTGGTACTTCGGTTACGCATTTCTCACACAGCTCATCTTTCACGCTTCCCGTCCTGAGACAAGACCACACTGGTCACCCAGTTCTCACATGGGCACCCTATTCACCCTGCACTCACTACTCACCCTGTACTTCCACAGGCATACCTTTCACCCTGCACTCACACTGCTCACTCCGTGTCACCCAGCACTTACACAGGCACACCTAACACAGCATACATTTAATTACCCAACTCTCGTGAAAGTGTACATACTTTGAATATCTGTTCTTCCTGCATTAGTGCATGCCTACTCTCCGTAACTAAAATACCAGTGCAAGAGGGGAAGAGTGCGCTGAGGAATAGCACAGGAAAGAAGACTGAGTGGGAACCAGAGGTGGCTGAGTGGGAGGTGGGATTAGTCTTAGGCCCTGAGGAATCAGCCAAAAGGGAGTAGATAAAGCAGGCAAAGGCTGCTGGAGGGCAGCAGCACAACAGATGAGGTTCAAGCACTGCAACTGTGGCTGTGAGCTTGTGTGGGAATCGAGCAGGGACTGATCGCTAAGGGTATAGCGCAGGTGGGGTGGAAGAAATCCCATGCCCAACACTGAGCCCCAATGGATTTCATAACGACCACTATGAAGGAAGGAATAGGTCACCTACAGCCACAAGTGCTGTTTTGCAGCTTTTGAAGAAATGATGTAGACCGGCATCTAGGCTGGTTTTCATTCTTTTCCTTTAATGCCTTTAGTGCGGCATTTCTACCTGCACACACTGTGCCCTTGACTTCCAATGAAATGTAGAATTCAGTGAATAGTGATTAACGGACTATATAGACTTGGGTGGCACAACGAGTAAAGTTGGTCACTCTGAATACATAACCTTTCTGGTTGAAGGCATGTGCCAGACCCAGTTTAGGGGCTGAGCCACGGCCATAGGGCAGGGGTGGTTCACCTCAGATCTCCTGTAATCTGTCCTACTATGGCTTCGCAAACTAGGCCAAGTACAACCCCTTCAACACGAATTTCAGTGGTACCGCTGGTGAACAGCCACAGGCTTCTCAGGAAAGTAGGGCAGGGGTGTACAAACTGAACGCTCCGCAGCACAAAATTGTAGGTCCAACTCACTGCTTTAATTTGATACGAAAAGGACTTTAATAAACACTTAAAACGGTATATGACAGCAGTTACAAATCAGCCGGCCCAGCATTTCCCCATGTTTCCCCAACCGATCCTACCTGTGTGTCCTCAGTCCTCAGCCACCGTCCAGTCCACGAGTCACGACGACCACGAGGCTCAGGCGACGCGCACGAAGTGAACCCGACCGTTACCGGATCCAAGCAGCACGCTTACCTTACGTCAAGCTCGGCATCCAATCAGGATTGCCCCTGCTCATGCTGCGCGGTGACCGGCCAATCCTGGCGCAGTGGCGCTGCATGCAGCGCCAGGATTGGCTTGGAGGGCATAGTGACTGCTCGCCCTGTCGCCCTTTTGCTGCCAGCGCTGCCGCCAGCAGGTCCTGCACCCCCCCCCCCCCTACTAGCTAATGGGGCCGGCCTGGGTGCGCATGCTCGGGCAAGTTGCTGCCCGAAGTATACATGCGGGGAAAGGGGAAAAAAAAAGTTTTTAGACCTGTCAATCATCCGGCTTCAAATCAATGACCACACCAGCCAGCCCGCCCCCCTGCACACTCCCGATAAAGTCGGGTGCTGCCCGGCGCCGCCGGAATAATGTGCGCAGTAAATGGTAATTTGGACATTATATTTTAATTATTTAACGCGGGTATTATTTAACGCGGGTCCAATCAGCAGGGCTGGTGGGGCTACGCCCCTACGCCCCAATGGACGCACCGCGGCTGCTGCTATTAAGATGAAAACTACAGACGTGAATTGAAACGCTTGACATTGAACAGTCTGCCGCGGGTTTACCTTGTGCTTTCTGTTGTTTCAGATTGTGCCTCCTCGTGCAAGACGGATATGGAATCTTCAGTGAACTGCAGCTACAGTCTCCTGTCCTCGCGCCGGAAGAACCGGAAGTGCGTGAGAAGGAGTGGGAAGGCAAGTCCTGCTGCCTGACTGGAATGAAGATCCTACAGAGAACCACAAGAGGAAGGTTAGAATGAGCAAATAAGACGTGGTGGTTTACTGTACTAATCTTGTGAAAAGCCTCCGCTCAAGCCATATCTTATTTTTCACTAACGATAGTTACCAGTGTCCGAAATGTGTTAACAGTACTGAAACACTGGTTTTAGGGCGCTAACACACATAAGTTCATTGATTGCTTTTGAAATAGTAACTAAATGTTTTTATGCAAAGGTTAATAGGCAACAGCAACAGACTACCAGGTACTACGTTAGTATAAAGGTGCAATAATTCCAAGATGTGGCCCTGGTGACATGAGAAACTATGGAACCAAGCCTGGTGTTATAAATGGTAGAAAAAACGGTGAAAATTAAAGGTTCAGTGGTAACATTGATGGCAGCCATTTTGGGGGTATTTTAAACCTATCTAAAAGTTTTTGAAATAACTAGCAAAAGAATTCTTAGAAACATTTGTTTTCTATGGATTACCACAAAGCTATCTCTGTAGTAAAAGGATGTCGAGGCATTTTTGGAAATCAATGGAAGACGTACGTTATTACCCGCAAACCAGCTGGTAGATTTTGGAAATGTTTACAATGGTACAAAAACAAATGTTGCTAGCCCTATTACCATACATTTTTAGAATGAGGGGCCAAATGTGGAGTGGTTTGTTAATGTCTTTATGTACGTAGAAATGTCATTATTTATTTATTCATGAGTTATCAAGGGCCACAAAGTACTTTACAGCCCTGACATGTGATAGGAGCTTAGCATATAAAAATACAGTGTAGAATAAGAACATTCAAATATGTGACTATTGTAGTTGGCACTGATGGTGGAATTTGAATAGGGGTGCAGGCCTTTCTTGAAGGAGTTAAGACTGAGTGTTAACAGGTAAACTGTTTCATCCTCTTGGGCAGAATGAAAAATGCTTCAAAAACCTTGTGGACATTTAAGTATCATAGGGCTTCGATCTATGGAGTACTTGAGTCTCTGGTAATTATTTGTCCGTATCATGTAGAAGGGGCACTGAAAGGTATTTTTGAAATTTTATGTTCTGTTTTTCACTTTCACATTTTTCTTTAATGCAAATCTGTAATTCACCAAGATAGGGTCATTATCATGAATTGTAGCCAGCCAAGGGGACACCCGGGGGCTGCAATGTGAAGATGGTTTTGGAGAGATGAAGCAATTCCTGGTGCTGGTTGGGACTGGGAAGGACACAACCTGACTGATTTGTTCTATTATTGGGGTTGCCTAAACTGAAAGACGCACCTTTGTTATGTTGGATGACCCCACCCTAATGACACCTTAAACAATGTGGGGGTGAGGCGCAAATGAGTGATCAGCAAAAAGTAAAGGAGCAGGGAAAAGCGGGAAAAAGGAAAGGAGCCTTGTGAATAAGAGGGTCTTTTTAAAAATTCCTTATTTCACGAGACTGGGTGTGTTGTACAAAAGCCAGACTTTGCTATTGGGTACAGATAGATTACCACCAGTAGAGATAATTATGTGATGTTAATTGTTTACTCACAGTGGAAATATTGTGAAATATATGCATAGAGCATATTGCAGCTTTACAATGGACATTTTAACTGCTATTGTTATGCAAAATTGGGAGGGCACCTTTCATTCAAAGGATCGTTTAATTTATTACATTTATGGACAAAATTTGATTACAGCTCTCTGTAAAAAAGCACTTAGCCTAGCGTCCTGTATTATAGACGCAGTGAATCTGGCAGGAAGGCCAGATGGGTGGAAGATAGTTGTGGAGATGGTAAATATCATACCTACCTGCTACCCAAACGGTTGGTGCCTAGGCTTAAGCTAGTGAATATATAGGGCGGGTTGAGTCAAAACTGGCTTTTACCCTTCATTAAAGGCTCCTGATAAGCATATCTGGATAGCATAGTGGTCCTCCTGCCTGAAACAGAAAGTGCCAAGATGGTAGTCGAGACAGAATCTATGTGATTTATTTCCGCTGGGAGTCTAGAGTATGGAGGAGAGACAGCAAATTGATTTTTGGTGGTGGAATGGAGTAAAATGGTGAGACCTCATACTTCACAGTGTTTTTTATCTTGACAGAGGAAAGGGCATGAAGATAGCCGAGTAGTGTGGGCTATCATATTTCATGCACTGTCAGAGATTTTCTAAAAAAAAGAACAACATGGCTATCGTCTTGCTACATATAAGAAAGGTGGCTAGCTTTGAAATGTATTGCTACCTCAGATATATAAGAGGGTAAGCCCTCCCTCAATTCCCTACCAACTTAAACACCATCCCACAATTTCCAATCCAGTCCACCTAAGCACTCCCTAGAACACAAAATGTCATTCCACGTTTCCAAGCTTTGTGGTCAATTCCCATCAGTTTGGGTTCAACAACATCCAAGCACACAGTCCATTTCAAAGTCTTATTTTGAGTACACAGTCACTGCATTTAGGTGTAATGAAAATATACAACCAAACAAACATTCCCACTGAAATCTAACCCAACAATAATCTCACATCCACATAGACCAACAACAATTACTTTTTGCTTCTAAAAATCGCAAGTGTCATGGACTCCTGCATATAATTAGAGCCACTTCTGTGGTGATTTCTGCATAATTAGCGATTTGTCACACTTGCTTCTTAATCTTTAACTGATGCGTAGTTTGCGTATTTTAACAAACAAAAGTTTTCTTGCTTAAAACAGACAAACATTTATTAGAAATGATGCACACTGTTCAAAGCTGTGCCTGCCGCTTTCCATAAGTTAACTGTTGACCTTTCACATGTTGATTCCTGTAGTTGGACATTTATAGAGATGAACATTTTATAAGAGATACACTTCCCCAAATGATAGACTGTTATGAAAAAGTTTTGTTTCACTGTGTATATATAGTGTCTTATTTACATCACCGAAAGTGTTCTGAAAACAGCAATTATTTTCGATATAATTCAGCAAGTAGCAGTTTGTCCAACGGAGCGCTGAAGGGTTAGAGAAATCCTACATTTTAAACACTATTTTATTGTTTTATATTAAAATTACAAGCATATTCATTCAGAGCAATACTGCATTATTTTCCTGCTAACCATGGTATCTCAGTTTAATGTTATTTTTACATTATTGCATGCAGCATTTGTATGCATTTGTACTTGAAATATGTTGTATGCCTGGGACATCTGTATAGCCAAAACAACTATCTCCATGGGCGATCAGGGTGCTTTTGTTTTAGTTTAGTTTTCTTGCCATTAATTCTGTCTCGACTTAATTTTCTTACACCTTGGTAGCATGCGTTTTGAGGTCGCTTTTCCACCCTAACCTTGATTTTCCTATCTCCTTCTGTTGATATTTTTCTCGTTCATTCTACTTTTTGTTCCAACCCTCAATGTCTGTCCTGCTGCTTGTTAAATTTTTTCCTATGTCCTCTCCAGCAAATGCCTTCCATACCGTGTTCCATGCCTTATATATACCGTGTTCCGTGCCTTCAATTAACCAGGCTTACTGTTTCCCCTTCTAGACCCTAAATGTAATAGTGTGCTCTCCTATCAGACTGTGATAAGACTTTTGATTTGTATATATTCAATCTAGGTCTGTTGATGCTCTAGATTTCTATCTAGAGCCTCATTAATGATACATTTTCCCAGAAGTCTGTTAGCCCTCTACAGTTCCATACCATGCAAAAGTAATCCGCATCCTCTATTCTATCTTTCAGGCAATTGGCCTGGGCACCAGTGTTATATCTATTTATGCAATTGAGTGTAGTATAGACTCTATGTAATAAAAGTGTATTGGCATCAATCTAGCGTTTCTAGATACACTTGTAGCACTCTATTGTACTGTTTCCCATTCCTTGTTGCTTATAGGTTCCTTTATATCCACCACCCATTTGTCTTTCAGGATAACTAGTTGGAATTTGTTTAGGAGTGCACGTTAAAGTATGGTAACTGATTTGAGCGTTTTTTTACTGTGCAGTGTTTGTAGCCCATTGTGTACTGGTGGTCCATTTTGCCTAGCTTGCATTCTTTCCAGATGCTAGCGCTGACCTCCCCATATAGGAGGAAGTATGAATTGACCCTCAGATATTCATAAACACTGACCATGTCTGAGAAGTTCTTGAGTCTTTCCCTTATAGCAATCAAACTGTTTGTGAGGAATGCCTAGTACATCTCAACATTAATCTTCAAAGGGTGAGGGCTTTGTAATCTCAATAGCAACTTCATTGCTGCCACTCCACTTTCAGTTACTCTTCAACACTTCTCAGCAAACTGAAGGCACTGAAAAGCTTTTCAGGTACATACATTTGATTGATATCCTTTATAGTTCAGATTGAGTTACACTGACCACTGGAGGTTGCTACCTGTTATAGTGTCTTGATGAAAACCCACCTAAATTATTCTGAGGGCTGTTATTTTGCATAACAATGAATAATCACTGGATATTATACCCTTGAAATCATCTGATGCTGGTAACAAATGAACTGTACTTGTGACCATAGCCTTCTGTATTTTATGTCAGGACACGGAGGCTAACATTATGCACATCTCCTTTATTGCCCTCTCACAGCAGCAACAATAAAAAAATTCAGAACTTTTAAACATTCTAACATAGTATAAATCACAGCAATCTTCTTCTGGAGAGGTGTGGCTCACTGGTTAGAGGCGGCAGACCCGCAAGCAGAGGACGGCCCGGGACCAGGGTTCGATTCCCGACGCGGCAGGGTCGTGGACCAGGGTCAGCGGGCTCGATAATTCTCGCCTCGGTGCCTACTCCAGTCAGGGACCACACTCGGCAACTCTGGGCATTAGCTTGCCTCATCTTCACAACGGCCCCCCCAGACCGCCGGGGATGCTTGGTCGCACCTTAGAGATACCCATTAGGGACCATCTCTCAGGGTGAGCCAGGACGGGTTCCCCAGCGGTCGAAGCACTCCGGGAGTCGATTCTAGCGCTATATAAACCCACAATTAAATTAAATTAAATTTATTGCGGCTGCTCACAAGATAAGTACTCTCTGCACTTCCATGAGTTAACTGTATCTGTAGCCTAGTACCCCTCCCCGTAAAGGGAATATTATTAGGTTTGTTTTCACCTTTGTGTTGCCTATACCTTTGTTATTTATCCTTATTCCACCCTTTGTGTTGCCAGTACGTTTACAGTTTACCATTTCTTGCTGTGTGCTCGTGCTGCTTGGCTTATACATTTCTGTCCTATTCTAACATTTTACCCCTTATGGCTTACCTTTAGAATCTGTCATCACTTAGAAGCTGCCACCGCTTCTTCGCAGGAGCCAACGATTCGCGGACTCTTCAATTGGCTTGTTTTCAAAAACTGCGCTGTCTTAGGCCTCTGTGCTGTGTGGGCCGTAATGACGCGCTGGCCCACCGTGCACCACTGCATGTCTTCTCGATTTCATAGCCCTCTGCAGCTTTGCCAAATCTGTCCCTCCACCTTTTGGAGTCCTGGTGCGACACGTGTTTATCTGGCTCTTGTCCCACCAGCAATATGGAAGAATAACATTTTAAAAAAAAGAAACATAAAGAGAAAGGAAAAGGGAGATTTGAGGAAAATAACTCTGCCAGCCGACCACGCATTCGATGTGTTTGTCAGCACCATTTTAGAAGATTGATAACACTATATTAAGAACAATGGGAGCAGCCATTTTACTGCATTGGCAAACACCTAGCGTCACATATTCGATTTCTGGCAGTTGTAGTCCATTTCTTTGGCCCAACTGTTCAGTTCTTGAAGCTGCTGCCTTATCCTTTCCCCATTCTATTAACTCACAGGTATTTAGGTTGTCCTTGACTCACCCTCATCCTTTTCATTACATTTCTAGAGTCTCTTGGTTATGCCTTTGTTATTTTAATTTTGCCTGTTTCTGCTTCCTCGCGGCAACATGTCTGAGGATCAGTTGTGTGACAGAATTGAGCGTAAAATTGAGGACATGGTTAATATGACCCTTGAAAAAATGATGTGGTCGTTGGATGACTTATCAAAAAAGAAGAGGGGCCCCTTCAAGACCAAAGGAGTAGGGCACTATTCAGTGCGAAAAGAAAAAGTCCTTTGGACAAAGCTACGTAGTCTACGTGCTTGACAGACTATTACACTTAAGACCTATCCGAAGCCTCACTCACTCACTCTTACTAGAGATGATTAGACCATATGTAGTCAACAAATGAATAAAAAACAATAAAATAATATAAAAAACCAAGATATACAAAAAATAAATGTATTCACAAAGTCACAAATAACAAGCAATGGCATAGCCAATAGGTCTCGCCTTTGGGACCTTATAAGTGTTTAGCCATGCAACAGTTGCATAACTAAACACTTATAAGGTCCCAAAAGCGAGACCTATTGGCTATGCCAATGCTTGTTTTTACTGCTGCTATTGAAGCCTCATGGAGAACATCAAAGCTGCCGCGCGGCCGCGAAAGATAAAGTAATCGCGGTAAAGCGCGGCGCGCACGCCCGCGCTCATGCACTGTAGCTCTAGGCTGGCCTGGTAGCACTTTTTGGAGCCCTCACAAAATGTCTCGCCAGACCAGCGCATGCGCTGGGTCAGGCGAGACCTAAAGAGGACCAATGCAATCATAAACATAATATCTGGCAATACTCGCATAAACAATTCATAATTACAATGAATTAGCAAAAGACGTGAACAATAAATACTTAAAGAGAGAGAGTATAAAACAGACAAACAGCATATGTCTTTTAAAATTTTACATATCCGTGATATAACAATGCATTTGGCGCGGAACTTGGTGTTTTTATAATTTTCCACTCGTTCCCTCGCCCGTGTTCACGGATTATGTGGTTAGAAGGGCGTCAACGCGTTTCGATGGGTGTAAAATGTATCCATCTTTCTCAAGACATCGTTGGATGACACCATTAAACCATCAATAAGAAGCTGGAAGATTTTTTTAGCCATGGTAAGATTTTAAAAAGGATAGAGCAGCCTGAAAGCTCAGGATGGCTAGCTAAGACTCAAAGGAAAAGAGCTTTAGATGATAGCCTGCCTAAAAAGGCAAAAAACGTCTAAATTTACTGGGGAAGAGCAATCACGTGAAAGTAACGGTGACAAGATCAGTGCCTTGGGAACTACGGATGGTCAGCAGAAAGGCCCGGATGTTCGCATTTGCATCAACAGTGATGAAGCTTTTGAGCCAGATATTGACCTCTCCTATTCGTCAGATTTTGATTTCGCACAGGACGACATTAAGGTCACATGAGAGAAGGCATCTAAGGCCTCGGGACCGAAAATGGGCATTGTTTGGGGAGGATATGTTTGACCCACTCTTAATTAAGCATCCCTTATCCCCTGAATGGACACTGTCTCAGCATGTTGCCTTCTGTCTTAGAAAGGAAATCCCCAAAGAGGTATGGTCTCGTCTAAGATCTGAGTGCCCCCTGCATTCCCTCTCTGACAAGATTGCAGTGACTGCAGATTTGGATGCCAAGGTGGTGGCATTTATTAACAAAAGTGGCAAAGATCCAAGAAAGGGACTTGACAAGCCTTGAAGTCCATCTTGGATAGATTGCTCTGCGTTATTGGTCCTCTCACAAACATGTTCGAGCTCGCTGAAATGGCCTATCTCAACAAGTTACTAGTCAACCCCAATAAGCTGCGTAAGTGTTCCCATAGGGCTATCTGTCTCTTGGGGAATGTGAACACTGCTCTCTCCAATGAGCATCCTGTTCAAAATCGATCCAAAACGTATCGAACTAGGGAGCAAAGATAGGGGCCCTTCCTCTCAAGGACACCTATTCAGAGATGAATTTATTAAATATATCTTCAAGTATGTAGGAGTTTTTAGCTCCACTCAGAAGTCCCAGAAGGGCATCAAGAAAGTGTTCCAGGACAGGGTTTTTAGAAAGGCTTGGTTCCATTCAGACCCTTTTAGGGCCATGGTAGAAGGTTTTCCCAAATGAGCTTTGGTTCCTAGCTTCTGTGACAGATCCTCCAGAGGAGATCGGAGACAGAGAGCTTTTTCCACATGTAAGAGTTTTAAAAGACCCCTCAGATACCTCTATGAGGGTGGGGGGCAGGTTGGGCCAATTTTGTGGGAGTTGGAGGTTGGTGACCCAGGGCCCCTGGGCCCTGGACACTGTCAGGGGATACAAACTTGAGTTTATAGACTCCCCAGTTCATGTGACGGCAACCCGGAAAATAAGAATCTCAGACGAAGGTACAAGACTGGTAACACGAGGTAGAGGACTTGCAGGTAAAAGGAGCTATTTGGGAGGCCTCGCACCCCAGATTTTTCCTGGTCGAGAAGAAAGACAAGAACACGAGACCAGTAATAACCTCAATAAACTTGATGGAGCTAAACGAGTGGGTGGTCTATCACCACTTCCAAATGGAGGAGATTACCTATTAAGGGATGTCCTGAGGAAAGGAGATTGGTTAATGAGACTGGATCTCAAGGATGCATATTTGGCTATTCTAATTTGGCCTCTCCATCAAACATTCCTTCAGTTTACCTGAAGGCGCAAGCTCTGGCAGTTCTACAGTCTCCTGTTCGGCCTCTCCTAAGCACCTTGGTTCTTTACCAAAGTTCTTTGCCCCATTGCAGCTTGACTGGGTACGGGGAGTGAGACTAATTATTTACCTGGACTATATTTTACTTATGAGTCAGTCCAAGGAGATGGTCTCCTATAATACAGAAATAACTATCCATCTTCTAGAACATCTGGGCTTTGTAATAAACCAAAAGAAGTCTTTCCTGGTTCCAAGTCAGAAGATGCAGTTTCTAGGCTTTGTGGTAAACACACTCCGGGCAGAGGTGAATCTACACCGGGAGGTATTAAAGAAACTGCGCAGGGAGTTAAGAATGGTGCTAGAATTAAGGAAAGTGCCTGTATGGGCTCTTGCAAGGATTCTGGGCTTGTTGTCCTCTACGATTCAGGATATATTCCTAGGCCCCTTGTACTACCAGGCCCTCTAAAGACTCAAAGCAAAATGCTTACAGACAGATTCCTCATACTCCCAAATGTTGTTCTTAGATCAGGAGTCAAGGAAGGAGCAGCTGTGGTGGCTCAGGAACACAGAAGTGTGGAATGGTAAGGCCATTTACAAGGAGGAACTGGAAGTAGTGATAGAGTCAGATGTGAGTTTAGAAGGATGGGGAGCGAGATGTGCAGACTCATCCACGGGCCAATGTTGGACAGATCAAGAGACGAAGTTACACATCAACTGCTTGAGATTGTTGCCAAGTTCTTTTGCAATTCGCTGCTTTACCCCAGGTATGATGAGATGTTGTGTGATGCGTATGAACATTGTTTAGGCCATGAGTTACATCAACAGGATGGGTGCTGCACATTCCAAGGGTCTTGCACATTTAACGAATAATTTTTAGGGGTAATGCTTGAGCAAAGGAATTTTTGTTGTGCCCTAACATTCCTGGTTCAAGCAATGGTGTGGTTCACTGGTTTTCGCAGGATTTCAAGGATTCCAGCAAGTGGAGGTTGAACAGGAGAGTGTTTTTGAGTATTCAGGAGGGATGGGGTCCCTTATAGGTTGATCTCTTTGCGGGCAGGGTGAACACACAGCTGGCGAGTTTCTTCAGCTGGAGACCAGACCCTCAGGATTGAGGGGTAGATGCCTTACTCCATGACTGGAGGGGTTTAGCACCTTATTCTTTTCCTCAGTTTGCCATGATTCTGAGAGTCCTCTTGCATGTACGGAGATGCAGGGAAACGTCCGGGGTAGTAACACCCCTTTGGCGGTCAGAGGCCTGGTTTCCAATCATGCTGGAAATGGTAATGATCTTTCCTATCCTAGTACCGACGTTCAGGGATTTAATCCTAAGACCAAGAGGGGAATTCTATCCTCTCATGGAACACGGTCTGCTAGTTCTGATGCCCTGGAGGATTTCAAGAGATAGTGGTGAATCCCAGGGCTTTCAGCAGATGATTTCTGACTCGTGTCTGAGTTGTGGGCATCTGGAACAGGGAAAGTATATTGACTGGCTTGGAACAAATAGGTTTATTGGTGTGTTCAGGTTTACGATCCCGCTTCAACAGATTAACTATCTAACAGAGTTGTTTGGTTCAAGTTTGTCTTACAGAATAGTAAATGTCTACCGGTCAGCTATAGGGGAGGACACTGCTTGGTAGATGGTGTATCTGTAGGACAGAATATACCGACTAAGAAAATCATGAGTAGCATGCGAGTACTGAACCCACCTACAACAAGGTATAACCCCTCGTGGGATGTTAAAGATGTTTTACAAGTTTTAACCAATTGGGGTGAGAATGCTACCCTTTCTTTAAAGCATATTTCTTACAAACTTGAGTTTTTACTCTATCTGGTGTCTTTTAGGAGGACTTTGGAAGTAAGGGCACTGGATGTCACCATCAAGGCCTATCAGCCTGAGGGAGTTTATTTTTAAATTAAAAGGGTAACTAACACATTGTCTACCACTATTTTCTACCCTTACTTTGAGTTGAATGAGAAGCTTTGCATTGTTAAATGTCCTTGAAAGAGTATGAGAAGAGAACAATGGGTTTGAGGAATAGTGTTGCACAATTGTTGATTTCTATCAGGTGGCCTCATATGGCAGTGTATCCCCCCTACCTTGGCAAGATGGATTAAAGAAGTAATGAGGGAAGCTGGCGTGGTTGTCAATAGATTTGGTGCTCATTCTCTCAGGGGTGCATCAGCATCAAAAGCTTTTGTCATGGGGTCTGGTTTGCAAGACATCCTAAGAGCTGCGGATTGGTCCAATGAGAATACGTTTAAAAGTTGTTATTTTAGACCTGTGGCAAATGCAGTTGATAATGCGTTAACTTCACATTAAACTTACATAGTGTTAGCCTCCATGTCCTTACATAAATTTAGATTTTTCACAGCCTAGTGGGCAGAAAATGTGGATTTATTAAAGACACAGAGGCTAAGATTATCTCACTGCATTGGATAACCACACTGATGAAGTAACAAATGTTGTTTCAATTTTCTTTGAGATTAAGAAGATTGGATTAAAATGCCGTTGATGAAGCATTCATTGTTGAAGTTTGTTTCTGTGTTGCAGTTATCTTGTTCGCGGCGCTGGAAGAAGGAAGATGGCTGCACATTTCGTAATTTATACTACTTTAGAATGTTTGAACGTTCTGAATTCTTGTTTCTTGTGCATGGCAACATTATCCTCATGGTATTATCTCTGTATGCTGTGGTTTCTAAAGTCTTTGCTAATAAAAAGATTTTGAGCGGGCAATAAAGGATCTTAGCCTTTGTATCTTTAACAAAATCCAGATTTTCTTCCCACCAGTCTGTGAAAAATCTGCATTGTTGCACCTATCACTTTGTCACTCTTCCACTTGCACTGCAAAGACACCAAGAGCACCATTTATCAATTTGTATTTCTGTAAATTTGCATTGCTCTAAAATATATGTTGTTATGTTATTAATTAATTTATTTTTCATTTTATTCAACTAAGGGGGTCCCCTCTAGCATGTGACTAGGCTATGCCCAAACCATTACTGTTCATAAATGAATCCAATTCTCTGACATTATCTTGTCTACCATAGGCAAAAACTAGACTTTAAAGGCTCTATTCCAAAGCTCATTGATGGTGCCCAGGGATTAATTAATACACCTCATCATTTTCAGAGTTAACATGGGTCTTTCAGTAAGAATGTGATGCCAATTCAAGGACAGAGTTATGTCGTGGTCTGTCCGAGCATTGTTTAGGGTAGCATTGTATTTGGTGTTGTATAGGAATTGAGAATCCATATATTCCTGTATGCAGGAAGTTACGTACTTAGCCCATCATTTTACCTTCCTCGCTTCTCTCCAATGAGCCACATGGCCACCACCGGACAAAAGATCTATGGGAATGACATGGTGTAACATTTTGGTAGCAAATCTTGAAGATGGTGAGGCAATAGTAGCTGCATCTGACCTGGTATTCACGTTAGGAAGGGTTCTGTGCTTGTTTGCACTAAACATATAATTCTGAGTGCTTCCTTTTGTTATTGGTAATTCGCTGAGGATCAAGTAAATCAAGAGACCTCAATTTAAAGAAAGTAAAGTGGACGGAATCAGTGTCACATGCTGCTGAATACAAAATTGTTCAAAACATCTGAGTCACATAAGCAAATCATAAAGTACAATAAAAGGTATCCATCCAGTTCAACCATTACTTTGCCAACTATTACGGCACAGAGTTTTACAATTTAGGAGCTGTTTATGCATCTTTTATTAATTTTAAACATTTAGAACAGATTGAGTTTTTAACTAGCATAGTAGAATATCATGAGATGGGAACATCAGCCAGGAAATAGTTTCAAATGTGTACCAAGAATAAAGTTTTTTTATCTGTTCTGTTTCTCATTAGCTTGGCAGTGGGGACAACAACGCTGATTAGGGCTTAGCTTTTTAGTTTTCTGTCTGTTATTGCGGATTTATAAATGTGCATTGTCTGAGTTAAAGAAACCTTATAGATAATCGAAACTGCTTTTCACGTCTCAGCGATTGCTCACTGTTGGGGCAGAAAAGTTCCACCTCTCTGTGCAGAGTGCGCACCGCTTCCCTGTGTTTCCTATAGCGAGTCTTTAAATCTTTTGAGATTTTAGCTTCAGGGCACACAGCATTCATGAGATTAAAGTAAAGAACTGCATGGAAATTGAATGTGCCCAGAGCTAGGCTCTGGTCTGGATGGGCGCACCATGGACACCCTTGTTTACTGAGCGTGACTACCATCAGCTGACTGGGTGTGGTGGATGGACCATGGTGACAGCGAATGATTATATTTGCAGGACATAGAGTGTGACCTACTAATCTTCTTTCTCAAATGTATCTACCAGTTCCCTGCATCATGGTCCTTTGTGTCAACTGTGTGGGACAGGGATGCCTCATCTATGATTTAATGTTAAATGTAGAAGTAGGATAAACTGACGCCAATGTGCTGTGTTTGTCTGATACAGTGAGTAATCCATTTTAGATCCTTTGTATGTGTATGATACCTAATATGGAGTGTGATGTGAGTTTTCCAGGCAGTGGTGGGATTTAAAGGGCTCCAGCAAAGCATTCCTCATATCCTTTCAAATTGACCAGGATTAAGCCTCTGTTGAACTGGAGCACGTATATCTTTAATGTACATACGGGTGAGCAATGTAACTCGCTCTGCGCAGGGGATACAAGCAGATCAACGTTGATAACATGAATAGAGTTGGTCAGGTAGTGCAGCTGGTGCTTTGCTGGGGACTCCACATTGAATGTGTGACATAACTGAGAGAAGGAAGCCTCAAGATAAGGTTGCTGCATTGTGGGTGCACATGTGCATTGGTGCCTCCAAACTAACCATATTGATGTTCTGAAGGTGAATGAGCAATAAAGATTCCTTTAGATTTTGTTGTTATCTTGTCTCATTTGCTGTGCATTCAAATACAGAGGTCAAATGTCAGGCTATGTATTCTGACAAATGGCTGCTTATTGTTTTAACATGGAGACTGGTGTTTGCTTTTCTCTCTCTGATCACATAGTGAGAGGATTTTGTGAAGAGAATAATGTGGCAGTCTTGCTGGTATGAAAGGAAAGGCTGAAGGATGTTTTTTTTAATCCAACACACAACATTTGAATACCTAAGAATGAACTGTACAAATATTTCAAAATATTTCAGCACTTAAGAAAACACAAATTGAGTGCTTTTTGGGTAATTCTAAAGTGTGATGGAAACAAAGAATTTAATAGGTTCAAAGCAGTTCAAGACATTTTACTTGGTGATGCCCAAATGACAAATATTTGCTGAAATCAATTTTCACACATTATTGTCTGTGGATATACAGTTTTATCAGTAACACCGTCTGTTCAAAATTAGTTGCCCTTCCAATGTAAAATGTACTGTAGGTAATTGACAATGGCCTACCATACAATGCTTTAGTAATATAGTTACCACAGTGTAATCCAAAATTCACCACCAACTACATACTGCGTCCTTACCAATCTCTTGCTGAATTAGCATGGCTCATTTGATAAACTTGTTCTTTATGCAAATCTTGTGTTTGTTCCAGCACCACTGGACGTTTGTTGCAGTTCTGGAAGTAGCCACATGGCCAAGCTGAAATCGGCCTGAGGGACCCTCCCTGGCTGACAAGTCAGAAGAGTCACATTGTGAAGGAGGATCAGAGAGTGAAGGTGCATTGTGGTCAGTGGAGACACTGCTGGAGGGAGACACTGAGAAGTTCAATGCCATATTGCAAGCCATATGCGCACAAAGGCAGTGCTTTAACATAAAATAGACCTTTTGCACCAGAAATTTACAGGCAGAGTGACTGAGACTGAATCTACTCTAACATTAATGTGCCTGACGGTACATAGAGCTGCATGAGCAAATGAAGGAGTAGAAGGTGGAAGTGGCGCTCCATCGTAAAGGTGAATATTTCTAAAGGGCGTTCCAGGCACAACATTAGTAGACTGTTGGGCATCCCAGAGAATGTGGAGGACTGGAGTACCAAGCTCTTTCTGGAAATTTGGTTAAAGGACAATGTATATGTGGGAATCCTTCTGCTGCTATTATTTGTGAAAAAAAGCACACAGAGTACCATGGCAACCATTTCAACCTGGAGTATCTACTAGCCAGGCTCCTCAACTTCTGAGATTAGGACCACATATTGCAAGTTGCTCGGGAGCAGGAGCACTGGACTAATTACCAGTAGCAAGATACATGTTTACCCTGACTATAAAAACCAGGTATAGCATTTGAGGCGTGATTCCTTGTGCGCAAAAGAAGTGCTATGCAAAAGAGATAGTAAATATATCCCACCATACCTGGGAAAACTCCAGGTCAGCACGGGACTTCTTTGCTTCCCGAAATGAGGCCTGGACCTGGATGGAATCTGTTGGAATGCCCAGGGTGGACGACTTGGGCTGGGAACACCGAAGCAAAGGTCCTGACACATGACCCACAAAGGAAGGAGGGAACTGCACGGTTGACTGACAACAGAGCAAGCTGCAAAGGAAAGAGAAAGAGAGAGTGGTAGCTGAGGCCACCACCTACAGTGATTGTGGGGTCCCGACATCAGAAACTGAGCATGAACACTCTGCTGTGTCGTATGGCTTGTACTTTCTCAAGTAAAACTGCGCGTTTGTTGGACAACATAAACGTTGTACCCGGTGAGAGACTCATTCTGAGCACCCCTCTGGATATGTTGGCCTATAGTCCTGCTAATTCACAGTGCACCCTCTGTACGCATAACCTTACTAGGTAACAAATGGATGTGCAACCACAGAACATGAAAATCCTGACTCCCCAAGGAAACTGTGGTTACAGATCTAGAACCCTTTCGCTTAGTCACTTATGCATACCCAAATAAATACACAAGAAATACACAGTGTGCGGTTGCAGTATTTATTGAAGCATAGTGATTCTTGAGTAAAATACTTGTGCTGCAATGTTTAATAGAAGGAAACAGAAAAATGTGATTAACATTACGAGAATGGTGAAGATGAACAATTTAACCATTTTGCTGATTACTGCTATGAAATTTTCCATACTTCGTTGTATATTGCAAAAAGCATTTTTGACGTGGTCTTGAGCGGACCTAGTAAAAAGTCCTCTAATCCCATGTCATCAGAAAGAAGGGACAAGAGTTGTTTCACCTGAGACGATGTTGAGGTTTTTAGCCAGTCAAGGCATAACTTCCCAACACTGTAAGTTGTAACCACCCCCCTAGTGTTTTGTCTGAGTGTATCTTGGGTCAGGCCTTCTGATCTTAAACCCATAGGTCCAACTCAAATAGCGATCTTGACATTCGTTAGTTTCTAACGACCACACTAACCATCCCTCTTGATTGGTGTCTGAAGAATTGTATGAGCGATTGCGAAGCATAGAGTAGTGTCAAATGTTTCCCCTGTGTAATTTGTGATTTTTTTGCCAGTTCACAATTTGTGAGAATGTGGAATGTTTGGTGCATTTAAATCTTTTCCTAGCCAAGCCAAGACTTGAGGTTTGTCGCACAGTTTTGTTCAGGAAAATCATGTGCTGTGGCATAAGGCATGCTCTAAATAAAGCCTCATTTCCCAGAACCTGCCAATCTTTACTTCCCCAAATGGATTTTAAATCAATAGTGTTTTTCCAAAAGTTGAACCCTTGTACAGACAACTGGAAAATGAGTGATGCATAATATATCAGCTTGGTGCTTCTGAGCCCGTGTGGGTGTTAATTTGTAAAGATAAGGCTCAGGATCAGCTGTATTTTGACCTGAAAAAATTGCAAACTTCTGTGCAAATGCTTTTGACCTACCTTTCAGTGGTGTAGGGCAGTGTACCCATTGTGTATAATTAAATACTGATTGTGGAGTAGTTGCTTTATGCAGGAAATTGTGTACATAATGGTGAAAACATAACATTTCATCATAATTAGCCGTGTGTGGAAATCAGTTTTCCAATAATCCATGATGCGTAGTAGATTAATGAAGAAAGTTTTATTCCATCAAAGAAACTCCAGTCACCAACGCAGAGAGCATAAATGCCAACTGTCTCTCTTCACTTGCCATTCTACTATATACATTCCAAGTGGAATTATCTGCAGCAGCAGGGAACACAGTAGAAAGAGACAAAGGGTACAGGGATACATTACATTGAGATTGGTCAAGGATGCATAATATGAAAAGATAAGATGCAGCATATCACACTGTGCCCTCATACATCTTGTTATCATTAAAAACAGTTGAATGCTAAGCGTGGCTTGGCGAGCCAAGATGGTGGACGCACCATGAGTGTGCTCCCGGACACCTCCGCCATCCGCTCATGATCCGCCCATCTAGAGAGCCATCCGACCATTAAACTAGTGGCCGGGTCACTGTCATACTTCTGGCTGCACTTCTGGCTGCAGGATTTTCATTTGTGTGACGCCGCGCCGGGCTCGGCCTCCCGGCGGGGACCTGCATTCAAGATGGCGGCTCCCCCGCGCTGATCAGCGTGTCCTGTGGCCTTCGGACCTTGCTGGTTGTTCCCCGGTCTGAGTCCTCTGCACATTAGGAGGGGCCCCCTCCCCCGTGATCGGGGGGTCCGGAGTTGAGCTGTGAGCTCCGGAGCGCTGCCTGTGCATTTCTCCGGTTTTGGTGTTTTGGAGTGGGCGGCTGTGAGGGCCCGGCCTGGCCCGCCGATCCTGTGTCTGCCGTGGTCGCCCGGGGGCTGCCCCCTCGGCCTCAGCCCACCGGAGACTCCCGCTGTCGCTCCCTGGTGCCTCCGTGGCGTGGCTGACCCATCGACCGCCACCTCGGGCGGTGGGGACTGGAGTGGCCTGGCTGCTCATCAGACGGCCGGAAGATCCTTGCCTGACCGCGGCGGCCAGCTGCATCTGCCATTGTGCGGCCCTCTACCTGTGCCCGCCCGTATTGCGGAGCCTGGAGGCCCGACGGGGCTGCCGTGGTGCTGCCTGCTGTCTCCGGTCGTCTGGGGCTGCGGGCTGCCGGTTAGCGGTGTCGGCCGCTGGAAGAGAGGTCTGCGTGCAAGGAAGCCTGACGCTACACTGCCTCGGCGGCTGGCGGCACCTGAGAAGGCAGAAACTACTTTTTGTTGCGTTTTAGGTGAGGGGAAAAAGATCCACATCCCTTACTCATCATATAATAAGCGTGTATTGTCTTGTACTTTTTCTGGCCCAGAAACAGGGGGAGAAACCCCTATCCCCCTAAAATGAAGTAGGATGAGTTTAGTGTGTCCGGGCAAGAGTTTGGATTTTTATGGTTGATTATGATAAAATATCCAATTGATGCAAGTATATCAAGTGATACTGGTGAGAAGTTTGTGCTTTTATTTGTTTGTCAGAAAAGAACAAGGATGGCACAGCCAACACGTGTTTCGCCCTCTAACCGGCCATCAGGCCTAGGGCTTATTCAGGGCTGAGCAGGGATAAAATTGCCATAAGAGTTCATAGCACCCAGTCAAGTGGATCATATAGTTAGTATATGAGGGTGTGTTAGGTGGGAATAGAGGAGGAGGGGTGAGGAAGTGAACAAGTTGTTGAAGGAGACCCGTGAAAAGAAAGGAAGGAGGGAAGAGAACAGAGTTACAATATGAGAGAAGGGCAAGGGTTGTTCCCGAAAATTAAGGTGTAGTTGCAAGGAGAAGTATATGTGTGGGTCAATGGAGGATAGATATTATGTGGGGGTCAACATTAGTGATTGGGGTGGTCATGCAAGGAGCGGTTAGGTGGTGTGGAAAGAGGGGGGATGTGATAACGGTATTAGGATCATTTAGATGGTGAGGGAGAGAGATAAATAGAAAGTAGGAAGAGGGTAGGTTGGCATTAGCGGAGGAACATTACATACAATTAAGACATTTGCATGATTGTTTACGTTCAGTCAAATACAAACAGAATGACAAATATGATAGAGGAAGGTGAATAAATTACGAGATGTTTGAGAAACAACAAGTAACGATGGCGCGCGTATGCAAAAAGACATTCAGAGCCAATGGCAATTGACGATGTACATGTTTGTAAAGATTTCATAATTGCAATAATTTTGACAGCGTATGTGTCCAGGACAGGAGCGGGACAGAGACCCGTTCGTAACATGCATGTTTGTAACACCATCATGGTGACGAAGGCATTATTTCAATTTACAGATTCAAGCGAACATTCAAGATCACAAACGAGGGGAGAGCATGTCATACAAGAAGCCGGGTAGTCAGGAGAGTTAATAGTTAAGGTACAAATTCGTGATGGTAAAGCAATGACACGGTCAAGAGACGTCAAAAACATGATATGTAAACAAGGATGAACATGATACAGTTAATCACAAGGAATCAACGATACGATTATGGGTTAAATCAAATGCCAGATGGTAGAAAAACAGTATATAATTACAGAATTAATTGGAGTTCAGCGTCAAGGGGGTCCGGTCAGGTATGAAAGGAAGGAAGAGAAGTTTACTTTAGTCACATTATTTAGAGGTGGCGTCAAGAACAGTGAGGCGGTGATAGGGGCGGGCCGCGGGTCGGACGTGTCCTTCGTTTAAGATCAAGGTGATTTGGAAAATGCAGTATCATGCAAGTATTAATTATTAATAATCTTGTGATGTCATTAGAAATAATGGAGGCAGTAGTCATGGGCATTGTGGCAATATTGTGAAGTGTGGCTAGTTCAAGGTGTCAGAAGTGCTCATACGCGCTCGATCAAGGTAAAAGCGTAGGAATCGTACGTGAATGCCAACCGTTGCGTAATATGGTGCTTTATTTAAAAGTGTGTCGGAATTGTGAGACGTACAGGTGCGCTCGGCGTATTGAGTGAGCAAGGCCATGTGAGGTGCTCAAAAAGATCGAGATTCCCTTACCGGGAGGTCAGGTAATGGGATATCAAAATGATCGTGAGGGTTTGTCAACCCGAAGATTCTAAGAGGGAAATCAAAACAATGAAGAACAAATTGAAATGCGGGTCAAAAAGCCGACGTCAATTGGGACATAACGGGGGTGGTCTAGTAGCTCTTACCTATTGTCTTGGCTAATGCCAGGTGCCGATGGGTTTCTCCGATCGTGGCGCGATGTAAAGCCGGTAGGATTGTGCGCAAATAAAGTGATTGTCTGTAAGGTCTTCCGGGTGAACTGGAAGTGACGGTGAACTAACGACTGGCGCCATATTGGAGCGGGGTGTTTGGAGAGGAGCAGTTGACCAATTAGCAAGTAGGACGAGAAGGGCGGTTGCCATTTTGGAATGGGGAAAGGAGTTAGGTAAAGAAAAGCATAACGAATGAACATTTTATGGCTAAAAAGCGCGCTGATGAAAAAAGCAGTAGTATTACATCAATTATTTTATACATGCAGGCTTTCCTGGATGTTCTGTATTATTTAGAACATGTATCTGTTCATAATAAGGTGAAAAGAGATTGAAAGCTGGTAAATGAATATTCGGTTGAGCATGGTAACGTAAAGATAGTATCTCTGAGATTTCAGATGCAATATCTGTCAGTAGGGAATTGCTGCGTATTCTCTGGTAGTGTAGACGGTGCACCTCTTGTGGAGAGTTTTATTTGGATATGCACAGAGGTGAAGTCTTGGGGCTCAGAGGTACAGAAGGACCAATATGGGGGGAAGGAGAAGCAGTTAGTCATCTCCTAACCATACATGCATTTCCGCATCTTTATTGAGTCCCAAAGTTGTGGTTTTGTAGTTCAGGATGAGTTCACTCTCGCGTCTTCGTAGTTTCAGTTCACGATTTCCCCCTCGCTTGGTTTGGTGTATAATTTCCAATCCAAAGAATTGAAAGTCCTTTTTGTGGGGGTGAATGCCATCAAAATGTTCAGTGAGTGGGTGACCGGCAGAATGTTTGTGGATGTTGCGGTAGTGTTCCTGAATCCTGATCCGTAGTGGTCTGATTGTGCTGCCAATGTATGGAAGGTTGCAGGCGCAGATTATCACGTATATACAAAATTTGCTATTACAATCAATCCATTCTTTTATGGCGAATTCCCTTCCTTGTGTTATATGTACTCTTTTGGTTTTGCTGCAGCTTAGTTTGCAGATGCTGCAATTTTTGCATGTGTGGAATCCTGGAGAGACCTCCAGGATTCCACACATGCAAAAATTTTGTATATACGTGATAATCTGCCCCTGCAACCTTCCATACATTGGCAGCACAATCAGACCACTACGGATCAGGATTCAGGAACACTACCGCAACATCCACAAACATTCTGCTGGTCACCCACTCACTGAACATTTTGATGGCATTCACCCCCACAAAAAGGACTTTCAATTCTTTGGATTGGAAATTATACACCAAACCAAGCGAGGGGGAAATCGTGAACTGAAACTACGAAGACGCGAGAGTGAACTCATCCTGAACTACAAAACCACAACTTTGGGACTCAATAAAGATGCGGAAATGCATGTATGGTTAGGAGATGACTAACTGCTTCTCCTTCCCCCCATATTGGTCCTTCTGTACCTCTGAGCCCCAAGACTTCACCTCTGTGCATATCCAAATAAAACTCTCCACAAGAGGTGCACCGTCTACACTACCAGAGAATACGCAGCAATTCCCTACTGACAGATATTGCATCTGAAATCTCAGAGATACTATCTTTACGTTACCATGCTCAACCGAATATTCATTTACCAGCTTTCAATCTCTTTTCACCTTATTATGAACAGATACATGTTCTAAATAATACAGAACATCCAGGAAAGCCTGCATGTATAAAATAATTGATGTAATACTACTGCTTTTTTCATCAGCGCGCTTTTTAGCCATAAAATGTTCATTCGTTATGCTTTTCTTTACCTAACTCCTTTCCCCATTCCAAAATGGCAACCGCCCTTCTCGTCCTACTTGCTAATTGGTCAACTGCTCCTCTCCAAACACCCCGCTCCAATATGGCGCCAGTCGTTAGTTCACCGTCACTTCCAGTTCACCCGGAAGACCTTACAGACAATCACTTTATTTGCGCACAATCCTACCGGCTTTACATCGCGCCACGATCGGAGAAACCCATCGGCACCTGGCATTAGCCAAGACAATAGGTAAGAGCTACTAGACCACCCCCGTTATGTCCCAATTGACGTCGGCTTTTTGACCCGCATTTCAATTTGTTCTTCATTGTTTTGATTTCCCTCTTAGAATCTTCGGGTTGACAAACCCTCACGATCATTTTGATATCCCATTACCTGACCTCCCGGTAAGGGAATCTCGATCTTTTTGAGCACCTCACATGGCCTTGCTCACTCAATACGCCGAGCGCACCTGTACGTCTCACAATTCCGACACACTTTTAAATAAAGCACCATATTACGCAACGGTTGGCATTCACGTACGATTCCTACGCTTTTACCTTGATCGAGCGCGTATGAGCACTTCTGACACCTTGAACTAGCCACACTTCACAATATTGCCACAATGCCCATGACTACTTCCTCCATTATTTCTAATGACATCACAAGATTATTAATAATTAATACTTGCATGATACTGCATTTTCCAAATCACCTTGATCTTAAACGAAGGACACGTCCGACCCGCGGCCCGCCCCTATCACCGCCTCACTGTTCTTGACGCCACCTCTAAATAATGTGACTAAAGTAAACTTCTCTTCCTTCCTTTCATACCTGACCGGACCCCCTTGACGCTGAACTCCAATTAATTCTGTAACTATATACTGTTTTTCTACCATCTGGCATTTGATTTAACCCATAATCGTATCGTTGATTCCTTGTGATTAACTGTATCATGTTCATCCTTGTTTACATATCATGTTTTTGACGTCTCTTGACCGTGTCATTGCTTTACCATCACGAATTTGTACCTTAACTATTAACTCTCCTGACTACCCGGCTTCTTGTATGACATGCTCTCCCCTCGTTTGTGATCTTGAATGTTCGCTTGAATCTGTAAATTGAAATAATGCCTTCGTCACCATGATGGTGTTACAAACATGCATGTTACGAACGGGTCTCTGTCCCGCTCCTGTCCTGGACACATACGCTGTCAAAATTATTGCAATTATGAAATCTTTACAAACATGTACATCGTCAATTGCCATTGGCTCTGAATGTCTTTTTGCATACGCGCGCCATCGTTACTTGTTGTTTCTCAAACATCTCGTAATTTATTCACCTTCCTCTATCATATTTGTCATTCTGTTTGTATTTGACTGAACGTAAACAATCATGCAAATGTCTTAATTGTATGTAATGTTCCTCCGCTAATGCCAACCTACCCTCTTCCTACTTTCTATTTATCTCTCTCCCTCACCATCTAAATGATCCTAATACCGTTATCACATCCCCCCTCTTTCCACACCACCTAACCGCTCCTTGCATGACCACCCCAATCACTAATGTTGACCCCCACATAATATCTATCCTCCATTGACCCACACATATACTTCTCCTTGCAACTACACCTTAATTTTCGGGAACAACCCTTGCCCTTCTCTCATATTGTAACTCTGTTCTCTTCCCTCCTTCCTTTCTTTTCACGGGTCTCCTTCAACAACTTGTTCACTTCCTCACCCCTCCTCCTCTATTCCCACCTAACACACCCTCATATACTAACTATATGATCCACTTGACTGGGTGCTATGAACTCTTATGGCAATTTTATCCCTGCTCAGCCCTGAAGAAGCCCTAGGCCTGATGGCCGGTTAGAGGGCGAAACACGTGTTGGCTGTGCCATCCTTGTTCTTTTCTGACAAACAAATAAAAGCACAAACTTCTCACCAGTATCACTTGATATACTTGCATCAATTGGATATTTTATCATAATCAACCATAAAAATCCAAACTCTTGCCCGGACACACTAAACTCAGAAACTACTTTTTGTCACGGACCTCTTGGAGGAGCACGGGGTGCAGAGGCGTGTTAAGGGTCTCCCATCACCTGTCAAAAATCTCTTCTCCGCGAGACCCTTAACCAAATGAGTGGTTTATTGTGACGACGCCCAAGGCACTTGCAGCACTGGTATCACTTTGCCTTCCCAATGACCTCAATGTAAGGAAAGGCTGGCGCTGAGACGACGGAGTACCTGGGGGACATCGCCGGTGCCACCAGGCGGTCTGCTGAGAACAGAGCTCCCCCGCCACCCCCTGGGCCCAAGCAGCATCTCTGGGATTGGAGAACCTATGGAGTCCACGTGGGGGAGGCCTGCACGATTCCTGTTTGCCCTTGCTGAACCTGAGGCCCATGCTGCTGCTGTGGGTGCCACTGACGGTAGGTGGGAGCTCTGTGGCGGGCGGCGAATTCCTGAGCCTTGGACTGGTGGTAAGGAGTGTGGGTGCTGAGGCATCTGAGTTTGGGTGGAGGATTCGGCCGTCGGTCGGGCGGTAAGCGGGTGGATGGGGCCCTGTTTAGCACGGCTTCCTTCCCTACACCCGATCTCCTCCCCCTCTCCCCCACTCCCGGCGCGCCTCCTGCGACCTGTGGCTGAGGTGAACGGACCCTGCTGGACCTCTATTCTCCGGGCCTGGCACTGCCCATTACTGCGCTCCCGTGGTCTCCTGCCACATCAGTCCTGGACCCGCTACTATCCCTGCGAACATTGTGTGAAACCGCCCTGTGGAACATTCCGTGGCCCTTGCGGGGGTATCCCTGTTTAGCCCTGGAGCGGGGCCCTTCTCCCTCCCTCTTCCTCGACTCCGGCCCCGCATCTCGGGCGGCGGCACCTTGGCCCACGCCGAGGCCTTGCGCTAGCTGCTTGTCCCGGCTGACCCACTGCTCACCCGCTCTGGCTTGTTGACTTCCCACTGTGGGGTCTGCTTGTGGGGACGTGAGGAATCCTCGACTCTCAGGAGCCGCCATGGGCAGAACAGACAGGTCGGCGAAGACTCCGGCCACCCAGACTAAGATGGATCGCTTTACTACCTTGGAAGCGGGGGCTACCGGGGGCGTGCCTCGGCAGGAAACCCCTCCGTCCGCGGACTTGGCCACCATCCTCCAGGCCATCCACTCATCCCAGATCTCGGTGGAAGGCAAAATCGTAGAAGTGCGAGTCGACATGACTCTCATTCGGCAGGATCTCCGTAACGCCACTGCCTGTATTACAGAGACCGAAACCCGCATCTCCACTATCGAAGATGATGTTCAACAACTTAAGGGGCAGGTGGCCCGTCTACTCAGGAGTTGCACCGTCGGCAGAGGATGCTGAAAATTGATCTCGGCACAATAACCTCTGCCTGGTGGGCTTTCCGGAGGGGGTGGAGCAGGGTCGCCCGGCGGATTTCCTGGGGAAGTGGCTGCAGTCGTGGGTCCCTGAGGGCTCTCTCTCCCCATGGTGGGCCCACCGGTCTTTGGCCCCGAGACCGGCGCCAGGTGCGCCCCCCCGCCCATTCATCATGCGGATTCTCAACTTCAAAGACTGCGACATTGTTTTGGCTGAGGCCCACAAACAACAGAGGCTGCGCTACGAAAACTGTGCTATTATGATCTTCGCGGATTACACCCGCGAGGTTCAGGGCCAGCGTCGCTCCTTTGGGGAGGTCAAGCAGAAGCTGAGGGCACTCAACATTCAATACCGGCTCCTCTTCCCGGCTCGCTTGCATGTGGTGTTAGCAAACAAAACACTGTTCTTTGACGACCCGATGGCGGCCTGGACCTGGGCGACGGAGGAACGCCCCCTGCGGGCCAGAGATCGGGCGCTGGACTCGGGAGAGGCGGAGGGAGGTCTTGACCGCCCCGCTCCATTCGCTCCTCAACCTCAGCGTAATCGCTCCCGCAGGCGCCGTGGGCAGAGAAAGGTCAGTTCGGTCCTCCCCGCCAGGAAACTCACAGCGACCGGTGTCTCTCTTCAGGGGACCCTCGCCTGGGGGGCGCTCCGGCTCCTCTGGCTGCCTGGATGGCGGGGGTGCTTCGCCCGGGCCCTCGGCGATTGACCTTCCGGACCTCTCCCGTAGCCCGATGCTCCTGCACGACCCTGCTTGAACTGGTCTCTGCCTGCCGGGCCTAGCTCCGCAGCCGGAGATGGTGCTCCAACCCAGAACATTCTTACTTTCCCAATGGACTCGTATACACATATCCGGACATGAGGAGGGGTCCTCCACGCTATCCCATTCCCAAGCGTTTTAGTTTGGTTGTTACTCATTGGTTTATTGTTAGGGCAACAGATGCTTCCGTTCCTGAAGTGTAGGGTGTGGGCTGTGAGGGGGGTTGAGGGGGTGAGACCGTTGTCCCGTGTTTCAATTGTATTTTTGGTTCTTTTCCTTTTCTTTACTTCCGCTACACAAGCTTTCCTATGGCACCTGGATTTTCGCCTCATGAGACATACAGCTCTCCCTTCAGAGGCCCCGATTGACCGTTTTTTATGTTTTGGATGTATTGGTTCTGCCACACCAGCATCCACGAAGCACCCTGACGTACACCCGATAGGGCAGCCGGACTGGACCTCCCCTTTCAGACTTGTAGTCCCACTAACAATCCAAGCGCCATGTCTGACACACCATTGATAAACGCCCCCCTGCGCATCATGTCATGGAACGTTAATGGTCTCCTGGATCACTTCAAACACATGGCTGTCCTCAGATACGCGCAGCGCTCAGGGGCGGACCTATTACTCCTACAAGAATAGCACCTGCTGGGTAATCGTTGTCCCTTCTTAGCGCGGTACGGCTATGACAGAGTGTGGCACTCAGGTTTTACAAGGGGTTCCCGAGGTGAGCCGATCCTGGTGAAACGCTCCCTTCCCCTGGTGACTGTCCAGACGACTCTTGATTCCCAGGGCACTTTCGTGGCCCTCAGTGGCACCCTAAACGGCAACCCACTCAATCTGGTGTCCCTTTATTCTCCCCCCTCGATGCTGATGAAGATTCTAGCTCAGTCCGTTGACCTCCTGGCGTCCCTTCCCACTGGTCCCACATTTCTCTGGGGTGACTTTAATGCGGTCTCATCACCTGACCTTGACACGACAGGCCCTCCATCCCCTGGAAGAATTGCACAGGCCAAACAGCTGAGGTCTTGGTCCGCGTCACTAGGTTTATGCGATGCCTGGCGATTATGGCACCCTCACTCTAAACAATTCACGCACACCTCAGCGGCGCACCACACACAGGCACGCATTTACACCATCTTTGTTCCCTCTACGGATTGTCTGCTGGTTCAAGACATCTCCCTTCTTCCGAGAGGTATCTCTGACCACTCGCCAGTGATGATCCGCACGGGTCCGCCCCCACCTCTGTCCGACAAACTTGGAGGTTTAATGTCTGGTTTCTTCAGGACAAGGGTTTCAGGAAGGTGGTGAGGCAGGAGCTAACACAGTACTTTCTCTCTAATGAGGGCACTGTGTCTTCCCCTGGCATCCCATGGGAGGCGGGCAAGGCCACGATTAGGGGGGTCGCCAAGGGTCAACTCAAGCTCCAGCAACAAGCCCAGCTGGAAAGGATTACCTTGCGGGAGGCGCAGGCTCTGCGCCTCGAACGTACCTCGGCCCGATCCCCAGATGCTTCCGACACAAGACTTCTGACCCGGCTCCGGTCGGAGATCAAACAGCTGTCGCTGGACGCGGCCAAACTCCTCTGGCGCTCCTCAGTGGCCAGGGTGTATGGATGGGGCGACAAGAATGGCTCGCTCCTTCACCGCCTGGCTACGTACCCTAGGGCGAACCGTATAATCCCTGAAATAGCGGCACCAGACGGGTCACTGTGTCGTGCCCCATTGGAAATGGCACAAGCCTTTGCCGCCTACTAACACAAGCTCTACGAGGCCCGAACCCTATCCCTGTACCTTACGGATCTGATGGACGTGGAGGGTGGCCGCCTACAATGTGTGGACGCCGCCGCTCAAATCGATCTGGATCGCCCCATTTCCCGCGAGGAAATTGGTGATGCAATCGCTCTTGTGTCATCTGGCAAGACACCGGGCCCTGATGGCCTTCCTCAAGAATACTATTCCCAATTCCGAGATGTTCTCATCCCCCACCTGGACGCGTTATTTCGCGAGGCGGTGGAGAAGGGCTCCTTCCCTCAAGAAACGGACATAGCCACCATTGGAGTCCTTCCGAAAACCCAACCCCCCTCACCACAATGCGCCGATTACCGCCCCATTTCCCTCATCAACACTGAGGTCAAACTGTTCGCCACCCTCCTTGCCCAGCACCTCAAACCTCATCTGGGCTACGTTTGTCCACCCTGACCAATGCGGGTTTATGCCCTCTCGCGGCACTCGGCACGTCTTCGCAGACAGCACTCCGCCTTGGCCCACCGCCACCTCCTCACCCCATACCTAGCGCTTCTCCTGGTAGACTTTGAGAAGGCCTTCGACTCGGTGGGCTGGGGCTTTCTCCACGATGTTCTTGACATGATGGGACTCGGTCCCTGCTTTCGGGCCATGGTCAAGGTTCTGTACGCCCTCCCGAGGGCTTGTGTTCTCATAAACGGAGTCCTGTCGGAGCCCTTCTCGGTCTGTAGAGGGACGAGGCAGGGCTGTCCCCTTTCTCCCCTGCTTTTCGCCTTAGTGATGGAGCCCTTGGCAGCCTTGATGCGGTCTTGCGGTCAGGTGCGGGGATGGGAGTGGCCTAGCGCTGAACCGGATAAAATCATCCTCTACGCGGACGACGTCCTTATCTACCTGGCAAATCCTGCCCGGTCCGGTCCCCACTGTTTACGTATCCTGCAGTCCTTTGAACAGGCCTCAGGCCTCCGATTGAATCCCAACAAATCGGTCCTAGTTCCCCTCCACCTCTCACGGGAGTGCTTTGACTGGCAGTCCGAAATACCTCTACGTCGTCAATCATTCAAATACCTAGGGATCTGGGTGACCTTGCTGCCTGAGCTCAGCTTGGCCCTTAATGTCACTCCGCTGGTGAAGCGGGCCAGGGCGGACCTCCAGCGGTGGCAGTCGCTATCCCTCAACCCCATGGAGAGGGTGGCCCTTTTTAAGATGATGGTGCTTCCCCGCTTTCTCTATATGCTTCAGAACGCCCCCATGTGCTTTCCTAGGGCCTGGTTCCGTAAACTTGACGACTTAGCCAGCAAGTTCTTGTGGGGAAGGGGTAGGTCCAGGCTAGCGCTCAGTACTTGCAGGATCCCCTCGTTCGACGGGCGTTTGGGGATGACTCACCTTTACCTATACTACTTAGCCACACAACTTCTTTCCATACATGACTGGTTTAACGGGGGTGGTCGGACCCGGCCTATAGGCTTGAACTAGGAGAGCTGGGCCTTGCTAGATTCCAATCCTTTCTATATGGGACCCCGATTCCATCCCGTCTTCCGGAGGTGGCGCGCTCGGTGTTACTGGTCTGGCGGGCAGCACTGCGACAAACCAACTGGACACATACACTGACCCACTGTACACCCTTGTGGCACGGGACCTGGCTCAAGGAGGTGACCGGGCTTCGGGGGTTCGAAGCTTGGAACCTCATAGGCATAACGCAGCTTTGGGACGTGTGGGCGGGGGATCATATGCGTTCCTTTGAAGATCTCCGAACCAGGTACTCACTGCACTACTCGCAATTTTTTCGCTACCTCCAGCTGCGACATGCCCTACGCTCACATCTCACAACAGGCACGAGGTTGCCAGATCATAGCCCACCTGAAGCCCAGATTATGTTTGGGGTCTTGGGGAAAGGTGGCATTTCCCGCATTTACCGTACACTGATTAACAATACCCCGACTTCCTTGGACCGACTGAGGATGCAATGGGTGGTCTGGGTGGGCCCCTTGGAGGAAGAAAACTGGCGTGATGCCCTTATGGCCCCCAGAACGGTCACTGCCTCCGCTAGGTTGCGCTTGGTACAGCTCTATTCTACATGCTGCATATCTCACCCCTGCATGCCTTCATCGCGCAGGGCTTAGTCCGTCCTCAACCTGTACCAGGTGTGGATATGACCCTGCTGACTTCCTCCACATGGTTTGGGCTTGTCCCCTCTTGGCGGGAATTTGGCAGGGCATCGAAGAAGAACTCTCTGAGGTCCTGGGGTGGGAGGTTCCACAAAACCCTAAACACACGCTCCTGGGCATCACTGATGGGCAGGACGGGTCACGCAACGAAAAACTGTTCTTTATTACAGCTATGGTGGTAGCTAAAAGAGACATTGCGGCCTCCTGGAAATGCCCCGAACCCCCAGGTGTGGGGCATTGGCGGAATGGAGTGGACCGGTGCGCCACACAGGAGAAAGTCATGTATGCAGCACGTGGTTGCCTCAAGAAATACCGCAGAATTTGGGGGAAATGGTTGGAAGGGGGGGTCTAACTGGGAGGGGTTCGACTGTTTACATCTCATTTCTGCTTTATTAATGTCTGCATGTTGGGTATTGAGAACTTGTGCTTGTAATCCTCGATCATTGCAATACGGTGCGGATTGGCTGGTGCTTTTCCTTTGTAAAGTGAATAAAAATTTGTTTATCAAAAACAGTTGAATGCTGTAGATCATCTAGCATTTCATGTACTGTATCAATGTCCCAATCATCAGAGATAGCTCTAGGGGTGATAAAATTATGCAGAGAAATATTAAATACATATGGAATTTGAATCAATTCAGTGGGACCAAATATATCATAGGATACCTTTTCCCAAACAATTCTATCAGACACCGGAAAAGCAGAAATGTTCACCAGGGAAAGGTCTCTTCGCACTTTGTGTGATGAAGTATCGGGTTTTGAAACCAAGTTCACCAATTCAACAGCAGAGTGTTCTAGGAGATAGTGTCCGTAGAAAATCAAGAAAAAGACTGCCACAAAACCAATCCAAAGAAAAAGGAAAAATAACAAAATTGTAATCCAAATGTATATCCATAGGAGGATAAAATCTGTTTTTTCCAGCCAAATGTTGAATTCACACAATCTACCTCTGGGTTGTAGTGGTAGTGTGTCAGATGAATCCAAAGAGAAGTCATTAAAGTCAATAAAATAGCCTGAAGCTGCTTGATCTGTTTTTGGCAGCTCTGGATTCTTTGGAGAACTCAGAATAGACCCATTTGGTAGTACGTTGCGGTAGACACCTTCCTTGTCTGTTTGCCGAATTGAAATAAATGTTTCTGGAGGGGAGAAGAGGCTTTATCTTTGATCAAAGCTTCCATCGGGACTTCCCATACAGGAGTGTGAGGAGGCAGGTAAACTACCTAGGAGCCCTTTTGTCTTATGTGTCGAACCGGCCACATATTGTGGTTTGAGGAGATCTATTGACACAAATATCTTGTTTTTGCAACCAGCAAGGGGCAGTAGAAGTACAGTTCTCGTACCTTCAATGGCCAGAACTGGTACAGGCACTGTGTAAAATGGCCCGAGTTCTTTCCTGTCCACATTCTTCTTACGGACTAGTACAGCAATCTTGGGGATCCAACCTGGAGTTGCTGGTGCTTCTTTCACTTCTCCAGTGGCGTAATGTGTCTGCTGGACATTGCTCCGAGCTTCTCGAAAGTTGTTCAGATCCTTCAAAACATTCATTGATATCAAATGGTGTTTTTGCCACCACTGTACTGGGTCTGTCAAGGTCCGTACCCACATTCTAACCTCAAACAGGGAGTCCGACCATTCAAGGATTTTCTAGGCAGATTGTTTAGGGCTCTCTGGTCCTCGTACAGGTGATGAACCCAACTGTGACCTGAACCTAATACCCTCGCTGTTAAAGACTGCTTTAAGTCCAGCTTCTTCCTCTCCACTACCACATTTCCCTCAGGATGATAGGCGGAGGAGTATCGCAAGGCCACACCCAAGTTTCCCATGGTGTCTCTGTAGGTCTTTGAGGCAAACACCGGACTCCGGTCTGAATCGAATGTGGCTACTGCGTATGTCCCGCTAAAGACTTACAAATGTTTTATAACAGTAAGGGCATCAGCCGATCACTGTTGCCAAACCCTTGGGAATCGAGAGCAGGAATCCACTGTAACCAAGATCTATTTGTAAGACTCATCTGATTGTAAGGGGCCGCAGTGATCCAGATAAACACAAGCAAGAGGTTTGTTTGAGATCAGTAGAGGTGTCTGTGGTAGACGCACCATGGTAGAACACTTCATCTGCTGGCAGATGTTGCAATTGAAGATGAAGTCCTTGGTCTGTTTGTAGAGACCTGGCCACAAATAGCGTTGCTGCATTAGTGAACTTGGAGCTGCTTCTCCTGCACATGTAGATGCTAGGCCCTCGTGCGTATTTAACAGAAACAAGGGAACCCAATTTAGGTACACAAGGACCTTGGGTATCGATTTTTAACATGAACAACGGTCCTTGTAACTAGTAATTCAAGTCAAATAAATATAGAATGGAATCAAATCTATATTTCAACTATCCAGCCGGATAGGGAATTAATCAATTTTATTCTAAATTAACAAAGCACAGTTTGTACAAAGTGAAACATAAGAGTGAGGTAGTTTGTGACATAAGAAAACAAAACATTTTAGGCAAAACAAAACAGAAAGGGCTCGTTATGATTATAAAGAATAAAACAAGCGTGATAGTAAGCACAACCGTGGCACTTGTATAAGTAAAATTGGTAAGTGTACACGTTGTTTACAAAGGTCGACGATGTTTCGATCCCGTTTACAAGAATAGAGGGATCATCATCAGGACAACCAATAATTGCCAGTCGATGTTGACAGAATTACAATAACGATTGAAAATTGAGGAATCAATAAGCCAACATCAGTTACCATGGACCCAGGCTTGATCCTAGGGTCTGGGGGAAAGGATAAGCGGGGTTCCGTGGTTACAGGAACCTAGGTTTCCGGTGGAGAGTGTTGAGTCAGGGGCGGTGCCTTCAATAATGCCTTCAGCCAAGGATTCAGGCGGCGTGTTAACTGAACAGTCGATTCAAGCTGTGCTGGTTCTCGCCAATTGAGGGGAACCGAACCTCCAGGACGGTGAGTGCGTCGGGGTACAGCCGATCGGTGGATGCCGTTAGCAGGGGACGAGCTCAATGGTCCTGGACCATTGAGCCATTGAGCTCATCCCCTGCTCGTCCCCTGCTAACGGCATCCATCGATCGGCTGTACCCCGACGCAATCACCGTCCTGGAGGTTCGGTTCCCCTCAATTGGCGAGAACCGGCACTGCTTGAATCAACTAAAATGTTTTGTTTTCTTATGTCACAAACTACCTCACTCTTATGTTTCTCGGTACAGGAGTGTACCCCTCATGTGCTGCTATGATCAGCCCTAACTTTCGATCTGGATTTGGTATCACTCGATCACCCACTCCGGGAATCTGAGCAAACAGAATGTTTTGTACACTTAATTGGTAGGAGTACTTTGCTGGAAAGCCTTCCGGCAGGTGGGTGCCATCATGCGCAGTGTTGACAGCCACCATCATGTCTCCATCTATCCTCATACTTGAACGAGTAATTGCAGTAGTTTGCTCTGTTGCCTTTGCTGCATCGTCAGCCATGGAATTCCCTACAATGTGTATTTCTACACTGTGATGAATCAGTGTGTGTATTTTTTAAAAATTAATTTTCATGTAAATACACACGCAACCCCGCCGCCCATTGACTGGGCAACAGCGAAAACCAGAAGGAAATACAACCAACATCCCACCAATATCTATCTAGACCCACATCCAATGTCCCATAAAGTGTCCACAATACCCTGCAGTCCGTCTTGCATGAACGATCCAGTGCAATGATGTGGAGCAAAAAGACCCCCCACCCCCCCCCCCCCCCCTCCCGCTCAAAAACGTCCCCAACAAAGCCCCCCCAGCCACCCTCCCAAGCATGTCTCCGGCCACTAAGTTGTGCAAGAGAGCAGATACGCCTCTCATACCGCCTATCACACTCCCCATCACACGGGACGCAGCAGTGAGTTGGTCAAGAACATCAGGGGAAGTCGCCTAACATGGTCCCTTGGGCCTCCACCCGCCCTGTACTCCCACCTGCGGTGCAGGGTTGCTCAAGGGCCCCCTGGCATGTCCCCCTCCTCAACTAAAAATAGGACATTGAGGTGGGCTATTTTTTATTTGTTTTTTAAATTAAATTTGTAGCCCCATGAGCAAATCCCAATATTGTGCAATCCAATCTTGCCAAGTGTGTTGAAAGGTCATCATCCTTCAGATAGATATCATCGACATAGGACAATGCCTGGTCATCATATTATAGCAAACGTTGTTGAACCCAGGCTGAAAACAACCCTGGGCTGCTCTTATACCCTTGAGGCAAACAACAGAACTTCTTTAAATGGGGTCAAATTCCTGCTTTCAGGTGCTATGTTTTGGCAGAAAAATCCATTCAAGGTTTTTAGGGTTGTTTTGTATTTCTTCTGCACTATGTTATTCATTAGTGGCGCTCTAGGCGCATTCTGTAGAGAAGATTTAAGTGTAGCTGTGTTCAGATGTCTGTAATCTAATACTAGGTAATATGAATCACCAGGTTTCATTATTGGAAACAAAGGATTTTCATAGGGGAGGTGCAACTTTCTATTACACCTTGGTATTCAAGTTGTGTGAGCATCTCTCTAACTTGTTTTTTAGCCCCATGTTTAATGGGGTATGGTCTTTGAGGTTGTAGGGTCAACCTCACTGGTATAACGTGATAAGGGAAACCGTCATCCCACCCCACATGGTTGCAGTATAACGCAGGAGCATGCGCTAAAGTCCACTCCTTGGTGTATGAATGCTTTACTGTCTCTGGGACGAGGTCGGAAAAAGCAGTCAAAATTACAGTTTCCCTCTCTGGGCAGTCCATCACGAATTCAGGTGGCCAATCCTTGTCTGCCCATAGAATCTCTCAAAAGAGAACATTAATGTATCTTGGTACATCCTCCTCCAATTAGAGTTGTATCTCATGTAATCAATGCGGCACACTCACTCTCGTGTCCATAGTTTCCATCTGGACATAGTCACTCAATGCTACTGCCACCAGACAAACCATCAGCTTCCGGCGAACTATCGTGAATTCTACTGTGCTGTGCAGCATGATCAGATCCCACTCCCCGCTCAGAAGCGGTGTCTCCAATATCCGTGGCATGTTTGACTTTTTTGCCAGCCACCTTTTTCATTTTGAATTGAGGGTTGGACTGTTAATGTTTATCGTCCCTTTTTAGGTCGAGGACCGCCGGTCTGCCGAAGGCAGAACCGGAAGTCAGAGATTTAATGACTTGGAGAAGAGGGGCTTGAACCCGCCCCTCTTCTCCCCTGTTCTCCATTGGCTGGCCTCTTCAATGCTGGCCAGCCATTGGAGAAGAGGTCCCGTCACTCCGATCAGGCCCCGTCCTTTTCGGATCGGGGGGCGTGTTTTTTGCAGAAAGTCTAATTATCTCCTCCAGCCAATAGCTGGAGGAGATAACAGCAAAACACGCCCCCGAATCCGAAAACGACGCTGCGTTTCTCCGAGGCATTTCTGCTCTGCCTCGGAGAAAGGCGGCGGTGTTCGATGACTGCTTGGAAATATGCTTTTTACAAAACGCTACGGACTTTCCCTTCGACCTACCTCCCAGTGGTATTTTTCATTGGAGCCTGCGATTCTTGCAAATAGAAAGCGTAAGCGTGTATCTCAAACAGAAACTGAAACTTCTCTATCAAGGGGAAACATCACTGCCAAAGTTCAGAGCTTGTGAAAAAGCGACCAGCGAAATCACTTGCTAGTTAATGTTCGGGGGGGGGGGCTAAGCAAATATTTCGGGGGGGGCTGAATCTTTAAACAGTAGGCAGAGTGGCGCTGATTTCGGGGGTGGGGGGCTGAATCTAGGCAGAGTGGAGCTGCGGGGGTTCTTAGAAGGGGTGAACCAACAGCGAGGCCTCATTAACATGCAAATGGTCTTTTTAAAGACCTGTGAAGTGCTTGGGCGCGGCTTTGTGTCTGCCCGGGAAGCGGTCTCATCCCGGGCTGCCACACACGACGGGGGGGGGCTGAAGCCCTTTGAGTTCAATGGGTGTTGCGCGCCTGATCACAGGTAAATGCGGGAGAGAACGGGGTTGTTGAGCAGGGCCGGGCTGGCTGGCCCGGGCATCGGGCGTTTCCTGTAGCAAAAGTGCTTCACAGTTAACCTCCCCCATGACCCTCCAGCTGGTCCGACATAATTGCCAGGCCTACTTTGGGGTTCCAGTTCGGCCCTGTTGTTGAGTATCCTACCCAGGGCTTTAAGTGGGATAAAAAAAATGGGTGGGGGTGGGGGGCAGTGTTGCGCGGGGTCTATACGACTTGTATTTTGCTGTCTCTTTTGTCATTGCATCCAGGCATAATGATACAACAAGTAACATGATACCTACAACAAGTTAGGACTATTGGCTTTGTCAATCGTTGTTAGTTGCATAAGATAAATTAGCAGTAACTGTGGCTTGTATATAATATTGAAAAAGCATCCACTTGAAGCCCTAGTGACACCACGACAATGTTACTGCTCCTGAGTTTCAAAAAGAGACAACAATATAATCATGCAGTGGCTGAACTCGACAGATTAAGAAATATATCCCAAATTATATATAACAGTCGGTAGACGCATGCCTCTACAGTGTTCTCTTATATTTTGAAACCAGAATTGGTCAAGTTCGTATCCTTTCAAAGTTCCCTTTTCAAACAATCATTATCAACGCCAAGTCTGGCCCTGGCACGGTAGTGCGATTTTTGTTTAGTATTAATAAAATTTGACACTTCAGACAGCAGTTTCAGCAGAGAGGACAAAGAAGGAATGGGCATGGAATCCAAATACAGAAACTGAAACTTCTCTATCAAGGGGAAACATCACTGCCAAAGTTCAGAGCTTGTGAAAAAGCGACCAGCGAAATCACTTGCTAGTTAATGTTGGGGGGGGGGCTAAGAAAAAATTTCGGGGGGGCTGAATCTTTAAACAGTAGGCAGAGTGGTGCTGATTTCGGGGGTGGGGGGGCTGAATCTAGGCAGAGTGGAGCTGCGGGGGTTCTTAGAAGGGGTGAACCAACAGCGAGGCCTCATTAACATGCAAATGGTCTTTTTAAAGACCTGTGAAGTGCTCGGGCGCGGCTTTGTGTCTGCCCGGGAAGCGGTCTCATCCCGGGCTGCCACACACGACGGGGGGGGCTGAAGCCCTTTGAGTTCAATGGGTGTTTCGCGCCTGATCACAGGTAAATGCGGGAGAGAACGGGGTTGTTGAGCAGGGCCGGGCTGGCTTGCCCGGGCTTCGGGCGTTTCCTGTAGCAAAAGTGCTTCACAGTTAACCTCCCCCATGACCCTCCAGCTGGTCCGACATAATTGCCAGGCCTACTTTCGGGTTCCAGTTCGGCCCTGTTGTTGAGTATCCTACCCAGGGCTTTAAGTGGGATAAAAAATAAATGGGTGGGGGTGGGGGGCGGTGTTGCGCGGGGTCTATAAGACTTGTATTTTGCTGTCTCTTTTGTCATTGCATCCAGGCATAATGATACAACAAGTAACATGATACCTACAACGAGTTAGGACTATTGGCTTTGTCAATCGTCGTTAGTTGCATAAGATAAATTAGCAGTAACTGTGGATTGTATATAATATTGAAAAAGCATCCACTTGAAGCCCTAGTGACACCACGACAATGTTACTGCTCCTGAGTTTCAAAAAGAGACAACAATATAATCATGCAGTGGCTGAACTCGACAGATTAAGAAATATATCCCAAATTATATATAACAGTCGGTAGACGCATGCCTCTACAGTGTTCTCTTATATTTTGAAACCAGAATTGGTCAAGTTCGTATCCTTTCAAAGTTCCCTTTTCAAACAATCATTATCAACGCCAACTCTGGCCCTGGCACGGTAGTGCGATTTTTGTTTAGTATTAATAAAATTTGACACTTCAGACAGCAGTTTCAGCAGAGAGGACAAAGAAGGAATGGGCATGGAATCCAAATACTAATCATGCATATTAGTCTGGGCCACTGGCATTTTGCGATGCTGCAGCGTTTTCCTCATAATTATGGATTTGCCAAACTTCCCAAATAATGCTCGCATAATAAATCTCGCTTTTGAGAGTGATTAAGCTATTGACATTGTAAATAACAATGCCGTTTCTTTAAATGTTTTAAAAACAAAAACATAAACAAAAATAATGTCATGAGCAATGCCAATAGCTCTAACTTTAACAATGCCGAGACCGTTGCATTGTAAATGCTTGTTTATTATGTAGTCAGAAAAGCATTGTGAGTCCTTCATTTTCATGTACTCTTCTGATCTACGCTCTGACCGTCCTTCTCTCACAGAGTATTTTTTGGGACGAATCCTGAAAGGAACGAGATGTACGTGTATCACTATCCTGATACCTGTCGGGCGTCATAATATTGTCACGATTATGCAGATTACATCCCTTTTTAATGGCCTCCTATTGAGCAGATCCACTCTTGTGACTTAGTCTTTTCTTTATATGTCTTATTATCCCACTTCTTCTTAAAAGATTTGGCGCTTGCTTTGAGTTATACTTTTCAGAATAACTCCCAAATGATCTCAACCTATTGTTACATAGGTCTCCTAAATCATTTTAGGTAACTCGTGCACTTGTTCTCTCGGAGTCAAGTCAGTGAGTCGGTGTACTGCCAATGCTGCTGCTTTCCTTTAATGTTACGCAGCATAATGGTGGACACTGCAGCAATATTGCCCATCAGTTCCATCCCCAAATCCAGGGCAGGTGCTGTCCCGTACTCATTTTGGATATGTTTAAACACCTCTGGCAAAACAGCTAAAAAGGGTGTACCGTGTGTTCTGGGATATATTGCAGCAAAGACTGTACCCCAAGTGGTGCAGTCTTCCACCGGGGGAGCCATCCCCATTAGCAAGCAAATTGTAAGAATTCTGCGGTCGAGTTTAGGGAAACACTGCCTCAGGCTGGTTTGTTTTTTGTGCAGTCCTCAACAGTATTTCCTCCCGCTTGACAGGAATCTTACCCATGACTACATTGATGATTTGTTGAATAATTCCAGGAGTAGCCAATTGTGGTTGTGCAGCTTGAGCAGCCCTCACAGGATTTATTGTCATTGTTCGCATGACAAATCATGTTAAATATGTTATATGTTTTAACCAGATCTGTGTATAATATACATAGATCTGGGGCTGTCAGATTGTCTATATCTGGATACGGCGTGCAACCGGCTAAGACTGGCCATGTTGCTCCCTCATTGCTAAGGGAACCTAGTCTAACATTGTATGTATGTGGTAGTGCGCCTTCAAATCAATTTTGATGTTTTTAGTAAGTTACTGGTATTTTTAGGGCTTCATAAGCTGTGTAGGTATTAGGAACTGCATCTGCAGTGTATGTGTGAAACCCTCTTGTAGTTGTTTTTGCTGCTGGTAATGTAACCCATGAATAGAATACCTCTGTCCTGAATACTTTGTGGGCCTCAACCACGAAGGTAACATCTCCCCCGTCTGGTCAGACCATGTTAAAACAGCATTTGTGTAACCACATGTCTTCAGTTAGCTGGTATGTTAATTGGCTGGTCTTCATTCTCAGACATTTGAACATTTGGAATCAGAAAGGGTACTTCTATGGGGTGACCCTTTGAAAGTTTAAAACTTGAACAACCTACAGCCAATACATAGGGTTTACCTCCTCAACTGAGGAGGATATCTTCCCTAACACCAAGGATGTCTCCTGTTAGGTGAGATGGGATCTTTGGGAATACAAAAGAAAACTGCTCAGGCGATCCATTAAAAAAAAGAACCTAACCTAGAACATCAGCTGCGCAATGTCATACAGCTTATATTTTCTCAAGTAAAACTGTGCGTTTGTTGGACAACATAAACTTTGAAACCGGTGCAAGACTGATTCTGAGCACCCCTCAGGATATGTTGGGCTATAGTCCTGCTAGCTCGCAGTACACCATCTGTACCCCTGACCTTACAGGGTAACAAGTGGATGTGCAACCTCAGGACATGACAGCCCTGACTCCCTAAGGAAATTGTGGTGGCATATCGAGAACCCTTTCGCTTAGTCACTTATGCATACCCAAAGAGGTACACGAAAAATACACAGTATGCGGTTTCAATATTTATTGAAGCTTTGGGATTCTTGAGTAAAATACTCGTGCTGCAATGATTAATAGAAAGAAACAGAATAATGTGATTAACATTACAAAAAAGGTGAAGATGAACAATTTAACCATTTTACTGATTACAGAAAGCTATATGTTTGCATACAAGTACTGTAATATGGTGTAGTCCTGCCTAGCGCATTCTATCTTATCATGTCTAAGGTGAGTGGATCTGCCAATTCCCTGTCAGTTAGACTAACTCCCCATTACCTATAGGTAAGTGTCAGCAAGCTGCCCGTTTTGGTGTCGAGTTGGACAGCATCCTTCGCATGAGGTGACAGGAATCAGCTGAGCCTGAATTCCGACATGAACCAGCCTTTCAGTGCCTGTGAAATGCTCCTCTGAATAAACAAAGGCTTGATGTCATATATATAATAACATCCTCCATGTTATCGTGCCGAATTCCCAGTCAGGCCGTTATTGTTTATTCTATGCTGATAGCTCTGTCGCCGAGCGGCCAAAAACAAATAATATCTTGTGTGCTGAACTTAGCCCTTGTACAGAATGTGTTATCATAGAGGGCCTACAAAGTGGTATTGTAAGCAAACTGAGTTTGAGGGATGTTATCCTGTGTTGGCAGACTTTGGTCGGTTGTCCTGTTTCATCTACCAGGAGACCATTGGCCCCTCTCACAGATATTGAAGCAGGAGGGACACTTGAGGTATATAAGCTATAATGCAAATATGTCAATTATATGTTCTAGCGTAGTACTGGGAAAGTCACTCAACTTAGAGTACTAATCTCCTGATACATATGCAGCATAAGCTTTATTTTTATTAATTAGGAGTTAATTTTCACAAGTTTTGTGGGTATACTGGAGAGGCAGTTTTGTTTTCAAGTCTCAGCCAGGGGATGGGAGATAGAAAGCACTATTTTACTTTCTTATTGCCTCTTTAGTGCCATGACAGACATGGCAGAGCACTAAGACACAGGGCACCAGAGGACAATGGGCCCTATCACCTGAGTCCGTCAGAGGATCCACTTCTGACTGCCCTGTGGCTGAGCCTGAAGAACGGGACTCGAATTTTCTAAAAGAATACAGCTGTCACAACTCACTGCATATAATCTCATAATATAATATGGGTTGCATATGTTATACAAGACACTCATATTGATGGGGAAGTTAGGTTCACCATCTTAAAAGGGGCAATGGAAGGTAAAGAGGTTTCTCTGTCAAGTTTGGCCCAAACACAAGTCAAGTCCAATTTTTGGCTCTACTAATACATATCTGGCAAAGGTATATGATATTATAAAGGTGTGGAGAGGTGATTGCAATGCAGTGTTGGACATTAAAAAAAACAGATCCATTTTCCCCTTACAGAGCTCAAAGTGTTGATCCATCTTACAGAAATTTAAAAAACTGACCCTGACAGTGGCAGTTCCTTGGTGCCTGATGAGAACACACCGTTTACTCCATGGTTCATGGGATTTATGCAAGGCTGCATATGTTGTTCTTTAAGTTGAAGAGGAAATTAGAGGTGATGTCGACTGATTACATTGCCCACACTAAGTTGGACCATAACCCACTACAAATATAGGTTGCATGGAGCAGAATACATTCTGAGATACCCATGTAGAAGCTCCAGGTGGATGCATTGTCTGACACTCTCTTTCAGGTGGTAACCGGGGAACAGATAAATAATTACTTAAAGGAGGAGGAGGGAATGTTGGGAGATGTCATGCTGGAGTAGGACACCTTTAACCTGGTTATGAGAGGGTTATGCCTTAAGTCTGTCTGTGGTATTAAAACTTTCATTATTAGACAAATAAATGAACTAGGAGAGGAACAGCATGAACTAAATATGAGGACTCCGGATATAGTGATGCGGATCAGTAAGCAAAATGAGCGAGCAGAATAGATTGCGAGACTTCAGGGGCTAAACTACAAACAGTATGCAACCAACCGGCATGGAGAGGGGGACAAAGCGGGCCACCTTCTGACGTGGCTCATATGAGCAGACACTGACATATTACCTATTTGTGAGATCACTTATTGGCAATATGCTACACACACAAAGGGAAATGTATTAGGCTGTTGAGATTAGGGTTATAGAGGCTGAGTGTCTGGCAGTATTTCAGCTAACTTCCACTGCCTAGCTTGGAAACAGCATTGAGAGAGGCATTTAAGTCCCCTTGCCGATGAAGAGGTAGCAACTGCCATGGGGGAGCTGACCATTGTTAAGACACCCAGGACGGATGGCTTTCCAGCAAAATTTTCTGTGTTACCTTCAAGAATAAATCAGCCCCCAAATTGCTGCTGGTATATAATGAGGTGTACCGAAGGGGTGAATTGCCAGCCTGGACCAGAGCAGCCACTACAGAAGCATTGAGCATGGGCCATCTTGGGCAGTTCAAAAATAACTTTTTCCCTGCTCATCAAATCTGCTTCTTTTACTGGGAATGCTTAGATGCTTGTTAGAGCATGAATATGGACGAGGAATTATCTGTACATCTGTAAAGCATGATTTTTAGAATTAAAGCCTTTTAAATGAAGTTTCCTCCCCTGATGATCCCAACATGGTTTTAGTAATTATAATTGGTTTTAAATTATTATAATTTTGTTGATTCATGGGTCAGGTTTCTGTTTACCATATTATTTTTTTACTTCTTTTAGAGTTGTATATATATTTTTCACCCTGCCAGAGGGCCGGGAGTCCTGAATATAGATGGAATGGGACTATAAACTAATTGTCTACAACGGGTATTGGTGAATTTTATATGAATCAGCTGTTAATGTATAATATAAATTGTGAATATGGTTACCTCAGCCGATGATTCTGACTTATTGATGAATAATCCTCTTTGTTATTAATTTATTAAATTAGCAGTTTCCCCGTTGACACAGTGCCTAAGGGTGATGACTTATACACAGCAAATTTTAATCACAGATGATTTTGTGTAACTAGGAGGCGGGCCTAAGAATGGCTCCTGTAGCTGACTTTTGGAATTGTGTTGTCTCGCATTGGTCTGGGTGATTAATAGAGTGATTGCTATCTCACTTTGGTTGTTAGATATATTGTACGATGATCACTTTAATACCCATCTCCAATTAGTACAAATTTATTCACGAAACTAGCAGTATGCCTCCCCCTTTGATGAATTGTATTGTAATAATTGTCCCATACCCATGTCTGTCCGTCTGGAAATAAAGGGGACTTTGATTTGTCTGTCTTTCTTCACTCTTTATATTCAGGAATTTTTCACATTTGTGATTAAGAAAAAGTATTTCCTTTATGCCTATAACATTGGTGGTACCTTTAAAAAAGTGTGATTGCAGCTATATGTCAGGTGATCAAGACCAAGTGCGGTCGAAACGCGTTGTTTCCCTGTTACTGCCAAGTAAAATCACGTGAAGCAACTTCATTAGTGTGCTTCGTTTTTCCTAAACTGCTATAAGGAAAGTTTTGGGAGGGTAATCATAGTGAGGCTCAGATTTCACTTATTCAAAACCAGTGAAATTCAGCAGTTATAGTAACATGAGATAAATATAACTTACGCCCCGTAATACACTACTTATGAACTCAAATATGATATCATATTACATCACTCATGACATCTAATCACAGATGACCTCATCCAGTGAGAGTACGTGTTTTAAGAGTTTATGGGTGTTAAAGATATGTACTAACCTACTACAAATGTTAGATTACTATACTAATGAGTGATACTATGTCTAACCTATGTGATCTGAGTGGGTGTGTGACTTTATCTGTGTGTGAGTGGCTATATGGGTGTGCAAATGCATGCATGAATGAGTATGGGTATGGGAGTGGATGTTTTAGTATGTCTTTAGTTGTGTGGTTGGTTGTTTCAGTGGTTGTATGGGTGAGTGAGTGGCAGTGTGAGTAGCTTTATGGATGGGTAAGTGGGTATGTAGTGACTGTATGGGTGAGTGGGTGGGTGTCTGAATGGCTGTATGGGTGAGTGAGTGGCTGTTTGATGAAGTGGGTTGGTGTGTGAGTGGCTGTATTGGAGAGTAAGTGTCTGAATGGCTGTATGGGTGAGTGAGCACATGTATGAGTGCTTGTATACAAATGTGTAAATGGGTATGTAAGTAGTTGTGTGGGTGTGTGAGTGCTTGTATGGGTCAGTGAGTGACTGTGTTGAAAGTTTATGGGTGAGTGAGTGGGTGTATGAGTGACTAGGTAAATAAGTGGGTGTGTGAGCAGCTGTATGGGTGATTGTGTGGCTATGTGAGTGGCTGCATGGGTGAGTCACTGGTTGTATGAGTGGCTGTATGGGTAAGTGTATAGTTGTGTAAGTGGCTGTACGAGTAAGTGTGTGAGTGCCTCTATGGAGGAGTGAGTAGGTATGTGAGTACTGGTATGGGTCTGTGAATGGGAGTGAGTGGTTGTGTGGGTGTGTGAGTTGGCATACGAGAAGTTGTATGGGGGTGTGAGTGGTTCTGTGGATGATGACATCTCAAATGACATCACTGATGACATCAGTGATGTCACTGACCATTTCATGAGTGTTGTAATATGTGCATTACAGGGGCACAAATTATAGTTAACTCAGGTAACTATAACTGCTGAATTTCAGTGGTTCGTACAAGTGAAATCTGAGCCTAACTATAACGCCCCTGTAACCTTTGTTTTTTTAAAGTGAATATAGATATATATATATTCACTGAAAAAACATAGGTTTCATGCACGTTATAGTTAGGAATTGGCATTTAAAAAACCTTTGAAATTCACTGAAAAAAACAAAGGTCTCAGGGGCGTTATAGTTAGGAATTGGCATTTAAAAAACCTTAGAAATTCACTGAAAAAACCATAGGATTCAGGGGTGTTATAGTTAGCTGGACATTTCCCTCGTACAAAACCCTAGAAATTCCCCCGTTATAGTTAGTTCAGCTAACTATAACTCGCGCCCCCGCAATGCACTGCTGATGACGTCACATATTACATCACTCATGACATGGTCAGTGACATCACTGATGACATCACTGATGACATCTCAAATGACATCACTGATGACGTCATCCAGTGAGTATGTGTTTCTGTAAAGTTTTAATATGTTTACTATATATAGGGAAAGGCCTGTTGAAGAATGAGTGGGTGTACAAGTGTATGAATGGATGATTTTGTAGGTGTGTAACTGACTCTATAAGTGAGTCATTAAATGTATCTTACTACAGACTAGTGACTAAACTGTGCGGATGTCTGTATGTGTCTGTGTGTTGGTGTATAAGTGGCTGCATGGTTTTGTGAATAGCTATATGAGTGTCTATATGGGTTATTGATTGGTTGTCTGAGTATCTGTATGGGTGCCTGAGTGTTTGTGTGCGTAGGCTGTGTGTGACTGTGCATAGATGTGTGAGTGGGTGATTCTATGGGTGCATGGTTTTAAGAGTGCATCTGTGATGAACTGTATGGTTGAGTGAGTGTATATATGGGTGTGTTAGTGATTGAATGTATATCTCAGTGGTACATTTGTGACTAACTACATATGTGAAAGGCAGTATATATGCGTGTAAGAGTATATAAGTGGGTATATGTGAGACTGTGTGATTGTGAGAGTGGCTGTATGGATGAGTGTGTGCTTGTATCAATGATTGTATAAGAGCGTAAGAATATGGTACTATTTTTATGAGTAAGTGAACTTGAGTGTGTACAACTGCATAGGTGAGTAAATGGGAGTGTAATTAATTATTTGCATGACTGACTAGGTGTGAGAGTACCTCTATGGATGATTGGTGGTGTGTGAGTGTCTATGTAGGTGTATAAATGCATATGATAGTCTTGTACGGAGTGACTGTAAGTATGAGTGACTGTGCAGGTGAATGAGTGGAGGTGTATGTAGACTTAGGAGTTAGTAAGTGGGTATGTAGTTATTGGTATTGGAGTATCTATGGTTTTGAGAATGGACGTCTGAAATTTTGACTTGGTGTATCAACGCTTAAATTAGGGTGTGAGAAGATGCAGTAATTTATCACATGGATGACGTCATCAGTGATGTCATTTGAGATGTCATCAGTGATGTCATCAGTGATGTCACTGACCATGTCATGAGTGATGTAATATGTGACGTCATCAGCAGTGCATTGCGGGGGCGCGAGTTATAGTTAGCTGAACTAACTATAACAGGGGAATTTCTAGGGTTTTGTACGAGGGAAATGTCCAGCTAACTATAACACCCCTGAAACCTATGGTTTTTTCAGTGAATTTCTAAGGTTTTTTAAATGCCAATTCCTAACTATAACGCCCCTGAAACCTTTGGTTTTTTCAGTGAATTTCAAAGGTTTTTTAAATGCCAATTCCTAACTATAACGTGCATGAAACCTATGGTTTTTTCAGTGAATTTCAAAGGTTTTTTAAATGCTAATTCCTACCTATAACTTATCTCTGAAGATATCATGTTTAATGATTTTGATTGGATTTGTATATTTTTCAAATTCAGTGTGTCAATTTCATTAATTACATTTTTTGTAAAATACATTTTTATCACCATTTCTTAAACTTATTTTTTCAATTAATTATTTTAAAAATTAAAAAATATTATTTGAACTTAATGGGTTTTTCAAACATTTTTTTTATATTTTGCAAAACATTTTTTTAACTATATGTGCAAAACTTTATTTTATATATATTTTTCAATGTTTTTGGATCCGCGCACCCTAAGCGCACCGTTCCCGATCCCTATGTGATAGCATCCGCGTATGGTATGCGTTGGGTACGTGTTTAGTGCGCGATCGCAAACGACCGGTACGCGACTCCCAGCGTATACGTGACACGTTCGATGTACGTAACGCGATGTTTACGCGCTTCCGCGATGTGTCATCTGCGTCTATGACGCGGTAGGTGCGCGGATCCCGCGAAATGTTTAACATTTAAAAACACATATATATATGTATTTCATGTGAATATTAATTCAAGAAAAACTCTAAACTAGTCTTAAAACGAATATATTTTTACATCTAATCCTATATTTTTTTTTAATTCAATTTCGCGGATGCGCGCTGGGTGCGTGCTGCGTAAGCGCAGGGTGCGCGGATCCCATGTGACCTGCAAAAAAAGAGATTTGATTGGTTCATTACACTTCCTCTTCTAACTTTTGAAAGACCCCACCCATTTCAATCATTCTTCTTTGACCTTGTTTAGAGCACCATCTCTTTGGAGAGAAGAAGATTTTTTAGACTAAGTTTACACTTAGCTCTAACTTTTTTCAACCAAAAATGGCTTCAGGGCAGCAGGCATCACCTGCATCACCTCATACTTCTGAGGATGAATTTTTGGCGGAGGCACCACCCAAAGAACGTTTTTCTTCAGTGGTGTGGACATTTTTTACTTTTCCCGAGGGGCAGAATAAGACCAATGCCACCTTGGTCACGTGCAAGATTTGCAAAAGAGTCCTGTCGCGAGGGGATGCTAACAAGAAATACTCTTGCGGCACGGCAAGTATGATGAAGCACATGAGGACCCTTCATCCAAACAATCTTGCACGAGAAGAGTGCCGACGGATGAGAAACACTCCTGCGCCTGCGCCATCCACCTCATCGCAGCCGAGCACATCAAGAGTGCATCCATCAGCCCAAACCTTGGACATCCGTCCTCAATTTCAATTTTTAAAAGTGCTCTGCACTAAGTGCAATGCGACTTTGTGCTATGGTGAGCAGTCGATCAATCTGATCTGCCGCCGCCAAGAAAGTCACTTGCTATTTTTTTTTTTTTTTTTTTTTGTTCCCTGAAGTTCATTGTTTGGTTTCTCCTGTTTTGTTTTTTGTTTTTGCAGAAAAACTCCAAAAATTTAAAAATTGTTCAGAAAACCCCCAAAAAATTATAAAAGAATGAAAAAAAACAAAGTTCTTGTAAGAACTAACTTTCTTGGTTTAAAAAAAGAGCTAAATTTCTTTGTTAGTGTTAGTTTAGATGAATGTATGTGTAGTACGTAATTGACTGAATGAATGCATTAGTAACGTATGGTGAATGTATAAGTGCAGAAGTATGAGGAAGTGCTGCAGCATCACACAGTAACCTCTTTAACTGCAGTGTGCTGTAGTACTTCCGAAGCACAGGGATGCAACATATGTACATAAATATGTTGCAAATCTATGCTTCTGTCTGCACGGCTGCTTAAACTGCAGCCATAGGGGACACAGGCACCCTTGCACCATAGTGCAAGGATATCTGTGTCATGTGCTGTTTGTTTTTCTGCAGGAAGACACACCTTCCTGCACAAAAACAATGAGAAAATGCATTTTTCTCCTTCAATGTATGCTGAACATTTCAGCATGCATTGAAGATATTAAAATGTGGAGAAATGAAAACAATTCTCCTTGTTGTGCTTTCCTACACCAATTTTAGAATGGTGCACCATTCACACACATATCGAGATTTATGATTTCTGATAAATCTAGACATGTGTCTTGTTCTATGAGTATTCAGTGCAATCATCCACAACAACACTTATAGAACACCCTTTCAACACAAAGTGGTCTGCATGATGAGGTTGTATTTACATGGAGTATAAAAAGTGCACAGAGTGCCTTTTCCTCTCTTTGTAATAATGAAAGAGTATCTTACACAATAACTATGTTACAAAAAGTGACATATTTCCGTTTTTAAAATTCCTTGCGAATGATAAAAGGTAAGCACAGAGTTTTGTCTGCAAAGATGTTCAAAGAAGAATGATTGAAATAATTAGGAATAAATAATGGTACACATTTTTTTCACATTTTCATTCCAATCTAACTTCTTAAAAATTGGTTATTTTAAAATTTGGATCTGTGAAAGAAAAGGAAAAAAAAATTATAACATGTAATAATACATTTTTTACAACACAGCATAATTTCCACAAAGTAATTTTTTTGCCTTTTTTGCTGTTCTCAGAATATATTAAATTTCACTAAAAATAGTGATTTCAATCACTTAACAGCGGGCAAAAAAACACAATCTCAAAGATTGTTAAAAAAACAACAACATGCTATTCTCAAACAAAAAAAACAAGATACAAATCACAGATATATAAAATGCACACAGCTAACAACATTTTTTAACTTTAACTTACAAAAACTGTAAATGATTTTGCTTTAAAATATTCACCGAATCTAAAGATGAATTTTTAGAGGATGCACCACGCCCACAACGTTTTCCTTCAGTGATGTGGAAATTTTCTACTTTTCTCGAGGGGCAAACAAAGACCAATGCCACCTTTGTCACGCGCAAGATTTTCAAAAGAGTTCTGTTACGAGGGGATCCTAACAAAAAATACTTGTGCGGCACAGCAAGTATGATGAAACACCTAAGGACCCTTCATCCAAACAATCTTGCACGAGAAGAGTGCAAACAGATGAGAAACACTCCTGTTCTGTATCTGTAAAAAAGAATCACAAATAAATGTATATTAATAACTTTCAAATTTATACTATTCCATTACTGTACAAACACATTTTATATAAATACTGACTAAGAGACTATAGCCCTGAACCACAAGTGTGACGATGGTTAAAACACTACATGCATAGTGCATACTACTTTGAAGCAGTTCATGCCCTAAAGCCTACCTCACTAAAACACTACATGCTAACTGACTAAATGATTACAGTACTATAAGGAGACACACTGGGTGAGTGACAGGGTGTTTGCTAGAAGTGTATGAATACTAACTAGAGAATTGAAGGTGTGAAACACAACTGTGTAGGTGATTAGAGGACTGCATCCATACTGCATAGGCATTTAAAGCAGTCCATGTGCTAAGGCCTGGTTCACTGGATGACTACTTGGGTACTGACTGAATGATTAGAGTACAGCAAGGAGAGTGCCTAGGTGAATTTATAAGTGGTAGGCTTTTCGCACAGGGAATGGATTAGTACTTGGTACTGAATGGGTCACTAGAGGAGTGGAAAGGCAGTGACAGGATGTTTGCTGGACTGTATGGATACTGACTAGGGAATTGAAAGTGTGAAAGACAAGTGTCTAGGTGGTTAGAAGACTGCATACATAGTGGCTAGGGGTTTGAAGCAGTCCATGTGCTAAGGCCTGGCTCAGTGCATGAATACTTAGGCACTGACTGAATGATTAGAGTACTGCAAAGATAGTATCTTGGTGAATTTATAAGTGTTTTGAGTTTTCGCACAGTGAATGGATTAGTACATGATGCTGAATGGGTCACTAGAGGACTGCAAAGGGAGTTACAGGGTGTTTCCTGGAAGTGTATGGATACTGACTAGCGAATTGAAAATGTGAAAGACAAGTGTATAGTATGTTAGAAGAAACAATCTATGTGATAATGTATGGTTCACAACATGAGGACTTGGAAACTGACTAAATCATCAGACTACTACTAGGTTAGTGCCTGGGTAAAACTTTTAAATTTTCAGTTCTGGCACAGTGAATAGAATAGTACATGGTACTGCACTTTAGTGTCCAACCCTGACTCATTTTATCAATGCATAAGCAAAGAATAGCTTCTAAAGCTACTAAAACTTGACAACATGACCGATTTTAAAACAGTTATCTGTCATCAAATACACTATGTTACCAAATGCTTCTCTCACAATCCTTACCCAAATGTACACAGACTCACAGTGTGATTTTAGACAAGCAACAATATCCCTAGCAGTTTACCAAAACTCATTCACTAGTCTAGAAGGGTTAATGGTACTGCACACAATCTACATATTTAAGTATAGCACATTAGTGTCAAAGCATGACTCATTTAATCAACGCATAAGCAAAGACTGGCTTCTAATCCTACTAAAACTTGACAACATGACAGGTTTTAAAACAGTTATCTGTCAGAAAATACACGATGTTACCAAATGCTTCTCTCACAGTGATCCCAAATACACACTAACTCACAGTGTGATTCTAGACAAGCACCACTATCCCTAGGAGTTTACCAAAACTCATTCACTACAGTGCAAGTGGTAAGGGAACTGCACACAATCTACATATTTCAGGACTGCACTTTTGTGTCAAAGCCTGACTCATTTAATCAAAGCATAAGCAAAAACTGCCTTCTAATGCTACTAAAACTTGACAACAAGACAGGTTTTAAAACATTTATCTGTCAGCAAATACACAATGTTACCAAATGCTTCTCTCACAGTGGTTCCCAAATGCACACATACTCACTGTGTGATTCTAGACAAACAACACTATCCCTTGCACTATACCAAAACACATTTCTTCATCTGGAAGAAGTACTACATTTTAGTATAGCAACATAACATAACTGATTTCACAAATTCATAAACAATGACTGGTTTCTAATTCTACCAAAATAAAAAAACTGCACAGTTATCTGTCTGCAAACACATGAAAAACACAAATGCTTATCACAGAATGGTTTCTACATGCACAAACACTGTCAATAAGATTGTAGAGAAAAAAAAGTACTCCCTACACTTTAGCAGGAGAAATACATTAGTCTGATTAAAATCAAAATAGTCTACATACATCCCCTCACAATTAAATAACTCACCTTTCAAGTTGTTTTGTAGATTAAGAAGTATATCAGTCACACACCAGATATCAGTCACACACCAGATTTTCTTATACACAATCTCTGCACTGTGCACCTCTCAGCAAAAACAAAGAATGTAAAAGTTTCCCTTTCAATTTCCACACATATACATGTAAACATCAAATCACAATCCTTCACACATAAACTCAAAAGCAAACACACATTTCTATTGGTTAATTATTTCAACCCTTTCCAACTGAAATACATTTCAACCCTTCCCCCAATCTGCCTTCTGCCTGTTACCATAGAAACAGGTCATGGAACACTGCACTGAGCACACAGGTCAGAAGTTCAGCACACAATGTTGCTAAACAAGAGAGGAAGTGTGCTTCACTGTTCAACATATCGGCTTATCATATATAATGTTCCTTACAATCTGTTTTTGTTAACCAATAAGAATCATACCATTAAAAAACAGAAATATACACCCTACCTTTCAGTGTACAAAGTAGTCATACAACCAATGATTTCTTGTCTTTTTTAAAAATAAATTTCCGTGGATCCGCGCACCCAACGTGATAGGATGCGCGCACCGTGCGCGCATTTGGCCGTTTTTTTTTTTTTTTAAAAGGGGCCCCAGGGGATCCATCTGGGACCCCCTAAGCACCTCTAGAGGGTCAGAGTATTTCCACTCTGCCCCCTTTATATGTTTTACACACTTATTCCCCTTGCTTCTTCAGCCTCGTTTCTACCGAGGCAGAAAATGGCCACCAACAGTTCCTGGTTTCGAATGTAGACAGACACTCGACAGCCAATTAGCATTCAGCGCGCGATCGGGAGGGTGCGCGCTCGGTTCGGGGAGGGTGCGCTTACGGTGCATGTAGGGTCCGCGGATCCTCCCCGGCCATAGATATTTATGTACTTTTAACTCTAATTTTCTCAGGAACTACTGAACGGATTCACACCATTAGTGCAAAAGGCACGACTCTGAACTGAGGACTACCTCTTTGCCAAATTTGGTGTCATTCCGTTCAGCGGTTCGGGCTGTAGCTGCGACAACAGATCCTATGGGAAATTGCATGGGGAAAACGCATTTTGGGACCCCCCTTTTTTTTCGCCCCCCGCTTGACGAATCACCACGAAACTTTCAGGGTAGAAGCGGAGCGGAGCTGGCCAAAAGTTTGGAAAATTTTGCGAGGATTTGTCAACCGGCACCAGACTTATTGGGAATAGAATGTTGCAGATTTCCTATGGAGAATAGGTCCTAACTATAACTATCTACTGGCGACCGGCAGTAGATAATATATATATATATATATATATATATATACACACATACATATACGATTGATAGGTGATCGATATGCGGGTTGTGGACTTTGCACCTTTGAAGAAGCGCGAGAGTAATATGGACTGAGACCGGGATTATTCATGGCACATAATGGTATGCCTGGAATAGCAAGACGGACCTAGGCTTTGAGGTCAATGAGCCAACAAGGTCAGAAATGCTTTCCAAACTGTGAACTCATAATAACGGTAGGCATGCTATAACTTAGTTAGATTTAGATATCACCCCGGTTTTCTACACTGATATGCACCACTAGAACACAGCTGGGAGCTAAAGATGGGGGGAGAATTAGCAGAGATAAGGAATGGAAAAGTATCCAGGAATACACAAAGGCGGTTAATAGGAACACTAAGTTCCAGTTTATCTATTGACATTTTTTATATCAAACTTACATATCACCAGCACGGATAGCAAAAATGTATGCTGGGACACCCTACGCCTGGCTAAGATGTATGCAACCTGGAGAGTTTCCTCTATACGAGAATATTGCTCGGAAGTGGTTGAATTTGTAAAAGTAATCTTAGGAAAATGGTAATTATTGATCCCTTGGTACCAATCGTGAGAAACCTTGATGCTACATAAATGACATTGCCAAGGGATGGAAGGTGAGTAGAAGGTGAGTAGAGCACCAGACGTTAAGAAGTGGCCAATGAAAGCAAAGAAATGAGTCACAGTTGAGTTTGCAGTACACAAAATAGATGGCAAAAGAGCATCAATTGATATAAGGGATGTGGTCTTGTTAGCTGTGAGGCCAAGTTTGATGTCCATCCACACTGAAAGTAACTTGACGCATTATATGCATGATCTTCAATGGCTGCGGAACTTTTGGGAGGGAAAAATTTAGAACTCAGGTGTTTGACTAAGTGCTAGGGCAGGAAAATGCATACCAGTATGACCTAAATAAAAGCTTAAGGAGAAGCGGGACGTCAGTGAGAGTGAGACGTGTGGTTTAAGCAATGTGTTTGTAGTTGCGGAGGAGTGGATTAATAGACAATGTTGTATATCTGGTTCTGTGTCAAGGGTTAGGTCCTACTAATCTGATGTGTACTTTCTGGGGGAAGTGGGTGACCAGATGAAGGAAGGCTGTGGGGGGCTGTCTTTTTTGTTGTGTTATTATTTGTTCATTTTCCTTATTTTATCAGTCCCTACTCTAATGTGCAATGGGAATGGGAGGTATGATCAATGGTCTCTCATATGTAATAGTTGATAATGTCTTCCTGTTTCTGTTGGGGACCAGCATTATTGTTGTACTTTTCCAAATGTAAAATGCCTTAGGGACTATTAAAAAATGACATGTATTGTCCTTTTATCTCTTTATAGCACTTTACTCTAAATTTGCCTCTTTGTGTGCCTTCATATTAGCTAGATTGATTTATTACAGCGAAATGGCACCTTTTCTACAGCTGCTAGAGAAAAAATGAACTCTATCAATCAATCAGACCTTACTAGCAAAACCCTTTATTTTTATAGAAATTATATTTTTCTCTCAAGACGTGTAGTATCTTTACATTGGTGACAGGCATGTAGCATCCTTTGCAGCTGATGAGGAAGAGAGAAATAAACCGGCATCAAAGGCAAACAAGCAAAAGGCACTCTGCAAGCAGCAGTTCAGGCAGGACTTTAAATCCTTTGAAATATTTGTAGGAATCCTGGGCTAATATTTCTGATCTGGAGTCTTCAATGCAGCCAGAACTGTTAATTCTCCAGTTTATCAGTTTGGTCTTTTTGGTTGAAAATTTCTGATTCAATTTTTATTGACGTCAAAGCCTTCCGGTACCTGATTTGGCTCACCCTTTTCACAGACATTTTATCGTCCATTGGAAATTATCGGGAAGAACTGTTGATAGCACCTGTGTTGAGTTCCATGCCCTTAGTCATGGCTTGTGATTCCACATGATGTACCTTTGACCGCTTTGGAACATGTTGGATGTCAGTGTGGTTAAAGGGAGCGTAGTCGGTGGATGGTGGTTGGCGTGGGCTGATGGTCTTGCTGTCATCTCATTATGAGTTGCACGAACTGAACTTGCAGCAAGTTTCTCATCATTGCAACTCTTCTTGTACCTGTGTGAATCCGACTGAATGTCTGAAAGCACCTCACCACTTACTGTTTCTAGTATAACCCGAATTTGTAAATGGCCCTGTGGAAGCAAGGCAGGTTTTGTGAAACATGTGTTTACCTGATGTTCTGCACAAATTAAACATTTTGAATTCTACAACATAATGGGAAACTGAAAGAATTTAATATAGCAAAGAATATTTTACTGAAATTACAGCTCACGTGCCTCAAAGTTGGTGTTTGTGTTTCCAGCTTCAGAGGCATAGGCCAAACCACAGCTCTAACCGCGAACGAAGTATCCATCGAGACTGCCAACAGCCATCGCCTTAATCCAAACCATGCAATAAAATAACTTGTTGGGATAATTAGTTGATTCTGGTTGCTCATCTTCGTACTGTGTTAGAAAGGCTTTTCTTCTCTGTAATAGAAAAGCAGAGCATTTCTAGTGAACCCGGGATTTCATTTACAAATTCTCTTAATTCTCCTACGCTTTCAAAGAATAAGCCATTTTCATCAAGATGTCTTGGTTTTGAAAGCCAATAACAAGTTGGCTTCCACAACTAAAGAGTGAAGACCATCTGGCCAAAGGGACAGCGAAGGTTTACTGCTAAAGAAAGTAAGAGTTACGTGGAAATTATATATCTGTTGAGCATTTCAGTAATAAAATCTACTAATCACTCCTACTTAATTATGAGGTTTCAGCCCATGATAACGCCTAGGCAGAAGGTTCACAAGCTTTGCCGATTTTGAAGCCCGAGTTGTGACTAATAACAGATTTTTATTACAGAATAGGGAAAGGGTCAAAAACATGGGGTGTCGCTGTGCAGGGGAAAAGGGGGTTCTACTGGTAATCTATCCTCTCGTGATGCTTTCTGTGACATTGTAATTGACCCGTTTCACATCACTCACCTAGCCTTTTGTCCCCTCAAGCAATTTCTTAAGTCTCCACTTTAAGCCTCCTTGGGGAGCTATCAGCTATGAAAGACAGGAGGCACCGTTCTGTTGATCAGAGAAACCGAAAAGCACATTAAGGCCATGAATCTCAAAAACCGACTCCAAACCTGTGCAGTGCGGAACGCTACTCTACCTTCACTGATTAATTTTAATCAGGTTGTGCCGATGGAGATAGTGGTATTGAAATAAGTTTGGATATGGACTTTCCTTAATTTTAGGGGGTCTTCATCTATATTGTTAGACCTGTATGGGTATATAAAGCTTATACGGACCGCACATAGGCGTGAAGTTAGTCACCCTTTTTGGATAATGAGTATAGAGCCGTCAAGGAGTCTGTTTTCTAATACAGGTGACATAGAGCGCCCGGAAGTTATCTATGAGGTTGACCGGAGTCTTTCGTCTATTTTTTTTGCCCGACGTCGAATGACATCGAATCGCGCAAAATGAGCTTTCGAACTTAGGGCCTCCTCGGACTACACCGGCCGTAGCAGCGAGAGACAGGACCAGATCGAGTGGCGGTGTCCATTACGGCAGGTAAAACAGTTGGGGATTATGAATGCGAGAGCGATCGTGCACTGAGACCGCTTTTAGTGAGAACTTCAGGCATGTGACATACATGTATTTTTATTTAGGGACTGAGGCGAAGGAACGGCCCACAACCTGAGGGAAACGATCGTCAGTGACAGTATTGGGAGTACTTGAAGTTAATTTTATGTGTGTGAATCACATGTGCAAATAGAAAGACGATCTTGAGTATAGTTGGAGCTAAGGAGAATCCATTTTGATTCCTGTTGGCCCTAATGTTATTGCTTATAGGTTTCTATACCCATCATGGAACTTTGAAACGTGGCGGGCGCGACACACCCACTGAAGTGGACTCGTGCTGACCCCGAGAGTTGGGAAAAGTAATCCAGGTATTAAGATTACAACCCGGTGTGTTATTAGTTACTCCTGGGGAGCAAAGATGTAGCGATATGATTTTAATACACACAGAGTTTTTTTTCTGAGGGATAGTTGGATTTTGTTCACACTCCCCCTCACTTCCAATTGGTGCAGGTAGTACTGCGTTGAGGTTTGTTTTCACCACCACGGAGCACTGTGTGGGAAAATATGGGATAGAAAAAGATATGTATGCTAGATGTGTATATATGTAATTGGAAGCTTCCATTATTATTACAGATATTGTGTACCCTTGTCCTGAGGAAGCCGGATGAAATTGACGGCTGGAACGCGACCATGTTGACAGCTATAATTGAGGAGTCCAATCAATTTGAGCATGGTTGAAGGTTATATGCGCACATAATTAAATGAAAGAGAGGTGTGATACCTCAAGTGCGAAGACGACTACCGCTTAGTGTACCACTCAGATTTATGAGTGTACACGAGTACTTGTAATCGTTAGGGTATTGTAGATATTGTGTATATGTACAATTGTATGTTAGTTTGTGAAATGAATATATGCATTATTATTTGTGTTGTTTTGATCAATTTATGTAATATCAATTGATGTGCCAGAGATTTGCACAATGGTATGTGTATCTAATTTAATCATTAGTATTTGTAGCCATATAAATTATTGAGAACGTCAGGGTAATTAATGGTGCCTTAGACGCAAATAAATGAGTGATTCATTCCTCCATACTCCTTTGTTTTTCATCCTTTAGATGTTCCATGCCCATTTATAGGAGGGTTATTTGGGCATACCCCCCTGGTTGTACCTTGTTCTTTACACTTTGTCAAGTGTGAGGGTAGTTGAGAATAATTGAATGCCTTAATAAAATTAGGCGGTTAATAAAATAAATAGATATAGGTACATATACATTGATTGGGTAGGCCATTGGACTCGATTAGGTTGATAAATAAGACACCCATTTTCTGCTGTATCCACATCACATTCAGTTGACCAGCCACACATTTACATGCCCACATGATAAGGGATTATGTCTGAACTACATATGGTGAGCTACTCGGAAGAAGAAATAAATAGATTGAAATGAATCCCCTCTTTGTTAGGGGGAGAGACCACAGGAGAGACTACTGTCAACTCCGAAAAAGAGGAGAGACTTATCCAATTTAGGAAGAAAAATACAAGGACACAACTCCATGCACAAGTCTTACTAGAATATTTTAAGACCAATACTATACCGGTAGGACTACAGGTAAAAAATATTCCAGTTATCTTCGTGAATGATAAACCATACTTAGTAGACTTTAGTGGAGTAGGGACAAACTGTTCACGAGACTGGATTGTCTTTTCCATTAACACTGCTTTACGAATTAGCGAAGAAGAATTAAAAGAAATTAAAAAATTGGAAGAAGAAATAGGGAGTGACACCGCGATTGTTGATGCTAAAGCATTATTGGAGAGCATTGACAAAACTTTGACTGACTTTAAAACCCATACGATCAGTGTAAAATCATCTAAAGTGAGTAGGGATATAAAAAGCTTTAAACAAGATCAGGTGTACCCTTACATAAAAGAAGATTTCTTTAAGAATAATAATCTGAGTTCCCTGAATCTACAGTACAGAGGGAGATCTCGGACTAGTTTCCTGACATTCTCAGATTCATCATCTGACTCAGACCAGGGACCCGGGCCATATTACCAACCATACCAACCCTTTTACCATTATCCAAGTGCCCCCCCCCCTTTTTTTAGACAGAGGCGGATGCAGAAACGGAGGATTCAGAGGGGGATTGAGGGCCGCTATCCATCAACCACCACAAGAGCAGAATTTTTTCCGAACACGCCAGAGAGTGTACAAGCAGTAGTTCACAACGCACACCCTATTGACCAGCCCAACGATGAATTAATAATTTTTTTTAACAGACTTTTATTGAGTTTCACAGGGTAACCTATTCAAATCTCCTGCCCACTGACGGGCCACCCAAATGAACCAGGACATAGTAAATCGACCATCCCGCTTTTCGGAGCCCAACAACACATCTCTTGTCCCACAAGGCGTCCGCGCAATAATACAGTCCGTCCGCCCAATGATGAATTAATGAAAAATTTGTCTAAGCATTTACTTACCCCATGAGAAATAAAGGTTTTACAAAAGGGCCTATCATTCGTTCCATTGGTGGTACAGGATCCGGTTGACACAAAAACTAAAGTCCTTCAATTCTTACGTAAGAGCAGGTTGAAGGCCTTTTTTGTAAATCACAGTAAGACACAAGAAATAAACGTGAGTGGTCTCAAGAAAAAATCATCCTCTGTCCAGATTGCGCTAGACGAGATCCTACTGTTTGAAAACCAAATCCTGCGGGAAATAGATAAATTGAATGCGAAACATCTGTCTTTCAAGTCCAACTTTACCAAAAATGAACGTACAGCCTTAAAAAACTTAGCGAGTAATCCTCTGACGGTAATTAAACCTGCCGACAAGGGGGGAGGCATTGTGTTGTGGGATAGTGGAGAATATGATAAAGAGATTTTGAAACAACTAAATGATCCCACACACTATTGCATGATTTATGACAGCCTTACACCGCATCTAAAAGCAAAACAACTTTATTTGACCACTGAAGCTTTGGAGTGTGGCTACCTGTGTAAGAAGGAATATGATTATTTAAACTTCACACCACAAAAAGTGCCCACTATATACGTACTGCCCAAAGTACACAAAAAATGCCCAAAATCCGCCAGGCCGACCGATTATTTCTGCCTGTGGGTCTTTACTCGAACCCCAGGCGAAATATATTGATACGTTTTTGAAAAACATTTGTGAGTGCTACGCAGGCATACGTAAGAGATACAATGGACTTGATTTTTAAAATTGAACACTCGGTGTTTGCTGGGGACCGACAATTGTTGGTCTCCTTCGACATCGAGAGTTTATACACTAACATTCCCCAGGACGAGGCATTGATGGTCATGGAGATGGTTCTGGAACAAAGAGTAAGACCACACCAGGTACCCACAGACTTTTTACTAGAGTTAGCAAAGATCTGCTTGAAGAATAACTTTTTTTCTTTTAAAAATGAGTCGTTTTGACAAGTAAAGGGCGTGGCTATGGGGTGTTGTTTCACCCCAGAAATAGCCAACCTTGTTATGGATCATTTTGAAAGACAATATATCTTCAACGAGGCGGCACCATTTAGAATAAACATGAATAAATGGGTATGCTTCATTGACGATATATTTTTGATATGGAATGGGAACCATGAAGAGCTAGAAAGGTTCCACATATGGTTGAACACGCGTACCCCAGACTTGAGGTTCACTAAGTCCGTAAGCAACGTCCGGATTAATTTCCTGGATGTATGGATTTTAGATAACGAGGGCAAGTTGGAAGTAAGTTTGTATACAAAACCCACCGATAGAAATACGCTGTTAGAGTTTACGTCAGGTCACCCTAGAAGCCGTAAGGAAAATTTGCCCTATGGGCAATTTTTAAGAATACGCCGCAATTGTTCCAGTAAGGTTGACTACTTTGAAAATGCGGAAAGTTTACAACATAAACTGTGTGACAGAGGGTACCCCAAGAAATTGGTTAGAGCTGCCCTGAAAAAGGCATGGTATATGCCAAGGGAAAGTTTGTTAACACCCAAAACAAAAGAAGAAACGGAACAATTGACATGCGTCCTCACATTCAACTCTAAAGCCAACAAAGTGAAAACAAATCATCTCGAGAAATTGGAGACTTATTGAACATTTGAATATGCCTAAACCGCTCTTTTCATTTAGAAAAGGGAAAAACTTGAGACAATACTTAGTGAAAGCAGCCAGGGAACCACTGATTAAAAAAGATGTAAGAGGCTTACTAGGCTTACCAACATTGGGAGGACATCATTGTTGCAATAACTGTATTGCTTGTCCATTCACGAAAGACTCTAAATTTGTGCTGATTAACAACAAGAGACACACTATGAAGACATTCTCAAATTGTAACACCAAAAATGTGGTGTATGTAGTGACTTGTCCTTGTGGGAAGTCATACATTGGACAAATGACTCAAGCTGTAAAAATGCGGGTTCTGCAACACAAATCCCGCATATGATGTAGAATGCAAGGAGCACCACTGGTGCAGCACTACATAGAGTGTGGGCATAGTGAGGATGATCTTGTTTGGTCGGTACTTGCAGTATTGAAGGCATGTATCAGGGGACAACTGGAAAAGATGTTGAACCGTACAGAAGCACCGTTAATAGAGAGATATCGTACTGCCACAGCAGGCCTAAATGACCGTGATGAACTATGGGCATTAATCTATAGGAGATAAACTGTAATAGGGAGATATGAGCCTGGGTTAACAACTCGATAACGTGTAGAAAATAAGTGGGTTCCCCTTATCATGTTATGTAAATAATGTATGTTCTGATATTTTGTGTGACGGAGCTGGTATAACTGGATTGGTTTATTTTATATATGTTTGGTTGTACAGTAGAATTTGTATATAGACTGAGGGTTAGAATGGAAGCCTTTTATTTGACACACAGTGCACCAGTACCCCGAGGTGTGTGATGGAGTACCGGGAGGTTGAGGCACCATATATAGGTGCCCCGCAATATATATAAGTATATCGAATGAGCAGTGCCCCATTAGCATTAGTCGGCAACTCATCCCCCTTTACACCATAAAGTAGACTGCGGGTCACTAGATACTTAGCTACTATGAGCACAATACACTCCAGATATATTTTGATGGGCCTCGCGAAAGGCTACATTATCTTTATTGTTCCTTATTATTATTATTTTCATGCGGGGTCCCGTAATAGAATACATTTTTCTATATATATATTGAGTGAACAATGCCTTTTCAGCATGAGCGGTAAATACATTCCCCTTTGCCAAATTAGGAGACTGTGGGCCATTGGAACAAGTGATCATTACACACAATACATTTGTAGTTAAATAGGGTAGTGCAGTGCGGAACACTACTCTACCTTCACTGATTATTTTTAATCAGGTTGTGCCGATGGAGATAGTGGTATTGAAATAAGTTTGGATATGGACTTTCCTTAATTTTAGGGGGTCTTCATCTATATTGTTAGACCTGTATGGGTATATAAAGCTTATACGGACCGCACATAGGCGTGAAGTTAGTCACCCTTTTTGGATAATGAGTATAGAGCCGTCAAGGAGTCTGTTTTCTAATACAGGTGACATAGAGCGCCCGGAAGTTATCTATGAGGTTGACCGGAGTCTTTCGTCTATTTTTTTTGCCCGACGTCGAATGACATCGAATCGCGCAAAATGAGCTTTCGAACTTAGGGCCTCCTCGGACTACACCGGCCGTAGCAGCGAGAGACAGGACCAGATCGAGTGGCGGTGTCCATTACGGCAGGTAAAACAGTTGGGGATTATGAATGCGAGAGCGATCGTGCACTGAGACCGCTTTTAGTGAGAACTTCAGGCATGTGACATACATGTATTTTTATTTAGGGACTGAGGCGAAGGAACGGCCCACAACCTGAGGGAAACGATCGTCAGTGACAGTATTGGGAGTACTTGAAGTTAATTTTATGTGTGTGAATCACATGTGCAAATAGAAAGACGATCTTGAGTATAGTTGGAGCTAAGGAGAATCCATTTTGATTCCTGTTGGCCCTAATGTTATTGCTTATAGGTTTCTATACCCATCATGGAACTTTGAAACGTGGCGGGCGCGACACACCCACTGAAGTGGACTCGTGCTGACCCCGAGAGTTGGGAAAAGTAATCCAGGTATTAAGATTACAACCCGGTGTGTTATTAGTTACTCCTGGGGAGCAAAGATGTAGCGATATGATTTTAATACACACAGAGTTTTTTTTCTGAGGGATAGTTGGATTTTGTTCACACTCCCCCTCACTTCCAATTGGTGCAGGTAGTACTGCGTTGAGGTTTGTTTTCACCACCACGGAGCACTGTGTGGGAAAATATGGGATAGAAAAAGATATGTATGCTAGATGTGTATATATGTAATTGGAAGCTTCCATTATTATTACAGATATTGTGTACCCTTGTCCTGAGGAAGCCGGATGAAATTGACGGCTGGAACGCGACCATGTTGACAGCTATAATTGAGGAGTCCAATCAATTTGAGCATGGTTGAAGGTTATATGCGCACATAATTAAATGAAAGAGAGGTGTGATACCTCAAGTGCGAAGACGACTACCGCTTAGTGTACCACTCAGATTTATGAGTGTACACGAGTACTTGTAATCGTTAGGGTATTGTAGATATTGTGGCCCGAGCTACCTCAACAACCGAATCAACTTCTACGCTCCCAGACGCCACCTCCGATCCGCCAGCCACGCCCTCGCCACCGTCCCACGCATCCGCAGAACCACTGCTGGAGGAAGGTCCTTCTCCTACCTGGCCGCCAAGACCTGGAACTCCCTCCCGGCCGACCTGCGCCTGACCCAAGACCACCTCTCCTTCAGGAAGAAGCTCAAGACCTGGCTGTTCGAGCAGTAGCGGCACCCCCCCCCCCCCCCCCCCCCAAGCGCCTCGAGACCCTACGGGTAGGTAGTGCGCTCTATAAATTTCCTTGATTGATTGATTGATATGTACAATTGTATGTTAGTTTGTGAAATGAATATATGCATTATTATTTGTGTTGTTTTGATCAATTTATGTAATATCAATTGATGTGCCAGAGATTTGCACAATGGTATGTGTATCTAATTTAATCATTAGTATTTGTAGCCATATAAATTATTGAGAACGTCAGGGTAATTAATGGTGCCTTAGACGCAAATAAATGAGTGATTCATTCCTCCATACTCCTTTGTTTTTCATCCTTTAGATGTTCCATGCCCATTTATAGGAGGGTTATTTGGGCATACCCCCCTGGTTGTACCTTGTTCTTTACACTTTGTCAAGTGTGAGGGTAGTTGAGAATAATTGAATGCCTTAATAAAATTAGGCGGTTAATAAAATAAATAGATATAGGTACATATACATTGATTGGGTAGGCCATTGGACTCGATTAGGTTGATAAATAAGACACCCATTTTCTGCTGTATCCACATCACATTCAGTTGACCAGCCACACATTTACATGCCCACATGATAAGGGATTATGTCTGAACTACATATGGTGAGCTACTCGGAAGAAGAAATAAATAGATTGAAATGAATCCCCTCTTTGTTAGGGGGAGAGACCACAGGAGAGACTACTGTCAACTCCGAAAAAGAGGAGAGACTTATCCAATTTAGGAAGAAAAATACAAGGACACAACTCCATGCACAAGTCTTACTAGAATATTTTAAGACCAATACTATACCGGTAGGACTACAGGTAAAAAATATTCCGGTTATCTTCGTGAATGATAAACCATACTTAGTAGACTTTAGTGGAGTAGGGACAAACTGTTCACGAGACTGGATTGTCTTTTCCATTAACACTGCTTTACGAATTAGCGAAGAAGAATTAAAAGAAATTAAAAAATTGGAAGAAGAAATAGGGAGTGACACCGCGATTGTTGATGCTAAAGCATTATTGGAGAGCATTGACAAAACTTTGACTGACTTTAAAACCCATACGATCAGTGTAAAATCATCTAAAGTGAGTAGGGATATAAAAAGCTTTAAACAAGATCAGGTGTACCCTTACATAAAAGAAGATTTCTTTAAGAATAATAATCTGAGTTCCCTGAATCTACAGTACAGAGGGAGATCTCGGACTAGTTTCCTGACATTCTCAGATTCATCATCTGACTCAGACCAGGGACCCGGGCCATATTACCAACCATACCAACCCTTTTACCATTATCCAAGTGCCCCCCCCCCCCCCTTTTTTTAGACAGAGGCGGATGCAGAAACGGAGGATTCAGAGGGGGATTGAGGGCCGCTATCCATCAACCACCACAAGAGCAGAATTTTTTCCGAACACGCCAGAGAGTGTACAAGCAGTAGTTCACAACGCACACCCTATTGACCAGCCCAACGATGAATTAATAATTTTTTTTAACAGACTTTTATTGAGTTTCACAGGGTAACCTATTCAAATCTCCTGCCCACTGACGGGCCACCCAAATGAACCAGGACATAGTAAATCGACCATCCCGCTTTTCGGAGCCCAACAACACATCTTTTGTCCCACAAGGCGTCCGCGCAATAATACAGTCCGTCCGCCCAATGATGAATTAATGAAAAATTTGTCTAAGCATTTACTTACCCCATGAGAAATAAAGGTTTTACAAAAGGGCCTATCATTCGTTCCATTGGTGGTACAGGATCCGGTTGACACAAAAACTAAAGTCCTTCAATTCTTACGTAAGAGCAGGTTGAAAGCCTTTTTTGTAAATCACAGTAAGACACAAGAAATAAACGTGAGTGGTCTCAAGAAAAAATCATCCTCTGTCCAGATTGCGCTAGACGAGATCCTACTGTTTGAAAACCAAATCCTGCGGGAAATAGATAAATTGAATGCGAAACATCTGTCTTTCAAGTCCAACTTTACCAAAAATGAACGTACAGCCTTAAAAAACTTAGCGAGTAATCCTCTGATGGTAATTAAACCTGCCGACAAGGGGGGAGGCATTGTGTTGTGGGATAGTGGAGAATATGATAAAGAGATTTTGAAACAACTAAATGATCCCACACACTATTGCATGATTTATGACAGCCTTACACCGCATCTAAAAGCAAAACAACTTTATTTGACCACTGAAGCTTTGGAGTGTGGCTACCTGTGTAAGAAGGAATATGATTATTTAAACTTCACACCACAAAAAGTGCCCACTATATACGTACTGCCCAAAGTACACAAAAAATGCCCAAAATCCGCCAGGCCGACCGATTATTTCTGCCTGTGGGTCTTTACTCGAACCCCAGGCGAAATATATTGATACGTTTTTGAAAAACATTTGTGAGTGCTACGCAGGCATACGTAAGAGATACAATGGACTTGATTTTTAAAATTGAACACTCGGTGTTTGTTGGGGACCGACAATTGTTGGTCTCCTTCGACATCGAGAGTTTATACACTAACATTCCCCAGGACGAGGCATTGATGGTCATGGAGATGGTTCTGGAACAAAGAGTAAGACCACACCAGGTACCCACAGACTTTTTACTAGAGTTAGCAAAGATCTGCTTGAAGAATAACTTTTTTTCTTTTAAAAATGAGTTGTTTTGACAAGTAAAGGGCGTGGCTATGGGGTGTTGTTTCACCCCAGAAATAGCCAACCTTGTTATGGATCATTTTGAAAGACAATATATCTTCAACGAGGCGGCACCATTTAGAATAAACATGAATTAATGGGTATGCTTCATTGACGATATATTTTTGATATGGAATGGGAACCATGAAGAGCTAGAAAGGTTCCACATATGGTTGAACACGCGTACCCCAGACTTGAGGTTCACTAAGTCCGTAAGCAACGTCCGGATTAATTTCCTGGATGTATGGATTTTAGATAACGAGGGCAAGTTGGAAGTAAGTTTGTATACAAAACCCACCGATAGAAATACGCTGTTAGAGTTTACGTCAGGTCACCCTAGAAGCCGTAAGGAAAATTTGCCCTATGGGCAATTTTTAAGAATACGCCGCAATTGTTCCAGTAAGGTTGACTACTTTGAAAATGCGGAAAGTTTACAACATAAACTGTGTGACAGAGGGTACCCCAAGAAATTGGTTAGAGCTGCCCTGAAAAAGGCATGGTATATGCCAAGGGAAAGTTTGTTAACACCCAAAATAAAAGAAGAAACGGAACAATTGACATGCGTCCTCACATTCAACTCTAAAGCCAACAAAGTGAAAACAAATCATCTCGAGAAATTGGAGACTTATTGAACATTTGAATATGCCTAAACCGCTCTTTTCATTTAGAAAAGGGAAAAACTTGAGACAATACTTAGTGAAAGCAGCCAGGGAACCACTGATTAAAAAAGATGTAAGAGGCTTACTAGGCTTACCAACATTGGGAGGACATCATTGTTGCAATAACTGTATTGCTTGTCCATTCACGAAAGACTCTAAATTTGTGCTGATTAACAACAAGAGACACACTATGAAGACATTCTCAAATTGTAACACCAAAAATGTGGTGTATGTAGTGACTTGTCCTTGTGGGAAGTCATACATTGGACAAATGACTCAAGCTGTAAAAATGCGGGTTCTGCAACACAAATCCCGCATAAGATGTAGAATGCAAGGAGCACCACTGGTGCAGCACTACATAGAGTGTGGGCATAGTGAGGATGATCTTGTTTGGTCGGTACTTGCAGTATTGAAGGCATGTATCAGGGGACAACTGGAAAAGATGTTGAACCGTACAGAAGCACCGTTAATAGAGAGATATCGTACTGCCACAGCAGGCCTAAATGACCGTGATGAACTATGGGCATTAATCTATAGGAGATAAACTGTAATAGGGAGATATGAGCCTGGGTTAACAACTCGATAACGTGTAGAAAATAAGTGGGTTCCCCTTATCATGTTATGTAAATAATGTATGTTCTGATATTTTGTGTGACGGAGCTGGTATAACTGGATTGGTTTATTTTATATATGTTTGGTTGTACAGTAGAATTTGTATATAGACTGAGGGTTAGAATGGAAGCCTTTTATTTGACACACAGTGCACCAGTACCCCGAGGTGTGTGATGGAGTACCGGGAGGTTGAGGCACCATATATAGGTGCCCCGCAATATATATAAGTATATCGAATGAGCAGTGCCCCATTAGCATTAGTCGGCAACTCATCCCCCTTTACACCATAAAGTAGACTGCGGGTCACTAGATACTTAGCTACTATGAGCACAATACACTCCAGATATATTTTGATGGGCCTCGCGAAAGGCTACATTATCTTTATTGTTCCTTATTATTATTATTTTCATGCGGGGTCCCGTAATAGAATACATTTTTCTATATATATATTGAGTGAACAATGCCTTTTCAGCATGAGCGGTAAATACATTCCCCTTTGCCAAATTAGGAGACTGTGGGCCATCGGAACAAGTGATCATTACACACAATACATTTGTAGTTAAATAGGGTAGTGCAGTGCGGAACACTACTCTACCTTCACTGATTATTTTTAATCAGGTTGTGCCGATGGAGATAGTGGTATTGAAATAAGTTTGGATATGGACTTTCCTTAATTTTAGGGGGTCTTCATCTATATTGTTAGACCTGTATGGGTATATAAAGCTTATACGGACCGCACATAGGCGTGAAGTTAGTCACCCTTTTTGGATAATGAGTATAGAGCCGTCAAGGAGTCTGTTTTCTAATACAGGTGACATAGAGCGCCCGGAAGTTATCTATGAGGTTGACCGGAGTCTTTCGTCTATTTTTTTTGCCCGACGTCGAATGACATCGAATCGCGCAAAATGAGCTTTCGAACTTAGGGCCTCCTCGGACTACACCGGCCGTAGCAGCGAGAGACAGGACCAGATCGAGTGGCGGTGTCCATTACGGCAGGTAACACAGTTGGGGATTATGATTGCGAGAGCACTCGTGCACAGAGACTGCTTTTAGTGAGAACTTTAGGCATGTGACATACATGTATTTTTATTTAGGGACTGAGGCGAAGGAACGGCCCACAACCTGAGGGAAACGATCGTCAGTGAAAGTATTGGGAGTACTTGAAGGTAATTTTATGTGTGTGAACCACATGTACAAATAGAAAGACGAACTTGAGTATAGTTGGAGTCAAGGAGAATCCATTTTGATTCCTGTTGGCCTCTGTTATTGCTTATAGGTTTCTATACCCATCATGGAACTTTGAAACGTTGAGGACGTAGACCCCCACTGAAGTGGACTTGTGCTGACCCCGAGAGTTGGGAAAGTCATCCAGGTATTAAGATTACGACCCGGTGTGTTATTAGTTACTCCTGGGAGCACAGATGTAGCTATATGATTTTAATACACACAGTTTGTTTTTTTCTGAGGATAGTTGAATTTTGTTCACACTCCCCCTCGCTTCCAATTGGTGCAGGTAGTACTGCGTTAAGGTTTGTTTTCACCACCACGGAGCACTGTGTGGGCAAATATGGGATAGAAAAAGATATGTATACTAGATGTGTATATATGTAATTGGAAGCTTCCATTATTATTGTAGATATTGTGTACCCTTGTCCTGAGTAAGCCGGAAGAAATTGATGGCTAAAACGCGACCGCTTCGACAGCTATAATTGAGGAGTCCAATCAATTTGAGCATGGTTAAAGGTTATATGCGCACATAATTAAATGAAAGAGAGGTGTGATACCTCATGTGCGAAGAGGACTACCTCATAGTGTACCACTCAGATTTATGAGTGTACACGAGTACGTGTAATCGTTAGGGTATTGTAGATATTGTGTATATGTACATTTGTATGTTAGTTTGTGAAATTTATATATGTATTATTATTTGTGTTGTTTTGATAATTTATGTAATATCAATTGATGTGCCAGAGACCTTCCCAATGGTATGTGTATCTAATTGAATCATTAGTATGTGTAGCCATATAAAGTATTGAGAACGTCAGGGTAATTAATGGTGCCTTAGACGGAAATAAATGAGTGATTCATCCCTCCATACTCCTTTGTTTTTCATCTTCTGCTGCAAAAGTTAATCATATTTTTGGATGGGTATGTCACAGACAATGTACATTAAAGCTTTAAGCATTATGTCACAGAAAGTACTTGAATTCAGCTACTTGTTTTAGGTCTGATGGACTCTTTGTTACAGAAACTCCCAGGATCATATATTCTGGCAGGAGCTGGTAGAGATGTGGTTCATTAGAAGCTGTTGGAGCTTGCTGCTCTTTCTGCCTCGCTGCACTATGGTGTCATTGGCCCCAAACCGCAATAGATACTGTGTTGGGTGTCAGGATGACAGCACTGCTCCTAGTTTCCTTGGACCTAGCCCAGTTACCTCTATCAGACTAATAGCAATAAGGTTGATCACGTTTCCACAGTCTCACTTTCAACAGGATTTATTAATGTAGACATTTAGGTTTGTTTTATATAGCACCAGAGCATCCTACAGCCAGCCAGCTTCCAGATGAATAGTGTTGACCTTTGCAGAATGTATTAATTCATAATTGCTTGACCTGCGGATGGAGTTGCAGCTGAGTCTACACTCATGGTAAAATAAACATTGGCAAAGCCAGCAGGTCCGGTTTTAATATGCTAACACATGCAGCATTAGCTCATTAGCAACAACACAACGTTGAGCCTAAATACCCCTTTAGAACTCAGGATACCATAAAATACTAAAAACAACATATGAATGGCTCTAGCAGGATGGAGCAAGCCACTTTATTTATCATCAATAACACCCTAATTGTTATTGGCCATATTATTATCATCCAACATATATACTTTCGTGGAATCTGAAAATATGGATATCGCTTTTTGCACACCCTTTATCATGTGTAACAACACTTTTTGATGCACGAAATTGTCTTTTATTGTTAAATGTAAAGTTTATTACTCATACAACTGTAAAAAAAAAATCATCATATATCATCATTGCTGTACAATCCTTGCTTAAACTTGATTTCAAATATTGGAAGTCATTTCCAAATTTTCAGTCCTGAATGGTCAAAAGATAGTCTGCTTAATGTCAAGACCAGCTAAAGAGATAATGTGTCCAACATCTCTAATAATTGAAAGCAACTGTCCTCTATCCAATTGTTTCTTTTGGGTCTTTACAGCGGGCTTCTTATGATCCATACATTCGACGCGTTTCAGGCAATTTATTCAAGGCCTCTTCAGGATGAAACAAGGGTATGTACAACCACTTTAAAAACAAAACATTTTAAAACCTGGTGATCAAGGGGTCCTAACAATGTGATCTAAGAACATTGTACAATACATGCACAAGTTACTTTGAGGGTGCATAGCACAAGTGCACAAACACAGCAAGAAGTCCTAGCTTTACAACAAAAATACACCAAGATGTACAAGAGAAAGTGACCATGATGCAGTGCATTATTAAAGGAGAGCTATTTTGGTGTTCTGCCTTTGTTACTAGAGCACAAATGGCTCCTCCAAGAGCAGTAAAAGCTCTCCTTTAATAATGCACTGTATCATGGTCACTTTCTTTTTTTACATCTTGGGGTGCATTTTCGTTGTAAAGCTAGGACTTCTTGCTGAGTTTGTGCACTTGCGGTATGCACCTTCAAAATAACTTAAGCATGCTTTGTACAATGTTCTTAGATCACATTGTTAAGACCCCTCGATTACCAGGTTTTAATATGTTTTGTTTTTAAAGTGGTTGTACATACCCTTAACTGATAGAGACATCTAGCCGCAGATTCCTTACCTTTGAACTTCTAGGTGTCAGGCTGGATCCAGAAGATTTTTTATAGCAGTACCCATGTGCACCAATGGGTGGCTTCAGTTGACCTAACACAACGTCGTAAGTGTCACATTCGTCGTCATCATGACGTCTGCGTCGTCAATATCAGAGCCACTACGGTGCGCTGGCGTTAGTTATTTTCTTTCTGCACCAGCCAGCGCAGATCTTTCAAAGAAAGCTGCCCCCTGGCACTTTTTTGGACTTTTTTTGGGACTTTTTGTTGAATCCTTTTGGTGTGTAGGCATGTCTAGCAAGAAGACCTCGGGGTTCAAACCGTGCGGCACCTTTCACCACGCCTTGTCGGACGCAGACCCGGTGTGCCTTTGGTGCCTGGAGCAGGACCATAACACAAAGTCATTCCCTGACTGCCAGGCCTGGCTCCACAGAGGTCACCTCTTTGATCCCGGTCGAGAGGAAGTTTCGAGCGCCGCTCCGGGGATGGAAGTTTTCTTACCCCCAGTCCAATCCATCGTGGTCAGGTGAGAAGCACCACAAGAAGCACAAGAAGTTAAAGCGTGCTTCGACTTCACCCCTTCGTCACAAGCCGGAGGAGTCTCGACGTTCGAGGCCCCACTCTGTGGAGTGGGTGCCTGTGTCAGCTCCTTGTTTCCCTTCCTTTCTCAGGCCAGTTAGCGACCTCCGCCCAATTAAAAGAATTTCAATTATGCCATGTGCACCATATTTGGGCGACCTGACCTGGCCAGCACGCCTTTGGGCCCCGCAGGCTCGGCAAAAGGTGATCCTGTGGGTTCCGCGCCTTCAGCCCCGGTGCCACGGCCTCCTCTTGGATCCTTTCCTGGATCCGAACTGGTGCCAGCCGTACCACTCTGACCTTCCCCGGTGCCGTGTCTGACGTCGAGAATCTCGGCGTTGCAGGCGCCCACCTGCGGCGCCTCCCCCATTGTTCCTGGCCACATGGAGCCGGTTGGGCATCCACCAACGCAGAGACTGGCACCGGTGGAGCCATACGGCTCCATATCGTTCACTCTGCCCTATTCTGAAGTAGGGATGGATGATGATGATTGGAGGGGAAGCAGAATTCCTTAGTAATTCAGCGACCAAATCAAGACCTGGACTGGTGTGAGGACCTGTGTGATGCCAGCGGCCTGGACACCTCTCCAGATCCTGGCATGCTGTCTTCCCCCTATCCTGGCTATGGAGGAGGGGGCTACTTCAGCAATGGTGTTGCGTACGGCTGCAGAGGTCTTGGACCTGCAGCTTCCCACGGTGGCAGCCAAGGCTAATGTCCTGACAGAAGTCTTGCAGCCTGGTATCTCTACCTCATAACCCTTGCGGCGTTTCAACAAGGCCTTGACCGATGTTCTATTGGGCACCTGGTCGAAGTCCAGCACAGGGGCCCCTGTGAATAGAACTATTACCCGCCGCCATCGCCCTGTACCGGGCGACCCAGCTTTCTTCTCCACCCATCCCACCCCACATAGCTTCGTGGTCCATGCATCCACTTCCCGTGTCACGTTCCCTTCCTCACCCCCGACATGGAATCCAAACGGCTGGACAGCTTCGTATGAAGTTCTTTTTTTCAACCAGCCTAGCATTGCGGTCGGTAAACACTGCATGCCTCTTGGGCCGTTATTCGCAGTCGCTGTGAGATACAGTTGCGCAAGTGCTGCCAAGAGTCGGAGGCGGAGGGTCAGGCTCTCCTCTCCCAAGCTGTTTCAGACTGGAATGAACAAAGAGATGCAGAAAAGTTAACCATACGATGTGGCTTAGACTCGACAGACTTTCTAGGCAGAGCGATGTCCTTGACAGTGGCTGTTAGGTGCCATGCCTGGCTGAGGAAGCCTGGCTTTTCAGGGGATTTCCAAGCTAGGCTTATGGACATGCCCTTTGATGGCTCCCGTCTCTTTGGACACCAGGCAGATGCTGTGCTTGAGCTCTTCAAGGACTCATGGGCTACGGCCAGGTCCCTAAGTGTGACCACATCATCCCGGCCTGTCTGTCTTTCGCCCCTTTCATGGCTATGGAGGTGTTTCCAACCACGCCAACCCTATTCCAGTCAAAGGACCCCACAAGTCCAGCAATCTCTGAGGGGTCGATGCAGTTCACTCCGACCTCATGGGTCAAGTGCCCAGATGTTGAGTCAAGCCACAAACCTCCACCGCAAAACCTTCCCAGTCCGATCCCTCCGGATCATGGGTGTCCAGTTGGTGGCAGGATACGCTATCACCTCCACCACTGGTGAGATATCACCTCAGACAGGTGGGTGTTGCAAACTCCCTCCCCTTCGAGACTACCCCTCCCTCCATACCTCCAACTTACAATCGACGGCCGGAGAATAACCTTGCCTTACTCCATGAGGAAGTCGAGACTCTCTTGGTAAAGGGAGCTATAGAGAGGGTTCCTGGGACAGAAATAGGCTGTGGTTGCTATTCCAGACATTTTCTGGTCCCAAAGAAGGATGGAGGCCTTCGTCCTATCCTATCCTCGACTTCAGGTCCCTCAACTACTTCCTCAAACACGGAGAAGTTTAAGATGCTCACCCTTGCTCAGGTCCAGTCTGCCCTAAACCCAGGAGACTGGAGGGTAGTGTTGGTCTGGCAGGACGCCTGTTTCATATTCCCGACCTGCCTGCCCATCACCTCTACCTGTGGTTTACGGTGTGCCACGAGCACTTTCAGTTTACCTTGCTCCCCATCGGCCTCACCAGTGCTCCTTGGGTGTTCACCAAGATGTTGGCGACTGGTTGTTGAAGGCGGGCTCGTCCCAAGCAGTTGTCTCTCACCTCCAGGCTATGGTAAACCTCCTACATTCGCTGGGGTTCACGACCAACGTGCAGAAGTCACACCTGACTTCCTCACAGATGCTCTCTTTCATCAGAGTAGTTGTGGACACAGTGCAGTTTCGGGGTTATTCTCACAAGCGGCGAGTACGGGTTATTCAGGCTTTGATACCGATGTTTCAGCCTCTATCCTGGATTTCAGTGAAAATTACTCTGAGGCTTTACATTTCACAATAAACAACATATTTTTGTTCAACAAGTATTGTGTTAAACATGATGAAGGGTGCACAAATAGCAATATCCTTATTTTAAGATTCAATGAAAGGTTATATGTTGGATGATAATAATCCAGTCAATAACAATTAGAGTGTTATTGATGATAACGAAAGTGGCTTGATCTGTCCTGCTAGAGTCATTCATGTGTCGTTTAGCATTAGAGCATTAGAACAATACACACAAGTGAAGGCAGCAGAAAAAAAGAGCTATAGCTCTAAAGTGGTCCCTTATGAAGTTCAGTGCAAGCACTCGAGTGGAGATGCGAAGATAAACCAAGACAGCCAATAGTATTAGATGGAAGATTAAAGTTCCACTGAGCTGACCCAAGATGTGTTTGGCAAGGTTGAAGTCAATGACTAATAGTTGCAAGTCAAGGAAAATCAATGATTGAAAGGGATGAACCTAAAGCCCATTCTTTGTCTGTTGTTAGCAATAGGTCTGTTGGGACCTCGCATGGTGATGGACATGCACCTCTGCCCTCAGTACCTCAACTGTTATGAAGTCTGGATCTCTTATGCTGATTTTTTGTTATCTGATAGAGAATTCTAGCCGCAGATTCCTTACCTTAGAATTTCCCCCAGGCGTCAGACTGGGTCCGGAAGATTTTTCGTAATAAGTAAAACTCCAAGTTGGTAGGTGGCATCGATCATCTCCATGTCCGTGCCATATGTGATGTTGCAGTACTCATATAGCGCCACGTAGGCACACAGACGTTCTTTTCTTTCTGCATGAGCCAGCGCTGTTCCGGAGAAGAGCTACTCCTTTGTCCTTTTTCACAGGCTATTTTTGATGTTTTGTTGACTTCTTTTGAGGTTTACCTCCTGGTGTGTTGAGGATGTCATTGCGCAAGTCGGGCATTATGCCCTGTGGTGCCTGTCACCGTTTGATGTCAGTGATATTCCCACACCTCGTTTGCATTTAGAGCTTGGAGGGTGACCACAATACCAGGACGTTCTTTGATTTGCGGGCCATGGCTCTGAAAGCTTTGAAGGAGCGTCCCTGAAACTGCTAACGGCGGGAAGTGACTCTGCAGCAGTTTGGATCCCGGTCGAGTGGAAGGTGCCAGGATTTTTCGTAGAGCCCGAAGTCCTCTTTGTCCTGCTCAAAGTTGTCAGGACATTCCGATAGGAGGTATAAGAAGAAGATTAAGAAGTTGAAGCATTCTTTGACTTCTCCTCATCCGTCTGCTGATGATACCAGGGAGCTCAGCGCTGTAGGCCTCGTCCTGTGGAATCTGCACCTGGGGCTACTCAGCACCTCCACAAATTTCCGAAGGCTGACGCAACCGCCGCCCAGCTAAAAAAGTTGTATGAAGCCATGTATTTCATTTTTGGGCAGGCTGACCCCGATGACGCATCTTTGGGCCCTGCAGGGTCAGACGGGGGCACCCTCTGGTTCCTTTCTGATGGGGTCCCATGGATCCATTCCTGGATTCAGACCGGCGCCGGTTGAGCCATCGCTTACCATCCTCGGTGCCGATTCTGATGTCGATATTCCTGACTCCCCTCTGGCAGCGCTATCCTCATCGTCATCCCCCTACTCAAACACAGAGCCAGAGGGGTGTCACCAGAGGACAACTCCAGCGCCGTCGGGAGCCCTGCTTCCCAGATCAAAGCCTGAACGGTATTTTTATCTGCTAGATCGCGGGTAAAACTGGGAGGCGTCACGGGATCCTTTAGAGTACCAGCCCTACAATGAACAGAATGTGGACTGGTGTAAGGACCTGGGTGAGGCCGATGGTCTGGATACTCTTCCAGATGCTGGCCTTCATTCTCCCCCTGCTGTTGCTACGGAGGAGGGAGCATCATAAGCACTGGTGGTGCATAGGGTGGCTGATGTCCTTGACCTTCAGTTGCCCACAGTGGTAGTCTAGGCTAATCTTTTGATGGAGATTCTGCAACCGGGAATCTCCACGTCGGAACCCTTACTCCTTACACTGATGTACTTTTGGATACCTGCTCCAAACCCAACACAGAGACTCCTGTGAATAGTATGATTGTCTGCCGCCATCACCCCGCACCTGGGGACCCTGACTTGCTGGCCCAGCACCCTACCCCTGAGATCTTGGTGGTCCAAGCCTCCACCTCCCAAGGTGCTTTCCCTCGCTCCCCCGGATAGGGAATCCAAGAGACAGAACTCATTTGGGAAGAAGATGTTTTCTTCCGCCAGCCTGGGATTGTGGTCCAGGAACACCGCATGCCTTTTGGGCTGTTATTCCCACAGTAGGGATATGGTTGCGCAGGTGCTGCTAAAGGTCCCGGAGGAGGCTGTCCTCTCCCAAGCTGTTACTGAAAGGTGAGACGTGGAAAAGTTCACGATTCAATGCAAACTTAACACGACCTACTCGCTGGGCAGAGCGGTTTCAACAACAGTGGCCCTTAAGTGCTACGCCTTCTTGAAAACAACTGGCTTCTCAGGGAATGTCCAGACTTCCCTCATGGACATGCCCTTTGATGACAACCACCTCCTTGGAGGCAAAGCAGATTCAGTGCTTGAGCGCTTTAAGGATTCTCGTGCTACGGCCAGGTCCTTAGGCCTCTCTGCGGCTCCACGTCCACCCCAATCTGCCTTTTGCTCCTTTGGTGGCTACGGAAGAGGTTTCCAGCCATTCCATTTACAGCCCAGCCACGGCTTCTCGCAGGATCTCCAGCCTCTTCATCTCGTGGATCAGATGGCCAGCGGTCTGGCCAGTCCACCACTACTGTTGAAGGCGGGGTCGTCCTAGACAGTTGTCTCTCACCTCCAGACTGCAGCATACCTCCTGAACATACTGGAGTTCACTATCATAGTGCTGAAGGCACAACTGACTTCCTCTCAGATGATCCCTTTCATCAGGGCTGTTCTGGACACGGTGCAGTTTCAGCTTATCCTCCTGAGTGATACGACCAGGATATTCAGGCTATGATACTGATATTTCAGCCTCTATTCTGAATTTTCATGAGACTGACTCTAAGGCTGCTGATCCTCATGGTCCGATAACCAGATGGCATATTTGGGCTCTGCACTGGGACCTGAGGTTCCAGTGGGCGCAGTATCAGGGGAATCTCTCTGACCTGGTCCAGATCTCGGAGGGAAATGTGAACGATCTGCAGTGGTGGCTAACAAACTGCAATTGGGTCAGAGGCAGACCCCTCTCGCTTCCCCAAACAGAACTCACAGTAGTGACAGGTGTGTCACTCCTGGGATGGGGTGGCCATCAGTGGGCTCTGGCAAAATCCGGACTCCACTTTACCTGTTGAATCTCCAAGCAACCCAGATTGACTGGCATCAGGGGAAAGCTAGTGCCAGCAGTGGTCACAGGGACCGCTGCCTGCCCTTAAAAAATGAAACGAAAACGTTTCATTTTTTTCTTTTTTAAATGCATCCCGTTTTCCTCTCAAACGACTCGCAATTTGCGAGGCGCTATTTTGGCCATCGTACATGTGGCCCCTAAAACCTATAGGTCACCCTAAGGTAGGCCTTTCAATCCTGAAGGCAGTGTGCTCGGTTATAAGTGGGAGGGTGCCCCTGAATGAGCAGGACACCCCTACAACCTTCAGAGTCCAATCTCCTAGGTTGTAAGTGCATTAGTCATTACGATATATAGAGTGGCCATGTGTCATTACGCGATGGCTATCTCTAAACTGGCTGAAAAGAACCATGTTGTGTTTGGTGTCAAAAAAGATCCTCCGGGAGGCCCTCAGTGCTCCCGGTACCAGTCTTCTAGACTCGGACAGCAAACTATAGCTGCTGCCGACCAGAGACACAATTCTGCCTTTCTGCTGCTGAGCCAAGCTCAATCAGGGGAAGGCAGGACAATAATTTACCTGTCACAGGAAGGTGTGACCACCTCCCAGACAGGACTTAGTGTATTGGGGCAGGGTGAGCGCGCTTGCCAGCGCTATTAGACTGCTTTAAAGGGCACATTTGGTGCCCTCCTTGAATACTCCAGTTGAAACCAGTCATTCTGGCGAGAAACTGGACAAAGGACATGGGAGTATCCTCCCCACTGTCCAACCCCTCCTCTGGGAGGGACCCCTGAATCGTCCCAACCCTTTCCTTAGTGTACTTAAGGGCTTACCTGTGGGTGGGTCCCTAGATTCGTCGTAGGACAAGATTCAGATCTGAAACCACTTCAATTTTAACCATTTGGGCACTTTGGACTTCGCTGGACTTCATTTTGGGAACCGAGACTGCAACTGGGAAGACTCCTACTGCTCCTGGTCTCGTCGTCTTGCCAGTCTTCTGCAACGTCTTTGCCTGTGCTCGATACAGGTTCTTCACAAGGCCTGTGGACATCCAAGACACCCAAAGGAATATCCCTTGGAGTGAAGGAGTCACTCCTCTGCGTCTGCAGGCACTGCAACAAAGCTGACCGGTCTGCTGTTCCTGAGCTCCTACGGACTCTGAAAGGTTTAGCAACACTGGTGGTGGTTCTTCAAATCCCTCGAGGCCTGCCCTGTCTTCACAGCAAGTTTGAAGCCAGTATCCCTCTTTGGAACCGCTGGAGCAGTACCCCTGTACACTGCATTGACTTTCCGTTGCCGAGACTTGTTGACTCCCTCCTCCAGAGATCTTCGGGCTCCAAGAAGCTCCAGCCTCAAGCATTTCCTGCAGCCAAGTTCTTCGCTTGCACCATATCCTTTGCACCGTGGGCCTCCATCTTCTGGTGAGCTGCTCGAGGTCCTCTTACGACTCCTGTGCCTCCAGCCTGTGGGTCCTTTCGAGGGTCTCTTTGACTCCAGTGGGCCCCCCTAGTTGTTCGGGCCTGTTTTGACTTACCTGCTCGTGATGAGTCACTTGAACCTTACTAGTCCTGACACTGCACCTTCTTCGACGACATTCGTTGGTTGCTGGTGCCCCTGCCGGACACTGACCCCCTGGCTCTTGACATCCGATGTGGGACAGCTCATGAACGTCTTCTACAGTTTCGCCTGGTCTGCACAGCTGCAACTTCAAGGGCACAGTCAACTCTCCTGCATCCCCAACATCGGTGGGCATTCTTCTTCCGTGCCTCCTGGTCACTCCTGAGTGGCATAGACTCTGTCCCCTCTGCTTGCAGGTACCCCTCTTCTTGAATCCACCTTTGGGTTCCACCGGCCTCTTCTTCACCAGCGGCATCTTTGCTGAAGTCCTCCCTTGTGGTCTATGCCAGTTTCCGACGTCACTTCGCACTTATGCACCCGGCTTCCCTGGTGTAGGTATCCTGGTTCCTGGGGTATCCACGGGTGGGGTGACTCTCCAACCTTTCATCTTCCCCGGGGTGTCTTCAGGGTCCAGCTGGGAAGGGTCCTTTATCTTTAAAACTGCAACCATGACTTACCCATTGACTTGTATTGAGCACGCTGTCATGTTCCCACTCTGCACACGGCCTCCGTGGGGTTCCTTGATACTCACCTTGGGTGGTTCCTTGGGTCCCCGGCTCTTCTGTGTCTTCTGGGTCCATTCTTGACTTAGGTCGTGGTTCGCATTCCGCTATTTTAGTATATGGTTTGGTCTCCCCCTGGAGACCCCTGTGTATTTGTGCTACTTACGTGTTCTATTTCCAAAGTATTTGCGTGTATTGTGTTTATATCTTCGGTAAGAGATATTGCAGTGTGTTAGTCAGTGTTTATAATAAATACATATTTTTATAACTACACTGAGTGGTTCTTTTTCACTTAACCTATACCATTAGATGAAGTACTGGTAAAACAAGCTGCTTTAAACTCCTTCTGGACTAAGCCTGCAGGCTGCTCTCCACAGCTACCACTTAGATAGTTTTTTAAGGTTGTCTAAGACCACTAAAATTACCATAAGGGTTGTCTGGATTAGTGCAGGATGCTACACTTACATAGGTGAGCACCATATACTAAGCCATCCTCCTCCATCAACCAACTCTTCGTGGAGTTTGTTGGTACAAAGAAAGGTTGGGCTGCGCAGAAGCAGACCATTTCCAGATGGGTCATGCTCTGCATCAAAATCGGCTACACACTGGCCAAGAAGCAACCTCCTAAAGGTTTGCGGGCTCATTCCATCAAAGCTAAAGTGGTCATCACTGTGTAAGCATGCAAAGTTCCAGTCCTGGATATCTGCCTGGCAGCAATGTGGGCTTCCCTGCACACGTTCCCCAGAAATTACTGTCTGGACAGTCAGGTCCACAGGGATGGGCACTTTGCCCATTCAGTCCTGCAGGACTTTCTCATTTAAAGTTGGTTCGCAGACTCTCCTCTGAGGATGGTATTGCTTGGGTATCTATTCCAATGTAAGGATTCTGCAGCTAGACGTCTCTATTGGATGAACAAGTTCCTTACTTTCGGTAACGCCTTACCTGGTAGAGACTCTACTTAGCTGCAGATTCCTTACTGACCCACCCATCCTCCCTGCTCTGCGAACGGATTTCTAGGGACAGGGATGACTCCATTCAGGGTCCTAGTTTTGACACATCTATGGTCAGTGTTCTTCATGGCTCCATGCTTCTGGCGTGGAAAGTCGTGAAAAGAAACTGGCTTCAGCGTGCCTGGGTAGCACCTACATTGGTACTGCAACATCGCTTTGGCTTGGAACACATCGCAGAGCGATCGACGCCACCTACCAGCGTGCAGTGATACTGCTTACAGAAATCTTCCAGATCCAGTCTGACGCCTGTGAGAAATTCTATGATAAGGAATTTGCAGCTAGATATAGTCTACCAGATAAGGGGTTACTGAAGGTAAGTAACTTGTTCATCATGAATGAACACTGACCATGCTTGTACGCCATGACATAGGCCTATCTCATGGATTGTAGTCAGTTTGGACCGGAAGGGGCACTCAAAGTGCTCCCCTTATATTGGTGAAAGGCTACTGCCTTTGTCAGGAGATAAGCAGCACAAGCGTAGTGGTCACAGCATACCATTTAGTGATCAGTAGAAATTAACAGGATCTATTTCTTTGTGTCACTGGAGCGCGGCCTGTAGGCTCACTCATTCAAAGTTCCTCTGATGTGTGCTTAACTCACCCTTGGCCTACATCGGTTTGGTGTGGTGTGTTGCACAGAGCATGCATGTTATGAATGTGCTGGGTGTGTGTGTGTGCCTGTGAATGTTATAGTACAGGGATTGTGCAGTGCGAGTTTGTTATATGCATGTGCTAGGTGTATTTGTACCTGTGAGTGGTACAATACATGAAAGAGTCTGGGTTCTATTTTTGGGAAACCTGGTGGAAACTGGAGGAACACGAGGAGGTAAAGGAATGCCCCTGAGACATACTTGTGGATTACGGCATTCCTGTGAGCTGGCTGGAACACACTGGAGGAAGGAAGATCCAGGCTCTTCACTGGACTTTAAAGGGTGCTTTTTGATCAGAAGAGAGGTCACTTGAGAAGGGGCCTGGGCACATCTCACGAAGGAGATTGGGCTGGCAAGAGAATCGTAAAGAGCCTTTTGGTTCTCCCGAGCATACCGGTAGTGGACCCACTTGCCAGCCCCCAGACGCACTTCACTGTGACCCGAAGGTAGAGTAAGCTGTTGATATACATTATCACCGTAGCTGACATCCAGGTGTGAACCTCTTGTCATTCCCATGTCCAGTGTTGTGACAGACTGCTCTCTGAAGGAAGGGCAGGACAGAAGAGAGGGCATTTCAGAAGGTAATTGAACCCCAACATACACTTCATAGACTCAGTCTCCGAATCACATTTGGTGTCTGGAAAAGGACTATAAGAAGAGGAGCTTGAGGCCCTGAAAATTGTCAACTGTCAAGCACTAAGTCGGGCTGTGTGAGAAGGAGAAGCACTGCAAGACTTCTGCCTGTAACCAGGACTGGATTACAAGTCCTACCAGCCTGGGTGAAGGGGACATCACCTAGGGACTTCAAGACCACCTACCCCTGGATCACCACAGATGCCTGCTTGTCCAAGACCAGTGTGCCCTGTGAGGAAGAGGAAAGCGCTGAGGAAATTAGGTCCAATGGGAATCCAGTCGATTGGAACCCCGTAGCGAGGTGTCAGGAGGTGGCTGCTGCACTGATCTGGTGCCTGTGTGCATGGAAATGTTGGTGACTCCCGTAAGCCAGAGGTGGGCCATCGTGAAGTGAGCTGTGACCATTGCTGCACTGACTGGGTCATTGCCCATGTTCAGGTTGTAAATTGGCAACTCCATATGCCAGTATTCCAGGTAGGGCTGTTGTGAAGAATGCTGCTGTGAGGATCGGGCTGTAGCCCATTTGCAGAACCAAGTTGGCATCCCCACATGCCAGTTTGGGCCGTTGTGAAGAGTACTGCTTTGCCGATCAGGCCGTAGCCTGTGAGCAGAGCTAAGTCAGTGACCCCATATGTCAGGTGGCGCCTCTGTGAAGAAGGTCTGGTATGCCGATTGGGCCGTAGCCTGTGTGCAAAGCTAAGTCGGTGACCCTTTATGCTAGGTGGGGTCGCCATGAAGATTGCTGCTGGACTGATCAGGTCGTAGCACATGTGCACAGTGGAGACAGTGACCTGTATGGCGGGGTGGCCACTAGGGCAAGGCAAGGAATGTAGTCTGGTTGAGACCGTCATCATGAGGAGGAGAGGTCCGCCATAGTGAACTGAGTGGGCTGAAGCCTCAAATGAGGGCCAGCACAAGGATTGTTCCAATCTCCACTCCTCCCCCCCTCCCCCCCCCTCCCGCATGGGGAGGTTCCCAAGAACCCAGCATCGGAGGAGCATCGAGGACCCCGGCCTCATCACTCTTGAGGACACCACTAGTGTCCCTCCTGGGCCGCGTGTAAGGAGCCTACTAGTAACAGCTGCGACAGCGCCCTCAAAAGGGGTGCGCTCAGAGACTCCGGTCGCTCAGATCCTTCTAGTGCAGGTAAGACTGATTTACCGGTCAGATGGCCACTGGGGAGCTTAACTGCCATTTTGTGCTTCAGTGCTGGAACACTCTTGACTTTCAAAAAGAGTCAGAGTGGGACTTCTGAGACTCCGTCTATTAGTTGGGCTTAACCTGTATGTCACCTTTAGTGAACGGGGAATAACCATTACTGCTAGCTAGAGGGGAGTGGAACTCGGAGATCTGCCTATAAAACACTAGAGACCTGACCTCGAAGTTGTGTGTATTGTTTGTGAATATCATATTTTACTTTGATTTGGTTTATAAATACTCCTTTTTTCATAATGGCAAGTATTTGACTGGACAATCATTTATTGCTGCTGGTAAACATATTTTGAGATGTGAGCCTGTGTTCCCCCCCCTGAGAAGCCTTGGACTGCTCATCCCAAGCTACTATTGAGAATGCAAAATTTCCTAGCTAACGTGCAGGAAAGTTTCAATTCTATTAAGGTCGTGGAGACGAGGATTAGGCTGTATCTTTCTTCCATTTATTACGATTCATTAGCTCCATCAGCTTTTCTAAGAAACACAATACACATGAAAAAACAACATTTCCCATGAACACAGGGAAAATGGAAATAAATAAAGTCCAACGGAGATAGCCAATCCAGCGCGAGGATCTCTCATAACTTTCCCCGCGGACGCTCTGTCTCCCTTTTTCTTTGTGCGACCCCATCAAGGTAGTCTCTGGTTATTCTTGCTTGCCAGTATCCGATCCTAAGATAAGAAGACAATCTAGATAAGATCAAGGGACTAGGACTCTATGCCACCATCCTATCCAACATTACATGAGTAGAACATGAACAAAAGGCATGATCAACATTACTTTGCCAGAAACATTACCGTAAACAGTTACCATACGAAGCAGATGTTCTGGGCGGGTTCAGAAGAAAAAACGGGTGGGCTAATCCTCGCCTCTGCGTCCTTAATAGAATTGAAACTTTCCTGCACGTTAGCTAGGAAATTTTGCATTCTATGGCAGGACCGGAGGCTTCAGATTAGGCTAGTTTAAAGCTTGTCCACCACCAAAGATCCCAGTGATACTACTGGCTTAAAATAAAATCTTTTGATGGTGGAATCCGAAGACCAGTCTGCGGCATTCAAAATATCCTCTAGCCGTGCACCCAAGGAAAAAGCTTTGGATGCGATTGCACCCCTCACCGAATGAGCCCCAAAGCGGGAAGTATCTATACCTGCTTCCTGCATCACCCAGCGGACCCATCTCGCAATTGTGGGGGACGAAACCGCCTTGTGTGGTTTAGTAAGAGCAATAAACAATGGTTTCATGCCCTGTGGATGTATATCTACTGTTGACACCTCGTAGGCCTTCAGCGCTCTAACCACACACAATTTTGGGATGTCCGGGAAAGCAGGATAAGACACAGATCGTGAATCACAGTTTGTCTAGAAATATGAAACGTAACTCCTTCCGGAGTGAAAACCCGTGAGATCGAGTGCCCTCACATCTGACACTCTGCGACATGAAATCAAACACAGCAACATTGCGAGCTTGGCAGACATTTGCTTTCGTGACAAATACTTGTTAGATGGCCAGGATCTAAACAGGTTTAGAACCTTGTTCACATCCTATAACACAGAGTACCGAGGCTCCGGAGGAACAGATAACCTGATACTTCTCAATAATTTGCAAACTAAGGGATGTTCGCCCACCGGGCGATTATCCAATGGCACATGACCCGCTGAAATCGCTGAACGAAAGGTGTTGATTGACCTATAGGCCAGTTCCTCCTTTGTTAGCGAGGCTAAGAAGTTAAGGAGGTAGACAATGTCCGCCCCCATCGGATCCACCTGTTGTCGCAGACACCAACTTCCCCACTGTGACCATGCAGACGGGTATGTCTTATTTGTGCTCTCGGCCCAGGACTTATAGAGCAATACGGCAGGTTCCTCCGAAAGGTCTGTGACTTTCCAGCGTTGCCTGTGACCCGCCTGGCCATCAAACGCAGACCGCCCGTGACTAGAAGATGGTGGGGATTCCCCTGAGGATCCTTGAGGAGATCGTGACAGAGGGGTAGGGGGATTGGAAAATCCCAGGAAAGTTCCATCGGAACCGGAAACCAGGCTTGCGACCTCCATATTGGAGTGATCACCACTAGGTCCGCCTGTTGTCTCCTCGCCTGGGTTGATAACCTCATGATCATTGTGAAGGGGGGAAACGCATAACCCTGTTCCTTGCTCCAATCTTGGAGGAAAGCATCCACTGCCAACGCCTCTGGATCCGGTCGCCAGCTGTAGTACCGTTTCAGCTGGGCATCCAGATGGGAGGCAAAAAGGTCCACCGAGAAGGGACCCCATTGAGTCTGGATTTCCCTGAACACACTGGGGTGTAGTTGCCACAAGCTGGTGTCCTTCCAGTGACGAGAGCACCAGTCTGCCACTTGGCTGGACGAGTCCGGCAGATGGTCCGCCGACAGGGATATCTGGTTGGTTAGGCAATATTCCCAAAGGTCGCGGGCCAGATTCGACAAAATCTTGGACCGAGTCCCTCCGAGATGGTTGATGTAGCGCACCGCTGCCACATTGTCCATCTTGAGCAGAACACAACTTTGGATCCTGTACTTTGTCCCACACTTTACCGCGAATGAGCCCGCCATCAACTCCAGGCAATTGATGTGAAGGGTCTGCTCGGAAGAGGACCATCTTCCTCTGGTAGACACTTCTCCACAGCGGGCACCCCAACCGAAACGGCTGGCGTCCGACTCTATCACCAGATCTGGTTCTGAGCCAAAAATCACCCGGTCGTTCCAGGCCTCCATATGGTTGATCCACCATTGCAGTTCCGTCTTCGCCTCCTCCGTGAAGGGCATGACCTGAGAGTAGGAGAGGCCTTTGCGCAAGTGACATGCTTTGAGGCGCTCGAGGGCCCTGTAGTGCAGGCGTCCCAGAAATATGGCCTGAATCGACAACGACAGAAGGCCTACCACCCTGGCTAATTGACGCAGGGAAAGCGTGGGCCGTGCCAACGTACGCTTCAGTTTGTGTCTGATCCTGGATAACTTCCGATTGGGCAGGGACAAAGTCGCTGCGACCGAGTCGACCATGAAGCCCAGAAACTGCATCTTCTGGGAAGGGGTCAAGTTCGACTTGGTCTCGTTGATGACAAAACCCAGCGATTCCAGGAGAGACACGGCGTGTTGCTGTTGAGCCACTAGCCGTTGGGGACATTGACTCATGATGAGGATGTCGTCCAGATAAATTATTAACCGGACGCCCTCTGATCTGAGACGCTCCACCACAGGCTTCATCACCTTGGTGAAACACCACGGAGCAGAAGACAGCCCGAAAGGGAGGGAGGCGAACTGGAAAATCTGAGAACCCCACTGAAACTGCAGAAAACGTCTGTGAGGGGGAAAAACCGGGATTGTAAGGTAAGCATCTTTGAGGTCCAGACGGACCATCCAGTCTTGTGCCTGTAACAAATCCCTCAGGAGGTGAATGCCGTCCATTTTGAAATGGCGGTAAATGAGCCAGCCATTGAATTCTCGTAGATTTATTACGGGGCGATAGCCTCCGTCCTGTTTCTCCACCAAGAAGATGTTGCTGAGAAATCCCCGGGGGTGAAAGGTGGAGGGTGTAACTACCCCTTTGCGCACTAACTCTGAAATCTCCCTGTCGATAAGCTCCCTCTGCTCCCGTGTGAAAGTGAGGGGTCTGGGGCGCTGGGGTTGAGTCGGTAGTTCAAAATATTCTATCTGAAACCCTCTGACGGTTTGCAAAACCCAGGCGTCGGAGGTGAGCTAGGACCAATTGTGAAGAAAAAACTGTAGTCTGCCTCCCAACTTCACCTCCCCCAAACTCTGGAGGCTTACCTCGTTGGTTTTTATAGGAACCATCTCCACGTCCTCTGCCACCCCTGCGACGGGGGAAATTCCAGGTCGGGTACAAATTCCCGAATTTGTCCGGGTCCTGATACTGCCCACTGTTAGGACTCGCCTTGCTTGAAGGAGGCTCTGTTGTAAGGTCAGCTGGCAGAGCGACCCCTGCCTCGACCGGCTGCGCCAGAAACACACGGGGTGAAGATCCACTTAATTGACGTTTGGGCCTTGTCCAAAGAATTAATCGTGTTCACAAACTTGCCTAATTCTTTTAAGAAGGGATCTCCGAAGAGATGTCCCTCCGCAATGGGACCTGCCTCTGAGGTGGCCAAGTCCCCAAGTTTAGGATCTATTTTTATAAGGAGGGACCTGCGCCGCTCGGTTGAAATCGCCACATTGGTGTTCCCCAAGAAGATGATCGCCCTCTGCGCCCAACTGGAAAGGGTGTCCAGGGAAATCAGGGTACCCGTAGCCTTGGCATCTTCAGCCATATCTAGAATTTTTGCTAAGGGACCAGCTGTGTTCAAAAGCTTATCCTGACACGCTCTCCACGAGCGGTCAATACCCTTCTTAGGATCGCGGATGAATTTTGCCAAAAAGGTGGACATCTTAGGATCCACTTTGGGGGTCACTGCAACTTTCCCCCTCTAGCGTAGGGCGCGGGCACTCTGCACAGAGGAACTCCTTACCTCCTGGTTTAGGGGCTTGCGCAGTCTGGCCGCCATGTAGGCTGCCACCTTAGGAGCAGGGGTCCACTGCGATGAACGCGGATGCAATAGGTCATCCGGATTAAGCATATCTGCGTTTGGATCTGGAGATGCTGCTGGGGCAGGCTTAGATGGGCGCCATGGTCGCTCCGATTCCCCGTCTGAGGTCTGGGTGGACTCGTCTGGGTCCAAGGTAGCCACATCATCTGGAACACCAGACGGTCCCGCCAGAGTCTCCTCCTGTTTGTTGGGTGGCGCGGAGGACTTGGCTTCCATAAATGCCATCTTAAGGCACGCAAATGTTTACTCCTACGTGCTCAGAACGCTTGCGTTTGGGACCCGCTGTACTAGGGGATGGTTGGCCCGGAGGTAGGGGAGTCTTAGGCCCAGACAGATCTTCCCTCTGGTCGAGGGGTAACTGGCATTGTGCCTGTAACCTTTCAATTTTCTTCTCCAGAAGCTCAACCACCTGGGACACCGCCTTGAGGATGGAGGAGTCCATGACCCGACAAAAGTGATCGTCTACGGGCAGGTACATGACCTCCTCCTCCTCTTCCTCGTAATTTTCTCATACTCCATGAGGAAGTAACTCAAAAGCGCAACAACAGCTAACAAAGGGGAATTTGGATAGAGACAATCCCTAGTTAATAGCACAGAATGTGCAACTCAATGGCCACACAAAAGGCCCGGGACCATAAACACCCTCTCTATTCTGAGAGTACTGACACTGCCTGGGCCGGCCCCTTCTGTCAATAGTAACTGTGGTCTTATCCGCGATGCGGGTGTACAGGCTCCAGGCAGGGGCTCACAAATATTAAAACTTGCCCAAACGCTAATAAGGGATCTTCCCCCGCGGCACAGCGAGTCGTCGGAACCGCGCTAAGTGATTACAAGGCAGAACTAGACTACTCGCTGCCGTGGGGGGTAGACGCACTGGTAGTGCGCAGAGCGCATGGGCGTGCGGTCCCCTAGCGACGGGAGGCCGCACCACGCTAAGAGCCTGAGGTAAATGTCGCAGGCGCGTAGGTGTGCTCTACACTCCCGCGGCCGATCTGAAAGAAAAACAGTGTCAACTGAAGTCAAACAAAGGCAATACCCTTAATGGCACACAAACCCGCACAGGTTAAAATGGCACAAAAACCCAAAGCAATCCCAATTTAAAAAAAAAAAGAGAAGCACTCATCTTAAGGCTGCTGGAGCAGCGAAGAAAGAGGGAGACAGAGCGTCCGCCGGGGAAGTTATGAGAGATCCTCGCGCTGGATTGGCTATTTCCGTTTGACTTTCTTTATTTCCATATTCCCTGTGTTCATGGGAAATGTTGTTTTTTCATGTGGATTGTGTTTCTTTGAAAAGCTGCTGGAGCTAATGAATTGTAATTAATGGAAGAAAGATACTGCCTAATCTGAAGCCTCCGGTCCTGCCATAGAATTCAGTGCTGAAGAGGTACTTGGCCCAGTTGCTCAGGATCTATTGTAGGTCAGGCCACAAGACATCAAGGGTAAAAGGCCTTAACCCCCACGGTTGGGCCCTGTGACTGCTGCGTGCCCCATGGCCCTCTGAACAGGGTTCTGACAAAGTCTTATTGACATTTTGTTCTCAAAACTCAGACCTGAAAATCTTGATCCATAAATACATCTTTGAATGTGACCCCTCTGCTGGGCTCTGTTTATTCAGTCATCACCAGTTCCTGGAAAATTCATACTACTCGATGTACAGTGGTTGAATCTGAACACGTAAATACATTTGGGCGTGCCCACAATTACTTGGTATTGGCCGCTACAATCAACTCTGCCTAATATTTAACCTATACAGAACTTCACAGCAATGGTACTGAGTATGTTCTTTGTTAAACCGGAACATTAATGGAAACTTTCTCTTTTCATTGTAATGGTGGTGCCCCAATCTAAATGAAAGTATCAGAGAGTTTCGGCATAGATTTATTTAGTTGATAACTGCAAAACAGAGCGATGTAACATTGTTAGAAGTGAAATTTTGTTTGCTGGCAATTAGAAGTGTGAGGGTATTTTATTGGTTGCGTCCTCTACCTCCTCTGTTTATAAACTCATGTTCCATCTTACCAAGACACCCAGAGGTTCATGTATCAGTTGAAATCCTTATGCATTTCTGGAAGTAGACATTATATACTTGGTCCTACCGCCTATTTGTTTTCTAAATATTTACCGGAGTGCATCACTTTAAATGGGCGATTCCCTACTGCTTCATGTCTTCTCGGACTCCCCTTTGTTAAGTTTAAACCCTACAACTTCTCCAAATTGCTTAACTTTTGTCATCAGTCTAGATGCTGAGTTGGTAGCCTCTGTCTCACAGGCCAAAATATAATCAGCAAATAAAGCCAGTTTACACTTGCTTCCCCCTAAATTAATTTCCTTTAAGATTGCATAACTTTCTCTTTTCTTTGAGTGAAGAGTTGATGCATTTCCTGTCGAATGCCCACATGTATCACCTCACCTCTGCGGTATAGAGCTGCTGTTGCTTGTTTATGACGCCCACAGCCGAGTTTCAGGTGGGTTACTATGCCTCCGATCGGTCACCTCCTTCCTTTCAGTGGGAGGGATCAGTATACCTTTCCATCTCCTGCAAACTACTTTTCCCCTCAGAGCGGCTGTATCCCCCTCCCCCCACCCCCACCAGTTGTGTGTGCCCAGTGTCAGGTCCATGCCTCTTTCAGTTTAAGGCTGAGACCCCTTTGGCTTATCAGCTCTCTTCAGTGCACTCCCAGTATTTTATTTGCCTCCCTGCAATGACGTTGTGCTCCTGCGTCCGCATCTATTAGAATGGGCAGCCAGGACTAGATCCCTTTACAGGGAGCGCTGGATCTCCCTTCGGAGCCCATTGTCTTCTGAAAACGCTTTGTGATGGACAGCTCCATCTAATGGCTTCAGAGGAGCTCTCCCACAGTTTGCCCTCTGTGTTCTTTATCTAAGCCACACAAACCCACCAGAATATTTAATATTAAGACATTCTAGGGGGCTTGTATGCTTCCCTGTGCTTAAGGTTCTCTCACTGTGCCCGTTCTATGTTGTGTTAAGAATTATTTTTTCTCCTTAACTGCCTTTTCGAAGAAGACATGTACTTAATCACAATGGGATCTTCCAAATGGTGTAGGCAGCGATATCAAACCCTTTGCTTTTATAGGACATTGGATTGTATATGCCATGTTTTGTATTCATTTATTTGACAAAAATCAATAGGAGAGTGGATCACTGGTCCTGAAAGAACCAGGGTATTGCAAAGTCAGTACTACGTACTGTTTAAGAAACCCTCATTCACGTTTGGCAAAGGATCGAGTGAAGCGGTATATCTTGGTTCTCCGCTTAATTGTTATCAACGTGATCGCATAATCATTGGGTTAATCCAATGCTTCCTCCACCCGGAGGTTTGTACCACCGGTAGTCTCAGTAGTGATTGTGAATAAAAAAGTGAAGTGACTTGTGGTGAAAAAAGGTGTTTTGCTAAAAATCTCGTAAAACCAGTAGATATCTTTATTAGTACTGGGTTCGGGATGGTTTAAAAAAAAAAAAAAATTATTGTAAGTGTGCACACATTAGACTTGTTATGGTCTAGTGCACTTTTAAAATTGGTGTCCAAATAAAGGTCGACATGTTTCAGCCCTCATAAGCCCCGAAGGGTCAGGTGGGCTTTCTTCAGGACCTAGTGCAATGTTGAGTGACCTAATGTTCAGAGGTCCTCTCGTGGAAGTGCAGGGAGATAGTTATTACTCTCTTGTTCGCACGTTCAACTTGAACCTGGTCTCCCTTGTTGCGGGTTACAGCGGGTACTCTAAGTCTTCACCGGGTCCTAGGAGGCAGAGTCAGCACTGGTCTCAGACCGACGCCTAATAGAGCGTGAGGCGACCCCCCTAGAGTACCCGCTGTAAGCCTCTTCTTTCTCCCTCTTTTTGATTTTTGACTTCATTCATTTGACCTCATCCCTGTGTTATGGAGAAAGGCACAAAATAAGGCATTTGTAGCTAAGTCTGGACTATGAAATAGGCAGACTTGTAAATCTGTTTACCAGGGAAAACCATAGATTAGCTGCCAGCAAATGGCGCCCTAGGTGAACTATACAATCTGTGCCCTGACATTTTTTTAAATTATTTTTTTAATAATATTCTGTTCCATACTTTGGTGTCCTCGTAGGAAAACAAATATTTTGCCTACATTGAGGCCCCTGCTCCTTACAGGTGATTCACCCTCTTTTCATCGTTAGATTATCTACTTGGGTTGCCTTCCCATGGTGTATGAGAACAAATAACTTTTATTTAGGCTATCAGAAGGAGATGTTGGCTCCTGCCACCTAAGTATTTTTAGTGTCAAAGAACCCTTCACCCGTATGAGTCACCCCTTGCCTAGTGGTAGGAGTCTGCCTTGGCAAAAGATTGAAGTGCCTGAGATGGGCATAATCTATAGGACCAAGAGTCTGCATTTACCTCCTAGGAGGGTATATGGAGCTCTGGGAGTGGAATAGGTGAGTGGAACAATCCTAGTTGGGGTTATGAGGGAACCACGCAATAAAATTGCACAGGTCGGCCAGGGCCGTGTTCCACAAGTGGCTCACAATACGAACCCCTACCAGGGGGTGTCATGCGCCAGGCCCTGCCGGAGAAGCGCTCATTAAATAGAAACAAGCAATGCAATAGGTCTCGCATTTATGCGAATTTGAGCTATTGACATTGCAAATAACAATGCCTTTTATTTTTGTTTTTGTTTTTGTTTTAAAAACATAAATAAAAGGCATTGTCATTTACAATGCCATTAGCTTAAACTCTGGTAACTGCGAGACCTATTGCATTGTAAATGCTTGTTGCTCTTTTCATAGACTCCCATGTATAGCCCCACCGCACACAGTTATGAGGTAACCAGTCAGGGAGCAAGGGTATGACGTTAGAGGACTTTACATATTTTTTTTAAAGGGGTCTAATTCCGGGTTCCAAGGCCACAGCGCCTGTATGTACAGGCCTGCAAAACTCAGAAAGAATGAGACAAACCACTTGTAGATTAATTGAAGTGAGGATGCTATTTAAGCAGCGACGTGGTTTTCAGTGTTGCAGCATGTGCAGTGGCACCGGGGCCTAGAGGCCCGGAAAGTGCACTGAACCCTGATTACTGATGTATTTTGAAATTCTAATCTTAGCCAGGAGGACAAGTTTCTTCCTTCGCACTAGGGCCTATGACACACTCACTGGCTACGTCACTGTGTCTCAGATGAAAAGTTGTGAGGGAGACTTTATGAAGGTATGTTACATTACTCTGTTTGAAGTATTAAGCTTTTGAGGCGCGCATACACTGTATCTGTATGTCATTGGTCTCTACGCGCCCGTCCTTGAGATGAGGACCAGAAAAAAAGAAAGCTATTAAACTTATTACACGCTATGACTTTGTAGATAGGAACACATCATTAGACGGTATATAGAATGCAGGGGTGAAGATAAAAATGAAATAAATACATCTCTTAATAGGGTGTTTTTGAAAGCAGTGATAAAAACATACTTTCCTATAGATGAAAAAAATTCAACTCAACAATAGTTATAACTCGGCCAGAATGTTTTTCTCCCACTTATTTTAGTACTAACAAACTACTTTTTTTTTTTTTTTTTTTTAGACGAGGGTAACATAATAATAAAAAAGTCAACTCCCCAGATATTTTTGTTTCGGAAACAAACAGAGGATTCGGCCAAATATGCATTTCCTCAGAGCAGAAATTCATTGTTTCAATTACCGTTTGAATGTACAGAAAGAGGCAGAGACATTGTTAGGCAGTGGTAAACTGAGCAACCGCCCAGGGCGCTATCCTCTAAGGAGCATCATGGGGAATTTAATTTTCTCTCCAGATCACCTTTATTTCTACCTCTCAGCCTGTCTTCTCCCTGCTTATCTATATTTCGTGATCTGACATGTCTGTGTAAGGGTTTTGAGATCCACCCAAGTCATGTTGCAACTGTTTTTCAGTGATCCCATCACTGAAAATGTAATGTATAATTATTGCTTAACACTATGCAGGTTATGAACTAGCAAAAAATTAGTAATTACATTTTAAAAAGTTGCTCAAATCATGGGGGCCCAAATATATGTGTTGCCAGGGTCTCAAAAATCTAGATAAGACTAGAGAGTCTTAACAGCAAGTATACTGTGATCAGTGGAGGGCGATTCATATGAACGTAAGAGTCCGTTGTAATTTACAGCCTCTAACCCCATTAGTTCATTATTAGGTTTGACCCAGTGGCCAATTCAGGGCGCTGAATTCCCCATCTATGTACATATTAGAGCCTTGGTCACACATTATCTTTCAAGGCACAAACTGAGATTCCTCTATAATGGTTCACAGAGGCACTGGGCCTGTGGTTTATTTCACAAGGATCATCTCTGCAGTAAGCCAGGAGGTACCCGCAGCTTCCCAAGGTATGATCCGGGCCATCTCGCCTTGACTCCTGCTGCAAACCAGAGATGCTCCGGGCAACTTCGACCTTTGACCCGTGAAGATTTTAGCCGATCAGGCCTTCGTGCGGTGGCCGGTTTTACAAACGTGTCCCCTAAGTCCCGCACATGCTGGCCCAGTGGCCCGTTACAGCCTTCAGTCACCAGTCCCCGGCCTGTCCACACCCACGGTTTTACAAAGGACTCTGCAGCGAGGCCTCACGCACAAATTAGAATCAGCCTGTCAATCTAGGGGGCGAAATCCATTTTTTGGTGCATCTCTGCCACCTCTTACACATGTGAGAGTACAATTTGGCAATGCATACCAACTATTATATGGAACATAACTGGAACATAACTTTTGTTGAATTTGTGCGATCTGAAACTATGTATCACAGTATTTCCTTATGGTAAAGCACGAACTTCTTAGGTGGAGAAACCCAGTGAACGTGGCGGAGCCTTACTTCATTGGTGTAGCCCAGACAGCCTTTCCATTTAAGAACAAGCATCGGCATAGCCAATAGGTCTCGCCTTTGGGAGCCTTATAAGTATTTAGTTATGCAGCACAATATCCTTGGTCCACTTATAAGGTCCCAAAGGCGAGACCTATTGGCTATGCCAATGCTTGTTTTTAATGGATTCCATCAATGCAGCAATCGTTTGACATGTTCAGCGAAGAGTAAACATTATTCAGTTGGTATGCTCCTGATAGGCCTATGCTTTGTTTACTCAAGAAAAACAGGTTTTTTATTTCCCAGGTGGTGGAGCTGGAACTAGAGGTGCTGGGAGAGCTCCTGTAGCTCCAGCATCTTCGAACTGAAGGGCTTTGTTTGCTGATTTACACGTTGCTTTCCGAAATTGAGGGCAGGAGAAGGGAGAGTAAGGGAGGAGCGGACGTCAGCCGTGGAGGTGAAAGCTCTAGGTGGGAAATCTAGTGAACGGCTGAGGGAGTGAAATGGAAAAGAAGCCAACAGTGAAGACGTAAAGAGACTCAAAGGAGAGAACGAGGAAGGAGGAGGGAGATGTCAGAATGTAAAAGATGCGGTATGGAGAAGGGAGGAGGAGGAGATGTAGGAAGGAGAGAGTAATTGAGGAAAGAATAGGCTAAACCGGAGATGTAGCAACAGTAGAAACCTGGCTAAAATGAAGAGCAAAAGGACACAGCAAAAGGAAAAGAAGGGAAATCAAAATAGGGACAAAAGTGAGATTGCGCTGCGGAAACAAAGCACAGAGCAGCAGGGTGTGAAAAAGAGAAGGTAGAGAAAGTAAGGATGGGACTTGATGGAATGATCAAAAAAAAGGTGACAGCTCAAGACCTGGGAGAAGTGGAGGAAAATGAAGGTAGGGGTATATGGGCATGTAACGAGAAAGCGAGAGTGAAAGAACGGGTGATGTGGAGGACACAGAGGTAATCGGAATGGAGACGAACACAGAGGAGATGGTCTGGAGCTCCAGTACAGGCAGTTAGAGGAATGACGAGGACACGAGGGAAGCTTGGGAAGGACTTCTGCTGATTACTTTCAAGTGACGTCTTCCACTGCCAAGTAAACTGCCCTCAGGACAGAAAGGGCCGAGGGTGGAGCATGAAACAGAAGACAGGTATAGTGACTAAGCAAAGGGCAGGGCGACAAACAAAGGGAGCCAGAGAGAAGGAGCAACAAGACCCGCCGCAGCGCTCTGTGGTGGGGAGGGCGAGGGGCGTTGAAGCGCGAGCAAGACAGAGAGGTGGAGCGAGGCGTGTGCGCTTGGGAGAGCGAGAGGAAAGCCAAATGGCGCCTCTGCTCGTAACTGTGCGCGTAACCACACACTCTATGCCACACAAAAAGCTGTGGTCGGCTTTTTAAAGCCCACTCAAAAATGTCTCGCCAGAGCAACGCATGCACTGGCTCAGGTGAGCTCTAAAAAAGTAGGTATCGTCTAGAGGGGACAACTGAACTGCACTTTTTCTTTTTATAGGAAATATATTGATTACCTAGGTTCAAACTCAACACAATATATTGTGAGGAAGGTGCATGTGGCAAACACGCACAAGCACAGCAGGGGCTTATACACGCATGCAGACACACAACACACTACACATGCGCTCACGCGCACACACAAACACGCACGTACATCACGTAAATGCATGTAGCTCACAAACAAATGCCTGCGTACCTTAACCAAGTTCACATCACACACACATATACACATTCACACAAATACACACACAAACATCACACCAAACTCTTTTTGTCCCCCACTTCTCTCTCTCCTTGGCTCTGCCGCCTCTCTTGAATATCCCCCCTCTTGTTCTCTCGCTCATACGCTCTCTCTCTCACGCTCACTTGCAGGGTCTCTCTCTCTCTCATGCACGCTGGTGAACACGTCATGATTTTTCTTTCGGATCTATTGTAAAAATGCACCGGAGTGTACTGTATAAAATATTTATCACACTTCCAAGTGATCATATATCCATGCACGCAATGTGGCAGTGCGTGTGTGGCAACGCCAACATATACTCGAACTTTGTCCGTATACCAGTTAAAAAAAAAAAAAAGTGTAACCTTTGTAAATGGTACAATGTGGGGTATTGATTATTACAAATCTGCAGCAGCGCGCGGCTACACAACGGGCGTCATTTATGGGGCGACGGTGCTCGCATCAGCGAAACTCCCAGGAATCATCCCAGCCGCATGCATACGGCAAGCTAAGGGGCATACGCACCAAAGAGGCAAGCTGACCTCCCCATACGGCAGTTGCCCCGTGACCTTTAGCCTGCTGAAATCATCCGCCACGACTATTTACACGGGGGGGTATGAGAATTACAACACGGAGTGCGTGAGCGGTGGGGTAGGGGAGGTGACAAATTGCCAGTGCTTGATTAAACAATTACAACACAGAGTGCGTGAGCGGAGGGGTAGAGGAGGTGACAAATCGCCGGTGCCTAATTTACCAATTACAATACGGAGTGCGTGAGCGGTGGGGTAGGGGAGGTGACAAATCGCCGGTGCCTGATTTACCAATTACAACACGGAGTGCGTGAGCGGAGGGGTAGGGGAGGTGATAAATCGCCGGTGCATTTATTAAACAATTACAACACTGAGTGCATGAGCAAAGGGGTAGGGGAGGTGACAAATCGCCGGTGCTTGATTTACCAATTACAACATGGAGTGCGTGAGCGGAGGGGTAGGGGAGGTGACAAATCGCTGGTGCTTGATTTACCAATTACAACATGGAGTGCTTGAGCGGAGGGGTAGGGGAGGTGACAAATCGCCGGTGCTTGATTTACACAAGCGCTCGCCAGGCAGCCGCTGTTTATTTTTTATCTTGCTTTCAATTTAAAGTCAAAGCGAGATGCAAAAATAAACATGTGGCGCCATGTCTCCTTTTTTGTCCGGCCCATCCGGACTGGATCGCACGGCTTGTTTACATAACACACCTCCTTGTGATAAGAAACTGCTTCACGACAGCTGCGAAGCAGGCGATCCAGTCCAGATGGGCCGGACAAAAAAGCCAAAAGGAGGCACCTCAGAAAGCTAATTTCCAATGGCAGGCCACCGTTTAGCATAAACGGTGAGGCCAGCCAATGGAAATAAGGGGCGGGGCTTCGAGCCATTTTCTAAAACTCCTCATTAGCAATAAATCTCGCCGCAGCAACACTTGGCGAGACCTAAGAACAACTGCAGCACGCAATTTACAGCCTGCATGTCTGACGTAGACCGGAGTCTTTTTACTCTTCGGGTACCGCGCCAACATGCAGGGAGAAGGAAACTATTCACTCCGTTCCAAGCCTCTGTGGCTCGAGCGCCCTTCGTCAGTCAAAGAACCACCAGGGAGTAACAGACAGGCACACAAATCATGATGTCAGAGAACCGCCGGGGAGTGACAGACAGGTGCACAAATCATATGTTGTGCTTTGAGCGTCTTCTACCAGTCGAAGGACGTGTGTGCCCAGCCCGACAGTTAAAGCTTTCAAAAGAAGTCGCACAGAGTCAACAAGGCTCAGATGTGCGGTCTATGGAAATGCTGTAAGGACAAGAAGAACAAACAACTAGCCAACAGTTCCCAAACCTAGAACAATGCCTGAAGTTGTACGGATCTGCTGCTGTGGAAATTGGGGCCACAGAAAGATGGAGAGCCTGTGATAGAAGGACAGTGATTGGTTAAAGCTATTGTCTCTTCCCAGTGTTCTTGTGATATGTAGCTTATATGTTGAATTTTCGCTTGTTGCTGGAGGAGAATAAAGAAGAAATCATTGCATAATCCTCACCTCTTTGTCCTTAATAGAACTGAATCTTTCCTTTATGTTAGCTGTTAACATTTTCTTTTACTTCAGTGATTATGATCATAATGATCTATATGTATACTCATTTGAAAAAGCATGGATAGGAGGCGTACAAATACTATCTCTGATAGTGGTCTAGAATTCTTGGAGCTGACTGAACTAATCTATTGATTGCCTGTCCACGAAGGATAAAATCCTTTTGCTCTATGTTTCTGGGGCATAAATTACTCTTGCTCCTTCTTGGGTCCCTTGCCTGCTTTTGTTTGCTATTCTGAGTATTTATGTGGTCATGCTCCTCGTAAATCTCTTTTTTTACCCTGCAGAGGAAAGCTGCACTTTATGAATTAAATACATATATGACGCATATGCATTCTGAACCCTCTTAAAATTCTGCTTCAGCAAAAGCTTGCCGATCACACCATCAATGTTAAGATTGCAGTACTTTTCTTATTGATATTCCATTTTTTTTTATAAAAAACTTTGAGTTTTGGGTGGCATGATTACAGTCCCAGTCTAACCCACCAGTATACATCAACTCAATATTGTCCACGGGAGGAGGTCATACAAAACCGCAGTGTTAGAAATGGGATTTCTGGTCGGCTAGGGTATGTGCTAAAGTCGGGCAGAAACCACCACTCTAGTTAGGATAAGGGAGTTACACTCCTAAAATAACCCCTGCTCACCCCTTTGGTAGCTTGGCACGAGCAGTCAGGCTTATCGTAGAGGCAGTGTGTAAAGTGTTTGCACATAACTCACAGTAGTACAGTGTAAGCACTACAAAAGGACACCACACCAGTTTTGAAAACTATCCAATATTTTTATATATTTAGGACAAGACCAAAAATGATAAAAATCCACAATACAGTACTTAAAAATCTTCAATTATCAAAATATGCTTTTAAAAATAGTTCCTTGATGTAGATAACTCCCTCCGGGGCTATCACGGCGTCGTGAGCGAACCAATCCAAACAGTTCTGGCTGACCGCGGGGTCGCAGGCCAGCTACGGTGTCGGGAAGACCCGCAAACAGTACCTTTTAGAAATGCAGGGCATCAACGACCTCTTGTTGAGCTTCCAAAAGCACGGCGTCCGCAGGCTCCGGTTCCGGAGGTCGGTGCAGGAGTCGTCGGGGGCCTCAAAGTCACACGCGTCGCAGATCGATCTCCAACTCTGTTTGAGTCAGGAGCGCTGGCGTCCACAGGTGTCGGGTGCTGCGGTGCAGCCGTGCGGAGTGCGGTGCACTCAGCTCGCGGTGCGAGCAGCGGCTCAGTAGCGGCGTCAGATGGCATCGTCAGTGAGACCAGGGTCGCGGTGCAAAGTGAATGCGGTGCTCGTCGTGGTGCTGGTAGGTCGCGGTGCAAGCAGCGTCGTCGTTGTTGCCGAAGCGCTGTCCTTAACTGACGAACTGGAGTTGATGACAACGGCGTCGTTAGGCCAAGGCTGCTGTGCAGGATGAGGATGGTGCGTCATGTAACATTACGAGCGGTGCCCTTGAACCACGGTGCAAGCAGTGGTGTAGATTTCGGCGCGGAGCGTCGTCGCCGGGGATACCAAGGAGTCGTCGCGAGGCGGTGCGGAGTGCAGTGTTCACAGGTCGCGGTGCGAGCAGCGGCTGGGTGGCGGCATCAGCAGGCGTTGTCGGTGAGACCAGGTTCGCGGTGCGGCGTTGTATCGGTGCCCTCTCCGTTGCCTTCAGGACACGGAGTCGGCAGTGGCGTCGTAGATGTCGTTGGGTTGCTTTTCTTTTGTTGCAGGACAAAACACACAGTCCCCAGTGCTGAAGGCAGAAGAGCTTGAAGTCTTTGTTGTTGCTGAGACTTCTTGAACAGGGGTCAAGCTCTACCTCAAGCCCTTGGAGAAACTCACAAAAGTAGATTGCAGAAAGTTCCGTTCAGTCCTTTCACTGCTCAAGACAGAAGTAGCCAGTGCAGGGCAACACAGCAAAGTGGTAGTTCCTCCTCACAGCGTCTCCAGCTCTTCTTCTTGGCAGTCTTCTTGGTCCAAAAGAGTTCTAAAGTTCAGGTCTGGGCCCCAATATTTATATCCCAAAATCATTTGATCTCTTAAGCATCGAGTGTCTGTGCCCAGCCAGAACCAGTTCTGCCTTCTCTGGTGAGACTTCCTGGCAGGAGGTGGAGATGGCATTGTCAGAGGCATACCAGGCCCTTTGAGGTGCAAGGAAATCTCCTCCCCCTTCCCCAATCGCAGCCCAGGTCTATTCATCCCTTTCCTGACCCACCTATACCACGTGGAGCCACTACTGCTCCCCAGCCTTCTGTCATTCAAAACCTAGACAGGCAATCCAAATTCCAGCAGAGGCACTTGGGATGACTGAGCAAGAAAATGCCTACTTTCTAAAAGTGGTATTTTCAAACACAGAATGTAAAAATCACCTTCACTAAAAGATGCATTTTTAGATTCTGAGTTCAGGCATACTAAACTTTATTTTCTCACCTAATTCCCCGGGCCAGTTATGTTTATAAGATGTTATAAACAAACTCCCCATTCTGTCCTATGAGGAACAGGTAGCCTTGCAATAGCGAAAAACTAAATTGGCCGTAATTCGCTACCAGGACATGCCACACACACCAGGGCATGTCCTACCTTTCACATACACTGCACCCGGCCCACAAGGGTACCTGGGCCTGCCTTAGGAGTGGGGGACATGTAAGAAAAGGGAAGGTGAGGGACTGGCAAGTGTGTGCACTGGCCAAGTGGACGTGGCAGTTACAAACCGCGCGCAGACTCCACAATGGCGGGTCTGAGTTAACTTTTCAGGGCTACTCATGTGGGTGGCACAATCAGTGCTGCAAGCCCACTAGTAGCATTTGATTCACAGGCCCTGGCACACTTAGTGCACTTTACCAGGGACTAACAAGTAAATCAAATATCCAATCATGGAAACACTAATCCACAACACAATTTACCACAGGAGCACTTGCACTTTACCACTGATCAGCAATGATAAAAGTGTGCACAAACACTACGCCAGCAAAAACCGAGTCAAAACCCGGAGGTCAGAAAGCAAAAACTCAGGGGAAACACACCAAAAGATGCCAAGTCTAACACACAGGATAAAGTATAGTGACAAACCCATCACAGGTGCCCGCACTCCCGGTCATCACAAAATAATTCCACCAGGCTCCCAAGATCTTCGCGTGTTTACAGGAAGGATATTCCTTTTTAGGTCGAGCCTGTAACAGCGCGCATGTGCTGTTCTGGCGAAGACTTTATGTAAGGGCTTTTGAAATCTCACCACACGCTCGAGCGTGTGGTTTTGTTTTCGTCACAGGCTATTGGGCTTTGCGTACGTCTTTCTAAGAAAGACAGCACGCGATTGGGCAGTTGGGCAAAGGCGGGTGCATGTCCCGCCTTTGCTCTGCCCACGGCCTATTGCTTGCGGTTACCCGCACAGGCCACATCTGTTTTCAATTATCGTGCCCAGACATGGGTGCATAATTGAAAACAGATCGCTCGCTGTGGTGCGCGTGATGGAGCGGGTAGTGCAAAATTTTGTATACCCCCCCATGCTGCATGTTTATATTAATCTGAATAATCAACTAATAGTAATCTTATTAATTTGTTTGCAGTGAAAAACTTACCAATTATATTAACAAAAGAATTACACGTGGGAATTGCGCTTTGCATGGCTAAACTAACTGTAAACTAACATATGTACGCATACTAATAGTAGCAAATTAGAATATTGCATGATATATGTTGCTTTTGTGATGTAATTGTAAGTTGCGCATCATTGAGTGAGTATAAACGCTTTGAATGTTGCTATTCTGCTAGATAAATACTTACACATAAGGGAATTAGTGAGGGTTTAACATTTTATTAGCCATTTCCATGTTTTAATTACGTTTTTATGTTTGTTTTGCTTAAGTTGACCATTTCGGCCTAATCCAAGATGGCTGAATGAGACGTTTAACGTGACTGCTCCTGACACATGAGGTTCTGGGTGAAGTGCGCATGCGTCACCGCCAGCAACAATGGCCTAGTCCTGACCCCAGGAGAAGATGTTCTTATCAAGGACACTCTGGGAGCTTCGCCAACGACAATACAAAGAACTGTCTTAAAACCGGAACCAGCAAGTGCTATGACTTCATTTTGCGGACTATGTGAGAACTTTACCGGACGACCCCAAGTCCACCAATGAGAACTTTACAAAACCCCAATCTTGATACATTTTGACATTAATTTCATTATAAAGGTAGGTAGGTAAATGAACTAATAAACTCTTCTTCTTTGACGAACTCGATTTCCTGACGTTATGCTGACGGAGAGGACGGTGACACTGCTGGACAGCTGTTATCCTGAATCTTTGAGAGTCTGAATTGTGGCCTGACTTTGATGAATTTTAAAGGCTTTTCCACGACTTGACTGACTTAGAGGACGACTATTAGCCAGATTAGGTAAATATGATGTTATGCGGTTTTGATGATGATTTTTAACAATTTGCAATTTTCTTAGATAAACGATATTTGATTAATTGATAAATGTGTTGTGTCGATTATTTGAAGAAGAAAACTAGGTTAAAGAGTAGTGTATAGATAAATGAATGGTTTCGCTAAACTACAAAACAACTAAATGATTCATCTCCTAATGAGGGGAATATCACAAGGTTGGAGTCAACACATTTAGGGTTAGGTAAAGATATTCCTTTCATGTCAGCATTTGGAAGCCTATTCCTCTAGGGAAGCAGATCAAAGAAGTATGAGTGTTGGTGTTATGGGCCCAACCAATGAATGTTTTTGAGTGAATTTCCTATTGAGGTATTTGGTCTGCGACGAAGGGGGAATTTGATGTTCCACGCTGCAACACGCGCATGCACCACTCGCGGACTTGTCTTTACTTCCTTCAAATTAGCTGCATTCCAGTATGGGGTTACGTCGCTTTCACTTCTGTGACCGCAGTAAAGTGCCTCACGTATGTCCGCTCTCGTCTCTGTTTCCCAGTCCTCTTTTTTCCCATTTTTCAGATATTCCCTGTGCTTCTTATTTTTATTTTTACATTTTTAGCCTCCCTTTGGAGGTTCATTATCGAAATAATGGACGTATCCCCATGCATTAAAATAGCCAACCCCTGTGCCTGCTGGTGATAGACATTTAAGAGGAATCACTCTCTTGCGCAGTCTGATTAGCTTTCCACGTGTCGAATCTGAGGCCCAGAAGCCAAGACTACATACATCAGGTGTTTCGAGTACAGCAACAGTAGCCGTAGCGGCTGCGGCAAATCATACTCATTTGTCATGCCTAGAGGCAGTTCTGAAAATTCATTAGGCCGGCCCGAAAAGAGGTTTCACGAAGGAGAGGCGGGATCGCAGGTAGTGGAGTTGCGTTTGCATGATCTGGTAATGGCTGATTGGTTATCGTTTTGGGTGATGGATACACTGTTCAGATAAAACTCAGCAGCCCCTGCTTCATATTTCGTCGTTCCAGAGACCCCATGGCTTCTGCATGCTGCACCCGCTACCACTCCTTAAACTCATGGCTGCAGTGCAGGGCAGACTTCATTTTCTATCTGATTAAGTGAGGGGGCACTTGTTGACCGAATCTCCTGATTCTTCGTTTTATCACTTCTCCACACAGTCTTGTAGATAAGTATCGCTTTTTGTCCGAGAATCCGCTTCAGCGCAGAGATAGATTGACAATAACACCTGAGATGTATGTAAAGTGCTAGTCGGTTGCTCATTGGCTGATTTCAGCTGATGTGAAGAGTGCACTCAAGTGGGTGAACGTCATAGGAGTCAATCCATACCTAAAGCAGATAGTTGATGGGCAATCGGTACCACTGTCCGAGTACTTTTGTATGAGCCTGTAAAGTGAACCTAACTCTGCCACGTACTTCCTGAAACTGTGAAATTTGTATTTGTTTTTAAATTTGTCCTCACTGTCCCTACTTGGAAGGGGCAAGGAGGACTGATGAAAGGAAATTAAATGTAGAATTGGGGACTTATGGCATGATAAATACGACACCACTGAAAAAAACCTTTCTTAGTCTACCTGTTTTACATATGTCTTTTTAAGTTTTTACACCTTTCTATGGAAATCATGCACTATTTTGCTGCCATTTTCTCAATCGTATTTTAGGCAGGTGAACATTCAATACTCCTCAGGAGGTTCAGGATCACTAACCACGCTTTGAAAGTACTGTAATCATTCATTTTTTTTTTTTAAATACTTTTTATTGGCATTTAAGAATATAAGTATACATACATCATTTTTCGTGAAAATGGGTACGTTACAAGAGTGAACAAATAGACCAACATCAATATAGAGAGTACGTATATGTCTTGTTCCGGGTGGAAGTGGTCTGTATGGTAGCAGATCATTGCCTGTATAAAAAACTGGGGAGGAGAACCAAACTGGGGGATGCCATGGAGTTCTGAGGGACGAGGTCTAGGCTATGTCCCAAATCTGCTATTGCCTATTCGGCTATATAACTGCCTCCCATCTAGGGGGGGTGGGCGTGTGCACAGTCCGGGATGAGGAGCCATGGGGTGCATCAGGTGAGCAGGGGGGGAACTCAGCTGGCCCGGGGGTGGTGCTGGGGGACATTGGGGGGGGTCACCCGCCGTGGAGACCCGGACCGTGTTAGGCGGTGCGGCGTCGGGGGTATTCCTGTCGGCTACCGGTGCAGTTGGGATCTGAGATTGTCTGAATTGGTGTAGTAGGAGCGCCCATTCTAAAGAGATAGGGGTTTTACGGGTACCTTTGGCCTCCTCCTCTCGTATTGCGTCTTCCTCCGCAGCAGCCCATTTAAGAACAGCCCCCACCCAAGCTGCAAGTGGAGGACCAGTGGGGGACCGCCAGTGCATTGCTATACAGCATTTGGCCAGTAGGTGGGCCAGGAAGACGAAGCGCATCGACACCTTGTGTCGTTTTCTCCGCCCCAGGATACCCAGTGCGCATCCCTCCCAGGTAGTCAAATGGGTCAGCCCAGTGAGATCCCTGAGTGTTGAGTGGATCGAAGTCCAATAGTGCTGAATACCCGTACAGATCCAGAACATGTGAAGGAAGGCAGCATCCTGCGCCTGACAGCAAGGGCATAGAAATGTAGTGTCGGGATAAAAACGTTGAAGGCGCGCTGGCGTCAGATAGGCCCTATGGAGAATGTGAAATTGTATATTTTTAAAGCGGGCATTCCTGGATACTTTTTTGGGGGGAATTCTATCGCTCTGTCCCATTCGCTGTTGTGAAATGGTCGTCCAGTCTCCTCCTCCCATGTACTGTAATCATTCATGATTGGAGTTTCTGTGATTATTATTTTTTTTCTGATTTACATGAAAAATGCTTTGTAGAAAGCAGAATTTGACCTTGTGTTTTCAAAATGTTCATGGAGGAGAAGCCCTGAATTCACTCACTTTAAGACATTATAGCTCACTCACACGCTCATAGAAATTAGAGGCAAGTATTATTCTGTTTTCTAAAATTAGATTTTTTTTATTTTTTATCTTTACACTATGCTGTAATTAGTGGGACATATTGTGTATAATAACCCTGCGCTATGAATGAGCCGAATGTACCCAACTAACCTGTTTTCTTTAAGTGGGATGAAAAAACTAGAGTTAGTCTCTACACTGATCAGTGCCGTGAGGTGTCCCTCTCTACTTCATCTCATTAGACTTGTTTTACATTTTGAGTCAGTCCACATTCTGTTACACAAATATTATGGCTGCTGCAATTTATACCACACTCTAGTGTCTTCATTTACATTTAGCAACATCTTAGGATAATGTATTCTTGCTTCTTACTAATGACCTAGTTCTACTGTAAAGCGCTTTAGAACCTTTGGATAATGTCTGCTGCTATATAAAAATGCCCAAATAAATAAATTGTGCTATATATTAATGCCTAAAAAACAGGGTGCCTGACAAACGTGCAGATCACAGAAGAATGAAGCAAAAGAAGGCAAAGTCCAGACTAGCACCCTGAGACAGCTTGGCGTGTACAAGTGACTTAAAAAAAAGTGAAATCATTCGTAATATTCCGCTCTGTGTGTGTGGAAGGCAGTGAGTGTGTGTGCGTGCTTCAGAACAGCAAACTGTAATATTTGACTTTACACCTATATTTTTATAAACTACTTTTCTTTTTTTAGTTATTTCTGCTGGAATCTAAATCGACTTATGCTATTTGACGTGGCTATTATTTATAAATTGCATAAAATGTGAGCTCTCTGTATCAGGTGTGCGTTGTTTCTCCACATGTGTATCGGTAGGTGCTACTGGCGATGCACTGGGCTCTTCTTGGTCAGACCCCATCAGTGTGCTTCATGTGTGTCAGTTTTTGACTCCATTAAGTGCACTTGTGTATTTCTGCTGGTCCCGAATCTGTGCGTGTGTTCTTTAAGTGCGTATGTCTCAGTAGCTTTATATGTCTGCGTGCGTCGGAGTGTGCATTTTGCATCTGGACATATGCAGCAGCCTGCTTGCTAATTGGTGCATTCCCCGTCACAACGCCCCTTTCCCCATCTCTGTAGTTAGGCACTCCCATTACAAGACCGATTGGCTATGCCAATGCTTGTTTAGATTTCGCCTACACAGCGCATGTGCTGTGCTTGCAAAATCTATTGTATTTTCCTTTTTTGTTTAACTTAAAAGGAGCTTAAAGCTCGCCCGTTACTTACCTCTATTTACCATTAGCTGATCCCACATGGCTTCCGTGGCACTGTACTTAGCATTAGCTGGCTCCCACGTGGGTCTTATTGCCTTGCTTTCTATTGGTCAGCAGCTCCTCTGGTTTCCTCCTACTCTTTGGATTCTTCGTCCTTATGGTGGAGATTGGACAAAGTACAGCATCTGGTGGCCAGTGTCCTTTCACTGGCCAGCAGATACACTTATTTTTATTTACTTTTGAACATGCACTGAGAGTGCATGTTTATGCAGTCTCTTGTAAAACTGTAGGTTGTGTACTTGGCACCGACCATGCAACCTGAACCAGTGGTCACTCACGATGAAATGTATGCAGTGCCTCATAGTCGAACTATTTAATGTATACCACACTTTAAAAGCATACCATTGTTACGCTTTTTATTTAAATATAATTTAATTTTGATGGGGACTGAACGCAACCAGGTGCACTGTCACACTTTTTAAAGGTGACACAAATTTGCAGTGGCTAGGAAAGCTTCCCACTTTACTATTTATTTGTTCACTTTGTAAATTGTTTATTTTTTAAAACATCTCCTTTTCAAAAATCGCGGTTACGTTCATGGCAGTTGGGCGATACAGCGGATGCCATTGTAATGAGTGCTTAGTTCTGAGGCGCACGCACCTCTTTGTTAAGTCATCAGTTTGTCATCTCACCATGCGCTCATTCACGTGCTTGCATACACGCTAATCTGTATCTTTTAAATGCCTTACTGTTGTTCTTTGCGTGCATACATGTAATGCTGTTATTGTTTATAATTGAATCTGCATACTCGTGCTACCTATCTCTCGTTGAAGTATGAATGCCGGTTACTTACATTGGCAGGTCATACTTCAAGGAGATTAGACGCACTCCAGTGGTGTTCATGTTCAAGCTTTGAATAAAGCTTAATATTATTGAATTTATATTCTGCTTTTGGTGGATTATTCACAACATTTCATCTGGCGATGAGCGACTTCCTCTTTTACCTTTTTCACGTGACACCACCAATTTTGTGCAGTTTCCTCCAATTCCTCCTGCTTTGGCTTCTTAACGGCTCTCCTGCAGCCGCAACTGGGATGGAGAGGGATCCGTGTGAGATCCGTCTGCTCAACTTCCTACATCGTTTCAGCGACCTTTACTCCAGGCGCTCCCTTCTGCTGGTGTGTATTTGTGAGTTTCCCTTTCCAAAAAGCCTCCATGCTCCGCTACGCTGATTACCTCATCGCGGAGCTGACGTGTGAAAGGCATCTTGGTTTGGGCACTCCTCCTTTACAATTAAAGGCATATGCAGGCATTTACACGCCCAACGCGTGCAAGCTTCAAAAAAGGAAATACTTCCTCCTCAGATCGTTTGGCATCTTTCTTTGGGCATTTCTTCTTCAATATTAAAGGTATCTACACGCGCATCACGCGCAACCTTCTAAAAGGAAACACTTTTTCAAATACAAATTCAAATTCACATACACGCGCTACGCTTGCAACATTTTTAAGGAAATTCAAGTGAGTCCTCATGGGTCTCTTTATAGTTTACTTCATTTTGGCAGATTTACTTCTTCGTTAAAGGTACTGTTTACTTTAGAACTTTACAAGTCTTGTCTCAAAGGTTTACTTTCGCCTGATTGTTCCTGATTTTAATATACTGTTTATTTTCTAGAAGTATACAAATTCATATTGTTTATTATAACATGGCTTCTTCCCAACAATTATTTCAACTGGATCATTTTCTTCCCAAGCCTCGTAAACCAAAAGAATCCTGGAAACTGTGGTTTCGTTCCTTTGAAAATTATCGAGTTGCAATTGACGCTGAATCCTATTCTCCTAAGCACAAATTAGCAATTTTGTTTAATTATCTTGGCACTGCAGGCAAAGAAATTTTTGACAATCTTCCTCTGACTCTACCCCCTCCAGGAGAGGGTGGTGGTTGAAATTGTCTACTCTGATGCTGTAATAAGACTCGACAAAACGTTTTGGAACAACCCAGTGTAATGCTTGAAAGGTTCAACTTTATGAAGAGGAAGCAGGAACCTGATGAGTCAGTTAAAGATTTTATTTCAGTGTTATGAAATTTAGGAGCTACTTGTAACTTTGGCGCATGCTTAGATTATCCCCTCAGAGATCAATTTGTATATAGTTGTTATTTTTTAAAAATTCAGGAACGCATCCTCAGCTGTAGGGATCCCTCTTTAGCTGAGGTCATTGACATTGCAAAGGGCATCGAAAGATCCATTATTTCTTCTAAATGTATTGCAAATGATAACCACAATTCTGTTAATGCAATTCACCCGGATGCTTCAGTTAATGCTCTTTCTTTCAAGTCTAAATTTACTAATCCTGTTAATACAAATTACCAGGATTCTTCTGTTAATGCTGTTTCTTTCAGGTCCAAATTTACAAAACCTTATCAAAACAAACAGTACAAACCTAATGCTTTTTGTTACAGGTGTGGTTCCAGATCTCATCTTGGAGATAGCCCTGTGTGCACTGCTTTGGGTAAAAAATTTACCAATTGTAACAAAATGGGTCATTTTCAATCTGTTCGCAGGGGCAAGAAAATGATTAGAGTTAGCACTCTCCAAACCTCTTATCTTCCTGTCAGTGATAATTTCAATCACAATGCTGTTTTACCAAATGATTTGGAGAGGCTCATGCTTTCCATTGATTGTATTGCTCTGGTATCTTCTTCCCATAGAGTCAAAGATCCAATCTGTCAGGTTACTATTGGAAAGCTTGTTTTTGATATGATGGCTGACTCGGGATCACCTGTCACCATTGTTTCTGATATCTTGTATAAGGAACATTGGTCTTCTGAAAAATCTTTGGAGGTCTTAGATATCATTCCTAAAGCATATGGTGACCACACAATTGATATGTTAGGTTATTTTGTTGAATCTATATCCTGTTTAGGTCGGAAAATATTTACGAAAGTTTATGTGGCTATTAAAGGTAAGAACATTGTTGGCTGGCAAGATTTAGCCAAAATGGGTCTCAAGTTGGTTCCGGGGTCTGATAATCCAATACAGATAAATGATGATGTTTGTATTTCCACAATTTCACAATGTTCAGAAAATGATTTTAAAAAAAACAAATTCTGAGTTTCCTGAAGTTTTTTCCTCAACCATAGGAAATATTTTCAAATTTGAGCATGTAATCAAGTTAAAGGCCAATGCTGTTCATGTTTCACACAAACCATGACCCATTCCCTTGAGTGTGAGGGATGATCTTAAAGTGTTACTTGACAAATTAATCTCTGAGGGTATTATCAAAACTACTGACTCATCTGAGTGGGTCAGTCCCATTGTCATAGTCAGGAAAAAGGATCAACCTATCCGTTTGTGTGCTGACTTACGCTCACTTAATAAAAACATAGTAGTAGACTGCCACCCCTTACCCAAAATCCAGGATTTATTGGCAAATATATCTGGTGCAACTTATTTTTCTCTCTTAGATCTCCGTTCAGCTTACCACCAGATTCCACTCAATGATATTTCTACAGACCTCACTACTTTTGTTACTCCTTTTGGAGCATATACATTTTTGAGATTACCGTTTGGTTTAGCCTCAGCAGCTAGCGTTTTCCAGAGATTCATGGATCATATTTTAAAGGGTATTGATTCAGTGCAGGCATACCAAGATGATGTTCTCATATTTTCAAAGAACTAATCAGATCACTTAGTTGCACTCAGAAAAGTCCTTCATAAGTTCAAAGAGGTTGGTGTCACCTTAGGTACCGAGAAATGTAAATGTTTTGTTACTTCGCTTGATTATTTGGGACATATGATTTCTGCCTCTGGTATCACTCGGAAATTCTCCCTCACAAAAGCCATTTCTCAAGTCACCGTTCCCAACAACAAAGATTCACTCAGATCCTTCTTGGGCATGACCGAGTATTACTCTAGATTTATGTCCGGTTATGCTCAAGTTGTCCAACCACTTCGCACTCTTCTCAAGAAGAACACAAATTTTAACTGGACTCAGGAAATACAAGAGGCATTTGATCTTGTTAAAAGACTAATTCTGGAGGCATCTGCTCTTTCTGCCATCTCACCCGGCCTGAAATGCTCCATCTCAGTGGATGCGAGTCAACGTGGTCTTGGAGCTGTTCTCTGTCAATGGTCTAATGGTAAAGAAAACACAATTGGTTTCTCTTCCAGATCACTTACAACTGCAGAAAGTAATTACAGTACAATTGAGAGAGAGGCTCTTGCCTGTTCCTGGGCCGTAGAGAAATTCAGGACATTCATTTGGGGTTCTCATTTTGAAATTTGTTCAGATCACAAACCTTTAATTCATTTGCTCAATGGTAATGGCACAGGCAAAGCGTCTTCCAGATTAGTTTGTATCCTTTCACGTTTACATGAGTACAATTTTACTATGAAATATATTCCCGGTGGACGCAATTTAAGGGCTGATTGTTTGTCTAGACTCCCTTTACAGGATGATTCATCCTCTTCAAGGTTTGACGATGTTGAATGTGTGGTTGCTACCATTGAAGATTTAATTGGTAGCATGGCTTCCATTTCTCAAGAAGACTGGCTTAAAGCTTCTGATGAGGACAATGTCCTTTTGGCAGTTAAGAATAGGATCATTAATGGTTGGCCTAGAGAACACTCTTTACCAGCTCCCCTGAAGTCTTTTGCACAAATCTCTGATGAGCTTTCTCTTGTTGAAAACTTGATTATGCTAGGTGATTTGGCTGTACCACCTGTTTCTCTTCACAAAAAGATTTTCCTTTTAGCACACGAGGGGCATTTAGGTGTGGGTGCAACATCTAGAAAATTTAAAGAAACTTTTTGGTGGCCTGGGTTGGAAAGAGATGTTTCTACTTGGATACATTTGTGTCAAACCTGTCTTGTTTCAGACAAGCACTGGAAAACATTGAAGACCCCTTTACATAATGTGCCTGTTCCAGTTGAAGCTTGGTCCAAGTTAGCCCTTGACTTCGCTGGACCTTTTGAAATTTTACCAAGTGATAAAAAAGTACATTATTGTCTTAATTGATTACTACTCAAAATGGGTCAAAATGGGTAGAGTTTGATTTCTGTTCTTCTCCCAATTCATCATCTGTGATAAATTTTCTTTCTAGGGTTTTTCTGTCTGAAGGTTTTCCAAAAGAACTTGTCACAGACAATGGATCTCATTTTACTTCAAATACCTTAGTTGATTTTCTAGAATGCTCATGACATTAAGCATTTGAGAGTGGCACTATATTCTCCTTCCTCTAATGGCTTAGTGGGAACTCATGAATAGGTTCATTAAAGAAGGTATTCAATCTGCTATTGCTTGTAATTCATCAGTAGAACTGTTTTTGAAGAAAAAGATTTGGTCTTATCTTACCACCCCTCACTCTTCCACGGGTGTCTCTCCCTTCAGATTGCTTAAGAAGAGAAACCCCAATGGTACCCTGTGTCCTAATTGGCTAAATGTTTTAAGAAAAGAAGATGAACTCAGTTTGGTGTGTAAAGATAAACAAAAGATGTTAAAGAATGTTACGAAAAATCTACTTGTTAAAAAAAAATTGTTTGACACTAAGACTTGTAATATCACCCATGACTTTAAAATTGGTGATTGGGTCATGTTGAAGCTTCCCAATAAGGTTAAAAAAGGTCTTTCGAAGTCTTCTCTCCCTATACAGGTTCTAAAGGTGTCAAAAGCTTCTATTTTCTTGGGGAAAAAAGGGTTGGTGGAACAAGAGAATGATTGTCAAGTTAAGTCCTGCTCAAGCTTCTAAAATTTTAAGTCACAAAAGTATTGATTTACAAGAGGATTTACATTTTTCTCACATGATTCCTTCTTTACAGAATCCGACACAAACAATGTTAATGAACTTCAAGAGGCTTTGTCTCCCTCTTCCAGCACAGAGCCTTTATCTACCAACTCACCCCAACATAGTCATTCTATTCCCATGTCAGGACTTACCTTCTCAAGGTCCTCACACAATTGTTCTTTTCCATCCAAATATAAGGATTCACCTCCTTTGGTTTAAAAGTTAAAATGAATGTCATGCATTAGGTTGCTTATTTTGTTTTGATAAGGGGAGGGTGATGTAATGAGTGCTTAGTTCTGAGGCGCACACACCTCTTTGTTAAGTCATCAGTTTGTCATTTCGCCATGCGCTCATTCACGTGCTTGCATGCACGCTAATCTGTATCTTTTAAATGCGTTACTGTTGTTCTTTGCGTGCATACATGTAATGCTGTTATTGTTTATAATTGAATCTGCATCCTCGTGCTACCTATCTCTCGTTGAAGTATGAATGCCGGTTACTTACATTGGCAGTTCGTACTTCAAGGAGATTAGACGCACTCCAGTGGTGTTCATGTTCAAGCTTTGAATAAAAATTAATCTTATTGAATTTATATTCTGCTTTTGGTGGATTATTCACAACATTTCAGCCATCTTGCACTGGGACAGATGCCAGAGTGATGCTGTACAAATTAAGCGCTCCTTCTGCTTTGTCTGTTGCCGCTCATGTTGCGCAGCACCACAGTTATCAAATTCACAACTTTTCACACAAGGGGAGGCGCTGTTTAAATCTGACGTCCACACACTTCCGCGACTTCTTCCAAAATGGCCACCGCCATGTCTATACGGTTGCCAGACTGCATTCATGAGAAATAGGAGCTAGGAGCTAGATATCGGTGTCCCAAAAGGACAAAAATATAACTATCAGCCCTGCAATGCTGACGTAAGGGAAACGTATACATTTGTTGCTAAAATTATCCAGTATCTCTCGGAGCGCTGCATTCATGGCATGTTTCCCCATAAATTTGACGTCTTGCTGTGATTGAGTTTTTTGGGAATAAATTATATGCTGTCCGTCACTACTAACTAGTCTACATTTCTCTGCTTGATATATAAGAATTTTCATCGATCAAACAAGACAAAACGTCTGAATTCTAGTTAGGGTTCAGCTGCTCAGCTTGTGTTGTTCTTGCGGGGGGGGGGGGGCTTAGTGGCGCGGTGAGACAACAGCAGCCATTGTGACTATGCAAAATCTATTAGCTTTGGAAAATGTTTTTTTACAAGTTACATACCAGTTGAGCTGCTGTGGAACATGGCTTTTTGAAGACATATTGGACAGCAGTACAACTGCTGTGCACCACGTAAAAACATTAACAAAGCCAATAGATTTTGCACAGGCGAAACCTATTAGCTTTGCCAGTGGTTATTTTAAGAGCATCGTATGCAGGGAAGGCTATTTTTCGGTGTGATACTTGTGTTCTGTTTCAGAAGGGGTACACATTGGTTAAGGCCTGTGGAACTGTAGTCGGAGCTTGCATCCTTTTGTAAAATCATTTGGTCCCAGTGGACCTGGGAAACTGACCTTTTCCTAATAATTGAAACACGATGTGGTGGCTTCAGTACATGAGCTGAACTAAAATACCGCGGTGTAGCATGATAATTGTTTTCGTTCTAAACTTCCATCCTCCTTAACATAATTATCCAGCCCGTTTAATTGCTTTTAAGTGGAGCGTTTAGGATGCAGATTTTTGGGCCAAACGGATTTTTTCCAAACAAATGGGTTAGGATTTTTTTAGACAAACAAATGGCAAACATTTGCTAAGAGTTTAAGAAGAAAAGACCAAAGCAGAGCTGATTCTTGCTGTGAGTGGAAGAAAAGACCAATGCAGAGACTGCATCTTGCCAAGTTCAGTCGCTATTGTTAATAAAAAGTTGGAAATAATTCCCAGTCTTACTCTGCCTTGTTTTAGTATGTTTTTCCCAGTGTCCCAGATGTTTGCACAAAATGTTCTTGACCCCTTTTTCAAACATTCACTTGCATAACTCTGACAGTAGCATAGACAGCTGTTACAATCTGCGATTCTCAGCAAACCTGCTTTTTATCTTTCTTACAAAGCCTGCTCTAACCCACAACAGCCCCATTGCTTCGTTCTGTTTTTATGGTGCAGTGGATGCCTGACATGCTGTGATTCTGTTATGATATGTTCTACTGTTGAAGAAGCTAAGTCACACTTTCACAGCCCAAGAAATGACTAGAGAATTGTCTTGGAATAACAATGTATCTACCACAAAGAAATAGAAAATCAAGGCAAGAGGCCGTCTTCATTTATGCACCCAGGATCTGGAACAACATCGCAGTCCCTGTAGGCTAATTTTGTCACCAGAAAGATTAATATAACCCCACCACTAGTTTGTAGGAAGCAATTTTATTATTAGTCAATTTGGTTTCCCTGCTGCCTCCATATTTTGGTTCCTTATAGGTGATCTTGGGCCAACCGGTCAACTCTTTGGCTGTTGTTTTGTCTACTTCATTATACAAGGATTAATTTTTTCATGGATTCCTGTTTAAAGAAGTTTGAAGAAAAAGCATATTGCAGGAAATACATATGCACAGTATCACTGGAGACATTATCTTATAGACTTTCTCATAGCTGTGGTGTATAATATAAGCAGGGCCCTGTGGGTGGGTGGATTGTGGAGGTGAGGGAGGGCAGTGGGTGGGAGTAGGGGAGGGAAGGGGAAGCTTAGTTCTGGCAGTAGGTAGCATTGTATGTTTATACTCCCCACTGCCAGAAGAAAAATGGAAATGCGGAGGGAAGATCACGACTTCCACAACCCTGCCTTAATTTAAGAAAGAACTGAAGACACACCTAAGGAATACTAACTGCATCAGGTTAAAGTAGCAGCCCACCTCCACTCACAGAATCCAGTTACACCTGTAGTCATTCACTTGTTTATTTATTTAATTTATTTATTTAAAAGAATTTATATAGCGCTGGCTGGACCCTAGGGTATCATACCGCTTTACATGGTAACATCAAGATAAGCAATAGGTTACAGCGCGTCAAGAGTATAAATGCAAGAGAGGTGAGGAAACATTAGTACAAAGGAAACAATATAGACCAAAAGGTCAATAGAAAACATTGACTAACATGAGTACAGAAGACTAATGACATCAGGAAAAAGACTATAATATAGCAAGTAAAGATTGAAAGACAGTAAGTGTGGTTGGGAAGGCTAAAGAAGGGAGTGGGGAAACTTGGATGGGGCGATATTAAAAGGGAAGGGTGAAGAAGCACTAGGTCAGTGAGGACTAGAGCAAAAAAGGGGATTATGGTTGAATGAGAGGGGCAAGGAAGATTAAATGGTGTGGCTGTAGTATTGGGGGGCGACGCAGTCGAGATTAGTAAGGAGAGGACAGGTCGGAGAGTCAAGGGCGAAGACCATAAAAAAGACTTATTGAAATAGGAGGGAAAGGAAGTAGGATACGGGAGATTGTGAGAGAAGGGGGGCGGAGGTCAGCGGATCGATGCGTGTGCAGCAAAACAGTGAGACGCTGTAAAGGGACATGTGTCGAGTGCAGGGATTAAGGACCCCAGTAGTAGTTGAGAAGGTGCAATTTCAGGGCTTTTTTGAAACTGTAATAGGAGGGGTTGCAGCGTAGTTCTGTGGGGAGTGGATTCCAGATGGATGGCACATTTCCAGAGAAGGAGCGTGATTGTGTGGATTTCTTATTTAACAGAGGATGGATGAGAGCGAGAGTGTCGGTGCTCCTCAAATCTCTGGAGCTGCCGGCTTTGTGGAGTTTTTCCGATAGGTATTGAGGGGTGTTTTGATGAAGGGCTTTATGTGTGATGCAAGTGGTTTTGTAGGTAGATCTACCTTCAACGGGGAGGGATTTGAGGGCAGGAGAGATGTGATCGAATCGTTTGCAATCTGTGATGAGCCTAGCAGCAAGGTTGAGGACAGATTTGATTGGGGCTGTTAGATTTGGGGGTCTCTAGTTGGCATAGGTAGGTACCTGTGGCAAATAGGGACCCTTGCGTCTAGTCAGGGTAAGGGGCTACACTCCTAAAATAAGCCCTGCTCACACCCTTGATAGCTTGGCACGAGCAGGCAGGCTTATCTCAGAGGCAGTGTGTAAAGCATTTGTGAACACATACAGTAATACAGTGACAACACTCCAAATGGACACCACACAGGTTGTATTATAAAAATGGGTATTTTTATATAGACTTAACACAAGACCAGACGACAAAAATCCACAATACTGTAATCAAAAATAGTCTCTTAAATGTTATAAAATAGCTCAGTTCTCTCAAGTTGTAAATGCGACACTTTAATCTCAATGTACCTTAGATGCGTAGCGCAAAGAAAACAACAGGGTTTCAGGGAAGGTGATGCGTCGGTTCCTTACACGCAGGGGAGTGGATGCGTCGGTTCCTTACTGCTGCGCAGGGGAGTTGATGCGCGCTTCCTTACTGTGTGGGGAGTTGATGCGTCAGTTTCTTACTGCTCTCCGGTGCGATGCGACACGCTGGCACCTCGATGCGATACTCCGGTGCGATAAAATGGCGTCTTGGTTACCATGCGACAATGTTGGTGTGATGCAACACGCCCGATGGCCGTGCGACGAATTGATGATCTTTGGAGCCGCGACAGGCCCTGCGAAGCGCTTCTCGGGTGATGGGACGAGGACCTCTGTGGCAGCGTCCCGCTTCTCCGGCGATGCGATGATGGCAGCGGCGGCTCGCTTCCTCGGCGATGCGATGACAGCGGCTGCAGCGGCGACACGCTTCTCGTTGTTGCGTCGCGCTTCCTGCTCCCAGCGACACACAGTCTCTCAGAAGGTCCAGCACAACAGCAGGCACTTCAGTTCCCAGCAAGGGAATTCAGGGGGGAGCTGGTTGGTGAAGTCTTGTATCCCTGAGACTTCAGGCAGGAGGCAAGCTCTAGTTCAAGCCTTGGAGATTCTTCTTCAAGTTGATAGAAAGCACACTCAGTCCTTTTCTCCTTTCTTTGGCAATGAAGCAACCACTGCAGGCCAACCCCCAAACACACAGCACAGGGGTAGTTTCCTCCTTCAGCTTACTGGTTCTTCTCCTCAGCAAAGGTTCGTCTTGATTCCCAGAAGTGATCTAAAGTTCTTGAGTCTGGTTCCCAATATTTATACTCCTTTTCCCTTTGTTCTCTGAAGGCAGAGAGGCCTTTGCCTAGTCCAAACCGGTTCTGGTCAGTCCTGGAGCACTTTGTTGACATGTCTCCTTCTTTCCTTTCACAGTGCAGGGCAGGGACATCAGACACACCACAGGGGGTGGAGCCAGCATTGTGGAGGGAAGGCCCAGCCCTATTCACGTCCCAGGTCCAACTCCTCCCTCCCATCTAGATGCAGATCTCTCTATTCACCACTGGGCTGACCCACCCTGTCTCCTGGAATCCCCCAGCCCTGTCACTCAAACTCCAGACAAGGAATACACAACCTAGCAGAGGCCGGTTTGGATGGTTAGACAAGAAAGTGCCTACTTTCTAAATGTGGCATTTTCAAACACAGAATGTTAAAACCAACTTCACTAAAAGATGTATTTTATCATTCTGAGTTCAGGCATACGAAACCCGAATTTCTACCATGTTCCCTGAGTCAGTTAGGATTATAAAATGTAATAACCAAACTGCCCATTCTAGCCTATGGAGAACAGCTAGCCCTGCAATAGTGAAAAACGGAAATGGATGTAATTCACTATTAGGACATGCCACTCACACCAGGGCATGTCCTACCTTTTACCTACAATGCACCCTGCCCTTGGGCCTACCATAGGGGTGACTAATATGTATAAAAGGGAAGGTTTAGGGACTGGCAAGTGGGTGCACTTGCCCAGTCAGCATGGCAGTACCAGACTGCACACAGGCTCTGCAATGGCAGACCTGAGACACACTTTACAAGCTGCTCCAGTGGGTGGCATAATCAGTGCTGCAAGCCCACCAGCAGCATTGGTTACAAGCCCTGGACACATACAGTGCACTGTACTAGGGTCTGACAAGTAAACCAATCAAGCCAATCATGGAGTCACTAATCCATATATCAATTTACCATAGGAGGCACTTGTACTGTGGCACTGAACAGCAGTGGCACAGTGCCCAAAACATCTATAACCAGCAAAAATACATGGGGCAACAGCAAAAAATGGAAGGGAGACCCACGCCAATGGTGCCAGGTCTAACAGGGGCTAAGTGGATTTTTGGTGTTCCCGTGAGGATGGCGTTACCATAGTCGCTTTTTGACAGGACAAGTGATTAGACCACAGCCTTAAAGTCCTCAACAGGAATGAAGGGTTTTATTTTCTTGAGGTGATGTAGTGTGAAGAGAGCACCCTTAGCTGCATTTATTATGTGGTAAATGAGACTAAGGTTCTGGTCAGTGTTGATCCCGAGGGATTTGACTGAGCTGGCTAAGGTGAAAGAACAGTTGAGAGCATTAAGGTCCGAGATCCAGGACTGGATGGGAAGCAGGTTGTTTTTTGGCGAGAAGAGGATGATTTCAGTTTTTATAGGGTTACGTTTAAGGTGGTTGCATTGGAACCAGGATTGCATCTTAATCAGGGTGTCACTGAGGTGTGAAATATCAGAACGTGATTTAATCTTGCAATAGATTTGGGTGTCATTGGCGTAAAGGTGGTAGTTGATTCCCGATTGCTTAAGAATGAGGGTAAGGGGCTCCATGAAGAGGTTGAACAAAGAGGGAGAGAGTATAGATCCATGGGGGACTCTAAGGGAGATAGGTCTAGGTTTAGAGAGGCAATCAAAAAAATGTATTTGTTGGGATCTGTGTTGGAAAAAGGAAGGAAACCATTTAAGGACTGAACCATTAAGGCCAAAACAGTCTTTGAGAGTGCTAAGAAGGGCAGAGTGATTGACAGCATCGAACGCAGCAGAGAGGTCAAGGAGGATGAGAAGGGAGGACTCACCCTTGTCAAGGCATTGGTGAATGTCATCAATTATGTTAATAATGGCTGTTTCAGTACTGCAGCCCTTTCTAAAGCCTGATTGAAGTGGGTCCAACAGATTAAAAGAGGAGATATGTTTGTCCAACTGAAGCAGGACGCATTTCCCGAGGGCTTTAGGGAGCAGTGGGAGGTTAGAGATCGGACGGAGATTGTTAAGGTTGTTAGGATCTGCTTGAGGATTTTTGAGGATGGGGGTGATTTGTCCAAGTTGGAGGGAGATCGGGACGCAACTTGTGGCTAATGAAGAATTAATGATGTTGGTCCAATAGGGAGCAATGATGTGTTTTAAATCTTGAACAAGGTTAGCAGGGAGCGGGTCTTTGGTGTGGGAGGAAGGTTTGAGCCTAGTAATGATGTTAAGGACATCACGTTCAGTAACAGGGTGGAAATGATGCCAAGAGGCATTATTTTTTAGCAGGGGGAAGGTGGGATCGGGATTAGGCATGGGTATGACGTGGGGGAGAAGAGAGGCGCTGGGAGGAATAGGAGAGACGGGGAAGTCTTTGGGGGAAAGGTCAAAGGTGGGTAAGGAATAGAGGGGGAGCGGGTTAAGGTGGAGGATTGGTCAATTTTGTTGACTTTTTCAATGAAGAAGTTGGCAATTTCCTCACATTTCCCGATAGAGGCAGGTAATTTGGGGGGAGCCAAAGCTGTTTGGTTTTTGACAATGCTGAACAGTTCTCTGGGTCTATTTTTGGCCCGATCCAGTTGTGAACGGAAGTAGGAGGCATTTTCGTCAAGTATGTGTTTTTTATATTTGGACCTAGCGGATCTTAGGAGGGTCATATTTGCGGGGGACGGGTGTTGTCTCCAAGTGCATTCAAACATTCTTAGAGAACGTCTGTCTCTGTTGAGGTCAGCATTGAACCAAGATTTGGAGGGGGTGTTTTTTTGTGTTTTTAATTTTTCTGGGGCAATTTGGTCAAGGACCTCAATTATAGATTTGTTAAAATGCTCAGTGAGGTCATTAGCATTTTGGGTGAAGGGGATGAGCTGCAGTTGCTCTTTGACTTTGGACTCCAATTCAGCCGGAGGAATAAGGTAAAGGTTTCTAGTCAGTTTCTTTTGTTTAATAGTTTTGGCGGGTGGGAGGCATTGTGTTAGTGATCGAGAAGAGGATGAGGTGATGGTCTGACCAGTCGATAGGGACGATGTTGGTAAGGGAGGCCAGGTCTTTGCATGTAATGATAACGTCTAGGGTGGCCCCTTTGGTATGGGTCGGAGATTGGCAAAGTTGCATCAGGTCATTAATCTTGAGTAGATCAGAGAGGAGGTTAACAGAGGGGTCATCCTTTTTGTTCCAATGGAGGTTAAAGTCTCCTAGGAAGAGGTTTTTAGAGTTGGAAAGCGAGGAATGAATAATGAGATCAGACAGTTCCTCTACAAATGGAAGAGGGTCACCTGGGGGGTGGTAAATATTGTGTAAACGGATTGGAAGTGATCCTGGAACCTTAAGTTCAGCACCAAGGTATTCGTAAGTAGAGTGATCAGATTTCTTAATAAGTGAGAGTTGTAGATCATTTTTATAAATAATAGCTAGCCCCCCTCCAATTCTGTACGGCCTATCTTTCCTGAGTATGGAGTAGCCAGGAGGGGAGAGCAGGTCCAGAATAGAAGACGAGTGGGCATTGAGCCAAGTTTCAGTTAAGAAGGCGATGTCGATGGCATCACTCAGGATGGTTTTGGCTATTTCAGTTGCGTGACGTGCAGCGGATCGGCAATTTACCAGCATGCATGCGAGGGGTTTAGGGCTACTTCTGGGGGCAGGGCAAGAATGGATAATTGTAAGTTCAGAAGGTGGTCTGGGTGAGACTGGGGAGGCAGGGATTCTGCTAGTACCAAGGATCACTGGGATGGTTGAATGGGGGGCAGGAGGATATGTAATCAGGGGGATAGGAGGGAATGAGGTATTGAGGTCAAGAAAGTTGGTGGAGGCAGGATGGGTTGGGGTGGGGGGGAAGTACTCAGAGGTTGAGGGTCTATGGTGGCTGTCTGATCCGATTTCTGGGGACAGGACACATTGGAGATAGTAAGTGCAGGGAGGGTATAAAAGTCTTTCCTGAGTGCTGAGAGTTCCGATGACAGGGTAGAGAGATGGAGTTCCATGTTGAGAAGGGTCGTGGTTAAAAGAGTGAAGGGGGAGGAGGCTGGGAGGTTAGGGGGAGAAGAGTATGTTCGAAATTTCTGTGGGGAATTAGCCGGTGGCCGACCGGAGCTCTACCCCAGAGCGGCCATCTCGGTTGTCGGCTAGCCACGCCCCCTTCTTCATTACTCTTAGTCCTGCTCTCCCAATCATTGCTCCCTGCCCACCCTCCTCTCATTATCTTGACCTTTGACTGTGCATGGTAGTGATAGGAGGATGCCAAGATGGAGGGCCCTCTTATGATGACCATACTGGGGTTGGGCGGGGCTTAAACCTACATCATGTCTCCGGAAGTGGGACTAAACTGAAAAGTAATGACTCTCACAACGACAAGTTCGACAAGATTACCAGGAAGTAATTTGGGACATTGTTAATTGTGAAACAAAAGCTTGACTTGCACTGACTGCACTCAGAGGTCTCCTCATTTGTGAAATGGCTCTTTGATTTTGTGCTCCATGTAAATGTCCTAGAAAATGTTAATGAAGGGCTTCCTCCTGCCCAGGAAGGAACCCAATCTTAGTTTTTGAGATACTTCCTAGAATTTCTGCATACCGGAAAGGAAAATTCATTCGCTACAAACATGGATTTTAATTATATATTGTTCTTTAAGATTATGATTTTTGTTTAAATGTTTTATTAAGTTTTGCAGGCGTTAGCAGAGTTCTCAAGACACAAAACAGGACCCAAAATGTCTAAAAAGATTTAACATAAAACGGACCTAATCATGATAACCAGTTACTACCAATGCGCGATCATAGGCCAGCTCGCTGCTCCACGCTGTTGAAAAGCATTAAACCCTGTCATCTTTTGTTGAGTTCCTGCTTGTGTCCAAGAGGAGCGGTTCATCGGTGCTAGCACAGAATGGCACTTAAACTCCCAAAAGCCACTACGGTAAAAATCTCACTAGCATACCCTTACTGGTCTTTATTTTCGTGATCACGGTGGCCTTTTTTTTTGGTTTTTTTTTTTTAAATATAAAACTGCTATATTATTTTTAAAACTATGTTAACTGGAACATACCAAGGCTGAACAGGTAGCAGACATACTAAAATACTCAGTGCTATTATACAGTGAAATGAAACAGCATTCCTACTTCAGTGATAAGTAAACGATCAAGGAACATTCTTCCATCCATCTCATGCTACATACCGGTTATTTAAGTCCTAAAAGACATCTGTTTAAGGCACCACTGCACCAGAGACCCCAGTGTCTCACCGTGAGAAGTCAAGTCCTCTCCCTCGTTTAGCATAACATTCCTCATCTCTTGCCATTAACGGTTGATCCACCAGCAGTGTTTCTCCAACCACTCGCTTGCATCTCGTGCACGTAATTCAGGAGACGTCCCACCCAGCTGCAACCACTGTTTTTTTGTTGTTTTTTTTTCCAGGTTTGCATAGCGTGAACTCGACCCGAAGGTATTGGAACGCTTTACATTAGCACCAGTTACATTACACAAGGTCACGTTCATTTTTTGTAGGTATTTATGTATTGAGATGCACCTCTTAGCTAGAAGTTGTGTGTTTTCGTGGCCTATACCCTTAGAAAGAAAAGTGCAAAAATACACTACAAATTTACAGCTTACGATGTTCTATAGATGACTTAACTATTACACCCACTAATTTCTTCAATCAATCAATCAATCAATCAATCAGGGCCTTTTAAAGCATGCTACTCACCCGTGAGGGTCTCAAGCAGGGACGCACTGGGAACCAAAACCAACCCTGGCAAAGTGCTCGGCTGGCCTCCGGGGCTTGGGGGTGCGGTCGAGCTGTTTGCCACGGCCGGTTTCGACCAATTTCGTTACAGCGGCCGATATTGCAGCTATGCGGCAAAAACGGCCCTGTAACAAAATCAGCCCTCAGGGGCCCAAAACCGGCCCCCAACCCTGGCGGCCCACCGGGGGAATGCCTGGTGCCCACTACGGCCAGTCCGGCCCTGGTCTCAAGGCTCAATTTCTTCAAGGTATTCAGTTCATATTAGCAATAAGTGACTATTGGCGTGTGTGTCCATGTCAGGTCATGTCTAAGAAGTCAGCCCTTTTTTGCCTGTCTTCTCAGGCAGGCTGCTAATCTGAGGGGATACATTTTAGCTAGTACCAGTGGGATAAGATAAACTCTGTGTACCAGGTTCAACTGTGTGAGACTTAATCTAGCATTGTTCTAGTCCAAGTCTGTCAATGATATGCCTACTACTTCCTCCAATTTGCTTCATGCAAGCAGTTGTCCAGTTGCTTTATCATTGCATAAAGCTCTATATACAGAACACCTCCACACGCCTCATCCTTGACATACCCTGCCACACCCACATCACTGCCCACCTGAAAGACCTGCACTGGCTCCCAGTCAACAAGAGGATCGATCACCTTCAAGCTCCTCATCCACGCCCACAAAGCACTACACAACGCCGGGCCAGCATACCTTAACAAGCGTCTCACCTTCTACACCCCGAACCGCCAGCTTCGCTCCGCCGACCTTGCCACTGTCCCACGCATCCACAGGACCTCCACCGGCGGCAGATCCTTCTCCTACCTCGTTGCCAAGACATGGAACACCCTCCCCACGCAGCTGCATCAGATCCAGGACCTGCTGACCTTCAGGACACTTCTCAAGACCTGGCTGTTCGAGCAGTAGCTGCACCCCCACCCCCTGCTCAGCACCTTGAGACCCTCATGGGGGATTACTGCGCTCTACAAATAATTGATTGATTGATTGATTATAATTTAGATGAGGCCCTGCCTGACCCCTACTCATGCCTGCACTTCTGCCAGTAACACAGAGCCTGGAGGTCTGCAAGGAAAACCCTCCCAATTGATTCTGGCCACCTTGGTTAGTCTAGCACATACCTAAAGCTGACTGTTTCTAATTCAAAATGCAAAAGACACACAAATGATGGACGGAATGCAGAACAAATTAAAACATTCAACCCTAGTCAAGAGATCTGGGTTAAATCCATTGCTCTTTTGCTCACCATGCCACCCCAGTTTAGACCAAGCCATATGCAAATCAATCTTGACCCTGTGCCTCATGAAAACAGTCCAGCCCGAACTGCCAAGCCAGGTCCTCTCTGGATCGGAAACAATCATCCCAGGACCGGTTTTGGGGTTTCACCCCTAATCAGCCTGGCTAGCTTGAATCTGGTGGCATAGCCAGCCCGGGACCCATGTCTGAGCATACCCACATCTGAGCATACCCAGCGCACTTAGGGCGAGAAAGCAAAAGTCACACAAATGATTGACGGAATGCAGGACAAATCAAAAAATTCACCCCAGTTAAGAGATCTGGGTTAAATCCATTGTTCTTTTGCTCACCACGCCAGCCCAGTTTAGACCCAGCCATTTGCAAATCAGTCTTGACCCTGTACCTCATGGGAACAGTCCAGCCGCACTGCCAAACCAGGTCCTCCCTGGATCGGAAACAAGCATCCTAGGACCGGTTTCGGGGTTCACCCCTCATCAGCGATCTAATTCTAAATTCTCCATTTGCCTTCACAAGGGTCAGAAACCCATTACCCTGACTTGGAGGGACCTTGTAACAGCAGCCAGACAGTAACTTGTAATCACGATTAAGTGATTTTGCAAGCAACAATGGCAAATGCAGTAAGTGTGATGATAGTTAATAGCTTTCTAAATCAGAAAGATAGAGGCTTCCTTTCTTTACAGCTATTAAAGGATGCCTAACCTAATTCTGGGGTCAAAACTGGCCCAGAGCAGGGAGGTTAGAATGCGATCTAATTCCTAAAATGTTGTCTTGGAAAAATAAGCACATCACTCCCCTGAATACATAAGGACACCTTGGCTATATCAATACCTTTATCAGTGCCACTCTTCTCATCAGGATAATGGAAGTTACATCCAGAATTCTGTCATAGCGCTTTTTAAAGTATGCAAATATTGTGTGAAAATAATTTTTGAATAATTTGAGTTTTAATGATGCTTGGTTGTAACGGATGAACTGATAAGGTTGCACCTGAAACGAGTTACCTAGGTCACTTAGAAGATTAATGCCATGAATAATTATGCCGCATCTGCATGTACTACGCCATTATTTTTAAAATGGATGCCGTTTCTTGTGTTCTATTCAACTTCTCCTGCACATTCCCCCACCCAATCAGTGTCCCGCTGCAAAGCCATCTCTCCCTTTGTTTCTGCAGAGCAGCAAGTGAATGACGTCAGTGTGTTAGCAATGTACAACATTTGTTAGAAAACCTGTATTGTGAATGAAGCTTCCATGGTGTACCCAAAGTATCATTTTCAAGGACTTCTGCTGGAAGTTCCTCTGAAGACCTACCACTTTCTTCTGTTGAAATCAAGCTAAAAATCCTTACTGAGGTTTTACACTATGGGCCAGTCTCAACTGAGCCCATACTTCCATTGAATGAGGCCCTGACTGATACCCTAATGGACACCTGGGTTAAGTCTTGCTCTTGCCTACCAGTGAACAGGCAAGTATTCAGACGCTACACACAGGCACCTGGCAACCCAGATTTTCTTACACTGTATCTTACTCCTGGAAGTATGGTGGTCCAGGCATCTACCAGCAAAGTGAATCCAAATCAGTTTCCAATGGCTTGGCCAGACAGGATGTTAAAAAGGATCAAAGCATTCGGGAAGTAAATGTTTTCTTCCTCCAGTCCATGCGGTCTGCCAGTTAGGCTGTTAAAGGCATACGCTGTGGGACATGGCCAGTGAGATCTTGCCAGCAGTCCAGGAGATGTTTCGGACCTCTGTTGCTCAAACCACCATGGACAGCCAGAAGGCTATCAAGTATGTAATTAGGGCTGGCCTTGATACTACAGACTGCTGGGGTGAGCGGTGGGCACTTGTCTGATGATTTGCTGAGACGTGTGGATGCGATACATTGGAGGTGTGCAAGCATCCCTTATGGACATGCATTTCTATGGGTCCCACCTAATTGGCAAGAAGCTTTTCTCCTAGGGTGGCAATCCATCACATCTGACAAGTGGGTCCTCCTGATCATTCAGAAGGGTTATGCCCTTCTGTTTCTCACTAACGCACCACACCTTCATCTCACATCAAAGCGGCTTTGAGAGGAGCACCTCTCCATCTTGATCCCAAATGAGCAGGCCTTGCTCACTTAAAAGGCCATCAAGAGCGTGTCAGCCTTGGAAGTGGGGACGGATTGTTACTTCATCTATTTCCTCATGGCAAAGAAGGACAAAGGTCTTCTTCCTATTTGAAATCATCGCCCTCTGAATGCCTTGCTGCAGAATGGCACATTGAAAATTCTGTCACTGGTCCAACTTCTGTCTGATCTAGATCTAGATGACTGCATGGTTGCCCTGGACCTGCAGAGCACGTACTTTCATGTGTCTGTCTTGTAGTCACACAAATGTTACCTGCGGTTTACGGTCGGCCAGGAGCATTTTCCGATTGGCGTGTTGCCCTTTGGCCTTACCACCGCACTGCAGGTGTTCACAAAAAGAATGTGATTGTGGTGGTTGCTGCCTGTCTTCAGAGGTTGGGGACACTAGTTTTCTACTACCTCAACAGCTGGCTGTTGAAGACTGGCGCACCACAGTCCGTCGTAGAACACCCCCAGAGGAAGTCAAACCTTTTAACATCTTTGGGGCTGTCGATCAACAAGTTGGAGTCACACCTCACTCACCGAGGTTTACTTTCATTGGAGCTGTTCTAGATATTGTACCATTCTGAGCCTGTCCTCCCTCGCAATGAGTCCAGGACAATTAGACAATTATAAGATATTTCAGTTTCAGTCCTGGATTATGGAAAGAGCAGTTCAGAGGCAATTTATGCCTGCCAACCGCCTGTATCGGTCCAATTCGCCAGATGTCAAATTTAGACTCTGCAGTGGGATCTGAAGTCTCAGTGGGCCCAGCTTCAAGGAAACCTGTTAGATTCCATCCAGGTTTCAGAGGAGACTACACAAATTTGCAGTGGTGACCGTTGACTGCAACCTGACCAGCGGAGACCCTTCTCAACGCAAAGCTGATGGTGGTGAGGGATGCGTGTGTACTGCGCTGGATGTGGGGGGGGGTCATCTGGGAGAGGTGGTGATCCGAGAACTCTGGTCTCTGTTGTAAGGCAGGCTTAACATAAATCTGTTGGAGTTCTGGACCGTGCACCTGGCATTGAAGGCTTTACTGTCTCCCATAAAGGTAAGGCTGGTGTAGGTTCTCATAGACTTCACCTCCTCCATGTGGTTCTAGAAAAAGCTGGGCAGAGTGGAGTCCTGGGTCTTGTTCCAAGAGGCGCTGCAAATTGGCTGGAGCGTCAGGGCATCTCCCTGATTGTGAACCACTTAGTAGGTACTTGGAATGCCAAGGCGGACGAGCTCAGCCGGCAGCGCTTGGGGGATCATGAATCGAAATTGCATCTCAGGGTAGCTCAGGACATCTTCCGGCAGGGGGGTGAACCCTTACTGGATCTTTTTGCCACCATCAAGAATGCACAGTGTCAAACCTTATGCTTGTTAGGGTTCCCAATAATACTCTCACTAGGAGACAAATTCAGGTTAGAGTGGAGCACAGGAGTCCTGAACGCCTTTCTGCCACTGCCTCTCTTGCCACGTGGTCTGAAGAAGACCAGGAACAACCCAGTCAGTCATCCTAGTGGCTCCGGATTGAGCCAGGAGAGTTTGGTATCTGAAACTTTTGGGCATGAGCATTTATCCTCCTATAAGGCTATCACTTCTGGAGGATCTTCTGTTTCAGCAGTAGGGCACTGTTCTGCACGCAAACCTGGCCAAATCTGCACCTCCATGAGTGGCGATTGAGTGGCAGCAGTTGATTGTGTTCAATCTGCCTTCTGAGGTTGTGTTCCTCATCCTCGCGGCCAAGCGCCCCTCTACAAAATCTATTTACACGGGCGCTTGGAGAAATTTGTGGCCTGGTGTGGACTCCACAAGACAGACTCCTTACAAGCCAAACTGTTAGAAGTTTTGTTGTGTGTTTTATCTTTGGTCCAGCAAGGTCTTGCTGTGGGCATTGTTAAAGGTTATTTGTCAACTCTTTTAGCCTTTTGCATTTGCTGGACAAGTCATCTTTGTAAATCACCTGTTGTGATGTGGTTTATTAAAGGTGTGACACTCATTCCCTCCTAAACTATTTGTGATGTCACAGTGGCATCTTAACTTGGTCCTAAAATTCCTCATGTGTACCCCCTTCGAACCAATGCATAGCAGCTCATGGCACTTACTGACTCTTAAAACAATCTTCCTCATGATCATTTCAGCTTGTCGCAGGATGGAGCTCAGGGCACTCTTGGTGTAGACACCCTACAGCACCTTTTCTCGAAACAAACTGGTGCTGAGGTTTTTTTGAGTCTGAGCCCACTTTTCGAGATCCTACTTGGGTATATATTCTAAATGTGAGGAATCTGTGTTTATAAGTATCCATCAAGAGACCAAGTTACTTACCTTCTGCAACACTCTTTCTGGTGGACACTCTGTCTAACCGCATATTCTTCACTGCCCTCCCCCTCTCTATTCTGTGAAGTGGTTTCTTTTTATCATCCAAATAGGTCCCAAATTTGAGATCTGCACACTGGTACCTGAAATTGTTTTGTGTCCCACGTCGGAGAGTGCGAACAGAGTCAAGCAAGAAACAGACGTCAACACACATGGGTGTTGCTTATATTCTCCTCTGCTCTGTCACTTCTAGGGAGAATTGGCATCAGTGTGGATCTGCACAGCATCACCTAGTGGTGGCAGGAGCACTGCTGTGAACACGTTCGGATCCAGTCTGGTGCCTGGGGAATATTATAAAGGGGAGAAATCTGCATTTCAATAAAGTAGTCACAAGAAAGAACGTTACCAAAGGTAAGTAACTTGTTCTTTGCTGCCTATAGGCCTTTGTCTATGATTTTGATTCTAAGTATTAACTTAGACACTGGCCAACAGATTGCAGAGTGTGATAAGTCTTTTAGTGCATGAAGAACGATGTGGTGTCTGGCCAACAGATTGCAGAGTGATAGGTCTTTTAGTGCACGAAGAACGATGTGGTGTCATCCCGCAGAGAAGCACCCTCGTGAATATTCGGTGCCTCACATGTTGTGCATGCTACGGAATTCAGAACTGGAGGGAGTGTTGGTGGCACTAGATATACAGGAAGCATTTAGTACCATTGATTGGGGATGCATTATGGCGGTTTTACGCAGGATGGTCTTGGGGCCCAATTTCTTGTATTGGATATTGGTGCTACATTCAATCCCTACACCCAAAGTCCCCTCAGGAGGTCATAGCTCGAAGGGATGGGAGTTGGAGAGGGGGACTAGACAAGGTTGTCCTGTTTCCTTTCTTGTTCCCACTGACAATGGAGCCACTTGCTGTTCGCCTAAGAATGGTTCTGTGCAAATGGGGTATTCAGGGAGGGGGCACTGTACATGCTATATTGATGTAAGTTGACGACGCCTTAACATATTTGCAGTGACCACAGGCCTCGATCCCCAGACTGTTCTCTGAACTACAAACTGCATATTAACTGATAAGTTAGTGGCGTTCCCACTGGCTGGGTTGGTTGGTCGAAGCTCAGAGAAGCTCTCCAGTGTGGAACTGAGGTGAGAGCAGAATAAATTCCAGTACCTAGGAGTTAAGTTGCACATGCAGCTGAGAAACAATATGCTATTAATATGATTAGACTGTTGTCAGGACTGAAATACTCCATATGTTTCTGTACTATGGTTTCAGGGTTGGTCATCAGTCGGATCACCATTGCTAGGATGCTGTTTCTCGCTCTTTGCTTCTATATTCTCTAGAATTCCTTGTGCCCAATACAGGGAAACACCTTCAGGGAGATTGACAGCCTTTTGGCCACCCTGATATGGACGGTAAAAGACGTCGGGTGGGTCTGATGGTCCTAAAATTAAACAAGGAGGAGGGAGGTCTTGGGCTCTCCGACATTGAGTTATACTATGTGGCTGTGCAGCTGCAGCATGCTACTAGGTGTTGTGCAGAGGGAAACAACTGGGAGAAAAGACTCTTATTGTGACTCCATGAGGCAGTAAGTCTTCAGCAGTGCCTAATGGCCGGTGATAAACAGGACCAAAAATGCCCACATGTAGTGCGCTCTGTGGCTAAGGTGTGGGCGACTGTGATTAAAAAATGATTGTTAGAGGCACCCATTCTTTAAAACACTGCCAATTTATTGGTGACCACAGTTTTTGAAGATAGTCCAAGATGTAACCATGGCCAGATGGTAAGAGAGTGCACGAGAGACCCTGGGTGACCTTTTCCCAGGAGAAAGTTGCATTACATTTGCAGAGGTAAGGGAGTTGTTCTTGCAGTTCCTGCAATTTGCCAAACTGACTAGGCTAATCTAAGAAATCTAGACAGATTTGCCAGTGACCCAAGGTGGAAAGGACATTGGAATTCCTCTTGGAAATGGGATCGACCATTGCTTCTACAAGACCATGAAATAGATGGGGCAACAGGCACCCTAAAGGCAAAGGCAAAATGGGAGGACGACCTGAGGGAACCCTTGATGGGTAGTGACTAGGACAGGGCAAGTGTTCAGGTACAGGAGATCTAGTAATTCCCAGTTCAATCGCCCATACTTTTATATCCTACACCACACATATCTCACACTCACAGGTCATGCACATCATTTAGGGGATCATCACAGCTGCGACACCTGGTCTACCATTTTTGACCCCTGGCCTTGCCTTTATGACTCCTGGGCTTAGAGGTGATAACATCAGTGTCAAGAACACAGGGGTAGGTCTGTATTTATTTTTTGCCAGTTTTTCATTATACTAATAGTAAACATTATTCTATTATTCAGTACTGGTTTAATAGAAAATTGAGCACGCTTATCTGGAACGGGGCCTTCGATGTCAGCTATTGTGCGTAAAAGTGGTTTTAAATGTACGTTGTGTGTGTGCGCTTGAGCGTGTGCATGTGTATCTGTATGTGGACTTTCTCAGTATGTGTAAGTATGTGTGTGAGTGAAAGTGAGTGAGAGTCAGTAACAGGTAGTGAGTGACAATGTGTGAGAATGAGGCTCAAATTACTATTCTGTGATGCAAGGTAACACTGCACCAAAGTTATTTCGCTCCCTTGCATTAAAGGGAGAGAGAAATTATGTGCCATATCTACTAATACCTACCATGATATGATGCTTTTTCCTCTCTGTGAGCTGGTGCACTTTTATCAGCCATGCTTCTATGCACACATCCTTGTGCCATAGTGCAAGTGTGTGTGCATTCTATGAAGCATAGGCTTTATACTGGAAAGGGTCCCTTAAAGTACACAGAAATATGCTTTAAAGCATTTCTCACTTTGTATGTGTACTGTACAGTGCAGCACACATGCAAAGTTGGAAAAACAAGGAGAAATGAAAACATTTCTCCTCATTACACCTGCCTCAAGGAGGTGTTAGATTTTGGTGCACGTCTATAGACCGGGATTTTCATTGAAACTCATAGGCGGTTGCATGGGAACGCGCATGCACCACCCATGGAACTCCCCCTTGACACTGAGTAACGCAAAGCTGTGCATAGCTCAGTCTTAATTTACTTCTATATATTATCCAATGCAAATCCTGATTTGCGTTGTATAGTCAATCCCACCTTAACACTACGCGCTGGGCAAAGCATTAGTAAACCTGAGTGTGAGTCATTAATTATGCATGAGATTAAGGGTGAATGCAAGTGAGAATTACTTAGAGTGAGTATATGGGTGTGTAAGAGGGTCGGAGTGAGTGAGAGAATGAGTGTAAGTGACTAAATGCAAGTGAGGATGTGAGGTGATGCTTGTGAGTTTGTCGTTGGCCCTGGCACACTGAAGATGATTATTCTCTTAGAGACACCCAGGGCAATTTAGTGATGCTGACATACTTGCAGAAATGCTTAAACATGACAGACACCTGTGACAAAATACTGACACTGGCACACTGGGGTTAATTCTTGGCATGAAGGGCAGCAATGGGATAAAATACTGCTAATAGAATACTAGAGGTAAGTCATGTCATGTAGGGCACTTGTGGACAAATACTGGCATAGCTGAAGAATTTGGCACTGGAATATCTTATGTAATTTTTAGGCCGAAGCCTACCAGATAGTGCAACTCTGTGGTTTGCTGAAGACTTCTCGGGGACGTTCACAAAGCTTTCTTGGGAATCCATCCCCCCACATTGCTTACCATTGGGTTTGTGGTTTCTAACTCACATTTGCTTGCTTTCTATTTGCTGGTTTTATTTATTTGAAGTTGTCCAGCTTGCGTTCGCTCCTCCCACGGAGCATAGCCAATTTACTGTATTCTTCCAGAAGTGCTTTCTTACAGGCCTTTAAATCTTTTTCTTATCTTGTCACATTTGCTGTGCATTCAGAGACTGAGTTCAAATGTCAGGCTCTGTCTTCCAGGGAGCTTGATATTTACTTTCTTTCTCTGTCTTCAAAGTGAGAGGTTTTATGTTGCAATCCTTCTGGATACCTATGTGAGAGGAAAAGCTGTAGGATGTTGTTTTTTCCAGCACAAAACAAAATGTAAAAGTCTGTAAATTAACTAAATATTTCAGTATACATCAGAATTGGGAAAGTACAAATGAAGCACTTTTTTTCATTCTGAAGTGTGGAGGAAACAAATATTTTAATACAATAAAAACAAATCAATACACTTGGTGATGCCATTTCCACACATTATCGTTTTTGCACTGTATAGTTTTATTTGTAAAACCGTTTGTGCAAATGTAACGGTTATTTCAATTGAAAATGTGTTGTCTGTAATGGCAGTGGCTACCACTCCATGCATACTCCGCTCTAGACACCTCCACTCTATGACACTCTACACCAGTCCACTCTACAACACTCTGGTCCATGACACACTACAACACTCTACTCCCCTCTATGCGATGCCATTCCGCTCTACACCACTCTGCTCCACTCTACACCACTCTACGACACTCCATGCCAATCCACTCTATTACACTCCATGCCACTCCACTCCACTCCACAACTCTACTCTACTCTACACCACTCTACTCCACGTTGCACCACTCCACTCCATTCCACACCACTCTGTGCTACTCCATGATACTCTACTCCACGATTCACTACTCCGCTTCACTCTACGGCACACTACTTCACTTCACTCTACGACACACTACTTCACTCTACTCCATGCCAAACGATTCTGTGCTACATTAACACTCTACACCATTTCAATGCTATTTCACTCTAGGCAACTCTACGACACTCCACTCATGACACTCCATGACACTGCACTACACAATACTCCACTCCATGACCCTCCCAGTCCATTCTACTCTACTCTACAATACGCTACACCATTTCACTCTAGGCCACTCCACTCTGACTCTCTATGCCACACTACGACATTATACGCCACTTTACTCCACCCCACGACACTCCGTGCTTCACCACTCCACTCTATGACACTTTAATCCATTTTACGCTATTCCACTCTACAGCACTCCACTCCACTCTACTTTACAGCACTCCACTCTTCAACACTTTACTTAACTCTATGCTACAGCACTCTGCGCCTCGCCACTCTTTCACTACACTCCATGAAACTCAACTCCACTCTATACCACTCCAGTCAACAATACTGCACTCTACGCCACTGCACTCTAGGCCACTCTACGACCCTCCACTCCGTGACACTCAACTCCACTCCAAGACAGTCTACTCTATGACACTCCATCTGCGATTCTCAAGAACCCTCTATGCCACTCCACTCTACAACACGCTATGCCACTGTATGCCACTCCAATATACAACACTCTATGCCACTCCATGCTATGCCACTCCACTCTATGGTACTTAACTCCTCCGTACGCTCTTTACTCCACTCTATGCAACGCCGCTCTACACCCCTCCACTTTATGTTGCTCCACTCTGACCTTCGACGCCACTCAGCTCCACTTAATGCCACTCTACTCATCCCCCTCCACTCTATGCTTCTCCACTCTACGCCACAATACTCTTCTCCATTCCACTCCACTCTACTCCAATCTGACACTCTATGCCACTGTGTGACACTCCACTCTACTCTGCTCCACTCTACTGCACTTGATGGTGCTCTCCCCTATGTCACAAACGTTTAGCCATGCTGGTGTACAACTTGGCTAAAACACATTAGGAAAGCCGTTTGCTCTTGAATAGGCCAGACGGAATATGGGAGCACCCGCCACAAAATGCTAACCTTGACACAATAGAGTTAGATATATGGGAACGCCGATTAACCATTTTTAAAAAAAAACACCTTGGAAACATCAGGTTTCATTGGCTCGGCACACCGTGAAAGGATTTGAATAGGTCACAAGTGCCCTTTTGTGTGCCTATGGCATTTTAGCAAATTTATGTGACAGTTGTGCCTTGAGATGCACTATTTCACCTTATTTTTTAGGTCGGGCCTAGCGCAGCGCGCATGCGCTGTCTAGGAGATGACCTTTAGAAATCGGTCAGCTCTTTTCAAGCACTCGTGCTTATGCTGGCATCCACCTTGTGAGAGTGAGCAGCGGCGCGCAGGGGCCATCTGTTTGCAATTAGCGTGGCCGCGCGCGTGTCTGGACTTTTCAAGCCCTCGCGCTTGTTCATCTTTTCTGTAACCCTCTACTCTTCGAACTGCTGAAGAAATGCATTTGAAGTCTTCCACTGTCTCGCTTTTACCTCTCACTACTTACGTAGAGCTCCTATGCCCTGTGTAAAACTGCACAAATAATCTGCAAAGAGAAATACACACATTCTACCCTCTTACCGCCGTCCCCACCTCTTAAGGTAGGCAGTCGCCTCTCCCTCGATGGACTCTCTTCAGCACGGCTGTCTCGTCCCCACCAATCACAGGCTGTCTCGCCTGTCCCCTGCCGATTATACCCTGCCGCCCACATGTCCTTGTGCTGTGACTGTCACTACTTCGTATTCTTCGACCATCCCGTGTCCAGCAGTCTCCCCTGCTAGTCTCACAGCCTCCACCTCACTCTTGCTCTCTCCTCTTCGTTTAAGTGCCTCATCTGCTCTTTCCTCTCAAATTTAGACTCGTGCAAGCCAGTGCGCCCGCATCTCTCTCCGGCTGGGGCCCTCTCCTTGTCAAACTTTTCATCTCTCCCGGTACCAATGTCCCCCTTTCATCTTGCGTCACAGCTGCACATCTCCCTATGTGTCAGTATCTCTTTCCCCCTTTACCTCCCCTCGATCACTTCCTGCCCCCTCACCCTTCCCTCCCTGTGTCTCTGCTGGGAAGCGGCCTCTCGGCCTCTACTCCCCCAGGTGCCTCCCCTACGAGACTGATGCACACATAAAGGCACGCAGAGCGGCAGGTGATAAGTAAACGCGGCTGGGGAATCCCCGCTCCAGGCCCTCGGCCATCTGTCCTCCACTCGCGACGTCCGAGGCTACCCCGACAGCACTCCACCACCCTTTAAAACAGGTTTGCAGGGCGAGGGTGTCCAGCCAACCGCGAGACCCCAACCAGTTCCCAGCACCATCAGGCGTCATCTCAGACTCCCGCCCGGAAAGAGTAGACACTGGGGTGGAGTCTTTGCAGAAATGGGATATTAACGTACCACAAACAACCAACAAAATAAACAAAAAAAACACGTGATTCCACCCGCTCCACCAGATGCTCGATCTCTAGCCACAAAAGTTAAAGTTCTGACCCATATTTGCGGGTGAGCTCTTATCACTTATTTACATTTGGCATTTAATCCTATACTTTCTAAAAGCCTCCTAAATGTCCCTGTAACAGCCCAAAGTGCAGCAGTCTAGTACTGTGCTTCCAGGATAGACAAGTACCTAACAACCTAGCAGTTGGCCATACCATGGGACTTTCCTCACCTTTTTATCCTGGATGTTTGTCTGGGTCAGCACCAGATTACCAGATATACTCAGCAGGTAAGCAATCTCCCACCCATTGCTACACGTAGTAAAACCTGTAAATGTTAAGCACCAAGAATGTGCTGCATGGCTAAAAACGTATAAGGTCCCAAAGGCGAGACCTATTGACTATGCCAATGCTTGTTTTAAATTGGTCTCGGTGGGGAAGAAACCCCTCAGAAGAGCTCTGGCTTACATGCTTCGCTCACTCATTACAATTCAGGAAAAGTATTATGCCCTAGAACTTTCAAAGATCAATCCAGTACCATATTATAGGTAGCATCTAAAACAGACATTTGTCTGTGTTATTCTGTTCTACTAATCATGCAGTTATTATGGAACTTCAGCAATGTCAGTGTTTGAGATGTTAGGGTCTTGGGACATGCCTTCCAGGAATAAAATCAAGGGTCATATGATGCCACTTCCTGCAATGTCATTAAGGTCAAAGGGTATGTGATGTCACTTCCGCTGCCCCCTCGCCTTATTGGTGAATTAATGCCCATGCACAAGCTTCATAAAATCTACCCAGTTAGACCTGATGTGTGTTCAAGATGCAGAAGGGCAGGGGTGGGGTTTCGACATATCACTTGGAGCCCTACAGTAATGAACTGTTACTGCAAGAACATAAGCCAGATTAGGAAAGAGATGATGAGTATCAGTGTTGTGACATCAGGCAAACACTCCTTTTGGGTGCAATTTTTTTTCCCCAAAAAGAAAAGTAAATGATAGATTTGCGACTCTGGGATTACTATTGGCAAAAAAGGAGCAGAGCCGTAAAGTGGTTATCCACAAGGGGGCCCACAGAGCAAGCTTGGGTTAAAGACATGAGAGAGGGGACCCTGGCGGACCAGAGGCAAATGTGGGAAGTCAGGCCTGATGAAAAAGTAGACGACGACCTGGTCAGATGAGCTGAAATGTTGCAAGAGTGAGTGAGTCTGGGTGACTCCGAGATTTCATTGCAGAACATGCAGGTGGATAGCCAAACACTGGGTGGAAGTGAAGGTTTAGCATCCCCAAAAAACGAATAATCAAGTGCCAGGGATATGTGTGCCCTTGTTCTGTGTTAGCATTACAATGTAAGCTGTTTAGTTGTTTGCATATGTAATTAAAGCTTTGACCTGTGATCCTACATTGAAACCCTAGGAGAAAGAGCTTGGGCCTGGTCTGCAGTGCTTTTTAAATCAATTTACATATACTATGAATGGTCTGGATGCCAAGGAGGTGTATACAGCCTGTGATTGTTCTTATGTATTTACGACAATTGTTGAGTCCATTTTGAACATGTTATGTTGAAAATGAAAATAAAGATTTTTTTTTAAAAACTCTGTCAAAATATCCTTGTAAATATGTTTATATTTAGCTAATTCCAGAAACTAAGTCTTCAATGTGGTTTCGTTTCGCCTCAGCTTCCCACGTGTTTCTGTGGTGAGCTAGGAACTGTTGATGGGCCTTGACACATACTGTAACCATAACTTTTTGTTTCTGTCTGGTCGGCCTCGTTTGATCTTTGTAACATCATCTCCAGTGGTGTATCGTGCTCTTGTCTCTCTGTTCTTGGCATTCTGTGCAGAGAGAGCCCATCAATGTCACCTTGTGGGGTCTGCTAGACTTGCACGCACTCCTTTTAACACCAGTGAGCTGTGTGAAAGTCTCATCTGTGGATGAAGGGTGTCAGACTGGTGTGCCCACGATCACCTCGTATCATAAGCACTAAATAGAAACTCGGTTTGCAATATGCTCTACTGTTTTATTGGTGAAGCACTCATCACCGTCCTTTGCTTCACCTGCTTCTTCAGCTACTCGCGTTGTTCTTTCTGTGGGTGTTGTTGCAGCCATTCACTGACTTTACAATTAGGCCTGTTTTTAAAACGCGCATCGCGCTCTGTATATAACAGAAGATACTATTTCCAATGATAGGGTTTATTGTAGACCTTGGGGGGGGGGACTGGGGGCCGGGCGCTGTTACCGAGAGTCGTGGACAGCCGGTGAACACTTTAGAAACCAACTTCAACTCACTGAGTTATTTTGCATCGAGGACATATAGAGTCTTATTTACAAAGTTAAACTTGCTCTTTTGGTGTACGTTTACTAGTATTTTGAGATTCACATACTACGAGTGTATTTTTGCCTTTAGTATCTTTACCACTGCGGAGAACTCCGCATAGAAAAAGATAGGACAGTCTCTTTAGTCGTAAAGATACTACACGTAAAACTAGTTTGTGGATAGCATAACAAGAGTACAGTTAGCCTTTGTGAATAAGGCCCTGGTCTAACAGCTGAGAGAACAAAGAATCAGTGATTAAAATCAACACGGCTAAGTTAAATATGCCATTGAATGAATCTGGTGCTTTCTATACATACGGATTAAAATATAGAACGAAGAGGTAAAATAACATATATATTTATAAAAGGAAACGCCAGTCTCCTGCTAAAATTGAAGGTCTCAGTCGCCAAGCTGCTACAAAAGGTTGATGTATGCCCACGCTGTGGCCTAGTTGGTCGTTTCATGCCTGGCCAGAACACCACCACCGCGATTTTTACTTTTAATACACTACAGACCTCGCAGGGAAGTTTTGGTTTATACCAGTGGTTAGCTAAGCCAACTGGGGGGATTATGAAACAAGCCGTTATCGCGGTCAGCTGGGAAGTGGATTAAGGTATACACGAGGGTTTCCACACCGGTGGCGTCATGGCGGGATCTGACGTCAATTCTTAGGTATGTGCATGTGCTGCAACTGTTGGCCGGTTGGTTTCTGTAACCAAGGGTGGCCTGAGACAGATAGGCAACTTTACTTCCTTCCTGCGTGGCCCCCGCTGGTGAACCACCAAAGCCTAGAAGCTGCTGCAGTGGATGCCAACGGGGGCTCTCACGAGGAGAGACTTTTGGAAAGCAGAAGCGCGCGTGAAGAGAACGTAGCAAAGATCCGGGTCAACGTGAGGCGCGTGAGCGTGAAATGCGCTACTGGTGTCGAGCCTCGCTCCTCAGAGCGGCTCTTAGTTAAAAGCTTTACAAAAGTGCCTTATGTCATTTCTCCGAAAAAACCGAAGGTCCTCGGGTTCGTTTTCCCATCACGCACTGGGTTCTTCTTTACAAACTAGGTCAGTGGGTTCGTTTCATTCGACGCCACTGTGTACGTGTACTTCCCAGATAACCCGTTTAAGAGACTGACTGGGCTGCTGCGGTAACTATTCGCTAGTGTTAGTTCGTAGTACAATGGAACCGAAACGGGCTTAGACATTTATCTATCAAGACAAATTCCAAATATTTATAGGTATTCTGTGTCTTTTTTTATATCGCTTTACTCCCGCCACCTGCTTCGGCAACAGCAGCCTCGTACCTTCGACCCCCGTTCCCTCAAACAGAGGCCCATCATTACCCTGACATTGCACTATGCTGTGTAAGTGCAACCCACCTCTTCATGCATAGAGAGGGGTGGGCTGGAGAAAGGTATTGACAGTTCTCTGGTTCCCGCTTTCAGACTCATGAGTAGATTATTGCCAATTATACTGACGATAAAGACTTAAACAGGCCACAAAGATGTATTTTGTCTCTCCTCGGAAGGCAAGACGTACCATTACCGTAGAAATGTCCATGCTCCGTCTAGATGGCTATATCTTGGAGAGGCGTGCTGTAGTCTGCACGCCCCTCGCAGTTCATCCAACAGTCTCAGAACCAGTTGGAAACTGTCGAGAATGTATTTTGTTTTTTAAAAAAAAGTATGAGACAATACAGACATTAAAGCATTCAAACAACTTTAAAGGGCCATGTGATCCGCATAAAAGGCTATTAGAATGTGTTGATATGTGTATCGCAGTGCGTGCTCTTAATAGTGTTGTAGGAACTTGCCAACCAGTGGCCAAAAGCTAATGCAAAACAAGCATTTGCAAACCCCTCCCAAGGGGAGAGTCTACCCCCCCCTCTTTGCACCCTATCTCCCCAGTACTGAATCCCTTTCTCCAATAATCATTCTGTTGACGACATGATATGGTGCATAGAAAGGCCGCAGTTTTTTAAGCATGATCTGTACATCTCACAACTTTCGGTTGGTCACTGATAAACATCATGTTAATTTAACAACGTGCATTTTCCTCTAACATTTGTTGTTGCTCTTTTTCTGACAGGATAGTCCTTATTCGAGGTGCCCCTTTAAGCAAGGTCTCGTTCCAGGCTTCCCTTGCTACCGAATTTGTGGGCATCCGTTTGTACCTGCCCGGGCTGCAAGGGCCGTTCTGCTTGTTCTGGAACTTTGTTGGCCACTCGCCTGCTCCTCAGTGCCTCTGCCGTGTGGCATCCCAAGGACCCTGAGCGAGCATCTCATCTACTCAGTCAGTGTCTGTCATTCGCTCACTCAGTGCCCCTGCTGTGAAACAACCCAAGGACACTGTGTGAGCAGCTCATCTACCTAACTTAATTGTTTTCTTTTGGGTAATTTTCTTGGGTTTCTACCGCCTTGCCTTTATCTTCCCCCTCTACCCGGCGGCTGCGACGCTCACTACCTTTTTGTGTGGGTGGGTGGAATTTCGATTCTTCCTGGGGAGTTCACATGCTTAGTCGGGGTTTGCCATCTCCTGTTGAACCCCCCGGCCGCTTCTTTATTTGCCACATCAACTTCATTACAGCTTTGTATTAGAGTCCCATAACGCTTTTCGACTTACGTCTTCCTCAGATGGTAACTAATCACAGCTGTTTACCATGTCGTGCTTATTTATCTTGTGCAGAGCATTGTGGAATATGTAGTTCTTGTCATAGTATTTTGATATTTATATTATTTCTGCTGAGTGCTCTTTTTCAAAACAAGTTTTTTTCTATATTCTTATTTTCGTTTCCATGAATGCTCTTTTTCTAATTCAACATTAAATGTATGTTTCTAAAAAGTGCTGACTCCTATGCCCGTTCTCCCCTTTCCATCCCGGGCCGCATAAGTGCTGTGAAACTAAAGGTCATGGCCTCACCTTTGATTTACGATGAGGCAGTCCTTTCTCCATTGTAAGATATGTGTATATATATATGTATATATATATATTATCTACTGGCGGTCGCCAGTAGATAGTTATAGTTAGGACCGTGTTTCCATAGGAAATCTGAAAATTCTATTTTGAATAACTTCGGCGCCGGTTGACGAATCCTCGCGAAATTTTCAAAACTAATGGGGCGCACCGCTCAGCTCCTACCCTGAAAGTCTCGGGGTGATTCGTCAGGCGGGGGCTGAGAAAAAAGGGGGGTCCCAAAAGGCGTTTTCCCCATGCATTTTCCCATAGGACCTTTAGTCGAAGGTACAGCCCGAACGGCTGAACAGAATTACTTGAAATTTGGCAAAGAGGTAGTCCTCAGGTTAGGCATGTGCCTTTTGCATATATGGTGTAAATCTGTTCAGTAGTTCCTGAGAAAATTGCAGTTAAAAGCACATAAATATCTATAAGCGCGCACCGTGCGCGCACGGTACGCGCACCTTAACGTGCGCGAGCGTAATTCTGATTGGTGGTTACATGTCAGTCAACGTTCGAATCGGTCGAAATCAGGAAGTGTTGGCCGCCATTTTGTGTGTTGTGTGTGTGACAGGGAAAAAGAAAGGTGGAGAACGTGAAAAGGGGGCAGGGTAGAGCGTTCCTGACCCCCTAGCCTTTGTCAGGGGGTCCCTGAAGGACCCCAAAGGGTGAAAAAAACATTTTTTTTTTTTTCAAAAAATCGCGGGGTGCGCGCACGGTGAAAAACCTTAAAAAAAAAACCATTTTAAACAAGTGTAAAATAAATATATAAAAAATATAATAAAACATACATAACTTAGCATTTAAAAAACCTTGGAAATTCACTTAAAAAACCATAGGTTTCACACACGTTGTAGTTAGGAATTAGCATTTAAAAAACCTTGCAAATTCACTTAAAAAACCATAGGTTTCACACATGTTATAGTTAGCTGGACATTTCACTCGTAAAAAACCATTGAAATTCCACCGTTATAGTTAGTTCAGATAACTATAACTCGCGCGACCGCCACTCTATCACAAGGATGATGTCATCAGTGATGTCATGAGTGATGCCACTGACCATGTCATGAGTGATGTAATATGTGACGTCATCAGCAGTGTATTGCGGGCGCGCGAGTTATAGTTATCTGAACTAACTAGAACGGTGGAATTTCAATGGTTTTTTACGAGTGAAATGTCCAGCTAACTATAACATGTGTGAAACCTATGGTTTTTTAAGTGATATATATATATATATATATATATATATATAGTGTTCATATATGATATCAGTTGTTACAACGCATAATGAATTATAAAATACCGTGCTATAAAGCAACACATTTTAAATGGCGACACGTCCTAAAAATAGTTGTATGACAAAATCACGCATGCCATTACCATGCAAGTATATACCTCACATATTCCTTTACCACGTATGCTTCTACAACTAAAATGTTCGTTGTGAAGGTATGCATGGTAAAGGCATACGCGTGGTAAAAATGTAAAAGATAAGTATTACCCATATGTGTGTGTGTGTGTGTGTGTGTGTATGTATATATATATATATATATATATATATATATATATATAATACACACATACATATATATATATATATATATGCATACACCCTTACCACCCACCGTAAACACTTAAATGACCCTTGCCACCCAAAAACCCATTCCGACCCCATAATTACCCTTGCCACCCAAAAACCCACCCTAAACCCTAAAACTGCCCTTGCCATTTACACCCACCTTAAACCCTAAAAATAACTACCCAAAAACCCATACCCACCCTAAAATTACCCTTGCCACCCAAAAATCCCCGCCCACCCTAAACACTAAAATTACCCTTGCCACCCAAAAACCCATACTCATTATAAAAAAAAAATTGCCACCCAAAAATCCCACCCACCCCAAACCCTTAAATTACCCTTGCCACCCAAAAAGCCATACCCACCCTGAACCCTAAAATTACCCTTGCCACCCGAAAACCCATATCCACCCTGAACCTTTAATTTACCTTTGCCACCCAAATACCCCTGCCTGCCCTTAATCCAAAAAATACCCTTGTCACCCAAAAACCCATACCAACCCTAAAAAAAGATCTTGCACCCAAATGCCCTTACCTACCCATAACCCCTAAAAATACCCTTCCCACCCAAAAACCCACACCCACCCTAAACCCTAAAGTTACCCTTCCCACTCAAGAATCCATATCTACACTAATGTCTATCTATCTATCTATCTATCTATCTATCTATCTATCTATCTATCTATCTATCTATCTATCTATCTATCTATCTATCTATCTATCTATCTATCTATCTATCTATCTATCTATATATATATATATATACACATACACACACATACACTTACCTGTGAAATACTTACATTTTAATTGTAAAGGCATGTGTGGTAAAGACATAATCGTTGTAAAATGCTGCGTGGTAAAGACTCATGCATTGCATTGTAAAGCCATCGTGGTAATAGCATGCAGGATTGAGACGTCCTGGTAAAGGCTGTTTCCCTCTAAAAATCTGTGTGGCAAAGCATACATTTTTAAAGTCATGAGTTGTAACAACTAATTTTCGCCATTTCATGTACTTCATCCGAGATTCGGGTGGCAGGGCCCTTCCAATACCAAAATATCCATATCCTGTTCTTTATGTTTTATATTGTGCTCATTTGAAAAGTTGTTAAAGGTAGTCAGAACTGTATGCTAAGAGTGGAGTTAAGGTTGGCTTACCTCAGTGGTTTTGGGACATGGGGTGAAGGTAGACCCCTAACTTATGAATTTCTTATAGTTTTTGGCAAAGTCACTATAAACATATTAGTCAACCGTGACTCTAATCCAGTTTAACGTTTATTAGGGAATTTCATTGTTTTTTGGTGCTTTTGTGTGATGACAAAATGTTTGTTTGCGTGTACCTATAAAAGGCAATATGTTGTTATGCTAAGTGTTGTTTCCATTGGCGTACATCACCTGGGACAGTTTATTGGTGCATAGAGAAGGGAAGGAGCTGTCCTGACCAAGGCCTATTGAAAGAGCCATGCTTTCAGTTTCATGTTTCAGAATTCGAGTACTTAGCCGATGACTCTGATGCGTAAGGGAAGGTTCGTTCCATTCTTTAAGAGCCGGATATGAGAATGTGCTCTTTCGGGTCTGGCGCTTTGGATGTGAGAGACATGGGCAAGCAGTAGGCTAATGGAGCGAAGATGTCTGGTGGGAGTGTGGAAGCTGATGCGGTTGTTCGGGTATGCAAGTCCTAGGTTGTGAAGGGCTTTGTAGATATATGCGTGAATAGTTTGAACAGTGTATGTTTATGAATGAGTACTCAGTGGAGTTCTATGAAGTGTTCGGATAAATTGGTGCGGCGTGTGAGTTTGAATGTTAGTCTGGCTGCTGTGTTCTGGAATGCCCTGGACTCTGTTGGTGAGTTGTGCAGTGATTTCAACCTACATTGCGATTCTGTAGCCCAGCTCCCAGGTAATGAGGGGTTGGGTGATGGTTTGATGCTTGTTGAACAGAAACCATCTGAATATTTTTTGAAGGAGCTTGAGGGTGAGGAAGCTTGAGGTGGTGATCGTATTGACCTGGCTAGACATTGATATTTGGTTGTTGATCATGATAACTAAGGTCATGGCTTGGTTCGTAAGAGTGGGCCTCGGTCCTAATTCTGAGGGCCACCTGGCCGAGGACCAGAGTGAGGTTTCTTTCTCAAAGATAACTACCTCTGTTATGTCAGAGTTAAGTCACTGACATTTGTGCTTCATCCAATGGGCGACTTCAGACATGCAGTTGATGAACTTTGTTTGGGTGCAAGGAGTGTCATCAGAGAGGGAGAGTATTAGCTGGGTGTCATCAGCATTGGAGATGATATTAAGTCCATGGACTCGGCTAATGGTGGCGAGCAGGGCCATGTAGACATTGAAGAGTGTGAGGCTCAGAGATGAACCTTTGGGTCACCACAGATCAGGTTTGAGGCTGAGGATGTGTATGGGGCCAGGCTGACAGCCTGCATGTGGCCTTGGAGGGAGGAGCTGACCCACTGAATAGCAGTTTCATGTATTCCACTCTTGTGGAGGCGTTGGTTTTGTAGGCCATGGAAAGTTCGAGATAGATGAGAGCTGCGTTATTGCCCTTTTACATGATGAGATGGATGTCATCAATTGCAGCAATGGGGTCAGGCTTGGTGCAATGATTGGTCTGAATCCGGATTGGAATGGGTCCTGGAGGCTGTAGAGGGTGTTGGCCAGTCACTTGTTAATGAGATTTTCCAGGAATTTCGCAGTGCAGGGTAGCAGGGAGGTGATCGACGGTGGCAGAGTGAGCATCAGCCAAGTAATGCATTCTTACTGACTGTTCTGTGCTGCGGCCACCCATAAGAAAGTCCAGAAGGGAGGAGGAGATCTTGGGAGGTGAGACAGGGTAAGAGAATGCGTGAGGCTGGAAGCAGTGTCAGAAGCAAGCAGGTGATGTGCTGCCTTGGAGGCAAAAAACGTCTAAAGGTGGGGAAAGAGGCAAAAAATGTAGTGAGTAAAGCGGCGAGAGGCTGAAATGGAAAACGGTGAAAAAATGAAAAGAGCTGGAAAAAAAGGAGGCAAAGCGCAGAAGCGGAACGGTACAACAGTGCAAGTGGGAGGAGTTCGAGTGGAGAGTGAGACAAATAGGCAAAATATCCTATATTAGAGGAAAAAGTGGCAAGAAGTAAATAGTGAACAGATGCAGCAAGGTTCCTGAAAATAGACAAAAGTGTCAAGAAACAGAGTATAAGCAAATAGAGGCAAAAGTGGAAAGTGGCAGAAGGAGAGCAGAAGCACAAGGAGGCAAAAGTTGGAGAGTGGCCAAAAGAGGCACATGTGAAAAGGACTTAGCAAGAGAAGCAGGCGGGAGGCTGGGGTTCTCAAGTCGACGCAGCAAAGTGATGCAGAGTGTAAGCCTGGCCAAAGAGCTGAAGCAAGCAGGAAAGGTGGTCAGGCTGGGCTAAACAAAACCTTCTCATTGTGCCTTCTCACATGCATAATATGTTGAGTGTGTTATGTTATGTTATAAAGGGTTTTATAGCGCGCTTAATTACTCAAGAGTGTCGTGGCGAGTGCAGTTATCAAAAACCCTGAGGAGAAGAGTGCATAGATCAGCTAGTTAAAAAGAAAAGTTTTAAGCCGTTTCTTGAAGGGTCCAAAATCCTGAATACTTCGTATTTCTAGAGGGAGGGAATTCCAAGCCAGAGCAGCTTTGACAGAGATGGACTGACCCCCCAACCGGGACCTGCGAAATCGGGGAATCGGGGAATGGTCATCCGATGTTGGGTGGCTGAACGCAGAGCTTTGCTGGGGACATAGAAGCAGAACCGCTTCCTGATGTATAAAGGGCCCAAACCATGCAGAGCTCTGTGAGCCACCGTAAGAACTTTAAATTGCACTCTTTGGGCCACCGGAAGCCAATGCAGGTCACGCAAATACTGTCTCACGCTAGATCTTCTAGAGATGTTAAATAGAAGTCTGGCCGTGGCATTTTGTATAGTTTGCAATTTACTCAACAGATATCCGGGGATGCCACAATATAGGGCGTTGGCATAATCCAAGCGAGAGAGAATAAGTGCCCGAGCGACCGTTTCCTTGGCATGCCTGGGAAGTAGAGGAAAAAACCTTCTAAGAGATTTAAGAGTGCCAAAACAGACACCAGTGAGTTTCTTGACTTGCACCGAGAAATGAAGGTCGTCACCGAACCATATCCCTAGGTTCTTGGCAGGCGCGCCCACTGACTTAGGGCGAGGGAAGTCAGGTGGCCACATGTTTTCTTGAAAGTTAGGTGGAAATGAGCCATTTAGAAGGACCTCCGATTTATCCTCATTGCATTTCAGTTGGGCACATGCCAACCACTGAAACATGGAGGAAAGGCAGGAATGTGCCAGAGAAGTCGACAGGTCACCATCTTTCCACGTAAATAGGAGCTGGGTATCATCAGTGTAGGCAATTATTTTTGCCCCCAGCTCCTCTGCCAAGTAAATAAGGGGTGTCAAATAGATGTTAAAGAGTAGAGGGCTCAAGGTCGAGCCTTGCGGTACTCCCGTGGACGCTTTCCTGGCAGCTGAAGAAAACGGAGGTGACCAGACCTGCTGGGAGTGATCTTCCAAAAAAGATTTAAGCCAATCCAGGGCAGAGCCTGAAATGCCGATGTTTGCAAGGCGGGTAAGCAGAAGATGGTGGGGTACCGTATCGAAGGCGGCAGAGAGATCGAGCAACACCAAGGCCGCCCTGCTGCCCGCGTCCAGGCACTCCTTGATTGTTTCTGCCATTTCCACAAGAGCAGTCTCCGTGCTATAAGTTTTCCTAAATCCGGATTGAGCCGGATGAAGGGCGCAGGAATTTTCGATGAGACTATCCAGCTGACGGAAAACGACTTTTTCACAGACCTTGGACAGGGCGGGAAGAGATAGGACGATAGTTAGCCGCTTGTAGGGGATCTAATGAGGGCTTCTTTAGGAGTGGCTGTAATTTAGCCTGCTTCCAAAGCAGAGGGACCTGCGCCGTGCACAAAGACAGATTAATAATTGATGTAACTTCAGGGTAAACAACCTCGGCTACTCCTGCCAGTACTCTGGCAGGGCATGGGTCAGAAGGTGAGCCTGATTTAAGGGTGTTAAGGATAGCCAATATATCTGACTCAGTTGCAGGGGAAAAGCCGGTGCATATAGGCAACGCTGATTGCGGAGAGGTATGGGGCAGATGGTGGGGAACACCAAGTCCCTGAATATTCTTCATCACACTATCTTGGATGGCTTTTATTTCCCCAATGAAAAAGGAGGAAAGCTCGTCACACCATTGAAGTGATGTGGGAGAAGCCGCTTGTTCGGCGTAAGGAGTCAAAAAGCTTCTGACAATGGAGAAAATCTCTCTACTATTGTTTTTTGCTTTAGCAATGCGATCTGCATAAAAGCTGCTCTTAGCCAATTTAATGGCTGCGTAGTAATGGCTTTGGGCTTTACGCAAGGCAGATTTTGCTGATGGAGAGTACTCCAAGCGCCACTGGCATTCCAGTTTCTTACAGCCCAATTTAAGCTCTCTTAATGCACCAGTATACCAAGGGCGAGATGGAGAGGAGCGTGGCTGCTTTTTAGAGATAGGATGGAAGACAGAGCTGACACCCTGCTTAATCCAGGTAGCAAAGCCGTCAACCGCTGCATCCAAGTCACAAGAAAGCACCGTGCGGGAGAGTGAGAGGGCCGTGTAAAGGGCTGTGATTTCAATTTTCGGAGGGGGTTTGCATTGGACCTTGGGGCGGCAGCACCCCCAATGGCCAGGAAAAATGGACCAGAAAATGGTCAGACCAAGTAACCTGGATAGGGTTCTCTATAGACAGTGCAAAATTGGAACACACCAGATCAATCGCATGGCCACCTAGGTGGGAAGGAACCTTCAACCACTGAGTAAGTTGCGCCAGATCTAGAAGATCGATTAATTCCTTAGAGCCCGGGGACCCGGGACAGTCCATATGGATGTTGAAATAACCCACCAGGAGAAAGTATGTAAAGCGGAGCGCACAAGGGACAATTATGTCATCCAGGCTCTTCAAAAAGGCGCTTGACGGGCCGGGGGGACGGTAAACCAATGTACCACTCAGCGTAAAGTGCGGAGACAGAACAATGGAGAAGTCAAGAGCCTCCCCGTCGACCAGCCCAACTGTCACCTCACTAGTAAAAACCCAAGTGTCTCTTAGCACTACCGCTATCCCTCCCCCTCTACCGGTTAGACGGTCGGCTCTAGCAATTTTGTATCCCTAGGGAATAGCTTCCTCAATAACTGGGGCACAAGAGTCATTAAGCCAAGATTTAGTGACAAACAGCAAATCCAAGTTGTTATCAGAAAGGAGTTCATGGATATCTAGGGCATGCTTGACTAAGGAATGGGCATTGATAAGCGTTGCCCGCAGCTGAGGGGCTCTCTCAGAGTGAGAGACAGGGGCTAAAGTTATAGCTTGCAGACAAAACTGGCAGAGAGGGCACTTCCTCACTGTGCTATGTACGCCAGTCCATTTACTATCTCCACAGCAGATAGACGACTTCAGCGCTAATAGTTCAGATCGAGTGTATGATCTAATTTTAATCTGTTTTCCTGGTCTCAAACTCCCAGCATGGCTGGCGCTGAGCGCTCCCGGGACGCGGACGGGCGCAGACAGGCTTGCCTTAGGCGTGCCAGCGGCGTGCGTCTGGTGCGCGCTCGCGCCAGCGTTCTAATTTATGCAGGCAGGCCAACCGGAATCAGGTGTAGGCGCCTGGTAGACTAGACAGCCAACCCAGCCTCACCCAAAATGGCGGCTCGGGAAACCGAAACGCCAAAAATACGTGTTGGCGTATGATAGCGTGTGTTTTTAATCTTGTTAGTTTTGTTAACTTACGATGGTGGGGGTAGTTAAATGGACGTATCGTGGAGATGTGCTGTCACATTATGGTAGCGTGAGTTTTGGTTGTGCAGACTTATCATGGTGAGAGTGTTTGTGTATGATGATATGTTTTGGTGACCAATGGTTTATGTGTTGGCTTATGATGGTTGAGGTGCCTCTGTCCCTCTGATGTTTCTCTGTGTGTCCCCAGAGACCTTAAGGCATAGGCAAATTTGGCAATTGCCCTTGGACAATCACAAGTCCTGCCGTAATAAGTGCATGCATAAAAATAGATTGTTGTTTAATGTGATATCTTGGCATGCTGAGCCTACCTAACCTTAACCCTTGTACTCTTGGGCAGTGTTGTGTTTGGTACTGTAAGAGGAGGAGTTCATTTTAGAATTCAGTGTGTGGAGCATTATGTACTTTTCTGGAGGTCAGATCTGAAGTAGTGCGTGCAGCTCTGAAGGCTACCTCTGGTGCTTTGTATCCAGTTGGGTGTGTTGGGGGGGGGGTCACATCTTAAGTCCCTCAACTGTAGGCCCGAGTGTAATTCTGGAGTCAGTGGCTTCGGTACTGATATTCATGAATAAGTAGATCCCCAGGGGAGTGTGAAAAGGCAGGAGTGCATGAAATAGGGGTGCTACAAATAAACTGCAGCCTTATACGGAGACCGCAGACATGCTAATTTGATAGTGTTATTTGTAGCCGTCTTCTTGCAGCACAGTACCGTGCTCCAGAACACACAGGAAGGATTATAGCTGTTATTGCCCGCAGGAAATAACTTTTAATAAATACAAGTGACTGCAGTAATGGCAGGGGAGACCAGGTGAAGGGGTGAAAAGGTAAACAAGAATGAGAGTTTAGTTGAGAAGGAGTGAGGATGAGGTTGATGTGAGGGGGTGGTGAGATTGAGGCGAGGTAAGGGTAAAGTGATATTAAGGTGAATTTTAGATATAGAGTTGAATGAGATTGAGATAGAGTGTGATGAGATTATGAGATGGTGAGGGTGTGATAAAGTGACAATGATGTGGGATTGAATTGAGGAGATGGTAACAATGCAGTGAATTGGGATGAGTTGTGAGGTTTAGGTAAGCTAAAATTAATGCGAGTTTATGGTGAGGAGGAGTGTGGTCAAGGTGAGGAGGAGTGTGGTCAAGGTGTGGATGAGGTTCAGAAGGGATTAGGTGAAGCAAAGGTTTGGTGACATTTTGACAATGATCTTTTCATTACCATTCACATGCTAACAATTTTATCACGGCCTGATGCGATGCCTCTTGTCGCTACACATGCTGGTAAAAGTTGAACAAATCTATTCCCTTGAGTCAAATGAATGCTCAGCATCTTTGAACAAGTGGAACTGAACACACATCATAACCAATATCCGTCCACAAGCTGGCAAACACTGCTGCATTTATCTTGAGTGTAGTAGAGGCTGTCAGTTGACAAAAGTAAGTTATATATCCCCATTTTTAATGGCCTAATCAGCATAGCCTTCAAAAACCAGACTTTTTCAAGTGTTCCTTTTAATACATACCATTATAGTTAAACAGTGATGATTTAAAACGCACAAAACATCACATTTATGTGGCCATCAAAAATCTTTGAGCTCAAGATGCAAACTGTGACCAGGTGCTCTGGATAAATGTTTGTAGCAGATCACTGCTCTTAATAAAGTGTACTACACCTGTTCGAAGTGTAAAGTGGCAATCATGAACCACAAGCCAGGAGAAATGAAAGTAGTTTCAACATGCCGGGCAGGAGGTGGAATGTATATTGTGCTCACTATGCAAGTTTACAGCCCATCAAAATAAATGTGATGAAAATAAAATACCATCAGATTATTATGAACATCAGATGCCAAACTTCACCTCTCAAGCTGCCTCAAGTTAGGTGTGACTCTCATCAAGTCCTCTCTTCATTTCCATTTTGGAACTTGTAGTCCTGAATTTCCAAGGGCAAACGGAAATATAAAAGTACAAGTACGAAGAATGGAAAGTATAGAGCAATGAACAAAGAATATATTCACTTCAGAAATGTAAAAACTTTTGCCAATCTAAATTGCTCAACTAATAGCTTCTTATATATACCGGTACAATATTTTGGTTTCAAGATTTCAAGAATAAAAGCAACCGTGGATTGGGATTTAATATTCTGCAAATCAGATAACTGATGGCATGCAGTTAAAAAAAAAACTGTCTATACTTTTTTTCCCCATGACTGCAGATCCACTTATTCCATCTCACCTCGACATCACACTAATCTAAACTCTTCTTCATTTTAATTTTCCAATATTATCCAATATTACAACTGCAGTCTCACCCTAAAATCACCACAATCTCAAACCAACCTCACCTCATTCTCTTCCCTTTTCTTCCCTACCATACCTTCATCTCAGGACGTGATCAGGCAACTGAACTGTGCCAATGTCTTCTCCCCTTTTGACCTGAACTAGGGATACCATCAACTCGAGTATGTAGAAAATTGCAGGTACATCACTACTTTTTCGACACATGTTGGTTTGTTCAGATACAAAAGGTTGAGTTTTGGAGCGTCTTCAGCTGCCGAAATATTTCAGGATGTTATACATCGAATAATTCAGCCCATCACAAATGCTTTTAATTACAGTGATGACATACTGGTATTTGGAGACACGCAAAAGTAGCATGACAATGCCATTTGCCTGCTGATGCTGGTCTCACTCTGAACACAGCAAAGTGTGGGTTTCATAAGACCCGACTTAAATAATGTCACCTGACCCTGATAAGGTGGAAGCACTGTCAGCTACTTGCCCCCACAAGATGTCACTATGCCGTGATCCTTCTCAGAAAACCAATAAGGGGTTCTGGCTCATGTGGCAGCAAGGCCAAACCAATTATGATAAAAAACCGAAAGCAAAAGCCAATGCTGCGTGTAAATTGCCTGAACTTTAAAAGTGACCTGAGTGAAGCAGAGACACTAGCAACCAATTGTTCCGTTGGATTTAATCCTGTAAATATTTTCAGTTCACATTTGGAAACATTTTCAATTGACAATACATATTCATTACAAAAACATAGATACACTTAACTAAACCATATAAACATTTGCAAAATTGGACACCACTATAATCATTAGTACACTCACCCATAAGAACAACATTCATACTACTCATACATCCTCACTCAACAACGTACAATATGAGACAGTGATACTCAATAAATAAATCTTTACACAAAGGCCATCAATAAACACGACTGTGCATAGTAATGAATCTCAATACTATATTTTACGCAAGATTGGCAGTAGAAGAAAAAAGGTCTACGCGTTTCGAATCCCTTTGTAGACAGGGATTCTCATCAGGACCAACACTTGGCTGCAAACAAAGCAGAGAAGAAAAAATTTACTAAGCTGACCCACTTTGTAGGCATAAGAGTGCTGTGTAAAAAGAGTTCTTACCTTAGTCTAAGGAGGGGGAAACTCAACCCAAGTCCTAAAACAAGCAAAATCGACAAATTGTTACCTCTTTCGGTTTTAACAACTAATCAAGACCACCACCTTAAAAACGCTGTCAACAACCACACAAAAACGACACAAACACGAAACCTAGTTTTTCTTACTAGTGAGGCTTTAGAGTGTGTAGAAGGGTGTCGAGTCAACTAAAGGCACTTCTTTCCGGCGTTTAGGAATCAACGAACATTAGAAGAGTCACGAGTATTACGAGTGTTACAGGTGTAAAGATTTATTTATTGAGTATCACTGTCTCATATTGTACGTTGTTGAGTGAGGATGTATGAGTAGTATGAATGGTGATCCTTCTCAGGCATTGGCAGTTATTGCTCAAGGTACATTTTTGATGTTCCTACTGTGAGTGCTCCATTGAGAGAACTGACAAACAAAATTTCCCATTCCAATATGTCTGCTACTTGGGATCCGAGGTTAAAAAAATAAAACATGCAATTGAGAATGTGACCCGCATGGCCTCTTCTGACCCCAAATTACAGACTGAGACCACAGTAGATACGAGCCTGTTGGGGCAGGGGGCAATCCTTGCTCAACATAATAGTCATCCGAATGCCCTGAGACCCTTGTGGCCTATGCCAGTTGAAGCCTGTCTGACACAGAATAGGCCTATTCTCAGCCAGAGAATGAGTGTCTGGCTGTAGTTTGGGCATGAAAACCTTTTCATGTGTTTCTATATGGAAAAGGTTTCACTATCATAAAAGACCACCAAGCGCTGCTCACCATTTTTTGAAATCGAAAGCCAAGATGCCCCTTAGCATTGAGAGGTGGGGTTTGCGACTGCAAGTGTACAGCTGCGCAATTGTACACAAGCTGGATTAAGACCAGAAATCTGCTGATTATTTTTCACGAGTACGGCTACATTGTCACAGTTCGAAATCCAAAACAGCTGAGGAGTACATCAACTTCATTGTGAAGTCCAGTACACCAGCGGTCCTATCCATTGAAAAGCTTATTGCTGCTCCTAATGCTGTTAAGAACATGATTACCCTCAAAGACATAATTTCAACTCAATCGTTGAAGAAGAAGTGTGTTCGTTCTATTACTGATGATGTTCGCTTTCAAAAATGTACAGGGTGAACTGTCCATGACCAAGGAAGGTGTTGTATTGAGAGTCTTGAGGATTGTCATACCTGAGAGCCTAAGTCAACAGGTCATCGACTAACCCATGAAGGACATTGTGGAATTGTAGCTACCAAAAAAGCCCTAAGAGACAGAGTGTGGTTCCCACTCTTAGACGACCAAGTTGAGAAGAAACTAAAAGATTGCCATTTTTGCAACTGCCTTACCTCCAAAGTTACGCAACATCCGTTGACAATGTTTGACCATTCTGCACAGGCTTGGGAAAGAGTTGCAGTTGATTTCTTTGGGCCCCTAGGAAATGGATATCATCTCTTGTTAGTCACTGATGAGTTTTCACTCTTTCCTTTAGTAGAGGAGTTGTCAACAACTCATGACAAGGTCATCGAGCTGCTGGATAACATCTTTGCAACGTGGGGTGTCTCCACCATTCTCAAATCTGATAATAGTCCGCCATTCAATAGCAAATAATTTGAGGAGTTTCTAATCAAACTGAATGTCAAGCATCAAAAGGGCACATCTCTGTGGCCCTGAGCAAATGGTGTTGTGGAACAATTCACAAGTACACTCAAAAGGGTAATTTAACGAGCATCAATGGAGGGGATTGAGTTAAACTAAGCCCTGTGTCAAGCCCTCTGTGCGTATCTTTCAAATTCTCACTCCTCAACTGGTGAAAGTACCACCACCTTGCTATTTGAGAGAGCCATCTGAACCAAGCTGCCAGAGTGGACAGCAGACTGATCCTTGAATGCTGATGCTGTTAATGTCAGAGGCACTTCTTGAAAGTGCAAAATGAAGGCAGACGCTGATTGGTGTCGACGAACCCAGGAAACAGTCTTCGAGGAATGTGACTTGGTCCTGGTCCAACAGAACTGTAAGCGAAAAACAGACACCTCGTTCGCTGTCGATTCTCTGAGGGTTGTGACGTGTTAAGGACACATGGTGATAGCCCATCATCCCGGAAAGTCCTTCACACGGGACTCGTCACACTTTAAGCACCTATCTCTACCATCGTCAGCTCTTGCAATTACGAATGTGGTGATCTCACCTGACAGTCCAGATCAAGCATCTTAACCTGTACTACCGGTGCATGATCATAGTGCATCTCAACCACCTCATGCCTCCCAATCTGGTTAACTAGTTCGAGCACCTCGGCGACTTATTGAAGAAATATGATGTAACTGTTGTTTGTACGTTTTATTTACCAAGAGTGGAGATGTAGTGTTGTGAGTCTATATGCATTAGGACACTTTCGGTTCTGGGCTGACTTAACGGAGAAATTATGTAACTTGCTGGGAGGTGTTAAGGTGTGGTTATTAATGGTTATGATGTAATCAGAGGGCAATATGTGATTGCATGCTGAGGAATAAAGACGTACATTCCAGAGCTCCATGTGTTGCGTATTCATTTGCATGCTCCAAGGCTGGGGAGGACGCTACACTACTGTTCTGTAAAATACTGGAAATGCCTTATGTGCATTTCATGTTTTTTGGCAGTCAGGAGAAAGATATTTTTACCTTTGCATGCTAAAGGAACCAGTACGCTGAGCTTTTTGTCAAGTTTGGATTAGAAGGAGCCACAAAATAAGGTACACATCTAGAGGGGTCAGACCGCTTCACTATATTGAAGTATTGCAGAATTCTGATACTTGTAGTGCACAATTATTACTCTAACACTGTTAAAACATTAGACTCGTGGTAGGGTAAGGTACCACAGTTATAGTGAAATTCTCAAGTAATTTTCAGTACTGCTCAGTACACCCTGGAAATCGTACATGCATTTAGGCAATCATGATGAAAGTGTTTAAATGCTTTTTCGGGGAGAAAACGACTATACTGCTCCTTTAGTAAACAGGTGGGGGCGGGGGGGGGGGTTACATTCAGTTGTGCAGGCCAGTTACCAGGTGTTGAAGGTTACTTCAGCTCTTTCTGGTTACCCGAGGCAGTCCATCATTACTACTTTGCTTGCATCTTACTAAATCGAATTGTATAGCATATTTTGGTAGAGTGAAGAATTGGCTGCTATTCCACGTACAAGCTGTGGAAGAGAATAGCTGTCCTTATGTGGCATTCACACCCAGGCCTCAATATGCAGTATCTGTGCTTTGAGATAAAACCAATTATGAATGAATAAAATAATATAATAAACCGTATATTATGTTGTGTATATGTTTGTTTTCTTATTTGGTTTTCTCAAAATGTTGTTTACTTTTGATTATTTTATAGAGCACCTGGACTTTTTAATCTGATAGATAGTATGTGGCCTCCTTTAGCACCTATAAAAATTCATGGTCTGAGTCAAGACAAGATGGAGGTGAGTTTTTAAAGTAATACCAGTCTGCTTTCAACTTTACTATCCTAAAATAGGGGAAACGTGTTTATTTTGTATGGTCCCTTCTGTTCATGTAGCAGTATCGCAAAATTAACAATACAGTTGACAACCTCAAAATCATAGTTTTTTATCTAATGAGTTCTAAAATTACAGGGATAGAAATGGGGCCATCGTAGCTTGAGCTCCATTCAGGGATTTCTCTGATGTTTATGGCCAGCAGGGTATCACTGTTCATGTGTGGGATCGTTGAACATGTTTTAAATACAAATTCTCATTTTTGAAAATCTCTGACTAATGAAAGAAATTAACATGGACAATATGAATGTTTGTCTGATCATAGTAACTGCATCAATCTGTCGCTCACTAGTAGCGTAGTTTTGACTAACAGCACCACTCCAAAAATATTCCTTAAAAAAAGGTATGCACGTAGCGACATTTTCACGTGTGGATTCTGCATAACAATGTGAGTTAGGAACTTCATGTTTTTTTTATGCTCTATAAGCAAAGATTTCAAATACTGTTCGTATTTTTTTGCTTTGTTTTGAGAGAAAATTCTGTTCTATTGTACCGTTTTGCTAGGAAGATTTAATTCGGAGCCAAATCAAATTATCCTTCAAGGCAACATTCTAGATCTCTTTCATGCTTAAAACACAGGACACTGGATGGGAGCATGGCCATATTTTATTGGGATTGTGTATATGCCCCACAGTTTTTTGAGTTTGTCCGTTCTCTTCCTTCCTTAGCCCATGATATTTTGCTTTTTCACGAGGTAGCCACAAGAGCTGCATAAAAATGAACATAAGTGCAACTCCTGTACGTGTTTGGACCTTTATGGTACTTGAGATTTTGCAACCTAACCTAGACCATTAGCCTCAAAGACTGATGGCGTCGTGCAACCCCCCCTTTCCAACCCATTGGCCATAAGGATAAATAATAGGCGGCAGGACCAGATAGATAGAGTGCCTTATGCAGGCCAGTTGTTCATTAGAGATACTGCACTAAGCGATTCTGTATAGGTTTCAGCAGGGAAGAAAAAAAGCAGCACCCCTACTGTAATTACCTCAATACACCTCAGAAAACATGTGGATAATGCAAAGATTTGCTGAGAGGAAAAAAGCGTCAGCCTACAGCCACAAAATTATCAGTTTTATTAGTCAGTTATAATTCATAAAATTATCTGTTTTGTTAGTCTGTTATAATTGACTGCTTGTGGACTTGGCGAAAGATTTCAAAGAGATCCTGAATGGGCATGGTTATTTCTAACCATGTAAGTGCAGCTGGAAATCAGAGAGGTTACAAGTCCTGCAAGTGATGATATTTAGACATCCTTCTCAATGTAGGTCTACAGATGAATTCCAGTCCTGCTTCTGATTCAAAAAGTTTAGTATTCGGGAGCAATCTGCGACGCAAGGGTCAAAAGGGTATATCCTTCGGGGGACAGACTTTCTGTCAAACTTAAAGGCAGTCAGGCTGAACATAAAGCCACTGGGTATTTATGCAGAACACACACCATAATAAAGTGAAAACGCAACACAAGAAAACTCCCAAACCATTTAGAACAAGCATTGTAAATGACAATAGCTATTGCGAGACCTATTGCATTGCAAACATTTTTGTTTTGTAAAAGCGCCCCTTGCTGCGCTTATATTTATTAAGAGCAAAAGGTCTTGACTAACGCCAGACTAAGAAATGGACAGCTTAAGTTGCACAGAACAGCTGAAGCAAGAACATTAACCTCTTGAGCTATCTTACAAGCTCTGATGCACTTAGGCCATAGAAAGGAACTATATTTAGAGTTATGGGAAAGTGTCCCCTTTTATGCCCAAAAAAAGAAACATTTGAGGGGATACAGGCAGACTAAGGTGAGAGGTGGATCTCCCCTTTCGTTTGACTCTTTATTGGTCAATTTAAAGAGAACAGGATTAGCCAGAGCCAGTGTAAGTGGGGCACTACTATACAAAATTGATGTTTCAATAGGCCTCCCCTCCTCGAAGTGCTGTAAGCCTTAAATGATATAGCGGCAAATACCTCCAAAGAGAGCCAAGAAGTATGTGTTTTGCCTCCCTCCGTCCTAATTATTAAACTGCCAACATCAGAGAATTCAGGATGCAAAATAAGTAACTATGAAATGAACATAAAAAGAAAAACGCTCGTTCCGCGGAAAAGCGCCTAGAAGCGATTCGAGATGCATCCAAGGGTCTAATGCATTCCCTATAGTCTGCCTTGGTAGAACTGGGCCCTTCAGAGGAGTCCTGGAATTACGAAACTACGTGTCATAGTAGGCGCAGGGGAAAAGCAATATTGAAATATGCCTGTGTGTTAAGAACCTGCATTGGTAAAACGACCTGTGGGTGACCTGCTCCCTCCCCCAACAAAGTCCTCACAAATAATCCAAGAGCTTCCCCCTGCCATCTATCGGGGTGGATGCGGTATTATTGTGAACCCCGGACAGCACCTCTATTTTCTTTGCGAAGCATCTCATGCATGCACGGAGTCGCTGCTTTGACTTAGGTAGACAAGCCTCCTTTCAACGCCCCCAGATTTCAAGAGTTTAGACTTTCATAGCAATAAAGACCACAGAAGAAGTGTAAATAAAACTTCTATTTTCAAACCTGTTACCCCTGTATTGGAGATTTATAAAACCCAGGTTAGGTCCGCAGCATTATACGCTGCAGAACTGTGGGGCCATACAAATACATCCAATCTTCAAAAGGTGGAACATGCCTTCATGCGTGGTCTGGTTGGCCTCCCCCAGAGTACGCCTCTAATACCATTACGCTTGGATATGGATTTGGTTCCCGTTAATGACTTGGCTGCCGCACGACCTCTGCTTTTTTGGAGAAGGCTCTGGTCTGTCCCTGAGCTTGAATTTTTTAGAGCAGAATTTAGTGCAATCTGGGGGACGCTAAAGTGTAAGAATATTCCCTGGCTGCTCCATATAAAGTCTTCCTTTTATCAAATCGGTCTGCCCCAACTTTGGGACACTCCGGATATTAGCTGTATGAGGACTCACAGGTCTGAGATACTGCCAGCTGTCAGACTTTGTAACTCCAATAGATTAAACTGCTCAGCTTCTCTGGGCAGGTTGACCTCCGAGTTTCTATTGATGAAAATTGAACCTAAATCGGAAGTATTTTTGGATGTAGTACAGCCCCCACTGGCGAGAAAACTTTATACTCAGTTAAGATATGGTTGCCTCCCAATCGGGGTATTTACATCTAGCTGGGGAAAATTGATTGAGGCCAAATGCCCAATTTGCAAAACATGCAAAGAAGATGTTGCGCACATTTTGTTCTTTTGTCCAGCATATAGTACGACCTGAAAATGCTGGCTTTTCCCCTTGTGCAAAATATTAGGCCTCAGAAAATGTGTACAAGCTCGAAGAGTTCTAACCTACGATACCAACCCACTTATTGTCTATGCAGTTTCCCGTTTCCTATTTGCTATGTGGAGGAGACGAATGAGTTTTATTAATCCATAGTAATGGCCTATCAGTTTTTATTTTTTTATTAACTGACCATGATAACTCTGTTTAATAATTGTTTCTTAAATTTACATCTTCTTATTTATGATCTTATTTTTGTTCTTGTATATATTTTATCATGATGGTAAATAAAATCAATTTCACTTCCTCACGGGCAGCTTTCTTAAGCGGCCTGCGCTTTAAATTAAATAAGCGCAGCCGCTAAAGTGAAAGCGGACCGTGGCGTAAATGAAATAATTAAATAAGAGTACCCGCTATAGTTAAAGCAGACTGCGTTGTAATTTGAAAATAAAATACATTACTAATAATATAAAAGCGTGTGGCATGCTGCGATGTGGGTGGAATAGGGGAAGATCATTAAAGAAAATATTGCTCACTGACTACATAACGCAGACCGTGTAACATAACAAGTAAAAAGTCCAGTCGTTATGGGAGGTTACAAATGCAGATAAGGCGGTACCAAGGAGGGTCTACTAAGCCTATTCACAAATGAAAAGCAAGGATTTTACAAGGACAGTAACAGGAGCCAATTGAAAAGATGGGCGGAGCTTCAATGCCATACCTCAATACAGCATGCCTCGCAGAGCAGTGCATGTACTGCCCAAGCTCGACCTATCAACAGAGAAAATGTTAATAAATTAAATGAGACCAAAACAACAAACTTCCAATCAGTAAAACTGGAGCTATACAATTTTAAAATTTACGGAAAGTATAGCTGTGAAAAGCACAAAGTGCCACATACATTCATCTGGTCATGCTAGGTCAGGGGAGAGTCACAAGTTCAAGCTGACCGTGGTGGAGCACGGGCCAGATGCAGGGACCAAGTTAGCTCTGCTGAAAAAGTTACCTTCTCACAGTCCAATGTGAAGAGACTAGTTAAGAGTGGAGGGAGGGTGGGGAGGAGCCAAGATGGCGACCGGAGCAGACGCTTGAGCGCCCGGCTCCGTCGGCCCTTGGCCTCGGACTATCATCCTGACTACTATCCTCGCCGATTTTCGAGGTGCAATGTGTGCGACGACGCGCTGACTGCGCCGCCGCTTTCCCGGAGTCTTAGCCCGCCCGGACGCCGGAGTTCTTGGTGCTTTTGTTCTCCGCATTGGACCCCTGCTCTATTGTGGCCTTGGCCGGCCCCCTGGAAGCTCCGCAGTTACCGGACCCGCTAGCGTAAACCTGAGCCCCGCGGTCCCGGTCCCACCTCACACCACGGACTGTCGCCGGATGAGCCGGGGGAGGGACGCCCGGACACCCCCTGCACCCCGCACCTGATGGGCTGGAGCTATAGGGTAAGCCCCGGTGCGGCGGGTCTCCTGCCCCGTTCTGTGGACCGCGCTGTGGGAGGCTGCAGACCCCCTTTTTCTATTGCCTAGTCGGCTGCAAAGAGAACCCGAGGGAAGGGCAGTGACTGTTGGCTTTTCCCAGTTGCGGCGCAGACCTGAGGGGAATTGCCTCCTTGCTACGACCCCCCCCCTGGCCACTGTACCGTTCTGCGGTAAAACATGGCGTTGATTGCCTGCTTGCGGCTGGGGGATGCTACTCCGGTCTCGCCCGCTGCCCGCTTCGCCCTCCCTCTACCAGACACCAGCTCCATAGTGCCGTCCCGGATTGCTACCGATGTGGGGGCGCAGCCTCCGCTGACATGCGGCTCCGTTCTGGCTGCCCTGCGGGACTTTCGTCTACAAATGTGTCTTGGCTTGCAAGCGCTGAGTGAGCGGTTTGACTCCATACTGTCGGCTGCGGGTCGTGAGCGCCCCGTTTGTCATCAACAAGGCGTGGGTCTGCCAGTGCTTTTGTCCTCTTGCGGGGACGCAATGGCTGTTTATGATCGTGCTACACTGGTGCCTGCATCTGGCTTTACCGGCACCCAGGATCAATCGCTCTCCAGCTCAATTGCGGATACTTTGTCTCCCCGTTCATTGCTGCCTGCTTCGTTGTTGCCTGCCTCACCGTGCCCGCAAGAGTATCCAGCAGAGCGACACCTGACGTCCTCGAGGAACCGTTCACGGTGGCCTACTGCTTCTTTTCTGTGGAACTCCTGTACTTTACATGCCAGGTCTGGACTTTATGTGGTGCACAAGGGGACCTCAATAGATGGTCGGCGGCCATTTTGTGACTCTACTTCACCATCCTCTCCCAAGCGGCCATATTGTCTTTGTCTGCACGGGGTGCGGGACCTTCATGTAGGGGCTGGTGTAATCTTAAGCCCGCGATCGGGCCAGGGCTAAACTGATTTATATCGCCATGGTTTCACGGATGGGCTGGACTGGGACTGTAACTGTTTGCATATGTTGTGCGCACTCATCGCGGTTTGTCCGCCTTCATTTAAATTGTTGTGACACGTTATCTTCACACGACCGCTTTTGGCGTAGTGGGTTCTCAGTGTGTGGCGGCCATAGTTGGCCGATGGTTTCGGGCGCTCTGGGGTAACGTAGGCTCCTCCCCACTTATCTCTCTGTTCTCTTATTTTTCTTTACTCTATTCCTACTTTCTCTCTTGTCTATATTTCGGGTTCATTGGGCGACAGGCACTATGCCGGGGGGGGGGGCAGGCCGTAGCCTCCGCATTGGTGTAGGGTGGGGGGGTAATTCACTGTTTCTACTTAGTTCTATGGGCCTTTTTCTTTTATGTCTCTGCGCTATACTTGTTTCGATTCGGGGTCCGGGTGTGGGGTGGATTGAGTGGGGGCGGCTCTGGAGGGGTGCATATTTACTCATGTGACTATCCTGTTATATAACTGCATCGCCTCACTGCCTGAGATTTTCCTTCCATGACCGTTTTAATGATGCTGCTGCTCTCCCGTGTGGTGAAGCCATCTTGCGGACTCGAATCTCCTTGGTTCTTATTCTTTACTGATTTTTTCCCTGATAAAATTATTTTGAAAACCTTAAAATTAACCTTCACTTCTCCTTCCCCTGGTGTCAAGGATCTCTCCAGTTTATACCTCATGACTCGTTGCTAATCTTGACCGTGGATGCGCAGGGGATGTAATGTTTGTACCAGTGCTTAACCGTACCGTGGCCGGCCTGACGGTTGTAGGCCCGTATTTGTTCTTTTCATATGCACAAATAAAGGTTTTTTAAAAAAAAAAAAAAAAAAAAAAAAAGAGTGGAGGGAGGCCGTGCGGAGCAGGGAGAGCGTGTGAAGGGTAATCGCTGTAGTGCGAAGAACATGCCTGGAGTCGTGGACCGTTGTTGCTATAGTGCGAAGATCTGGTTGGCGTCGCAAATGGTTGTTGCTGGAGCTTCGTGTTGGCAGTTGGACATCGCTGGCAATCACTCTAGCACAAAGAGTCGGGTCACTGAAGCATTGTGTTGGCAGTCATCGCGGGTGGCAGGATCTCGGCACGAGCGGGCCTGTTCGCTGTCAAAGAGAGCCCAAAATTTCAGATATCTCATTTTCTTTCAGAGAAGTGTTCTCTGATGTCAGCCAAGGGTCCAGGACCTGGGGAGGCACCACTTGGGGATCTGGGACTCGTTCTAGCAAAGGCCAGCAGGGCTCAGGCAGGCCCAGTTTCAGGTCCCTGCAGGCCCAGTTGAAGCAGGTCAGCCGGGCGATTAGTTGCAGGGTGGCCACTGGCGCTTGTTGTGTCCCTATACCTCAGAACCAGGAGGTCAGCCAACTGACCCTGGGAGTCTCTCAGGTCTTCCTGGGGACAAGGAGATGGTTCAGTTCTCCATCAGCAAGGCAGCCCTCAATCAACAGGACAGTCCTCTGGGGGGTCCAGGCAAGCCTCTAGGAGCAAATCAGGCCTCTGGGGAACATGGAAGTCATTTTGGAGTCTTCTACAGGTCCAGGAGTGTACTGAAGAGGGTCTCTGGAGGTCCAATATGTATATCTGGTTTCTGCCTTTGAAGTGAGGGGAACACCCTGGCCCACCCTCACATCTGGTGCAGGTAAGTTTCTTCCTTCCTTCCCCCTGCCATGGCTCCAAAAAATATAGGGACACAAAAGGCTAGTGTTAAGTTTCTTTATGTGTGCTGGAGGCAACCCCAAATGAAGTACAAGTGGGGCAGGGAGTAGCTCCGCCCCCACCCATCTCGTCAGAATGCCTTGTCCTGTTCACACACAAGCCCTATTTTCTCATTGTCTGGGAGGAATATGCAAAGTTCAACAGCAGGCTTATGTGACCCAGGACACTGACAGCAGGCAATACATGGCTAGGGCAACTTATTGCCACCTTTCTAAAATTGGCATTTTCATAAGTGTGACCTAAAATCTGGCTTTACCATTAAAGAGGGTTTTAAATTACAAAATATTTGAGTGTGTACATGACATTCCTACCTGCTCCCAATCAAACGTTAGCGCTTACTAAATGTAATAACGTAACTCAGTGTTTTCTTATGGGAGAGAGAGACCTTACATTAGTGAAAAATTAATTGAAGAGTTGTTCACTACCTGGACTTGTAAAACTTAAAAGCACACATACTTCTTTTTAAATACAATGCATCCTGCCCTATGGGCGGTTTAGAGCCTACCTCTCGGTGTGACTTATATGATTAAAAACAAAGGTTTAACCCTGGCAAACATTTTATTTTGCCAGGTTGATATGACAGTTTAGAATTGCATTACAGGCTGCAATGGCAGGTCTGAGAACATTTTTTGAAGGGCTACTTTAGTGGGTGGCACAATGTGTGCTGCAGGCCCACTAGTAGCATTTAATTTACAAGACCTGGGTACATGAAGAAGCACCCTACTTTTACTATAACTTAAAAGTAAATTAACTGGACCAATTAGATGTAAGCCTATTTTACCATGTTTTTAGGGATAGAGCACAAGCACTTTTGCACTGGCCAGCAGTGTGGTAAAGTGTACCAGAGTCCTGATGCCAACAAAAACGAATTTCAGTAACTAGGCGGTGAGAAGGCAAAATGTTTGGGGGAAACCACAATAAGGATGTTAGGTCTAACACTCATGGGCCCTTTGGCAATGTGTTTCTTTTGTAGAATGTCAAATTTAAAATGATTCCTCTTCAAGAAAGCCTGGAAATAAACAGGGCCATAGGACGGGAGAGCAAAATAGCAACTCTTGAATGCAGCCATCCTCCGTCTCTCCTCTGCTGGAAAAGAGTACCCTGAAAGATGTCACTTTTATTTACCTCATAAGACACAGTTGATTGTGATAAATTCTTTGATGAATGGCCCGAGAGCTCAAATGGGCAACTTCACAGTGCATGTGAAGTGAACAAGAAAACCAAATAAATATTCTACAGTGGGAAGCAGTGTGTCTGTCTCCGATAGGCTTATTACCTTAGATAGCATCAAGCTCCATCCTAATTATGAGGAACAATACTACCACAATGTTTATTGCCTCAACAAAAAGGGGTTGAAAAAATTCTGAATTTTATGAAGGGAAGTAAAACTGAAGGACTGTCTTCCATAGCAATTCACTTGCCAGGACTAATGAATTCTAGAACTAAACTGACATCCACTTTAGGAGCATGCATGGGTTCTTAATGACAAGGTACACAGAGACTTTTCTGCTCTATGGGGAATTCAAGATATCAATTTTCTTGCCACCAAAAGCTTTGTCCAATGTTGAGGCTACTTGTCTAACACCCGCAAACAAAGAGGTTGGAGAATACACATTTTGTTTTGTTATACTGTCCTGGGTGTTTTATTACACTTTTCCTTCAGTCCTCCCTTACTTATGAAAAATATCTTTCTGAAATAGTACAAAACAGTAATGATTGTGCGTGATGACCACAAAACTCCTGTTTTTGGCATTTAGTGATTAGAACGGACTATGTTGCTGATACTAGGAATCAAAGGAGATTGATGATTGTTGTTTATATTGCTGGCGCACGCACACAAAAGATAGTACCTGTATCATCTCCAGAAAGTGTGCATTCTATCGGTTGAAGGTAGTTTTTGAAATCTAAGTTTTTCCATTGTGTTGAACTGTGTACAATGTACAGTAAACACTGAAAAAGAAGAAAGGAAAAGACTGTGACACTTATCTCTTTTCCATGCTAGTAAACTATTGTAGGTGTACCCATCGTGTCAGCAGTGTCTGGGTACCACTGTGCTAAAAAGTAGAATATGTGGAATGAGTCGCTCCTCCATATGATTCAAAACCGAAACGTTCAAGGTACTCCAGATCATGGCCACTAAGCTTCTCAATATAATCCCAGAATATTAAGCACCTTATCAGATAATGCCACAGTTCATGCAAGGACCGTAGGATAAATAAGACACATTATCAGGGTCATTCTCAGTCCCCCCGCTCTGTCCCTACAGGAGTCGCACCTCCCCTGAAAATATATATGAGGTGAAGTTTCAAAGTAGAGTCTTAATTCTTGTCCATTCAAGCTCTGCCCCATCAGGTCACTGCAAAGTGGAAGTTTCCGACATAGGGCCCGGTTAAGTCAGTAACGTTCCCTCCTCTTGATACTGAGGTTAGTCTCCAGACCATTCCTCAATGACATAGTCTCCTCCTGAATTGCCACTGTGCCATACTCCTGCACCACTACTCTAGCGGACTGCTGGTTTTCAGTGTTTCAGGACTTGGATGGCCTTGAGTTCTCCATCGCCAGATTCTCTGCTTCTCACCCCTTACTGAATGTCTGTTGTGTCCAATACTCCAAGCGGGATACATTGTCCCATAGTTTCAGCCAGGCCCAGACCTCATCAGAATGTGTGAAGAAATTAGTGTTACCCTGTGCAATCACCCTCAATTTAACTGGGTGTAATAACGTATACAGAAGATTTCACTTCAAGGAAAGGCTTTCTGGAAGACTAGACTTTCTGGGTGTAGTCTCGATAGACAGCTATTGTATGATTGTCAAAGTGTGCTCTACCAGCCTCCCTTGCTGCCCTAAGGATCAAATCGTAGTCCTTATAGACATGAGCTATAAGTGCCCTGGGAGGGGCTCTGGGTGGTGTCAACACCACCAGCACCAGGTCAACGAAACAATCAAGAGAGAGAGACATCAGGGTCCCACATTAAAGACAAGATCATGCAGCTGACCGCAGCCAAAGTTTTCTCCCATATTGACTTGAAGAAGGGATAGCATCAATTCGAATTGGAAGAAAACTGTAGGTACATTACCACTTTTTCGACTCATGTTGGTTTGCTCAGATACAAAAGGTTGAGTTTTGGAGTGTCATCTGCTGCAGAAATTTTCCATGATGTCATACATAGAATAATTCAACCTGTTTTGCATGCCTTCAATTACAGTGATGATATATTGATATTTGGGGCAACACAAAAGGAGCATGATGAGGCTCTCAAAACAAGTGTGCAAGTTACTTTCAGGTGCAGGTCTCACTCTAAATGCAGAAAAGTGTGAATTTCACAAAACTAAATTCAAGTTCTTTGAACACATATTCTCTTGCGGGGTAATGCCTCCTGACTCAGATTAATTAAAAGCACTGTCAGACACCCCCACAAGATGTCACCATGCTAGGCTCCTTCTTGGGTATGGCCAGCTATTATTCAAGGTACGTTTGTGACTTTGCCACAGTGAGTGCCCCATTGAGAAACCTGACTAAATGAAATGCCAGTTTCCGATGGTCCCCTGAAGGCGACAAAAGCTTCAAAAGGATAAAGCATGCTATTGAAAATGCCACTGAAGATGGCTTACTTTGATCCAAAATTGCACTCTGAGATTACTGTTGATGCGAGCCCAGAACGGCTGGGAGCAATCCTTGCTGAGCATAATGGTCATCCAAATGCTCAGAGACACATTGTGGCGCATTCTAGCTGAAGTCTGTCTGACACAGAACATGCCTATTCTCACCCGGAAAATGAGAGTCTGGCTGTGGTGTGGACCTGCGAACACTTTCATATGTTTCTTTACTGAAAGCATTTCATGAGTGTGACAGACCACCAAGCACCGCTCATCATATTCGGAAACCCAAAAGCTAAGATGCCCTCTCGCATTGAGAGGTGGAGTTTGCGTTTACAGGACTACGACTATACAGTTGTGCATAAACTAGGGAAGAACCATAACCCTGCAGATTACTTCTCAGGAGCACCCTTACATCGGCACGGCTCGACATCGAAAACAGCTGAAAAGAACATCAACTTTATTGTAAGGTGCAGCACACCAGTGGTCTTATCCTTTGAACAGATTGTTGGTGCTACAAATGCCGATAAAGACATGTTTGCCATTAAAGACATTATTTCAGCGCAGTCATGGAGACAGTGTTCAATCTCTAAGTGATAATGCTGAATTTCAAAAGTTCAAGAATGTAGAGGATGAACTGTCTGCCATTAAAGAAGGCATTGGTTTGAGAGGCTCATAGATCGTCATACCCAGAAATCAAGTTATTAAACTTGCACATGAAGCACATCATGGTATTGTCGCCACCAAAAGACCCTGAGAGATTGAGTGTGGTTCTCGCACTTGGATGAGCGAGTTGAAAGGGAACTAAAGGAGTGCCACCTATGTAATTGCCTTTCCCCTAAAGTGACCCAGCATCCACTAACCATGTCTGATCTTCCTGCACATGCATAGGAAAGATGGGCCGTTGATTTATTTGGGCCCCTAGCGAATGAACATTATCTCATGGTAGTCATTGATGAGTATTCCTGTTTTCCTCTAGTGGAGGAAATGTCATCAATAACACATGACAAATTATTGAGCGGTTAGACTACATCTTTGCAGCATGGGGCATCCCAGACATCCCTAAATCTCACAATACCTCACCGCTCAATAGCACAGAGTTCAAGGAGTTTCTAACTTGACTCAATGTCAAGCACCAAAAAGGTACACCCTTTTGGCCCCAATCTAACGGTGTCATAGAACGATTTATAGGCACCCAAAAGAGAGGGATCCAACGTGCATCGATGGAGGGAATCTAGCTTCCCATTTGTCCTTAAGGCTGTCCAGTGGGGGAAGACTATTATATAGGAGTGTATAATATATTGGGGACATCCCATGCTGGGTTAGTGGAGACCATAGCACCCTGTATTCCAGTAGTGACGAATCCTGAACCACCTGTAGGAGGTTCGCCCGTTTCCGCAGCAGGTGTTAATTGTTGGTAGCGAAGATACTGACTCCCTGTTAGTTCATATTGCTTTTGGAGCTCAGTGAATGGAATCATTCCACCATCCCGCCACACATCCCCCACCTTGGAGACGCTCAGTAAATCCCATTTTTATGACCCTCTATCGTTCGTAAGTTCCCCAGTGTGTCCAACTCCCACAACATGGTCTCCAGTGTCAGTTTCCCTGTCTAGCCCATTTTGCAAGTAGCCAGGTTCCAGATATTATTCACTGTTACCATTGGCGTGGGCAGCGTCGGCGGCTCCTTCTGTGCGTAAAGGCGTATGACATAACTCTCTAGGTCACCCCACAAGGATTCGCATGGATATATCCTGATAAACAGGGCGCATGACGAGCAACATATCAAGGGGTTGAGAAGGGATAAAAAGCTTACTGAGGACCTGGCTGAATGGGCTGGTATGTTAACCAAACTATCAGACCCTCTGAATAATTGACCATCCTCATTGGTGGCAGGATACCTAAGGTACATATGGAAGGACCTGTGTGGGTTTCGGAGGATTGTAGATTGTTGACTGCTGAAATATTTCCCAAAGTAAATGTTATGGAAATGAGAGCTAAAGTGGGGTTGTTTTCCTTGGTTAACCTAGAGCTGTTATTGATTTTGAAAAAATCAATAAAAATATATTTTGTTTAGAAAAAGAGCTTTCTGATATAGACTTCTAGTTGTAAATTTCTTACCTTTAGAATTTCCCCCAGGCGTCAGTGTGGATTCGGAGATTTTTCAACAGCAGAACCCCTGCGCATCAGTAGGTGGCATTGGTCGGGTCCACATCTGTCGTGGGTGCCAGAATGACATCACAGGACCTATATAGACGCCACCCATGCGCGCTGATGTCAGTTCTTTCTTTTTCCGCGGCAGCCTAAGCACAGATCCCGACTACCCCTTAGCCATTTTTGGCTAGCCTTTTTTCGACTTTTGTCAACTTCTTTTTGGAGTCTTGGGCTCCTGGTGCATCGAGGATATCCCAGTGTAGGACCAACTTCAAGCCCTGAGTTTCCTGCCATCAGATATTGTCCGTAACGAATCCACACCTCGTATGGCTCTGGTGCCTGGAGCGCGACCTCAACCCTAAGTCGTGCTCTGAGTGCCGGGCCATGAATCTGAAGGCTTTGCGGGAGCAGTCCCAAAAGCTGTTTGAGGCCCAGCACTTGGCTCCACGTCGTTCCCAAGTCGTTGGGGATGTCAGGTAAGCACAAGAAGTAGACGAAGCACAGGCGTTCTTCGACCTCTCCCTGTTCGTTGGCCAGCGTGTTGCAGGACTCTGAGTGTCGCCGCTTGAAAATTCCATCCCCAGAGCCTCATTTTTGGGCAGCCCGGCTCCACTGGTGCATCTTTGGGCCCCGCAGAGTTGGTTGGGGGCCCTAGGCCTTTTCCGCTGGTGGTATCAGTTCGGACTACGGAGGGCCCCTGTGGATCCGTTCTCGTATCCGGACCGACGCCAGTTGATCATACTCGGAGCGTTGCCCCCCGGTCAGCGTTGACACCATCCTCGTCCCTGACGTGGACATTAATTTGGACCGAAGTAGATTCCTACGCTGTAAGGGACTTTTGTCCCTGTGTTCCTCCTTGGTGTGGATTTTGTTCCAGGAGGTGGTGAAGAGGAATAGGAGGGGCAGCTGGACCCTTTAACCGAACAACTTGAAGAACCTATGGACTGGCGGATGGAACTGGGTGAAGCCAGTGGTTTGGCCACCTCCCCTGACACTGGCTTGCTTTCTCCCCCTACTGTGGCAATGGAGGAGGGAGCTTCCTATGCAGTGGTGGTGAGAAGGGCGACCGCGGTCCTTGGCCTCCGGCTCCCTTCGATGGCAGTCAGGACTAACCTCCTGACAGAGGTGCTTCAGCCTGCGAGTTCCACTTCAGAACCCCTTTTGTGCCCTTCAGTGGAGCCCTCACTTATGTCCTTCTGTGCACTTGGTCCAAACCCAGCACAGGGGCTTTGTGGACAGGACAATCTCCAGCTGCCACCGCCCCGCTCCGGGCAACCCAGTGTCCCTCATGCAACATCCCTCCCATAAGAGCTTAGTTGTCCAATCCTCATCTTCAAAAGCCACATTCCCTTCTGCACCTCCAGAAAGCGTAATCCAAGAAGCTGGACCATCTAGGGAAGAGGATGATTTCTTCCGACAGCTTGGCATTGCGGTCGGTGAATAGCGCTTGCCTATTGGGCTGATACTCCCATACCATCTGAGGTACGGTTGTGCAGGCAGGTGCTACCTCAGTGCCTGGAGGAGACCTGTGCCGTTCTCTCCCATGCAGTTGCAGATGGGAGAGACGCAGCCAAGTTCACCATGTGTTATGGACTGGACACCACCGACTCACTGGGTTGCCTCGTCTGTAGCACTCAGATGCTATGCCTGGTCAAGGACTTCTGGCTTTTCGAGGGATGTCCAATCTACTTTATTGGACATGCCCTATAATGGCACTCGCCTTTTCGGCGACTAGGCAGAATCGGAGCTTGAGCGCTTCAAGGAATCTCGAATTATTGCCGGATTCATGAAACTCACGGCTACCTCCGGTCCACCTCAATCTGCCTTTCGCCCATTTTGTGGCTATGGAAGGGGCGCCCAGCCACGTCCTGTCCAGCCCAGCCACCGAGTCATGCAAGCTGTCCAGTCTCTGCGTGACTGCAGACATGAGACCTAGCATTTTCGTGGGTCAGGGGGTGAGTCAGTCGACCCTTTCTCTCCTTGCCACTGCCTCCAAACTCACCTAGTCTGACTTTTCAGGCCCATCAACAGCCAGTCAGAAGCAGGATTTGCCATCACCTCCTCCGCTGGTAATTCATCACGTCGGACAGGTGAGTTCTGTAGATCGTCCAAGGGGCTACTCCCTCCCCTTCGAGACTACCCCTCCCGCAATTCCACCCTCCCATGAGTGAAAGTCAGAGGATCATTTGGTGCTTCTCTGTGAGGAAGTTACAACTCTCTTGGCCAAGGGGGCTATAGAGAGGGTCCCTGTGCCAGAAGTTGGATGTGATTGTTATTCCTGCTACTTTCTGTGCCAAAGAAGAACAAAAGCCTGCTTTCTATCCTAGTCCTTCGGACACTCAACTTCTTCCTCCGGAAGGAGAAGTTCAAAATGCTCACTTTGGCCCAGGTTCTTACTGCCCTCGACCCACAAGGCTGGATATTGACGTTCGACTTGGACAACGCTTATTTCTATATCCCCGTCCTGCCTGCCCACAGACATTACTTATGATTCACGGTTGGCCACAAGCACTTTCAGTTTACCATGCTCCCCTGTGGCCTTACCAGTGCCTCCAGGGTGTTCACAAAGGTGAGGGCGGTGGTCACAGCTCATCTGCGCAGTTCAGGGGTACCAGTCTTTCCCTATCTCGACGAGTGACTGTTGAAGGTGAGTTCGCCCCAGGCTGTCGTCTCCCACCTCGAGACCACAGTGGACCTCCTGCACTCGCTGGGGTTCACTAACAACGTGCCAAAGTCATATCTGACTCCTTCTTAGATGCTCCCTTTTATCGGGTCAGTTCTGGACATAGTGCAGTTTTGGGCCTATCCACCCGAGCATCGAGTTTGGGATATTCGGGCTATGATACTGATGTTTCAGCCTCTGTTCTGGATTTCGGTGAGAATGACTCTGAGGCTGCTGGGCCTTATGGCCTCCTGCATCTTGCTGGTGGATCATGCCAGATGGAATATGTAGATTTTGCAGTGGGACCTGAAGTTCCAGTGAGCGCAGCATCAGGAGAATCTTTCCAACTACGTCCAGATCTCTAAGGGAACTGTTCAACAACTGCTGTGGTGGCTAACTAACCTAGATTGGGTCAGAGACAGATCCCTCTCCCTTCCCCAACCAGATCTAATGGTGGTGACAGATGCGTCACTCATGGGATGGGGCGGGCACCTGGGGGAGGCGGAAATCAAAGGCGACTGGTCTCCGGCAGAGTCCGGTCTCCATATCAACTTTCTGGAGCTCCGTGCGATCAGACTGGCACTGAAGGCATACCTTCCCTCTCACAAAGAGAACGTGGTGCAGGTGTTTACGGACAACACCACTGCCATGTGGTACTGCAACAAGTGGGGTGGGGTGGGGTCATGGACCCTTTGTCAGGAGGCTCTCCGCCACTGGACATGGCTGGAACATCAGGGCATAACCCTGGTGGTTCAACACCTGGCGGGTTCTCTGAATACCAGAGCGGGCAAACTCAGCCATCGGTGCCTGAATGATCACGAATGGCGTCTCCATCCAGAGGTGGCGCAAGGTCTCTTTCAGCCGAGGGGAGACCCTTGGTTAGATCTGTTTGCCTCTGAAGAGAACGCACAAAGTCAGTAGTATTGTGCATTGTTGTTCCCAAGGCCGCACTCGCTCGTTGATGCTTTTCGGCACGAATGGAGCTTCGGCCTCCTCTATGCCTTTTCGCCTATACCACTTCTGCCCAGAGTGCTCAGGAAGATCAAGCACGACCAGGCTCAAGTCATTCTTGTGGCTCCGGATTTGGCACTAAGAGTCTGGTATTCAGATTGCCCCATCGTGAGGATCTTCTGTCGCAGCAGGGAATGGTTCTTCACCCGAACCCTGCCTTTCTGCGACTTCCAGATCAGCCTCCCTTGTTCAAGTCTCCCGTTGTAAATAGGTTCTTTAGAGACCTTGCTCACCTGTTTCCTCCGTTCCCTTTCATAATGCAACAGGGGGATTTGAATTTAGTGTTGACTTTTCTTATGTGCGCTCCCTTTGAGCCTGTTCATAATTGCCCTCTCAGACTTCTAACTCTTAAAACTGCTTTCCTTATTGCCATCACCTGTCTTCGCAGAGTTAGTGAGCTTAAGGCTCTATCTTCCAAGCCTCCTTATCTATATGTCCATCCACATAGAGTGGTGCTTCGAACGAAAGCTTTGTTCCTTCCTACTTTGGTTACGCCCTTTCATGTGGGACAATCCATCACTCTGCCCACCTTCTACCTGCCCGCGGCTCCCTTCAAGGAAGAGGAGAGAATCCACCGCCTGGACCCAAAATGTGCATTGTCTTTTTATCTTGATCAAACCAAAGACTTCTGGGTGGATGATCAACTCTTCATTTGCTATGTGGATGCCCAAAAAGGTTGGGCTGTACAAAAAATGACCATCTCTTGATGGGTTTGTACACTGCATTAAAATATGCTATGCACTGGCGAAGAAGGAACCTCCTGCGGGTTGCGTGCTCACTCCACTAGAGGAACAGTAGCAATCACTGCTTTAACACACTGAGTCCCAGTCCTTGATATCTGTCAAGCAGTGACGTGGACATCCATGCACACGTTTACCAGACACTACTTCCTGGATCCCCCAAGTCCCTAGGGACAGGTCCTTGGCCCGTTCAGTCCTCCAGGACTTCCTCGAATGATCTTGGTTTACAGACCCTCCTCCGGGATTGGTATTGCTGGGGTATCTATTCTAAAGGTAAGGAGGCTACAAATAGAAGTCTCTATCAGAAGAACAAGTTACTTACCTTTGGTAACGATGTATGTGGTAGAGACATATTCTAGTTGTAGATTCCTTACCGCCCCACCCAACCTCCCCGCTCTGCAAACTGATTTCTAGGGATAGGAACTATCCTAAAGGGCCCCCGTTTTGACGCACCAATGGTCAGTGTTTTTCATGGCTTCGCTCTTCTGGCGTGGAACGTATTGTTAACAACTGACATCAATGCGCATAGGCGGTGTCTATATAGGTCCCGCAAACTCATTCCTGCGCCCACGACGACGGACACAGAGCAGACCGATGCCACCTGCTGATACTCCGTGGCTCTGCTGTTGAAAAATCTCCGCATCCAGACTTACGCCTGGGGGAAATTCTAAAGGTAAAGAATCTAAAACTAGAATATGTTTCTACCAGATACATCACTACCGAAGGTAAGAAACTTGTTTGTCACCCAATCTTACCTGAAACAGGCCAAGTGGGTTTACTGAAAAGAAAATATAGCACTCAAGAATGTTAGAATAGGTTAATGAGGATGATCATGATTTGCTGATAGTTTTAATGTGTAAGGCAAGTGACTATGCAAATGCCATTTTACCTACAAATGACCTAATATTTTATCGCTTTAAGAAACCCAAACACTCCCTTTTTTAAAGGTCACCTCACTATAAATTGGGAGAAGGATACTCTTGGGAACTATAGATGAGCACCTCTCTGGACCAATTACAACTGAGAGCCTTTCAGGAAATGGTTGAAGCATGGTCTTTAGGTGACAGTGCTGAGACAGGACTTCCCAGAAGCTTGTACTTGATAGGAATATACGAAAGACAGAGTAGCTAACAGCCACATTGGTCGAAAATACTTGAAGATCAGCTTAACTCAAATCCTTATTGGTTAAATCTAATATCTTCTTGATAGCCTGAGCATTAAAGCCTGAAAATGTCACATTTGAAGCCGAGATTGGATCATGTCCTTGAGGGAACTTGTTGGAGATAATCTAGGAGATTGATGGAGGAGCAGTTGATGCTATTTTGCCATCCATAACTTACCAGCAGAGGAATGAAAGGGGAACAAAAATCTACAAAAGAGGAGCATTGTACCCCAGAGTTTTACTGGCAACATTTATGGTCATATCTGCAACCCTACAGTTGAATGGAATATATTCTAATATGAAATTATTTGCAGACAATGGGGGGAAAATATCAGCAAGCCATGGCTAATCATGAGCATCTTCCAACGCTTATTGATTACTACAGTTCCTGCTGGCCCTTTCCATACTTGGCAAAAGTAAAACTTATGAACAAACTGAGAGTGTGAGCGAATTGTACTGCTTTGCGATTTGAGTCATTGGCCTTCCCCTCATTGACTTTCGTTACTGGACCATGAAATGATTCAGACAAATAGCGAACTCAGGTTGCCTATATTGCAATTTATGGAAAAGAAGAGTCTAACATTAACAAACACTATACTGTTTCCACATGAGATAGTACTCCACACAAGATGAGCTACAGATCTTGATGCGTTAATGAGGTCTTATATTTGTTTAAGTAATTGCCAAGTTTGCACACTTTTGAAGTGACTTAGCTGTGATCACATGCTCAAAAAAAACCTGGATACCCCATAGTTAGATAAGCTTTGAAAAAGTGGATGAAACACTTGTTGGCTGAGTACAGTTGACTTTATCGAAGTACACCTGCTGCTGAAGAGAATAACTAGAGGCATTGTTTTACATTCTAGAATTGTACTGTATGCTTTTTTTAAATTTATGAGCTATGAAGCGTTGAGTTTTTTTAGGTCTCGCCTGGCGAAAGCAGCACATGCGCTGCACTCGCTATTGCGAGTACCTTTTGGAATCAATTCTGCAGAGGGCTTTAATGTACACGTCTGCATGGACAAACATGGCTGCTCCCGCCATTTGTCCATAGCAAACAGCATGCGTGTGTCCGTAGGGACTGTGGACAGTCCGACGCCATTTTGTTGCCATAGCAACTAAACTGCCGCTTCGCGTGTGCTTTTAATTAGCGTGGGCTTTGCGTGATCACTTTCGCGATCGCTTTCATTTTTACAGCCACTTGTTTTCTTTACAATTACGATCACTTTCACTTTTGCGATCCTTTTACCCTGTCATATTCACCCAACAACCGACCAGGCGTACGGTGCTGTTGTGTTTTGTGCGATGTAGTGTGTGTGTGTTACTGTTGTGGTAATTGTTTTACTGTTGTGTTCTGTGTGATGTCCTGTGTGTTGTGGCTCGAATTCTCCCAACAGCTGACCGGGGGAATGATGCTGTTGTGTTATATCTGTGACATCCTGTGTTTTACTCTTTTATTCTGTGTGATGTCCTGTGCCGTGTACGTTGTGACAGCTGAACTTGCGAAGAATGCTGTTTCTGTGTGATGCTCTGTATTTTACTGTTACATTCTGCACAAGGTCCTGTGTGCTATGACGTGTCTCACAACAACGACCGGCCAAGCAAGGATGCTGTTGTATTCTATCTGATGTGCTGTGTGTTGTGACGTTTTCTCCCAAGAACTGACCTGGCGAACGATGCTGTTGTGAGTTTATTTTAGCACTTGGGAGAGCAAACATTTTCTTTCTGTTTGCTGTGTGCTCGCCATGTCTGGGCATTTCCAGAGGCTTCTTCTGTGCTTGAACGTGAGAGCGGGGGTAAGAATGGCTAAAGTTGACAGCGCCCGTTAAAACCATAATTACTTTCAAGCCAACAAAAGTACAGGAAAGTTTTTGTTTGTATTTCGCTGTTGGTTTGTGAGCCGCTGCTGGCTGGTAGTCAGCAGTGTGGAAGTAGATACCTTTTATCTCAAGATTCCTCGAGAGTATCAAAAGTTTGGCTTGTGTGGTTTTTTTTGCCGTTGTTTTACTTGTAATTTGATTCCTTTAAGTGAAGAATCCCGCTTTTTTAGGTCACGCCTACTCAGTGCACATGCACTGCATAGGAGACCTTTAGCCGTTGTGCAGCTCTTTTTACAAAGCACATCCTCGTGCTTGTGGCGGCATACGCCATGCGGGAGTGCGCAGCAGTGTGCCACTAGCACGAGTATGTGCTTTGAGAAAGAGCTGAATGCGCGTGCACGCACGCACCACTCGAGGACAAGAAATATCAGCCTTTTTTTTTAAAGTGCTTTAACATATACGCATTGCTTGTAAATATTTCATCCTATCAGCATTGATTAAAAATGTCAGCATTAGTGAACTTTAAAATCTCTACATTGCTTACAAATCTCAGCCTTACTTATTCTCTTGTGCCCGGCTCTCTTTTTATGGCTGACTGCAGAACGCTTGCTCCCTGTGCTGTAGCTGCCTCCCCCTCCCTCCTTCATGTTTCAATTACGGTGTCAAATGCCTATATTTTTTGAACCTGTACTTTCAGTTTCATGGCGAGCGCAGCTTTATTTATATGCGGCTCGCCGTATTTCCCTTAAAGAATTTTTTTAAAAGCTCCCCATGCTGCGCTTTCACTTAAATATGCTTCCCCCGTTCCCCCGCTGCATGTACGCCTCACGTTCATGAAATCTGCGGGTGCCATTGTTCCCGCTCCCACCCCCATCCTTCCTTTTGTGTCCCTTGCTTTTTTTTCACTGGAAGCAGTGTTATCTTTATAGTGTTTGTGTTTTGGGCTCTTTTTCAATAATTGGTCAGCCCTCACAACCTCTGCAGGCTGCAGCACACAAGGCGCTACCTCAACTCCAGTGGCAGCCAGTGCTCCTACTCAACACCCGCCTTAGTCACTTTGAGGCTCGCAGCTTGGCCATGGACGAGGGGGAGGAGCAAAAGGAAGGATCTGTGAACTTCCCCAGGACGCGGGTACGATACGACCACATTCCTTATGGGTGATACTTTCTATAGCCATGGTCATTGACAGTGAGGCTGGAGGAGTTACAAATGCATTATCAGATGTATCAGCAGAACAGACCTCCTTTATCTACTCGTTGTGGTAACTGTGCAAGTTCACACACTTTATGTATAGTTTAACTGGAACTCCTGCACCAATGCTCCCTACCCACCCCGCCTAACCCACTTCATCAGTACCATTCTCAGAGACAGAGACTAAGTACAAAGGGACTTTAAATGAGAGGAAAACGAGGGAAGAATCGGTGTATGAAAGACAAAAAGGGAGACTACTGAAAATGATACTGAAGAAGGAAGGAAAACAAAGAGATGGTGGAACTGACTGGAAGAAAGCTGGTAGAGACGGCTAAAGGAAAAGGATACTGGAAGATGATAGGGCAACCCAGAACAACTGAGTTGTAAGGAAAGAGAACAGATTACAAGTGAGAAGCATTTATTATTAAATGAATGGATATATAGATGTGTGGAGAGGACAAGATAAAGAAAGGAATAGGAACAAGCATTTAAAATGCATTAGGTCTCGCCTCCTATTAAGTTAAAACCATTTGCATTGCTATACAATACCATTAGCAAAGCAAATGTCTAACTTAAAGGCGAGACCTATTGTATTTTCAATGCTTGTTAGAATTTGTGTGCTGGGGTGGACTTGAGCCGCCTAGGAAGCCAGGCACATTTCCCTGAGGTCCCAAGCTTTCGGCCTAAATTCCCTAAACGAAGCGACAAGAGTGAGGAAAAATAAATTAAGCCATAGATGCTGGGGAATACATGCTGGCCACCAGTTAATCGAAAATCGACCCTCTATTGATGGATGCAGCTTGATCTGGTCTGGCGCTTGGAGAACATCCGACATTGGAGTAAGACAGTCTAGAGTATCACCAAACCTCCAGAGATCCTGCACAGCCACAAAACTCTAGAGCCCCAAGGTGAGGGGATTGGGCCAGTGGGTGCTGACCGAACGAGAAAGAAGATATTGCCCAGGGGGATGCCCTTTTAGGTGAGGGCCCTGAGAAGAGAAAAGAACAGGCCGTGCGATTTGCGGTCTGGACATCCATAGAGCTTACGCCACTGAGCCACAAATAGACCCTCTATTGAAGGCAGAGACACAGAAGTGTCCACCAGGAAATGATAAAAAAGAACCCAGTGAGATGTTACAGGAGACCAGAGGGCAACAACGGTCGGTAACGAAGAGACCTGCTGGAAACCCGACAGCACCCCTGTCCTTGGGTCAGCCGTGGCTGCTCGGGGGCTAACAAATAACAGTGGAGTCCCAGGAGAGTCCTATTGAGAGGAGTGGACCAGGGAGATGACAGACTGAATCTGATGCCAAGTTCAAAATAGAACAGGCTTAAAGTGTAATCCCAAGGGAAGAGGAGGTGCAGCGAAGCCATTCCAACAAGACTGCAGTAACTTCAGACCGAAGTTCAGAAAGGCATCTTTCTACCGGCCATGTCATACTCAACCAATATACGTCAGTTATCTGAATACCTCTCAAACAGAGCACGAAAAGTCAGAAAACATTAACTTCTATACTAAAACCAGATACTACCAGCTGAGGACCGAAGAGCCACGCAGGCCGAGGAGCAAAGGTGGGTAAAAACGCTGGTGCAACACTCACAAAAGAGGATATGCAAACTATGCTTCAGGCACTTCGCTCGGAATAGAAGGGATACCTAAAAAGTGAATTAGAGTGAGAGAGTAGCAGGCTACTGAAACATCACAGGTTCTAACACAAGATTTAAATCACACAGGCCACAAAGGACATAACCTGAAAGGGAAAAATAGAAGTGCTCAAAGAAACAGATCAAATAGCTGGAGACAGAATGAAATAAGTAGAAAACTTCATAAAAGCCCAGTAAACGGACATTGATCAGATGTTTGACATCGAAATACCTCGCTTCCCTAGCTACATTCTTCTGAGGCTACCCAACGCGCTAACCTATCCTCTACCTTCCAATAAGTGAAAGGCCATAACCTTGGCATTATGTGCAGCAAAACAAGTCATATTGTCAAAATGGGGTTTCGCCGATGTCCCAACTCACACGGACTGGCTCCACAAGCTCTGGAATTTGTTGGGGATGGAAAAATTAACTGCCGTAGTTAACCGCACCTTGCTAAAATTTGAAAAACAATGGCGATCTTGAATAAAACATCTCTCAGGGGTATACCAAGAGCTCATGTGCCCCATGTATCTGCGTGTACTACAGTTCACACCCACCTTCATCACTTCGGATATCAATGCAAGCACAGAGTGATGTCTTTTGTATATTGACATGTGCATGTAATAGGTATTTAGTTTAATTGCTTTGCCTCCTACTCCCCACCCTCTCTTCTTTTTTCTTTTCATTCTTCAGTCTCTCGCTACTTCGCCGGCCAATGGATGTAGGCGAAGAACGTTGTATGGTTTCTTCTTAAAAATCAATAAAATCGTTACAATCCAATAAAAGCCGTGGAAGAGAAATGTGAGGATTTGGAAATTCGGGTCACACAAGATAATGCCCAAATCTATAATGTCATGGAAGAAACAGGGGTTCGGATATGCTGGACTAAGTACACTCATTATTTAAGCAAATCCTGGACCACTAAGAAGGAGAGGTAAAGGGTGTCGAGAGGGTCAACTATTGGGGCCTAGACTACATCATTCCTTACAATGACCAACCATGAAACATCATAGTAAATATGTTCTCCTACCAACAAAAGGAATGTTTGATTCGGGAGACACGAAACAATGCCCCTCTAAATAAGCAAAGCACTCCAATTCTTCTCTTGCAAAACCTAGTGCCTGCAACACGAATGGAAAAAAACACTCCTTCACCTAATAGTAGACCAATTGAGTAACAGAGGGCTGAGATTTCGACCTTCCCCTGTGGGCTGCAGTTCTAATTGGTATGCTAAAATCATCATGTCATATCTGAGACGGAGGGTTAGCGTATACTAACAAAAACAAGCATTTACAATGCAATGGTCTCGGCATTGTTAAAGTTAGAGCTATTGGCATTGCTCATGACACTCTCAAATGCGAGACCAATTGCATTTGCACCCACACACACAAAGCCACCCACACACACACAGCCACCCATTACACCAGCTTTAGTGCTCGTCAGAGACAGTCACATGTGAGAACACTGCCAGCAAACATGACACACGCGGTTAAAAAAAATAAAACTGCAATGTACGCTCCCCAACTTTTATAGGGCCCCCAGATAACTGTACTATAAAAGGTTGTACTCATGCAGCGCTTGCTAACATTCCTTAAGTATTGAAGCGCTTCCCAGTCTTTTGGAATCAGGTTTCTCTGTCCTAGCCAGCCCCGTGCATTCATCTCCTCCATCCCAACCTCTAGTCCTGCAGCTTCTTCCTATCAAAGTCTGACCATGGAGAAAGTCTTCTGTTCTTCCGGAGAAACTGTCAAGTCCTGAGTATCCCATTGCCAATGTACTTGTATTCAACTCTCACCATGTACTTGTCTCTAGGTCCCGTGGTGCCCCCACTCCAAGGTCTCTGCACAGAACATCCCCAGCTTTCGCACTGATATCTGCGAAACCATCCCCTTAATCTCAGTGGTTCTTTCCCACTCCCGGCCCCGTACCTGTATGAGACTCCAAGTTTGCACCTCGCCCTCTTTTCTTCCTGTCTTCCATTTTCAAAATTTGTGCGGGCTTCAGCTACGCAAGCGCAGAAGGAAGGATGTACTACGAAGGCGTTTTAACGGTCTGTCGTATGAACGCACAGAATATGCGCATGCATGCTCGTAAGGTGGAAAGCTAACTACGGCCATCTTTGTTCGGCCTTCAACTGGCACGCATCAGTGACAGAGATATGGAAAGAGAGAAGAGACTAACACCTACCTGTATACAAAATGCGTTGCGCAAGACAGAAGTGGTTTACCCTACACTAGAAATTATCTGGTTCTGAGCTCTGATGTACCGGCAAGCAGCAGTTTTAGATTCGCAGCAAACTACGTTTTTCAGGAAAAAATGGCTCATTAATGCGCACCTACTTTTGCAAGGTTTTATCAAGCAGCATCTGAAGCATCATCAGCTTCCCGACTCCGGCAGTGTGCGAACGCAGCCCTCTTCTCCTTCGCTTTTCTATTCAGACCAAACACTGCATTCAAAATGGTGCAATTGAAATCACATTTTAAGATAATTTAAAAACACACTTGGCTAAATTAGCAGATAATCGACGGAGTGTGTACATTTGAGGAAGCCAGTGTGGAGCGGGACTGACTAGCTGAGGCTTGTTTAGATAATTCACTGATGTAATCGGGTAGGGAATACAGGGTGATAGGTTTTTGTTTTCAAAAATCCGCAAGATTGCAATAACAACCGCGGCGAGCGAGCCCAGTTGCCAGTCATTGAGGGAATCGCCCTGAACACCACCGCCTTTCTCCGAGGTCAAGCAGAAATGCCTCGGAGAAACGCAGCGGCATTTTCAGATTCGGGGGCGTGTTTTTCTTTCTCTCCTCTTGCCATTGGCTGGAATGTTTACATTCCAGAGGAGAGAAAGAAAGTAAAAAAAACAGCCCCCGAATCCGAAAAAGACGGGGCTTGTTTGGAGAGACAAAGCTCTTCTCCAATGGCTGACCAGCATTTAAGAGGCCAGCCAGTGGAGAAGAGTGGAGAAGAGGGGCGGGTTCAAGCCCCTCTTCTAAATACATTAAATCTTGCGAGCGAGACTGCGCAAGCGCAGCCTTCGCTAGCCGAGACCTAAAAAAGGGTAAAACTGAAGACCGGCAGACTCCTGAGCTAGAACAAACAGCCTTCAGGATGCCCCAGATGGAGAAATAGAGAATGCAAATATACAAAAATGGGAAAGCTTACTACTGAGATACCGTATTTAACCCTGATGTCACACCAAATTGCAGAAGTGGCAAGTTAAACCACCAACAGGGGACTTGAAAAGATAAAATGTTGAAGCAGCTAGATATATTATACAAGAAAGTCGGCATCCACAAAATCACAGATCAACTCTTCAAACACAAGGTATCAATCAACTAAGAAGGGGTGGGCTCAGCTTACAGACGTTGAAGATTGGAGGTGAAATCTAAATTAACATCAGAAAAGAATGTACAAGATGCAGGAGACTGTGAGAGGAATTCAACAGTACTCTTGCTGTGAGTATAGAATTATGGGTTCAGAAGAGGGGAGGAAGGCATTGGTCTGTGGGGAAGGTCTATGAAACAGAGGGTGGTAACTTACAATGAAATTCGAATACTTTCACTTCTTAGATTGGTATTAAAATATTACCTTTTGATGTCAGAAGCTAAACTCACCCACAAAACGCTTTAGAGTGTATACTAAATGAGAAGAAACAAGAGTGGGTTTCGTAATAATGTAGGAAACTCATCTCACCCATTGATTCAAATTCAAACACTGTAAACCCGAAATGCATTCAGCTTTCCAGAACAAGATCAAGAGGGTAGCAATTCTGTTCAGAAACTCAGATAGCAGTCACCATATTGGAAGCCCTGATAGACAAGCATGACGGATATGTAATTGCAAAATGTTAATTTTTCACCCAAATCCACACCACAGCCTCTATATATGCTGCAAATCAAGGGCAAGACTTGTTTATTCAGCAGGTCTTAAGGAAAGCCCAGAGTTTTGCAGAAGGCGAGATTATTTTGGGAGGGGATTTTAATCAGGTGATAGACGTCTTCAGGCAGGTCGCTCCCCCACACCGCACAGCTCCACCAGTGGGACGGTGTGTCCCTGCTGCTTATCACCGCCGCTGCGGCAGGTTCGAGGCCCCTCTGCCTCGGTAGGCCGGTACAGTTGCATTTTCTTGTTATACTGAATGTGTATTTTGTTTTGCTGCCCTGTGTATTTTGTTATTTGTCTCCCTCGTTTTCCTCCGCTACCCCTGTGCCCCCTGTTTTGCCTTCTGTAACCCCGGTGCCCCTTGCTTTACCCGTTTTCCCGCCACTGCGTCCCCTGCGGCCCGCCCCTGCTCGCCTATTCGCCGCCCCGCTCCCGCCTCCCAGCTGCTCCTCACTCCCACCTCCCTTTATATGGCGGCCGCTGTTCGGCCTTGCGCAGCGGGCGAGCCTAAGGCAAGCCCGTCTGCGCCTGTCCGCACCTGGACCGCGCCCAGCACCAGACCCCCTGGCCCCCGTGAACGCCAAGACACCCGACACCGCTACGACCCCAACACCCTCCAAGCACTCAACACCGGACGAGCGCACAACTGCCTTCTCCTGCCGGAGCTGCAGCTTCACAAGCCTCCGAGCCGCAAACCCACCCACCATGACAGGACGCAACCACCTCAAATGCATACTACTGAACACCTGCTCCGCACGCAAACACGCCGTCGAACTCTGGGACCTGCTCGACACCTCCTCCCCGGATGTTGCCTTCCTGACAGAGACCTGGATGAACGCCTCCTCCGCACCCGACATTGCCATAGCCATCCCGGACGGCTACAAGATCAACCTCAGGGACGCACCAACGGAGTAGGAGGTGGAATCGCCATCATCCACAAGAACACCCTCAGGGTCACGATCAGAACCAACGACACCCTCGGCACCGCCGAACACCTACACTTTCAGATCCACACTGATCTCAACACAACCCTCAGAAGAACTCTCATCTACAGACCCCCCGGACCCCGGCCTCAGTTCAGCGACTCCATCGCTGACTTCGTCAGCACGCACGCCCTTGCCTCCACAGACTACATCCTCCTCGGAGACCTGAACTTCCACCTCGAGAACAACAACAACACCAACTCCACCACCCTGATTAACAACCTCGCCAACCTCGGTCTCAGACAGCTCGTCACAACGCCCACCCACTCAGCCGGCCACACGCTAGACCCCATCTTCTCCGCAAGCTCCCACGTCACCTTCAACCACACCACCGAACTCCACTGGACCAACCATTGCTGCATCCACTTCACCTTACGGAAACCCACCACGCACCACCGCACTCAACAGATCCCCCGCCGCAGCTGGAGCAAAATCACCGAAGACCAGCTAAACACCACCCTCGCCCGAAACCCACCCGCCGATCCCACTGACACCAACACTGCCGCCCGCAACCTCATGCGTTGGATCGACGACTGCGCCAACACTCTCGCCCCAATCAAGAAACCCTCCAACAGACGCACCAACAAGAAAGCCAGCTGATTCACTGCGGACCTCCAGGCCTTCAAGCAAACCTGTCGAAAACTAGAGAAGAAATGTCACCGCGAACAGACACCGGACAGCCACGCAGCCCACAAGAACGCCATCCGCAGACACCATCACCTCATCAGATCCACCAAAAGGGCCTCCTTCAAGGACCGCCTCGATAACAACACACACAACAGCAAAGAGCGACTCCCTTGCCACCTTCTTCCATTGCAAGATTGCAGACATCCACAACAGCTTCAACAACCTGACCGCCCCGACAGCCACCGACACCTCAGACCACACGGACACCACCCACATCAACCTCCTGCTCACCTGGACCAACATAAACGACGACGACACCATAAAAATCATGAACACCATCCACTCCGGCTCTCCATCCAACCCATGCCCGCACCACATCTTCAACAAAGCTAGCGCCACCATCGCACCCCATCTCCGCAAGGCCATCATCATCTCCTTCGAGACCGTGACCTTCCCGGAGATCTGGAAGCACGCCGAGATCAACGCCTTACTCAAGAAACCCAAGGCGTATCCGAGGGACCTCAAGAACATCCGGCCCATCTTCCTGCTCCCGTTCCCGGAGAAGGTCATCGAGAAAACCGTCAAAAGACAGCTGACCCGCTACCTCAAGGAGAAGAACATCCTGGACCCATCCCAGTCCGGGTTCCGCAGCAACCACAGTACCGAAACTGCCCCCATCGCCGCCACCGATGACATCAGGTCCCTGCTGGACAACGGCGAAACCGCGGCCCTTATCCTCCTGGACCTATCAGCCGCCTTCGACACTGTCTGCCACCGCACCCTACGCAGATGCCTCCACAACGCAGGGATCCGAGACAAGGCTCTGGAATGGACCACCTCCTTCCTCTCCGGCAGAACCCAGAGCGCACGCCTCCCCCCTTTCCGTTCCGAAGCCTCCGAGATCATCTGCGGCGTACCCCAAGGATCATCCCTCAGCCCGACATTGTTCAACATCTACATGGCACCGCTCGCCCATGTCGCCCGACTGCACAACCTCAATATCATCTCCTACGCCGACGACACCCAGCTGAGCCTCTCCCTCACCAAGGACCCCCTCACCGCCAAAACCAACCTCCACGAAGGAATGAAAGCCATCACCGATTGGATGAAGAACAGCCGTCTGAAGCTGAACTCGGACAAAACGGAAGTCCTCATCCTCGGCTCCACCCCCTCAGCCGGGGACGACTCCTGGTGGCCGACTGACTGGGAGCAGCACCAACACCCACCGACCACGCACGCAACCTGGGGTTTATCCTCGACTCAACACTCTCCATGGCCAAGTAAGTCAATGCCGTCTCATCCTCCTGCTTCAATACCCTCCGCATGCTCCGCAAGATCTACAGGTGGACCCCCACTGAGACAAGAAAAACAGTCATCCAGGCCTTCGTCAGCAGCAGGCTGGACTACGGAAACGACCTCTACGCTGGAGCCTCGGCCAAACTCCTGAAACGACTACAACGCATTCAGAACGCCTCTGCACGCCTGATCCTCGACATCCCTCGCCACAGCCACATCACACCCCACCTGGGAGACCTGCACTGGCTTCCCGTCAACAAGAGGATCACCTTCAAGCTCCTCACCCACACACACAAGGCACTCCACAACATCGGACTGGCATACCTCAACAGACAACTCACCTTCTACACCCCGAACCGCCAGCTCCGCTCCGCCGTCCTCGCCTTCGCCACCGTCCCCCACATCCGAAGAGCGACCACCGGCGGCAGATCGTTCTCCCACCTCGCCGCCAAGTCCTGGAACACCCTCCCCATCCTCCTATGGCAGACCCAGGACCTTCTAACCTTCAGGAGGCTACTCAAGACCTGGCTATTCGAACAGTAGCAGCACCCCTTCCCCCCCCTGCGCCTTTAGACCCTCACGAGTGAGTAGTGCACTTTACAAATATTCTGATTGATTGATAAGAAAGGCTAATCTCGAAGTCACCAGGCCAACTCTAGTCATGTATGAGGTGACAAGTGGGAACAGTCCAAATATCTGGGCCTGATCGACACATAGAGACAGATCCATCAGGGAAAATGAGATTAAACATTTAATTCTCGCGTTCACCAGACAGACAGAAGCAACATGCTATTAATGTATGTTAGCATAAAGAGCCAAGTCATTAAAACTGGAACTGGGGTAGTCTCGATTTCGGACAATGCACTTCTCACATGTGTACTCACTGACATTGCTTCTGCTCTGAAGGATAGAAAATGGAGACTAGGAAGACATATTTTAAGAGATACTGCAAACAGGGAAGAAATAGCCCAAGAAATAAAAAATCATTCTGGCGGAAAATGACTCCCCAAACCTCACAAAAGTAACACTATAGGAAAACCTAAAGGAAAAAACAAAGCTCTAGTTTTCATGGATGAAATTAAAAGAGTCTTAATATAGCCGAAACTAGAGCAGACCTAAAATTTACAGAAGATCCAACATAACAGGACAGTTGAATGCGTTCCCCTTCAGCTCCCCCCTGGTCAGAGGCTTAGCAGGGAGCAATGCGTAAATGGGATGCACCAGAAGAAGATGCCCTCTGCTTGAAGAAGCACAACATCCACGCAAGTACCCCATATCTCCACAATTGGTAGTTTTGCTCATTCACTTTCTACAGGAGGTGAACAATGATGACCTGCTCCCATGAACACGCCAAACCTCTTTCACACCTGCCATATGCTATGCCTCAATTGTAGACTCCTTCATAGATGCCCCCTGCGTAGTGCCCCATTACCATCTCTCACGGTAATACCAATGCACCTGTCCGCTCATCCCCACCGCTGTGCAAGCCTCACCCTTCGTAACCAGCCATTGCAGCCAATCTGCCAATACCTCACTCTGATCCCAAAGTTCTACCCCTGTTATGCCGTAACACCGATGATCAACTAGTCACCCATGGCACGCACCAAGAGTAGTGTGGACACTTGGACTTCCGTATCTCCAGAGCAGACACTCATCACCGAGAGTTCATGTTTGTATGCACAAGCTCTCATACTCATTACCACTGACACTAATTGTATGGTGTCATATGTTTATGTGGCTTCTATTTTAAATAAACCAATAAAAATATTTTTTTTAAACAGGACAGTTGAACACTTTACTAGTCAATAAATCGGAAAACTCACTACTAAGACTGTGCAGATGATCTTATGAGGTTTGAGATAAAACACAATTTATTGGCTAGATCCTTGAAAACAAAGCAAAATAGAGATAGAATTCAATCAATCAGGGAGGAGGGCGCTCAACTTATTTCTAATGATAGACAGATGGGTGAATTGTTCAAATAGTTTTCACAACACTATAATCAGCAGGAGCCTGAAATAGAGAGCCAAAAAGAGGTGTTTCTGTCAAATGTCGATCTCCCCACAATAACAACAGGTCAAAGAGACACTCTGGCATACCCCATCCCTGAAAACAGTTAGGAAGGCCGCAAGAAATTTAAAACCAAGAAAGGCTCCAGGCCTCATAGGGATATACAGGAGCTTTTTTATAAAATATTTGTGAATTATTTTACCCTGTTACTGACCAATATGTTTCACAAAATAGTCGAGAGAGGACACTGTCCTCCTCGAATGAACAAAGCAAAAATGATAAAATTTGCAAGAAAGTTGAAATGCAATGCTCCTGATATCAACCTATTGCACTACTGAACTTGGATCATGAAATATACACAGCAATATTGGCAGCTAGATTAGCAGAAATTCTCCTCAATATTCTCCGAGTTGACCAGTTTGTCTTTATGTGAAAATGGCAAATATTAGACCCTATAAGGTGAACAATACACCTCACTGAAAAGATGAACTAGAGCGGGGACTGGTTGGTCCTGTTGGCATTCAACACCAAGAAGGTATTCGACAGCGTCCGCTGGAATTTTTTTTAAAAAGTTATGATTACATTTGGTCTAGAAGAGAATTGGGTTTGAGTGTCCTGGGTTCCCTATGCTAATCCTACAGCGAGGATTGCAATACATCGGTTTCTCTCAGACACTTTGGACCTACCAAGAAATACATGGCAGAGAAGCCCACTGCTTTTCATGATGCCTATTGAACCTTTTGCTCAAGCCATCTGTACTCACCCAAATTTAAAAGGGTTGAAATATGAAGAAGAAATCCCTTCACTATCGTTGTTTGGTGTTGGTGTTGATGAGTTGTTATACCTAACTGACTCTTTAGAATAACTCCATCCATAAAAGCAAATTTAGAAGTGTACAAGGAAGCGTTGGGATACAAGTTTAGTAATGACAAATCAGAAATGCTGTTATTTCAGATCCAAAGAGACACAGAGCAGAAAATACAAGATGGTACCCTATTTAGATAATGTCTTCAGATATCTGGGCATACTGACAAGATTCACTGAAATTCTGTTCAGGGCAAATATACCACCAATGCTTGAGACGGTTAAGAAAGCTGTCCATAAATTGTCCGCACAATACATTTCTTGGAGAGAGTGAATTAATTCTATTAAAATGTCAGTGATAGCAAGATTTTAAACTTGTTCTACACTTTCTCGATCAAGATATAACGCATAGCCCTAAAAAGATTCAGCAGAAATCCGATAGATTCGTTTGGGCAGGGAAATTTGCTTGAGTGGCAATACAATCAACACAAAATGGAGGACTTGGATAACTTCACATAACAGAGTACTACTTATCTTTCTAATTAGGGGCGTTAGGGGGCAATAGACCCAGAGATGATCCAATAAACATTGGGTACATATGGATGGAGCCGTAGCTGGAAGACGCTTATGGGATGTATCCTGGCTTCCCACTAACGCAATATCTCACAGGATCATAGGCACACTGCTTATTTTCAGACTCCCTGGCCCCAAATCAACAATTGATCAGTTACCCAGCGCCCCGCACCCCCATGTATAGCAATGATGACTTAACCCCAGCATTAACAGATGAAGGAAACAAGGTTTGGCTGGAGGATAATTGTATAATATTAACACATCTATAAGTAAAGGGAAAAACCAGATCATTCAAGAGTTGTAAAAGAGACTATGGGGTAGAAGAAAAAGAGAGATTTGGATATCAATAATTAAGACCCTCGCCAAAACACCTACCGAATAAAATAGCAGCTACAAGAAACTTGGCAAATATAGAGGACATGGTGTAAACACTAGAAGGCATGGAAGGAGTGGTATAATGAAATGGACATACACGGAAAATGGGAAGAAACGTTAAACAGACACATATCTGAGAAAAATTGGCGAGAGGTTTGGAGAAACACCCCAAGATTCAACAAATCTTTACTGCATAGAGAAGCAAGACTTTAAATAATGACTTTTTTGTGTTTAATACCGGACAAATTAAGTAAATAACATGAACATGCTCCAAATGGGTGCTGGAAACAATGTGGAGGAAGAAGAGACCCAATACATATCCGTGGGTTTGCCCCTTAATAAAAACGTACTGGAACGGGGTTCTGGCTGCAATTAAACTATGGAATGATCAATTATGGAAGATCCAGTGCAAACAGTACTAGGATTAAAACCCAATACAAAGGAAAATGGAAAGAAAAATGAATGGGCACTAGTCACTCAACTCCTGATTGTAGCGAAAATTGTAACAACTAAAATGTGGAAGCAAGTAACTGCTCCTACCATATATATGTGGCACAATAAAGTTTGGGACACGGCCATAGAACGCACATCAAGGAATCCAGTCAAGGACAAATATGATTTCCTGGCAATCTGGAAGCTACTCTTGGACTATATGGACAGATTGTACATGCCCCCCCCCCCCCCCCTTGCTACGAGCCTTACACCTTTTCGACTGTATACCTCCCTGGGATGTTATTGCTATTATTATACAAAAACAGAAACTTCAGATGGTGGGGTGGAGGGTAGAGGGAGGGGTAGTTCTTATAATAATCTGCACTTGACAAGGTAATGTTTGATAAAAACAAAAAACTCGGATAAAAATTGTTTACAAAAATGATGGATATACCAAGAAATCTCCTTTGGATTCTGATTGATATACTCGGGGCTACATTGGGGGCGTGGGACTTTAGTGTTATAGGCAATGCTATATTGTGAAACAGACTGGTACCACGGTGTCTGATTGTGCTAGGGAGACCTCTTCCATCACCTCTTATGTTTTCAAGTTGAAATGCCATCGTATTGCATGACCATAGACGTATTAAGGCGCAGATAATGATCCCAGGAAATGTATCTTGCAGGTGTCTAAAGCCAGATGTTTTGGGTTTCTCGGAGGACCTTTCTGAGAGAAAGAAGATTGAATTTGTATTTGTGTATATATATATAAAGTGCAACATACACCAAAATGCAACTTAGCAATGTAGAGAGATATTCACAGATATAACTTTCAGAATAGCAGTGCAAATATGGATAAATACAGCTTTTAAAGCCTTCCAAAAGTTAAAGAGATTCATTTATGAATGGTATTTAAAGGGAAGTAAATTTGAGTAGACTGCTGCTGAGAATGCCATACTTCCAGCAGAAGAGTGATTAACTTTTGGAACTTGAAGAAGACCTTGTTCTGTTGATCTTGGAGGATAACAGGCTATACGAGATGACAAAAGGGACTGTTTCTCTGAGCACGTAGATTTAAGTAAAACATGTTGTCATACAGGCAGCCAGTGAAGCGTACCTAAGGCTTGTGTTATATGGTCCCACTTGAATAAACCTTATATTATGTGAGCTGCGGTATTTTGAAAAATCTGCAGCCTCAGGGAGTTGCTGCAGTTGAGGCACAGGGCGATAAAGGCACTCATAATCATAACCTTATGAGGAAATTAAAATCAGTGAATAATTTGCTTGAGCAATCTCAAGTGAAAGAAGCAAGAACTGACAGCTGCACTAATTTGAGGTGACATGCAGCATGTGAAATGCATTCGAATTCCCAGATTTCTAACACAGTTTACTGGATTAGGCAGATCACCCAACGATTTTGTTCAGATTGAGAGGTGTCCTGACTGTTGTATTAACAGTTCTGTCTTGTCACTAAGTACCTTGGCTCCCTCCAGCACTATCTGCAGGTCAACTTATGCATGAAAAAATTAAAAGCAAAAGATTAATTCAGATGAGCCTAAGGGGAGACATGCAGAATAAATCGTATTAGCGATAGAAGGGAACTTTGTGCTACTGCATATTATATAGGTTTGGAAGTAGAGTACAGTGGTAGTAAATCCTGCTGAATCTGAAAACTAAAATCGGGCAAGCACTTGCATGCTTGACACTGAGATCGCCAAGCCCAGGATATGAATTTTGGTGATATATGGTGTCAAAGGCTGCCTAAAGGTCTAGTAACATTACATCTGGTAGGTTATCCTCCTTTGTGTGACACCACAACTCATCTAGGGTGGCACTCTGATCAGTTCAGTTCCACTACCAGGGTGGAGTCTTTCCTTCATGGGATGGAGAATCCTGCTAATCTCAACTAAGGTTAATAACTGATCATAGACCACTCTCCCCAGTGTTTTGGCCAATAGGGCAATTGAGAAATAGGCATAGAACTAGCAAGATTGACTGCCTCCAATGGGGTTTTCTTTTGCAAGGGTATCAGTGTTGCAGACTTCAACTTTTTAGGAACTTTGATGCATCAGGTACGCTCTGCCCATCAACTACCCCTTACTGTAAGAACTCTTTATACAGTTTGGCTGGCATTATATTCTCTAGTGATCTAGAAAGTCTGCTATGTTAAATTTAAAATTTGTGACCTCAACTACTCCGAGGAGGAAAAGAAGAAAACATTGGTTAATCACTAGATTATGTCAAGACTTACATTGATACAAGTAGATGTTCCAGTGATCTAGAAGGACAATTGATTGTTGTCTATTTTATTCTGAAAAAAGTCAGCAAGGTCAATGGCAAGCGAGAGATACAACAGGGACAAGGTTTTCTAATTAAGCTTGAAACGGCTGTAAATGTGCATGTATTTATACTAACATAATGTGTAATAACTAAACAAATCGATGTTTATGCATTGCTTATGTTTTCAACTGAGCTTTTTGCTTAAGAGTGATAGTGCATCATATACATCTTGTTAGGGCACTAATACCATCAGGCATCCAAGTGTGTCCTAAAAGTACTAGTTGTAGCTTCATTTTTCACAAAAAAACAAAATAAATGTGGATAACTACAGATAAAATTAGCAAAATAAATATGGGTTAATACAGACTGAAAACTATAAAAAATAAATAGCATAAAACCAGGAGCCCTAATTATACCTAACATATTGATTGTAGTTTTCATCAGAGCAACAAGTGAATTTGGTTTAAGAGGCTTAACGAGGTTGCGTCCCTATACGTATGCCTTCTAAGGTCTGCGTATTCTTACACACCGTTGTATCATAATTAAGACTCCCTGTTTTTCATCTTTACAGATACATACAGACAGAAAACATTTATTTTCTTGTCTGTATTTATTTTTTAATGTGGATAAAAATGTTAATTGGGTCGCTTTTTGAATTATTCTAAATACTGTCTGCTATGACTGTTTGGATTGATAGGTTATAGGGCTAAAAAAGAAAGGAATTTTAGTAAAGAGGCTGTTACAGAAGTAGATATGCGGAAGGTTGATTCTGAAATTTACATATTTCCTTTTAAGTGCATTGATTTATCTTTTGCAGGTGTTTACAGCATTGAAACATGGTAGGCATTCAAGTATGAGTGCATAATCACCAGTTAAATAAATGTGGAAATATACTAATTTCAGGTTCATTTTTCCACAAAACCATAAATAAATATGGATAAATACAGATAAAATTAGCAAAAAATAAATATGGATAAATACAGACGAAAAATGCCCAAAAAATAAATACCATAAAGCCGGGAGCCCTAATCATAATGCAACTCATGGTAAAATGATATATATTTGATGTTGGCAAGATGTATGCTATTTGTGTGGGTCCTTTTAAGTACTGGAATGCAGAGGCATGACTCACTATTGCCGTTATCAATTAAATTGAAAAGTAGCACCCGATTAATTATGGAAATAGGTTAAATTAACCGAGGTTTCTATTTTTATGGTCTGTTCTCTGCCGCAGTTCCCGTAAGTATACTTACAGCTTGGACCTGAGGCAGGAACATGAAAGCTGGAACCTCAGGTGCCATTCTGTGTGGATTGAATCAAATATCTACTGCTAATTAGGGCCAGATAGTAAGGAAGGTGGGCATCTTGAGAAAATAGCATTTGTTACAATACATTAATTGGAAAAAAGGCCAAAAGTGGACCTAAGCTGGTCTACAGAGGAGAAGGCAGGTGAAAGTAATATTCCACAGACTGTTTTCGTCGAGAACAAACATGGTTTGAAAAGAACAGCTAATTCATAAATTAACCCATTGTATTTGTATGTCAATACCTTGCGAAAATATGCAACTGGGTGAACCGAGAAACTTGATTGTCTATATTTAATTTTCCAGTCAGAATAAATCTAATTTTTATTGTTATATGGTACAGCCAATTGCAATAATTTTGGATTTTTTGACTAATTGAAACATTATTAGTTTGGTCCTTTCCATTTGCCAGTTATCCATATCTTGGCTCTGGATTGTCCTACAGACTTGTGATGACATGTTTCAAAGAAGAGATTGCGCTGAATGCAAAAATAAAATTGGACATTGCCAACCTACAAAAAAGAACTGATTTAAAAACTGGAGCAACTTTCAAAAGACTCAAAATAAGGCAATTTATTTTTTCTTAAATCAACATAGCATGCATGCTCCCTCAGAGGAATGGATGCAAGCTTTAGTTTGGACTGTCGTGTGGGAAAAATCTTAGGGAAAAAGTCATTCAATCTCTCTTCAACATGCCATACAGTTAGAAAAAAATGTCCTTTTATTTCGAAAACCTAAAGAACATATTAAGTGAGCTGATGAGGGAATAAATATAATGCTGCAGATAGAAATTAAAGAGAAGTAGGTTGAAAAGAACAGGTCCCGCAAGGAGATTCTGAAGACCCTATAACAAACACAGAAGAGCTGTTTTCAGGAACAAATTGAGGCCCTAGTCTTAGAGCCAGGTATTATTAATAGAATTTCCAGGATCTTAATTTGCACCTATCTCAGTGTTATGAAAATCGGATGTCACTTGCAGATTTTAGTACTCTATGAAATAGGAGACAATGTCCCTTTACAACTGATTTGCAGATTGCCTTTGCCTGTAAGTTGGCTGTGACTCTTCCATAGTGTTTTTTTAGCACATTTTATTAAGTTTAACATGAACAATCAAAAAGAAAACAGTGGCATTTACACTGTTATAGTAATAATACATGGGGGTCCTCATCTCGCTATAAATCCAAATGCATCTCAGTTGTAAAGTCCCAATGATGGGGGTGAGGAGGGGAGAGGGGCAGAGGGGTGTTGTGGGTCTCAGATCAATTCCATTCCCATCGTCTCAGTCTTAACAAGGGAGGGGGAATGCCGTCCCGGGTCATTGCTGGTTCTGTGTTGCCTGCTCTCACAGTGTCAGGTTCCTGGAGCTCCGCGGGACCGTTAATCCTGGACGATAAAAGCCTCTATATAAGAGCAGTCGTTGGCAATTAATGTGGTGATATATAGCCTAAAGGTAGTGGGCCTATCCCTTTGTGTCAGTCAAAGGTGCGGTGGGAGATTTTCATCCTACCCCACTTCTTGGCTTTGACTTCCTATGTAGTATATGAGGGTACATCCGGTGACCTCCAATGTCGCCTGTAAAACAACCTAAACCCTTTCAAAGTCAGGGGCCTTATTCCTCTATCTGTAGCATTTTCCTCTAGCTGTAGCAGTGTGCCCTCTACTGTCGCTCAATGTTTCAGCTCTGGCAGCCAATTGCGATGCGTCTCACCAACTGTAGATCCTCTGAGGTTTCCCATGCGCTAGGAAGGCCACAATTTTTCCAGTTGACCCTAAAGCCTGAGACTTTCCCAAATCCTCTCAGCATCGTTATTGCCCCCGCTATTTCCATTCGGTCTTCCTGTATGAAGAGCAAAATATTGTCTGCGTTGGGGGATATATAATATGTTTACCCCCTGCTGCTATTTCCCTGTTATGTCTGCCCGACCTACTAATCTGGGCCAGTGGCTTCACAGCGATGGAGTACAGGAGAAAGAACAGGGAGCATCCCTGCGTGGTGCCCCTACCAATTGCGTATTCCCTGGAGTGAGTCTGTCCCATGCGTAGTCAAGTCGCTGGGTTGGTGTTCAACAGTCTAATTCACCGTATGAAACCTTCCCCCAGCCACATTCCCTCCATTGTGGTGTACAGAAAGTCCCACCGAAGGGAGTCACAAGCCTTCTCTATATCAGTGGAGAGCACTACAGCATAGGGACTGTCCATGCTGGTCCTTTCTAGTCCTTATAGCAGCCTCTGGATCACCATGCTCCTTCCAGGAATAAACCCATTTTGATCCTCATGGACAATTTGTGGCATGTGCCATAGTTGTCGAGATGCTAACAGCTTGCTGACTACTTTATAGTCTGCATAGAAAGGAGTGGGTAAGCCGAGGGGACACCACATCCCCTGCCAAAGTTTCTGCCTCTGTGGAGGCGATTACAGTCAAACCCACCTCCCCAAAATATTGCTGCGCCTCTGTGTCTGGGGGTGTAGAGCATACTGTATTATTGTATGAAGACTTTATTTATATAATTCTTCTGTATACTCTATTTCCCCTTCCGTCACAATTTAGATTCTGAGGTTACGTCGTGTGTAGGGATTAGCTAGGCAGGCTAATAGCCTGCCTGGTTTATCGTGTCCTCCCTGTGCTCAGGTCAGATATGCCTTATAATTATAATCAAACCCTCAGAGCCTCTCTAGACATTGTGCATCATCTTCCATCTCAGCTGCTAAGGCACCCGCAAGTTCTGGCCGTATAGGCCGCTCTTTCACCATGTCCTACTGGTTGATTCCTGTTTGGTACTTTCGCTCACCAGGGTTGGTCTATTGCCCACCGAGACCCCATTGCATCAGCTCCTAATCACTGCATTAAATGTCTCCCATTCTGTGAGACGTTGTGGAGTCCTGATTTTTCTTACGGAATTGTTGTATGTCCTCCCTGATTGTTTCCCTGAATACCTGATTCTCCAAGGATTCCACCTTTAGGCTCCACGTTAGGATCTCTGGCTTTTGCCCACCCCAGTCCAGAGATATTAGTAAAGGATTATGGTCGGAGTGTGGTCTTGGGAGATACTCTGTGTGTGTTGCAGAGCACAAACATCTGTCCAGTCAGACATGTAGGCCTGAGTACAAGCCCTCTCCCCTTGGTGAAGGGATCTCCAGGTATTAATCAGGTGCCAGCGTTTGATACACTTCTTAAAGACCCCAGCTATCTTGACCATTATCGATGTGGGCAATGGGGGTGTGATCTGTCAAGGGAGGTTTCAGTTGAGTAGTTAACATTCCCCCCGATAATATAGGATAGTGCATTAAGTTGGCCATATGCAACAACAAGTCATCCAAGTGGTCAGCCTGGTCTACGAAAGGGGCATACACATTTATGAGTGCCTAATCATTCCGTTCCAAACTCCTGTATAGAATTATGTGCATTCCCCCTGAGTCCACTGTCACCTGGGTATTCTGGAACGGAACTCCTGGGCAGACTCAGATTAGTACTCCCCAGTCTTGCATATGCCCAGTACTGTGTGAACCATACCTGACCCCTTCATTGCCTTTGGAGAGACAAACCCTGTGCTCTTTTTAGTTGTGTTTCTTGCTGCATTACTATTTGTGCCTCCTTACACTTTAACATATGCCTGCACTTTATATCGATTTCTCATGTGATTAAGGCCCTGGGCCTTCCACGTGAAAACTTTACATGATTCCGTCATGATCAGCCATTAAAATAAGCCCGTGCGGCAGAGCAAATCCCCCCCGCCTCTACCCCTCTTTGTCTTCCCCATGCCGTCTGCCAGATGTCTGTGCTGTGTGGTCCCATTGTGCTGTCATACCTAGCAAGATCATAAAATAAGAACTGCAAGCCACATTCCCCAACTTGCACCTCCCTGGACCAATAAGCAAGAGCCCTCTGTCCAAACACAAACAGCCAGCGGGCATAACCCAATATAGCTCTCCAGTCCACTATAACCTGTAGAGAAAGGTTGGGGAGTGTGCACCGGTCACCCTAGTCTTCATGGCTCTGGTCCCTCATCTGCATGGTCTTGTATTGCTATTAGTTTGTGGTTTGCCATCAGGTGCCCCAGCACCCAGTCAGGGCAGCACACTGGGACCATAGCTTTTAAATCAAGTAGTCTGCTGTGCAAGTAGTCACTTCAGTTGCAACAGTTCAGTGCTGGTGCTCGTAGTTGAGTCATCTCCCGAGCCCCTATGTCTATGTGGATCTGGCATGCCATAGAGCCTAGTGGCCGCCACACTGACCACCGGGGGTTGTGCTTTGGAAGGCCTCCATAGTCTCTGCCTGCCCTCTCTCATCTGTTTCGAGCCTGGCATTTAGTTTACAATTGCTCCCAGTGTCCGCTCTCCTACCCCATCTGTGAGTTGATCCAGTCCCACACTTCTTGCAGAACTGGAACGAATAGTGGTTTCTCACCAACAATGAGTTTCATTTTGACTGGGAACAATAAGGCATATTTTGTGCCCATTTCTCTCAGGTAGTTTTTGGCCCCTACGATGTGGGCCCGCTGCTGAGGCACCGCTAGGGTGAGGTCCGGGAATATCATTACTCTGCTGTTTTGCACTTCCATTTGGGCCAGGGATCTGTCTGTGCAATATTGTGTCTCGGTCGCAGAAGTGAAGGAGGCTGTCGACCACCGCCTCTGATGGGGCTCCGGGTTGGGGGTGTCTTGCAGATACTCTGTGCACTCTTTCAAGCACAATAAATGGGGTCATGCCTTCTGGTGCCACTTCAGCTTTGAGTCAATTCTCCAAATAGGTGACCATGCAGCTACCTTGTATTTTTTCAGGCAGCTCCAATATGAGAATATTATTGCCCCTGCCTCTTTCCTCTGAGTCCTCGGCCTCTATTCTATGTGCTCCACCCTTTTGGTAAGATCAGAAACTGGCTTCTGTAGAACTGTTGATCAAAGCACCAGGTCGAGTATAGTTTCCTCTGTGCAGTGACCAGGGTACTTATTTTTTTCTGGGCCTCACATAGAAGGTTCAAGTTCAAGACTACTGTATCACTTTTAGCCTTCAGGGGTGTTACAGTCACCAAGACAGTGTCCATTTTCACAATGCAGGTCGGAGAGCATGTTCCAGCACATTGTGGAGGGTCAACAGGGGCCTGCCGCACCAGCAGTGGATTGGCTTCCCATTCCAGTGTCTTTCGATTGTGTCTGCCTGCCCTTGGCAGTTCAGTCCTGTTGATGCATCCTGCACTTTGGGTCAGTTTCCAGGCCCAGCGTGCCCTGTCTCAGGTCTCATGCCCCTTTCTGTGCCTCACACCCACACCCACAGACGCAGACCCAGTCTGTGCTTCCTGGCCTCCAAGCAGAAGGACGGAAGCTATGACATTGTGGGTCAAGGGCCGTTGTCCGTGTCCTGCTTCAGGGGATACGATCCTCCGGAGATGCTGCCCTCACCTGCTGCATGAGAATGGCCCAGATCCATATCTCTGCATCTGCACTGCTGGTATACATGCCCCTGCTGCGGCCTGGGGCTCTGCCCTGCATTCCATCACCGTGGCAAGGTCATACCTCAGCCGTGGCCGTGCGGTCCACGCCTGCCCACAGGATTGCCCACAGCACACCGCTCCTGCTCTGTAGTTCTTGGCCCATGGGGTGTTCTTACAGTCTTTGCCTACCCAAGTCATCCAGTACGTGCCACAGCCACGCCGGATTTCTTTACCAGTGGAGCCCTGGCGGTCTGGAGCCAGGCTTTCACGCAGTTGCCACCATGCTCACTCCAGTCACACCCCTCAATTTTTCCATAGTTGACTCAATTGTAGAGTCAACAAAGTTCTAACATCATACATTTTATGGAGAAAGGAATAGCAAACATGTCAATTCAGCGCTCTTGTCTTCAGCCAATTTAAAATGCAGTTGTTCATTGTGAGAGCGACCATTTGCTCTCAGTTTGAGAATTAAGCTGGAAAAGCTCCTAAATAAGATCAAATGACATGCAGTGCCAGGCAATAGCTCAAATATATACAATGCTTTTCATAGATGGTATCAGCCCATTCTGTTTTCCCCCAAAGATGTGTGGCTCGAAATGTCCACGTGCTGGTTTATTGAGATCAGTTGCCTGCTGGATATATCACTATTGGGATATAAAAAGGTCCTAATGACCCCACCCTAATTAGAGAGTGTTTCTTTTTATCTTCTTTCTTTACTTGTTATTTCCCCTTATGCATATTTAATCCATTAATGGGAGAGAAAGGAATATAGCATTTCTCAAAATTCCTCCTAGTAACTTTGGGCTTCCCTTTAGTCCTCCTTAAGCCTTACTGCTCATTTTTACAATTAATACCTACCAATCGTTCCCAAGACATTGCTTTTGTAATTTTTTCTAAGATAAATTGAGATACTACCTGAACGACTTGGTGCTCATATAGTTTTCCTCTGGAGGTTAGCAATGTGTTTTCCTCCATCCCCATGAGAAAATTAATATTATGATGTAAAGAACCAGTCAGTTCCCACAGCCACTCTTCCCTGCCACAAGACACAGTAAAGCCATTAATTCTGTATGTCTCCATTTTTGGACTTACTTTTAAAAGGAGATCAGTTCTTTTAAGTCATCACGCCCAAAGAAGTATCAGTTCCTTTTGGTGCACAGCTTTTCCCCTACAACCACCTCCCATGTGACTCTTAGGCAGATACTGATGAAAAGGCATCTAAGTTCTGTTTAAAAAAATGTCTTTAAGTTTCCAAACAGCCCTTTGCAATCGTCGAATTCTCACAGAGGGAGCTCAGTTGATTTGAACCTCTTTCCTTATGTTGGAAGACACTGCAGCACCAGCTTTTTATTGTAATTCACTCCTTCATAGGCCGGCAAATACTTAACATAGGCTGCTGCTACAGATTCATCTGTGTATGTTGAATCGCTGCCAGGTTTGAGTTTGCACGTGCGGTGCTTCGAGGATATTGTCCATAGCGGCAGTGCTGACGCAATTATGCACTACGTGGAAGCACTGCCAATATGGACAACATCCTTGAAGCCATAATGAGGGACCAGTGGGCCGCTCACAGTCCTGAGCCCTGGTTGTACCGCTTCCGCAGCACAGATGAGTGGCGCCTTGTTCTTAGAAAGGGGAACGTAAGGACACTAAAAAAAAGCATTGGCAAGGTCATTAGATCTTGCCTACGTGAGATCTTTTGGCTTTGTGATTGTTTTTTTTAAGTCCTATTGTACAGTAGCAAGGCTGCTGTGCAGCACAGTTGAAAGTTGTTTTTTTAAAGCGCTAGGACGGGCCAGTATTGACCTTTTCATAGTACTTTTTTTACTTTCAACCATGCTGCACAGCACCCGCTCTACTGTACAACTTGGCAAAAAATATGACAAAGCCATATAGCTCTGTTATTTGGCTTGGTAGATATTTTTTAAGCCATGTTGTACAGCATCACAACTAATGTGCAACGTGCTTGAAAGTAAAAATGGAAAAAGGCCCCATGATGTGGCCATCATTGAGCAGGTCACAGCACTTTATGTACTTGTAAGCTTGCTTCATAGAATCTGTGCTGCTGAACAGCATGGCTAAAAAAACATTGACAAAGGCGAGACCTATTGGTTTTGCCAATGCTTGTTTTTAGTTTTTATCTGGAACCGTCAAACCAGTTCCTTTCCCAGCGTTTGCATTTTTCCGTAGCCTCTTCCTTGATGTACAGGGTGCGCCAGGGTGCGCCTGTCTCCTGGATACAGCGCGCCGCCGCTGCTCTCCTGCTCACATCGCATGGCCGCTCGTACTTCTGAGTCCTTGGAGACGGGAGAGTCTGCGTGTGACTCAGATGTCAATCTTAAGAATGTCCCCTCTTCCCTATATCACGTTTCCATCAGAAGCAAGGAAGGTACATACTGTTCCTCTCGCATGCCCGTCCCTCCAGAACCACTTTTCATTTCGATCTCATAGGTTCAAAAGCAATTTGGTGGATTATGATTTCGACTTAATGAAAGTACAGACGAGCATGAGCGATGCACCCAGCTGCCTGCCCACGCAAAAAGAACGATGTACCATAGCAGACACCGGCAAGATGAAGCCTGCCTGTCTTTAAAGTCGTGTCCCTTTGTTTGTAGCTGTTTTATTTGCTAAAAATACGTGGAAGAGGCAATCTCATATCCAGACAATGCTAAAATAATGTTTAAAGTTGACAGACCCTTACTGCCCGAGTCACCAAACATTCTGTGCAGCTGCGTGTCAACTGCGGCCCACTAATATTTGAATTTGTATTCAGAATTTCAAAATAATGATTAGCAAAATTTGGATTTGCTGATATTTCAGAGTGCAAATTTCGTTTAGTACTTGAATAAATCCTCTGAAATGTGTGATATTCACAAACATGTAGACAGGAAATTGTCACCCTTGGAATACCCTTATGTGTAATCCTATAAAGAGTGGGAGAAATTACGTTTCAAGATATATATGTACATTTCAAGGGAGTGTAAGTATATAGGGTTCTCTCCTGGAAAATGTTTCCAAATAGATTAAGAAAGTGAAAGTTATACATGCTGTTGGAAAGTAGTATCTGCTTCTTATGGTTACCCCCACTTTTTTTGCTGACGTCACACTGTTTTTGGCCTAGTCTGACTGGGATCCTGCTATCCAGGACCTCAGTCTATCGGCTTTCTCCTGTAAATTGATATGCATGTACTTTATGTACACTCCAGATTGGATTCTGGGGTACCCTTATCAGTCCCTAGTATATGGTACCCCAGAGGCCTCCCATGGGCTGAAGCATGTATTGTGCCACCCTTGAGAGGCCATTCAAATTGACACGACCAGCCTGCTACAGCAGACTGTGTAAGCTGGTGCTTGCACCACTTACTTAAGATATAGGGTCACTATATCTATCTAAATCACTACACTTAAATACATATCAGTCACCCCTATGGCAGGCCTTAACAATCCTGAAGGCAGGGTGCTGGGTTTTACGTGAGAGGGTGCCCCTGCATGAGCAGAGCCCCTCTGCAGCCTTCGGAGACCATTCTCCGGGGTTGTCTGTGATGCAGCCAGACATATATGTTTTAGTGCATTAAAACCTCGCGGTAAATGCTAACTTTAAAACCGCTGGTTAGGAACATTTTGTGTTTGGTATCAAACACCTTGGAATCATACCTCCCCGCCAGTAAATGGGTATGATTCCACCCTTCTGAAGGGACATATGTGGATCACCGGTATACCCGGTACTAGTTTTCTCGACCTGGGCAGCACAAAATGGATGTTGCTCTCCTGCTGCTGAGCCAAGGTTGCGCAGAGGAAGGCATGACAATAGACATCCTGTCACAGGGAGGTGTAACCACCTCCCAGGCAGGATTTAGTGTATTGGGGCTGGGTGGGTGCACTCATAGAGTGACAGAAAGTCTGCACTGGGGGCATATTTGGTGTCCCTGTGCATAATCAAGCTCAAACCAGTTCCAGGAGCCATTTGCTCCTGCTCTGGCGCGAAACTGGACAAAGGACAGGGGTGTAGCCACCCCTCTGCCCTGCCCTGCCCCTCCCCTAGGAGGGTCCACAGAATCTTTCCAACCCCTTCCCATGGGTATAAAGTGGGTTACCTGACTACAGGACTTTAGATTTTACCTGGACAAGATTCTGATAAGAAGAAACCAAGTACTTCGACTCCCTGCACGACGCTGGACGACTGAAGAATCTCCCTTGGAGTAAAGGAGTTACACCCCTGCAAAAGCAGGCACCCTAACACATCTGACCGGTTTGCTTCTCCCAAGCTCCTGAGGACTCCGAAGATTTCAGCAAACCAGGAGGTGGGTTCCCGAAGGTCTCTGTGGTCGATCTGTCCTCTCAGCGATTCTGAGACCAGTATCCCTTGTGGGGACAGTGCAACCCGAAACCCTGTGCACCGCGTACTTTTGCAAGTGCATGTGCTTTGTGACGATTCCTGAGCCTGTGCTTTGGACTCCATGCAGTCCCGACCCCAAGCAGTATTTGCACCAAAGATTTCCGGCCTTCACTCCACGAGTGTCCTGTGGGCTGGTGCTTTGCTGACTTGCTTGAGATCTCCTCACGATCCCTGGTCTGTTGGCCTGTGGGTCCCAGCGAGGGTCATCTTGCTAATTTTTGGGCTTACCTGGGTGCTCCAGACGTGCCCTGACTCTCCATTGCTTGGAGAGTCCTCTGGACCTTGCTGGTCCACACCATAACCCGTTTCCTCTGACCGCGTGGGTTGCAGTTGCCAAGGCTTGTTGGTGCTCCAGCCGGACATCGACCCCTCAGCTCTCGACATCCTTCATGGGACAGCTCACCTCCCGACTTTGGTCATCCTCGATGTCTCCTGGTCCTTGTGGATGCAGAGTCAAGCAACCCGTCTTCATCCCTGAAGCACTCAACATCAGTGGGCATTCGATTACCGAGCCCCTGGTCACCTGAAGTGACCCAGACTCTGTCCCCTCTGCTTTCAGGTTCTTCTCACCTCGAATCCAGGCTTGGATTCCACCGGACACTCTTCGCCCTCCTGGCAGCTGGAATTCTTTGCAGCTCTCCATTGAAAACGATGAAGGTTTCCGACACCACTTGACCCCTATGCACCCGGCTTTTCTAGGATAGGTAACATGGGTACCTTGGTACTCACTGGTGGGTTGAACTTAGAACCTCCTAAGTTCCAATGGGTTTGCTCGAAGTCCTCTTAGAAGTGTCCTTAACTTCTAATTTTCCAACCACGACTTTCCCATAGAGTTGAACGGAGCACACGTCTGTGTTTCCTCACTGCACCGTCCTCCGTGGGCTCCCTGTGTCACTCCCCTGGGTTGTTCCTTGGGATCCCAGCGATTCTACGTGCTCTAGGGTCTGTGTCTATTGAAGTCGTTGTTGTTATACCATTTGTTTAGTATATGGTTCGGTCTCCCCCTGAAGCCCGCTGTGTATTTCGCTATTTACAAATGTTCTATTGATTTAGTATTGTGTGCTTTATGCCCCAGTCCTGTGTAGGGACTAGTAGAGAGTGTTATATTAATAAATACATATTTTTATATAAACACTGTGTGGCTCTCCTTTCATTTAATCATTTAGGAGGTGATATTCTGGTAATGTTTTACATTCCTTCAAGATTAAGCCTGAAGGCTGCTCTCCATAGCTACCACTAGGATAGCTTTCAATAAGGTTATCTTTGACCTCAGACATCATAAGGGTCATGTGGCCTGGTACAAGGTGCCCACTTTAACTAGTGGACAGCATATACCAACCCACCTCCTCACACATGCTAAATACTACACATGTTCAGTGTACAGACATCTAAGGACTGACTGCTCTGTAATAAATATGTGGCAGTAAAAGTGATCTTGAAAAACTATGTGTAGATTTCCATAAGTAATCACTGGGATTTCGGTAAATCATGTACAATTTTGAAAACTATGCAAATCAAAGGAGAAAACCTACGATTGATGAATTTCCAATGTTTAAATGATTCTGTTGTGTCTACGTAGCCCCTTAGAGGCTAATACAGATGACATACAGCACAATGGGCTACACTTTGTATTGGATGCAAAAACCGCAAATAGTGAGCTAGCCATTTGAATATGAAAACTTAAGTGGCAAAAGAGGCTAAAATGCCCCAAGACATTATATCACAAACAATTGCAGTTTTGTACTCATTTTGGTTCACATCATTCTTTGAAGTAGCCCAGGGCTGGACTAGCCATAGCGAGCACCAGGTGGTTCCCCGGTGAGTCGCCAGGGTAGGGGGGAGCGGCCGTTTTTGACCCCTGGGGGCCGTTTTTGTTACCTGGGGCCGGTTTTGAATATCGCCCCACTGTAACAATAGCAACTGCAGTGTTTTTCAAGGCACATGCTCTCACTCCTCAAGGCGGCCGTCCCGACTCAATTGCCAGGGCCGGTTTGGGTTCCCAGTCCAGCCAGGGTGAGGGCCAAATATTTGAGTCTCATAAACCTGTAAAATTAGAGATGTGACACACCCCCGGCCCCGCTTCTCAATAGAAACACTAAATTAGTGCTGCTAACGGAGGATACCCAAATGCCCATTACTAGCTTGTGAAAGGAGTAGGGGGATGGTTACTAGTTTGGCGGTCCATCGGAAAGCCAAACTTGGGTGGCATGTCGAGAAACGCCGCACTGGTGGTCCCACCGCTGCATTACGAGTGCGGCAGTCCCACTGCTACAGGACCGCTGCAACTGCTGGGAAGCTGTGATCCCTCGGCTGTGGTGCCGTGGTCTGGCCCAGCAATAGTGCCACTGGCAAGCATATTATGAGTTTTTTCGCAGCCACAGTTTTCATGGCGGTGAACCCACCACAAAAACTGTGGCAGTGAGGAAACTAATAGGCCAGGAGATGCATGTGCCCCCCTGTCTGCATGCACCCCCCCCAGTTCCTGCATGGCATGAACATCACAGTCCATGCCATTCAGGAACGGGCTTTGGCTCTCCCATTGCAATGCCTTTCTAACAGGCCCCGCCGTGAGACTGCCAAGCACCGCCTGCCAGCCCACAAATTTACTTGCATACTGATGGGCGGACGAGTTTGCCAGCGTGGGAGCTGGCCGGTGGTGTGACGGCCTGCTACCACGGTGCCCAAACCCGTTATCAGGCCCTAAGCCTGTGCCAAATGTACTGTTAAAACTGCAAGTCTTAAATCTAGAGGAAAGTAATGGCATGCAAAAGTGGGGCAAAGTACAATCATCGTCCTTTTTTAATGCAAGACACAAACCTTGTCTGAGACATTCTCTTTGCTTGGACAGGATCGAGTAAACATTCTGCAACAAGTGCTTTGCATTTTGAGACTTTGGTAACTCTTCCTTTTGTAGTTCTCCCTTCTAATCACTCATACCTACTCAAACAGACTGTTTGAGGCAGAACTTGGGATTCCATAAATTTCAATAGATTTTGGCACTTTCTTCCTTTCTGTAGCACTAACACCAAATTTGTGGTTTGTAGGAGCAATTTGATGCCCCACAGCTGGCGGCTCAATAGGGTGGGTCAAAGAATTGCATTGTCAAGGAAAAGGGCCATGTTATTTGGGAACCAACTGTAGATTCCATACATAGTGTTAGCTTTCCAACAAAGTGTCAATCTGTGGATACCGAATTGTCAAGTGCGATGTCTTGTAGATGTTTTGTAGATGTTGATATAGGTCCACATAGAACATCTTTAGTTCATTTGTCATGTCCTTCAAAATAATTTAGAATGGCAATGAATCTATTACGTCTGGCAAACGCCAAGTATAATATAACATCATATGCAATTCTAACGTTCACAAATATATTAATATTACATAAGCTGCTGATGAAGATTGCTAGATCAATTCAGCCTGCCTACTATAATAGGTTTTTCTTTACTGTCACATTAACATTACAAGCCTCCTTCTGCAGAGGCATTTTCTTAACTCTGTAAAATATTTTTACATCAGCCAGGACTGCCCTGAAGGTATCACACTTGAGAACATCGCCACTTGGCAGCCCTAAATATTTATAGCACCTCTTAAAAGAAGGCTTGTAAGAAATGCAGAGAAGCAGTTGGAAGGACTCTTTGGGGATTAGACTTCAGGTATAAAAGCAGGTATACTATTAAATAGGTGTAAGGTAGGAGGTTGATATTTCTGCATGTTACTAATTTGTGGAGTGGAGTGGAGTACCTACATATTTTCTAATATTGAGGGGGACTTGAGTGAATACACTGCATTCAAGCATTTTTTCTACAACAATATTTCAAGATAACAAAGTCTTGCTTTAACAAACGTTTAGACCAACTACATTACCAAGATAGTGAGTGCAGGAGATGTGAAAATGTGAGAAAGTGAATGTCAAATAATCAGTGAACATGTGCAAGAGTAGCAGTAACATTTAAACTGAGCAAGGTTGACAGAGTCATACTAAACAGAAAAAGACCACTGTTTTCACGGTCTATCAGAAGTTCATTGTACACACTGACAATGTGTAGAATATTACAATATGTCGAATAATACAATGTGTAGAATATTCCTCCTTTCAATGAAGTAGGCTTTGTTTCATAAACAATGCTACAGTTTTTTTGTATTTCCAAAAGTTAGGGAAACACTGGAAAACACCTCTGGAATGTGCAAATATAAATATTCAAAAGAGGAAATCCTAATAATAACCTGATTTATTAAGAAGACAATGCTTGTCTTTTCAACTTAGAAGTGGCTGCCTTCTTTCTCGAGTTGGCTAAAATTGTGGAGGAGGGTGTCGGATGTAAGAATATAGGCCTTTTAGATGTGTATTCCCAAGCTTCAGCAGGTATCGATCCTAATGGTATCAGGGCTTTACTGAACCCCTTCACAGGGACTGAAATATTGTTCCTTCTATCAGCTTCTGTGTCCGCTTTTCCTTACACAACAGTTTGCAGGCAGCCAAAGTTTACTCTTTCAAAGTCTTAAAGCTGAAAACATGTTTTCTTTTTCTAAGCAAGGTACTCATACTTTGTGTTCTTCCTAGCAAGTGTATTTTCATGCTTCCAAGCACTTACTATTGTCATAAAAAGACTGTACATCCTAAGAAAATCCAGGATTTAAGGACATTATTGAGGAAGCAAATAAAAAGTGAAGCTTATTTTTCCATAGTGGCTACACAGCCATAACAGCTTCCAAATTGATGTATTCTCTCTGTAACATTGTGTTGTCTGCAATTGACACCAAACAGAATGACATGTCCTCTTTGCAACATGAAACATGAGCAATCACAGCTTAGGTCTATTATGCTACTAAGTTGGACCCTACAGACGCTGCGCACTGGTCGTGTTCCATGACAACACGTAAATACCACTGGTTTATTTTTTACCATACAAGTTAACAAAAGAACAGATGTGACATACACTATGTTACACATAGAAAAGTTAGAAGAATTGCCATTTACTGTTGCCGAGGTACCATCAGCAGATTGGATAATACACAGATTTATTTTCTCTGCCAGTTTCAACTTTTCACTGCAAATACTGCTTGCAACACCATCAAGGTAGATATGAAGTGCTAGGAGAAGGGTTTGTACATGAGGCATGGTTCCTACCTTTCCCTTATCATTGTAGGAATGGTGCAACTGAGGTTTTTCTTAGCGGTACAGACTGCAAGAGTACTTTAGGCCATTCTCTAGTTTGCAGGGAGGTTACACTCCATGGGGCGTGTGATACATCAGAGGCAACATTTTCATGTTATCTGAATGGTTCCCCGGCTGCTGTGATTTGTCTGCCATTCAGATTGCTCTCCAATGGGAGTTATTTGATGCTGAATAGTCAACGTTGCTGTGGAATGAAACCGGAAATGCCATATCTGGTGACGGTTTCTGCGGTCATGACCTGTTGTACTCAAGTGCTATTTCCGTCTGCCCATACAGATAGGGATTAGACAATTTGGCTTTTCGAAATTCAATTTCAGATGTGAACTTTGATGCTTTAAGCAGACTGAAAGCCTTATTGTTTCAGAAGGAAGTGGCCTTAACATCTGCATGAGAGATGTTTGATCTTCAAGTTGCAAGGTCTTCCTCTGAGATACAGTTGCTACTTCGCACCAATCTCTCACACCATTTTGGGAAGCTAGTGCACCACATTTTTAACGTTTTCAGTTCTGCAGGGGTAGTGCACTTTTTTAAAAACAATTGGCTCCGAGTTGGTTAGTACATTCCAGACGGTCTTCTGAGTTATTCTATCTTTCATACACTCCATGCTGGGAAGTATTTTTGGAGGCTTACTGCTTGTCCTATTCCTAGTTGTTGAGATACTGATTGTATTCTATTTGCTCCACAATGGGTATTCCCCCATGCGGCCAAATGGGGATGGCACTACTACATGTGCTACTGTGTCGTGAGAGAATGATGCAATCCTTTGATGCACCCTTACTTTAAGAACTGAATGACAACTGGTTCTTGTCCTTTTGGCTTGTCTGGCTACACTTCGTGCGACCCATATTCCGCTGTCAACTGTGCACCTTTGAATGTGCCCTGGATATTTGCTTGGGGAGGCAACCAGTTCAATCTATGGAAACTGCACTGCTGGTAGGTCCCCTGAAGATTAACTTCTACAGATGCCCTGCACGATTGTTGTTACTTCAAAACGCATATTATGAGCTTTCCCGGGATAATTCAGCTTCTGGTGACTTGGATCCTGGCTCGTCCTCTGCGGATGCACTACTGGGCATCACAACTTCAGCAGCTGCTGAGGTGTGTTGAAGCCTGGTTTTTACCACACAATTTATCAAGGAAGCGTATTATCTGAAATAACAAGACTCAAAATGCAGGAATTGAGTCAGGAGTGACACTATTTATTCAAACAATCTAGACAATAAATGTCAGACTCATCATTAATCAAAAATAACACCATGCAATCTAGCAAGTAACAAGTGTCAAAGACACATCGCAGATCAAGAGTAAAAACATGCAATCTGGTAAGTTTAAAATCACGTCAATCCAAAGGAAAAAAGAGAGAGAGAGAAAATGAACATCAAAGTACAATAAGCATTACAACCATAAATCAAGAGCTAAATCAATTGGTTAACTGGGAACACAATCGGCTTGAAAAATACACTGCACGAGGTGGTCAATGAATGGGCGACGAGCAGCCCTTTTATACTTTTTTAATGAGGAACCGTTGACACCAAGATCTAACTTTGGCAGGTGTTTGACCACAGAACAAATTGAACATTTTATCAAAACACTTTGCGTCACCTCTCTGAAGCTTTAAGTTGGAAGATCCTTATCTAGTACAGAGGCATAGAAAGGTTATTGTCACTTTAAGGCATGTGGCTGTCGTAGGTTCAAAAGCAAGCAAAACATCAGGTGAGAAGGTACATAAAGTTACAGTTAGCCCCCACCCCTACTCTTACTCTATCTCGTTCTTCTATTTTTTTTTTTTTTTTTTAAACAGACTTTATTGGATCACAAAACAGAATACAGTCAATCCCTTTCCCCATTACTCCGCCCTCCAGCCAATTCAGAGCGTAGAGCAGTGACCAGTCCACCAAACTGATCATAACTGTACAGCATTCACCCCATCAACAGCTATGCTATGAGGTAGTCCATCCACAGGATTAATCCACAGCGAGTGTGCGATATAACCAATATCCCCCCGCCCCATCCCCCAACAAACCCCCCCACCCTAATCACCCACCCAAGCATGTCGCCATATCTATCATAATTACATGCGTATCAAAGCCTCCCCCATCTCGTTCTTCTAGATGACAGATGCATCCTGTTATTGCTACATCTTCGTGATGTTCAGAAAGATGTGCACACCTAGGACAGTGGTGGAGAGTGGGGGGCCTGGTGACTTGTTTATCAGAAAAGAGGGGAACTGAGGTTTTTGGCCTTCGCAGGAGAGATAGCTGTAATCTTTTTAGATAGGCATAAGGCCTCCCGTTTCAGTGAATGTGTGAGGCAGTATGGACAATTTAGCACACCCTTACCTGTTGACTAACAGGGACAGTCAGGGCTCTCATGCTTCAGGTGCGGAAAGCAATAGCTGAGGCATTATATGGTAAAACAAGACTCTGCTTCATGTGGTTGGATTTGAACATGTTTGTTCCCTGGGGCTGATGAGAGGGGTGCAAACAGGGCAAACGTCTGCGGAAGCTGGAAACAGGAAGGTATTGTCTACTCCTCTGAACATTTAAGCAAACTGGCAGTTTTGAGCAGTAGATTTTTTTTTTTAATTCAGCCGTGGTTTTATTTGCTAAATTGCTTATAGAACGAAGCCTTATTACTCCTCTTTTTTCTATTGTATTTCTATTACAATTTGGCTCTCTTAATGCTTTTATTTATTGAAGAAGCACAATAATTTTTATGATTGTTGGTTTTTATTAAAAATCTGTATTTTTTGGGGGCGTGGCCAAGATGGCGAGCTAACCAGATGTGGACTCCAGAGGCTCCCCACTTAGCAGGCGATGTTGAGCTTCATAGTCCCCAAACTGGCGTACGATTGCCTCCGGAGTGGTTGTGGTGACCGCGGCGGTGTCTGAGAGGGTTACGGGCGGCTCGTCTGGCCGCGAGTCCGTCGATTTCACCCAGGTCCAGTCTCCAGTAATGGCGCCCACTCGATCCAGCCGTTGGAGAGCGACCTCCTGATTCCGCTCAGCGTGCCCATCGACGATCATCCAGTGACCCGGGGCTGTCCTCGTGTGCACCAGAGAGCCACAGAGCCACAGGCGGTGGCGGAGAGGCGATGTGGTGACGGCTTGCTGGGTGGAAGCGCTCAGGACACGGAGCGGCCTGAAGTTCCTTGCGTCCTTTCTAAGGCTGGTGAACTGGCAGAGACGCGGCGCGGGACGCGCCCGAATTGAATCTGGGGGCGCGGTGGGGCAGCCTGCCTCGCTGTTCCTAGAGTGGAGGCTCTGTGGGCGATCTGCCGGCGTCCCTGAGGCGGCCATCGAGCGCACCCCGAGGCATCAGTGGCGGCGGAGAGGCAGCGTGGTGACAGCCGCCGGGTTAGAGCGCCCAAGACCCGGGGCTGCCGGGAGTTCCTCGCTTCCCGCTGCGGGCCGCAGCTGGAGTGGTGGGGACACGGTGCGGGACGCGCCTGAGCTGATCTGCGGAGTCTACCCCCAGGGGATGCGCGCCGGCCCGCTGCCGAGGACTGGGGCGCGCCAGGGAACTGCAGGACGGATCGCCCGCCATTGTTGAAATAGGAGGTCGAGGTTTGCGATCATCGCTCATCTAGTAGGCGACGGGTGAGGCCCGCAGAGGAGGGTGCTAGCAGCGGTGGGCCGCGTGGTCGCGCCCCTAGGCAGTGGGACACTGTGGCGGAGGGGGGCCCCTCCTCCCGCTAGCTGCTTCTGCTACCGCCCGACTGGAGCCTCAATTTGGACGTTTCCAGAGCCCTGTGGCCTGGGATACGGGGACGTGCAGGCCGGGCACTTTCGTTGCTACCCAGCGGAGTCTCTGTTGCCTTGTGGCGGGTGGGGGCCCGCGCGGGGCCTGCTGTGGAGCTCATGAGGTGACTGGGCCCCCCCCTACGTGATTGACTGAGTGCGGAGGCCACTGGGAGGTTTGGGAGTTTCTCCGGGCCTTCTCCCATGCGATAGTGCTCCTGGCTGGCGCTGGTGCTGGACATTAACTTCTTCATTGGCCTAAGGGAGAGGCAAGCTTATTCATTTCGGCCTAAGGTCCACGTTTTTTGGCGCAGTCCTCGGTGACCCATAGCCTCGACGCGCAAAAGGGGAGACCGAATGCTGACGGACATGCTTCTCAAGGGCCCTAGCAGGGGCGGTGGGGGGCCTTCTTCCCCCGCCCCTTCACTACCAGAGCCAAACCAGGGAGACGGGGAGATGCCGATCACACGAGCATTTTTGGAGACTCTCTTTATCTCCCTCCGGGAAGACTTCCAATCGCTCAAGCAGGAGGTGGCTGGGGAGGTGAAGTAGCTTCGTCGCGAGGTGGACGGACTGGGGGAGCGGGTGGCCGCCGTTGAGGAGCACGACCACGCCAGGAGTGAGGAATTAGAACTTCCAACAAGAGGTTCTCCGCCTCAGGGACCAGCAGGTGGACCTCCAAGCGCACACAAAAGACCTTGAGAATCGGTCGCGCCGCAACAACATACGAGTCCGGGGGGTCCCATCGGCTGCGGAAGGGACTTATATCACCCAATATCTGCAAGGCCTCTTCCTTGAGATCCTCGGAGTGGGGCCCGACTTTGAAATCCGCATCGATCGAGCGCACCGAGTGGGTCTGCCGTGGCGCACGTCTGCTCCCCCTCCGGATATGTTGGCCTTTCTACCTAACTTTCCCCTGAAAGAGAGGATCCTACGGGAGGCACGCAAAAACCAACCTCTTCAATACCAGGGCCACCCAGTGGTGCTTTTTCAGGATCTGTCCGCCATCACACTGCAAAAGCGGAGGGGTTTCCGGGAGGTCACCTCATTTCTGAGAGACAAAGGGATACTCTATGCCTGGGGTCACCCCTTCCGCTTGATATTCAAATGGAACGGGGCGCTGCACCAATTGAAGTCACTTCAGGAGGCTTGCACTTTGGGTCTTGAACCGGGCGGAGCAGAGGCCTCCCCTCCTCGCTCGCAAAAATTTACAGGAGATGGTTGGCATCGGGTAGGCCGCAGGCGCCGCCCCATAGCGGCACTGAAGCCGGGCCCGGCGGCGGTGTCACAGGAGCGATAGGCGGCCCTCCACGCGGTGCTTAGAGACACCTCCCCTACTGAATAGCTCTCATTACGTTGGGGACACACACGCATGATTTCTTCGCTGGCTGGGGGTGGGGGGGCGGGGAGCTGGAGTTGCTTGTGCACCGCGCGCACTTCGGTAACCTTTTTGCCAGCCTGCGGAGTCAGAAGTGGGTTTGGTCTATGGATTTCTGTGGGGAGAGTTTTGTTGAGGATAGGGTGGGGGGAGAAGAGGTTTGGGTTCGTCTTGTTGATAGGGGGGGTTGGGGGGTGGAGGGTTTGAGGGTCACGGGGGGCCTGGGAGCGGCTGGGGTGGGAACCGGTGTGCCACGTGGATGGGAGGTTTTGGGGAAAGGCAGCTTAGCAGCGGGCTCCCCTTAGGCGACCTTCCCACTCTCTGGGCGGGCTAATGACAGAGGCCGAGTTGAAAGTTATTACCCTCAATGTGAGAGGGCTCAATAATCCAGTTAAGCAGCGTGCTATAATATCATATTTAGAGAACTCCGGCGCCTCGATCTGCCTCCTGCAGGAGACTCACCTCTTGGCCAAGGATTGCGCTCCCGGGCGTTCCCTCAACAGCTTTACTCCTCCACCACTGATAAGAAAGCTGGGGTCGCTATCCATTTTGCTAAGCATTTCGCTGGTCAGGTGGGTGATAAAGTACCGGACCTTAAAGGTAGACTCCTCGCATACACCGTACGAGTGGGTAGTTTGACCATGACGATCGGGTCTCTTTATGCCCCCAACTCTGGTCAAGAACTTTTTCTCAAAGATGCTTTGTCAGAAATTTTACGATCCCAAAACCGTTATACTCTGGTGGGAGGTGATGCCAACCTAGTCATGGATGGGGAGGCCGACAGATCGGGCCGTTGTTTCGGCTCGATGGGAGCTCTCTCCCTGGAGTGGAAGGAGTGGCTGGCCCGGAGTGGGCTGGTTGATTTGTGGAGGGGGGCGCACCCTCACAGCACCCACTACACGTTTTAATTTGCATGTGCACCATACCTATGCCAGGCTGGACCACTTTATTGGCTCCTTGGAGGTCCAACCGCTCGTACGAGACATAGATATTATTCCGGCCGCCGTATCGGACCACGACGCAGTGGTAGTGTCTCTGGCAGTCCCCATGACTAAGACAGCGGGGGGCAGATGGCGCCTGCGGGAGACCCTCCTGCAGCGGTCTGGGGTGGCCCAACAGCTGCACAAACGAATTGCGGATTACCTGGCGCTTAACGATACACCGGACACACCATTAACAGCAGTTTGGGGGGCGCTAAAGGCGGTCGTCCGAGGGGAACTCATTGCCATTTTGGCGGCGGAAGCCAAAGAACGTAGGGAGAAGTGGGATTCCTTGACTGCTCAGGTCGTTGAACTTGAGCGGGTGCACAGCCATACCGGGGCTCCAAGGGTGTGGAAGCAACTGAAGACCGCCAGGGCACAATTAGCTGGCCTCGATATATATATAGAGCTGAATATGCCACTTTGCGGCTACGGCATTCATATTATGGGGGGGGGGCAATAAATCGGGACGCCTTCTTGCCAGTGCACTGCGCGCTCGGGTACAGCGATCGAAGATTACAACTCTTTATAACGCCCAAGGAGAGCAACTGGTCGGTGATGACCAAATTGCTGAAGCCTTTAGAGTCTTTTACGCCTCGCTGTACAGCACTGATCGCTCTCTTGACCCTCATGGGGAGGCGTACCTGAGGGGGGCGGCAACGACGGTGCTTAGCGCGGATGCGCCAATCAGAATAGAGGAGGTGGTGGGAGCGATTTCTCGCCTCAAGCCTTTGAAGTCGCCCGGGCCGGATGGCTTCTCCGCGGGATTTTATAAAACTTTCTGTACGGGTATTGCACCTCTTTTGACGCGCCTCTTCACCTCATTCCAGGGGCCTGGCTCGATCCCTCCTGATATGTTGGCAGCCGACGTCATTGTATTGCCCAAACCGGGTAAGGACTCTACCCGATGCGCCGCGTATAGGCCTATTTCTCTCCTTAATCTGGACCTCAAAATATTCACGGGGGTGCTTGCCTCCAGACTTGGCCCACGACTACCTGGTATTATCAAGCCGGACCAATCTGGCTTCATCCCCGGAAGATAATGCAGCGATGCAGCGACAATACCAAACGTCTGCTGCACCTTATAGATAAAGCTCACTTCCAGGGGTTGGATGCCATGCTTTTGTCTATAGATGCCGAGAAGGCGTTTGACCGGGTGGACTGGGGCTTTCTGGATCAAACGCTATCCCACTTTGGGATCGTGAATCGGTTCCGTGCATGGGTGGCCAGCTGCTACGACACGCCTAGAGCGACGATCCGTGCCAATGGTATTAACTCTAAGCCCTTTGACATCTGGAGGGGCACGCGACAGGGGTGCCCGTTGTCGCCTCTTCTTTTTGCGTTGTACGTCGAACCCTTGGCACAACGGATTCGTGACAACCCTGACATTACCGGCGTCACCTTCGGGGGGGAACAACACTCTATTAGCTTATACGCGGATGATATTCTGGTGGCGCTGGAGCATCCGGAAAGGTCTGTGCCTGCCTTCTTGCGGGAACTGGAGGCATTTGGGAGGGTTTCTGGGTTTAAAACGAACCGAGCGTAATCCATGCTCCTCCCCTTGGGCAGCAACATACATGCAGCCTGCGACACGCTCGCTGGATATGGGGGTCTGCAGCTCCGGGACTCCTTCCCGTACTTGGGGATAGTCCTTACCCCCTCTACCGAGCGGACAGTCCATTTGAACTACACGAATATCGCTTCCCAGGTTCAGGGTGACCTCAGGCGCTGGCAAAGGCAATCCCTCTCTTTGCTCGGGCGTGTCGCTGCTGTGAAGATGTCCATACTACCCAAACTTCTATATATCTTCCAGACCATCCCGGTGCTTCCCCCTTTGGGCACCATACAAAAACTACAAGATGCCGTGCATCACCTCATTTGGGCTGGGAAATGGCCGCGGCTGCGCAGAGACCTCCCCTACCGGCCTCCGGACGAGGGTGGCCTAGGGATTCCGAACTTAGTACACTACTATAAGGCTGCGCAATTGCGGTACCTGGTGGAGTGGAGCCGACAAGAGTCGGAAAAGCGATGGTTATTCCAAGATAGGGCAATGGTGCAAACATCGCTTTGGAAGTTACCCTTTCTAAGGCGCCCTGATCGGCCGGCCTACCTACAGATATCCCCCATCACTCGTACGGTGTTGCGAGTGTGGGACACTGTCGCAGTTCGGAGGGGTCTCACCACTTTTCCTTCCCCGCTTACCCCCCTATTCTAAAACCCTGAGTTCGCCCCGGGATTGGAGATAGGGGCCTTTCAGCAATGGCGGTCACCCTCGTGTCGCTCCGCAGGCCATCTGTTTGGCCTTGAGGGCTTCATTCAGTTTAGTGAGCTGTCCCAATACCATGGCATCACGGCTCCGCTCCGATATCAATATTTTCAACTTCGGCATTGGTTGACCCAGCCTGCAATCCGCCCTTTGAAAAATGGCTTCTTACTAGAGATTCGGACCGGAAATTGATCACTGACCTGTATAAGCTGATATGCCCGCCGGTCGCTGCGCGGGCCGTCGCCGGTCAACAGCGCTGGGAACGGGAACTGGGGAGAAGCCTTTCCGCGAAAGATTGGCAAGCGATATATTATAGGGCCTACCATACCGCCAGGAACACCGCTAGCAAAGAAACCGCAGTGAAGGTGGTTACCTACTGGTATCTGACGCCGGTTAGGTTACATAAAAGCAATCCTAGTCGCAGTTCTGCATGCTGGAGGGGTTGCGGAGAGGAGGGCACTCTGACCCATTTATTGTGGGAGTGTAGGGAGGTGACAGATTACTGGTCAGCAGTTCTCAATGACGTCGATCATCATTTTTACACCGCAATTCCCCATTTCCCGGCCTATACTATCCTAGGGCTGCCCAATGCGCTTACTTTCCCCTTGAAGTCACTCCGTGGACGTCAGATGGGCCTGGCCCTGGGTGCAGCGGTACAGCACATTATCTCGCTCTGGAGAATGCGAACTCGACCAACCCACACGGGCTGGCTGCACAGGTTATGGTATACAGTGGGAATGGAGCGCATACAAGCAACCCTCACGCAATCCACGGCATCCTTTCACACTCCTGTCAACAGAATTGAACAAAGTCACTTGTCCCAAATATCTCCGTCTTTTGCGCCTTACCGATAATCTACCCTTCAGTGCCACTCCTGACACTCGATAGACAGCGGTGCTCTCAGGGGAAGGCCTTAGGTGATAGGACGCGGCACACCGGTTGGGGTGGGGGGGGTGCTCCCAGGGAAGGGGGGGATGTGGTTGGGGTGGTTGGTTGGCGGGGATGGGGCTTGAACATGGGAACCTTGACCCCACTTGCACCCAGGACATTTGGGACCTTATTGACGTCTTACTACGGCTTGTGGTGGTGGGGGCGGGGGGCTCCTGGGATTCCTCCGCATTGTATTGCTGTGATTTCCATGTCCTTGTTTTGTTGTCAATTTAAACTTAATAAAACAAAATAAAACAAAATAAAAAAAATCTGTATTTTTAGCAGAGGTTTTAGAAAGCTTTTTAGTCACCTCACGCCCAAGGAGTGAGTGTTATGTGGTCACATTAGGCCCAGGCAGGAACACCATTTTACATGTTCATATTCAAAGTTGACATCTTTTCTTGAACGTTTACATTTGGTTGCGTGCTTGTATGGATACTGTTCCCTGAAATAACATTGCTTACATTACACATCTTCGTAAGCATATTATCAGAGACTTTGAACAATGTTATTGGTTGTTATTGTCAGGATAGAATCAATAATGACAGCCTAACTGGGACATTGGCATTGCAACATGGGCAAAGTGTATTATATAAACAACATCACTCCTTTCTTTAGTTAGAGGAGCATTTTGCTTACACTGTAGTCACCGGCGGACGATAGCCTGGTCACTGTTCCATCTTCTGCTGACTCTGGACATGTTAACTCTCTGCCAGCACTTATTGTGCCGGAAATGTTTCGTTGTAAGCCCACTGCAAGAGTTGCCAAGGGGGTTAGTAAAGTGGATGTGCTCGAGGGTTCGATTGTTGGGGATAGCTCTCCATTGTTTGCACCAGCTGATACTCAGAGCAGTGCTCCTGCTGTTCCTTGCTTTAACAGGTTTTCTCCTTTGATGAATGAGCAGGTTGTTACCAATGGGGTTCCATCTGAACCTTTGTCGCATTCCCCCACAATCCCCTTAGGTAATTCTATCGACTTATCTGTTAATCCCTTATTAGATCTTATAAAAACGGTTAACTTGTTGAGAGATGAAGTCAGCGCATTGAAATTAGTGATAGAGTCTTTGACTAGCAAAGCAGGGTTGTGTTTTGTTGTCCCACGCCCCGCCTCTGGCATTATTATACCTAACCCCTCTCCTGCTCCAGAAAAACCCTTAGGAACACAGGCTGACAGGCCAGGACTTCTTAATCCTCGCTCTAAAGGTTATGTTACCTATAGTAATGCAGTTCAGGCGGACACGAACCATATTTTGGTTCGCTCATCAGTCAATACCAAATGTACTTTGCAGGACAGAACAAGTCGTACAAAGAGGCTGGGCGTGGGAAGTGACCCTGACACTTTTGACCAGGGGTGATCGTAATGTCCCACCCAAGGGCTACGCCGTTGATTGTTCCAACAAAATTTATATGACCAATGTTCCCAAACTGCCATCTAACGGCGGCACCGAGTCTCCCGAGTCGCTGACTAACAAGGCGATCCACTGGTTGAGACATGTGAGGGGCTGTCGTTCAGTCATTAGGGAGGATATCTCCAGAGCTATTAGACTTTCTTCATCCAGGGTCTCTGTTGATTGCATCGAACTAACTCTTAAAAGCAATTACCTCGCCGAAAATCTTCTTTCTCTTGAGTTTAGAACTTGTCCCCCAGAAGGTTCCTCCATCCAACTGCGAAGCTACCCCTCGCATGATCTAGGGGGGTCGAAGCGTGGCCTATGCAGCGATAGGGACGTAGATGGTTCATCCCTGGATATCAATGACTGACTATACAATGAGGGGGGTGCTGGTTTTTGGGACAGGGGTGAGAGGGTGAGGGACATTGAGAACCAGGAGTCCACTATGTCTGACCCTTGCATTGACCCCTATTCTATACCCGTCCACCAAGTGGCTATAACCTTGAGTAGCAGTCATTCTGTCTCTGCCCCGGAATCCTGTCAGGGGCTTGATCCATCCGCCAGTAGCCCTTTAGCAGATTCGCAACTTACCATCCCTGATTCTGCCGGTTTTCCTCTGGCTGGTGGCTCTCTTTGTTCTTGGAATATTGCTGGTTTAAATTCCAAGCTAGCTATTTTTGATTGGGTAGTTTTTATTAACTCAATGGACATTTGTATATTCCAGGAGACTTGGCTTCTTGAACCACGCTTTTGTATGGGCTACCTAAATTTTCACATCCCGGCAACCAAGGGATCCCATGGGCGTCCATCAATGGGTTTAACTATCTGGTTAAGAAGCGAATTGTGTTTGACCACCAAGCTTTTCCACACGGGAAGTAGAGACATTCAACTGTTGAGGTTAGATCTTGGATCACTGGGTATAATCGACATATATAATGAGTACGTAAGGGGTTCCAGAGGTGTAAAATCTTCGGTCATTGATGACCTACTTCGCCTGTTTGATCTTTATTCAGCTGACACCTTCATCATCGTTGCAGGTGACTTTAACGTATCATTTGAACCTCTTGTCGATAATAAGTGGGACCCACAGGATAGTAAAGAGTTATGTTGGGGTATCCCTCCCCTGGAGTTGTCCCCTATATCAAGATGGCCAGAAGTTGCCATTCAGATTAATTCCCTTTGTATGGAAAGGGGCCTGAGGGCTCTGAATGGTAGGATGCCAAGCGATCGTGAGGGTGCCTGCACATTTAACAACGGGCTGAGTAGGAGTCGAATTGATTATATTTTGGCTGATATGAAATTATGGCACTCCCTTGTTGATATGGAAATAGTGTCCCTTCCAGAGAGCGATCACAACCCTCTCTGTTTATTACATAAATGGTGGAAGGTAGACTGTGGTCCTGTTGAGGCCAGGGAGTTGTCCCCTCCCGCGGTGGTGTCATCTAACGACATGCGCCGTTTGAAATGGTCCGGACTTATGAGGAACCCTACCACCTTATCAAAAATTATAGAGGAGGTGGATGGTTCCATCATTGCTATTGAGTCAGTTTTTGCCTCTGCGGGGAACCTGAGGGATGTAACATCAGCGCACAATAGTTTATTTGCAAGTCTGAAATCCTATTTCCTCACAAAAGCGAGACCAGGACCAAGAGGCGTTAACCAACAAGCCTCTTGGTATAATAAAGAATGCAGGGAGGCAAGGCTATCGCTTGGGTCTGCCCTGAAGGGTGGCGATGTAAGCCTGGTTCGTCACAGAAGAATCATCTACAAGATCTGTGTCGCTAAGGCTAAACGCCAATGGGATGGTAAAAAGTGGGAGGACCTCCTCGAAGCAAGTCTTCGGAATGATAGTAAATTATTCTGGAGCATTGTAAAGTGGGGTTCTGGTGCGCAGCCCGAGTGTCCCCAAAACAATGTCTCGCAAGAGAAGTGGGTGGAGTATTTTAAACCGCAGTATGCTTCCCCTACTGATCTTTCTGATAGCTATGGGTCCCCCCAGTTGTTTAATCCAGAAGATAATTTTTCTATTTCTGAGGTGGATCTAGCATTGGTAGGAGTGGCGTCTGGCAAGGCTCCTGGCCCGGACGGTGTTCCTGTGGATGTCTTCCTGTATGACAAGCTAAAATGGGGGAGATATATACAGCTGATTGCTAATGCGATGGCACATGGTGCCCCTATTCCAAGCTCATGGAAAGCGGCGGAAATAATTCCGGTGTACAAAAAGGGAGACCGCTCGCTTCCTGAGAATTATCGGCCTATCAGCTTGATTGACGCTATCCAGAAGATTACTGGTAGACTGATCTTAAATCGTGTCCATATCTGGATTGCGTAAATAATATTTTATCCCCATTTCAAGCAGGATTCCGCCAGCACATTAGCACTGTTGACCAAGTCTTCCGTTTTATCCTCCCTTATTGGAAGACTGTGGTCTTGGGTAAGGGAAATTTGTATGCAGTGTTTGTGGACCTAAGGGCCGCCTTTGATTTAGTCCCTCGTTCGAAACTATGGCAGACTCTAAAAGATCTGGGGCTTCATGGCGGATTGTTGTCCTTAATCCAGAGGCTTCACGCAGATAATTCGGCTAGAATCAGATGGGGTGGCCAGGGCACGTTGACTGAGGATTTTCCGGTCCAGAGAGGTGTCAGGCAAGGTTGTGCAATGGCCCACACTTTATTTTCCCTATATATCAACGACATAGCGGATCGTCTTTTGAAAGCTCACGTTGATGCTCCCATTCTTGGCAACACTAAGGTCCCTATTCTAATGTTCGCTGACGACACGCTTCTAATTGCTAAAACACCTGGCGGACTTCAGCGTTCATTAAATATTTTTGAGTCCTTTTGTGTTGATCGTGGCCTGGAGGTCAATATTAAAAAAACTAAGCTTATGGTATTCAGGCCACATAAATCTTTTAGAAATCAATTTGTTTTGTTCAATAATCCACTAGAACAAGCCCAGGCTTTTAATTATCTTGGAGTCAATATCCAAAACAATTTTGCTTGGAAGCTACAGAGAGATCTGACTACTCTAAAACATAGGCAGCTTGCTGGAGTATTAGCTGCTGAATTTAAAAAGTCTCCTTCGAAGCCTATTAGACCTGTGTTACAGGTCTATAGTGCTAAAGCAGTGAGCTCGGCTCTTAATGGTGCGGAACTGTGGGGGTACGAGAACTTGTCTTCCTTAACCATCTCGGAAAACAAGTTCCTGCGTAGTATCACTTCTCTCCCGCAGAGCACACCTATAGTTCCCTTAAGGTATGACCTTGGGAAGAACTCTATAGCTGATGTAGCCAGGCTTCGACCTATCCTTTATTGGCGTCGCCTATGGACCACTCCGGCGTTGGCACAGTATGCAGAGGGTTTTCTTGATATAATGTCGCTGGTGGGCTCCCGGAAGATTGCTTGGCTCAATGAAACTAGAAAATCCCTTGAGGCTCTGGGGTTGAGCGATCTTTGGGAGAACCCTACGGTAGCTACTTTCCCATCTAAAGCTCTCTTGAAGGAGAAATATTGGGAGTTGATCAACACAAAGGTATTTCTTGCCACTAAACCCCTTTCGCTTTCTGACGAATTCATGAACATCAAATCTGTCCCTAGGCTAGAACATTTTTGGGATCTTGTAACCAAAGTTTTAGATAGGAAATTATTTTTCCAGATGCGGGTGGGAGCGTTGCCCTTAAATTCATTTGTAGCCCGGTGGGAACCTAAGAAAAGTAATTTATGCTCCTTCTGCAAATCCCAGGTGGAAACATTAGCGCATATGTTTTTTGTATGCCCTGCCTATTTGGCCCCGAGGCGTGTATGGTTGAAACCCGTTTGCCAACTATTGGGTACTGCAAAAACAACAATTGATGGACAGAATGCAGAACAATGTCATACATTCACCCCAGTACAGAGATCTGGGCCTAAATCCATCGTTTTTTTGCTCACCATGCCGTTCCAGTTTGAACCCAGCCATATGCAAATCAGTCTTGACCCTGTGCCTCATGGGAACAGTCCAGCCCGAACTGCCAAGCCAGGTCCTCCCTGGACTGGAAACAAGCATCCTAGGACCGGTTTCGGGGTTTCACCCCTCTTCAGCCAGGATAGCTTGATTCCAGTGGGATGGAGAGCAAGGGACCCACGTCTGGGCATACCCTTCCCACTCGGGGCGACAAATGCAAAAACAACAATTGATGGACAGAATGCAGAACAATGTCATACATTCACCCCAGTACAGAGATCTGGGCCTAAATCCATCGTTTTTTTGCTCACCATGCCATTCCAGTTTGAACCCAGCCATATGCAAATCAGTCTTGACCCTGTGCCTCATGGGAACAGTCCAGCCCGAACTGCCAAGCCAGGTCCTCCCTGGACTGGAAACAAGCATCCTAGGACCGGTTTCGGGGTTTCACCCCTCTTCAGCCAGGATAGCTTGATTCCAGTGGCATGGAGAGCAAGGGACCCACGTCTGGGCATACCCTTCCCACTCGGGGCGACAAATGCAAAAACAACAATTGATGGACAGAATGCAGAACAATGTCATACATTCACCCCAGTACAGAGATCTGGGCCTAAATCCATCGTTTTTTTGCTCACCATGCCGTTCCAGTTTGAACCCAGCCATATGCAAATCAGTCTTGACCCTGTGCCTCATGGGAACAGTCCAGCCCGAACTGCCAAGCCAGGTCCTCCCTGGACTGGAAACAAGCATCCTAGGACCGGTTTCGGGGTTTCACCCCTCTTCAGCCAGGATAGCTTGATTCCAGTGGCATGGAGAGCAAGGGACCCACGTCTGGGCATACCCTTCCCACTCGGGGCGACAAATGCAAAAACAACAATTGATGGACAGAATGCAGAACAATGTCATACATTCACCCCAGTACAGAGATCTGGGCCTAAATCCATCGTTTTTTTGCTCACCATGCCGTTCCAGTTTGAACCCAGCCATATGCAAATCAGTCTTGACCCTGTGCCTCATGGGAACAGTCCAACCCGAACTGCCAAGCCAGGTCCTCCCTGGACTGGAAACAAGCATCCTAGGACCGGTTTCGGGGTTTCACCCCTCTTCAGCCAGGATAGCTTGATTCCAGTGGCATGGAGAGCAAGGGACCCACGTCTGGGCATACCCTTCCCACTCGGGGCGACAATTGCAAAAACAACAATTGATGGACAGAATGCAGAACAATGTCATACATTCACCCCAGTACAGAGATCTGGGCCTAAATCCATCGTTTTTTTGCTCACCATGCCATTCCAGTTTGAACCCAGCCATATGCAAATCAGTCTTGACCCTGTGCCTCATGGGAACAGTCCAGCCCGAACTGCCAAGCCAGGTCCTCCCTGGACTGGAAACAAGCATCCTAGGACCGGTTTCGGGGTTTCACCCCTCTTCAGCCAGGATAGCTTGATTCCAGTGGCATGGAGAGCAAGGGACCCACGTCTGGGCATACCCTTCCCACTCGGGGCGACAAATGCAAAAACAACAATTGATGGACAGAATGCAGAACAATGTCATACATTCACCCCAGTACAGAGATCTGGGCCTAAATCCATCGTTTTTTTGCTCACCATGCCGTTCCAGTTTGAACCCAGCCATATGCAAATCAGTCTTGACCCTGTGCCTCATGGGAACAGTCCAGCCCGAACTGCCAAGCCAGGTCCTCCCTGGACTGGAAACAAGCATCCTAGGACCGGTTTCGGGGTTTCACCCCTCTTCAGCCAGGATAGCTTGATTCCAGTGGCATGGAGAGCAAGGGACCCACGTCTGGGCATACCCTTCCCACTCGGGGCGACAAATGCAAAAACAACAATTGATGGACAGAATGCAGAACAATGTCATACATTCACCCCAGTACAGAGATCTGGGCCTAAATCCATCGTTTTTTTGCTCACCATGCCGTTCCAGTTTGAACCCAGCCATGTGCAAATCAGTCTTGACCCTGTGCCTCATGGGAACAGTCCAGCCCGAACTGCCAAGCCAGGTGCTCCCTGGACTGGAAACAAGCATCCTAGGACCGGTTTCGGGGTTTCACCCCTCTTCAGCCAGGATAGCTTGATTCCAGTGGCATGGAGAGCAAGGGACCCACGTCTGGGCATACCCTTCCCACTCGGGCGACAAATGCAAAAACAACAATTGATGGACAGAATGCAGAACAATGTCATACATTCACCCCAGTACAGAGATCTGGGCCTAAATCCATCGTTTTTTTGCTCACCATGCCGTTCCAGTTTGAACCCAGCCATATGCAAATCAGTCTTGACCCTGTGCCTCATGGGAACAGTCCAGCCCGAACTGCCAAGCCAGGTCCTCCCTGGACTGGAAACAAGCATCCTAGGACCGGTTTCGGGGTTTCACCCCTCTATTGGGTACTAGACAGAGTGCTGAAGCAGGAAGACTTCTTCGCACCTGCACTGACCAGGTAATTGTTGTGGCTGTTGCTAAATTCCTGGGGTGGGCATGGATTATAAGAACCAAGAGTAACAGTTAGTAAAGTCAGATGTCCGGTATGTTACACCCAATGATTTTTTATCATATGCATTTTTAAAACTTGTAAATATTTTAAACAGTATCGTTTTTATATTGTCTTTCTGCTAAATTATTTGTGTATTCTGTACCTGTACTTGTTTTGTCTCGCTTTTATGACTTTTGTCGAATAAAGCTGTTTGGATTGGCTTACACTGTAGAGGTCCCATGCCAGAATTTCAGCCCAGCTGAATCCTGTTTACCTCCTGAGAAGGATGGTGCCCAGCTCTACTACAGGACGGGCTCCCAGATTAAACATACCCACAGGTAACTGGGGAGTTAGATCACCCTATAAGGATTTTGGCAGATTCACCGACCCTAGGCCCACTAGAATAGGGAGAGCTAGGCAGGAGCGCAAATACAATTGTACTTGTATGAAAGCATATAATCTATATAGCAGTGAAATGGTTGAATTGTTTGTTTTCTTTCCCATTCTTGTGATGCTGATTACTCTGTTTTGTTTCCTTCTATTGATTATTGCAGCACATCTATTTTACACAAAATAACCAATTAGAGTATTTCTTGTGTCTACCCTTGGGCATGCATGAGTTACCAAACAAAGAGGTTCTAGATCTGTTTCCACAATTTCCTTGGGGAGTCAGGGATGTCATGTTCTGAGGTTGCACATACCACCGGTTACCTTGCTTGGTTAGGGGTACAAATTGTGCACTGTGAGCTAGCCAGGCCTCCGGACCACATATCCTGATGTTGTGTGTGGACTCGTTCTCATGTAGTTTTGACGTTTATGTTGTCCAACAAACACACAGTTTTACTGAGGAAGTATGAGCTGTAGGACAGTAGGGCTTGGGGGTTTTCTCCATGGAAAAAAATGTTTACAAGTTAATTTGAATTTGCCTTCCAGATTTTCGTATGAGCATGTATACCATTTTTATTTAGTGACGCCTTTGAGAAATGGTATTTAATGCTTTTTAAAGGTGTCTTTAAAAACTCAAAGATAATTTAGTACACCTACCTAAAAATGTCTTTTTTTCAAGTTGCAGATATTTTTGATACATTTTGCAAACACGCACCAATCTTGCTTGCATTCATTTGAAGCTGGAAGCTGCAGGTGATACATTTTCTTTACAAAGTAAGTTTGATAATTGAGAGTTGCTCTCCTGCAAACTCCTTTGTTGAATGAGTATTTCTCTAGTCACTGGCTACACTGTTCAGGTTTGAGCAGAAACTGATTAATTGTTTGTGCAGTGTCTGCCCAAGAGCAACAAGTATTTTGTTTTAGAAATTCTTGATAGTGAAATGAGCAGCATAAAGCCAGCCTCAATTTTGATCTCTGCACAGATGACAAACATAACCCTGACAGACCTATTTTTAACCACTAAGAAGGGGGACCCCTGAAAACTGATATCGGCAGGACTACCAGGGGAATCATCAGAATTCAAAAAGAAAAGAGAGTACCTGCCACGAATAAATCACACGGAGGCCCTAAAGAAGGGTCCAGATGCTTCAGAAACAACGACCAAGGGGCAAACCAGTTCAAAATCGAGAGAACAAACAAATAAGATCTAAGAAAATGAGAGTGTTTTTAGAAAAAATATTTTTCATTTTATTTTATAGTAGTGATTATTATAGATAAGGAGTTCATTTTCAGTACATATAGTGGGGAATTAAACAGACTGAATCAAAGGGGATGGTGAGACAAAAAATCAAAATAATACAGTTTCTATACAGGCAGTAGCTAATAGTCCCAAGGGTGCTCCTTCAGACAAGACAAACATTCATACCAACAACCACATAGGGAGACATATAACAACAATACACTTTTATAAAAACATGCAGCAAAATGAAATGATTGTTTAACAACAAAATTCTAAGACATGGAAGGACTAGAAACAGTCCAAGCGGCTAAAAAGGCATGCGACAAAATTCCACGTTGGTAGTAGCCAGGGGTGCGATAGCACAGTGCCAACGCGCGTTTCGGTGATCAAGCCCCAGCAGGGGCTGCACCTTCTTCAGGGCGAAGGAGAACACAGATGCGCCCCCGGTAGCTGCCGATTGCTAGCGTTTTCGCAGAGATCTGTGCGCGAAACCCGTTTGATTGCCGACCAGTCGAAATTTAATATGGTACATCCTCCACCGTCTCCCATATATTGAAAAACCGGAATTGTACGCCTGACTGTGGGGCATCTGATTTATCCGTTGCTTCTCCGAAAAAGGAACTCTTCCTCATACCATGGGATGACCTGACCACGGGTTTTGGATCCTGTGAGGCTCCCATCCTCCTACAAACTCGCTTCCTTGCTCGATATCTATCACCGCCACCGGGGGCGGTTACCTATAACGCTTGAAAACCTGTGCGTGTTTCTGTTCTCGTTACGAAGAACGCGTGATTCCCTGAGCAGCGTTTTGGCCTTTTCCGTCCCTAATGGTGTGCCTGTCCCTCCATCTGTGTTCTCCTTCGCCCTGAAGAAGGTGCAGCCCCTGCTGGGGCTTGATCACCGAAACGCGCGTTGGCACTGTGCTATCGCACCCCTGGCTACTACCAACGTGGAATTTTGTCGCATGCCTTTTTAGCCGCTTGGACTGTTTCTAGTCCTTCCATGTCTTAGAATTTTGTTGTTAAACAATCATTTCATTTTGCTGCATGTTTTTATAAAAGTGTATTGTTGTTATATGTCTCCCTATGTGGTTGTTGGTATGAATGTTTGTCTTGTCTGAAGGAGCACCCTTGGGACTATTAGCTACTGCCTGTATAGAAACTGTATTATTTTGATTTTTTGTCTCACCATCCCCTTTGATTCAGTCTGTTTAATTCCCCACTATATGTACTGAAAATGAACTCCTTATCTATAATAATCACTACTATAAAATAAAATTAAAAATATTTTTTCTAAAAACACTCTCATTTTCTTAGATCTTATTTGTTTGTTCTCTCGATTTTGAACTGGTTTGCCCCTTGGTCGTTGTTTCTGAAGCATCTGGACCCTTCTTTAGGGCCTCCGTGTGATTTATTCGTGGCAGGTACTCTCTTTTCTTTTTGAAGACCTATTTTTAACACCCATGTTGGCTCTGCATTAATTCAGTTTTTTGTTTAGACGGGGGGCAATGGGGAGGGGGGCAGTTGGAATTTTCGGCCCTGACATGGGAGGCAAAGACTACACCTTTATCTCTCATATGTATGCTTAAGTATATTTTCAAGCTACACTCTGGAAGCATATGAAAAAGTCACACATTATTCGATTTTGTAAACATATGCATGTAATTAATTTTGGAACACTGTCAGTCATGCATGTTAGGTTGCAGCTCATGTTTTTTTCATAGAGCTTGCACACTAGAGGCTTTGTATTATTGAATCACCTCTACAGTTTTGAACATATGGAAGCATACATGTCTTGCCTTAGCCGTAGACATACTGTATTACCACTGTGTAAACTGATATCCACTGGGTTTGTGCTACAGAAGAGTAGAACCTACTCGCCCAGTGGACAAAATATACCTGAAGACTTGTTGCCCTAGTTCACAAACAAGCACTGCCTCCTGAATTTCAGTCATTGTTTTAGAGAAAAATTGTAAGTTACTTTGTGTATGACATTTACCTTTAGTACAGTAAAGCAACATATGTGGTCATTAATACCTTTAAAGATAGTGTCTAACTGAAACAGAAAGCATTTTCCAGCTAATTTGAGAAAGCATTGAATGTGGTCTCGGTGCAGGAGCTTTGCCTACATAGCTTTCATGGCCTCAGAGGGCATCACACAATGAGTCAGACTCTCCTTTTTCACACATCTTATACAGTTAGCCTGTCTGCGGAGTCCCCTAGGACTTCTCCCTTGAGTGCAACCCTGTTCACTGTATACTTGGCACCTCTTGCCTGCATCATTAGAACCCATGGCATCAACATTGCTTTATACACCGATGACACTCATCTTATTCTCTCCCTCACCAACACCACCACCAGGACCAATTTCACCCCCTGCTTGTCCAACTCGGCCAACGAGTTGCGATAAAACTGCCTCATACTCCACAGAGACAAAACAGAGATCCTGATGTTCGGTAATAAGAGCTCCCCCAAGGACTCCTGGTGACCACCCAACAAGGGGCCCCTGCCCATCCCCACAAACCACACCAAAAACGTTTGCATCATCCTTGGTGACAAACTCTTGATGAACAGGTTAACCCTGTGATTGCATCCTGCTGCCACATCCTTAGAATGCTTTGCAATATCTGCAAATGGCTCCCAGTGTACACAAGATGCATGATCACCCAGGCATTTATCACCAGCAGACTCGACTACTACAATGCACTCTACATTGGTATCTCTCAAACACTCGCACAAAAACTCAAGACCGTGCCAAGCAACACCGCCAGACTCATTCTAGATGTCTCCAGATCGCCCACATCACTCCATACCTCAATCAACTACACTGGCTACCCATCCAGAAATGTTGCAAATTCTAACTGCTCATCTATGCTTACAAAGCCCTCCACAACTCAGGACCAGCGTACCTCAATGACTGACTCCAAGTCTACCAACCCTCCAGACAGCTACTGTCCACCTTGTTCTCCCTCACACAAATTCCACACATCCGTAGAAGCAAGACAGAAGGGCGCACTTTCTCCTTCATCGCCGCCAAAAACTAGAACAAACGCCCTCTAGACATCAGAACTACAACTCCGCTCCTCAAAGTCTGCAATAAATTGAAGGCATGGCTGTTCAATTAGGAGCACTGCAGGGCCTCCGCTTCTGCTCCAGCACTTGGATACCTTCTCGGGTGATAAGGCGCACCATACAAATCTATATAACATAATGTATCGCATGAATTTGATGTTTCACTATTCCAGTGTGCTTAGTAATTTATTGTTATGCAACACCCTGTGGGGAATGGCTCTGCATTGCTGGTATTACACAGCAGATGGGCACCTCAGTGAGCCTGCATCAGTGCGTTTGGTATTTTTAATATCAACCAGTAGTTATGAGGGGATTTCTCATCATGTCTTGGGGATTGGTTGACCCAGCTTGTGAGAGTAGCAGTTGATTAGACTTGGGATAAATTTAAACAAAAGATGCAATTGCATCTCTATGTTTTTAGGTCCTCAGTAGTACTCACAGAAATGATGTCCACTCCTGAATTGGATGTCAGCAGTTCTGTTGTAGAATATCAGGCATCATGTCGTTTCGCCTAATTTATCAGATAGGAAGTTTATATCACCTTCTCCTTCTTCGTCTTCTCCATTTCAGTTCGTCCTCTTTCACAGAGCGTTATACGTTCCCCAATCTTGCTGGTACCAGGCCCCCCGAGGACTGGTGTTATGTATTGGCAAAACATGAAGACATTGTGAGATGATGCTTTTAACTTGCACCCTGGGGCAACTGCAAATGTCAGCAACACAATATTTTATTGGGCAGTGTGGCTGAGGCCTTAGAATGTAGTCCGAGATCACTGTTTTGCCTCTATTTATCCCTGCTGCCATAAGGTGTCAGTACTTGGAGATACCTTGAAGAGAAGAAATTGACAATATTGTGAACCTTCATGGCCCCAGCAGAGTTGAAACTTTTCTTGCTGACCTGGGGCTGTATTATACAAAGTGCCCCAGGGGTGCAACATGCATTTGCACTCGCTTTGTGTGCCTCTGGGGCACTTTATATAATACGGCCCCAGATCAGCAAGTAAATTTCAACTCTGCTGACACTTGGGCAGCCCCTTTTGTAATACAGATAGGGCTGGTGCACAAATAGTGCCAGCGCTACCGTCGGACGGCGTTCCCTCATTTGAAGGGCCATATTACACATGCGCGTGCAGAGGCAAAAAAGCTGTAAGAAGTCGCACTAAAAGGTGGTGCACTGTCAGTGCTTCCCCTGATGGCAACCCTCTGAAGGGGGTCCTATGGTTCCCCTAATAAACCCCTTGCAGGTGGGTGCAGTCACTCATTGCACCCGTCTGCAAGGGGATCTCTATCACCCCTCCTAAAAGTGCTGGCGGTTTGCCACCTGCATATTGAAACAAGGAGCGGCTACTTCAGAGCCGCTCCGTATTTGACTTGAATGCGCTTCCCCCAGGATAGCACAACTTCGTTGCTACTCATGGGGCTGCACATTCAATCTAATACAGCTCACTCTCCTTGTTTGCACACTGCACAACTTTTGAAACAAGGAAACTGCGCTGCAATGTGTAATACAGCCCCTGCCGCAACTGTACATGGCACCTCATTCTTAGACATTGCTGCTTTTGCATCCTTTGGGGCCCAGTGGGTCAGACTATAGACCTGAGAGAAAACCTTGTGTACGATGTTGCTAAGTGGACACTTCTTGTGGGACGCATACAGTGAAATCATGTTACATGGGGTTAGGCAATGCTGGTACATGAAGAGACCTTTTAAGAGACATGACTTAAGAAGGGTAAGTTCCTCGAGATGGAGAGAAGTATTGACAGAGCAGTGTTGAAGCAATATACACCATACAAATTGTACAGTAGAGACCCTACCGGAATTGTAGCAGAGCAAAACGGAGACCTAAAAAGGAGAAAGTACAGTAGTTAGCACTTGCCAAGAGAAGAGTTTAAAATAAATGTTTTATGACCCAAAAGGCGAGGAATTAGCAGCTGTGACGTTGGGTAAATGACGTGGTATAATGCAGCATCAAATTACCAGATGTCCCTGCATTTGTGAATGAAACACTAGCTTGGGGCAAAAAATGCAGATGTATCTGCTGTTTCTAATGCAGATGAGTTAAAACTAAAATTATTATTATATAATTGCTGTTTGTATCAATTGAATTTTTTAATACTCGAAGCTCTTGAGTCATAAAATAGGCCTTATGAAATCTGAACTTAAGAGTGTAAATTACATTTGTAGTTACACGTGATATTTTTATTGCTTATAAAAGTAGTGTATACCAAAAAATAATATTTCAGTCAGTAATACAGGCCTATGGACTCCTGATTTAACGCTGCTGATTTGGTGCAGGTTACATTGACCTGTGTGTTGCTTTTCAAATGGGGACCTCTCTCCTAAATCTGCTTGTAATTTAGCCTTCCCGCCTCCCTAGCTGACCCCAGTCGTTCACTAGGGTAGTCAACCCTTGATGCTCTTGTCTTAACCTCCTTTCCCATTCAGTATACCTTACCTCAATAGCTTGCGTCACTTGTTTACTGTTTCCGTTTTCTGCTTACCTCTATACTTAAGTCCAGACAGGGTTCCTGACAATTATGCCCCTTCTTGGCTCGACACAAGGCCTCGCCTCTGTCGTCCATCTTTGCTGTGCTTTTCTTCTCAGGGTCAAATGTTATTTATGCAAATGGAAGATGAAACGCCATAATTAAATCAATAGGTGCTCTGCACTGACTTTAAAAGGTCACAGGTATAGTTGAGCTTTAAGCCTTATTAATTTGCTACCATTTCATGGTCTCTTCTTTTCAGGTATGACTTCATACCTTATGTCATCAGATCTTCAAAGAAGTACAATAAGACGACCAGTGAGAGAGTGAGATTTGGGCCAGCAACCTTATTAAATTGCTTTCATGTTGTCATACTCTAAGGTTCCTTGGCTATTTTGTCCAGTAGCGGCTGCTACCGGACGGGGTGGTGGGCAGCAGGGGGAGGGAGGAGGAGGACGGAAGGGAATAAAAAAAAGTTCTTACCTTGAACGGCCAGCTGGCTCCCCTCCTCCATCCTCGTCGTCTTCAGCTTTCTCCTTCCTAGCTCCAGTCTCGGCCGGCAGCAGGAAGCACCCGGACACACAGGCTCCCCTGAGCCAATCACAACGCTGCCTGAGCTAATCACAATGAATGCAGCATTGTCATTGGTCTGGGCACCGTAGTTTGCCGCTCAGATGGGGACAAGGAGCCTGTGTATTTTTCTCACCAGGTTGTGTAATGCAGCCTGGTGGGGAACATGTGAAGTGCACATGACTGTTTGGTCGGCCCAAGAGGGCTGGCCAAACAGTCATGTGCACTTAGGGAGTGCAAACCACTCCTCCCCCTGCTCTGGCCAGCCCCGCCCCGCCTCACCACTAACTGCAATAGGAAAAATAAAATGATAGTGTTACGTTATTATCATTTTATTTTTCCTATTGATCAGTGTTGCGACGCTCCTCCGCCTTAGTGGAGGTGCCGCCACTGATTCTGTCTATCAAGGGCATAGTATTTTGTGGATGGTTACATTATCCCATTTATGTAACAATTAGAGTTTGGTGATGGAGTATCAAATAGTTATTTTATGACACTCCATAAATAACATAACTTGTAGCTTGTAATTGAGTGCTGCTGTTTATTATCTTATGTGTTTACTTAGCTGACATTACATTTATATTGCTGATTTATGGCTTTTTGAACGCCTTAGCCTGTCATAAAGGTTACTAGTTGTTCTTGCTTATTTGTTATACTTGATGAAAATATGTTGTTAGGTATACAGTTTTTTTGTGCACAAATTAAAACATGCATGCACTGGCGTTTAAAAAAAATACAATTAAAAAAGTGATCCATTGTTAAGAGTATTTATTATGCAGTATTTTGCTGTGTATGTCTTCCAAGTTCACCACTTACAAAGCAAACATCATCTTCTGTTTCCTTTTCGTAACATTCTTTTTTGGGGTTACAGTTTAACTCTGCAAATGCTCAAAGATGCTCTATGTCAAGCTCCATGTTGTTGCAGCCCTACATATTGCATTATTATTATCTTACAAGGACTGCTGAGGACAACGCAGAGTCACCAAATGGTTACCAAACACTTCCTCTAACAAAAAATAAACACACATTGGCTTTGCTAGTACTTATCATTCATGGATTTTAAATATCAGGGCATGAAAAAAGAAAGATGGCTGCTCTGTGTTTATTAACTGCTTATCGTTATTTTCCGATTCATTCCGCTGCCTTTATTTGATTTTGTCCAACAGATGAAAGCCAATCTTCCCCCTCTAAGTTTCTGTTACATACTCGCTGCTCATCCAGACCAGGCACGAGTGGACATCCCTGAGGATTCTGAGATCTGTGATTTATATTCTCCCCCAGTCCTGCGCAGTCTAAGGGAGATTCTTCAGGTAATGTTTTTTTTCTCTCTGTGTACTTGTTCTCTGTGTTCTCTACCCTCATCCTTACCCTCTTCATCTCTATCCTCCTGTAGAAACACTACGTCTATGTGGATGGTCTGGACATTAGACTCCATCACTGGTGCCTGTGGCCTGAGCGTATGCGACTGACAAATTAGAATGATTGATTATTATTTCATTATTTTATATATTTTTGAGGTATTTGATAAAGAGCTAAGCTATTTTCCAAGATCAGCTTAACAGACAACCGTGTTTATTGCAGCTGGAGCATCTCAAACATGAGGCTCTGTCCAAGCACAGTATGGCTGAGGTGACTGGTTGGAAATAAGACTATACCAATGGGGAGTGAGTAGAGTAACAGGGGTAGTATTAAACTGCAGATAATCACACATATTGCAGACGCATTAAGTGATTTGTCGCGAATCACATCATTTTAGTTGAGTGTTGAAGTCAGAATTATAACTGAGTTCTCCAAGTGGAAAGTGAATACTTCTTCCAGTAGGTAAAGAATTATCTTGTATTGCTTGTATTGCTTTTATGGCATTATTGATTTTTCTTTCAAATTTTAGTTTTTTGTAGAAAACCGCGTTACATTTCCAGCAGTGCATACTTGGTCAGATGCATTAGCAAACAGGCATTCTGTAGCCGTTATCATTACATCTTTTAGCCTTACAATTTCCTGCTGCCCCCTATCCTCTTCGTGTGGGCCTACTTCCTCTGGACTTCATGACATCCTGGTATTAGGAGACTTCATAATATTAACTCCAGTTACCCCAGATCTTCCCATGATTTCGAGGGTTTCTTCTGTCGGCACAGACTTGTTTCTCTAAAATCATATTTCTATCCATTCCCCTCAACCTTCCTGCCGTGGTTTGGGGCTGTTCCTATCTGTGCAGTGTCTCTTTTTACTGTGATCAGTGCTAATCCAAATGGAGTGTTGTTATATCTGGGGGGGGGGGGCTAAAAATCCTCTGATATCCCCACGAGGGCCTAGATTGGACCTGGATCCCCATTTTGCATTTTAGAAGTATCTTCACGTGTATTATGAAGTCACCTATTCAAGTTCTGAGAATATCTTCTGCAACACGTAGCACATTGGCCCCACTTGCCTGGTTTGTAGCCCACGACATGGCTACTGTGGCCTCTGTAAGAAGCTGGTTCCATACACTGTCTGACGTAAATAATTAGTGGTATGTGAGGACAATCAATCATCCTCTATACCACTCACCTTTTTAATGTTTGTAACAATGCTTGGACTCACAGGGTTCTTTTCCTGGGAGTAAAGGGGCCTCCCTTCCTGGTTATTGAAAAAGTTATTTAATGGCGGAAGTATGGGAATGCTGGCGTGACCCAAATAGCTATACTGATGTGATGGTGGTTGCCAACAATGTTTAGTGTTTTTTACAGAAATTCCCCAGGTAGCTTCTTTGTTAGTTGTGCGTCTCCTTACCACATGCTTTCTGGACAGACACTTTTCTTATAGAACTCCCTTTCCTAATTTGGCTGGAAGGCACAAAGCTAAGCTTTGCCCGATCAACATTAATGGTACCTTCAGTTCATGCATTTGTTAGTAGCGCCACCTTGAGCTGTGAGGGTAGCATGTGGCGTGGCCTCTTGAGCTGTGAGGGTATAATGGAGAGTGACCTCGAGCTGTGAGGGTAGCAGGAGGCGTGGCCTCTTGAGCTGTGGGGGGAGTGACCTCAAGCTGTGAGCGTAGTAGGGGGCGTGACCTCTTGAGCTGTGAGCGTAGCACGGGGAGTGACCTCTTGAGCTGTGAAGTGTAGCAGGGGGCCTGACCTCTTGAGCTGTGAAGTGTAGCAGGGGGCATGATCTCTTGAGCTGTGAGTGTAGCAGGGGGCGTGTATACGAGCACCCTCCGGGATATTATAGTGTCAGCGGGTGCCTCTTTCCAACTCCTATTCCAATACCATATAGATGAAGACAGCAGAGACTACTGATTGGGAGTTCCTCGTTGTTTGGCCCAGATTCAGAGTACAAGAGGAGGATGTGAATGCAAATCTCTGATTGGCTAACAAAGTGGCTGCCCTGGGGACGCAGGCATGTCCCTCCATTTCTCTATTAAAGATGGCAATTTCACAATAACTGCGGTCATCTCGCTCTACAACTGCCTGAATTCAGTGGGTTTGTATGACTCATGAGTCAAACCTCTCATTCTACATAACATCGAATGCAGTATAACCTCTCTGGAATATTTACATTGCACCTGCCGCAGCAAGTAGAACAGCAGGCATAAACATGAGGTAGCACTCCTCTATATTGATATTTGTGAACAATGCGTAATGTACATTTGCATAACCTATTGCTCACTAATTAATCCTCTGCACCCTTTACAAGCATCTTTATCGCCATGCTGACGTCAAGGAACATGGCCCCATCATACATCAGAGTTAATACTAGATGTCACAGAAATGTGTGTAACCTTATCTCGAAACTGAGCGACATGATTGTCTATGTATACCTCTTTTTCAAACTGTCGGTGCTAATTTACGAGACGTACTGTCTCTTTCCATGTAAAAACTGTGAGCGGAGTATTCAGGCACTAGTGGCAAGGCAATGAGGCATACATGGGGCGCATAATAAGGTTGTTCATTCATATATTGAACATTTGCTACATTTCCAAAGGGAAGCTACAGCGGTTCTGTTGGGTAAACGGATAATTCCTTTACAAAGATACGTAAAATCAAATGGTATCATTCAACTATGATACTAATGGAACACAAAATAAACAAGAATGCACTTCATGGAATATCAATTTTACCTCTTACTGGATAAGGCAATCAGAATATACATTTAGAAGGCTGTCAAGAAATAAGTGTAAAGCGAACGGTGACATAGATCATAGTGAGGTGAGGTGCTCAGTGACTTTAGTGATTTGACCTTATTATATACAGGTGTAAAAATAAAATATATACAAATAATCAGGGTGGATTTATAAATGAGAAAGAATGGTCAGAACAACATTAATCAATGTCTCAGGTAATTGGCAAAAGTGCTAATTATTTACAACCATGAGACTTATTGTAGCTGAGCCAACGTTTTACGCCGACGTTTCGACCCGGACAACAGCCTGATTGATAGATGTCAAAGCGGGTCTTCTTCAAGGCTAAGGTGTTGTAGACAGCACAAATGGAGGGGTGAACTCCCTCAAAGCAATCTCTTCCGGTCAAGTTAATGGTGGCCTGATAAATTCAGGAAACTTCGGGACCAATTAAGTAGAAGTTTGATGGTGGAGACAACGTGGTCTTTGGAGTCGTCAGATCACCGTGTGCATTTATTTAGAATGCGGGCAGAAGTGATTACACATCAGCCATAGTGGAACAAACATTAATTATGCTTCCCTGAAAGCAGGCCAGTAAACCTAATGACACGTCCTCCTTGCATTCTAAATAAATGTACATGGTGAAGGCTACCTGTCTAGGGACACAGACCCATGAGGGTCATCGCCAATTAGCATACAAAGCGTAGGGGCTCAACAACCTCCAAACCCCATGCTCATATGTCACAGTATTAAGTCCTCATGCGGGATCACTTGTACGTCAACGCCATTGGTACCATAAGATGTGATGTATGTAATAATTTAAAATGCCAATAAACATGTTTTACCAAAAAAAAATTATGAATCGTCTCTCCCTTTGTCTTGCATAAAGTGCCATTAACCATACATGGGGATGCGCTGAGTGCATGTCATATTTATTTCCATGGTTAGGGTACCAGAGAGGCATCAGGATTCACTGGAGGCTTCACACTCAAACGTAACATGAAATAGCATAGCATACTCTACGCATCTCCCTCTGAGAGGCGTAAAACCAGTAGTTGAATTAATTGTACTCTTTGGTTGTCTATGGTGAAAAGAAGAGAAAATATTAATAGTTAGGTCTGTAGGTTTTTAGAAACAACCATTTGGCTTAACTACAAAGCACATTCTGACTATGAAGGTCAGAGATTTACAAGCTGCTGCCTGCGAGATGCAGCTGACAATGCGCCCTGATGGCAGTTAGAATCTTCAGGTTTTGGTTTCCATTCAAGGAGAGGATGCTGGTTGAAAATTAACAGTGTCATGCTTGGAGTGTAATTAGCTGATGCAAGGTAATCAAGTTTTGACTAGGCCTCTCACTGGACAAAATCTGTATTTCACCAAATTATGTAATTTCCCTGTAATATAGTTCACGGGTAAGACGACATACCTGTGAAAAATTGTTGTGAAACTACTTCTTTTTTTGTGCAATGGAGGAAAAAGTCAATGTTCCCTCAGGATATGGTCAGGAATCAATTTCTGTCATCTCAAGAAGACTGTATTAACTGGTCTTTATTCTGCATGACTCTGCCAACTTACTCACTGGGCCAAATCTCACCATTACAGTTGCTGATTGATAGATAAATCATTATCCAACTGTAATTTTTCACTAAGATTGTTTTTCTAATTGTCTTTTGTTTATTAAACACTTTCATATCTTAACACTTGCTTACTGCATCTTTGTACTATTTATGTTTTGCCTCAGACGTCTTTAATATTCATTTAAAAAATTAAGAATAAAAAGGAACAACTAAATAGTCTAGGTCATTTTGCCATTTTTAACAACATTTGTAACAATTTTTGGAATATCTTTTAAGTAATGGAAAGAGGGAGACTTCAGGGTTATTTTATTAAGACATAAGCAGCACATTGCAGGCGTTGGAGTAATGATTTGGTCAGCTAACTGTGTCCAATTTTAGTGACTTTTTGGTTTTGTTTCACAGTCATAATGTCACATTAACTATGTTATTTCCAGTGAAATTGTGCATAGTATAAACATACATTAATGTCTTAGTAGCAAAAGAATCCATAACTTATCCTTAGCAATTTTGTTCAGTGATTTAGTCTGACGCAACTACGCGTGGCCTTCGGCTGTGTGTGGCAGGGGGTAGACTTAGGCCTGGCCAATGGCCATAGACTGCACCCAACCTTCTGTGTGGCAAACCATCTTTGCTTAAAGCCTTTATGTTTCATTGGTATAAAGGACACAACACACAGAATGAGACACTCACTATGACCTTTAATTAATTTGTGTTGTACTTTCTTTCAGTTTATTTAACGGATGGCTTCCAGAAGTTCGGAAATACTAAAGGTGCGCCCATTATAACATCCCATTTAGAAAATAAAAATATTTTAAACTACTGCTTTAGGTGTTCATAGAAGAAGAACCTCATTTTCAGCCAGCCGTCTCCGCGCACCAGACCCCGCATTCAACCCCCTTTATATTAGGCCTCCACTCCATGTGAACATCGCAGCTAGACCCTGAGCCAGCCTACTTCCATCAATACCAGCTGTGCACAGCCTTTAGCCATGTGAAGAGGGATCTTAGTCTGTGTCCAGGCTGTAGGTCCCACCGAGCAGCATCATAGAACGGGACCTTGTCCAGGCCCTCATCTTGTATTTTAACAATTTTGGAAGATCTGCCTACAAATTTGTAATCTTAGACTCTGATATTCCAATCCGTTTGCAAATGGCCTCTTATGGGATCCTCAAATCAATGGGCAGATCCATGAATCCTGCAAGAAAAAGAGGCTTTTTATTTTATTGGGCAGGGCTTAACGCTCTGGGTCCACATGCATCTTCCCTGTGGTCCTGGTATCCTCCCCCTGCTCTTTAATGTCACCCTCACACATTTTTTTTAAGGCTGCAGGCTTCAGTACTTGTAAACTTGTAACTCCCTCCAGAACAAATATTTTCAGTAGCATACCGACAATTAGATCATCCGGGTTCGCAGATCCTGCATTGAAAGTATGAAATAATCTGCCCTCGTCTAATCTGGTCATATTAATTTTCAAATTGGGATCCACTGAGCCAGATCTACAATGCATCTGTAAATAAGTAGTCAAGGATTACTGTTTCATACCAAAACCATGTTGTAACGAAAATGTCTCAAAAACGACAGAATAGATTTGCAACAATAAACAAAAAGGGCCTTTCTGACTAAAGCACTAATATTGAGTTTTATGTAATTCCATTCAGCAGTTTTTGTTGTCGTGGAGATCCAAAATTCCTATGCAACATTGAATGGAGAAAACTGTGTGTTTTGTTTTAAATACCCCCTTTAACGTATTCCCTCTTGAACTGATCTGCACAAAACCTGATGTGCCAAAACTTAGTCAGAAGCACTATTTGTGTACCAAATTTTTCAAACTGCGCCAAAATTATTAGCATATAAAGAAAGGCCTTTTCGCTGGACAGTGAGAATTAGCCATAATTAGAGTATCAGTATTGTCGACAGGGTAATATATTACAGTGAAAAGGAGTTTGTTGATTTGCTTCTAGCTTTTTTGTCCTTTGACATATTTGGACCGAATTTCTGTAACAGTGCACTTTTTAGGTCTCGCAGACCTGCGTTGCAGCGCTCGCTCTGCGAGGCTTCTTGTAATCAAGCCGATTTCAGAAGTGGAGTCTAGGCTCCACCCCTTCTTTTCATTGGCTTGGGTCATCGTTGATGCTAAACGCTAGCTTTGGATTGTGAGTGAGGCTATTTAGTCCCTCCTTGTTACTGCCCTGTCTCCTTTTGGCCCCGCCCACCCGGACTGGATCTTTTACTTGCGGCAGTACAGCTTTTAAAGAAGACCATTGCGCGAAAATCCCTCAAGCGCGTGCTGCTCCGTTCCCACTGTGTTGCTTTGCAGACAACTGCCCACACTGTAACAGCTAAACCGGCACTTGACGCTCCACTCAACGCACAAAGGTCAAAGAAATGCCAGAGTTAAATCAAGAACTCCTCATGGTCAAACCGGGCCACGTGGCTGGTCAGACAGATTTGTCTTATCGTGCCGCTCTGGCCTCGGGTTCTGCCAATCAGGTTCAGGGTTCAAGAACACAACTGTGTCATGGGCAAACACGGTAGGAACAGTTGCCGATTTCCAAAGCAAATGGATTTGCGTCTGCTCGTCATTCGAGCACTGGCCATCACGTCAGATGCAACGAAGCCACCTCTTACAACCATGTAGCAAAGACCACCCAAATAGCACGCACTATATGTTTTTGAAAACATACATGCGTAGTTGACAAGTTTTTTCCTATTGTGCGACTTTGCAATTTTTTCACTGTACTTAGGTGTGACATTTCAGTGCCTTTTTCGTGACACACTCGGGGAAACATCTTATCGCCATAAAGTGCAGTAGAAACAAAGTTATTACTACAGCCATTTAAATTACCACAGTTTGTAACACTTGTTATGTAGAACCACCCCTAAAACAGCTCTTTCCTTGACATGCAGCCCATTTCAAATGGGATGGTTCTGGATTATTTTGTAGAATAACAACAAAGAAAGCATCTAAAAGCAGCATTTAAACGTGTCCTGAATAACTCATGCTATAAACCTTACCCGCAAATGTTGCTTTTCGCGCTGCTCAGAAAGGCTTTGGCGGGCTGTCCGGACCCTGCGGCGGCAGCCCGCTCTTCACGGCCTGGGTAAATACAACTCTGGGCACCGAATGTGGTCTTGTGACCACGGCTGTATGACTGACCACTCAGGGGCAAAGGCCAGGCCGAGAGGCGCTGCTTTTGGACATGGGGAGGTGAGAATTAAACTTTTGGTACCTTTGTGTGTGTGTTTGTGTGGTGGCGCGAGAGACCGAGGGAAAGAGAGAGCCAGTGTGTGTGCAGGTTTTTTTGATATGTGTTATCTTTTTTTATAGGACGGTTCTCCACTTTAAATCGTATAACCAATTGAAACATATAGACAAGCATTTGCGATGCAATAGGTCTCGCATTTACACGAGTTTGAGCTAGTGACATTGTAAATGACAATACCTTTTATTTATTCTTCGGTTTTTAAAACATAAATAAAAGGCATTGTCATTTACAATGCCAATAGCTCAAGCTTGCGTAAATGCGAGACCCATTGCATTGCAAATGCTTGTTTAGCTTACTCTTGGTAAGTGAAGTTTAGTGCACATCAGTCAAGAGTGAGGGGGAAAAGTTACAGGGGGATCGAATATGTTTGTATGTGCTATTACGTTTGGTACTCTTTGACAGATTTGCACAGAACCTGAGTTGCACCTAACTTCCTCACTCCATTCCCTGCATATGCAGCAAATCATTCCAGTGAAAACACCATGTTTTTTTAAATGTCTCCTTTAACTTATCCCCTGCTTTCTGTTATATTAGGCCATGTCTTGATGGAGAGACCTTAATTGCGAGTGAGATAGAAAACAGCATCCAAATTCGAGATCTCTTTTTAGCATCATCTTTGTCTTTGCAGGCCTACCGTGAAAAAGTTCCTCTACCTACGCCTGTCGCCACATCATCATTGTCGTCCTAGTGTAAGCATTGTTTTTGAGTGCTTGCCAGTAGCTGCAGCTAAGGGACTTGCCATTACAAAAAATGGGGGACTTGCAGTAGACTTAATTGTGCTAAAGTCAAGTGAGTTTCGTGGAATCCTCCAAAAATATCCATTCACGAGGAATGACTGGGAAGGCAATTGCAGCCAACTCTGGCCAAAACATTGCAAAATGTTCTGTGAGATGGGAAGGCAATGTCACAACATAATGCACTTTTGTTGCCCACATCCAAAGTATTGGATCCTGTAGGCCTCCATTTTATTATCCTAGATGTAAAAGGCCCCAGTCGTCACAACAATTCCCCAATTGACTAAGTATAAAACTAGCTCTATGTTCTATGTCACTCTCTTTTCAGGTGAACTGAGTATGAGCAAGGAGCTCCTCACAGTACCAGCTACCCAGAAAGAGGAGAATATTTGCAATCTCAAGGTTTTACTTAATGACTACTCTCTATGCCGATGAACACTTTATGGCAGTGTGAGGACCAGATGGTTCTCTCGTTTTACCTACCCTTCAGTAACACTGGTAGATTGCTCTAAACCTCCACATTCGTCTTTTCGCTCCCACTAGAACTGCAGTGTTTTGCCTCTCCTAAGTCTTTCTTCTAAATTATTTTTATTGATTTTAAACATCAAATAGATACATGTATTGTTATGCATTCATTTCAATCAAATAGTAACAAATATTTAGAACATAACAGTGCACAATAACTCAGTTAGTTGTTATCAATGAGTGTTCACCCTTTCTAGTCATTTCCATCTCCACCCTTGGGGAGACACATATGTGTATTCCATCTGCTCCACTTTATATTCCATTTTTCGGACAGCCCCTCGATTAATATACTTCCTTTTCTGCTATCATACATTTATCCATTTCCGCTGCCCAAACCTTTAGCAATGGTCTTTCCGCTGCTCCCCATTTCATGGCAATCGCTCTTTTAATTAAAGTATACCCTAGTGTGGCGAATTGCTGCTCCACTTAAGTTAGATCATTGGCCTCCCAAATGTTAAGGAGCCCCAGAGACGGTGTTAGGGTGATTTGCTTCCCAAGTGCGTCCTGTATTTGCGTCGTTCCTATGTCTTTCTTGTCTTGTGCACCTTTATTCTACTCCACCGAAGCTGCACACTCTTACTTCTTCTAGCAAGAATATATCTTGATCTTTGTCGAAGCACTTTTATACAGGATTCAGAACCTTGAGACGGTAGTGTACTCATTGCCCCTAATTTCCCAAATCACCTAGCCTGAAAACCAGTTCAGTGGTTTAGCGTATTCTTTGCATGATGCTTTTGAATGCCTACGATGGTGTATTATTTGCCAGTACTTGCCTCCTTTGATGTGATGATACCTGAGGGTTTCACAGCCCCTTAAATATCATGGGGATCTCTAATGCCATAGTACCAAATGGGGCAGCCTGCTAAAGGGGTGAGACACGACATTCAGGGACTTCGATTCTCTTAGTTTCACCTTGCTGACACAACCACCTGCCCCCAGGCTGCGTTTCTCCCCTAGTACCTCTCCTCACCTATTTTCTCCAAGTGTCCAAAGAGATTGTCTCGGGCCACTGTGCAATTTCCCTACTGACCAAGAAATCCTAAGATGAAACACTTGTCCTGGATGGCCAGTCACAAAGAATTCTACTGTTCATAGGTGGTAAAGGTACTGGGGCTGAGCAGTACAGACCTCAGGACTTAGGCAACCACAAAATACAGTGAGTGTGGATCTGGCCACCTAGCAAGTTTACCAGCCCTGGTTCAGGACATTGGCCTTGTCTCTCAGAGCACAGAAGCAGTCAAAGGAGCCCTAAGCCACAAAGGGCTGCTCCAGCCTGAAGTCCCAGACTCCGTATTTGTTGTGATGAGTCAAACAATTGGAATAAAAATGCTTGTTGAAAATGTTGCAAAGCTCTTGGACAGATTTTCAAACCAAAATTGTAGGTCACAGTGTTGGAAAGTCTTCAGGGTTTCAAAGACCTGAATCAATGTAATTTACCTGAATTAATGTAATTAAACTTCAGCAACATTCTACCACAGCTACCCTATTCATGCTGAAACACCATAAGTTACTTTCCAGTTGTACCTTTGCCTCTCTATTATGACTACTCATTTATATCCGCCTTAGCATGTTGCTCTCATTTCCTTGTTTATCATTCGAATGCTTTCCTTGCTCCAGCTTGTACCCCTTGTATTTGCCCTCCCCTTGGAGAATATCGCTTCTTTACCATCTCTCTGCTGGCTTCTGTCATTCCACTGCTCACTGTTAGAGAAACTATGTTTTCTTTGGGCTTAAGTATTCCATGGGAGGGCATGTGTCCTCCAGCACTTTCTCTTTGTTGCATAAACTGAGTCTGTGGCACAGCTTTACGGGGTTTGCTTTCACAAGGACAGGTGACATGGAGTGAGACAGGTTTTGTAGCCCCGCAGAACCCCACCCAATACATAGTTAAAGTGGCGTCAATGATTTTGGGTTACTAAAATTCCCTAAACAGGGATCTAGGAACACAGTGGTGATCAGAAACAAACCTTTTTCGTTCTCTTCAGTAACACACTCACAAGATGCGCTAAGAAAGACACTTTAACTTTAAAAAAAAAAAGAAATTTCAGAAGGTGCAACCTGTTGCTTAACACATCTAAAATAACCACATAGAATAGTGGTGACCAATGAGAATAAAATGAACATTTCTACCTTGGTTAAAATGTCCCCCTAAAACATACTTCTATGCATTACGCTAGAATAGTATGGACGGGATGTCATCCAGGCCCTTACTAGATTTTCTTAGGGAGGATGAGTGCACCACCTGCCTTATTTAAAACAAAACGCTGTAATTATCAGGACTCTAGCATGCTGCCATGACAACGTCAGACCCGCGTCACATCAGCATGAGCTCCTGCCAGACTTGGGCTCGGTATTAGCTTCCAGTAAAAAGTGTGTGTAAGAAGGAGAATACGGGGCTTACCTTCGGGTCATCGTGGGAAAGTCAGTCCAGCGTCTTGAGGGAGCCCGATGCATCGTGGGACTTGAAGGACGGGCCAAAACGCCAACCACCCACACAACCGTATCCTGTTTCTCCCCAGTGGAACTACGGAGGAGAACCGGAAGTGGGCGGAAGCGAACCCGGAAGCACTGTTCACGGCCCAATGAAAGGAGAGATAAACCGGAAGGAAAAGGCGCGAACCAATGGATATGAAGGTACGGGAAAGAAGAAGGAGGAAGAGGGAGATTACGGAGCACCTGGCGAGGACGACGCAAAGACCCAGGAAGACGCGGAGACCGAGGACGACCGGGAAGAAGAAGAGGATCCTGAAGACCGGTGGAGCGAGGAGTGGTGGTCCCCACCGGAGGAGGCAGAAGAGCGGCCGCAACTCCGGAGAGTTGCGGCGGGGCCGGTGAGTCACCACGTTACAGGGGAAAAAGGGGAAAACGAGCGGGAGGAGGGAGGCGATACTAAGGGGGGGCATGGGTAGAGAAGAGCAAATAGACGGGGCACAATACTGAATTTTAGTGTAATCTCACCACGTTTGTTTTGGATTGTCCACTGGCACAAGAAGTCACTTTGCAGTTCTCCTGCTCTCTTTTTGCACCTTGTATTCGCTGTTTTCTATTTTGCCACCAAACCCACTGGTGGGTTTTCTTCCTTTCGAACGCCCTAAAGCACTTCCTGGATATATATCACTTCTAGGTGTGAAGCACGCCCTTAACCTATATATAGTACCTCTTTTAGGGCTACAGCACTCCCTCAGGATTTCACTCCCCGGTGTGGTGACTGGCAAAGACCATAAGATTTATTACAACAGGGCAACTGACTGCTCCCTTTCTTTCCTCTTCTATGAGCCTCCGGGGAGACCCCATCAAGATCGAGGAGGAGCCAAGAACCTCTGCTTCAGACTCCCCGTCCAGTTTAACACGTGGTACATCAAGAGAAGAACAGGAGGAGACACAAGCTGTGCAAACTGATAAGCCACATCTTGATAATAAAACAAGTGTCTTTGGAAAATATATTCAGCCTCCTCGTTTGTATATCAGACCCCACCTCCCACAGTGTGATATGACAGTATCTCTGGCAGACAGGATCTTCTGACAGTATCTTGGTCGCAATAATCTAGGGCGGAGGACCTCTCCTGACAAGTGGTCAAAGGGCAGTCCTTTTATTGTATATCTTATCTAAGATGGAATTTCCAACATCACCAAATGAAAGTGTGATATAACCATTAAGCATCCAAATGTTAATCTAAGACGCATTCCTTTAAACATATAATGTAAAAAAATAACAATTCAGACTACACTGTTTTGGCTCTTGCTCTTTGTTTGACCTTGAAATTGAGATAACAGGGTTCCAGGTATTTGGTTGAGGTCTGTATCTAAATGATCTGACACTTTCACAGTTCTTGGAAAGGGTAAGGAGAGATGCCATCTGTGTCAAAGACAGATAGGTTGATGAATCTGCAAAAATACAGAAAATGGAGTTGCAGCCTACTTAAAATGGAGTTTGGCTTTATGTATTTGTATCATCTTGTGTGCTTTTCCCCCGTCAAATGCCCTGTTTTCCCCAGGCTCCGTGTTATTTTCTCAATCATATGCTTTTCCCCCGCCCCATGTTACTTTTACTCTTGTGGTTATTTTCCCCTTCCCCCCACACACTCAGCATTGCTTCCCCCTCAACCGGTCCTCCATTGCCCCTAGTCATCTTTTTTCCCAATTTTTTTAAAATTATTTAGAGTAGGCGGGAGACCCAGGTAGCAAATTTCAGCCAGCCCCTGTTCCTCAAAAAACACTTTTGCTCTAGTTCTTTTTTTAATTTATTTAGAGAGCCATCTCGGATCAATACATAAACAGATGGCAGCAGTGTTATTTTGAAGGCACAAGTGCATTATGATGACACTCAGGCGCCTGCCTACAAAATGTCGCAGTTCTGTCATCACACCGTTTGACTTTTAAGTTGTTTGTGGCAGAGCCTTACCTCTTCCATTGTGCTGCGATTTCTTGCTACACCAGCAGAACTGCTACATGCTGCTGTGGAACAAGTCTAGGTGAGCACACCATGTGTTTGCAGCATTTCTGCTCCCTCGGACCTCATTGCGACGAAGCACAGAGACGAGCCAAGGACGAGTTTAAGGGTGAGTATGGTGGCTGTAGTCAACCACCGCAGAGAGAGATCCTGGAACTCTGCGCAAGTGGCCCACATAGGATTAGGTGGAGCTCGCTGGAGTACCCGAATAACTCCTGTTCGAACCCCCTCCTCTTTTTCTGCCACCATGCCCTCCATGCCCAAGTTCGCCAGTGGGCCTTAGTGCAACCTACAGTGGTCTCCTACAACAGTCCTGAAGGTTTTCAGCTTACGTTTGGAGACGAGGCATCTGGTGCTGCACGTTTGTGACTGACGGCTGCTGGTTGCTGGCTGACAGCTGTTGGTCTAGCTGCTCTGGTATCTGGCTGAGGCAGACAGCGGAAAACCAGCAAGCCTGTGCGTGAGCAGGGGGTGCCTCCCACCCGAAAGAAAGAGGACAAGTCTTAATAAGTTAACAAGTTAACTTACATCAATGTTTTAAGATACCTGGAAAACACTAAGTGCGGTCATGCGCCTGACAACTGGCATGGCACAACATACCAGCGAATGTTCCAAAGCAGCATCATTCAGAGAGTCAAGCACCTGTGCTACTATTGAAATAAAATCTTCCTTTCAAACTGCCAGTAATTCTCAATAACAGTTGCTAAAGAGTGCCCTAGCTACCGGATTTCACGAAGGCTGCACGAGGCATGAGTCCCCGTCTTTAAAAAAAACCAAGCCGGGCCTCTACTAAACTATCTTCTGCTAAAACCTTAAAAATCGGAGATACCACCTATAATTTCCAAATGACGGGAAAAAAGTAGAAAGAGGATAAGTGTGGCCCTCAATAATAAGAAAGGCACACACTTAAAGCCTCATTGCGCATTTCATTCTCACCTGGGCACCTGTGCGAAAGCTCTTCCAATGAAAACCCAAAGCTCTCTTCTACTAATGGCCAACCACAGAGTGCAAAATATGTTTAGAAAAAAGAAATTAACAAACAAAGTGTCTCTTTCACTGATTACAAAAAAAAGGAATATGAGTTTGCTGTCAATCGCTGGACATAATATAGGCCAAGAAAACAAAATTACAAAAGCACTAAGCTCATAACTCACAGGAAGAACCCAGAGAATCCTTTTCCCAGCGTTCACCTCGGAACCCAAGAAGATCATCTGTGACGTCCCCCAAGGATCGTTCCTCAGCCCCACTCTCTTCAACATGTACATGAACCCACTGTCCAACACCATCAGATCGCACTGACTTAACATCATCTCCTACGCCTATGACACCCAGCTAATCCTCTCGCTGTAAGAAGACCTCTCCTCCACCAGAGCCAACTTCCACCCATGTATGAGGAACATTACCGACTGGATGAAGGACAACTGTCTCAAGCTCAGCATGGACAAGACGGAAGTCCTCATCCTTGAGAACAACACCTCGCCATGGAACAATACATGGCAGCCTGATGAACTTGGCCCATTCCCCGCCCCAACAGACCACGCCTGCAACCTCGACATCATCTTGGACAGCAAGCTATCTATGAAGAAACAGGTAAATGCAGTCTCATCCGCCTGCTTCCACGTCCTACACATGCTCCGCAAGATCTTTAGGTGGTTCCCAGTCAACACTAGAGAGACCTTTATGCAGGCCCTCGTCACCAGCAGGCTGGGCTACGGGAACACACATAGGAATCACTGCACACTTCCTGAAGAGACTACAGACAATACAAAACTCAGCTGCAAGACTCATCCTCGACCTCCCCAGACACCTCAAGAAGCTGTATTGGCTCCCGATCCAGAAAAGAAGCCACTTCAAGATGTTGACCCACTCACACAAAGCCCTGCACAATGAAGGACCAGCCTACATTAACATATGCATGATCTTCAACCAACCAACCAGGCACCTACGATTCACCTCCCTCTTCCTCACAGACATCCCCAGATCCGCCTAAGCAACAGTGGAGGACGTTTCTTCTCACACCTGGCAGCCAAAGCTCGGAACAACATCCTGCTGTACCTCAGGACCGCCTCAGCGCTACAGCAATACTGGAAAGGACTTAAGACCTGGCTGTTCGATTGAGCAGATCACCACGAAGCAGTTAGCAACTCCAACGCTTTGAGACCCTCACAGGTGGTTTGCTCCGCTTTCTAAGTCCCTGATTGATTGAGAGATTGAAGCCGCCAAGCTGAAGGCAAATCGACTTCTTCAACACTTGAACAAGCTCAAATTAAAGCGGTAAAAACAATACGAAAATACTTCAGCTCCCATAATACCTATCAGGAACTTCCGAATGCTCTTGTGGTACATCCTAAGAATCTAACCAGGGACCTGTTAGCCACGAGACCCCTAAACGACAGTGCAATTATGTTGAACTTGGAAATAGAGAACATTTCCTTGTAGCCTTGACTTCAAGGAACCTAGCCTGAATTAGACTGCTGAAGAACCTCAGTGGCACTGAAGCCCTCCCCCAGCACGAAAAACGAGGCTACTGAAATCAACTTATGAAAGAATCCGTGGCAGAAGCGCGACACCTCCACATTACCCTGCCAATGTGTTGTAGACTCATTGCACAAAGCAAATCCCCAGGCAAATCAACAAAATGAAACACTGATAAACACAAAAGACCCTTTTCTCACAATTCATGTGTTTGAGGGGCCACATTGCAGCAGGACCCAAGGTACTCCAGTCAACTCGGCAACGGAACCAAGAAGGGCTTAAACTCTGGAGGACCACATTTAAATTCCCGACTTCTGCTGGGCAAAATGAGTTTGAGACACAGAACAGGCTTGAAAAAGTGAAATGTAATGGATTAGATTGGATTAGGTTTTACAGAATATTATCTGCATTAATAACTACAACCACCATGAACACTGACAAACTGGATATAAAGATATCAGTCTTACAAATGTTAGCATTATATACGATGTCAGTCTACGCTAAATTGGAAAGATTGAATTCCTTGATAACAAGAGCTCAAAACAATGTGGGGGAGGTAGTAGAGTCCTCAGCTGTAGTCCAGTAGTGGAAAAACTATATAAATTACCAGACATCATGAAAAACATGATAAAGGGAATAAATCAAGCAGTCTTAATCCACGAAAAACAAGAACCACTATCAAACATCTGGCACTATACACAAGCAAAGAAATATGATGTTAAAAACACAATGCAATTCCCTAGTCAAACAGAGATGGTTCCTCCTCCTCTCCAGGAGCCACCATTGAAGTCAAAAGCAGAAGAAACAGGAAAAAATCTTTAACCGTTAACTCAATAGATAATCCAACTCAAAATGAGTCAATTGCAAACCCATCAGAAACCGATTAAGGAAAAGCTGAATCTCCCCAGGAGAGCGTAATTTTTGAGTGCCAGTTCCAACCTGTGCTCTTAAGGAAAAATAAAAAAAGGCTGAGAAAACTTAATGAACAAGCATTGGCATAGCCAATAGGTCTCACCTTTGGGACCTTATAAGTGTTTAGCCATGCAAAAGTTAATGTTGTTGCAGTAAGGATATTGTGCTGCATAACTAAATACTTATAAGGTCCCAAAGGCGAGACCTATTGGCTATGTCAATGCTTGTTTTGTTTAGAAAATAGCTCCTTTAGTCTTTATTACAGTCTAAGGCTAATCAATTATTTAATTTCGCAATTATTATTATTTTTTAAACTTTGCTGTCTTGATAACATGTTGGATTTATAGCTTCTTTTCATCACAAAGTAAAGATGTGCACACACGCATGCTTCCTTATGATACACCCAAAATATTGGCCCATTTTTAAGAGCATCTACTTTGCAATATTTTGCTGCTTAGATTAAAGTGAGACCTATTGGTTTTGCCAATGCTTGTTACGGATTGCATAATTTCCCTGAGTTTGGGAAGGAAGTAGCTCCAACATGGCTTGTTGAGCTCATTATCTGCATAGTCCTGAGATTAGCTCCTCCACTCTGGCATGCATGGGTACTGTTTTTATTACTCATGCTAGCTGACTACACAAGTCCTGAGTTGGCAGTGCCACCACTTTCATATCTTGTCTACTTCGGGAAGCCTTTATCACATGGGCATATGGTCGGGCTTTAGTGCTTGCTGTGTTAGTGCAATTTCTTTTTCTAAAGCTCTTACACTCTGACCAGTCTCTTGTCATTGAGCAGGAAAGAGCTGGCAGGCGTAGGTTCTAAAATGATGTGCTTATTATGGGGGCTCATTATGCCTTAAACTATTTGTTTAACTCTTTATAAACTTGTACACCTTCAATTCGGAGGTCAAGTATAAGAATTTCTTAACTGACCTCACTTCTCCGAGAGCATCTATCGCATAACCTTGCTATGCTAAGCGTAGAAACTCCAGGAAAGTAAGGTGGCCAGGGGGTGTCACCGAAGTTACTTCTGTAGGGTCTTCAAATACGCCCATTATTATTTTTTGCAGCTTGAACGAAGTGCTGTATGTGCGTGTGCTAAACTGAAGAGTGTCAATTTAAGCTGTGCACTATTTGAGGCTTTCGTAGTTCCAAAAGAAACTCCCTGAATTCAATATTCCACTGGTCCCAAACTGCTTGTGGCATGTTCTCCATCTTTGCTCCTAAATGTGTACATCTTGGATATGAACTTCCCTTCCATGTCTCTTATACCAGCGTGCTGCGCATGTCTGTTGGCTTTGGTCTGTTAGCAAAGGTTCACATGTATCATTTGTAGTTTCAAATATCCTTTATGTGAAATACTTTACACCTGTTGTGTTTGGATGAAAAATAGAAGTGTTACTGAGAAATGCATCCCCTCTATGTGTACATCAGCCATCCTTTCATTATTTGATGTTAATTAAAAAGGCTACCTTTCTAAAATTTGGGAGTCCTGATACAGGTGTCGATTCTGCATAAGACATGCACCTCCTTATCTTCTTGGATACTTGAAGCCACTGATGTAGCATCAGTTTAACAAGGAACAGAACATTGCTTTTGGGTCTAGTTGGTTTCAGCACCACCTGAAATATCATTCAATACCTTAGGATACAAAAAGGGAAGCAAAGGAAGTAAAAAAAAAATGTAAAACGGCATAATCCCACATTGCACTGTAGAGGTAGAAGCTGTCTCTTTACATTCATGTTGCTCATCTGTTTTTCAATGGGATTTACACTGTTTGTTTTTCTCGCATTACCTGGCTTCTATTCTCCCTACAGTTCATGGCCTCCTTTCAAGTCCAGCCTCAATGATCGAGAGCCACAACTTGAATAAACTGTCTCACTGAGGATATTCACAAGATGACTCCATGTATCGCTCTCAAAATTAAAAAAAAGCACAGACCAGCTTCTTGTGTGGCTAAAAAGCAAAAACATTGCCAAAGCCATCAAATCTCGCCTTTGGGATTTATTTGCTTTGCCAATGTCTTTTAGCCATGGCGAACAAGCAGTGGCAAGATGATGTGCTGCATGGTGAAAAGATTATAAAATTAAAAAAAGGAATGAAGCACCTGAATCATTTTGAAGAAGTGCACATGCTCTTGTGTGCATGCACCCCTACAAAATATTGAGAGCAGCTGCCTAGATAGATCAGTAAATAAAAAGAAAATAGAAATACAGGTAGAGCAAATCCACTTTTGAGCTGTATGGAGCAGCAGTAATTTGCTACCTGGTTCCCTGACAAACAAGTATCGCGGCACCGACGCTTTACTTTTAATGTTAAAAGTAAAGCGCGGGTGCCGCGATTATACCAAAAGTAAAGAAATAGAAAAAAACATCTATTTCTTTACTTTTTCTATAGTCGCGGCACCCGCGCTTTACTTTTAATGTTAAATCTAAAGCGCGGGTGCCATGATTATAGCAAAAGTAAAGAAATAGATGTTTGTTTCTATTTCTTTACTTTTGGTATAATCGCGGCACCCGTGCTTTACTTATAACATTAAAAGTAAAGCGCGGGTGCCGCGATTATACCAAAAGTAAAGTAATAGAAAAAAACATCTATTTCTTTACTTTTGCTATAATCGCGGCACCCCCACGTTACTTTTAATGTTAAATGTAAAGCGCGGGTGCTGTGATTATTGCAAAAGTAAAGAAATAGATGTTTGTTTCTATTTCTTTACTTTTGGTATAATCGCGGTACCCGTGCTTTACTTATAACATTAAAAATAAAGCGCGGGTGCCGCGATTATACCAAAAGTAAAGAAAACACGCTTCAAGACATGCTTTAGTAGGTGAGTTTTCAAAGTGCTGCTGAAGGCTGGCGGTTCGCACGTGTACGCAAGCTTGTCGCCAGCCACCAGCACTTTGAAAACTCACCTACTAAAGTCTCTCCGAGCTGCGCATGCGCGCTGACTCAGCGAGACCTAAAAACACAAAACCAGGATGCTTGACTCCAGAAAACTTGAGGCACTGCAAGGCCCGCAAATATATACACTCTTCAAACACGTTCAAAATATTAAAGCTGGCTGGCAGCTCCCGGAGCAAACAAAGATATCCACAAAACACAGTGTAACGATCGATGTAAGCAATATAGCATGGCCGAACATGCCTCACACTCCTCAATACAAAGGCCCTCAAGCAGTGCATCACAGGAACTCGTGAGCTGACAGGGCGCCTTCAACTTAGACTGAATTCGAAAGAAATAAACATACCACAAGGTCCTTAAGGATCAGAGGGGAGACTCACCTATGATGACATCTAAAGAGCGCCCACTCAAATCACTGGAAAGAACGGGCAGGCAAAACATCACTGAGCTAGTCCCACCGGCCCCAGACAGCTGCACGATTGGTGGCACAGTACCTGAGTGTGTGTGTGGGGGGCAGTTATCTGGTCCACAGAATCACGAGATCTGGATACTGGATTAGAAGGCAATACAATGACTCAATGGGAAACTTGGGAGAACAAGCACAGTACACCACCACCCAATGAAGATAGTAAACATGAAGGCCAAAATCAAAACAATGAAACAAATCAAACACAAACAAGCTATCCAATCAAATAGGGCCAGCTCAGACAGATCACTAAAACAAACCCCCATTTAACACCAGCACACACCAGCCTTATAAAAGAATGCCCAGAGAGGCAAAAGTCAAATTGGCCTTATGTCGCCAATCCCTCTGCTCCCAGTACTAACCGTGGACAGGTGAACAACAAAAATGAGATTACTGTCCCTTCTTTATTACTTGCCATCCTAGCTTTCTACCCTACATACAACTCCTGTGGCCCTTGGGACATTGTAAACAGGTCAAACATACTCAAAATCTGTTCTGTCCTTCAGGCCTAGGTAGAATAAATAATAAGGATTTGGACTATATAGCATTCCTGGCGCCAGGTACAGTGGAGAAACTGGAATTCTCTGAAATACGCTTTCATGACGCAAGAATGATGGGTCTTATACTTAGCCACAGAGCCCTGTTGGAAGAATGGTTAATCATCTTGCGTTGTTTGACCCAGAGAAATACCCATATGTGCTCAATCCAAAGCCAACAGAAATTACTCAAGAAGATGAACGTAGCCCACTGAGAACCAGACAATCGGTGTTAATAAGCACGAAAGATACCTCAGTTAAATCACAACAAAATGGCACAATATGAAAGTCACCATATCAACAATGCACGGAGCTAGATGCAGTGTACTGACATCACTATACATTTTTAACACTGGTTGGCTTACAGAAGCTCTCCACAAATGATCCTAGCACCCGGGATTCAACAAGTTGTTCCACTGTTTGCCTCAACAGCAAGATCGCCCTGATATCATGGAACATCGCAGGAGCAGGCAACATTGCACTAGACCCTGAACTTGAAACCCATTTACATTCATTAGATATAATATGTCTCCAGGAGACCTGGAGCCGTGGAGAAACGCCACTTATGGGTTATTTACAATTCTATAAACCTGTTGTAAACAGTGGAGCTAAAGGCAAGCTGAGCATCTATGTGACCCTCATCAAAGCTTTAAATACAATGGAGTTGAAAACAGACTCCTCCTTCATGCAAGCAGTACGACTTAATGACTGGAAATCAGAAATTTAAAAAAAAACGGTTTTAATCGTGAACATCTACCTGATTCTAAAGGAGGCTCGAAGGCAATTGCATCCCTGGAACATGTATTGCTCAAATTAAATAACCATTATCCATGCACTGAATGGATATTGGCTGGCAACTTCAATCTAAACTTGGCAAACTATCACAAGAGTAGCAAAGAAGGGCGGGCTCTGGACATAAGCCATAGCATACTCGAGCAGGTTTCAAAATATGCAAAATCGGAAAGTTTTGACCATCAGTTGCTGTTCAAGATTGAAGCCACGGGCCTTAAAGTTTTAAACAGGTTTGCCACAGACTGCCCAATGGCGGCGACATGAAAAAACAAGTCAGTGGAGTCAGTGCTGAATTAGATGTTTGTCTCCTTTTACGTTTTCTAAGGGGTCCCAATGTTCATAATGGAAGATCGCCGTGAAAGTGATCACCAGCCCTTTATGGTGGAGATCTTAAATGACAACAAACATGTTGCCCAGAGGACGAAAATAGGTTCGAGTAAGATGATCGGAAGTAGCCCAGGAAAAATATGAGTGCTGGAAACGGACCGATCCATAAAGCAGATATAATCTGCAGAATCTTCTGGCTGCCTGGGAAATTATGCAAGAAGAACTTAAAAGTTTCCTGGGGGCAAACAAATGGCAGTGGCTGACCCACCAACGTTTGGCCAAAATAGCGCACTTAAACATCAGAAACATGCACTAAAAGCAGTGAAGGCAAAGCAATACCTACAAGTATTTGGATTTCACGTGCCTGCATTAATAGAGCTAAGGAAAGAGCATTAAAAAGCAACTTGGGAGGCAAAGCGTATATGGAGCGAGCAAGACTGGGTCAAAATTCTACAAGCCTGTAAATCAAATAATAACTACATTTTGTGGCCCCTGATTAACTAGCTAGAGCATGGCCCCACTTCTGACCCTGGCAGCCATGTTCCGCAACATGCCTGGCTAACTCATATCGGCTCTCTGTATCACTATTGAGAACAAACAGCATTGTACATAGATAGCAAGGGCGACAGTCCAACTTTTTCCTTTTCTCACACTACAATTGAAGCACAAATTAAGAATATCATATGAAATGAGGCGCTGGGCCCAAATAGTTTGCCAGCCTCGATCTACAAGCATGATCCGGGTTGGTGGAGTAAATTACTTCTCCAACTGTACAATTTCTGCCTCCAAGAAAATTCCATACCAGAGTCTTGGTGCGGATCTACTCCCAACCCTATCTAAAAACAAGCTTTGGCATAGCCAATAGGTCTCGCTTTTGGGACCTTATAAGTGTTTAGCCATGCAACAGTTGTTGCACCAAGGATATTGTGCTGCATAACTAAATACTTATAAGGTCCCAAAAGCGAGATGCCACTGTATTGACGTACCTAGAGTTAGTAGTGGGGGCGCATGGGTCCTGGCCATAGTAGCAGCGGTGGTGCAGATGGTAAATATAAAATCAAACACTGTGGGGTCGGCGCGTTTATGGCACAAAAAAGAAACCCGTATGGACACGCCTAAATGCGGCATGCGTATATAAACAGATTATCTGCCTAAACTAAGGCTGCTAAGACAAGCGATACTAGTACAAAACAGAAATCGGGCTGAGGGGCCTAAGAGTGGCATGCGTATATATACAGAAAGTCTGCCTAAGCGAATGCTGCTGAGACCCGATAATAGTACAAAACTACAACTCGGGGTGAAAGCGCCTAAGAGCGGCATGCGTATATATGCAAAAAATCTGCCTGAAGTGAATTCTGCTAAAACAAGCAGTATAGGTGGTGTGCGCTGTAAGGCATACAAAGCATACAATACAGGAGATGCCGTTGCTATTTAAGGCCACGGGGTGGCAGTGATAGTCTCTTGTGTGGTGCGCACGCGGCCGTCGCACGACGGGAAAGTGATCGCGATCAAGCACGCGGCGAGCGATGCGCTTAATGAGCATGAGGAATGCCATATGGCGCCTCTGCTCAAGCGCGCGCCCGCGCACATGCACTGCAAGCTGTAGCCGGTGGTAGCATTTTTTGAAGCCCTTACTTAAAGTCTTGCCAGACCAGCGCAAGTGCTGGGTCAGGCGAGACCTAAAAAATGACCCCTTCTTGGAACCAGACAGTTATTGAATGATTCAAAGATTTTTGCCAGCATCTTGTTATAAGAACTGGAAGATTGGCCAAAAGAAACCGGTCTGATTCCACTAAATTAAACTGGTTTTCGACTCAAGCACGACTGATAATCTCCTGACACTTTCTATGCTTATAAAGAAATACCCTCAGAAAAAGCAACTGCTTTACACAAATTTTAGGGATTTTTCAAAAGATTTCAACCACGTGGATAGGAATGTGCTGTGGTACAAATTGTCATCATGTAATATCCTGGCAAATCTTCTACAAGTGGTGCAGCTTTTGTATTCCGAATCCTGGACACAGGTGAGCCTTGGCACGGCTAAGGACCTATCCTCGGCAATAACAACTGGGCAAGATCTTAAACAAGGGTGTGTGCTTGCCCCTATTGTGTTCAATCTCTTTATTTCAGATCTGAGCAAAACATTGGACGAGCACACTCACATCCTCCAAAACTGGGGCCACATTTGCTGATGTCACTGCAATATGCAGACGACCTAGTTCTTATGAACTTAACCCCAATCGGATTAGAAAACTTGTACGCATTGGCCGTCTACTGCGCAAAAAATGGACGACTGTCAACACAGATGGAACCAAAATAGTAATCTTCGGAGGTGCTCACAAGAAGAAGGAAAATGGTATCTGGGAGGCAATTTGGTGGAAAAAAGCTCCAGATATAAATATCTAGGGGTCTGGCTCCAAGATCGCCTCTCCCTCAGACTTCATCCAAACACGCTAAATTCTCATTTGGCTTCACTCATTGTCGCTTTGCAAAAAAACTACATAATAAAATCCCAATGCCAAATTGGAAACCAATCCTGTTGGCAGTCAAAGCAAAACTGATCCCAATGTTAGCTTATGGGGAAGCTAAACTCATTTTTGAACAACTCTGTGAAACGTTTTCTACCTCAAATTCCATTTTACGCAGGATACCTCACCCGCACAGATTTGTTTAGAATTCGCATTACAAGAGCCAGGACTGATACAACAAAGCATCCTTCTTAAGTACATGTCTTCTATTAGAGAGGACGTGCTGGCCACAGTAAAAATCACTCATCTGGAAAGAAATTCAATATGGCAGCACGCTAAAAGATGAGGCTTTAGATACGTTGGATGCTCATCACCATTGGGAAGCGAACATACCTCATTATGCTTTTAAACTCGCAATGAAGAAACAAACAAAACTATTGTTGTGACGAAAGATAAGGAGCGCTTTAAAAAGCACAAACACTGGCGGGCGTGTATAAATACATACAATTCGCCAAACTCACAGAGTTATTTGTTTGAAACATTCAAAGGCTTCCATAAGTCCAGGTTTTTAGTGCTGAGGTTCGGCCTAACACCAACAAGTGATGGACTGCCATCGTGGGCCCCAAAGCCTAGTTTGGCGCTATGCAGGCTGTGCCTGGGTCCAGAAGAAACCTTTTTGCACATATTGTGCATATGCCCCACCTTGCAATCTGCACGCAGAAAGCTCCTACCTAACATCTATAATAATCCCGTAACAAGGACATGCTGCCAGGTCCTTCTGTTCTGTCTGGAAGGCTCGAGTTCCCAGGTACGAATTTGCCTGGTTAACTTCATCATCATTGCTGAGAAATTGCTTAAAGCTGGCGCACACGACCCTGAGGAGTACATCTTTGCTCCACTTTCCAGGCACTGACACGTTAACTTTGTGTGTCACGATAATGACATGCTGGGGGTAAATGAAATGAATAACTGCTCTGATGTTATTTGTCTGCACCTCATGAAGGACGCAAGTGCTATTGCCGTGGCCATCGCGCATGCTCAGTTGCACTTTTCATGCACTGCCCCTTTTATTATGTGCACCATTGCATTATTGGACTGTTATCACTGACTGACCTCTAGTTCTTTTTTAACTCGTCGTCTTAGCTTCTTGCACAGCCTGAGGAGGGTTAAGCCAAGGCACACCGGGCATCTGATGACACTAATAGTGTATAGCTATTTTATGATTTTAAAAGAGTCCTTTGACTGTGTGCATGTTTTTTGGCTTTCCATTTGCTATTCGCACCCTTATATCATGTTTGTCATGTAAAAGTTTTAATTAACTGTATCATGGTTAATAAATTCATTAATTCATCACACCGTTTCTTTTTTTGCAAAGCCAATAGATCGCAAAGGCCAGACCTTTTGGCTTTGCCAATGATTGTTGTATTATGTTATTAATTTTTCCTGAAATTCAGTACCACAGGACAACTCTTTTCCTGCTCTCTGTGTGAAGAGGTGTGTTCCCATGTTAATGTTAAGTGTGACTATCTGAATGTTAATGTTCCAGACATGGCTCATTCATGTCCCATGTTCAGGTTTCTTACCTATGCCTGAACATGCCAGCAAGTTGCATAAACAGGGCCTATCCCATGGTGTGTTACATAGGTACTGGGGAGGAGGGGGGCTGGGATGTGAATCCCCACAAATAAATGCATTTTTGGCCTGGTAGTTCGGTCTGTGGGCCCTGAGTCGGGTCTGCTGTGTCTTTGTTGGTTTTTCTCGTCTTGATTTTGCTACAAAATTTTAACTTGTTCATTTTTTTAGATGAACAACTTAAATATATGTAGGGAACAGCTTACCAAAAAATAGTAAATCTGCACCCATAGAAGTACTCCGTGAAGCGATGCAAAGTTACTACTTTGTGGAATTCACAACATTGACAATAATAGGCTGGCCATCAGACATGTAGAAGGTGATGAGATGAATGCTTGCCCCTGGCAACACTCAGAGTATCATTCCAACCCATCATTTTTCGCCCACTATGCCACTCTACACTCGATTTAGGGCTTAGCGGATGGAATAAAGGCAGACAGTGTGGTGGAAGACTTTGCCAATGATTGTTGTATTATGTTATTAATTTTTCCTGAAATTCAGTACCACAGGACAACTCTTTACCTGCTCTCTGTGTGAAGAGGTGTGTTCCCATGTTAATGTTAAGTGTGACTATCTGAATGTTAATGTTCCAGACATGGCTCATTCATGTCCCATGTTCAGGTTTCTTACCTATGCCTGAACATGCCAGCAAGTTGCATAAACAGAGCCTATCCCATGGTGTGTTACATAGGTACTGGGGAGGAGGGGGGCTGGGATGTGAATCCCCACAAATAAATGCATTTTTAGCCTGGTAGTTCGGTCTGTGGGCCCTGTATCGGGTCTGCTGTGTCTTTGTTGGTTTTTCTCGTCTTGATTTTGCTACAAAATTTTAACTTGTTCATTTTTTTAGATGAACAACTTAAATATATGTAGGGAACAGCTTACCAAAAAATAGTAAATCTGCACCCATAGAAGTACTCCCTGAAGCGATGCAAAGTTACTACTTTGTGGAATTCACAACATTGACAATAATAGGCTGGCCATCAGACATGTAGAAGGTGATGAGATGAATGCTTGCCCCTGGCAACACTCAGAGTATCATTCCAACCCATCATTTTTCGCCCACTATGCCACTCTACACTCGATTTAGGGCTTAGCGGATGGAATAAAGGCAGACAGTGTGGTGGAAGACTTTGTCTGACAACCCTGCTTTACTCCATCTGCCAAATTTAGAGATGTCCACTTGCCCCGCAAACATGTCTACACATTGGCAGGAACTACTGTTAAAGGAAACGGTTGACAGGTATCTCTGTCAAACATGGCAGACAGCCATCAAACTTTTCCAATTTTTTTAAACATTTTTCAAAAACAAACTCCCAAAGAAGACGTTTGTTTTTGAAAAATAAAAAACTAATGACTGATAGGGGAAAACTGCCATAGTGTGGGGGGAGAAAACTGGCCAAGGGTGCGGCTCTGGATCTAAGAACCCATGCACAAGCCGAGCCCTGAAAACGTTCGTCTCTAAAACTGTGCAATAAACACTATATAGAAAATGTGATAGTCTTCAAAATTCAAGAAAATGCATTATAATGCAGAAGTTTTTCAGCTTAGCACATCGATTATTTCACCGCATTACCAGACATTTGTTAAAAGTGACAGTTCTTATACATAGATTAAAAAATATTCATGTTCCCCCTCCCACCATCATGCCATTAGTGCGTTTGGAGACAAGTCAGGTGTCGTGTTCGCTTTCCTGTATGTGGTCTGCATTGGTACATGGAGCAACATTATAGTCTATTTAAATCAGACACAAGAGAGATGCTTTGATAGCATACACTTTGAACTCTTGTATTTCAAAGTGCTGTCTCCTGCAATAAGGAAAAAAGGAAACATGGTAAAAAGAAATTATTTGCACACAGTCTGGCCAAGCAGTGAAGGCGGCAACATTTCTAGGTTTTTTAATTCCACATTGTGCCATTCACCCACTAGATGGCTATCTGTTATCTCTCTCCTGTTAAAGGTCAATGTTTTTTCCTCAATTCTTGGCACGGGCAGTGTGGGAGGCGGGCAGAAGGCACATTAAAGCTGGGCTCGTTTTGTGCTCGAGGGTCTAAGATTACCCGAGCTGAGGAAGAGCCAGGCATCTGGCTCGACCTTACAGAGCCCCGCGCACCTCTGTGCAGCTCTTTGTTCAACAGATTAGTGTGTGCGTCGAGCAACTTTGGCATCGTGATATAAAATGCATGTTCGTCACTTCTGAAGATGTTAGTGTTTCGACAAGTCCTGGATAGCTTTATAAAGGTATCATTTACGGCAGACTTGTTTTCATTTTCATTGTAACATAAAAGGTTTCCGGCCAGCCCTCCGTGACCGCAGTAATGTTGAATATTTCATTCTGCTCTTCTCTTACAGGTCGTCGGGTGCAGTCAGCGCTGCAGCTTCTGTGCAACCGTCGTGTACGGCAGGCGGCAGGTAACGTAATGGCACGCACAGCTCCCGTGCACGCCTCGATCGATCATTGGCGGTGTTATCTATCATTTGGGCGGCTCGGGCCGTGGGGCCTGCAGAGAATGCGAAGTCACCTTATTTTGGGGGGAGCTCATTGAAATCAACGGAGGTAACTGTTTGTAGACTGAAGGGCGCCTTTTGGGGAGTTTGAGGGTTCGGAAGTTGACCCCAAAAGCCTATGAGAGGTATCTGTTTCTTGGTGGTTGAATGTAAGTAAGTCCAGGGAGGCCCAGGCTCGGGTGAGGGTAAGTCAAGAAGCATTCATTTTCTGAGGCGTACAGCCCTCCCCTCCCCTTCCCTTATCTCAGTCCCCTGTCACTCCTCCTCCCCAGGGCACCGAAGACCTTGATCATTAAGTGGAATGACGTCAATAGTTGTAATCACACATCCCAGCCCTAGCCTTAGGCAAAGTAACATTATGCGTCCTGCCTTGTCTTTAAATACTACACCCGGACAGTAATTTGGGGAAAACCTCAAAACGGTGCAGATTCAACAAATGTTTTTGGGATGGGAGTGTTGCTTCCTTGTACTGTGCGCTCCCTCCTTTCTCACCCTTGCATTTTAATCTTTCCTTCACCCTTTTCTTCCCCTACGTTACTTTGCATTATTTGTTCTGCAGCCAAGCCCTGTGCCTGTTGGCACAGCTGTTTGTACATGCAATTGTCTATTTATAATGCACACATCAAAAAGTAAGTTTGCTGTGCTCGAAATAATAAATGTTATTTTTATTCAATTAATATGGACGTTTTATATACAGGGAAAGGATTGTAAAGGCGTGTCAGTCCTGCTGAGATTAAAACCCGTTGCCTGCAGATTACAGCTAGATCTGTGCAACAGGTTCTGGGTCCACTGAACTACTGTGCCTGCCTACCTACTGAAGCAAGTCACAGATAGTATATGAAATCCACCATGCCTCTTTTTGTCATCCGAGACTTACTTGACTGTTTCCACATTTTGTTTTACCTTGGTTCTAGTGGCATATCTGTATTAAGAACGACACTCTCAGTTCGACATCGTTTTGTGTACCAGCATGCTAAAGTGTGAAAGAACCATGCTAAAGTGTGAACGAAACTGTGTTTTTGATTCAAAACAGTTTATTTACTTTTGAAAAAGTTAGAAAATAACATACAGAACATGAGGAATTAGGACCTTAAAAGATGCTAGTGTTTTAAAGCACACTTTGTGAAGCCTTCATCTCCATTGCTTCCAGCAAACTGCCATGTTTGTTTCAATTTGCCATGTCATTTCATATTTCCCTAGTCAAGCATACATTGCCAGGCCAGTTTCACATAGCTTCTGGAAAATTGCCATACCAGTATTACATTGCACCAGGGCACAAGTCCCAAAAAAAGAAGTGGGGGGACGCTCCAAGTTAGGTGGTGTCACCGGAAGTGACCTCACAGCCGGACGTGACGTCACGAGATGGAGTCCCCACTAATTAACAAAGGTTAGAAGGCGATGGGGGCAGGTTCAAAGGGAAAAGGAGAATGTTTACGTTGGAATTAGTCACCGTATTGACACTCAAAGGAGCGGGGAAATTAAAGATGCGCTTGTTCGGTGCGTATTTATTGCCCACAGTAAATTTGCCGGTCTCCGTCTGAAATGCATAAACACATACTGACCTTTTCTAACATACGACCACGAGCGCCCGTCTGTCATACTGAACGGCTCCATCAACGTGAAACAACTTAAAGAGCTCTGTTCGCCCTCTCTCGACAATAGAAGGTTAGGTTTGGTGAGTGCTGAGCGCGCGCGCAGGCTCGGGTACCGGCTCCATCTTTTGGGCAGGGTGGACGGCGTCCACCCGGTAAAAACCCGGTAAAATAAGTGGGGGGACGCCGTCCACCCGCGTGGTACCCCGACTCGAGCCCTGCATTGCACCAAGAAAATATCCATGCCAGATTCTGCACTGCGTCCAGACAATTTTCACTTTACCATTCCCTTTTACTACAGATTGTCTTGACAGTTAAAAAAAAATTGCCATGCCTCTTTCCACATTCCTTTGCCTGTTTCACATTGCCTGAATCAAGCACACATACCATCACAGTTTTGACGTTGCCCCAAGTAAATTCATTGTGCCGTTTACCACATTCCCATGCTAGTCTCATGTTACACTATTTGAATAGTACATTTTAATTGTTTTGTATTTTTCAATAGTTATCTTGACCAGAAAACAGGGTGTTTCTGTTCTTTACGAAATAAAAAAACATATAGAAACCAAGGTTATCTTTACAATGAAATCGTAAAACTACATTGAAAGAAGTGTGGAAAAACAAGTTGAAACACATTTAATGATATACCAAATAAGAACGTTTGTTAGTTGAATGGACATTTGTAAAAGTAGATAACAGGATGTATCCCATGGGAAAAGCAGGGAGGTGAGATCTTCCATGATTGTCAGTAGTCAGAAGTGTAAAGGGTGGTGACCTAGAACTGGTTACATAAGGGATTGTTGGACAGGTGTGTTTTCCTATTTTTCCACCTAACATGATTATCCGCATAATAATATGAGTTGATTAGATAGTATTTCCACTTGCTCCTGGTCTTTTCTGTTCATTCCATATCTAATTCATTTAGTGTCTGGACACATCTGTTTATATGAACGCAGTATAACCTATGAGAAACACACTGATGTGATTTCCTCTAGGAATCCTTTATTGTATGAATAACACAGCAGTGGTTTTGGGAAAGGTTAGGGACAGTATGGAGTCGTAGGGTCAAGGGTTTCTAACGAGAGACAACAAATCTAAAGCAAGTGAGTTTTTCTGGAATGTGAGCCCATGAACATCTGAATCAGGAACAAATGGGCAATATCTTAAAAGCGTTTGTATTTGGGGGAATGAAAAAGATCAAAAAAAAGTTGACTTGGTGAATGTTTCATTAATTTAAGAGAGAAATGGGTATGTTATCAAAAACAGTTTAACCAATAAAGTGGTAATTATCAGAGACATTGTGATCAAAGAAGTTGCTTTCAGACTGAAAGAAAAACTCTTCTAGGTGGTTTACTAACCTCATCCTTCTGGAAGGTCCAGTTGCTGCTTTTTCATAGTACGCTTGTAGTTGTCAAGGAAGCCTGCCAGTGGTTACCATAGCTGTTTCACAATGAATGTGACGGGGGGAAAACCTGATATTTCATATGGGAACTATATATACAAGTGCATCATTGACAGTATTCCCTAACAGATTTCTTTTAATAATTGTATATAATTGCTTTTCTACCCAAGAGTGAATACCTTTCAACAAATGAAGGAAAATTAATTAGGCCTTTAGAAAATAGGAAAAAGAAACCAATTTAATTAGTCAAAGGCAAGTCTCTTCTGAGCATATAGCATCACTAAGAATGGTAGCAAATTACAGGAAATGTGAACATATAGTGCAGATGGTTCAATGACAGTGAAATTGTGTGTAAAGAAGTATATACAGTAAGGACTCAAGATCCAGTAGATTGAAAAGGAATGCAGACAGTGCTATCTAACAATAGATGTATCAAATTATTTTGTAGCAGTATGTCACACTTGGTTTGTCAACATTTATATCCACATCTCATGAATTTGATGGGTTCATCATCCGGACAGGAGATCGTGGCTATTTTAAAGGGTAACCAATTATGGGAACTTAAATTCAATTTAGAAGACGGTTGGTGAGATTTTAAACATGGAGTCCACGAAAGAGTGCATTACAGCTATAGGTGATCTAAACCTACAGTGGTCTTCAGCGACTTGTTATTGATGAAGAACGTCAGAGGGAAAGGTTCTATTAAGGTAGATTCAAGAGTTATCACAGGAGGAGATGTGGGAGTATCTAGAAAAAGTTGTTAAATAATGGGTACTTAGGCCCTCATTCACAAAGCTATTTACACGTGTAATTTAGACTTGCACATGCAAAATCATCATTGACAAGTGGTAACCAACTTTTGTAATTTACAGACGTTGGTTTTGCATTTCTAAATATATTTACTCATTCATAGGTTTACTTGTATATACGTTTCCTCCTGTGGGAGGAGAGTTTGAATTTCAAGGTGGGAATGCACTAAAAGTTTGAGACCACCTACAAATGTAAATATGTGTGGATATTTACAGACTCCTCTCCAAGCCATTGTATACCCAGAATTTTTTTTTCTAATTTACTCCTGCCAAGGGTAGAAATATATCTATTTCCCGGGAGCAATCGCAAAGGGAATTCAAAATCGTTGGGGACTTAGAGAAAGCTGTTTTTCTATGCGGAAAAACATTTTTTTTCCCGTATTGAAGAAAAAAGTTTCAAATGCATAATCACATACTCCTTTTTTTTCATACCGAAATATATCCGTTGGTATGTTTTCACTTGAGAAAAAGGAAACAACTAAATCTTTCATGGAGTATGCCTGGAAACCTGCGATTGGCGCTGGTTTACAAGCATGGTTTTGGAAAAGTCATAATTTACTCCCCTTCGAGGTAATAGAACTGCAGCTGCAGATTTCTTTTTCCAAGGGTTAGACCTTGATTGTTGATGCTTTTTAAGTGAAATACGGGAGACTTTCTTCTGAATCGTATTCAATTCCTTTAAGGATTGAAGTTAGAAAGAATAGAAAATAAGAGAGATTATTTTCGAAGTGATATCGTCTTCATGGGGTCAGTGTATTCCACCAAGAAAAGGTTTAGTGGAGACCAGAAAGATTTCTTAAGTTTAATTTCCTTCAAGGTGCGCTTTTGATTAAGTTTGGCATTCAAATCAAGGAATCTATTGAAACGAATCCCCGAGGATGTGATGATGTATTTACATTGCAGGAATTTGTGTTTGTGAGCATTGATCAGTGAGCAGAAAGATTTTGGTTTTGTTTTCATTAAGTTTGTACCTCAGTACTGAAGACTATGTGTCAACCAATTGTGGATTGCTACGATGGTGGGATGTTATCAGTGTAGGATGATAATTTATATCCATGTTATTCATTTCAGATTCCTTCTATTTAGGTATTGGCTGTAATCCTAATAGGGCTTGATTTGTCAACACCCAATCCCTTGGCTCTGTCATAGTTAATTGAGTGGGTTGCTCAGGCATTGTTTTAATAGTGCAGGCAGCCGAGATATAGACCTTGACAAACATATTTGCAAGATAATTATCATATTTAACCAAGCCAGAGTAATACTAAATTTACATAGTAATCCGTGCTTCACACAAAAATATGTGTAAGGACCTACTATCAAGAGAACTTGATAATATGAGGCACACTCAATGTATCATAAATATGAGTACAAAAAAGTTTCAATGACAAGCAGAACTTCTTTTCTTGGCTTGTGGATTTATTTTTGGGTACTTTGACCTCTTCTCAGAAATTTAGCCAACATGTGGTTCGTCGTATGGGTGTGTCCCCACGACTTCATCAAGCATGACTGATCGGCTCCTTCTCCCTCCCCCCACCTGAGGCATGCTTGTTGCTCCACAGATCGCCGCCATTGAGGCCCTGCAGGATCGTGATCTCTAGCCTCGCTGTCATTCTTATGCTCTTGCCACTTGGCCTCCTTGAGCCCAGGATCTACTACGGAGGATGTAGAGAACACCTCTCTTCCCCGCCATGCCTGTATTTCGCGGACACTGATCTCCGCAGCCAGCTAATCTACCGCCTGCCTGCCTGCGGTGAATCTCAATAAGTCTCGAAGGAGTGGTTTGCAGCGTCCCCCCTGAGTTCCACGACGCACCACATCAAGGGACTGCTGTTGGTGGGATGGGGCAGGTGGCGGCGACATGAGAAACGGGTATGCTGATAACCCACGACCTGTGCCTCCTTTTGCGCCGAGGTGGACTGGGTCAGGGTCACAGATTTCTCCTTAACCCGTGGCTGTACTCATCCTGCTTGGCGCCTGGTGGGGTTCTGGTCCTGCCGACTATATCCTGGGCCTAACGGTCACTCTGCCCTTACAATATATCTCCTCGCCGCGGCATCGGCCGCAAATACCCTAAACAAAGGTCCTGCCCTTCAGGAAAGTAGCCGACAACCCTTCCGAGGAGGCCCCCACCATGGCGGAAGCGCACAGGATGTGGAGGCTGTGGACGATTCTCCTTCACTGTCGGCGTTGATGCTCCAGGAGATGAGGACGGGTTTCAAGGCTCTCGATGGCAGATTCGATGCACTGGACAAAAGCCTGGTCGACATGGGAGCCAAAGTCCAGGCACTTGACTGACGCCTGGATGTGGCAGAGTGCCGCGTATTGGATATTGAGGACAGTACGGCGCAGTCAATAAAACACCTTGACAGAGTGGAACGGATCTTGAAAGAGGTTGCAATTAAAAACGAAGACTTGGAGGCGCGCAACAACGTGTGCATTTTGGGCGTGCTGGAGACTGCTGCTACCGGGCAGATAGACGTCTTCGTGGAGCGCTTGCTATCTGATTTGTTTGGAAGAGAGACTTCACCCCAGGATTTGCCATAGAACGGGTGCATCGATCCCTTGGCCCTAGGCCTAATTCGGGCCTCCCACCGAGACCCATCATTGCGAGGATCATGAATTTCAGAGATCGAGATTCAATCTTGTGCCTGGTCCTAGAGCGGGGTGACGTCAACTGGCAGGGCTCTAAACTTTTTTTCTTTCCTGACTTCACTGTCATGGTCCAAGAGACCCGCCACAAGTTCAATGGGGTGAAGGCCACCCTCAGAAACCTGGGATTGAAATATGGAATGCTTTACCCTGCCAGGCTTAAGGTTGATGTGGGAGGCCGCTCCCTCGTCTTCGACACTCCGACTGAGGCGCAGGAATGTTGCCACACTTACAAAAAGAGCAACAGCGGTGCAGGATCTAGAGGGGGAGGTCCTTCTAATCCACATAGTGGCTCTGACGCCAGCATGGAACTCTTTTCCAATACAGGGACCGGCTGAAGAGGCATTCCAAGCCTTTCGTTTGGACTCTGTTGCCATAATGGAGAATGCTCTCTATTCATCTGTGTTGTCAAAAGTTAGCTGTCCGGCCGACGTGGCGTTGCCACCCCTAAAGGTGTACACCTTGTTTTGGTTTCTGTTTCACAATGTACGGAAGTGCCCTTCCAGTGCCTTCTCACACATTCGTAAAGTTAATTGGCACTTCAAGCTGGTTATTTGGTCATGGTATTGCCTTACTTGGGAATGGGTGAGGCTGGGTGGTGGGGGGGAACCTTGCGATGGTTACGTATTTTCGATGATTATACAAACAGGTCACTGTCCCATCATGATTTCTTAGTAAGCAGTTTGTTCACATGTTTCTTGATATATACCCATCATGGCTCAGCTAGGTAACACTGTTGGACCCTCTGGTCTGTCCCTTATGTCCTGGAATGTACGAGGCCTGAACAACACCCGCAAGCGACGCCAGTTGCTCAATAATTTAATGCGACACAAAGTCGACATTGCCTGTTTACAGGAAACACATTTACCTAAGGCTGACACCACCCGCATGGCTGTTAGTTGGGGGGCACACAGATATTTCGCCAATTATAGTAGTGACGCCAGGTGCGTCGCCCTCCTAATACGTAAGAGACTCCCCTTTAGCCCTGGCAAAGTGGTAAGAGACAGTGAAGGCCGGTTCCTTATTGTCACAGGCACACTCATGGGTCATTTTATCGCCTTGATTGGCATATATGGCCCAAACATTGAAGCTCCCGATTTTTTTCACTCCCTCCAGATACACTTGATGAAACGCGAACCCAGCCTGATTATAATGTGTGGAGATTTCAATTTATTTTTGGATCCCAGGTTAGACAGCACCTCCACATCCTCTGACTCAAAGCCACGCTCCCGTCGCACACTACAGGATATTTGCAGACAATTTTCTTAAATAGACATTGGACGGAAACACAATCCTCAACACATCCTATACTCATTATTCTGGTTACCATAATACATGGACCAGGATAGATTATTGTCTGGTCTCCCCGGGAATTGCTGGTTGGTTCCGGGCTTTGGAGACGTTGCCACGGACATATTCTGAACATTCACCAGTGATGCTTTGCTTGGATGTTCCTCGCCCTGAGGGCTTCGAACGGCAGTGGCAGTTTCCATGCAGAGCACTGCAGGACGGGGTCTTTAATGCTAGGTACGAGAAGCCATCGAGGATTATTTCACCATAAACACCGGATCTGTAGATACTTGGGCGGTCCTGTGGGGAGGTTTTAATGCATACATAAGGGGTGTCTCTATAGCTAAAAATGCGGGCTTGCTAAAAGACTCGCGTTCCACACTGGCCCACATTGAACGAGACATATCAACACTAGACACTGAGTTACTTTGCGATGCCACAGCTGACGTTGAAAGTCGACGTTTAGCCCTTTTAGTAGAATTTCGCGAAACCGCAGACAGGGAGCTGTTACATTTGGGTAAATATCAAACTGCTAGAAGGTACGGGGAAGGCGAACGACCTGGTAGAGTACTGGCACAAATGCTCTGCCCCCCTTACAGCAGGGCATACATAACTGAGATATGCACCCCCGTAAATCAGCAGGTCTTCTCCACTCCGGAGATCCGTGACACTTTTTTGGAGTATTATAAGGCCTTATACAGCTCCAGGATTGGCTGCGATCTTAATGAACAGGAAGATTATTTGTCTGAAATAGCACTAGTTTATCTGGAAAAAGGTATGCATGAATTCCTGGCAGAGCCCATATCCAAAGCGGATGTTGTGGGCGCGATAGAGGCACTCCGGAATTCCTCGGCCCCCGGTCTTGACGGATTTACTGGAGACTTCTATAAATCTTATAAAGATATCCTAACGCCCCAGTTGATTGAAGTCTACGCAGAGGCGCTTGAAAGGCAAATTCTTCCCCCTACACTTCGAGAAGCAGTTATTATTCTCCTTCCCAAGCCTGGCAAAGACCCCTCCCTATGTAGTTCCTATAGACCCCTTTCCCTATTGAACCTGGACTATAAAATACTGGCTAAGGTTCTAGCTAGCACACTCTCTCAACTGATGGAATTTATTATTTCCCCAGCACAGTCTGGATTTGTCCCACACCATTTATTTGGAAAAAAACTATGCACCGGGTTGAGTGCTATTGTAACCTGGAAGGGCATGTAAACTCTAGAAACACAAAAATATAATACAAATCATGACAAATATCTTGAAAAAATATATAGTTTTTATTGCTCTTCTTTTTGTTTTTATTTTAAAGATAAAAAAGACATTTTTGGGGAAAAATATATATATATTTATAAATACAATTCATACAAAATTAATTTCACTACATGGATGAATACACATTATAAATATTTTTTGTGCAAATTAGAACCACCTGTCAATGTAAATTGCGGTATAGCCTGAGAGAAATGTATCATGAATACAAATTAAAGGTACAAATTTATCTGTAATAGCTGATCTACCAGTATATTAATTTCATAACAATCTGCGTTGTCCTTATGCAAATGAACATGTGATCAAAGCCATATTTGAAGACACTGGCAGTATTCATAAAATAGCAACGCGTTTCGGCAAAGCCTTCTTCGGGATTTTCATACCAGTGGTTATTTAGCTGAATCAATAGATGGTATAATCAGCGGCCACTCCTCATTTTTAAAAGATCTAAAATTATGATCAATAGCACATCATGACACTTGATCAATATAGATGTCTGTATGGATCTGTAAATATTTCCTGAGCCGTTAAACACAAGAAGCTTGAGTTAGCTTTTCTATTATATTATGTCATTTAGCTAGTTAATGACTCCATATACTGCTTGTTTTTGGATCGGTTGAAGTCCCGGCCAACATAATATTCTTAGATTATAGGATGAATGTCACCAATGGCGTATATTTCTGTATCTGAACTCTTGATATGATGGGATTAGATGATATGATCTTGTGACCCGGAAGAAAATGGTCTAACTGGTTGCTGTCTCCGATCCGTTCGTCGACCACACCATTCCACATCGCTCAATCTCTGGACCCTCTTCGCTGTGGTACACAGGATAAACCCAAAAGTCCCTGCTGCGACTGTACTGTTAGATGCAGAAAAGGCCTTTCATTCTTTAGAATGGCCCTTTTTTCTCTCTGTAATGCGCTGCATGGGGATGTCTGCTGGATTCGTGGCCACTACGGCCCTATTGTATAACAGCCCAAAGGCTAGGCTCCGCATCAATGGCACACTATCTCACCCCTTCTCGTTGACAAGTGGCACACGACAGGGATGGCCCCTCTCCCCCCTTTTATTCATATTAGCCATGGATCCCTTAATTAGGCACTTTCAAGAGTGACATCTCCACCGGGGAATACAATTTAACACAGGACCCTTATTAGTGTCTCTCTACGCAGACGATACCATACTATATGTGCGTCACCCACAGGGCAATCTTGAACCAATCATCAGGGAACTACTCAGATTTGGCCGCTTTTCGGGGCTAGGCATCAACTGGCACAAATCTGTAATTTTCCCATTAACAGGGAGCACGACTTCATGGGATTGTGAATTTCCTCTTGAATGGTGTCATGATTCAGTCAAATATCTAGGTATTCACATACACTTAGACACTGCTAGTATTATTAGCTTGAATTACGGACGTGCCATGAACGACTTGGAGGCGCAGGCGGAACGCTGGCTGCGCTTGCCGTTGTCAATAGCAGGCAGGGTCGCTATACTCAAAATGATAGTGCTCCCCAAATTTTTGTATTTATTTAATAACATCCCCATCCCTCTCACTAAGACCTTTTTTTACGATTACGTACACATATTATATGATTGGTTTGGGGGGGTAAGAGACCTTGCATCAGCTGGCAGGTACTTACTCTTCCATGTGACGGGGGGGTTACGGAGTCCCTGATCTCCATTTATCTTATCTAGTGGCTCAGTGTAGCTACGCATTTGCGTGGTATCGCCCAGATGCGCAAATTCCCTTTTTGAGACCGGAGGCTGACTTTGTGCTTCCTCGGAAGTTGTCCATTGTTCTGCCGAAGGGCGTCCCCAGTGACCCAAACAACTACAAACCGTCTCCACTACTAGTTGGGCTGGGGACAGGCTACGGAGACTTCTTGGAGTTAACACACTGTATTCACCGGCTTTACCTCTCCAAAATCCTCTATGGCTCCCCATTACAGACGAAACACTAGTTCAACGCACATTACTCAAATTCAACATTGTAAAGATAGGGGATCTATATCCTGACGACCATATATTCTCAGTATCCAATGATACCCGATTTCATGACAGATCTCTCATGGATACCTTTGTAATGCAACGCATTCGTTCAGCATAGAGAGCCGCATTACCCACTTATCCGATTGCACCGGAACCTATGACCCCACTAACATTGATAATTGAGAGTGAAACAGGCACCCACCTCATTTCGAAACTGTATAGGTCTTGTTCTGGTCTAAGACCGTTGAAATGTTAAAATACGCACTGCCTGGGAACAAGACCTTGGCCGTCCCATTACAGACGACCAATGGAAAAAATGCTGCATGGTAACGAGGTAGGTCTCCCTCAACAGCAGGCACAAACATATTCATTTTAAGTTCCTCCGCCGAGTATACCACACACCAGCCAACAAAATCGACCCCTCCAGACCCCACCACTGCTTGAAATGTTCCGCTCCATACGCGGACTTCGCTCATCTTACATGGACTTGCCCCAAAATACAGACATATTGGGAACAAATTCACGATGCACTGGGAGCCATGACGGCGTTAACACTTATCCCCACACCGGAAATTGCACTTCTGGGATACACAGTTAACTTTCCTAAAAAGATCAGGAGATTTGCAGCCCTTGGGCTACTGCTAGCTAAACGGGAAATAGCGCTGCTATGGGGTAGACAAACTGCTCCTACCCTGCAGAGTTGGCTACGTAGCCTGGCTTTTTGTAACGTAAACAGTGAACTGTATGCCACCCTCATGCTGAGTTTGTCACTCCCTAAAGACATATGGGGCCCCTTTAAGACGTACATTGAACGGGAACGCCAGAAAGCTACCTCTCAAGTAGAAAGTGGCATAGTCCCGGAGGGGGTGGGATGATGGAACATGACTTCGTACAAGCTATTATATCAATGTCTGATCTGTTTCCAAATTATTGTACATGTGCACGGTTGGGGATATTTACATAATTGATGGTTTTAAACAGAAACTAGATGTGGTTGGCCGCTATGGTTTTTGGGGGATGCGGGCGGGCCAAGGGGGTTGACACGAACGAAGTTGGTTGCTATGATCATTTTACCTGTCGTTATGCCTGGCTTCATTTTATAATATTGCATATGTGTGACGATTGCTTTGTGATACGATACTTGACAGTGTACCGCTCTGAATCTTTTTTGTTTATTAATGTATAAGAAAATCTGAAAATAAAGATTACAAAAAAAAAAAAACATCTGAAGAAAAAGTTACTTGCCTTTGGTAATGATATTTCCATAAAAAAGTTTCCAGAGATGAGGAATTTGAGGGAAGATACAGTTGCCACAAGAAATATTGTAAGGGAAGTATTTTTTTTCTTTTTTTACTACCTTGAGTAGTTTAAGATCACTTTGAACAATATCCGGCTTTTGTCACCTGCTGGACTCCATGTGCCCGATTTTCTTTTTGTTTTTTTTAAACTCTTTTTATTGAAAAGCTCAAAGGACAGTACAATAGCATATGTGAATGCAAGCACCTCAGGGATACATTTACAATGATTACGAAGACAAATATCGAGGTGGGACGGAAAACAACATACAGACAAGGAGTAAGCCACATCACCAAAGCACCACTTTTTAACCAGCTGAGGCCTCTTCAGCTTCTACAGGGCCCATCATCTCTCCCCTGTGGGATAGCCACGGAGCCCACATCTTCTCCAATTTTTAAAGACAACCTGCCCGGTTTTCGAACAGTTCAATGGTATGCTCGTTATGTCTTTGTGGTAGACTCCCACTACACCTTGACATTTTCCATTGCTTCTCTACTTGTGGTTATTGTTAAAGATCTTTAGGAGGTGAGTGCGAGGAGAAGAGTGTACTGTGCATTGTTACTTGTCGATCCTAGTCGTTATTAAATCGTTGTGTTGCTACCTTCATCTGTTTTTTTTTAAACCTGTCTCTTGGAGATGGAAGCATATAGACTGCAGAGAGCTGAGTCCATACCTAGCACTTATATAAGGTGGGCCATCTTGCACAAAAGTTATGATCTTCCATGAGTGAGCTGTGGGCCAGACTCCCCTTAACTCTGGAAGAAGATAGTTTACCCCAAAAAAAGTATGACTTGAAATGATTCACGATTATGTGCAGCCTCTTACCCAAAAAGCATTTTTCTTGAAGGTGCCATCAGATCCTGACTCAGTAGACAAGTAATAAACACTGTCGAGATGGTTAAACCAAAGGTAAAGCATTAGTGGCAGGATTTATGAAGTCCATATGGACTCACCACTTTATTGACGTCATCTCAATAAAAAAAATAGAACTATTCAAATCCGGTGACAATAATATTATGGTGGTGAGTGCCTGTTTTCCCCCCAGACGTATTACAAATATGTAGTACATAGAACACACGCTGATGACAAGATATCTCTAAAGGAAGTTTCTGGAAGAGCGAGCTCGCATGCATTTCTCATCTCGTTCTCGCAGCCCGGTCGACATTTAAGGGTCCCTCAGAAGTCAGGGGGGGATGGCTGGCCTGGGAATAATGATTTTTGCTGTGCCTGGGGCAAGGCGCATCAAAGTGAAGCGCCAGGGTAAAGCAGTCCCGAGCACATATTATAACCTCTTCGGGGGAGGTGGAGTGGTCTGAATCCCATTAGAAGCGCGTGCTATAAATCATCTGGGTACTTTCAAGTCACTTTCTGCAGGGTAAATAAATGCGCTGGATTAATGGCCTCGGATAAATAATAGCACCATGTGGGCCAAAACTATTTATGACTGCTGGGCTCAAGTTCTGTTTTGTTATTTGTTTATTTGCAACTTCGTGAGTTAGTCTGACCTCAAAGGCAAACTATGTGGCGTGTTATCTGTTTTTTTTTTCTTTTTGGAACTGTAGGCAAAAAGCATCCTGCCGCCCGATCAGTGTGAGCTGTTGTTGTTTGTGACTGACAGGAGCCTGCAGCACACTGACACAGGTGACGCCGGGGAACTTCCCAAGGTTCTGCCTGTGGGCGTCTCTCCATCCTGCTGTGTGGGTGTGGCAGTGGCACAGGCCGTCACTGGGGCTTCGCCTTGCGTAGTCTTCTTCAAGGATGCAGTGCGTGAAGATGGTAAGGTGCCATGGATGCAACTGGTGTCAATTTGGCGAAAATCCTTCTTTGCCAGCTCGGTGCAAAGTATGAAGAGTCATAAGCAAACACCTTGTTTCCTATTTAAAATCCAGAAATGCATGAAGGGCCGACACAGGTACAAAAGTCGAGTCTTTCCTGCTCGGTCTCCAGGCCTGTTTATCTTCCTCACTAGCAACCTTACGCAGCATGCTGTAAAGTTTTATTTTTAAATACACAAATGATCTCCTTGATAAAGCACCCCCTACTGTATACACTGTACATTCTAAGGATATTGCAATTTACCAAGGATTTCCGTGACCCTACCCAAAACATAATCTGTCTGGTTGCAAAAAGCCTATTGTGGGTTTACCGGTAATAAACAGGAGCTTGTAGCCCGTCGATTGATTACCATTTGTTGTTCTTCTATCACTGTCCTTTGCTTGCTTTGAGAACGCCCTAAACCCGTTAGTCTTTTATCCTCATTGGTCGATGGACCTTTTTAGTTGCCTGAGAAGTGAGAGGGAGTAAACGTATATTGCATATCTCAATAACAGTGTAACCAGCTAGTCACACAAGAAGACTAGGGCTACTGACGACATTTGAAGAATTTTATTACAGACTCAGAAACAAACTGATATAGATGTGTCTCAAACGCATATTGTAAAAATATAGTATTACAAGGATTAGTCCAAGCTGCCTAATAAAATTCAGTTTAAGCAATAGGAAGCACACCAAAAGCTTGGTGGCTGCAATACAAAAGCTGAGAAAGAGAATCTGAAGGTTTATTTGCAGAATTCGAGCCATATGCCTAGTCATAAGCATCTCTTGTAAAATCTAGCTCATCCTACTCTATGCTAACTTCTGGAAACCCTGGTAAACTATGGGAAGCAAGGAACAGGTGTCAGTGTGATAGTCTTTCATAAACGTAGTTCTGCATTTTTGTAATATAATCTCTCAGGAAAATATGTTTTGAAGATAACAGTTGTTACTTACTATTGTTATCTCTGGGGAGGGTAGGTCAGAACTTACATTATATTGGTGAAGTTATGGAAGCCTCCGAGGGCAATCACAGTGAGGTCTCTTTGGTAGCTTTGTCTTCTCACATTTCTGTAATTCCACCACCATGTTTCTTGATGCAACCTGCCGCTCCACCCATACCTTGAGACAGGCGCGCAACACCCAATGGACTCACAGGGCTTCAGCCCCCCCCCCCCGTTGTGTGTGGCAGCCCGGGATGAGACAGCTTTCCGGCGCACACACAGCCGCACCCGAGCACTTCACAGGTCTTTAAAAGACCATTTGCATGTTAATGAGGCCTCGCTGTTTCACCCCTTCTAAGAGCCCCTGCAGCTCCACTCTACCTATGTCTTAAAAGATTCAGCCCCCCAAATTTTTTTCTTAGTGCCCCCCCCCAAAATCTGGCTCTATTTGCGCCTCTGCCTTGAGAGGATTGGATCTTAATGTTCAACAACTATCTGGAGGCCTTAGATGGGGAGGAGTTTCGTTCTACAAGGAAAAAGGCATTGCTCTGAGTTTTCTAGGCAAGTAGGGTCAGCACGTGTTTAGATATTTACCCCCAGCTGTTGAGACAAATTGTCAGCCCATCCAAGATGTGTTTAGAGAAGCCAGATGCAGGTTGGAGATTCGTTAGGCAAAAGAGGAGAACCTTGTCATGGCAAGGTATACATTATATACACATAATCAGAAGGTTGACGAGACCATAGATGAGTTTGTAGCTAGGGTACATGAGTTGTCTACCAAATGTCATTTTGTAGATGTGGCAGACGAACTTATCAGGGACCAACTCATCATACAATGTAAGAACAAGAAAGTTCAAGAGAGGCTGTGGGTGACTAAGAACCCTACATAAGGTGATTCCATAGGCTTTGCCAAAGTGTTAGAGCTGTCAGATATATGTATGAGAGAACCGGAAAAGAAAAATCACGGAAGTGAAGTCTCTGAAATAGGAGCTGTAGGTAGATCAGGTGGTGAGTCCCTTACTGCAGTGAAGCCCAGCAATACAAGGGGGAGGAATTACGGACCAGACAAACAAGTTACTAAGGATTGCATTCGGTGTGGAAGTGAAAGTTCTAGAGAGTATAACATGAAGCTACACAGTGAGAGGAATCGCATAAGAGGTCTTTACCTCATGAAATCCTGAAGGTCTCTGCTCTCTAACTAATAATACAACATTTATTCGCAGACAAAGTATTCAAGGTAACCAGCGTTATCACTTTCCAGTAAATTTCCATCAACCTAGGTACAGTTTAGCAACATCCAGCTTTTCACCCACACTCTCAATGGAGCACATTTGATTGTCCATGAGCGTCCCTTCTCCGCCATGAAAACTCGTCTCTACCTCATTTACATGTCTTCTTCTTGCCAAGAAATTCCTCCAGTACATTACTATCACTACAAACAAATAATGCCTTAATCTAGCTACTGAAGCCTTGTATCTGCACCTGCAGAGGCGAGAGCATTCCAATAAAGCAATTCTCATGTAAAATTTAAACATAGATATTCAGAAGCTATGGGCCTTTGGTTACGTTAAATTAGCACAGCAGTTAGTGTGCACTCTGAGGTTGCACGCTCTCTCCCAATTAATACAAGTATGAAATCTTAAGCAGAATAAATTATGGTTACATAAAATTGTGTGTTACATTTAAATCACTCGTATAATTGTAAGAGCTACATTTCCAGTAAAATCTCCAACACTCATGAACTGCACTCATGAACTGATTCTATTAAGGGTTATCATGGAGTATTTCAGTAATACATTCGAAATCCCCCCTTCTTTATGAAAAGTTAGAACATATTAAATAAAAGAAGTACTGATCTATATAAAACAATGTAAAGAAGTAATGTGTAATGCAGGAGCCAAATTAAGCTAATCCAACTTCTTTCTCCTTTATTTTTCTTGCCCAATTTTGTCCATCTTGTGTTTGTTCCTCCCCTGGAGCTTAAACTCTTTACTGTCTTTCTGATTGGCTGCCTTCTACCCTTCCACTTCTCACATTTTTGGAACTACGTTATTTTCTATTTGTGTAAGCACTCTATGAGAGTGCATGTGTTTTTCTGTCCTATCACTCGTTTGCTTCTCTAAACCCTATCCAAATAACAGCTCCCATGCTTTCTGTTTCTGTCTTACTCGTGTTGCAAGCACTCCGACTCATTTGCTTCTCTCCACTAGAGCCCCTCCCTCCCCTGTGCTCCATGCTGTTTTCTTGCTTGTGTTTTTCTCCCCTCTACCCTGTGTTACTCTCACTCATATGCTGTTATTCCCCTCCTCTCATCCAGTCTCTGTTGCTTCCCCCATTGGACACCGAACTCGCTCCTCCATTTCCTGCCACTGCTTTTTTTTCTTTACTTTTTCTTTATTGTTTTGGGAGAACCAGGCAGCAAATTGCTGCCGGTTCCTTCCCCCACCTTATAAAAAGGGTATGTGCTTCTATTACTGATCCACCTTGAATCTGTAAATAAAAAAAAGTGTTGCCCCCGTCAATTTGTAAATACTTGTGTGTAATAATGCTTATATGGACCTACAGAATGACACAGCTGTGTCATTGTGACTTTATTTTCCTTCACATATTTTTTTAATGTACTTTTGGTTATACTGCACAGCATGTTGCTGTACAGCATCAGCAAAAAGCATTGGCAAAACCAATAAGTCCCAAATTAAGGACCTGGTGCGTTTCCAATGTTTTTTAAAATATTTTATATTTGTTTTAAACTTTTGGAATGATCACTTTATTACACAGTATGTAATACAAGGAATCTGGTCATGTATCATACATGTTCCATAACAAATCATTGAACAATTATTAAAATGATAGTTGTCTAACAATTTTTTCATTCTTTGTGGATGACCTCTTAAATAGGCATAAAGACTGTCCCTCCTTATAATAATTTCTAGACAACTAACAGTTATGGTCAACAATGAACACAAACCAGCGGCGGACCACTGTAGCCGCACCTCACCGGTGTTCTTCTCTTTTATGTCTACAATGACCAACTAGTTAAAACAAAGAAAGAAAGAAGAGTACAGCATGACGAGTGTCAGAAGGAAAACGAGGGGTGAACCTTGCCTTAAGGAAACAAACAAAAAACAGCCTGAAGAATGTAATTTTATCCTCAAGAAAGTGCTTCAACTAGGTTGGTTTCGACAACCTGGTAAAACCATTCTCGAAGAGAAATTCTGCAAGATTAGTGTGACGAAAACAGTTTTTCAGAACCACTTTCTTCAGGTTTTTTTTGCCCTCAACCCATACAACCAGTAGAGACAGTTTGTTACACAAGGCACCATTCGGCACAAGTGATTGATGTGGAGAAGGTGCATGGCCCAAGTCACCAAATCTCTACCTTCTTTCACTACTGTTGTCTTTATATCCAGCAATTTCATTATACAGCTGCTGCGGTTTATTCCTCTATTTTTCTAGTGTTTGTTTCCTGTCAGGCAGCTTCTAAAAGCACAATGGTTGTAATAATCCAAATGTAGCTCAACGAAAATGTGGTTCTCTTATGCCAAAAGGTTTGCCTTATTTCTGTCTCATAGTCCCATCATTATTGAGTCTTTAGTGCCTTCAAGAAACCCATACGCTCATCTATGAGTTTATAAAGCACAGAGCAGCACTGCACCCTTTGCCAGCATCCACCACATGATGCAACCACACCTCAATGACTTGTTTTCAGAGTTTTGAGGACCTGGGGTGCATGTATGAAATGGGATTACTCTCACATCCTTCATTTACCATCTTATGCTCCTTTTCTGTTAGTGAAACTCCAGCAGCAGAGTATGTGGCATCAACAAGGACTAATGAGAATCTGTTCTGTATTTAAATATTGAATCTCTGCAAATATATTGGAACCCCGCCTGCTTATTTTGGTATATTTTTTACATTTTTTAAGTAGTAGGAAGGCAAGTGCCTTCCCCCGCTAGCCTCCCGCCTTACATTCTTATCTCAGGTTTACCTAGCTGTAAACTGTAAAAGAGATTTGCACCATTTTTCGGTTAACTTTCTCCCACACTTGAGGAGTTTTTGTGCTTGTTTCCCATCTTTTTGAGCAATTTCCTGATTTTTAAGCGAATGTAAGCTCCATTGTTTATCTCCTTTCATTGCTTTCAACTAATACGTTTAGGTTGACTTAGGTCACAACATCTCCTCTAAATTCTTTTGTAGTTTTGCCTGAGTTAGTGCACTAATGATGCTGGAGGCTGTCACTATAATATTGTCTGTAATAGCCTCCTCAAAGTCATCTGATGTGGTGACCTTTAATGTAGTGCCTAGTCTTTAAAGTTCATTATAGTCCAGATGCTTAATTTTATACCCTTTTTATTGACAATGCCCCTTTTTCTAAACCACCACCTTCAAGTAAGACAACTCTCCACAGCACGCTGTCCTCACTAGTAGAGAACCCCTACCTTTACTGAACCAGTGGTAGTGGCTGTCACTTGCTTCTAGTCCCTCTATTCATTCGCTGGTCTGTCAGTGTGGTCCTATCCCCTATAGTCTCGAGGGTGCGCGATTGAGAAACCTTTTGCTCTGCTGGATTACATTTTACTAAGCCGCCCTCTGAGGGTACCTTTAAGCTATGGAGGAGCGTTTGTAGATTGGCAAAAGCATGCTGACCCTTTTTCAGTTTGTCATCAATAGGTTGGCAATGGTTGGACTTGGCGTAAGGGAGTGTACACATCCTGCATCCAACTACCTTGCCGTTTTAACCACACCCTCATGTTTTTTCATTTAAGTTAGTACAGCAACTATTTCTCAAGTCCGTTAAAGGGTTAGGTAGGCCCCTCAGTTTGGTCTAATCCTTGAGGATGTTTTGAGACATGTTATCCACCCGGCAGCTGCTTTAAATAATAATCTTCTCAACTTTGAGATCAGAATGTTGGATCTTAACATCTTTACTTGAAGTTAAACTACTGTATACGCAAGAGCATCTCATTGTATTTAAAGTCTTTGGGTATTCTAGAATCACAGCGCAGATTGTTTAATTCCGTTGCCAGTTTAATGGTCTGAAAACGTTCTATGCATTGATGGCTGTTATCTGCTCCGTCAAAGTGTACTTTATTGCTGCAATTTACAAATGTCTTTGTTGGCAGGTCGAATTCTTTGTGTTGAACGCACCGTTCTCTCCTTACAAAAGCCCCCATTGTGCAGTTCCATTGCTGCTGACCTGAGTGAACTCACGGGACCTGTCGGACTGGACGAGCTGGATTCTACCACGCAGCCCAACACTCTGTGCAGTGTTCGAGGTGTGTATCGGCCTTTCCTGGTTGAGGAATGGACGTGAGCGAAAGCTGATAGTCCACGCATTACAACAGCGTGGGTTATTAGTGTCGGGGAGGTGGGGTTTCCCAGGTGCAGGGTACTTCAAAGGGCATTGAAATGTATAAACGTGTTTGCTCGACGCTCCCTGGGAGCTGGGACCTGCTTGGCTGGCACGGCTTGACAAAGCTTTACCAGCAGGTGCTGCTGAGGACATAATAGATGGCGCTTAAATGAGACAATAAGGGACGCATGCGACCTCTTCATAACTCAAGATTTGGGAGGCTCGTCGGGCACCCCCCACCGCCCCCCAAAATGCATGGGCAATGCTTATCATTTCTTTTATTTTTTGTAGTGTGAGGTTTTTTCAAGCTTCAGTGCGACAGAGAGAACTGTATGATAGGGACATCTTAAGCTTGCTCACAGCAAGAGGGATGGGGCTGGTGTGTGTATGTCAATGTTCATGTGTTGAATGTTCATGTATGTGATGGTGTGCGTGTGATTCTGTAATGGTGTGGGTATATAGTGTGTGATGGTGTGTGGTGCTCGATGTGTGTGTGGGGGGGTTGTGTTGGTTCACAGTGCAGTGACTCAATGTACTCCACCTACTTGTATGCACTGTACAGTGATCTCAGCCATGCACCAATTGGTTTCTGACCTTTATATCCTCAGTACTCTGGAGCGAGCACCACAGGTCTCGGTCAAGTTACTGATTTTGGGTTCTCTGTCTGCAAGATGACAGCATCTGTGTTGTGTTGAAACCCCCTCTTAGTCCTGTGTGAGGAACTATAGCGGATAGGATCTAAGCTCCATGTGGGAGAAAGGGACAGAACGAGACATGCAAGTTTGGTGGTGATGAATGAGACTCCGGCAAAGTGGGCAGGCACGAGGAGAACGGGGCTGAGCACTGTGGGGGAGCAGGAAGGGGGGTGCAAATTGCGGCACAGGCTTGAAGTATAGGTTGTTGAAGAACACAACACGTGCAGGGGTTGGAGAGGGACAGAGAGCGCTGGTGATGTGGGGGGTCGTGTGATGTGGGGAAGGGGCAGAATGGGACACTGGATGGAAGTGGGATTCTGGACACTGTGGGGAAGGGAAGATACAGCACCATAGAGCAGGAACATGGGAGTGAAGGTAGCAGCATGAACCCAAAAGAGCACAGGAAGCAGCAGAAATAATGAGAGCATTACTTCCTGGCACATTAGACCACTAAATCCAAAAAACACCCTCAACCTCCTCCAGCTCTGTCACTCCTTAGTAGCCTAACTTGAGCACTGCAAGTGATGTTCTCAACGGAGACCTGTGCAACTGCTTTCCTTGGCCTCCAGCCACACCTTCTGTCCTGGTGACCACACAGATGACTGCTGGAGGTGTAGGTGATACAGCTTGATCATGCGCCTATGAGCAACCAGTGGTGTGACCATGGGGTAATATGGGGGGTGTATCTCCTGACCCCCAGCCACACACCGAGCCACGCCAGGCAATATGTACTCACCTCATGTGCTTATGCCGATGGCTGCTTCTGGTGTCTGTCCCTGCTGCTGTGGGGCACTGCACGGGACAGGGAGTATACATGGCAATTGGAATCCAAGCAGGGAGTTGGGGATAGGTGGTAAGTGGACAAAGTGACAGGACTCAAAAGTCAGAATAGGTTTCCGGATAGCTGTGTAGTAGTGGATGCTTATTTCTCATGCTCAGAGAAATTTCTTCTCTTGGGTCTATATTACACATAGTGCCCCAGGGGCACAACATGTGCGTCCACCTGCTTTTTGTGCCCCTGGGGCATTATGGTATTGAAGAAGGAGTTGCAGACTCTTGAACGCCGCCTTTGTAATACTGATAACGCTGGTGCACATGTAACACCAGCACTATTCTGAGAGGGCATTCTCTCATTTGAATGGGGCGTGGCCCCACACAAAGGAGCACAGTGTAATACCGATGTGGGCACAGAAGCAAACAACCCATACGGAGGCGTACTGACAATGCGCTACAAAAAGGTCGCGTAATGTTAATGCGCCTTCTGAGGACAGCCCTCTGGATGGATCAAAGGGGGCACAGTGCCATAAACCCCGCAGCCATCCCCCGGCAGGCGGGTGCAGTCACAGGGGAATCTTTAACCTCTCTTTAAAGAGGGGAAACACGAAGCACTTTTGAAGAAGTCACTCTGTATTTTACTAAATGCAGTGCTCCCAGGGCAGCCACATTTCGCAGCTGCCTTGGGAGGGGGGAGAGTAGAGGGGAGGGGCAATGTAAACTTCTTTGCTCCCCTTCCCAACTGTCCCTGACCCAGATCCCAGTGCACCATCATGGTATTGGAAGAAAAGGGCCGGAGATAGTGACTGGCCTCCCCGTATGTACAGTCTTCTGATTCTGTAGCTCATAAACAGAAAAGGTGGCACTGGTTTGAAGAAGACAAAAAAGAAACAATCCATGGACTAACAAACTGGAAGTCTTGTGCGAAAACTTTTAAGCGAGGACAGTATAGGCAAATGACAAATGTAATTTAGGGTCATTTTATTATTCCAATTACCCACCTATTTCTAAAGTTTATACAGCTGCAACTTGTCTTACAAGTACAATAACATGTATGAGCCTTTCTAGTTTAAGTGAAGAAATTGAAAGTCAATAGTTTGAGAGCCATATTTTGAATCAAGATCTTTATTTTCTGATAGATACTTCTAACCTCAGATTCTTCCCCTTTTGATTATTCCCCAGACATCAGACTAGATCGAAAAACTGATTTGCAGTTCTCCTGCATGCTCTGGTAAATGGCCTTTTGTTTCTCTGAGCTAACGCTGTTCCACTCTGGAAGTGATGCGCGCATATAGGCACCACATGCGTCTGTTTATGTCGGTTCTTTCTGGATCTGGATCTACCCCTCATCTCTTCATGAGACCCTCATCTCAAACTTTGTTCAGGAATCTAGTGTGCAAGTGTAAATGTCACCTCCCAAGACTACAGGGTTTAAACCTGGTAGGGAATGTCGCAAACAGGAATGTCTGTGACCGGCCCCAATTAGAATTGCCTGTAGTGCCTGCAGTCGAAACACGGCTCCAAGCCCTGCAGTGACTGTGCCTTAATGAATCCCAGTTGAGCAGAGAACAGTGATCTCTAGTAAAAAAAAAAAATTTAGTTCTATAAAGTCAAATGACAATTTTAATTAAACAAATCATAAAACCTAACAAACGACAGAGAGTGCCAGTGTAAAACAGCGCGCTTGATGGTGTCTTATAAGTGATACACCCATGTGATAAGCATGATCATCTCGTGTATCAAAGTAATAAGAACCACACAGCCCGTCACAACACATCATTAATTTAAAGCACGTCTCGATCCCTATTTAAATTACAGGATCATCATCAGGACTCTGCTTGTTAATGAGCCAAAGAGAGCTGAAAATAATCAGTGATAACTTCCAAAGTGGGGAGAGACCGTAGATGTGCTACAGGAGAGGCAACCTACAATCGGAGTGATGAGAAATTAGGAGGTATCATGGGAAGCAGGGAATCTGAAAGGAGTATTGAAAATTCAAAGCATCCCGGAAAAGCAGTGATATCTTTAATAATGGTTGGTAAACAATGGATGCTCAGCAGGGCAAAGTCGAAGTCTTTGCAAAAGTTGAAGAAAAAGCAGAATAAGTCCTTGTTGACCTAGACCTCTTCCGTCACTCTCAAACGCCAGAGAAGACTTGAGTGTGTCAGCATGCCCCCCAGTGTCGCTCCTGAACCCATGTCAATTCTGACCTTTGTCCTGAGGCAATCCGAATTTCCAGTGCCATTGGCGAAGTCACAGCAAATAAGAGAATTCCGTGATGCCATCCTGAAGGTCTCTGGCATAATACCAGCTCCCTGTTCCACGCTTCTGGGCCCCAAGGAACCGTACAGGCCTCCACCTGAGACTCCACCTTCTGGACCCTCTCTACCCACCCCGCACCAGGTACACTGCTGACTCCCATCCTGGCGTCTTGACCCACACCAGACACTGGATCATTGATGCTGAAATACAATGTGCAACCTAATGTGCTTTCCAATTGAATCAATGTCACTTTGCCTTCGACCAAGGACTCACCTTGATTGACTTGGGACACAGCCTTTGGGCAACCCATCAGATACCGATACTTTGCCCTTGCCTCAAGGAAGGGCCTAAACTCTCCATTATTTATTTATAACGGATTCTGACAATGACGTATATGATCCTGGGAATGAATTTACCCAACCTTACACTTATGACAATTCAGGATGTCCGTTGTCAGGGCACCTCCCCAGAAAGTGGGCTAGTTTCATCCCCAGCCCTGCAATGGAAGAAACTGTCATGCAAATGGTAGCTGCGGTTTTCGACCTACAGTTACCCCCTATGGACGTGAAGACTTATGTCCTCACTGAGGTGCTTCAGCCTAGGCAAACAAATACTGAGCCCCTGCTTCTATACAATGAAGCCCTCACAGACACCCTTCTTGGGGCTTTGGCAAAATCCTGTTTTGGACCTCTGGTGTGAATGAAGGTCGCACAGTGCTATCTTCCTGCCCCGAATGACCCAGACTTCTTGACTCAGTACCCCACACCTAAGAGCCTAGTAATGCAGATCTCAATGAGGAAGGTCAACCCTAATGCATACCCTACTACACCTCCAGACAGGGATTCAAAACGTAACTCTTTGGGAAACATGTTTTCCTTAACCAGGTTGGCACTATGTTCCATCTCTAGCTGCTTTCTAGGGCGTTATTCCCACTTCTTATAGAACTCTGTCGCACAAGTCTTGCCTGGTGTCCGAGACGACTTGCGTCCCGTCCTTACACAGGCTAATCAAGATGGTCACGATGCAGAAAAATTTACCATCCGCTGTGGCCTGGACACTAACAATTGCCCAGACACAAGCAACCCATTTTTGTATACTTATTTTGTCACCCAAGTGGGACGGGTATGTCCATACGTGGGTCCTGTGCACACTGTGTCACTGGAACCAAGCTATACCCAGCTGATGAGCCCATAACTAGAGCAAAGCCGATCCTGGGTTGCTTGTGTTCTGGTTCAGGGAGGACATGGCATGGGAGTTCAGGCTGGGCTGTTCCTATTGGAGCAGGGTCAAGACTAATTTGCATATAGCTGGGTCCAAACTGAGGCGAAGTGGCATGGTGCAAAATAGCGATGCGATGTGGCTCGAGTGTTTACCATTGGCTGAGATTAATTCAAGCATTCCAGCCATCGCTGTTTTGTAGACAGGGCAATTGGAACCAGTGTGGCTCTCAGGAGGCACATCTCGATGAGTTCCACAGGCTTCTCCATCGATGCCCAGTCCACGGTATTAGTGCTATTGTATCCCTCCAAATTAACCACACTTCATTTCAAATGTCACAACCTCTTCTTTAAAACCCAGGTCCCTGCAATCTAACAATACCTAATCTACAGTGGCTCTTCTATCATTCTCTCCCACTAAAGAGCACATCTAACTCCTACTAATGTAATCCACTGCATAGAAGGTGTAGTAAAGACAGGGAATATTTTCCTACTAAGTGCAAGACCAATCCCAATAACTGACAAGAACCCCACTAATTCTGGGATCCAGAACAGCATGCTTCCTGGCATAAAGCACAAAAATGCCTAGTGAGGGTACTAAGTGATAAATAATGCAATTACAATACAGTATATAACCCACACTAAAACTAATACCATAACACTCAGCAGTCAGACATTCAATTGTAGTTCATACAGACTGCCTATAATTTCATTTACTGCTTGACACTCTTGCCGTCACGTAAGATAAAACTGCTAAGGATCATATCTTATCACACAGTTTTGTACTGTTCATAGCAATACACCATCTGATCAATCTTAGAATAACTGAAGAGATCTGCCATAGGCAGCTGGCCATCGGAGAACTCTAATTTAGTCCAACATTGCAGATCCCAATTAGCTACATACTATGGCCACTTTTTGACATCTCACAAGGACAATCAGATATGGGATGATATTAAAATCCCAGCAGATCTCCCCACCATTTCTTCTTTTAACCTATGCATGCTCAGGACCATAAACTGTAAACAAAATATCTCATAATGGACAACCCATGGCAGTAAGTAGCTAAATAGACCAATAGGCCCATATCCTTGCTTCCTTATATGTCGAACATGTTGGTAAAATGGGTCAATGTCCAGTTAACCCATTTCGTAGAATATAACAAACTGCTGGATCCATCTCTGACGGGTTTTCAAGCAAAAAATAGCTCCAATTCTTCCTTTTGGTCTTATTGGATGATGTCAGGTCAGTAGTTGATCAGGTCAAGGCCCCCTGAATTGTCTGTAGCTTTTGACACTGTTTCCCGTAGCCTGTTGATCAAAAAGCTGCATGAATATAGTCTTCATTCTAAAGTCCTATATTGGTTTGGTTAGTTTCTAAAGAATAGAATGCGGATAGTGCTGCTGAGCGTGTGCAAATCCCACTGTCATGTATCCAGAAGCGGAGTCCCTCAAGGCTACTCCTTCAGCCCAGCCCTTTTCAATATCTAGGTTTCCCCCTGAGCTAAAATTGTAAGGAAATGGGTCTTTCATTCTACACCACTCCAATCTACAACACACTACGCCACTCCACTCTGCTACCCTTTACTCCACTATACGCCCCTTAACTCTATGTCACTCCACTCTTTGACACTCTACTCTGCGCCATCCCACTCTATGCTACTCTGTGCCACTCCACTCTACTTTCCACTTTGACATTCTACGACACTCCACGGCTCTCCACTTTATGGTCCTCTACTTTACAACACTCGACTCTACTCCATTCTACACCCTGCCACTCTACACTACTCCACTCTTCTCCACTCTGCAACACTCCACTGTACTCCATGATGCTCCAATTTACTATACTCTGTGCCACTCTTCCACACTCCACTCCACAACACTGTAACTTTTAGCCATGCTGAACAGCAGCTGGTGTACAACATGGCTAAAACACATTGACAAAGCCAATAGCTCTTGCATTGGGAAGACATATTGGCTTTGTCAATACTTGTTGGGGACTGTAGGGTGTTTTTCATCGTAGCACAGAACTAGAGCAAATGGCTGAGGTTCTTCTAGTGGCTCTTTCCATAAACATCTGCCTGCTTATTTATCTGGTGAGTGATGTTAAAAACGGGAATGATGGCAGAAAACTCGAGGACCATCTCAAGTCCCACCAGTTGTGGAAAGCCCCATTATCTCAACCAACTACACCAGAAAATCCTCATTATGTTAATGAATGATCAATGGACACTATGTTCAAATGCCAAAGAAACAAAGGTTTTTAGCCCCAGGTCTTCCTGGTCAGAAATAAAACTGGAGTCCCATCTTAGATCTCCGGCATCATAGTAGGTTTCTGAAGAACTGTCATTCTCCACGGTGACTGTGCAGAAGGCGATTGAGCTTCTACAGGAAGAGGCATTCATGACCTCCCCCTCCCTTTACCTTCAAGATGCATATTTTTCCCAAATGCATCTACCATAACATCACAAGTTCCTTCTCTTTTCTCTGGCCTGCTAGTACTATTTATCCAACATGCTTCTGTTTGACCTCAAATTTTCCCCCCACAATCTTCACCAAATATTTTGTAAACAGTAAACCCCGCATATTAAATTGTTACTCCAAGCACTCCTACTGCAGCAGAGTAGAACCTTTACCCCGCGTGTCTGATGCCCCCGTAAACTCTACATTGGCCAAACAAATCACATTATTTACCTGTAACTGCAGTTCTCCAGCAGTAGTACATTAATACATTGACTTGCCATCTTCTTTCCTCCATTTTCATGCGGTTCAGCATGTGTTCCCATCCTTACACACTTCACTCAATCAGTGTTCTTGTAAAGCACGGCTACTCACCTGTAAGGGTCGTTAGGCGTTGACACACTTGTTCTGTGAAATCGGAGCTATTGTGACCTGTAGCGTGAGTGGAGGGTTGAGTAAACTCACTCATTTGGCTGCGATTGTGATAGTTTACATTTATGTGAGTGTGCTACTAAACAAATTCCACAGGTTGCTGAAAAGCTTGTTTACTACTCTGCATAACATTACTGAGGACTAACAGCCTAACTCCAGGGAATGATTCAAGCATGTGAATATGAAAGACACCAGTGTTGGAGAAGGTAAACAACCTGCTTCTTGAAAAGGTAGATGAAGGGGGTAATAGTGGCCACCACCAACATGAAGCTTTATTTGCAGCTGTAGACTGTTTGCCAGTGATAAATGTGAAGGACATCATTGGGATAGTCGTTTTAAAGTTGTGATGAAGAACGAATATAAAAATTACTGTGTACTTTCGTGTGCAAGAAACAATGATTTGAAATTATTTGTCATGAAGTACTAAAATTAGAGAGACTTGGATGCAATGTATCTTGTATGTCATATATTGATCAATAATGGTTGCAGGCCATTTTAATAACGCCGACATCCTCTGCACAGTGAAGAATACTTAATCAGAGTGTATGTTACCCACAAACATGCAAGGTGTGCAATATGATATAATCTAAATAGTGTCTGTTAATGCTTCATGGGCTAAGCAAAAAAAAATAGTTGGAAAAGTCAATTCTAATTATAGGCGCTGACCAATACCAAACAGGTAAACAAAAAATGTAAATAATAAACAATTTCAAGAGTCATGGAGAGTGCCCGTCGGTACAGTGACCCTTGACAAAGGCTTAAGGGAGATCTAACTTAATAGTTACAAACACAATTAACTACATTAGCTCGGTATAAAAACCGTAAATGATAACAGATCCGTCAGAAGTTTTTCGTTCGTTAGTATAAGCCCAACCCCGGGGATCTAAAATAGAACACCTTCTACTAAAATGGGTTTAACAGGTTACATAATCTGCCCTCGAACCCTTTGATGACATCACGAGGAGAAACATCTAATGACCTTGGCCCCATCTTCATGATTCTACTGGAAGTGATCGCCCATGACATTTGCACCTGATGGCATCAAAAGAAGTGTCATCACAGAAGTAAAAATACATCTACAATAAGGGCAAGATTAATTAAAGAACAGTTTTGTTATTTTGGTACCACCAGCACATCAGCTTTGGTGCTAGGAGCACAGCTTGTGTATGACAGACATACAAGTACACAACCGTCTCGTACTCAAATACAGTTAAATGCTTGAGTAAAACCTCACAGGCGCTGTTTTAGCCTTGGAGGCCGCTGGTTAACCTTCTTCTACTCAGGATCCGTTGCAAATGACCAGTACAGTTCCAAATGAAGACACCACAATCTTATTAATAACGGTACCAAATTCATTGTACTAAATTTCCCAGCTCGAAATTAAACTTCTGACTTGCAGTACACTGTATCTGTCAGTAGCAAATGTTCAGCTCACCGAACTATCCCCTCAGCATAGTCCCCTATGTAGGCGTTCAATTCCCTTATGCCACTGAATTCGTTTAAGGGCCCAAGCATTGCCCCAAATGCCCTGTTAAAACTTCACATTCTGGAACAGTCATCATTTCGACACGAGCAGCTTAAAATGACTAGATCTCCTCATATGCCCATGATAAGACCCAAATGCATGCACGCAACCCCAGATATGGAGGCACAATGCTCAGGTGTCCAGGCACAGATTCAAATGCCTCGACCCAGACACTACTTCAGCTGCAGAGACATAGCCTCAGATGTCTATGCACAACGTTATCCTCCTGAGTGCAGTCGCATCTCCAGGTACACTTTCCCCTGCTCAGTCACAGCCTCAAAATGGCTTCTCCGGCCTCTCTTACTTTAAGGGTAATTTCCGTCCCCAATGCACCAGGTGGCCTTCAGCGAGCAGTGGTACTCTTATGATACTGACCTTCTGCTGCATTCTGCCTCATACAGTGGAACAGGAAAAAGGGCATGTTGTCAGAGCTTTAATAAACGATCTCTGACATGGAAATGCTGGGGCAAACAGAACTTTCCATTGGAATGTATTGGACGGGATCAATCAATCAATAGATTTGTAGAGCTCTACTTGTCACCCATGAGGGTATCCAGGCACTGACAGGATCCAGTTGATTAGCCGAATAGTCAGGTCTTCAGGGACTTTCAGAACTCTGAAAGTGACGGGATGGTCCGTAGTTGAAATGGTAGCTCTTTCCATGTCTTCGCTGCTAGGTAGGAGAATGTGCAACCTCCACATCTGCTACGTTGGATGTGGGGTGAGGGTTAGAGAAAGGATGCAAAGCGAAGGTTTCTGGTGGGCTGATGAAGTTCAGGTGGTGGATCAAGTAGGTAGGTCCACAGTTCTGTAGGTCCTAGTATGGATAGGTCAGGAGCTTGAACTAGCATCTTTTCTGTACAGGGAGCCAGTGAAGTTAGCTGAGGTAGGGTGTGATTTGGGATCTTTTGGGGAGATCCAGGACGTGTCTGGCTGTAATGTTCTGCATGGCTGTGGTCGTCAGAAGAGGTGAGCTGCGATCCCTGTGTAGAGAGCTTTACTGTAGCCCAGTCAGCTGGAATGAGGGCCTTCGGTGATGGTGCATCTTGAGCTTTGCAGTAGCTATTTGAATATCTTACGAAGCATGTGGAGGATGAAGAAGCAGGAAGAGGAGACGGAGTTGCCTTCCTTCTTCATGGTTAGCTTGTTGTCTAGAATGATGCCTAGGTTCCTAGCATGGTCAGTGGGGATAGGAGTAGGTCCAAGTTCTGAGGGCCACCAGGATGCATCCCATGGGGAGATTTTGTTCAGAAAATCAGTACCTCTGGATGATCATTGGTAATGGTTGTTCAGAAACTGACCATCCTTTAACGAACAGTAATGATAAAATGAGGTTAATTTAAGAGCAGCGTGAATATTGTGAGGTTTTAGGGAAAGATTGGAATTCCAAAACACGTTGACCACATTAAGTGGTGGAATATAATTGTTTCATAGACCACTGTTATGTTGTGAGAGTCATGCAGAACATGGGCAAGAATCAACTAATCAGCTGCTTACTAAATAAATCAATTTTCTAGCCTTTGTGCACGCAAAATATTAAATATGAGTGGTTGCATTTGTGATTACTAATGTACTCTCTCCTTCTGTGGTTGCACTTGTGATTACAAGTGTGCTCTCTCCTTCTGTGGTTGCACTTGTGATTACTAATGTGCTCTCTCTTTCTCAAAAGTCATGCTTCCTTCTTAGGTATGACTTTTTATGCTGGACTTAAACTTCTTACCTCCTCAGCCAAATTTGAAACTTGTAATTTTTAATGTGTCCACATTGGCAAAGTCATTTCCGGCAACCCATCACCTTGAAAGACTACTTCTTATACTTTCATGATGTCTGCCATGTGTCACACCACTTCACCTTACACAACATAGCAGCTATATTAAAAGTATAACTAATACACTTTCAAGGTGGTTGATCTCTGCTATCAGCATTACTAGTGTTGGCACATATTAAAAGCATCCGGAATTGGCAAAGCCAATAGTGGTGGCCACAATGCAGTGAGCAGACTCAGGAAAAGGGTCAGCAAGATTCTGCAGGACAACTTTTAGCACATCAACAAGCCCACCCTCTAGTAGCTGGCTAACCATGGAGAAGCCAGGATTATCTATGGTGGGACCTGTGGGATGGTTAAAATATTCCTTAAGCATGGGAGAGATAGTTAGCGGAGGGCAGAGAGACAGCGCGGTGAGAGAAAGAGCACTGTACTCACAGGGAAAATGGGAGGAGAAAGATGGGTTGGGAGGGGTTCGGGGAGAAAGAAAAAGTGTGAGCCCACTCCGTATGCAGAAAGAGCCAGGGAAAGACATGCACTCCCATGGCGTGATAAATGAGAAATGAAACAAAAACAATAGGTCCATGACATTTGTAGATGAACAATACAACTTGGCCTATCATAAACAAGAGTAAAGAAGAAATGCGTCAAGGTGAGACAGAAGTAAGAATATGGGGAAAGCCCTCCAATAGAGAGCAGGGAACTGAGACAGACAAGAAGCCACTCAGTCATGAGCAAAGGAAGCCAGAAAGTGCTACGACCGGAGTATTTTTAGCAATTTTGCATGCAACAAATCGCTGAAGCTACCCGTAGCTAGACCTCAAAACAAGCATTTGCAATGCAATAGGTCTCGCATTTACGCGAGTTAAAGCTACTGGCATTGTAAATGACAATGCCTTTTATGTATGTTTTAAAAAACAAAATTTAAATAAAAGGCATTGTCATTTACAATACCAATAGCTCAAACTCGCGTAAATGTGAGACCTATTGCATTGCAAATGCTTGTTGGTTATATGTTACAACAGTGTTTTTCATTGTGATGCTGGAAGGGAGGGGGATATGTTGGGTTGAGCTTGCATTATTGGTCGTGTAAAGAATATTGAGGGTTCCTGTTGTAATTGGAACAGAATGCTTTGACCGTTCCGAGGTTAGCAGTGGCTACTATACCCTCAGTGTTGTAAGACGGATTAAACTTACCTGCACCTTGTGTAGCGGTGTCGTCTTTTCAGACACCCCCACTTTAAAGAATTAGGCAGCCGGGTGACAAAAGTCTCCTTTTTCTGCCATGTTTGCTGCCATGCAGGGCCTTCCGGAAAAACGGGTTGGCAGTGGAGAAACAGAAGGACTTTGCCCAAAAATAAAGATCAGGCACAGATCTTCCCTCCTCTGATTTTTGGTCTAAAGGTGGCAGATTCCAAGCATGGTCCAAGCTGTCCAGCTCCAGGGACAAACCGCACACTGCTTCACTGCCACAAACAGGGCAAAGACAGGGTGTTTAGAATGCAGATACTTTCTGCATCAGTAGCTTCATCAGGGCTCTGACGTCAACCACAGCATCTCTTAACACCCGATTCACAAATCTCTGCAGGCATGTTTTCCTGAGATGATTTGAGGCAGTATCACGCGAGTGTTACCAGGGAAGCTTGGAGCAGGTATTCACTGCAGGGTTGTTTACGTTTTATGGACAGCCCCAGAATGTGTTCACCTCTGCCCGATGATGCTTCTGAGCTCTGCTTCTGACACCACAAGGCTCCTGCACCAGCTCCCATATCATACAGCGGGCTGTGTGCCTTCTATCAGTGCAAAGCGACCTGAATGTGCATGTTGGTGCATTACTCTCGCCAGAAGCTTCACATGTTGTGCAAAATTTCCAGACCACCTCCGTCATGTTCGCTGCGGCTACTGAACACTCTGCCTTTTTGGCAATGCCTGCAGGGGGTCAGTTTGCCCTTTCCTGTGGTATGCATTTGCACCGATTACCCCTCTTCTTGCAATTCTTCTCTTGCACTATAATTCACGGCCACTCAAAAAAGCTAAAATAGTTTCTGACCCTAGAGGGTAAGGTTTCCACCTATGCCTACGGCTAAGTCCAAAGCATGTGAAAGCGAATCGCCCCAGGCAGCACCTTTATTAAACAAGGGGGCAAAGGGGAGGGAAAAGAAAGGCGATCGCGAAAGCGATCACCTTTGTGAAAAACAAAGCCACGAGTGGTGCGCGCGCGCCCATATGTTTTCAATTATCGTGTCCGTGTCTGGGCACGATAATTGAAACCATATGGCAGGAAATGCGCATAATAGACACCAATAGGCGGAGCTATGCGCCTGCCTCTGGCCTATTGGTGTCTATTTTACAAAAGAACACGCACAGAAAGGCCAATATCAGGCCGCAAAGGTAAAATCACACGCACGAGCGTGTGCAGTTTCCAGGTCGATTTTCAAAACCCGGACAAAAGGACTCTTGCCTGCGCAAGCACTGCTGCGCTGTGCAACGCAGGTCGCAAGACCTGAAGAAAGGAAAATTTTCCTTTCCTTCCAGCTTGGGCATTCATGAGTGTAAAGGCCTTCTGTGCATTGTACATTATCAAATCGATTCGAACCGTTTCTGGGTTGCAGATAGGTTACATCTGACAGTTAAGACTAACTCTTGGTATCGGAAAATTCTGCTTCCAGGTTTTGTTTCCTACTCAGTAAATGCACTCTCTGTAGCACCTATGTATTCTATGCTAATTGGGGAGGCTCCGGAAGTTACACGAAAAAAAGCATCATGTCATTTTGATGACAGCCTCATCTGTTAGTCGGATAAGCCAAATTTGCAGGTAAAAATATCTTCAGTAGAAAGGTGATAGTTATGATTTTTATAACCATGTGCACTAACTGCTTAATTTTTAAATATCATTTTCTGTATGTGAAAACAAATCTTATCGTAGCTCTTTGTTTACCTTAGCCTTTTTGATTCTTGTGTTTCCCCAAAAGATTTTAAAAATAAATAAATAAATGTACGGACCAACAGTGCTTCGTTCTTGTTTGGTTCTTCCATAGCCCTGAGGCTCAGCCGCTGTCATGGATTACTTGTCACTTCTACGCCTATTACCTGTTGCAGCCTTTGGGGATTTGCCCTCTGTGACCTTCCGACAGTAGCAGTGACGTCAAAAGTTCCTTGCCTAGCAGAGACAAAATGCACTTAATGACTTATTATTTCTCTGCCAGACCAAATACTGCAAACCTCTCAGTAGCTGCTGCACTGGCCACAGCTACTCATTAAAGTGCTTTTTGATTCTACCTTTTAGGGAAATCGACTTTCCTGTCTTCATCCACACACACAGAGACCATGAGCCTCCTGTGTACAGCAATTTTGCGGTTGCCTACCTTTACCAATTTACTTGTGGTCACAAAATGACTTTTTTCTATGTACTAAATCCATTCTGCAAGTTGGAAAGTGATTTCCAATAGGCAGAATGGGTTTAAAAACCCATTTAGAATTGCAGTTAGGATGGGACATGAAAGTAGAATTCTCTCCTAACTGTGATTCTGAACGGTATATATCTCGGGGGGAGCGGACATCAGTAGTTCCACGAACCACTGCCTGCTACACTGGTGTTTTCCTGTCGTGTTCACCCCAGTATTATTGACTGCATTACCAGGCAGATCCTCTCAATCCCAAAAGGGTCATCATCTGCAACAACGTTTGTTTCTGTTTACTATGGACATATCCTTTGCGCACTCCTTGAAGCATAGGCTTGCTGGCTGCCCAAAGTGTACCAGGGGAGGGCACCGAGCCCTCGTTCACCTCAAGTAGGAGGGGACTTCCCTCTGCTTTGACAAAGTCCGAGCATTCACGATTGTTAAAGTGCCAAGAGTTAATTTGCTACATTGGGCGCTTTGCTGTCTCGAAGAGGCCAAAGTAGAGGAAGAGCGGGGCATGGGCGCCATGGTCGGACTGGCTGGCGCTGGCACTGGGCATTTTCTCAGTGGGCCAGGAGGGTGCGGGCCGGTTTTGAACCCGTGGGGCCCTTTTTTTTTTTTTACCAGGGGCCAGTTTTACAGCAATGTTGGAATACCGGCCCCCTGTAACAAAAACAGCAACCCTCCTGGGCCGGTCCAACTTAATTGCCAGGGCTGGTTTGCATTCTCAGTCTGGCCCTGATGGGTCGAGATCCCTCAGGGGAGGATCTCAGTGTCTGAAGGTTGAAGGAGTTCCTTTGCCGTGAGTACCATCAGTTCTATTAGTGCAAGGTCTTATGAACCGCTGATTGTGTGCATTAAGGTGCGGAGTTAAGGATGCCACTTGTGCCAGGTGTCGCATAGCCCCAAGGAGTCCGCCTAGGTCGAAAGTTGGCAGGAGGGCAACCGACGTACTGGTCGCAGAGCCTGAAATGCCTTGCATGGGGTCGGGAAGGGCATTGAAGTCACCCCTTAGCTCAATAGAAGGGATTCCAGTGTTTGCAACGTGTATTGGAGCTGCTGTTGAGGAACATAGACTGAGAAGAAGTTATAATGCTGGCCTGCTAGCCTACCCTCCTCTCCCACAGAGCGCCTCTGAATGTCTGCACACAAGGCAGACACTACAAACTGGAATCCCTTATATAGCAGAACAGCCACTTCACATGATCCCTGTGAGAACTCTGCGCAGTACACCCTTTTGTAACCAAAAGGTCCCAGGAAGTGGCATTTTGTACCCAACAGATGAGTTTCTTGGAGCTGAACCAGTGCCGGCTGAAAACAGTTCAGATATCTGAGGACAGCTGACCTCTTGATCCGAACCAGGAAGCCATTAATGTTCAAGGAGAGCACCTTAATTGGCATCAGGGGGGGGCGGGTGAAGGAGTGGGAGAGCCCCCATAGAAGGACACCATAAGGCCTGGAGAGACGGTAGGTCACGGTGCAGAGTGAGGGTACTGCTCTGGAGTATCAAATCACGGTGTGGGACAATAGTGTCAGTGAGGTTTGTGGTCACGCATATAAAAACAAACATATAAAGCAGTAAAACAGCCCAACCCCCAAATATCTCCCCACCTCAAACTTCTACGCCAAAAGCTTATGTCATCCTAACCCTAAACATAATGCCTATTAACTAAGACTGAGCCAAATAAGCCCAAGGGGAGCAGGGGAGGCCCGTCCCACAAGGATCTCAATGCCTGACAGCTAGCACAAGTAATTATTTACGGTGGTGCTTCTGGGAGGACCTCACCGACAATCAAAGGGCAGCATCAATACACAGCACAGAAAAAACAACAGACAGCACCATCTCCATAATAGTATCAACCAAATTTGCAGGATGGGTGTGTCATGGCCCTCCATGGGGGGGCACAGGGTCATCAGTTTGAGACCGGAAGAGGGCCAGCGTGTCTGTGAAGACGGCATCCCGGTCTCCTTCTCCAGTAAGCGCCTCGTCATGGTCTGAGTTGGAGGACTCTGAGGCGGGGACAAGTCTGGCAAGAGTGGATGCGGCTCCACCTCGGGGGTTCCGGGGGAAGACGGGGCGTGGTATTTCCCACCTGCCGGTCAGGCCCACCGGGGTCATCTAATTGCCGGCGCACCCTCCTCTCAGCTGCCCATTCCCAAGCACGCTCTGCAGTATAAAAGAAGTAGGTCTGCAAGTTAAAAATCACTTTCAGCCTTGCCGGAAAAATTAGCATGTATTGCAAATTGAGGGTGCAGAGTTTCTGCTCAACCTCCTCGAATGAGCGCCTTCGCTGGTGAACTGCCGTTGTATAATCAGGGAAAAATCATAAACTTTGAATTTTGGAAGTAGATGTCCGAATGCCCCCTGGCCTCTCGGAGGATAGCGTCTCTGTCTCTGTGATTAAGGATCCGCGCAGTCAATGGGCGAGCTGGGGCAGAGGGCGCTGGGCCAGAGTTCCATGGGCACACTCATGGATAAACCAGGGCAAAAGCAGGTCAGCGGGGACCCAGGACCTTGCCATGCCTCCAAAAAGTGCTCTGCGTCCAAGACTTCAGCTCCTCTGAATTCAACAGATTGAAGGTTATTCCATCTGTAGTGATTTTCTGCATCTTTGGCCCGCTCCTCCCATGCACTGTAGTGTAAAGCAGCCTGGAAACCTGCAGTTTTAGGGCGGCCAGCTCATCTTCCACCAGTGCTTAATTTGTAAAATATGAAGTGCAAGTGCTCAAATGTTTTTGGGAGGCCACACCTACTTTTCTTCGGCTCCACCCATTTCCTCCACTGGCTCCACCCACTCTATTAGCTCCTCCCACATCCTCAACTGGCACTGCTAAAAGTCAGATGTAATCAGTGGTTAATTTGTAAACAACTTAACTCCATAATGCAGGGGCTCTCATTAGGAGGCAGCTTGCTCCAGCTCATTTCTCCTGTTAGCGCCGCTAAAAACAGATTCAACTGCTAACCATGAAAGTGGGGAGAGGATGTGGCACATTGGCCAGAGCTACCGACTTCAGAATTGACTGGTGCTCAGGAAAAGTACCGGTGTTGGTGATTAACTGCAGTGCTGAGCACTGGAAACAACGGGCTCAAATTAAGCACTGGCACTAAGGTTCCAGGCACCCTACATTTAAATACCCTGTCTGCAGCCAGTCAACAGCATTGCTATGAGGGGGGGGGGCTTTACAACTCTAGAGCATAGAAAGGTCCTGGCAGCTCACTCAAGCCAGCAACAATTTGCAGCTGTAAGCAGAGGGCTCAACCGGGTCCTACTCAACCCCATGAGCATGGGTGCCTTCAGAGGGGGTGGGGGGATGGGGAGTTGAGGGTTAAAACAGGAACTACCCTGGCATTTTCCTGAAGGTAGGATCCTTGTGCAGACCTCAGATGGGACAGTAGAACTAGTCATTCTACTCCATCCACTTCAAACCTCAAGGCCCCCTCATAGGGAGCCAGTTTTCACTGCCCTGAGGGCCCTACTGTGATGGCACCTCCTTGCCATCCAGGGGGGCTGGGCCACATAGCACTGTACCAGCTCTGCACAGCTAACTTCCCTCACATCCAACATGCCTTCCATCTCAAACACAAGGAATTAACTCAAAAGCACCAATACCGCTGCAGCCTGTTTTAAACCCTCAGGCTAAATAGAGTTACATGGAGGTTCAGGAGGTATAGACCAGTAGATCGGAAAACAGCCCTGTCCTTTCAGCAGTCACGTGTGGTCGCAGGCTGGTTAGCCAAGGAAGGTAAACACTGACAAGGGCAGTGAAGAGATACAAGGCCAGGAGACTGTCAGGAGCAGGATGGTCCAGAGATGTGTGAAGGTGTATGAGATGTGTTGCTGGACAGGAGAGGGAGCATTAGAGTCAGGAGAGGTCCGGGCGGCTGATGTGTTTCAGGATGGGGAGATAAAAAAGAGATTGATACATTTGTTTATTACTTTGGGATTATATTATTGTGTAGGGCTATGGGTCAGAGGATTTGATTTTGAGAGTTTGTCGTGCCTCGACAAAAACATCCTTTAACCAAATGTAAAGACATCAGGGCATGTCTATAGCTCCTTCAAAGTTTCTCCCAAAAACGTCCATACATACCTACGCTCCCCAATACACCGAAGAGACTTTCAGCCGCCTTGTGTTCTCAAAAAGAGATCAACAGAAGAAGTGATAGAAGGAAATATTCCGGAATTAATTCTTGCAATATTCACCCTAGAAGGGGAGTTGGGTGGGACACCCAAGAACCAAACCCAAGCTAATATATTCTAGTAACATTCACCAGTCTAGCAGGAACTACAATTATTGATCCAAGGTAACTCTGGTGACACCTGAAATTACCCTAACCCATACATGAGCAAGAACACCAACGCCAAGCTTGCCACCACCAATAGAAATGCATAGCTTCCCTTGCCCATATATGGGCAAGCAGAGTTTACCACCATCAGTAGAAATGCGTAGCTTCCCACCACCCTCTTCTATATCCGCCATGATATCTCTCTATGTATATTTTTTCACTTTTTTCTGCAGACGTAAGATGGCCCAATTTGGATAAAAACGTTTTTCTCCTGTCATGGCACATATAGGTTTGGTTTTGCTCTATATTTCGTTGGGGTGCCAAATTTGAAAACCCATAGACTACTGCTGGATGCTCTCAGGCTTCGTGTGGCCAAGTGGCCCTTTTTTTGCGGTTTTGTATAGTGCAAACTTGCCCCGAAGTTATTGTAGTGCTTTACATTAGCACCAGTTACATTTCACCAGAAAAGATTCATTTTTTGGAAGGCGCGGGGAGATTAACTGATTTGCCCAGAATCACAGGATAGTCGACCCGAGACTCGTAACCCGATCCCGGCAACTCTTTCCACTCAGCGAAGGCTTCTTCGTACAGTTTTCACATTTGTGGCCGCAGCCTGCCAGAGTTTTTGCGAACTACCCAAAACGTTTGCAAGGTTTTTCGTGAGACCTAACAATAGAAATTTGAAAGCGCACGTGCCAGAGAACACTCTCTCCCGTAAATCCCTCTTTGGTTGCATATTTACATAGCGCGATCTCGACCCGAAGGTATGTGCTTTACATTAGCACCAGCTACATTTCACCAGAAAAGATTCATTTTTTGGAAGGCGCGGGGAGATTAACTGATTTGCCCAGAATCACAGGATACTCGACCCCGAGACTCGTAACCCGATCCCGGCAACTCTTTCCACTCAGTGAAGGCTTCTTCGTACAGTTTTCACATTTGTGGCCGCAGCCTGCCAGAGTTTTTGCGAACTACCCAAAAAGTTTGCAAGGTTTTTCGTGAGGCCCAACAATAGAAATTTGAAAGCGCACGTGCCAGAGAACACTCTCTCCCGTAAATCCCTCTTTGGTTGCATATTTACATAGCGCGAACTCGACCCGAAGGTATTGGAGCGCTTTACATAGCATGCTTAATTTATTCATCTTTTCCCCACAAAGCAGTCTCAGTCTAGGCCTTGAGCTGCTTACTACTACCAGACACAGCACTGCTACTTACTAGCTGATCCATGCCCGCAACACCACGGTCGTCAGGGGTCGGGCCGACTGGAACGAGATAACTCTTGGTGAGCTGCTGCGCGCTGCGGTGGTTATGCTGGGGCGGGGCAGTGTGAAAGAAATCTGCGCACATTGCCGCACGGCCCCTACCCCAATATAACCAAAATCCAGCCCAAATCCGTGTCCTCCGGCGCTGCGGCCCGCCCACAGGCACGTGGCTAAGACCGCCCTGGCGCGCAGTGTGCCGCCATCAAAACAGCAGATATTTAAATGTATCTGAATAGTGAATTTCCTCTGCAGCAGGCTAAGTCCCACAGCAACACTTTTAACCACCGGCGTTGTGACCCACTCAGCAGATGTGAAAAACACGCAGCGGCTGCACGAGAGTACAGTAGTAAGTTAAATTCAAAAATAAATGTGACTTGCGCAGCCGATGCGTACTGTAGACCCGGCCCTGTCAAATAAGTGCCGGAAAGAAGCCCTGTCTTCCACAGAGGAGACCCAAGTCTCGCCTCGGTCATTCGATCAGCAACAACCTGCACCTCGCCCACCTCGGTCTCTACCGCCAATATTCAAGTCTTGGATCACTTTGAGTATGTTGGCAAGGTCAAATTGTGCCGCCCCCTTAGGGAGTCCGGTAGCCGTTAAGGACGGCGTAATGTATTTGTCCATTTGTTTATGTGGGTAGACTCCGGGGTGGTGGTGGTTTGTTTTGCCCCATGTCAGGGCCAGTGGTCTCAGAGGACGAAAGAGAGGGTGGGATGTAGGTGGGGGAGGAGCTTGTATGTCCTCAGGCCCGTTGCCCGTTTAACCATAGGTAGAACAAGCAGCCAGGGTGCTGATGTCCTTCTTGTCTGCTCTAGGACAGGAAAAGGTGCGCCGCCAGGGCAACGGGCAGTGCAGGCATGGTTTGAGATGGGTGTTCGTTAGTAGAGTTCCCAGGCAACACTCCAGCCCAATAAACGAAGGGGGCGACTACAACAGTGTCACCGTCCTCAGGAAGGTGGCGGGGGCAGCTCAGCAAGAGTTCAGTCCTTCTCAGATCCTATGGTTGCACCCCCGGGGGGAGACACCCTCCACAGCACACTCCGGATAGCATCAGCAGCGCCAAGTCCGGGGGGGAGGGGGTGAACAGCCCCCAAGCGGTATGCCCTCCGCATACCTTAAATGTCAGGGGACCAGAGCCCATCCCAAAGTCTACTGCGCAAATCTTAGCCACCTAATAGCCGGTTCAGGTGGCTCCCAGGGCTGCAGATTGATCAGGGGACTGATGGCTTTCACGACGCGTAAGGCCTGGCTGTGCCTAGTATTGTGCCTCTCACCAGCACTAGCGAGGAGCCGCATGGTCTCCAAGTACTGCAAACCCCCGGGCTGTGCGCAGTACACAAGGTGTAGTATTCCCGGGCCCCGCTTGACTACTTAAACAGGCCCCCAACGGGCCATGTCCAGATCGCAGGGGCCAGTCACAGGGTTGGATTGGGATTCAAAATCAAATCTGCTCTGGCCTCCTGCCCCCGCTCAATATACATATATTAATGGGCCGTCCCAGCGAGAGAAAGTGTGTGACAACATTCCCGTTGATAAAAGGGAGGTAATGTGCGCTCATCTGCCTCCAGAAAGGCCACTCAGGCACCCACTGGGCCACTGGCGGTATCCGAACAACACAGGTACCGCCTAAATCGGCCCCCCAGACTGCCCAAAAAAGCAGCCCACAGCTGGAAATCGTATACCGGCCCCTCGGCCATTGCCCGAGTGCCTGCCTTCCCAATCCGACCCTGGCCTGCCACATAGTGTTTCGGGCAGCCTTCTTCACTGGGCCCAAGTCCTCACCTCATCGGAGGAGTGTGGCGGTTCGCATCACATTCACAAGCAAGTTTAATTTAATAATTCTACAGCATCTTTGCGTTCTGTAAAGCTGCATGCATTGCCTACTCGAGGTTCCTGCATTGGCACTGCATCAGGTGAGTCAGTAAACCACTTAAGCAGCAACGAGCATGACACTGTCTCACGGCCTTACTGTGAAAGGACGTGGAGCCTATGGTAAAGGTTCATGCTATTTTATTACAATGGCACACAGTGCTCTTTGGGCTTTATCTGTCCCGAATATGATTTGATTTCAAAATCTTCCCGCAGCCCGCTTCAATGAAAGGAAATGTTTTGCTCAAGATATAATATGCAAAAACAACAGTTGATGGACAGAATGCAGAACAATGTCATACATTCACCCCAGTACAGAGATCTGGGCCTAAATCCATCGTTTTTTTGCCCACCATGCCATTCCAGTATGACCCCAGCCATATGCAATTCAGTCTTGATCCTGTGCCTCATGGGAACGGTCCAGCCCGAACTGCCAAGCCCGGCCCTCCCTGGACTGAAAACAAGCATCCTAGGACTGGTTTTGGGGTTTTACCCCTCTTCAGCCAGGATAGCTTGATTCCAATGGCATGGAGAGCACGGGACCCACGTCTGAGCATACCCGTCCCACTCGGGGTGACAAATGCAAAAACAACAATTGATGGACAGAATGCAGAACAATGTCATACATTCACCCCAGTACAGAGATCCGGGCCTAAATCCATCGTTTATTTATTCACCATGCCATTCCAGTTTGACCTCAGCCATATGCAAATCAGTCTTGACCCTGTGCCTCATGGGAACAGTCCAGCCCGAACTGCCAAGCCAGGCCCTCCCTGGACTGAAAACAAGCATCCTAGGACTGGTTTTGGGGTTTCACCCCTCTTCAGCCAGGATAGCTTGATTCCAGTGGCATGGAGAGCACGGGACCTACGTCTGAGCATACCCGTCCCACTCGGGGTGACAAATGCAAAAACAACAGTTGATGGACAGAATGCAGAACAATGTCATACATTCACCCCAGTACCGAGATCTGGGCGTAAATCCATTGTTTTTTTGCTCACCATGCCATTCCAGTTTGAACCCAGCCATATGCAAATCAGTCTTGACCCTGTGCCTCATGGGAACAGTCCAGCCCGCACTGCCAAGCCAGGCCCTCCCTGGACTGAAAACAAGCATCCTAGGACCGGTTTCGGGGTTTCACCCCTCTTCATCCAGGATAGCTTGATTCCAGTGGCATGGAGAGCACGGGACCCACGTCTGAGCATACCCGTCCCACTCGGGGTGACAAATGCAAAAACAACAGTTGATGGACAGAATGCAGAGCAATGTCATACATTCACCCCAGTACAGAGATCTGGTCCTAAATCCATCATATTTTTGCTCACCATGCCATTTCAGTTTGTCTTTTGCTTTCTTGCCCTAAGTGCGCCAGGTATGCCCTACGTGGGTCCTGGGTTCACTGTGCCACTGGAATCAAGCTACCCTGGCTGAAGAGGGGTGAAACCCCGAAACCGATCCTAGGATGCTTATTTCCGGTTCAAGGAGGATCTGACTTGGCAGTTCGGGCTGGACTGTTTCCATGAGGCACAGGGTCAAAACTGATTTTCATATGGCCAGGTCTAAACTGGGGTGGCATGGTGAGCAAAAGAATGATGGATTTAACCCAGATCTCTTGGCTGATGAATATTTTGATTTGTTCTGCATTCCGTCCATCAATTGGGTGTCTTTTGCTTTCTCTCTCTATAATTGGAGAGGCAGACACTGAATTCAAACAGCCACTGCACCTTATGTTGAATTAAACCAAGGAAAGATAGCTTAGAGTGTGTTTACTTTTATTTCCTGAGGAAAATATAACACGTCACAGCAATTTTACTCTAAAAATGTGCATGGGGACAAGGGGCCTGCGTGTTCCTAGTGACAGAGAGGGGACATCCATCCAGAGTGATCGGGAAAGAGAGACAAGGGGTTTTACACAGTACTCGTGAGACTTTCCTGTGAGGTCAGGTCTTCAGTGTATCCTCGTTCTCAAGTAAACAAATAATAAAAGCAAGTGTCTTCTCGTGATCACCCAGACACATTCAATAGAGATGTAGGTGTGTGGCATCAGTGCACAGGGGCATCAAGGGCTCCTGGAACCCTGAGTATTGCTTTAGTTTGCTATGCATACACCAGGCAGGGGCCCCAGAATTCCTGACTGCACAAGGTTAATTGTTTTTAGGTCAATCCCTTTCTTTCACCTCTTGATTTTTTTGTGATATTTTAATTATTATTGCTCTTTACTATTTATTTATCTACCTTTGCTTGGACCTTATTTATTCTCTGCTTTATCTCGTCGGGCTTGTTATTCCTGTTGTCCCCTAATATCTCTGGTGGAGTTACGAATTGAGTTTGGATGCAGCCTATGCAAGGGTGAGGCTAACAGTGCTCCAGGAAGCATTTGACTTATGCCCTCGGATTAGAAGATCTATGCACAGGGGCTTAGAAGCCCATAGGCATCCACTAAGCACCCTCAGAGATAACTGACCAGCATAGCTCTTAACACACTCATAGGTAATGCGAATAGTGAGGTCTAGAACATGCACATACACACAACAGGGACACCATCCTGGGGACCAGTGTGCTACAAAGAGTACCTGTAACTTGGTTATGTCCCAGTCTTACTTTTTAAATTGCACTGCTTTTTAACTGTTGCTGTGTGCCAGCCACAGAGTCTTTGGCTCAGTCTGTCGAAGGGGGCCCCGGAGGCTTCAAGCAGTGATTGCTCACACTTTCTGTCTCAGCCTGACTTGGCAGGAGTCTTCATCTAAGTCTGTGCCTGCACACCCACTGAGCGTAGGGTAGGATGCTCACATCCACACACAGACATGAGATATCACTGCAAAAAGACCTAAATTATCAATGGCTATAAAGCAACCACATACATACTGTGAAATAATAGCACATAGTGGCACAGATAGACAGAGCATGTGTTAGGCCGGCTTCTGATATGCACCCGAATTAGACTGACAGTTTTGCCAGTCACTGTCTTTGTTTGAACAGATTCACAATTGCTTTATTAACCTTCCTGCTTTCTCAAATTTGCTTTAAAATGAACCATTTGTCCACTCTTCTTTTTCAAAAGCATTTCGGGGAGAAAACCCCTCCAAAGCCCCCCTAGGTTGTTCCGGCTTGCTCGCTATGCTCGCTCGCCACACTTTCAAATGTCACCAGTCTACGTTCAAATGTCACCAGCCGCCACTGCCCAGCAGCAAAGGGTTACACATACTTCTCAACCGTTCATGGTTCGTTCTCTAGGTTGGACTACATCTTCATAGGCTGGTTAGGACGGAGATCTTGCCCAGAGGCCTGTCAGATCACTCCCCCATTCAGCTTTAGTTAGGAATAGGTCCCAGGCGGTCTCTGTTTCATTGGCGACTGTCACCCTGTCACTTGTACAATCCAAGCTACAAAACCACCCTTCACAAAGCCCTGCTAGAATACTTCTTATTAAATGAGGAGACGGCAGGTTCCACCACTATACTATGGAAGCCATGAAACCAACCATTCGGGGATTCGACATTAGTCACAGCACAGCGGCCAAACCTCAGAAAAAGCAAACCTTAATACAACTCAGAACCCAGATCATAGAATCTGAGCAGGGAGCACAGGAACGGAATGGTTGTAGTGCCTGCCGACAACTAGGAACGCTGCAGAGAAGATATCAAAGCATCCTACTGGATGAGGCCAAACATACCTGGCAGGCTACTCAAAGCAGAATCTAAATCCAGGAAACTCCTACACAGGCTGTGCAAACACACTTTAAAACCTATTCAGCCACCTATTATTAAATCACTCATGGGTGAGATGATCACCAACACCACACACATCGCCAGATCCTTTGCTGAATTCTACCAATCTCTCTATAGTGGACTTCTTCCGAGATATACCGCCTAAGGTACTATCCAACGCCACATGCAATTTCCTCAAAACCCCTATCTCGCTCGTGGAATTAACCTCAGCTGCCTCTGAAATAACATCTGGTAAATCGCCGAGACCCAACGGATTCCCCAGCGAATTCTTCAAAACTTTTGCAACGATATTGGGGTCCCGATATCTCGCGGCCATCAATGAAACCCTCAAAAATAATTGCCTGCCACCAGACTGTAGACATGCTGAAATCATAGTTTTCCTTAAACCGGGATGCCCGCCTTAATCATGCACATCCTACCAGCCAATCTCTCTCTTAAACATCGAAGCCAAGCTACTTGCCAAAGTACTGGCGAATAGACTGGTCCCAAACCTCAAAGATCTGATTCACCCAGATCAGGATGGTTTCATGCCCCAAAGAGCAACCCGGCATAACATACGCCGAGTGCAGAATGCGATTGTCGCCATAGATCATTTAGATACCAGCTGCCCTACTTTTAGTAGACATGGACAAGGCATTCGACTCTGGCAGCTGGACGTACATGTTCATACTGCTGAAGCATTTAAACATGAGTCTCCAATTTATAGCACTGGTGAGTCTATTATATACAGCCCTTACGGCCTCCATTCAGGTGGCAGGTATCTCATCGGCCCAATTCCCAATCCAGCGGGGAACCCGACAAGGATGCCCCCTCTCGCCCCTCTTATTTGCCCTCGCCATTGAGCATCTTGCAAGCTTGGGTGAGACGGGATGCACTTTACCGCTGCTACGAATAGACTACCAAGATTTCTGACCGTATAGCATTATACGCAGATGATATCCTATTCTTCCTGACCAACCTCCATTGGTCAGGTCCCAGAATACTTCAGGTAATGTGCATCTTTGGTGAGGCATCTGGCCTCCACATGAATACCACTAAATCACTAATCTGGCCGATAAGAGGGACATTGGGGAATGGCCATTGGGCAGAGGGACTTACATTGGTGACACATGGTTTCACTTACCTGGGCGTCTATGTATCCGACAGTCAACTATTTCTTGGAAATGTAACCTAGAAGTAACGACATAAGGGGTTAAAACTGAGGTGACTAATCGGTCTACACTTACCTTGTCCCTCTATGGAAGATCAGCTATCTTCAAGGTGGTTTCTCTGCCTAGATTATTATATCAACTACATTCCCACCCCTACCCAATCCCCTTGTCCTGGTTCTGCCAAATTAATGCAATTCTGGAGCCCTTCCTAAGGGAGGGGGTGAGTAACACAGCCTGGGTTACCTTACGCACCTGCACACCATCCACATACTGCGGCGGTATAGCCACCGCCGATATACAATCCTACCACACAGCTGCACATCTGCAGATCCTGAACGAATGGTGGTATGGGCCTAGAGATGACCCCGCATATAAAGTTGAACAGGTGATTCACTCCTCTTCAGCAGGTACAACCCCAAAGACCTTCCCCCTTGCGACACGTGTAGTGACCATGACCTGGCGACAGACCCTTTGCCGAATTGGTTGGTGGGGCCACTTTACACGAGAAACCCCACTGTGGCGAAATCGCCTACATCCGCAAGTAGCAGACCTTCAGGAATTCTGCGTCTGGGATTGAATTGGAATCTCAACCATGGGCGACGTCCTGAAGGGGCCTATCCTTAAATCCTTTGAAGACCTCCAAAAAGAATTCTTCATGCCCCATACCCAATTCTACAAATACTTACAACTGCGGCATGCCCTTCATCCCTATATTAAGGACCTAACCAATCTTCCAGTATTCAGCCCACTAGAAGGCAAGCTTCTGATGGGGGACCTAGGTGATCACAATATGTCGAAAATCTACCAAACCCTAGTTACGAATAGCCCCACTACCTTGGCTACCCTAAGAGCAACATGGGATACCGATGTGGACTGATTGATGATGATGACTGGGCTGAGGCACTTCAATCACCACGAGAAGCAGCAATCTCTACCGACTCCGTCTCATACAATACAAATATCTGCACAGGATATATTACACTAGACATAGATTATGGACGGCTGGGTTGATAGCTTGTCTTCATTGCCTACGGTGATACTCGGAAGAGGGCACCTTCTTACATACAATTTGGTCATGTCCTGTCCTAGCTTGCTTCCTGGTACGGCGTGCTAAATAGCCTGACAGCGGTGTTAGCATAGGACGTACCTAGATCCCCGAAACTTGCACTTCTACACTGCGCAGAAGGAATATGGGGAAATAGATTTAAAGGCACCTTCTATTTTTAGGCCTGACATTAGCAAAATGTGACATTGCCAGACAATGGAAGGCAGATACTCCACCCCGTTTATCGCTTTAGAAGAAAGGCATGGACTTCATTATGGAATTGGAACTCCCTGTCTTTCTTGCTTGTGGATGCCCACAGAAACACACCAAAATATGGAAGAGGTGGGCCACCTACAGAAATATTCCCCTGAAGACACACACAATGCAGTGGGTGGTCAATTACAAAAAGAGATAATAACATATGAGCATGAATAGAGAGATAACAGTTTTATCGAATCGCCTATACTAGGGATGCGAGAGACCAAGACTGTAATGTATAGTGAGATGGCGCATTGTTAGATATCAGTTGATACCTGTGTTATTGTATTATGTTTTCAATCCAGAATGTGTTTGAGATGATGGGGACTAATGATTTTATCGGATATATTCTACAGATGAGGTACATGTCTCATGTCACTCAGATATTCTGCTCGGCTATTATAAAAGTCAATAAAATGATGGGTTCCAAAAAAATAATACATCACATTAGATGGTCTCCTTCATATCTCTAACTATTTAATTATGCTGATTTAGCTGCCCAGTTGTCTTCCTCAATATCTCATGTATGGCTTCATAAACTATTTTGTGCTGCTTGCAGTCGTGTACGATATAATTATCAATCCTCAGCAAAGAGGTGAAGGTAAAAAAAATGTTTTAAGCTGTGAAAGCAAAGCTCTCTGAGTCAGTGTGATTCATTTTTTAGTTTGAAACAATTTTTTTTTTTTTTTTTTTTTTTTTTTTGAAAAAGTTTTTATTGAGCAATAATTCGGTTACAAGTACGGGCCTATAACCACCCGGGCCGGCCGCTAGGTACAGAAGGAAATCTACACATATCAAGGCTACAATCAATTCCCAGGGCACTGCCCCGCAGTGGCTCCAGATAGTTCTCGAGGAACAGGAAGCGTAAGTCCAACAATCACAAAAACAAAAAGACAAACAATAAAAACAAAAGGCGAGTTATGAGGGAAACCAGTGCGGGTCAGGCTCCCCCCGGGAAACTCCAGTCAGGACAATTGAGCAAACCGCTAAAGAGAGGAGTACCGGGAGGCCGGGGACGGAGGGGGGGGGGAGGGGGTCAAGGGAGATGAACGTCCATATATAGTTGTTCCAAAAGGTGCCAGGAGCCATCAAGGGTCAGGGGGACATGGCGATATCAGTGTCTACCAGGGGGGGCGTACAGATGCCTCCGCGATACGCGTTCCACTGCCCCCAAATTCTACCCCATGCCCCCGGCTTGCCACGGGCCACATACACAGTCTTCTCCCTAAACATACACCAGTCCATATTCTCCTTCCATACTGACACGGTGGGCGGCCGTTGAGCGCCCCAAAGTTGCGCTATGTCCCTCTTGGCAATCATGTTCCCTAGGGCCGCCCACCGAGTCTGAGCCGCGCTGTAGTCATTGGGCTCCCACACATTCAGGACACAGCGACGCACCTCCGGCAGCAGCACAACCCCAGTGACCTGTCCCATAACCGTGTGGACCCGGCGCCAGTAGTCCGCCACCTCGCGGCACTCCCAAAGGATATGAAGAAAGGTGGCGCTGAGCCCACACCCTCGCTTACAGAGCCCGTCGCCGGAAAATCCCATCGAGACCAAGCGCGGACCCGTCACATACACCCGGTGGAGAATCTTGAGCTGTACCAACCGGAGACGAGCCGGAATGGCAACCTCCTTGGGGGACGACAGTGCAGACTGCCAATCTTCGTCGTCCAATTCCACCCCATCCCCAGTCCAAGCCTCCCGAAGGCGCACAAAAAGGTCCGCCCGGTGATTAATTAATTTTTTATAAATTAAAGAAATAGTACTATCAGGGACATGTCCGTCAAGTATGCGGTCCTCGAGGGGCGAGGAAACAGGGATCTTGGTCCCCTCCCCGAAGACCGAGAGCAGGGCGTGTCGAACCTGGGCGTAGCGGAAGAACTCCCTGTCGGTCAGCTCGTATTCGGCCTGGAGCACCGCGAAAGTCTTTACCGCGCCCTTATGCCACAGGTCTCCCACTTTGCTGATACCAATCGTGTCCCACTGGTCAAACCCCTTCGTGGTCCACAAGCTGCCCAGGCGGTCGGAGGCAAACAAGGGAGTAGCACATGTTAATCGCTCACTCCAGCCCATGGCCGCAGTGGCAGCCCTCCAGGTCCGCACCGCAATCTTAGTAGGACCCGTGAGGGTCCGGCCAGCCAGGCGGGAATAAAGTGCCCTGTTATAGTTCCCGCCGGGAAGCAGGAACTTGTCCATCTCATACGCCGGATTCAAGCCGGGCGCATACGTGGCGTGGTTAATGGCAGATAGCTGCGAGGCCCAATAGTACCTGCGAATGTCAGGAAGCGCGATGCCCCCGTCATACCAGGGGAGAGTGAGCTTGGCAAGAGCAATACGCGCCCGCCCGTCCCACACCAGTCTCCTCTGCAGGCTCTCCACCTCCCGAAAGTAGGCCACTGGGATAACGTCGAAGGAGTTCTGGAGTGCATAGAGGAACCTGGGAAGGGACATCATTTTAAACAGCGCGGCCCGACCCAGCGGGGACAGGGGGAGCCTGCACCACCGGGCCGTGTCCTCCCGCAGTCGCCGAAGTGGACGCAGGAGATTCTGCTCATAGCGAGCCACCGGGTCCAGCGAGACGTATATCCCCAGGTACTTAAAGCCGCTCAGAGATATTTGAATCGGGAGCCGAGGCGGCAGGAGAGGAGGACCACCAGAGATGGGATAAACGCAGGATTTAGACCAATTGATCGTGAGACCCGAATTGTTCCCAAAGGAGGTCAGAACGTCAAAGAGGACGTTGAGTGACTGCCGCGGTGAGGTGAGATACAGGAGAATGTCGTCCGCATACAGCGAGACCCGATCTTCGAAGCCCGGGCCCCACCGGATCCCTCTGAGCGAGGGCTCCCAACGGAGCCAGGCAGCGAGTGGCTCCAGGGCGAGAGCAAAAAGCAACGGGGACAACGGGCACCCCTGCCTCGTGCCCCTGCCGAGGGCAAAGGGCCGAGAGACCCGCCCATTCACCACCACTTGAGCCATGGGTCCCGTGTAAAGGAGCCTCACCCAGCCAATAAATCCCTCTCCAAAGCCGAATTTATCCAAGACGGCCCAGAGGAATGGCCACTCAATAGTGTCAAAGGCCATCGTGGCATCCAAAGAAACCAGCACGGCCGGTTCGGAGAGGAACTCCGCCCTGGCAAGGGCACCGTGAAGACGCCGCAAGTTAAGAGCGGTGTTGCGGTGCGGGATAAAGCCGCATTGGTCCGGATGAATAAGGTCGCACACGACACTCAACAATCGGGTGGCCAGGACTTTCGCCAGGATTTTAGGCTCCGCATTGAGCAGTGAAATAGGCCGGTAAGAAGTACAGCGGTCTCGCGGCTTGCCCTCCTTGGGGATAACGACTATAGTGGCCAAGCGCTGGTCGGCCGGAAGGGAACCCGCCGCAAGAGAGTCGCGGAACATGCGGCTGAGGAAGGGCGCAAGCTTGTCAGGACGCAATTTGTATAGTTCAATGGGCAGACCGTTAGGACCCATAGCCTTGCCCGAGCGAAGGGAACGGATCGCGGTCGCTATTTCATCCGACGACAAGGGGGCGTCCAGCCGCTCCCGGTCCTCAACGGACAGGCCGGGCAGAGCAATATCTCTCAGTAGGAGGCGAGAGTCATCCTCATCCCTGTCAGTCACCGGGGAGTACACCGCCCGGAGGTGGTCAGCGAAACATTCCACAATCTCATCCGGCTCAGTCACACACACACCATCCGCAGCACGCAACTCGGGGACCACACGATTCACTCTCTCCTTTTTGTCCAGCCACGCAATCAACTTTCCCGCCTTGTCCCCCGCGTCATACAATCGGCCCTGCTGCTCCCTATACATAGTTTTGGCCGCGTCAGTGACCAGGGACCTATATTCGAACTGTTTCAGGCTAAGGGCATGTAGCCCGTCCGGAGTAACATTCGCCTCCAAGGCCGACTCCAACCCCAAGATGTCAGTCTCCAGCTTCACCACCGCCTCGCTCCTAACCTTCTTGGCCACCACTATCTGGGCGAGGGCGTGTCCGCGTATCACAGTTTTAAAGGCTTCCCAAAGGGACAACGCAGACGACACCGACCCCTCGTTTTCACTGAAGTATTGGTCCATGGCCTTAACCAGGCTGTCACGAGTCGCAGGGTCCCGCAGGTACCAGGGGTTAATAGGAGCTATCCGCCCCGCGGACCGCGACCCGGTGTCAAAGAGAAGCCACAGCGGAGAATGGTCGGAGATACCACGCGCCAGGTGTCTGACCTCTCGAATCCGACCAGTCTGCGCCGCGGGCATAAGGAAGTAGTCTAACCTGGAGAGACTCCCATGCGCCCCCGAATGAAAGGTGAACTGACACTGGGTCGGATGCATTAGTCTCCAACTATCCACCAAGCCGAAGGTCTCCAACATCCCACCCAGCCATGACTGGGCAGCGGGGAGGGTCCTTGGTGGGTGACGATCCAGTTCACCCGAAACCACAGAATTAAAGTCCCCGCCCATGAGCAGGAGGCCGTCCGGAAGGTCAAGCAGCATTCGACCCAAGTCAGTAAAGGTGGAGTTCTGGAGGCCCGGGGGGACGTAGACTGAAACCAGGGTAAGGGGCTGCCCCTCCCACCTCCCAATCAAACACACATAGCGCCCTCTGTCATCCGAGACTATCCTCGTGATCTCCACCGGAAGGGAGGTTCGCAGGAGAATGCCCACCCCCCTGGAGCCAGTTGTGAAACCAGAATGGGCTACGAGGCGGTATCCCCCCCTGTTCATCGCATGGCAGACATTGCCGACCAAGTGCGTCTCCTGGAGAAACACCACATCAGGAGTCACACGACGCAAATATTGCAGTACAACACCCCGCTTAATACGGTCCCCCAACCCATTGACGTTCCATGACATAAGCCTCAACCCGTCTCCCCCCATCCCCTCCAATAGATCAAGAGGCCCCCAGCCCGCAGCACGGTTCCCAAATATGGACAAAAAGCAATACCTCGCCCTGTAAACAAAAAACACACAACAAAACAACCCCTCTTCCCCCCCAACCCCACCCCAAGTCCAACTCCCCCCACCCTGCACCCCTGCGGGCCAATGACCCCCCCCAACTTGCAGTGTGCCTGTCGCCCCCCTAACCCCATTCTACAAAAAGACCCCGGAGGAGGAAAGGGACCCGAACCCGCCCGCACCCCTCACGGGTCCTGGTAAGACACAGTATGCAAAAGAAGTAAGACCCAACTGTACAGTGCAACACCGCAAAAGCAAGGACCAAATGTCAGTCTAAGGGGACCCGTCACCTGCGGTGCCCCCAGAGGGCCCGGGCCGGCCACCCCCGTCCGGCAGCGAGTCCAGCCAGTCACTTGCGGCCACAGGAGAGTCAAAAAAGGCTGTCCGCTCTCCATACTCCACTCGGAGTTTCGCCGGGTAGATCATCGAATATTTCAGGCCTAGCTCGCGGAGACGGCGCTTCACCCCTTGGAATCCCATCCGCTGTTTCTGGACCAGTTGCGTGAAGTCCGGATAAAAATTGATGGTCGAGTTCTCGTAGCGGACCGGGCCACGGGTCCGTGAAGCCTGCAGAATAGCGTCGCGGTCCCTGTAGTGGAACAGTCTAGCCACGATAGGCCTCGGGGGGGCCCCCGGCCGCGGCCGGCCGCCCGGAACTCGATGGGCCCGCTCCACGGCGAAGAATTTGCTTAGGCCAACCGGGGACAGCTGTTGCAGGATAAGTTCCTCGACCACGAGGTCCACCGGGCGGCCGTCGGAGGACTCCGGTACACCAATGATACGGACGTTGTTGCGTCGGGCCCGTCCCTCGAAGTCCTCAAGCCGCCGGGCCATATGGTCGTTGACCACTCTAATGTCCCCAAGCGCGGCCCGCAGATCCGACACCTCCGCACCCAGGGTGGAGGTCCGTGTATCAAGGGCCTGGACCTTCTCGTTGGTTTTGGAGAGGTCGGCCCGAATCAGGGTGACATCGATCGCGACAGTGTCGATCTTACGGGCCAGGGCCTCATATTGCGTCGCGATGGTTTCCCTGATGCCCTCGATGGCGCCCATAATGTCCTGCAGGGAAAGTTCCGCAGAGACGGTCGTGCCTCCCCCTGCAGCATCCGGGGAGAGGCCAGCAGCGCCAGGGGACCCCCTGCCCTGGGTGTAGCGGTCCATGTTGTTGCTCTGGACCGCTCCCCCGCGCAGAGAAGCCTTGGTCTTGCGCCCCTCCGGACCCCCTTTGCCCGCCATGCGAGCGCAGTCTCTCAATGGGACCTCCGATCAAGAGGTGTGCGGGCGCCAGCAAAAGGACCACAAACTGTCGATGTAGGGGTCGGAGGCGTTGAGCCCACCAGTAGCAGATGGAAGCAAGCCTCGGGCAGAGGCCCAGGAGGCACCTCGCCACCTTGAGCACGCACGCCAGCCGATCTCCTGAAGTCCAAAACCGAAACCGAAAGTGCTGAATCGGCAACTGGCACCGCGCTGAGGCCGCTGTTGTTCAATTGCAGCCCGGCCCCACGGGTCACCTTCACCCCGGCCACCTCCGTCGGGTGGGTCCCAAAAGTTCCGACGACGACAACTCAGGATTCCCAGGTCCGATTAGAGTTTTAAAAAGAGATATATGATCAGCTGGTCTTCATCTCCCAGATTCCATAAACCAAATCAGGATAGTCTCAGGATATATTCCGAGGGGCAGAAAGGGTCCGGGGAGCCCTGTGCTCACGCGACCATCTTGGATGCGCGCTAGGCTCCTCCTCCCTTTGAAACAATTTTTATTGAGGAGCTAATCGATATATTTATTCATCTTAGACATTTATGAATATGCATAGAATGTCCAATTTAACCTTTTATTCTCTCCCTCCACGTCCCCCTGCTCATTTGCACACACCGGTCAGGTACTTGTATAAGTATGAGGTTGACCATTCCCCCTTCCATTGTATTCCTCAGCATCCCTATCATCCGGCACATGAGTAGTTAATATTTTATTAATTTAGGTCAAGAGCTCACTGTCTGTGTGGACATGTTAGCTCTCCTGGTTTCCCCCAAGAAATTATCAATCAGTGGCTGCAACGTCTGCTGAAAGTTTTGTTTAGATTGTACAGAATTTCTTCCGTGGTCACCAGATTTCACAACTTAATGTACCATCGGTAGGGAGTTATTTTTGTTTCCAGTCCTCAGCTATCAATTGAATAGTAGCCATTGGTAGATGGTTGACCAACCCTCTGGTCCTTTAAGCCATGTCTGTTGACCCTGTAATACGATTTGAGGAGATTCCTGAATAGGGTAACCAATTATTTGTTTAATCCGGCTGAGGACCTCTTTCCAAAAGTGTCTCATGTTGTTGCTAATCCACCAAATATGCAAGGTGGTGCCCACCTCGTCCCCATATTTCCGACAGTGGTCTTGAATTTCCGGGTATATCTGTTTTAAGCACTGCTGGGGTGAGATATTAGTTGTGCCTCATTTTTAGGTCTTGCCTAGGCAGCGCATGCGCTGTCGTCGAGACATGATGTATCTACAATATGGGCTTGGAGCAACTCCCATCTTTTTCATTGGTTTCTGTTACTGCCCTTCCTAAATGCCTGCTTTTGTTTAGTCAATATACTTAATAGTCCCTCCTTTTGGGCTTTTGTAACCTCCCATGAGGACTGCCCCGGTTACATGTGCTCTTACTCTTACTTATGATACTCTGTGAGCACTCTTTTTGTTTTTGTGTTTGCGCTGCTTGATTCTGACAACAATGCTCTTCTTGATTATCTTGTTTAGTATTTATGGGGTTTAGGGATTTCAACCATTGCCAGCTTCTGTCCCTATTTCGAGTCTGCCATGGTTTAATTTTAGTTTTACGATCAGCATTTGCTTTGTGCTGACCTTGTTTACTATTTAAAGGGAGTTCAACCAATGCTGATGAGTCTGCCATTGTTCAGTTTTATTTTTACAATTGGCATTTTTAGGTCTAGCCTACGCAGTGTGCATGCACTGCATAGGATACCTTTAGCTGTCGTGCAGCTCTGTTTACAAAGCACATGTTAGTGCTTGTGGCGGCATACGGCTTGTGGGAGTGTGCAGCCACGCGCCACGAGTATGTGCTTTGTAAAAAGAGCAAACTCCTGCTTCCCGCGCACGGCTTTCCGTCATGGCTCATTAAGCGCTTGCGGCACCCTAACAGCACGCGATCACTTTCGCGCGCACCACTTGCGTGCCAATGCTTGTTCCCTGCATTATGTTGTTCGTAATGGATGTGGCCGTTTGCCTTGCAGAATACACTTGTCTGGCACAGGCAGAAGTAAGTTTTTTCTGTTTTTGTCTGGGGTCTGTTTTCGCATATTTTACTTGTTTTTAGAAAAATCGCGTCTGCATTTTATTCCACATTCAACATGTAGTCGTTCCTTCGCTTTGTTATATTTAGCTTGCCTGTGTACACACCATACCCACAATATGAACGCTTCCCAGGCTCCGCTTAGCAGATGGCACCGGCTGTAAATTTTCAGTGGCAGCTTTCGGGGCTGACGTCATTCCAGGAAGCAGAATGGGCACAGGTTTTTATAGCTCTCTGAGCGCGCCCAGTGGGAAACGTATAGTTTGTGCAAAATATAACCCAGTTTCTTAGAAACGGCGGCACTCGGATTTTTTCACTCTACATGCACAGTAAACATTTTTCCAGATCGCCCACTAATAAGTTGTCACTTGTTTCTATTAAATTCCATGCGTGAAAAGCTATGAGCAGTTCACCTCTAAAACGAAATCCTGCTCGCGGTTTACGTCCATCAGTTAGAGCTTTCTGCGATCTAATCAGCACCACTAAACCTCTAAATCAGAAGATATTCCAGGGGGCACCATATATGGGTTCAAGCGTCCCGAGTTGTAAATTATAAGAATATTGCATGTCACAGAGGTGTTTCATGACCGCACAACGTACTTTTAAATGTTTTTTGTTTGAAACTTCAGGGGTGGGAGGAGTCTGTGTGGCGGGGTTTTTTCTGAGTCCCTATATAGCATTTAGAAGTGAAAGAGGCTTTATTTGGAGCAGTTAAATGGGACCGTGTGAGGCCGAGCCCTTATAACTCCTGCACTCTACCTTTAGCGCCTCCTTTGATGCTAACAAACCACATCCGATTTTTAAATCGATTGCTTTCTAACATGAAAGTCTCGCTGTGTCGCTTGTCTTTTTCCATTCTCTTACTTGTTGTTAAAACACGCCCCAATACAATGTGAAGTGATGCTTGCTACATGCCAGCACTTGCCCGTAGCGCTACTACTAAGCAGTTTCTGTTATGCCAAATTCAAACTAGTCCTGTTAATTTCCACGAAGGTGCTTTTAGCTGGTCCATGTGGGTGTTTTAAAAAAAATATATATTTTTTTTTTCCGAACAGCTCTTTACATTCTGGGCCGCTTTCACAAGTATACATGCAACTAACCGTGCTTCACGTCATGATGGAGTATTGTTTAGAAACGTTATAAATGCAATCTATGAAGTGAGTACATATTCCCTTACACTAGTGACCAGGTTTCAGTTTTTTTTAAAGAACAAGCAAAATGGTCAAATGAGAACTACATTTTGAAGCTCAGTTATTCTTTGTTGTTCGATCTGGCTTATAGTCAGGGCACAAGTCCTAAAAAAAAAGAAAGTGGGGGGACTAACCTAGTTAGGCAGTATGCAGGTGACATCATTGCGCATGACATCACACATGGCATCATAGGAATTGACATCATAGAAAGTGCATCACAAGCAAGCATTGGCAAAGCCAATGGGTCTCGCCAATGGTTTGTGGCCATGCTACACAGCGTCAGCAATGCTGTGCAGCATGGCTTAAGTAAAATGTAAAAATACTTTGCATGGCTGCCAGCCTCATTGTGTAGCATACATGGACACTTTCTGTCTTTAGTTACTGATCCAAGTAAGATCGGTAATTAAAAATAAAACATGCAAAAGCGTTTTTAAATCAATCAGGGCAATAGAAATAACAGGGACAGCAAGGGGTGAAGCAACTATCAATAACTAACTAACTCTCTCAATCTCACTGAATAACTCTCTCACCCTCTTACTGACTCTCACTCTCTCACTAACGCTCACTAACTAACTGACTCTCACTCTCTCACTGACTGACTCTCTCACTCTAACTGACTAACTCTCTCACTCTTTCACTAACTGACTCTCTCTCACTGACTTACTCTCGAAAATCACTCTCACTAACTACCTAAATAACTGACTGAATAACCTTCCCCCTCCTGTTATTTATGCCACTCCCATAACAAAACAAAAACATTGGCATAGCCAATAGGTCTCACCTTTGGGACCTTATAAGTTTTTAGCCATGCAACAGTTGATGTTGTTGCACCAAGGATATTGTGCTGCATGACGAAATACTTATAAGGTCCCAAAAGCGAGACCTATTGGCTATGCCAATGCTTGTTTTATGTAGGCACGAGAGAGCCAAGACTCGAAGCTGGTTCCCCAGTCACAAAGTCGGCAGCTCTGTATGTTAAGCCACATCAGTATCATAATAACGTCATTTTGGGGGTGGGCTTGTTTTGAGTTTCTTTCCCTGGGTGTGGCTCATTGTGGGCTTGTTATAGCTACCTATAGTCCACAGATGTGAGGCAGCGCAGAGTAGGAGCCAGATTATAAAATACAATCTCAGCACTCTGCGATACTTTTTAGATATTATTGTGTTCAGCTACAGAGCGGCTGCTGCATCGCAAAGCTTAATAGGTCTTTTGGCAGTTATTTGTGCCACTATCCATACTTATTACACGTTACTTCCCGTCATCATTGCCGCTTTGCCATTGTAGTTGCTTGCTCCTCCGGCGCCATTGCTTGTTTAAATATTGCCTTCACCTCTACATCAAATTATGTTATATTTGTTAATTATTTGGGATCTATATATGCGTGTTTGCACACAGAGCGGCTATGCTATTAGTATTGTGCGTACAGTGCTTACTAACTGAAACAGGATTGTGGGCAGAGAGGAGGAAAAGGTCGATTTGAAAACATCCTGCACGGCATTTCCAATAGCATCGGAATGTTGTTTATTCACACATAGTCTACTTCTGCATTTGTAATATCAAATGTGTGTAATGGTTTTCACAACTGAAGCTGGTTAAACCGCCGGGCACAGGCTTTCAGGCGGGTACACCGCCTCTAGGAGAAAGATACCCGTGGAACAATGGCGCGCGGGTTCTTATGTGTTTCTACAGTCCCTACCGTTTCTACATTACTGCATCTTTAGAGTGTGGTCATGGCTTCCTAATCCAAGGGATGCTTCAGCAGCGCTGTAAAACGTCTTTAGTCAGGGGCGTATTTTATCAAGCTCAGGTATTTAATAGGCCTGTGCAAAAATTTCGTTCCGTTCGCGGAAATTGCGATAATTTGACTTTTTCGCGTTCCGCGGAGAGCACGAAAATGTCAAAAATTCCGGTTTCCGCAGCTTGGCGATAATTTGTTTCTTGCTCGCGCTATAAAATAATACATTCTCGCGCGCGCACGATCGCCTTACCTGAATCCATGCGTTCACCGACAAGTTTTCTTGATCCGGTCGCGTTCTGCATGAGATGTTGTATTGTTTTTAGCCATTTGCGCTGTCTCGCGACAGTTCGCGCCCGCAGTGACGTTATGCGTCGCACGATCACGTCTTTCTTCTCGCGATCATGCACCGCGAGAAAACTCAAAACAAGATGGCCGCGCCCGCAAGCAACCACATGGGTAAGTTGGCGACCCGCAACCATGCAGAAAATCTCGCGAACATGCCGGAAAAAAACTTCCGCATCTTCGCGATATTTCCGCTTGTTTGCGATAATTTTAAACATTTTCGCGATTATTTGCGAAAGTTAATTTCTCAAATTCCGCCCACCCCTAGTATTTAACGTTGCAGTCAGTGGTTTGTAATCCTCGTGAGATGGGTACTACAAGTCCCAGAATGCAAGGAAAATACCTGGCCTGGATGAGCTATTTAAGTATGCCCTAGCATAATACACTTTGTGAGAGCTCTGGCAGTGAAAGCACAGCCAGCTAACCGGCACAGCAGTTGTTAACAACATGGTGCCACTATTGGTAAAACAAAGGGTTTCCATGAATATAATGATGCCCACCATAAGGGTATGGAAATTGAGCGGGGTCTTCTTCTAAATGAAAACAGAATACAATCGGCGTTTATAACCTTATCTGTTCCTGAAGTAGAAGTACATTGAAGAACTAAAAATATGCATAATATAGGATTACCGATTAGTAGAATTTGCTTTTATTTAGTTTAATTATTATAAACATAACTTTAGAGCATTGCAATAACTTCAAACATAGCGAGGATGATGATTTGCATACGGAATTAGCACATAATAGAGAGCGGGTTTTACACTTTTAAAATGGATGCGTACTTTTGACTATTAGGGAACATGCAGCTCGATTTTATGTTGGATTCCTCTCTCTTCCATTTCTGTGAACATGAGGTTAGGTGATGGTAATTCATCATGATTGGCACCACAGCACAATGTTACATGGTAAAAACAAGCATTGGCATAGCCAGTAGGTCTCGCCTTTGGGACCTTATAAGAAGACTACTGTCAACAAGTATGCAGTAGCGCTTGTGATAAGCACAGCTTGTGAAAGAGGCTATGGAATAGCCTGCAACCCTCCCCGAGACCGGTACAGGATCTCCTTAGTATCGGGAGAAATTTAAAAACTTGGCTCTTCCAACATTAGATGAGGCATACCTGCTATAGTGTGCACTGTTTCTGTCAAGGGTTTCTGCTATCGCCGGGACTCCCTAAGGAGTAACCATGCGCTCTACAAATACCCAGTAACATAACATAACATATGCAAAAGCCGGCAGCCCCCAGAGGAAAGCGAAAGCACGGCGCGTTGTGTAGATAGTAACCTGACCCACGAGGAATGCAGCTGCCACCTTGCGCACCGCTGATCGCTCCTGAGGCTCCCAGGTGCCTCTGCAAGATTTATTGGTTTAGCCTATTTTAGCTGTTTTGTACAGCAGTGTGGTTGTACAGTACGTGCAAAATTTTAGTAAATGGTGTTATGATACAGCAGTATTGTTGCATTATTTGTTACAGTGGGAGGTGTAATATACAACCAAAGCATCCTATAATCAGAAGCTGAAGTGCGGAGCATACGTGAAAGGACACAAACTTTCCAGTAAAATGTAATAGTGGTACCAAAGCATTTCCTGTAACCAACCTGTAAAGAATATATATACGATGATTAATTGACACTTGAAGGAACCATAAATGTAATTAAATAACTCAATGGCTACATAAACAACATCAAAGGTGTTCACCATCCACAAACAACTTCAATTGTTTCTTCAGCCCGATTGCCATTTTCCTTAAAGTTGCGTGCGCAGAACATATAGCGATTTTACCATGCAATGTTATTTTTATTTTAACTTTGGGAGAATAAACGTTGCTAATAAAAATGTAGGTACCAAAATGGAAACACATTTTTTTTTAGCATGACATGTATATTTATAATGCCTTGCTACTCTAAAATGTTCTTTGTGGTCCTCTGTGTTTGTCAATAAAAATTCATAGCTAGTCATTCGGGACTTGTAGATTATTTACTTCATACGGTGCACAATCTAAATAACCACTGGTAGTGTTCTGTGTCTTCTCAGAAGGTAGTATTGTTTGATCACTGGCTGGTTGCATTGGAGGCTTTTATGAGCTAAGGGATGCTTGGTTATAGATTGGTTGGGGTGGCTCTTAGGAAGTTATGAAGTATATTGGGATTGGGTGCGTGTATGGCCCGCTGGGTGGTGTTGAGAAGCTTAAGAGGGGTCTTTTACCACTGCAGTCAATAAAGATATTGGAGGTTTTTACTCCAGTGGTGTGAATTTTATTCGCTAATTTTCTTACTGCTTAAAGTTTTTAAGTGTTCCAAAATAGTAACAGAAGGGGGATAAAGTACAGATGATGTTTTATCCAGGGTCACACGATTTGTGTAAGTGGTGAAGGCAAGATTCAACCTAGGATCCACAACCCAAGTAATATAGTGAACAATAAGACTAGAGTATCCTGCTACTGTAGCAGGAGGTAGAACAGAGAATGACCTGCGATGGGTGGAGAGAAATAATTCAAAGATAAGCGAGATACAGTTGATGAGGATTCAGTGGTCTAACGATATTTGCGAGCCAGTGAGCGCGAGAGATAGGGCCCCTGTAATGAAGTGTGGGCCGAGTAAGAGAGAATGCTGTTGTGGAGAATGAAGGGGTAGAGTGAGGAAGGGCAGAGTGGCTATCATGAGTGGAAGGAGAGGAGTCTGTGACGAACTGAGCCGCAGCGAATGAGTCAGATGGGGAGGGAGAGCATCCAAGGGGTAGAAAGTTTGAGGAAGAGGGCAGGGCAGTGTGTGGGGAGGGAGGTGACGGTGTGAGAAGGAAAGGAGAGCCTGTGATGAGAGGGAACAAATAATGAGCTGGGAAAGAGGAGAAAAACAGCAGATGGTGAATGGGGAGATGTAGTGACAACGAGAAGAGAGATGGGTTGGATCTGCAAAAGGAGGAGAAAGGATGAGAATGAGAGGAAGGGAAGGGCAAGTAAAGTATAAAGACAGAAAAAGTGGGATGAAGCGTAAATGGAAGTATGTAATTAAAAGAGGCTATATAGCAAACAAATGCAAAACAAAGCTGCACTGCAACAGCTGCCACAGGCGGACAGCACCAACTATTAAAAGCCAGAGGACCCGGTGGTGACACGAAACTAGAAGGAAGAGGTGGCAATGGCTGGGGGTGGAGGAATGAGGTGGATGAAATGCAATGACCCCATTTAGCAAAGGGCATAAGCACCAACCTGGTAGAATGTCAGTTCAGTACGTGGTCCGAATAATAGATGCCTTAAACCAGACCTATGAAAGTAGAGACCTGAATGTGCAGTCTGACGGGAATGGAGTAAACCAACAGAAAACGCAGCAAACCCTGAGCATATTGCAACTGAGTGCATGCCAAGGGATCTTTTATGTCCAAAGTTCGAAAACAAAAGTTTCCAGCTTCATCCTCACGCTATCATGAAAGCGCCAACGAAAGAAACGCCTGGATGGTGCTTGACTGTCAAAATCATTCATAGGGTCACTCTTGGGTTCAGAACACTAAATGTATGAAAAAATGAACGGCAAATGCGTAAAACAGATTGGCTACGGGAGTCTTGAGACCCGTGTGTGAGAAGCATGCCCGTACACAGCTTACTAAGAAATGGTTAATGCAGGGTCTGGGGGAGGAGGGGATGGCAAGCAGCGAAGTGGACAGAAAACAATAGATGCCTCAAACCAAACCGAATGGAGTAAACCAACAGAAAATGCAACAAACCCTAAGCATATTGCGGCAAAGTGCATGTCTAGGGAACTTTTCTGTTCAAAGTTCGAAAACAAATGTTTCCAGCTTCCTCGCACGTCCTCATGAAAGCTCCAACAAAAGTACCAACTGGATTGTGCTCAGCCATAAAAAGCACTTCAGATGGCGATATCAGGTGCAGGCCGCCCTAAACCTTTGAAAAATTGAACAGCAAACGCAGAAAACAGATAGGCAATGGTAACCCTGAAAACAGTGTGTGAGCAGCCGGTCAGTCCAGAGCACAGGATACAATTAACAAGCGAAAGCACGGCGCTTTGTGTGTAAACAGTAACCTGACCCATGAGGAAGGCAGCTGCCACCCGGCGGGCCGCTGCTTGCTCCCGGGAGCAAAACGCAGTGGGAGTGAACATTAAAAAAAGAGGTGGGACCTGCGACCGCCTTTAGCCATTTGCGTGTTTTTATTATTGAAAGACACATTCAAAAGCCAATCCTATGTGTGGGAGGAGTGAGACGCACACAGAGTAAACACAAGAAGCCTCGCAGAGCAGCGCATGCGCGCTGGCTCAGGCTCGACCCAACAAGGGGCGGACGAGAACAGCAGTGTTTCTGTGCTAAAAACGGGTTGTCGATTTGCGAACTTGATTTCTGTAAATAGGTTTGCATACACTTAAGCGTTCGGTTTTTCAATTGTGTACCCCAAAGCATTTGAAATGATGGGCTATAGTCGCCAAGTTTTGACCTTTCTTACGTTTCCTTCTAAATAACACACTGAGTGACACTAAATCATGTCTAGAACAGAATATTAATCCCTGCGTAATGCCTTCTTTCTTAGCTAACCACCCAGCCATAACGTATTTCTATACATGCTTTTTTAAACTGTGTGTATGTGTATCTGTGGCTACATTGTTATGTTATGCATGTATCTATGTATAAGCGCGTCTGCATACAAATTAGAACAAAAATAGATACACATGAGTGTGTAAATAACGCTATCTGTGCATAGCTGCATTTTCTGGGTACCATTTACATCAAGCGGAGGGGGTGGCTTCCAGTCACTGGAGATCTGTGGCGCATTATTCTGTCTAAGGCTTAAATGCCAAATAAATCACCAGTGTGCTCCTACACATGCATGAGACTTTTTTTCTCAGGAAAATAACTTGTTACTAGCATGGGCCATCTTGGTGAGTTACCGTTTCTGTAACACCACATACATACAATCCACACCACATAGTTCCACATGACACCACAAAATTAAACAGCACACTACATAATTAAACTCCACTACATAACACTCCACATCACAAAATACCATACCACATAGTTACTCTGTAACACACAGTCCCACTCCACATAATTCCTGTACACCACATCATTTGTGTCCACATATTTCCACTGCACAACATACCACATAATTCCACTACACACCATACACATCCACTCCAAAACACATATGTAAAAAACCTTTACATTTACAACGGCAGTAGCACAATGGTCGCCCACAGTCCTAAACATTCATTGCAATGACACCTCGCAAGGGCCCTGCCACAGCACCAGGTGGGGTTTTCTATCTGTTAACAACAGCAGTTACACTGTAGGAGGTCCTCACCATTACAATTTGCAAGGTCGCAGCCATGAATCTAGCCATGACACCCTACAAGAAACCTCCTGTGACACCCTGGGAGGTCCCAGCCATAGCACCCAAGCGATCTCTGCCATGCCGACAACCCTCCACTTCCTAACTACGGTTCCTTTAAAGTACTTCCCCCTGAGACCCTGCAAGATCCTAGCCATGACATTATAAGAGTTCTCTGCCATGTCGCTGGACTTCACTGGCGCCTCCTGGGACCTGGGGTTGCACTCGCCCTGAGCCTCCTGGTTCAACCTTTGGTAGTGGTGGTTGAAGGACAAGACCAAGTCTACAGAAGGTGGTTGGGGTGCATTAAGACAGTCATTTGGTTACAGTAAAATAGGCATTGAAATCACAATGCCCAAACTAAGGTTTTATTTCAAACCAATAGCTCTTAATTTAAAAACAATAGTACTCGACCAAAAAGACATACCTTACCCAAGGCGCTAAGTTTTGGACTTTCATCTGTTGGTGGAGCCTGTGGGCCTTTAGCTGCTTCAGCCACCATCAGACATAGACTGAATTGGGGTTGAATGGGGGACAAAAGTAATTGTGAAGAAGAAATAATAAGCAGAAACATTGAAAACATAAAAATAAAGCGATTGGTGATTATCCGAGGTATCATATACATCATCCTAGATATATCACTGGGCCTACATAAAACGATTCTTGAAATAGAGGCCCAGGACTGTTGTGATTGCAATCACAACAAGCATTGGCATAGCCAATAGGTCTCGCCTTTGGGACCTTATAAGTGTTTAGCCATGCAACAGTTGATGTTGTTGCACCAAGGATATTGTGCTGCATAACTAAATACTTATAAGTTCCCAAAAGCTAGACCTATTGGCTATGCCAATGCTTGTTATCAGTTTCCCTTAGGTCCAGGCCTGGAAAAGTTGCAGCTGGGCTGCCTGGTAGTATTTCCACTACACAGGGTGGCTCTAGGGGCTTCTTCTAAAGGTTCACGGCCTGTTCCCATTCCATATCTAAGTCTAGTCTTAAAAGAGGTAATATCTCCTCTTTCAATAAGGAATATGGGATGGCCTGAAAGAGGTCTAAAATTCTTGGCAGGATATTCATTTTAAATTTGGTAATTGTTCCCAACCACGATAGTGGCAAGACTCCTAATCTTCGCAGATCTCGTTTTCTATCTTTCTGCAGCCCCTTCTAGTTAAGGTGCATCATGTTAGGACGGTAGGGTCTAGGAAGTAATGGTTATTCCCAGGTATTTTATATGAGAAGTTACTCATCAAAAAGAGAATCTTCTTCAATGTAGCCACCGCATCTTGGTTTAGAGTCAATTTTATATTTTCTGATTAATCATTATTAATTCTGAATCCTGCTGTTTTTTCAAATCGTTCCATGTGACAGATGACAACAAGCAGAGACTCCTCCGGCATTGTCAAAGTCAAAAGGACATCGTCCACAAATGGGCCCCAAATTCAATTACATTAACATTTGGACCACCCTGGAAATTACTGCGAGCAGCTGCAGTGTTAGGGCAAACCGAAGAGGTTAGAGGGGGCACCCCTAACTAGTCCCCCTCCATAATGCCACCCCCTGGACTTGTCCCCATTAACCATTATGTTAGCTCTAGGGGTGACATACTCGGCCAGAATCCACCTTGGCATTGGGGGCACCAAATACTACAGCCAAATGGCAGTCATGCGCTTTTCCGCGTTTAATGCCAGGAGTATATCTAGGACCTTTTCTTTGCGGACTTTTCTGTCAGGTGAGCCACCCTCCTTATGCTGTCATGAGTTTGTCGGCCTCTTACAAAGTCAGATCGATCCGCATCTGCGAGGCCCGGAAGACATTTGTCCTGCTTGTTAACGAGTGCCTTCCTTAAGATTTGTGCATCTAAATTTGTGATACATTTTTAATATTGATAGCTTTCGGAACTGAGGATATTTTTCCCAGTTTGAAAACTTAGCTCCATTCAGATTACACTTCAACCCCTCTATGCCTTGTTTCTGAGACCTTGGACCTTCTGAAAGCTGCCAGGTAGTGATCCACCAATTGAAAATATAAAAGCAAGTGGCTGTGGTTTTATACTGATAGATGCCTACTACATTTTAATCATTTTATTTTGTTTCTAGAATGTGCTGCTTTTCCCTGAGAGTTGTCAGAGCACTTTACAAGAATGAGTTCAGTGCGAGGCCAAGAAAAAGAGACTTGTAACTGCCAGCTGGGACGCAGCATAATGTATACAGCATCTAGACATAGGAAAAAACGCATACTGTATTGAAGCAATGTTAAGATATGTATGGCATGAGTAGTAAAGGAGGTCGTTGAGGAAGGCTCACAAGTGTGTCTAATTTTGGGCGGTTAGACTAGGGATAAAACATGACCAGCTTGTAATCAAGGACTGATGAATACTTTATTGTTTGATTAATAAAAATTATTACAATGATGGACATACAACAATAAAGGCATATGTCAGACAGTTGCTAAAATATTTACACATGTGGAGCAATAGAAAAGAGCGTTAACTGAGTTTCAGTGTCCTTACCTACATTATTTCCTCATGCTCTTTTAAGAGCAAGCCTTTATGTGGCCATTTAATCCTTTAATATTGTCACATATAAATAGCAGATAATAGGGGGATATGATTTTTAACAATAAATAGTTATTTTAAAACCTAGTCAGTACCCGTTGGAAGATACGTAATCTCTCTAGGTTCATGCTGCTTAAATATGGACTGCATTTAAACGAGGAATCCTTTTGGCTAAGACACAGTTAAAACAGTGATAGTTCATTTTAGTTTAAACGTCATACTAAAACAAAGGGGCAAGGCACTGGTCGTTACTAAACAGCTACTAACTAATCCACTGATGGTGCAATTCTATTTCTAAATAGTTAAGAACCCTACTTAAGATGGTAGAAACTTCAAAAACGCTCAAGACAGGGAACAATAAAAGAACGATGTGCGAAATACCAGGTTCGGCCGCTGTCAAGTATTACAATAGAGTAAACAGATCAGCGACACAATGCGCTTAGTGCTGCGTAGTGTAAATTAACAATCGTTGACTTGCTGGCTCTCACAGTTTGTAAGTGTTTTTACTGCTGTTGTAACAAACTTAGTGAACCAGATATTAAGCACTGGATTATCCGGGTTCATGGATGCAAGAATGGCTTGTCGACAGGAACGAACACCAAGTTTGTTCCATTCGCCCCGTAGCAGGATATTTCGATCGTTGAAGATTGCGGGGCAAAGACATACCACATGCTCAATTGTTTCCTTACTGCTCCCGCACCCCCTGCACGTTGTATTATTGTTTGTATGGTGCCAGTCTGGCAAGTGATACAGGTATGGCCATTCTTCCATTCTGAGGGCCAAAAATCATTTTTTCCAAAACACAGGGTAGGTGCACGACAAGTGTGGCGCCACAACCCCTAGCTTAAACCCTGATATGACTGACCAGGCATGCTTACGTTTTACCAATTGGGCTCTGTTCGAATGGAAGGACCAGGAGCGGACATTCCTTTTAATATAAATTTTGAGTGCCTGCTGTGATGGGTTGGTGCTCCAAATTTCTTCTGCATCCAAGAGTTTTAAGGAATCTTGTAGGTAGCATTGGTACGATCGCCTGAGCTAAGTGGTTGAAATTTCCTGCTACAATATAGCCTCCAAGCTTCCTTCTCTGGAGGTGCATAGCTTGTTGCACAAATTGATGAATGCTCCAGCCCCAACCGCTCGATGATCTTAGAAACAAACTCAAGTCCTGTTTCGGCAGGGGATGTGGTTATCAAGGACTTAAGGCAAAGCATTGTATGAGAGAGAGCCAAGTCCTCGGGGTTGAAGCCATTTTATATGCTGCTAGGGGAGTGGTACATAAATATTTTTCTGATAATTAACTTATAGATCAAAAGAGTTAAAAAAGAGGATGTTGGGTTTAAGTATGCATGAATCAAGTATATTGATCTTTATGCAATAAGTCTTGGGCAAGAAATGTTCCCAGGGGAGTCAACATATGGTATGGTATGGTAAACAGCCTTTACAACTCTGTATTACCACTCTGGTACGTTCTTGTGCCTTTGCCATGGTTGGTAAGTATTGGTAAGGTGTGTATATGTGTGTATATGTATATATATATATATATATATATATATTTTTCTTTATTTTTTTTTTATTTTTTTTCATTGATGAAGGCCAGCATGGCCGAAACGCGTTTGTCTGCCCTTGGAGCGGAATAAAGAATTTGAAAAGATTTTCGAAGTGTGTGCGCCACGTTTTATGTCCCTGACAAAGAAACGCTTGGAGAAATGTATGTATATATATATATATATATATATATATATATTTTTTATATGTAAGGAACCCTGTTTTCCATTTCTACCAATTCTAAATGCTGGCAATCATGTCTTCCAGGCCACTAAGCTGTACGATTGACAAGCACAAAATGGACATTTTAGTAAAGAGCCTTAAACAACAGATTTGCGCAACCTTGATACTAAAATATACATATTTTGTTACATGTGCATATTTTACCATCTGACTGTGTATATATCATTGAAACCTGTCAGACTTTGAGGCACAAGTGCATATTAACTGGTTAAATAAATACTACACATTCCAGCTTAATTTTTTCACAAAACCTAAAATAAATATGGAGAAATACAGGTAATATCAGCAAAAGAAAAATACAGACAGAAATGACAAAAATATAAATGTCATAAAACCGAAGCCCTAATTATATGGTTTAGGGGTGGGTAGTAGTAAGAAGAGGTTAGGGTCCTTTTAGGGTTTAGGGTGGGTAGTGGTAAAGGATAATAAGGGCAATTTTAGAGTTTAGGGGGTGGGTAGTAGTAGGGGGTGGTAAGGGTAATTTTAGGCTTCAGGGGTGGGTGGTGGTGAAGAGTAATTTAGGGGTGCCTAGTGGCAAAGCATTGTTAGCAGTACATTTTATTTTAAAAATGAGTGTTTGGGGGGGTCCACACAACGAATATATATATATATATATATATATATATATATATATATATATATATTAACTAAAAAAAACATAGGCTTCAGGGGCGTTATAGTTTCCCTCGTACAAAACCCTAGAAATTCCCCCGTTATAGTTAGTTCAGCTAACTATAACTCGCGCCCCCGCAATGCACTGCTGATGACGTCACATATTACATCACTCATGACATGGTCAGTGACATCACTGATGACATCACTGATGACATCTAAAATGACATCACTGATGACATCACTGATGACTTCATCCATGTGATAAATTACTGCATCTTCTCACACCCTAATATAACCTTTGATACACCGACTCAAAATTTCAGACGGCCATTTTGAAAACCATAGATACTCCAATACCGATAACTACATACCCACTCATTGACTCTTAGGTCTACATACATCTCCACTCACTCACCTATGTTTTTTTTAGTGAATTTCTAAGGTTTTTTAAATGCCAATTCCTAACTATAACGCCCCTGAAACCTTTGGTTTTTTCAGTGAATTTCAAAGGTTTTTTAAATGCCAATTCCTAACTTTAACGTGCATGAAACCTATGGTTTTTCAGTGAATTTCAAAGGTTTTTTAGATGCTAATTCCTATCTATAACTTATCTCTGAAGATATCATGTTTAATGATTTTGATTGGATTTCTATATTTTTCAAATTCAGTGTGTCAATTTCATTAATTATCTTTTTTTTAAAATACTTTTTATCACCATTTTTTAAACTTATTTTTTCAATTAATTCTTTTAAAAATTAAAAAATGTTATTTGAACTTAATGGGTTTTTCAAACATATTTTTTTATATTTTTCAAAATATTTTTTTAACTATATGTTCAAAACTGTATTTTATATATATTTTTCAATCTTTTTGGATCCGCGCACCCTATGCGCACCGTTCTCGATCCCTACACGATAGCATCCGCGCATGGTACGAGTTGGGTACGTGTTAGTGCGCGATCGCAATACGACAGGTACGCGACTCCCAGCCTACACGTGACACGTTCGATGTACGTAACGCGACGTTTACGCGCTTCCGCGATGCGTCATGTGCGTCTATGACGCGGTAGGTGCGCAGATCCCGCGAAATATTTAACTTTTAAAAAAACATATATATATGTATTTCATGGGAATATTAATTGAAGACAAGATCTAAACTAGTCTTAAAAGTAATATATTTTTACATCTAATCCTATATTTCTTTTTAATTCAATTTCGCGGATGCGCGCTGGGTGCTTGCTGCGTACGCGCAGGGTGCACGGATCCCATGTGACCTGCATAAAAAGAGATTTGATTGGTTCATTACACTTCCTCTTCTAACTATTGAAAGACCCCACCCGTTTCAATCATTCTTCTTTGACCTTCTTAAGAGCACCATCTCTTTGGAGAGAAGAAGATTTTTTAGACTAAGTTTCAGGGCAGCAGGCATCACCTGCATCACCTCATACTTCTGAGGATGAATTTTTGCCGGAGGCACCACCCAAAAAACGTTTTTCTTCAGTGGTGTGGAAATTTTTTACTTTTCCCGAGGGGCAGAATAAGACCAATGCCACCTTGGTCACGTGCAAGATTTGCAAAAGAGTCCTATCGAGAGGGGATCCTAACAAGAAATACTCTTGCGGCACGGCAAGTAGGATGAAGCACATGAGGACCCTTCATCCGAACAATCTTGCACAAGAAGAGTGCCGACGGATGAGAAACACTCCTGCTCCTGCGCCATCCACCTCATCGCAGCCGAGCACATCAAGAGTGCATCCATCAGCCCAAACCTTGGACATCCGTCCTCAATTTCAATTTTTAAAAGTGCTCTGCACTAAGTGCAATAAGACTTTGTGCTATGGTGAGCAGTCGATCGATCTGATCTGCCACCGGCAAGAAAGTCACATTTGCTAGTTTTTTTTATTTTATTTTTATTGTTCCCTGAAGTTCATTGTTTGGTTTCTCCTGTTTTTTTTTTTGCAGAAAAACCCCAAAAAAATTAAAATTGTTCAGAAACCCCCCAAAAAATTCTAAAAGAAGAAAGAAGAAAAAAAAAAAGTTCTTGTAAGAACTAACTTTCCTGGTTGAAAAAAAGAGCTAAATTTCTTTGTTAGTGTTAGTTTAGATGAATGTATGTGTAGTATGTAATTGACTGAATGACTGCATTAGTAGCGTATGGTGAATGTATAAGTGCAGAAGTATGAGGAAGTGCTGCAGCATCACACAATAACCTCTTTAACTGCAGTGTGCTGTAGTACTTCCGAAGCACAGGGATGCAACATATGTACATAAATATGTTGCAAATCTATGCTTCTCTCTGCACGGCTGCTTAAACTGCAGCCATGTGGTGACACAGGCACCCTTGCACCATAGTGCAAGGATATCTGTGTCATGTGCTGTTTTTTTTCTGCAGGAAGACACACCTTCCTGCACAAAAACAATGAGAAAATGCATCTTTCTTCTTCAATGTATGCTGAACATTTCAGCATGCATTGAAGATCTAAAAATGTGGAGAAATTAAAACACTTCTCCTTGTTGTGCTTTCCTACACCAATTTTAGAATGGTGCAGCATTCACACACATATCGAGATTTATGATTTCTGATAAATCTAGACATGTGTCTTGTTCTATGAGTATTAAGTGCAATCATGCACAACAACACTTATAGAACACCCTTTCAACACAATGTGGTGTGCATGATGAGGTTATATTTACATGGAGTATAAAAAGTGCACAGAGTGCCTTTTCCTCTCTTTGTAAATATAAAAGAGTATCTTGCACAATAACTATGTTACAAAAAGTGACATATTTCCGTTTTTAAATTTCCTTGCAAATGATAGAAGGTAAGCACAGAGTTTTGTCTGCAAAGATGTTCAAAGAAGAATGATTGAAATGATTGCGGTCCTTCAACAGCTAAAATGGGAAATATTATGAACCCCTCAAATCTCTTTTTTTGCAGGTCACATGATATCTGATTATGGTCAGATTTCAAAACTACATAAACAGAGTGTTTTTAGAAACGTGTTTCAACTTTGTAGCTTCTTGCAGGCCTCTTCATTCTGCATATTGAGACTTAGTTAAACTTACCTTCACAGTAATAGGAATAAAAAATGGTATACATTTTTTTCTGTTTTTCATTCAAATATAAATTCATATAAATTGCTTATTTTAAAATTTGGATCTGTGAAAGAAAAGGAAAAAAAAATTATAACATGTAATAATAATTTTTTTTACAACACAGCATAATTTCCACAAAGTAATTTTTTTGCCTTTTTTGCTGTTCTCAGAATATATTAAATTTCACTAAAAATAGTGATTTCAATCGTACTCATCACTTAACAGCGGGCAAAAAAAACACAATCTGAAAGATTGTTAAAAAAAACAACATGCCATTCTCAAAATACAAATCACAGAAATATAAAATGCACACAGCTAACAACATTTTGTAACTTTAACTTACAAAAACTGTAAATGATGTCGCTATAAAATATTCACCAAATCTAAAGTTGAATTTTTGGAGGATGCACCACACCCACAACGTTTTCCTTCAGTGATGTGGAAATTTTCTACTTTTCTCGAGGGGCAAACAAAGACCAATACCATTTTCAAAAAAGTTCTGTTACGAGGGGATCCTAACAAAAAATACTCATGCGGCACAGCAAGTATGATGAAACACCTAAGGACCCTTCATCCAAACAATCTTGCACGCGAAGAGTGCAAACAGATGAGAAACACTCCTGTTCTGTATCTGTAAAAAAGAATCACAAATAAATGTATATTAATAACTTTCAAAATTATACTATTCCATTACTGTACAAACACATTTTATATAAATACTGACTAAGAAACTATGGCCCTGAACCAGAAGTATGACGATAGTTGAAACACTACATGCATAGTGCATACTACTTTGAAGCAGTTCATGCCCTAAAGCCTACCTCACTAAAACTCTACATGCTAACTGACTAAATGATTACAGTACTATAAGGAGACACACTGGGTGAGTGACAGGGTGTTTGCTAGAAGAGTATGAATACTAACTAGGGAATTGAAGGTGTGAAACACAACTGTGTAGGTGATTAGAGGACTGCATCCATACTGCATAGGCATTTAAAGCAGTCCATGTGCTAAGGCCTGGCTCACTGCATGACTACTTGGGTAATGACTGAATGATTAGAGTACAGCAAGGAGAGTGCCTAGGTGAATTTATAAGTGCTATGCTTTTCGCACAGGGAATGGATTAGTACTTGGTACTGAATAAGTCACTAGAGGAGTGCAAAGGCAGTGACAAGATGTTTGCTGGACTGTATGGATACTGAGTAGGAAATTGAAAGTGTGAAAGACAAATGTCTAGGTGGTTAGAAAACTGCATGCATAGTGGATAGGGGTTTGAAGCAGTCCGTGTGCTAAGGCCTGGCTCAGTGCATGAATACTTAGGCACTGACTGAATGATTAGAGTACTGCAAAGGTAGTATCTTGGTGAATTTATAAGTGTTTGAGTTTTCGCACAGTGAATGAATTAGTACATGATGCTGAATGGGTCACTAGAGGACTGCAAAGGGAGTGACAGGGTGTTTCCTGGAAGTGTATGGATACTGACTAGGAAATTGAAGGTGTGAAAGACAATTGTGTAGGTGGTTAGAGGACTGCATGCATAGTGGATAGGGGTTTAAAGCAGTCCATATACTAAGGCCTGGGTCACTGGATGAGTACTTGGGTACTGACTGAATGTTTAGAGTGCCGGTGTGAATTTATTAGGGTTTGGCGCAGTGAATGGATTAGTACATGATGCTTAATAAGGTCACTAGAGGAATGCAAGGGGAGTGACAGGGTGTTTGCTGGAAGTGTATGGATACTGACTGGGGAATTGAAGGTGTGAAAGACAAGTGTGTAGGTGGTTAGAGGACTGCATGCATAGTGGATAGGGGTTTGAAGAAGTCCATGTGCTAAGGCCTGGCTCAGTGCATGAATACTTAGGCAGTGACTGAATCATTAGAGTACTGGAAAGAGAGTGTCTTGGTGAATTTATAAGTGTTTGGGTTTTGGCACAGTGAATGGATTAGTACATGGTGTTGAATGGGTCACTAGAGGACTGCAAAGGGAGTGACAGGGTGTTTCCTGGAAGTGTATGGATACTGACTAGGGAATTGAAGGTGTAAAAGACAAGTGTATAGTATGTTAGAACACTACATGAATACTGCATAGACATTTGAAGCAGTCTATTTGGTACTTAGAAACTGACTAAATAATCAGACTACTTCTAGGACAGTGCTTGGGTAAAACATTTACATTTTCAGTTCTGCCACAGTGAAGAGAATAGTACATGGTATTGCACCTTAGTGTCAAACCTTGACTCATTTTATCAATGCATAAGCAAAGACTAGCTTCTAATGCTATTAAAACTTGACAACATGACAGGTTTTAAAAGGGTTATCTGTCAGCAAATACATGATGTCACCAAATGCTTCTCTCACAGTGATCCCAAATACACACTAACTCACAGTGTGATTCTAGACAAGCACCACTATCCCTAGGAGTTTACCAAAACTCATTCACTACAGTGCAAGTGGTAAGGGAACTGCACACAATCTACATATTTCAGGAATGCACTTTTCCGTCAACGCCTGACTCATTTAATCAAAGCATAAGCCATAACTGTCTTCTAATGCTACTAAAACTTCACAACATGACAGGTTAAAACAATTATCTGTCAGCAAATACACGATGTTACCAAATTCTTCTCTCACGGTGGTTCCCAAATGCACACATACTCACTGTGTGATTCTAGACAAACAACACTATCCCTTGAACTATACCAAAACACATTTCTTCATCTAGAAGTAGTACTACATTTTAGTATAGAAACATAACATAACTCATTTCACAAATTCATAAACAATGACTGGTTTCTAATTCTACCAAAATATAAAAACATCACAGTTATCTGTCTGCAAACACATGAAAAACACAAATGCTTATCACAGAATGGTTTCTACATGCACACACTGTCAATAATATTGTAGAGAAAAAAAGTACTCCCTACACTTTAGCAGGAGAAATACATTAGTCTGATTAAAATCAAAATAGTCTACATACATCCCCTCACAATTAAATAACTCATCTTTCAAGTTCTTTTGTAGATTAAGAAGTATATCAGTCACTCACCATATTTTCTTTTACAGAATCTCTGCACTGTGCACCTCTCAGCAAAAACAAAGAATGGAAAAGTTTCCCTTTCATTTTCCACACAGATACATGTAAACATCAAATCACAATCCTTCACACATAAACTCAAAGGCAAACACGCATTTCTATTGGTTAAACATTTCAACCCTTTCCAACTGAAATACATTTCAACCCTTCCCCCATTCTGCCTTCTGCCTGTTACCATAGAAACAGGTCATGGAACACTGCACTGAGTACACAGGTCAGAAGTTCAGCACACAATGTTCCTACACAAGAGAGGAAGTGTGCTTCACTTTTCAACATATCAGCTAATCATATATAATGTTCCTTACAATCTGTTTTTGTTAACCAATAAGAATCATACCTTTAAAAAACAGAAATATACACCCTACCTTTCAGTGTACAAAGTAATCATACAACCAATGATTTCTTGTCTTTTTAAAAAAATAATCAGTAGATCCGCGCACCCAACGCGATATGATGCGCGCACCGTGCGCGCATTTTGCCGTTCTTTTTTTTTTTTTTAAAGGGGGCCCCAGGGGGTCCTTCTGGGACCCTCTAAGCACCTCTAGAGGGTCAGAGTATTTCCACTCTGCCCCCTTTATATGTTTTACACACTTATTCCCCTTGCTTCTTCACCCTCGCTTCTACCGAGGCAGAAAATGGCCGCCAACAGTTCCTGGTTTCGAATGTTGAGAGACACTCGACAGCCAATTAGCATTCAGCACGCGATCGGGAGGGTGCGCGCTCGGTTCGGGGAGGGTGCGCTCACGGTGCGGGTAGGGTCCGCGCATCCTCCGCGGCCATAGATATTTATGTACATTTAACTCTAATTTTCTCAGGAACTACTGAACGGATTCACACCATTTATGCAAAAGGCACGAGTCTTAACTGAGGACTACCTCTTTGCCAAATTTGGTGTCATTCCGTTCAGCGGTTCGGGCTGTAGCTGCGACAACAGGTCCTATGGGAAATTGCATGGGGAAAACGTGTTTTGGGACCCCCCTTTTTTCTCGGCCCCAGCTTGACAAATCACCACGAAATTTTCAGGGTAGGAGCGGAGCTGGCCAAAAGTTTGGAACATTTTGCGAGGATTCGTCAACCGGCGCCAGACTTATTGGGAAGAGAATGTTGCTAATTTCCTAGGGAAAATAGGTCCTAACTATAACTACCTACTGGCGAGGTAATATATATATATATATATATATATATATATATATATATATATATATATATATATATATATATTGAAACGTTTTATCTCCAGAGCAACCTCCAGCGATGCCGGCGAAGAAGGAGACGGACCACAGGGAATCAGCGAGATTAAATTTATTCAACCCAGGTACAGCAGTGACGCGTTTCGAGCTCGGAAGCCCTTGATCACACAGCAGTCACAGTGAAACTGATTCTATTTAAATGCTTAAAGGTGTATCACCACAGTTTACTCGTGTTAGATCATGTGACCATAGACATAGAGAAAACACTATCCGTTTGATATCCTGAGATGATACTCATAATCAATCAGCTAAGCATGTCATTATTGTGATATCGAGTTAAATCTCAAATATATTATACTGGTATAAATACCTGTATTAATAACATGCAAACATGTATGCCTATTATTGATTAAAGTGCATATGTTCCGATAGCACGTTTGTATACAATTCATTAACTCGTTCCGTGCTCATGACGGAACCACGCCGTCATGAGCCACGGTTGCCGTGTGCTCATGACGGAGTGGTTCCGTCATGTTGCGGCCGTTGGCGGCTGCGCCGCCCACGCGGCGCTAATTCCCCGCCTGTGCGGGCGATTAGCGCTGTGGGCGGAGTCATGACGGAACCACTCCGTCATGAGCACAGCCCAACCGTGGCTCATGACGGAGTGGCTCCGTCATGAGCACCGTGCCACCGCGCTGCCCCCCCGCACCCCCAGCGCTGCGGCGGAATTTCCGCCGCAGCGAAGGGGTTAAAGAACAGATTGTTTATGAAGTGCAAATAACAAAACAGCTATCAATATACTGTGCAAAACTGTGCAAATTAGTGCAAATATTACCTAAAGTGCATATCGAATGAATAAATAGGTAAATACATATTGATAACAATAAAGTAACCATTTCTGGACATCATTGTTAAAATCATATATACAATTTTCAAACATATTTTCATATCGATAAATACTAACACGATAGTGAAAAGGAGAGGAAAAAATATGTGTGTAAATGTTATAAGAGGCAGGCATTAGAGTTATAAAAATGTATTCGGTTTGACACAGTCAATCTTATTTTAATTTAATTCCTTGCATTTGTGCTTAATATTATGGAACCTATATATTAAGCTCACTATCCAGCTAGAGTTACATCTATTGTATTGCATCAGCAAAGACAAAAGGAAAACCCAAGTATTGTAAAATTTACATTCATGTGTTGTGGCTAATACATGGGCCAAGGGATAACGATACTACTAATAATAATCCTATGAGGCATACAAGACTGAAAACATTGCATGAACTTATATAAAATTGTGCATGTCCTCTGTATTGTTCAACCCATTGGGCCACTTGCTGTCGAACTCTAGAATTATTTTCGTTTCGAGTTGTCTTAGCTGTAACTCACGATTACCCCCACTGCGTGATTTCGGAATTGAATCTACCACAAAATATTTGAGGCAAGAGACGTCATTACTATGAGTGCTTTTAAAATGATGTGCCACGGGGTAAGTCGGGTCACTATGTAAGATGGCGCGAAGGTGCTGCAGTATCCTGACATGCACCTGCAGCTTAGTACTTCCGATGTAATTCAATCCGCAGGTGCACGTCAGGACATATACCGCGAATTCGGTCGTACAATTAAAACTTCCATTAATAGCTACCTCTTGCTTATTAAATGGAGTATTGTAATGAGTTTTATTAATACCAAATGTACAGGCTCTACAGCTGGAGCACTTACGGAAACCATGTGCAGGTTGAAGCCACATTGCATTTTGTCTGGTTTCAGGGCTGCTTTTGTTTAAAGCGGTACCCATGTTTTTAGCTCTTCTAAATGTAATAGTAGGAGTACTGGATAGTTTTGAATTAAGTACTCCATCTGTTAGTAATATGGGCCAATTTTTCTTGACAATAGCCCTGATTTTCCTTTCTTCATTACTGAAAGTAGTTATTAATCTAGGGCTTTCATATGTCATAATTTCTTCCTGTGTTGCCTCCCTTGCTATCAATGCAGTATTGCTGGATTTAAAAAGACTTTCTCTAGGTCTTAATTCAGCTTTGTCGACAGCTCGTTGTAGTATCTTGTCTGTATATCCTCTTAGCTTTAATCTCTTGATCAAATCTTTTAGACAAGATTTGAAATTCGTGGTTGAACTGCATATTCTTTTTAGTCTCAATATCTCACCATAGGGAATCCTTGCTATTAAATGTTTGGGGTGCAAACTGGTTGCATGCAGCGTAGCATTTCCAGCCGTGGGTTTTCTGTATAGAGTAGTTTCAATTTTTTCATCAGAAATGTAAATTTTCACATCTAAAAATTCTGCACTCATTTTGTTGATGTGTGATGTAAAATGAAGGTTGAGGGAATTACAATTGATACTGTCTACAAAGCTTATGGCTTCTTGTTCATCTCCTTGCCATAAGATGAATATGTCATCGATGTATCTTAAATAACATATTATCTTCTCATTCACCCATTCTTTGTGTTATATATTAAGGACCTGTTCCTCCCACCAGCCCACGTGTAAACACGCGTAGCTGGGGGAGAACCCATCGCAACTCCTCTGACTTGTCTATACAGTTCCTTTCCAAATAGAAAGAAGTTATTGTGTAAACACCACTCAATGAGATCAACAACAACCTTGTTATGTTCGTGAAATTTAATCGTTCTATTGGACAAAAAATGTTTTACTGCGGCTATTCCTTGTGCATGATTGATACTAGTATACAAAGACTCCACGTCTAAAGTTATCAATATATATATTCACAGAAAAAAACATAGGTTTCAGGGGTGTTATAGTTAGCTGCCCATTTCACTCATACAAAACCATAGAAATTCCTCCGTTATAATTAGTTCTGCTAACTATAACTCACGCGCCCGCAATGCACTGCTGATGATGTCACATATTGCATCATTCATGACATGGTCAGTGACATCACTGATGACATCACTGATGACATCATCCACTGCATGTGGTTTAGTTTGAAATTTAAATATGTATTATATATATACCAATCTGTATTGAAGATTAAGTGGATATATAACTGTCTAGATGGAGGATTTAGTAGCTGTCTGACTGTCTTGAGTAATTTAAAAGTGTCTCACTTAATACATGGATTAGTAACTAAACTATGTGAATGTGTGCAGCACTGTCTCTGTTGTTGTATAACATGCTGCATCAGTTGGTCACTAACTACATGAGTGTGTATATTAGTTATTGATTAGTTGGGTGAGTATTTGTATGAGACACTGAATTTGTGTGTGGTTGGATGGGGTGTGTGTAACTCTATGCATAGATGTGTGAATGGTTGATTGACTAGGTGTATGGGTTTAAGAGTGCATGTGGAAACAGTTGTTTGGGTGAATGGGTGTATTTATTTGTGTGTCGGTGAGCGAATATATGTTTTAGTTGTACATCTTCAACAAAGTAAAAAAATAAAAGGCATTGTATGTGAGAGTTGGTGTATATAAATAAGTATGTGTAAGAGTCAGTGATTGTGAGAGTAACTATATGAATGAGTGTATAATTGTAATGGTGCTTTTTTAACATATTAACAATGAGTTACTATGTGTTTGAATAAATGAGGTGTTGTTGGATAATTGTGTGAGTAAATTTCAGTGCGATACATTTTTTTCATGAGTGAGTAGGATGACTGCATAACCGACTAAGATGACTGCTGATGTGTCAATGTCTATATATGTGTATAAGTGCATTTGATAGTGTTATATTAATTAATGACTGCATGTATAGATGATTCTGTTGTTGAATGGGTAGTTGTGTGTGTAGACTTAGGAATCAGTGAGTGGGTATGTAGTAACTGGTATTGGTGTGTCAATGGTTTCAAATATGGTACTCTGTATTTTACAGTGAGTGATGAAAGGTTATACTAGTGTATGAAGAGGTGTATCAGATTGTCAAGTGGATGATGTCATCAGTGATGTCATTTGAGATGTCATCAGTGATGTCACTGACCATGTCATGAATGATGCAATATGTGACATCATCAGCAGTGCATTGCGGGCGCGTGAGTTATAGTTAGCAGAACTAACTATAACGGAGGAATATCTATGGTTTTGTATGAGGGAAATGGGCAGCTAACTATAACACCCCTGAAACCTATGTTTTTTTCTTTAATCTAAATATCTATTTTTTTTGTACTGATTTTCTATTCATTAAATAACATTATATATTTTTCTGAAAATTGCAAAAAAACTTTTTTTTTAATTAAAACTGAAATATTGATTCATTTTCTTGTTTTCATTTTTTATTTTAATATATTTATATTATTTTCTTTAAAAAAAATCCAATTTTTTTCGGAGTCGCGCAAAAGTGTACACATCACGGTGGGTGCGCGCATTCTAGCCGCCATTTTAGAAAAGTCATGAAGGATCCGCGTATGGTGTGCGACCGCTGCATGTTTTTCAGTTACATCATATACATTTAATATCACGTGATATGCGCGATTGGTATGCGACCGGTCTGCGACTCCTGCTCCCACGCATTTGCGACACATGCGCATTACGGTACGAGATGTTTGCGGGGTTGCGGGTCCCGCGTGACATCATATACGTGATGGGGCGCGCTGGGTGCGCAACTCCCGCAAAAAAATGTATGTTCCAAAATGATATGTATGTGTCTTTAATATACATATTAAGGCAAAAGATTATGTAAAATATTCATCAAAATAATATATTTGTACTTATAATAAACTTATATTATTTTTAAATATATTTTCGCGAAGTCGGGTGCTTGCATCGTGAGTGCAGAAAACCAGGTCAGCAGAGCTGCTGTAGAGCCAGAGAACCAGGTCATCAGAGCTGCTCTAGAGCCTAAGAACTAGGTCAGCATAGCTGCTCTAGAGCCAGAGAACCAGGTCAGCAGAGCTGCTGTAGAGCCAGAGAAACCAGGTCAGCAGAGCTGCTTTAGAGGGAGAGAACCAGGTCAGCAGAGCTGCTTTAGAGCCAGAGAACCAGGTCAGTAGAGCTGCTCTAGAGCCTAAGAACCAGGTCAACAGAGCTGCTCTAGAGCCAGAGAACCAGGTCTGCAGAGCTGCTGCAGAGCCAGAGAAACCAGGTCAGTAGAGCTGCTTTAGAGCCTAAGAACCAGGTCAGCAGAGATGCTCTAGAGCCAGAGAACCATGTCAGCAGAACTGCTTCAGAGCCATAGAACTGGGTCAGCGGAGCTGCTTTAGAGCCAGAGAACCAGGTCAGCAGAGCTGTTGTAGAGCCAGAGAACTAGATCAGCAGAGCTGCTCTGTAGCATAAGAACTAGGTCAGCAGAGCTGCTCTAGAGCCAGAGAACCTGGTCAGCAGACCTGCTGTAGAGCCAGGGAAACCAGGTCAGCAGAGCTGCTTTAGAGAGAGAGAACCAGGTCAGCAGAGCTGCTTTAGAGCCAGAGAACCAGGTCAGCAGAGCTTCTCTAGCTGACACTGACTGACTGACACTGACTGATTGACACTGACTGACACTGATTGACTGACACTGACTGATTGACACTGACTGATTGACACTGACTGACTGACTGACACTGACTGACACTGACTGACTGACACTGATTGACTGACACTGACTGACACTGATTGACAGACACTGACTGACACTGACTGACTGACACTGACTGACACTGACTGAAACTGACTGACTACTCTCTACTTCTCTACTCTCTACCTACTACTCACTCTCTACTACTCACTCTCTACTACTCTCTACTACTCACTCTCTACTACTCTACTACTCTCTACTACTCACTCTCAACTACTCACTCTCTACTACTCTACTACTCACTCTCTACTACTCACTCGCCACTACTCTCTACTACTCACTCTACTACTCACTCTCTACTACTCACGCTCTACTACTGTCTACTACTACTCTCTACTACTCACTCTCTACTACTTTCTACTATTCACTCTCTACTACTCACTCTCTACTACTCACTCTACTACTTTCTACTACTCTCTACCACTCACTCTCTACTACTCTACTACTCACTCTCTACTACTCACTAGCTAATACTCTCTACTACTCACTCTCTACTACACTCTCTACTACTCTCTCTCTACTACTCTCTACTACTCACTCTACTACTCTCTGCTGCTCTCTACCACTCACTCTCTACTACTCTACTACTCTACTACTCTCTCTCTACTACTCACTCTCTACTACTCTCTCTCTACTACTCACTCTATTATTCACTCTCTACTACTCACTCTCTACTACTCGTTCTCTACTACTCACTCTCCACTACTCACTCTCTACTACTCACTCTCTATTACTCGCTCTCTACTACTCACTCTCTACTACTCACTCACCACTACTCTCTACTACTCACTCTACTACTCACTCTCTACTACTCACGCTCTACTACTGTCTACTACTCACTGTCTACTACTACTCTCTCTACTACTCACTCTCTACTACTTTCTACTATTCACTCTCTACTACTCACTCTCTACTACTCACTCTACTACTTTCTACTACTCTCTACCACTCACTCTCTACTACTCTACTACTCACTCTCTACTACTCACTAGCTAATACTCTCTACTACTCACTCTCTACTACACTCTCTACTACTCTCTCTCTACTACTACTCTACTATTCACTCTCTACTACTCTCTACTCACTCTACTACTCACTCTACTACTCTCTGCTGCTCTCTACCACTCACTCTCTACTACTCTCTCTCTACTAATTACTCTCTACTACTCTCTCTCTACTACTCACTCTACTATTCACTCTCTACTACTCACTCTCTACTACTCGCTCTCTACTACTCACTCTCCACTACTCACTCTCTACTACTCGCTCTCTACTACTCACTCTCTACTACTCTCTACTCCTCTCTCTGCTGCTCACTCTCTACTACTCACTCTCTACTACTCTACTACTCGCTCTACTACTCACTCTCTACTATTCTCTACTACTCACTCTACTACTCTATCCTACTCTCTACCACTCGCTCTCTACTACTCACTCTCTACTACTCATTCTCTACTACTCTCTCTCTACTACTCACTCTCTACCTACTACTCTCTACTACTCACTCTCTACTACTCACTACTGCTCACTCTGCACTACTCATTCTCTACTACTCGCTCTCAACTACTCTCTACTACTCACTCTACTACTACTCTACTACTCTCTCTACTTCTCACTCTCTACTACTCTCTCTCTACTACTCACTCTCTACTACTCTCTACTACTCACTCTCTACTACACACTCTCTACTACTTGCTCTCTGCTACTCGCTCTCTACTACTCTCTAGTACTCACTCTACTACTCACTCTCTACTACTCTCTACTACTCCACTACTCTCTACTACTCACTCTCTACTACTCTACTACTCTCTACTACTCTCTCTCTTCTACTCACTCTCTACTACTCACTCTCTACTACTCTCTACGACTCTACTACTCACTCTCTACTACTCTCTCTCTACTACTCACTCTCTACTACTCTCTGCTACTCACTGTCTACTACTCTGTACTACTCACTCTCTACTACTCACTCTCTACTACTCACTCTACTACTCGCTCTCTACTCTCTACCTCTCTCTACCTCTCTCTCTACTACTCTCTACCTCTCTACCTCTACACCTCTACCTATACACCTCTACCTCTCTACCTCTCTGTACATGCACACGTATGCACATATATATATATATATATGCATATGCATTTATATATATGTATGTGTATATATATATATATATATACATATATAAACATAAATATAATCTGCATATCTATATAAATATAAATGCATGCAAACATATACATATACATGGTATGTACATGAAAGTTTGAAAAACACTAATAAAAGCAAAGCTAAAAAGCCACCTAATTACAAACAGAATTGCTTTAACTTAAACGAGGGCGAGACCTATTGCATTTTCAATGCTTGTTTATTTGGTTCCATCAAGAAGGCATTCAGATGTGACACATTTGCCATAAATTCTGAATGGTAGCACTCTAGTTCCTCATTAGATCACTGTAGTAAAGCTACTGCTCACCAGGGAAGTCTGCTGCTGGTATTCAAAGTGCATGTTTCAGTCTGCATGTCAGAACTTTTTAAGGAAATAGAAGAGGATTTGAGAACTCAAAATGTGCCCTAATTTTTCTTTCTGCAGCACTAATCATAATTTCTATGGCAAAATGAACCCCCTCATTTTGTTCCTTTGCAAATTAAATGTTTTAAGTGTTACCACTTTATTCCAATCAAGATGGCTTCAGGTGTGCCATACTTTTGTCATAAGTAAGACTGTTAGCGCTCTAGTTGTTCTTTAAAACACTCTGGGATTTCTGTCATTCGGCTATACTTGGGCTTCATCTCGGTGATATTTGTGCTATATTTGGGCTCTTTTGTCTCTGGTGGCCATCTTGGGAGACTTGTTATGAAGTTTCCTAATTTCCTCATTTACTACAGTCTCCTCAGTAGGCATACTGTCAGTTTTTTACTTTGATTCAATGAAGAAGGCATTCAGATGTGTCACACATTTGCCATACATTCAGAATGTTAGCACTCTAGTTGCTCATTAGATCACTGTAGTAAAGCTACTGCTCACCAGGGAAGTCTGCTGCTGGTATTGAAAGTGCATGTTTCAGTCTGCATGTCAGAATTCTTTAATGAAATAGAAGAGGATTTGAGAAGTCTCTCAAAATGTGCCCTAATTTTTCTTTCTGCAGCACTAATCATACATTCTATGGCAAAATGAACCCCCTCATTTTGTTCCTTTTTAAATTAAATGTTTTAAGAGTTACCACTTTATTCCAATCAAGATGGCTTCAGGTGTGCCATACGTTTATCATAAGTAGGAGTGTTTGCGTTCTAGTTGTTCTTTGGAACACTCTGGGAAGCTGCAGTAGAACACAAAGGAATCAACTGACAGTCTCTGCCCTTGTTGGATGTACATGTTTTACTGAGAATGTCAGACTTCATTCTCACATGACTAAGAAAGATGTGAATTTACAGAAAATATGCTCTCAGTTTAGCTTATAGATCACCATCCAAACCTCTGTGGGAAAAGCATGTGAAAATTGTTTTCTCTCAAACATGATTTATGATATCCCAGCAGAAGGCTTTTTCACATGGTAAAATCACTTTAGAATATACCACGATTCCTAAAATGAGTATGGTACCATCAACAAATGATTTATAATGTAACTAAAGTCTTAAAACCTTCTATTAACTGCAATGATTTTTAATGAGGTGCTATCATATATATTGGTCCCAAGGTGGCTGCCAACACTTCTTGGATGAAGTGCTGACAGCCAATCAGATCTCACGATGAGATGTGTGGTTAGGCTCCGCCCAGATATATATGTGATTTTACTTTTGATTTTCTCAGGAACTACTGAACGGATTTACACCATTTAAGCAAAAGGCACGACTCTGAACCAAGGTCTACCTTTCTGCCAAATTTGGTGTAATTCCGTTCAGCAGTTCGGGCTGTAGCTGCGTCAACAGGTCCTATGGGAAATTGCATGGGGAAAAAGCGTTTTGGGACCCCCCTTTTATCTCAGCCCCCGCTTGACGAATCACGACGAAACTTTCAGGATAGGAGCGGACTGGAGGTGGCCAAAAGTTTGGAAAATTTTGTGAAGATTCGTCAACCGGCGCCAGACTTATTGGGAATAGAATGTTGTGGATTTCCTATGGAAAATAGGTCCTAACTATAACTACCTACTGGCGACCGCCAGTAGTGTGTATATATATATATATATATATATATATATATATAGATATACACACACACTCATACATATATGGACTTCAGTTACCTTATAATACTTATCATGTGTGGAAAAGGTCTCTGCATGGCAAAGGCATATGTTTGTTTTATTGACATATATCCATGTGTGATGTCTGTGCTGGGTCTAGCAACTGTTCTTTAAGTCTAGATGTCAGCATTTCTGATGGATACTTCTAACTTCAGATTCTTCACCTTTAGAATATTCCAAGGTGCCAGACTGGATCTGGAAAGCTTTTAAAGCAGTGCTCCAGCAGGTGCCGCCATGCGGTTCCGCAGTGATTCCTTTCGGCACCTGAAGTGATGAAGCGGAGCCGCATATAGGCTCCACCCCTAAGCACTGACGTCAGTTCCTTTTTCCCCAGACCTTTGGACGCTGATCCACAGCACTGCCCCGGTTTTCTCTCATCTGAATGACACGTTTTTTCTCCATAAAAGTGAAAAACGGGTGAAACAGTATAATGTGCTCTTGCAAAACTACAGGATTCAAACCCTTTTGTGACTCTCAAAAACAAATGTCAGTTGCAGACCTGCACCAAGTTTGTCTTTGGTGTTTTGGCTTAAGGCACAACACCGAACAGTGTGAGGAATGTACTGTCATGAACCCGAAGGTAAGCCAGGACTGTGAAGCGAATCTGTATGTTGCTGAACATCGGAAGAAAACCACACACGTACTGCTCCTACTTGAAGTTGAGAGCGCCGAATCCTTCCTGCATCCATGTCCGCTCCTGCGGTCAAAGTCTTCTGGTAAGTCTAAGCCAAAATAGAAACAATAGAAGCACAAGTGGGACTCATTCTCATCCCGCCACTCTCTATCCTTAGGAAAGGTGCGATGACTGGAAGGTGCCCCTCTGTTTTGCTCCCGATCTCCCACTGAGGAGCCTATACTGCAATTGGTTCCAATGCACCCAGAGTTCCCTGGTCATTGGCGATTTTACAGCAGGTTGAGGCATTTAGAGAGTCCATATAGTGCATCTTTGGCACATTTCCAGTGCCCTCGGGCTCACCTTTGGGTCCCGAGAATCCGTAGGGGCCTCCATTCTGATTACCACCTGTGGATCCATCCTTGGTGCTGTTTGTGTCTCTCAAACCCGCCTTGTGTCCCGCACTGACTTAGGTGCCACTCCGGCACCACAATTTGTGTCAGTTCTTTTGACATCGATGCTGAACCGGGCGCCACGTGAAGCAGAAGGTTTTAGACCCATAACTCACTTCTCTGCAAGTTAAATCTAATGTACTTACAGACACTTTGCAGTCTGTGCAGGCCTCAGAAGAGCCTTTACTACTGTTTAATTGAAGCCTAACTGGCATAATAATAGGCACCTCTTTTAAGCTCTGTTATTGCCATCTTTTAAACAGACAGGTAGAGAGATGCCACAGACCTACTCCAGGCGACCCTGATTTTTCCACTCAACATCCTACTCCCGAAAGTATGGTGGTGCAGGCTTCCACCAGCAAGATGAACTCCAATTCATTCCCTACAACCCTCCTTCAGACAGAGAATTGAAGAGGGTTGGGGCATCCGGGAAACAATTGCTGTCGCTGACAATCCTAGCCTCAATGCTGGTTGCCTGCTTGGACAATAAACACTTGTCCTCTAGGACATGGTCAGTGAGATCTTGCCAGCTGTCCCTGATGAGTTTTAGGCTGTTCTGGCTTTAACCAATCAGATGGTTAGATGGTGGACAAATATGTAGTTCATTTTGGCATGGATACCACCTATTGCTTGGGATAAGCAGTTGTCATGGATGAGGTCTAGAGGGCGCCACTTGAGCTGCCCTGGCATCCATTATTGACATGCCTTTTGATGGATGCCGCCTGTTTGTTGAGAAGACTTATTCTGCCCTGGAACACTCCAAGGAGAGTCAGACTGTGGCACGTTCATTGGGGCTTCAACCCCTTCCAGACAGTTTCCTCAGCAATTTCGACCCTTTTGAGGCTACTGAAGAGGTTGGCATACAGGCAGTGCCAGGCCACCTATCCCTGCAACAGTAGTCGCAGTCCTTTCGGTGTTGGGGTTGTGGATCAGGCAGGCAGGTCCCAAGGGGCAAAGATCTTACAAGACTCTCTACTCTGGGGTTTCAGCTTCCAAAAGGTTTAGTTTGCATCTGCCGTTAGGCAGCATCAGACATTTCCTCCAAGGGTGGCAAGCTATCACATCTGACAGACCCTCAGATCGTTCAGTGGGTCTGTACTCTTCCTTTCATTTACAACTCAATGCATCTTCTGCCCACATCCGAGCGGCTTTCAGAGGATCCTCTGTCCATCGAGTTGCAAGAAATGCAAACCATACTGTCTTATTGGGCAATAGAGAGTGTACCGGACTCTTAAATTGGGACTGGTATTAAGACCCGCTATTTTCTCATACCAAAAAAGTCCTAATTTAGATCTTTGCTCTCTGAGCACCTTCCTGCTGGACACATTAAAAATGCTCAATCTGGCTCAGGCTCTGTCTGCCCCTGGAGCTGGGTGACTGTATGGTATCCATGGACCTAAGGGACGTTTACTTTCAAGTACCGGTCCTGCAGTCTATAGACGTTACCTGCATTTCAAGGTAGGCCAGAAGCATTTTCAGTTTGCCACGCTATGTTTCGGCATTACCAGCTCCCCTTGGTGTTCACGAAAGTGATGGCAGTGGTTGCCGCACACTTTCGGAGGTTGGGGATATCAATTTTCCCCTACCTCAATGCCTGCCTGTTTAAAGCGGGCTTGCCACAGTCAGTCTTAGGCCACCTCTAGACAACGGAAAACCTCTTCACATCCCTGGGGTTCACAATCAACATGCCAAAGTCGCTTTTGATTCTTTTACAGAGGTTTCCTTTCATAAGAGCAGTCTTGGATACGGTGCAGTTCAGTGCTTTTCCTCCAACACAACGGGCTCAGGGTATTCAGGCTATGATTTGATGTTTCAACCTCTGCCCTGATTCTCAGTGAGAGTGGTTCTGATACTTCTTGTCCTCCTGCATCCTGCTCATCGACTATACCAGGTGGCATTTGCTATCTCTGCAGTGGAACTAGAAGTCTCAGTAGGCCTAGCGGCAAGCAATATAGTCAGATTCCATTCAGGTTTTAGAGGAGACTACAACAGATCTGTTGTGGCGGTGCTTGACTACAATTGGATCAGGGGCAGACCTCTCTCCCTACCCAACCCGGAGCTGACAGTGGTGATGGATTTGTCATTGCTGGGTTCGGTAGGTCATCTGGGAGCGGTGAATATCAGAAAATTCTTATCTCCGGTAGAAACCTGGCATCATATCAAGGGGAGGCTGGTACAGGTTTTCATGGACAACACCACTACCATGCAGTACTGCAACAAGCAAGGCTGAGTGAAGTTCTGTGCCAAGAGACTCTAAACCACTGGAGTTGGCTTTAGCATCAAAGCATCTCCCTGATCGTGAACCACTTGGCGGGATCTTTAAACGCCAAGGCAGACGATCTAAGTCGGTGGCGCCTCGCAGATCACAAATGGTGATTAAACCCTAAAGTGGCACAGGTCATCTTCCAACAGATGAGAGAACCCTTGCTAGATCTTTTTGCTACGGTTGAAAATACCCAATGTCAAAATATTTGCGCACTGGAGTTTTCAAGCAGGCTCTCTCTGCCTAGAATGGAGCATGGGATTCCTGTACACCTTTCTGCCTCTCCCTTTCCTACCCTGAGTTCTGAAGAAGATCAGGAACAATCTTTCCCAAGTCCCCCTAGTGGCTCCAGATTGGGACAACTTCGGGAGGATCTTATGTTGCAGCAGCAGGACAGGGTTCTGCACCCGTTCCTGTGCAATCTATACCTCCTTGTGTGGAGATTTTGCAGCGGCAGTTACCTGCATTCGATCTACCTCCCAAGGTTGTAAATGTTATCCTTGCTGCATGGCGTGCTTCCACAAAGTCCATTTATGCTGGATGCTGGGACAAATTTGTGGCCTGATGTGGAGGCCGCAACACAGACCCATTGCTGTCCAAACTGTCAGATGTGTTATTATTTGTTTTGTCTTTGGTCCAGTAAGGACTTGCTATGAGCACAATTAAAGGTTATCTGTCAGCCCCTTCAGCTGTTTTGTGTTTGTTGGACCAGTCGTTTTGGTGCAACTCACCTGTTGTGATGAGGCTTAACCCATATGTTTCCTCCAAAACTGTTTGCAATGAGAGTGGGATTTCAATTTGGTCTTCATGACTTCCCCTATGTGTACTCCCTTTGAGCTGACCCACATCTGCTTGCTATGTCTTCTGATTGTATAGATGATTTTCCTTGTCACAATTACTTAGGCTTGTCCCACAAGTTAACTCCAAGCTCTCTGAGTGCAACTGTCTTACACCACTTTTTCCCCAGAGAAACTGGTTTTGAGGACCAGGGCGGCCTTTTGCCAAAAGCCATGAATCTGTTTTATGTTGGGAGATCCATCACCCTTGAACATTCTTTGCTCCCCCTCAACACTTGAAAGAGGAAGAGAGGCTTCATCGGTTGGACCCAAAGAGAGACGTGACTTTTTACATTGATTGCACCAAAGACCTATGTATGGATGACCACTTTGCATGGGGTCTCTGGGGCAAAGGAAAGGAAGGGCGGTGAAGAAAGGACTTTATCAAGTTGAATTGTCCTCTGCATCGTGACCTGGTGCGCGGACTGGCCAAAAAGCAGTCTACGGTAGGACTTAGGGCAAATTACACTATTGCAAAGGCTGCTACCACTGCATTGGCATGAAGAGTTCCTGTTGTTAATATCAGTCAGGCAGCAATGTGGACACCAGTGCACATGTTAACAAAGCCCTACTGCCTTGACAGCGAGGTCTGACAGGAAAGGTATTTTACCTGTTCAGTCCTGCAAGACTTTTTCAGTTTGAGCCCATTCCACAGACCTTCCACCGTAGGAGGTAGTGCTCTGGTTTCTATGCTAAAGGTGAGGTATTTGTGGTTAAAAGTATCCATGAGAAGATCTAGTTTACTTACCTTTGCTAGCTCACTTTCTGGTGAAAACTCTATCTAACCGCAAACTCCTTATTGCCCTCCCACCTACCCATTCTGTAGAATGGTATCTCTTTCCATCTAAAGGGTCTCAAATTAGAAATCTGCACACTCGAACCTCTGATTGGTTCTGTGCTCTGCATCAGGGGCACAGACAGTCACTAAAGAAACTGATGTCAGTACGTAGGGCTCCTTTTACTTCCAGCTTTCACTGAGCCAATAAATGTTTTTTCCTTGATTGTAACTATGGCAAGTCATGCCTGCTGCTCTAGTTGATTGTTGGTACTTTGGCCATCTGACTCACTTCAGCTCTGCTAACAAATGGTATGTAGACCAGCATGCCAGAGCTGATACCAGGATAAACGAGGCTGTTGTGTAAACATTTTTTTTAGTTTGGGGTTCTCTTTCTATTGCAGCTTGACTTGCCATCTGTGGGCTCTACTGCAGTATTTGATTCAACAGCTGTGGCTGTGGACTGAAGGAGAGGAGAAGAGGAGATGTTATGCTTTGATGTAAATAACAATCCCAGGAGAGCATACGTGTCACAGACTCAATTGAGAAGGGAGACCTGCAATTTCTAAGTTAAAAATGACTCTATTTTATCAGTATTCTATCTAAAATTGCCTTTAATTCAATGTACATCAATGGGCAAACCAAATTCTTCAGATTTTTTTCTTCTTCAAAATCTCCCTCTTTCTCATTTAAACATGTTGACATGTATGGGACAGTGTCACAGATCTGCAACTGAAACCATCAACCTGCACTGAGGAGGTTCATTATCCGTCAGTCAATCCCTTTAGATGTTTTTCCACTGGCAGCTGCTATGTTATGTTATGTTATTTTATGTTATGTTATTTACTTTTATAAGGTGCACAGCTACCCAAGGGTTTCCCGGCTCCGCCTGAAGGAAATCAAAATCAAAAGAGAGGTGGAAGACCTATTGATTAAAAAGCCAGGTTTTCAACATCTTACGAAAGTGTACAAAACTGGACTCGCTCCTCAATGACAGAGGAAAAGAGTTCCACAGGGTTGGACCCAAATAAGAAAAAGATCGACCGCCTATCCTGGACAATCTATGTCTCGGAACCGAAAATTTTGTCTGGTTGCCTGAACGGAGAGGGCGGGAGGGAACATATAGTTGAGCAATGGAACTCAAATATTGGGGGGCCTTGTCTGTTTTAATCCTATGCATATAAATTAAGGTCTTAAATTTAATGCGATTTTCCACTTTCAGCAAGTGGAGTTCACGCAAGGAACTGGAAACAGGTGCAGTTTTAGGAATCTGGCAGAGCAGATGAGCAGCAGCATTCTGAACGACTTGCAACTTACGAATGACCTCCTTATTGGCTCCTAAAAAAAGGATGTTGCCGTAGTCCAGGCGAGAGGTGACCAGGACCTCAACTACAGTTCTTTTAGTGGAATCCGGCAGCATCCATAACATTTTTTTGAGCCATCTAAGTATGGAAAAGCAGGTTGCAGCCACCTTTATTGCTTGAGGTCTCATCGAGAGGTGGTCATCGATGATGAAACCCAAATTACGGGCTTGTTTGGTAGGCTGAGGGGGAACACCCAATTCAAGGGGCCAATGTTGGGGACCCCAAAGCTCTTTGTTATTCCCCAAGATAAGCACCTCTGTCTTCTCCCCATTGAGCTTGAGTGAATTAACTTGCATCCACTGCATGATTTTACTAAGCCCATCTTGAAGAAAAGAGGGCTTAGAGGCTCCTTTAGCAGAAAGGGAGAAGACTATTTGGGTGTCATCAGCATAGGAAAAAATCGACAGACCTACCTCCTCAGCGATGTCAGCCAGAGGTTTAACATAAATGTTAAACAGTAGGGGGCTAAGAATCGAGCCATGTGGCACCCTAATAAGGAGAGGCATGGATTTTAGAAGCTGCTTCTGAGGAAAAAACCTGAAACGTACGGCCCAACAAAAAATTTGTCAGCCATTTCAGGGCAGTTCCAGTCACGCCGATGGATTGGAGAGTTTGCAAAAGCATGGTATGATATACCGTGTCAAATGCAGTGCTCAGATCTAACAGTAAGAGCGCAACAGTATCGCCAGCATCCAGGCGACTGCGCTTCATTTCACTGACTCCTAGTAGTGTGGTTTCTGTAGAATACCCTTCCCTAAACCCTGATTGGGATGGGTGTAAGAACTTGTGAGTTTCCACATAGTGAGTTAATTGCGAATTTACATGTTTTTCCAATATGTTTGAGAAAACTGAGAGCAAGGCAATGGGGCGGAAGTTGGATAGTTGGGCTGGGTCCGCGTTTGGCTTTTTTAACAGCGGAAGGCCCATTGCATGCTTCCACTCAGGTGGAATCAGGGCTTCACGTAGGGAGGCATTAATTAGCTCCCTGATCAACTGTAAAGCAGGTAGCTCCATGTTTTGCAATGTGGTAATAGGAAGCGGGTCCCAGGGGGAACCTGATTTAATGCTTTTTAAAATGCAACTGAAACGTGGTATCTAGAGGGGTCCATTGTTCAAGTTTGTTTATACTAGCCTCCTCCTGGACCTCTAACTGAAATCCAGAGTTAAGTAAGGCGGGGGTAGCCATACATTGCTGCAAGGTAGAGGTCTTAGAAATATTTAGTGTTGAATAGACCTGCTCCACTTTGTTAAGAAAAAACATTGCAAGCTCTTCACATTGCAATGCAGAAAGAGTTGGTTGTGGAGCTTGACTGGCTGTACCGGAGAGTTCCTTAACCAGTTTGAACAGAACTTTGGAGCAGTTTTGGGCATTAGAAAAAGTAGCACTGACATAGTCGGCCCGAGCGGTATTACAGAGAGAATGATATTCTCTGATTGACTGTTTATAGTTTGCTTTAGATTCTGGGGCATAATCCTTCCTCCAGCGCCTTTCTAACGCTTTACAATGACTCTTCACTTTTTTAAAAGTGGGTGAAAACCAGGGAGCCGGGGGACAGTGATTTTTTACTTTCTGCGAGGAAGGAGGGAGGCAGATGTCAGCAGAGTTAGAGATCCATTACATAATAGTACCTAACTCGGTCATGGAAGCCTGATTAATGGGAGGCATAGTTTCTATTAAAGAATGGTTAAAAAGATCCATATCAAGTTTGCCCCAGTTTCTAGAATTAAGTTTATTCCCTAAATTGGGCACAACTCGATTAGTCAATTCTGTCGTGACCCTAAAGTCAACTAGGAAGTGGTCAGACCAGATGACAGGGAGGGCCGGAGTGCAGCGTGCGCTGAGGATGTTGGAAAATATTGGGTCTAATAGATGTCCCGCTGCATGAGTCGCTCCAGAGTTAAAAAGAACAAAGTTCATGGCCGCCAAGTCAGAAATTAAGGAGGTGCTAACAGGGCAGGTCAGATCATCAAAATGAATATTTAGGTCGCCTAAAATTGTAAAATTAGCTGCACTGAGCAGATGGGGAGCAACCAAGTCAGGAAATGTAGAGGCCCACAGGCCAGCAGGCAGGAAAACGTAGAGGGACCCTGAAACAGTCAATAGGAGGGGGAAAGATCAGGGAGTAATTAATATAGAAAACACAAACACAATCCCCACACTAATATAATACTAATAGGCGATAAGTCCATTTGATAAGATACACCAACAGACCAAGAGTAAGTTTATAAAATGTTTTCTTTCATTTATTTATCAAAAATACATTTATAAATGTTTTGTATATAGATACTGTAGTGATGTCACTACTAGTGTTCATTTTTTATTCATTTTTTGTTCATAATTAACACAATGTAAAACATAAAATGGGAAACAATCCATAGGCCCGACAAGGAAAACAAGTATGCAAAAGCTCATCACAGTTAATACATAAAGAAGGCACAAAAATACCTAACAAAAAAATACTGAACAGGACAATGCATTAAATAATACATTAAAACATACATAAAAGAGGAGGAGCCTAGCGCGCAACCAAGATGGCCGCGTAGGTGCGAAGCTCCCGAGGACCTCTGCGACCTCCTGAATTAATCCTGATTATATCCTGTATTTGATGAGGGGACTGTGTCTGTGTACCCGAGCTGAGGCGGCACCCGTTTTCCGTTTTCGAATCGGACCCCGGACACGGGTGGGAGCACCGATCGAAGATTGCGGCCTTCTCCGCGCCGGCCCCCCGGATTGGAGTTGTGGGGTGATCCGGGGACAAAGCGAACAACAGCGGCGGGCAGGGCTGGGCGACTCGCGTACCCCGCGCTTTCACTTTCGCTTTTGCGCCCTCCTTGCCCTCAAGCGAGGTAGGGTTGCGGAGCGGGGTGCGGTGGTGTGGCCTTGTCCCTGTGCCCGGCTAACCCGCCGGCTGTGAGTTGTCCTGCGGTCCAGTGGTCGCCCCCCCCCCCCCGGAACCCGTGAACTAGTTTATCGGCCCTTTCGAAGAGATTGGCACGATTTTGGGAGTGCGACATGTCCACAAAGCAAGATGGCGACCGGGCCAAGGTGAAATCGACCCGCCGCGGCCCGGCACCTCAGTCAAACAGTATGGACCGCTACACCCTCCAGAAGGGATCCCCAGAGGCACAGCGCACATCCCCCGCGGGCCCGGCTGAGGCGTCCGCTCAACCCGCGGATCTGACCCTCCGGGACGTCATGGGCGCCATTGCCGAGATGAAGGCCTCGGTGGACCAGCGCTTTGATACTCTGGCGCAGAAGATAGACTCGGCCCTGGTTGAGGTGGGCCTGGTGAGAGCCGACTTGTCTAAAACAAATGACCGGGTCGATTCCCTGGCCCACACCACCTCGAGTCTCACTACAGACGTGGCGGCCCTTCAAAAGGAGGTGCACCGGCTTGGCCAGGCGAGCGCCATGATGGACCGTCGATTGGAGGACGCCGAGGGTCGGGCCCGGAGGAACAACGTTCGTATTGTCGGGGTGCCGGAGGGACGGGAGGAGGAGGCGGCAGATTTGTTTGTGGAAGACCTGATCCTCACCCGTCTCCAGCCTAAGGTCAGAGCCCCGCCGCGGCCTCTCATTGCCCGGATTTTTAACTTTCGGGACAGAGACGCTATCTTGCAGACTTCCAGGCTACAGGGACCGGTCAAGCTCGATAATATGGACGTGAATTTCTACCCTGACTTTACTCCGACGGTCCAAAAGCAGAGACTGAGTTTTCTCGGAGTTAAACGTCGCCTACGGGACATGAACCTTAAGTACTCAATGCTTTTTCCAGCTAAGCTGAGGGTGGAGGTGGATGGTCGCACGCACTTCTTTGACCGTCCCGAGGCGGCTGGGGACTGGTTGGATACTCTGCCTGGGGATCGGGGCCGGGGGGGTGGGGGGGGGTGCAGTTGGCGGGGAGGGCTCGCCGGATCAGAACTGAGGGGTGCATAGTAGGCCTTGCTCTGGACAACATTTTGGTTACCATTCACTGATCGTGTATGTTCCCCTCCTATGGAGGTAGTACGGGGTCCATTGGGGGCTTTCCCTCCTCCTCTGGGGGACTAGTTAGTTTTCATCTATGGGGCGACAGGCACACTGCACTTTGGGGGGGCTGTCTGGGCTCATGCAGGGGTGCAGGGAGGGGGGAGTTCTGTTGGGATGGTTGGATGGGGGTGGAGTGTTGTTTGTTTGCACCGCAAGGCGAACCCTTTACTGTATTGTTGTTTTTGAGCTGCTCTATGGGGGACGATTGATGGCTCTCATGTATGATGGGGGGTAGGGATCTGACTGTGTTATCATGGAATGTTAACGGACTGGGGGATAGGATTAAGCGTGGTGTGGTCCTGCAGTATCTGAAACGAATTTCACCAGATGTGATCTTTCTGCAGGAGACACACCTTATAGGTAATTCCTTTCATGCCATGAATCGGAGAGGCTATCGCTTGGTGGCCCATTCGGGCTTCACCTCGGGCTCGCGGGGGGTGGGCATCATGATTAAGAACTCGCTCCCATTGGAGATTGATGAGGTGCGCCATGATGAGAGGGGACGTTACACTGTATTGGTGGGTAGAATGGAGGGCAGGGTGGTCGTTTTTGTATCAGTGTACGTTCCGCCGGGGTAGCGATCAACCACGTTTGCGGACCTGGGGCGCCTCCTCCTTGACCTCCCGGATGGGCTTCTGGTAGTTGGGGGGGACTTCAATGCGGTGGCTTCTGGGTCTATGGATCGTCATCCCCCCAGGGACCTCCCCCGGGCACAGGCGTGGCTGACCGGCCTCTTAGATACACTAGGGTTGGTGGATTGCTGGCGACTACAGCATCCCGCGCAGCTGCAATACACCTTCCTCTCGGGTGCCCATGGTAGCCTCTCGCGGCTTGATTATATCCTTGTTCCTGCGGCCTATGCTGGGAGGGTGGGAGAGGTGCGCCATTTGGCGCGGGGTATTTCAGATCACTCCCCACTACTGCTGCATCTTGATGTCTTCCCGAGGGGGGAGGGCAGGGTAGCCCCAATCAATGCCTGGTACCTGCGCGACCCCACTATTCGAGCCGAATTGATCAAATCCTTGCAGCGGTACTTTGAAGAAAATGTGGGGTCTGTCCCGTCTGCCATCTCCCTTTGGGAGGCTTTTAAGGTAGTTCTGAGGGGGGAGGCCCTCTCCTTTATCTCCCATGCCCGGAGGCGCGAGCGGGAGGAGGTAACCCGGGTGGAGGCCGAAATTACTGAACTAGAGGGTGACCTGGGGAGCGGGGTGACGGAGGCCACATTGCATGTTCTACACCTCAAGCAGGCGGCCTATAGAGCCCTCGTCACGGAGGCGGCCAGGGGCCTCAGTAGAGAGCAACAGGGGCGACTGTATGATGTGGGTGATAAGGCTGGTAAATTGATTGCGTGGTTGGACAAAAAGGAGAGAGCGAGTCGTGTGGTTCCATTGATCGAGAGGATGGATGGTGTGTGTGTCGCCGAGCCGGACGCCATTGTCTCCTGCTTCGCAGATTATTTCCGCGAGGTGTATTCCCCGGTTTCTCCCTGCTCGGAGGAGGATTCCCATGCCCTGCTTCGGGACATCGCGCTGCCCTCCCTTTCGGTGGAGGACAGGGATTCGCTGGATGCTCCTCCCACCTCGGACGAAATTGCCCTTGCTATCCGCTCGGTCGCATCTGGCAAGGCCATGGGCCCCAATGGCATTCCTATCGAGCTGTACAAGCTGCGACCGGATGTGCTGGCGCACCACCTGCGCGCGATGTTCCTGGCGGCCCGCTCGCGGGGTTCCCTTCCGCCGGACCAGCGTCTGGCCACGATCGTGGTGATCCACAAGGAGGGGAGGCCCCGTGAGCGGGTCACATCCTATAGGCCTATCTCGCTCTTGAACGCGGAGCCCAAAATCCTCGCCAAGGTGCTGGCCAACCGGCTGGTCGGCGTGGTGGGCGACTTGGTCCACCAAGACCAGTCCAGCTTTATTCCCCATCGCAACACGGCCCTTAATCTGCGACGCTTGCACGGGGTGCTCGCGCGTGTCCCGTTCGTGCGGGAGCCGGCCATCTTGGCGTCCTTGGACGCCACCATGGCGTTTGATACGCTTGAGTGGCCATACATTTGGGCGATGCTGGCGAAGTTTGGCTTCGGACCGGGCTTCATCAGCTGGGTCAAGTTGTTGTATTCCGGCCCATTGGCGCAGGTGGTGGTGAATGGACGAGTTTCGGCCCCATTCGCACTGGGACGGGGCACGCGACAGGGTTGCCCCCTGTCGCCTCTCCTGTTTGCATTGGCCCTGGAGCCCCTGGCGGAGTGGCTGCGGTGGCACCCTTCCATCCGTGGTCTCCGTTGGACCCCCGAGCACGAGGACCGTGTGTCCCTCTACGCTGATGATATCCTTCTATATCTCGCCTCCCCGCGTAAATCACTGATCGTCCTAGTTGATGTTTTGCGCTCATTCGGTCGCAACTCAGGCCTCGTCATCAACTGGGCGAAATCCTGTGTATATGTGCTAGCCGGGGAGGCTCCGGTCCTACCACGGGACTGTCCGATCCAGATTGCCTCCCAGGGGTTTCGGTACCTGGGTATATATATTACTCTGGACCCGGAGGCCCGCTACGAGCGGAATTTGCTGCCCCCCCTCCAGCGCTTGAGGGAGGACGTGGTGCGTTGGCGGCGTCTGCCGCTCTCGCCGCTTGGCCGAGCGGCCTTGTTTAAGATGATGTCGTTGCCGCGCTTTCTGTACGCTCTCCAGAACACTATGGATTTGGTTCCGGCGCGCTACTTCCGAGAGGTGGAGAGTTTGCAGCGACGCCTGTTCTGGGACGGGAGGCCACGTATCGCCTTGGCTAAATTGACGCTCCCGTGGTACGATGGGGGGGTTGCCCTCCCGGATATTAAACGGTATTACTGGGCCTCCCAGCTAGCTGCGATTAATCATGGCCTTTACGGGCCCGCCCTGAACCCGGCATTTGAAATGGACAAGATGCTCCTGCCCGGTGGCGACTACAATCGGGCGCTCTACTCTGGCGCGCCGGACCCTCGCCTGACGGGACCGACGCGTGTCATGGTGCGTGTGTGGCACGCGGCTAACGCAGCTATGGGGTGGAAGGACCGTTTGACCCGGGCGTCACCGCTATATGCATCGGCGAGGTTGGGCTCCTTGTGGACCTCGAAGGGCTTCGAGAAGTGGGACACGATCGGCATCAGCACAGTGGGAGATCTCTGGACGAGGGGGGGATTCAAAACTTTCGAGATGCTGCAGACGGAGTTTCAGTTGCAAGGCAGTGAGTACTTCCGGTACTTACAAGTCCGCCACGCGCTGGGCTCCGTCTTCCCGGATGTCGCATCCATTCCGGAGTCTTCCCCCCTGGAGGACAGAGTGCTGGATGGCCATGTCCCAGACAGCACGATCTCCCTTATATATAAAAAACTGATCAACGACCGATCGGGCCTGCTGACTGGCCTCCGCGAGGCCTGGGTTGCCGATGGGCTGGAGTTGGACGACGAGGACTGGATGTCCGCGGTGGCCTCTCCGAAGGAGGTGGCCATCCCGGCTCGCCTTCGCTTCGTCCAGCTTAAGATCCTCCACCGGGTTTATGTGACGGGGCCAAGGCTTCTACGTATGGGCTTTGCTGAGGATGGACTGTGTAAGCGTGGCTGTGGTGCTTTGGCAACTTTCTTGCATATTCTGTGGGAATGCCCAAAGGTGGAGCGATTCTGGCGTGGTGTGCACGAGGTCCTGCGAGTGGTTACGCGTGTCGTGCTGTTGCCTGAAGCGAGGAGATGCTTGCTGAATATGTGGGAGCCAACTGACTACTCGGTTCCGCAGACGCGGTGGGTGACTCTGGGATACATGATAGCTAAGCGTGACATCGCTCAATTGTGGGGATCCCAGAGGCCTCCGGCGGTGTCGGCCTGGAAAGAACACATGGACTGGTGTATGTTTCGTGAAAAGGTGGTGTATGTTGCGAGGGGTAAGCCTGGGGCGTGGGTGAAAATCTGGGGCCCCTGGAACGCCTATCGCGGGGGTATTTGCGAGCCGCCACTGCTGCCGGCTGCCTCACCATCTCCGTCCCCCTAGCCGACCCCCTCCCCCAGCCATGGGCCCGTGGTTCCCCAGTCCCTGATCTGTTCTCATTCCCCTCTTCAGAGTTTGGCGATTGGTTGGGGTCCCCCACTTATGGAGCACGTGCTGTCACTTGGGATTGCGGGTTGCCTTGCGGGTGTGGTTGTTTTTGTGTTGTTGTGTTTTGACAAAAGGAAACCGCATTGTTGGTTCGGAGTTATGTGGCCTGCACTACTGATATCTCCTGATTTACCCTTTTTGCACCGTCTAGAGATTTTTCTGTAGGTATGTCATATGCTACTGCCACTCTAGCGGCCGGCCAGACGGTTGTAGGCCCATACTTGTAACTATTTGAGATTGCAATAAACGGTTTCAAAAAAAAAAAAAAAAAACATACATAAAAGACCAAAACAATAAACAAAGAGAAAAGCGCCGACGCGCGTTTCGGAGATCCCAAGAAATCCAATGAGCTCCTTCCTCAGGGTGTGGAAATATGGATTTTTCTGATCAGTTATGTCCCCTATCTTGGACCCCAACGGTTCCATGTATGAATCACAAGTACATGTATGTTTCCTCCAGTTCCAGTTATGAAGACGCAAACACATGTGCGTCCACCGTCAACCTGTCCTCTTTCAGATCCGCCATGAATAGGCCGGATATTCCATTCCTAAGTATGAAAGGCCACCGGCTTTATATGGTTCACTTATGCCATTCTACAGTCCAGGCAAGTAGGCCCTGATTCTGTCATCAAACTCTTCTTGCCTTCTGCCTCTGAAAACTCCAGTCTGAGCCTGCATCTGTGACCATGAACTTTGTCTCATTCCCTGCGCGGCTCACGAAGCCTGACATCAGCCTGCTGCCTGCCAAAAACTGTATTTCACCTTCGAAATTATCTGCTCCGTTCCCTGCCCGATGCATTCCTGTCTAGTAGTTTAGGTAAACATTCTTCCAGCTACCGAGCAAAGGCCCGGCTTCTCTGTCTTTATGCAAGTAATTCATAGCCCTATTACTATGGAAGATTTCTACCCACGCATCTAGTGTAGACACATAGACGCTCGTACACGCACTAACAGTCAGTATAGTCAGTATAGAATAAGATTCTACTCTAAGAAGACCTCTCTTTTGGATAACTTAGTTCTTTAAACATAGGATGTTAGATATGATTTGGGATTAGGTTGACTTGACCCTCCAGACTTCTGTCGCCACATGTAGAGCTAAATGTCAAGTCCCCTTCACCCCCTAGTTGCACGTCAATTACACGTCATGCTGCTGCGCGCGCATTTCTGCCAAGTATTTATGCTGACATTGCGAAATTCTTTCATGTAACCACCCTCTTATGACATCACATCTGATGACGTTCTTTAAACGCACCCAGTTACGCCTATCTTTGCTACGTATGAATATATTATCCCCACTATCAATTGTTACGCCTCTTGTATTTGCTTCACTGTAATGCCTATTGTATAAAAGTGATTGATTGTCAATAACGTATGTACTTCACTTCCTGAACCTTCGTGGTGATGGAACTTGGAGCAACCGATTATAATCGACCATTGGAATAAAGCCCATTCCGAACCTCTAATACCACGGATTCTGCCTCTTATTTACTGAGCTATTTTATTATGTTTCTGTATCAAATTAAGTCCCGGTAATTAAATTATTTACCACATGAATGGCGCACGCGCCGGCGGTGCGTTGCAGGCCCGGTCTCCTGCCACAGCTGGACGGACAATAACGCGTACCAGCAGGATTTCCTGTATCTCCCTCCGGTCAAGCGGGGGCGACTGAGGCTGCGATCAACACCCAGACGAGGCGGTGAGAAGTGCGAAGTATCCCGACCAGAGCCTAGCTGAGAGAGCAAGATCCGAGGTATACAGAGGCCCACCAGTTTCCGAAGTCCCGAGTCGAGTCCAGTTTCCGAAGTGTTCGAGTCGAGTCCAGTCCGGTTCAAGTTCAGTTCAGTTTCCGAGGCCTTCCGTTTCCGAGCTACCCGGTGAGTACCATTACTGGGGAGGCGTTCTGACGTGCACATAGGTTGTGCCGGTCAAGACGGGTTTGGGTACACAAATCCGGTCTGCACTGTTTCAGCAGTGTATCTGTACTGTTTAGCAGTATATCTAGTATATCAAGTATATTAAATTCAGAATAATTCAGTTAAAGTCGAGTATTATGTTTAGTGATTAAGTTTTCCTTAGATCGTCATCATCATTGTTGCTCAGTTAAATGTTAAATGTTAAATGTTTTAAATACGTTCTGCATATTGTGGTGTGAATGACTGTTCATTATTGTGTTTATTTGTATTAAATTTGTTCAGAATCAAGTATCAGATCAGTTTTCAATATGCCGCTCTTTTCGAAATTAAGACAGATCACAACAAGAAAAGGGGTACTCGAAGAAGCCGTTCCTATTCCTCCTAGGGACACTCCAGGGTACTTCATGTATCATAAACATGGCTTAGACGCTATATTATTTCTTGATTTGTGGATAGACTACACCAAGGAATTACCATATAAAGACCAGAAAGTCAGAGGTGGCCCGCAGCTGGGACCTGGGATGCAGAATGCATCATGAAAATAGAGGAAGAGTTATGGAAAAGGAAAGTCAGACAGTCACAGAAAGACGCCATTGAGTTATGGCGTAAAGAATCTCATAGACGTACAGAAAAAGCACTCCGACAGGAAGAGAAAAATAAAGAGAGTTCAAATAAAGTCCGAGAAAATCTATTAATTGAAGAAGGTACCCGAGTGAAATTAGAACAAGTAGACAGACAAAGAAATGCCCTTATGAATGGTATGTATCCCCTTCTGGCCGAAGGATTACCTAAGGCTACTCCGGAGATACCAAAAGACTTGCCACCCCCATTATTTCCAATAAAAGTACATCCTAAGGGGCATCCTAGAACCGCAGAAGATGTTTTTCTTTCCTCGTATTTAGATGACGCAGCTCCCGAGTATGCTAATCCCGCCCCACATAGACCGCCTGCCAGGGAGGTTCAACGCCAAGATCCAGTACCCGTATCTCTACAGCAACAAGTCCTGACACAAGTTCCGGCAAGCACATCTGTTTCTACATCTGTTCCTACAGCTACTTCTATAGCTGTGTCCACACCTATAGTTGCTGTATCACGTTCAACGAATCCTTTCACGCCCGATACCCCAGATGGGGCTACGGGAGGTGCTACCAACATTTTTTCTACGCCACCCAGAATAAATAAACTTACCTTTCAAGAGTCAGCACATTCACGTACCCCCAAACTCATAAATGCCCGTACGCTTAAGGAACTTCTTGTAGATTGTAGATATGACCCTGTGCCCGGCAAAGAGGACGAAATGATCATGGCATCATTACGTATCAGACGAGCCGCAGTGTATTTAGGGAAGTTACCAGGAATGACTGCGCACCTAGATAATATATACCATTTTGTCCAAACAGGGCGAGATTCAGAATGTATTAACAGAGCTATGGAATACCAGAAAGTGGAGATACAGGGGGAACTGTTACGGTTCCTTATAAATTGTGTGATCAGAAACCAAGACCGACCGGGGGTAGACCCGGAAGCAATGCAAATTCTTACCAGATGGAGCCAGAATATATCAGAAGGGAGACATGATAAGCAAAATTGTATAATAGCCATGTGTCGAAAGATCCGTAAAGAAATAGAACGCCTACACGAAGAAAGATTAACGGTAGACCAGTTCGAACAAAGCGAGGAGGAAGGATCAGGACTGCCCACAGGACAGTCAGACACCATAGCCTATGTAGGTAGAGGAAGATCTTGTAATAGTACTAGATGTCTTATTGACCCGATACGTCCGATATGTCCAGATAATAACAGGAATTTCCAAACACCTATAATAAATATAAGGTCTAACGAGCACTCATTCCAAGCAGCTGACAAATTACTCCGAGAACAAAGGGGTTCTCATTTTCTCGATTCTATGGATGAACAAGAATTAGCCAGGTCAGCCGTCCATTGGGTTGCCAGTCCCGGAAAGTATGGTGATGATACAGTAGCACACACATTTTTGAATCTCACCCCAGATGAACAGCGTTTAGCTGGGATTTATATGATTCAACAACTCCTTATACTGTATCAGAGTCAGCATTCGGATCCTGGTCCCTTACCGGATATATTGACTGAATTACTCATGAATAGATGGAGAGGTTCAGGTACTAAATTAATTAAAGAAATACTAGAATCAAGAAAACAGTACATTCTTTTCGTATGCCCAGAACATGTCTCATTGCCCATCAAGGAAAGAACCACGTATTACATGGACAGACAGAATCCCTTACGAGAAGTGCACCCAATAAAAGGCGAGGACAATGAGTTTAAACGCGTATTTGTATATACGCCCATATCGAAAATAGAATTGTTAGAAATGAAGAAAGTGGTACCCAGTCATGACAAAGACCCAGCAGGTTTCCACCGAGAAATTAAAGACATGTTACTCATGGGAGATAATACCTATCCCGACATTATGACAATATTAAAGGTATTAATGCCTGCTGGCATTTATGAAAAACTCAGGGAAAAAGAGTGGGAGGTAGGCGACCAAAAGATAGAATGGTCAGCATTAGAAGCAGAAGAAAAGGCCCGAACTGCAGGAGCAGGGCTTGGGGATAAAACTAAAGCACTACCAGGTTTACTAGTACAGGTACTGCCACGTTTATTAACTACGAAAAAGGAAGATTGGGGTACAATTTCAGCCTGTAAACAGAAGCAAGATGAAGACACTAGTGATTTCTATGCCCGATTCGAAAAATGTTTTGGTATAAATAGTGGCATAAAAGCAAGTAGCGAATCATACCCACATCTGTTTGTGACAAAATTAGTAGAAAATTCCTTGCCTCAAGTGAAGAATAGAGTATTAAAATTCGAGAGTACCTGGCAAGGTAACACCCCATCACAAATGTTACAAATGTTACAGTACCATCACAATAGAATTAGAGAGGAACAAGAACATGAACAAAGACGCATGAAAGACACGAAAATGAAAATGCTAGTCTCCCAGACAGTTCCAGCTGAAGGACATAAAAAGGGTACGACACATTCCGGTGATTCAACAGGACCTGTAAAGGGGACATGCAACTATTGTAAAAAGCCAGGTCATTACGTACACGATTGTCCAGTTTTAAAACATAATATCGCCATAGGTAATACAAAAGAAAGACCACGGCCACCTAGACAGGATCAGAATGAACAAGGAGCCCCGCAGCATGCACAGTCCATGCCAGTTCCACCACAGTCTATACAGTTTGTGCCAGCTGCACCAGCGCTGCCTGTTGCTGCCACACAAACCACGACACGACAACTGTATCAGACCGCACAGTATGACTATCCTGATTATCAGCGATACGCATGAACCAGCCTAGAGAGGGAAGTTGACTTACCCCTTATCGAGGTCCCTGTAGACCAAGAAGGACCTTATGTACACAGTGAATTATTAGGCCAAGACAGAAAATTTTTACTCGATACAGGGGCAAGTCGAACAACTATAAAACGTAGTGAAGTTCCAGGGGCACCCCTCTCAGGCTCACAGAATATTTCCCTTGGTTTTTCAGGAAAACCTATTGTTAATGAAGTGTCACAGCCTCTTCCACTTACGATAGGACCTTTGACCCGAACTACAGATTTATTGCTTACTAAATCATGTCCAGAAAACTTGTTAGGTATAAAAACACTGAAAGCTCTAGGAGCTATAATATGTTGTTCTCCGGAAGGAGTAAGATTGTTTTTACGTGATTTTAAAGGTCACTATGTGTCTAGAGACATGGATCCCCGATTGCAGACTTTACCTACACATCTATGGGCGCAAGGCCCTACTGATGTTGGTTGCATGAATATTACACCATATCGAGTCACACTAAAGGCAGGAGTGGTGCTACCACGAATGAGACAATACAAGTTACCACCAGATGCTGTAGTGGCTTTACTGCAAATCATTGACGAACTCATTGCCCAAGGAGTGGTTGTGGAAACAGACTCCAATGTATGTAATTCACCGATAATTCCGATTCTTAAACGAACAGATCCGAAGGCCCCGCCAGTATATCGATTGGTTATTGATCTGCGCGAATTAAACAAATGCATTGTGCCACAATTCCCTGTGGTCCCAGATATCTCGTCATTACTGACAGCTATTGATTCCGAAGCAACATTCTTTACTGTAATTGATCTCAAGAATGCTTTTTTCAGCGTCCCAATAGATCCGGAAAGCCAATATTTGTTCGGATTTAGTTTAAATGGACGTAGCTTTAAATTCTCACGCGCACCTCAAGGATTTACAGAAAGCCCCAGCATCTATAGCCAAGCACTGAAACGAGAACTCGACAGTATCCACATGCCAGTTAACACTGCCTTGCTTCAATATGTCGATGATCTGCTGATCACCGCGAGAAGCGAACCCGAATGTGAGAAAGCATCACTGACAGTTTTACAATTTCTAGCCGAAAAGGGGCACAAGGTGTCCCCTTCTAAGCTGCAATTCTGTGTCCAGCGAGTTGTTTATCTTGGACACTCGCTGTCCAAGGAGGGAAGGCAGCTTACACCCGACCGCATTCAGTTAATAGCTAACATGCCAATACCCAAGACACAAAAGGAGGTGCGGGCTTTCATAGGCCTCACTTCATATTGTAGGCAGTGGATCCCTCAGTATGCATTTCTAGCAAAACCACTCATTCAATTGACAACACAGGAGGCAGCCACATCGACTGTTCTCCCTTGGACTCAGGAACATACACAAGCTTTTGAAAGCTTAAAGAAAGCTTTATGTCAAGCACCTGTTTTAGCAACACCATGTTACAGTAAACAGTTTACACTTTTTGTTACAGAACGCGAAGGTACTGCCTTGTCAGTACTCACACAGGGACAAGCAGGATCACACAAACCATGTGCTTATTTTTCTAGTACATTAGATCCCGTAGCTCAGGCTTTGCCTGCGTGTCTGAAATCAGTGGCAGCAACTGCTTTAGCAATCAGACAAAGCGATGCTATAGTGTTAGGACATCCATTGACAGTTCAAGTACCACATGCAGTAGAGGTTCTTGTGAATAGAACACAAACACAACACTTGACTATAGCGCGACTTACAGGATACGAATTAACATTGTTTCAGCCACATATAGAAATCAGACGTTGTAACACATTGAATCCTGCCACACTTTTACCTGTGATCGGAACAGACCCACTAGCCCATGACTGTATTGAAGTTATTACAATCACGACGAAACCCAGACAAGACTTAACCGATGTCCCATTGTCAGACCCAGACCTGACGTTGTATGTAGATGGTTCATGTATGAGAACAAGTACAGGAGAGTTAGTGGCCGCTTACGCAGTCACAACAGACACTGAAGTCATTGAAACAAATTGCATAAATACCTTGTCCGCTCAAGCCGCAGAGCTCATCGCTCTGACACAAGCCTGTATTCAAGCCACAAATAAAAAAGTCAACATATACACTGATTCACGTTATGCATTCGGAGTCGTACATGACTTCGGCGTGCTGTGGCGAGAGAGAGGTTACTTAACTTCTCACGGTGCCCACATTCAGCACGGACCCCTCATCCATGCCTTATTAGATGCGATACATCTACCCACTGCAATATCAATTATGAAATGTAAAGCTCATACGAAAGTTACTGATATCATTTCTCAAGGCAATGATCTAGCTGACAGAACAGCTAAACAAACTGCTCAAACTCAGACATCCGACATGACAAAGACAATAGTCCTGACGCCAACACATTGCATGACGGTTAAAGATCCTACTCTTGACGTAATTGACATACAGACACATGCTACACCAGACGAAATAAAGAAATGGACTGAATTAGGAGGGATCCAAACGGATCAAGGATGGATGATGAAGGAAAAGTCTGTGTGGTTCCTTCCTGATTCAATGGTCCAGGTTATAATTAACACTGTACATAGTCCCGCACATCTAGGAGAAAAAGCTATGCTAGATAGCATTCAACACATTTGGTTCAATAAACATTTACGAGCAGCAGCCAAACAAAAAGTTCGTACCTGTATGATCTGTTGCCAGTTCAACCCAGGAAAAAGCGTTCCCGTAGAACAGGGTGGATTTCAGCCTCCTGATCACCCTTTTGAAGTCCTCCAGATGGATTATATCCAGATGGAACGATGTAGAGGATTCAAATATGTTCTCGTAGTTGTCTGTGCTCTTTCCCGTTGGACAGAGGCATACCCGGTTTCAGATTACACTGCCCCGACTACTGCCAAACAGTTGGTTCGAGAATTCTTCCCACGATACGGTTTACCACGTGTCGTCTACTCAGATAACGGCCAGCCGTTCTCATCCGAATTAATGAAACACGTTTCACTTTTGTTAGGCTATCAGTGGAAATTCCACTGTGTTCGACACCCCAAGGCAGCAGGTCTCGTAGAAAGACATAATCAGACTCTGAAAATTAGATTGTCCAAAATATGCAGAGAGAAAGGTGTCGACTGGGTAGTAGCATTACCAGTTGCACTCTTTTACACGAGAATGGTAGCACACTCTCGAACAGGGCTATCCTCGTATGAAGTGCTCTTCGGCAGACCACCAAATATGTGGGGGACGCCTATACCACGCAAAATAACTGATATTGACTGTAATATGCTGACAGATTACTTGGCTTCCTTGATGTCTGCACTACAATCTTGTCGTTCACAGGTAGCTGCAGCTTTTCCTGACAACACTGAGGTGAAACCCCATGACGTAATCCCAGGCGACCTGGTCCTAGTGAGGAACTTTGATCGAAAGACTCAGCTGGATCCTAGGTGGAAGTCGCCGCAGCAGGTCTTGCTCACCACAAGGACAGCCGTGAAGATCGAGGGCAGGAAAGGCTGGATTCATTCAAGTCATATCAAGAAATTTCATGGACTACCAGCGGATGTGAATACCACACCTCGTGTGTCTTCACCCATTGACTCAAAACTTCCTTTTGTTGAAAAGAGTAATTCCGAACATTATAAACTAAAGCTCAGGTCCAATCAGTCAAGCAATTTGATTGTTTAAGTCCTCTCCGAGGTGAAGCGGTTGAATTGTCTCTGACATGTATCCCTTGGACCTGAATAGAGATAATACCCGAAAAATGTTGAAACGACAGGCGTACTGTAAATCACTGCGTAGTCATTGCATAGTGACGTTATTAATTTTGTTTTTCTTAAGTCTTTTAATAATTACTGCAAGTATATTGTTGCACATATATTATCCTATTCCTAGACATGTTTACAATGTTACTGCTGAACATTCTTTTAGTGAATTACCTCCGCTTGAGTTATCTTATAGATTTGCGCTGCGCAATAACACGTTTATCAGTATGTTACATCATTCCCATCAGGTTAGCAATGCTACAAATTGTTGGATATGTGGCCGACTCCCTCCCTATCAGAATTATAAAGGAATTCTACCTCTCTTTCCATACCCGTTCACACACAACGGCTCCTGTGGAGCATGGTTTAGTTTAATTAATTCTCTAGATTCGAATTCTGCAGTTTATCAAGATAACTGGGTATGGGGAAATTTGAACTTAGTTTTGCTTAAAGTCTGCTATCCTAACAAGGAGGGACTTCCCCAGAGAACAGGAACTGATCTAGAAAATGAAGTGTATGGATTAGGTAATTTTACGCTTAATCTTATGATCCTAAATGTCGAATCCGAAGCTACTCCAATTTTGCCCGCTATGTCAATATTTCCAGTAAAAGGTGAATTATGTGTAAGAAAGAATGGTTCCATAAATATGGGCCATAGTAGATGCACCACTATAGTAGAATTTAGTGATCAAGGCAAGTCTACATTTAGAGCTTCCCGCCATTCTTATTTCATATGTGGTCAGACGGCATATGTACGTTTGCCTCTAGATTGGGATGGTACTTGCTACATTGGATTCCTTTTGCCACCTGTTTTCCTAGCTCCTCCTGATTATCACAGAAATACTCATTTAGTATATAATAGAGTAAGGAGAGATCTCCCGATAGTCGATTACACTGAAACAGCATGGGAAAAATACACAGATTTCAATAAAGGTCTCTTTCCCTATATAGGTACCGTTACTAATAGTAAGCTGATACGTAGATTAACTAGAACCCTTGAAGCAGTAGTGAACGAAACTATTTCCGCCTTAGGCAATTTAACAGAAGAGCAGTCTGCTATGCGGATTGTTGTGCTTCAAAATCGTCTTGTCCTTGACGTCATCCTGGCCGATAGGGGCGGAGCTTGTAGGGTCATCGGATCAAGCTGTTGCATTTTCATACCAGAAAATTCGCCATCTGTATATAAAGCCATAACTCGCCTTCATAAGATTGTAAGCCAGATACACCAGAACCCAGGCACCTGGACTTGGTCCGGTTGGTTTTGGAGTGTATTATCTACCTTTGGATGGAAGGTCCTATCTTTCCTAGGTATTGGCCTTCTCATACTATTCAGTTGCTGTCTATGTCTACAATGTGGACCAGCGATCTGTGGTCTGTGTGCCACATCGTGTATTCCACCACCAGGATTTCATTCATCACGGAAGAAGAAAGAAGAACAAATGATGCTATATGAACAGATCAATGGATTGATGAAGATTGATATCTCTTAACGGGCAAGTAGGGAACAAGGAGGGAATGTGGAAATATGGATTTTTCTGATCAGTTATGTCCCCTATCTTGGACCCCAACGGTTCCATGTATGAATCACAAGTACATGTATGTTTCCTCCAGTTCCAGTTATGAAGACGCAAACACGTGCGTCCACCGTCAACCTGTCCTCTTTCAGATCCGCCATGAATAGGCCGGATATTCCATTCCTAAGTATGAAAGGCCACCGGCTTTATATGGTTCACTTATGCCATTCTACAGTCCAGGCAAGTAGGCCCTGATTCTGTCATCAAACTCTTCTTGCCTTCTGCCTCTGAAAACTCCAGTCTGAGCCTGCATCTGTGACCATGAACTTTGTCTCATTCCCTGCGCGGCTCACGAAGCCTGACATCAGCCTGCTGCCTGCCAAAAACTGTATTTCACCTTTGAAATTATCTGCTCCGTTCCCTGCCCGATGCATTCCTGTCTAGTAGTTTAGGTAAACATTCTTCCAGCTACCGAGCAAAGGCCCGGCTTCTCTGTCTTTATGCAAGTAATTCATAGCCCTATTACTATGGAAGATTTCTACCCACGCATCTAGTGTAGACACATAGACGCTCGTACACGCACTAACAGTCAGTATAGTCAGTATAGAATAAGATTCTACTCTAAGAAGACCTCTCTTTTGGATAACTTAGTTCTTTAAACATAGGATGTTAGATATGATTTGGGATTAGGTTGACTTGACCCTCCAGACTTCTGTCGCCACATGTAGAGCTAAATGTCAAGTCCCCTTCACCCCCTAGTTGCACGTCAATTACACGTCATGCTGCTGCGCGCGCATTTCTGCCAAGTATTTCTGCTGACATTGCGAAATTCTTTCATGTAACCACCCTCTTATGACATCACATCTGATGACGTTCTTTAAACGCACCCAGTTACGCCTATCTTTGCTACGTATGAATATATTATCCCCACTATCAATTGTTACGCCTCTTGTATTTGCTTCACTGTAATGCCTATTGTATAAAAGTGATTGATTGTCAATAACGTATGTACTTCACTTCCTGAACCTTCGTGGTGATGGAACTTGGAGCAACCGATTATAATCGACCATTGGAATAAAGCCCATTCCGAACCTCTAATACCACGGATTCTGCCTCTTATTTACTGAGCTATTTTATTATGTTTCTGTATCAAATTAAGTCCCGGTAATTAAATTATTTACCACAAGGGCGCAGTTAATGTTACAGTCTGTATGAATAACCAAATTGTGTACTTGAGACCATAATTTAGTTTTAATGTCGGGCATCACTCAAGCTAAAACTGTTGGTTTGAAAAACGGTCCAAGCGAAACTTTTAGATCCATGGCGTGAGCGCATCTTCAAACCAATCCAAGGGAAACTTAAAATACTGCTGGAGGCCCAAACAAAAGAGGCAAAGTCTAAAATCGGGGGTAAATAGTCAGCCAGAGTTTATAAGCCTCAAGGCAGAGACGGCACACAAAGAAGGATGTGCTGTTTTAGTAATTACGTTACAACAAACAAATGATGGACGGAATGCTGACAATGCATACATTCTCCCCCAGTCAAGAGATCTGGGTTAAATCCATCGTTCTTTTGCCCACTACACCACCCCAGTTTAGACATGACCATATGCAAATCAGTCTTGACCCTGTGCCTCATGGGAACAGTCCAGCCCGAACTGCCAAGCCATGTCTTCCCTGGACCGGAATCGAGCATCCTAGGACCGGTTTCCGGCTATCAGCCGTCATCAGCCAGGATAGCTTGACTCCAGTGGCGTAGTGAGCACGGGTCCCACGTCTGGGAATACCCATCCCACTTAGGGCGAAAAGCGTTACAACAAACAAATGATGGACGGAATGCTGACAATGCATACATTCTCCCCCAGTCAAGAGATCTGGGTTAAATCCATCGTTCTTTTGCCCACTACACCACCCCAGTTTAGACATGACCATATGCAAATCAGTCTTGACCCTGTGCCTCATGGGAACAGTCCAGCCCGAACTGCCAAGCCATGTCTTCCCTGGACCGGAATCAAGCATCCTAGGACCGGTTTCCGGCTATCAGCCGTCATCAGCCAGGACAGCTTGACTCCAGTGGCGTAGTGAGCACGGGTCCCACGTCTGGGAATACCCATCCCACTTAGGGCGAAAAGCGTTACAACAAACAAATGATGGACGGAATGCTGACAATGCATACATTCTCCCCCAGTCAAGAGATCTGGGTTAAATCCATCGTTCTTTTGCCCACTACACCACCCCAGTTTAGACATGACCATATGCAAATCAGTCTTGACCCTGTGCCTCATGGGAACAGTCCAGCCCGAACTGCCAAGCCATGTCTTCCCTGGACCGGAATCAAGCATCCTAGGACCGGTTTCCGGCTATCGGCCGTCATCAGCCAGGATAGCTTGACTCCAGTGGCGTAGTGAGCACGGGTCCCACGTCTGGGAATACCCATCCCACTTAGGGCGAAAAGCGTTACAACAAACAAATGATGGACGGAATGCTGACAATGCATACATTCTCCCCCAGTCAAGAGATCTGGGTTAAATCCATCGTTCTTTTGCCCACTACACCACCCCAGTTTAGACATGACCATATGCAAATCAGTCTTGACCCTGTGCCTCATGGGAACAGTCCAGCCCGAACTGCCAAGCCATGTCTTCCCTGGACCGGAATCAAGCATCCTAGGACCGGTTTCCGGCTATCAGCCGTCATCAGCCAGGATAGCTTGACTCCAGTGGCGTAGTGAGCACGGGTCCCACGTCTGGGAATACCCATCCCACTTAGGGCGAAAAGCGTTACAACAAACAAATGATGGACGGAATGCTGACAATGCATACATTCTCCCCCAGTCAAGAGATCTGGGTTAAATCCATCGTTCTTTTGCCCACTACACCACCCCAGTTTAGACATGACCATATGCAAATCAGTCTTGACCCTGTGCCTCATGGGAACAGTCCAGCCCGAACTGCCAAGCCATGTCTTCCCTGGACCGGAATCAAGCATCCTAGGACCGGTTTCCGGCTATCAGCCGTCATCAGCCAGGATAGCTTGACTCCAGTGGCGTAGTGAGCACGGGTCCCACGTCTGGGAATACCCATCCCACTTAGGGCGAAAAGCGTTACAACAAACAAATGATGGACGGAATGCTGACAATGCATACATTCTCCCCCAGTCAAGAGATCTGGGTTAAATCCATCGTTCTTTTGCCCACTACACCACCCCAGTTTAGACATGACCATATGCAAATCAGTCTTGACCCTGTGCCTCATGGGAACAGTCCAGCCCGAACTGCCTTTCGCCCTAAGTGGGATGGGTATTCCCAGACGTGGGACCCGTGCTCACTACGCCACTGGAGTCAAGCTATCCTGGCTGATGACGGCTGATAGCCAGAAACCGGTCCTAGGATGCTTGATTCCAGTCCAGGGAAGACATGGCTTGGCAGTTCGGGCTGGACTGTTCCCATGAGGCACAGGGTCAAGACTGATTTGCATATGGCCATGTCTAAACTGGGGTGGTGTAGTGGGCAAAAGAACGATGGATTTAACCCAGATCTCTTGACTGGGGGAGAATGTCTGCATTGTCAGCATTCCGTCCATCATTTGTTTGTTGTAACGTTTTAGTAATTACAACGTATTCTACGGGAAAGACCTGATAAGATACGTACAAGAAATAAAATGAAACCAGTCTGTTTGGGGAATCTTCTAAGGCCAAATCTAGTAAGGCATGTGTTGACAGCTGATACGTATACAAGAAATTTAAACAGCCTTAGTGCAGCACTCCCAGGGCGTAACATAAATCAAGTAGGAACCAACAGCGTCACTCGAACGAAACGGACCCCATGGATAACACCGTTCGGATCAGGGGCAGGTGGACGATAGAGTAACATTCCTGAGAAGGTAAACTGAGGGGTTAGGGCAAGTTTACATGTCATAGCCTCACTATACTTCCAGGTTAGCTTATCAAATATACACGTATACCGATTATTAAAAATAATGGCCAGCCCACCACCTATTTTTCCTTCGCGATCTCTTCTTACTAAAGAGTAGTCATCTGGGAGTGCAGCCGCTACATCAGGGCCTGAGCTTTCATGGAGCCATGTTTCCGTTAAAAAGATGGCATCTGGGCGTTCGCTAATTAAAAGATCAAATATGTCCGCTCTATGTTTTGGGAGTGAGCGACAATTTAAGCTGAAAAAAGTCAATTCTACATCCTTGGGGGAAAGGCTCCTAACGGGGCTTCTGGCCTCTGTCCTGTTAATATATGCGGGGTTACTAAAGCCAGTCTGTCTTTTAGGGGACGGAGGGGTCAACATAAACCTGCATTTATTGCAGCTCCTGGGTGTGCCATCCATAGAAGGGGGGTACAACTGAGCGCATTCTATATGAGGGTTAATACGAAGGTCTAACAATTGTTTGAAGGAGTAATTAAAGTGGGCTGAAGGAATTTGAGCAGGGGTTATGGCCTCTACTTTGCAGGGGAAAAGGGGGTGGGGGTAAATGAAAAAAATAATTAAAAAAAGACTTACCTGCCGGCCGCTGCCTCCCGGTCCTCTTCGTGGACTCCAGGAGCAGGAACCACACAGGCTCCAGACTCCCCTATCCAATCGCGACGCTGTGTTACAGCAACATTGTGATTGGCCAGAGAACCATGGTTCGCACATCAAGTGAGGGACTGGGAGACTGTGCATGTTCTCCACCCAGGCTGTGCAATAAAGCAGGTGGAGAACCTGCAAAGTGTGCATGATTGTTTGGTGGGCACAATGCCGTCCGAACTGTCATGTGCACTTAGAGTGTGCTTGGCACTCCTCCCCCTGGCCCCTGCACTGGTCAGCCCAACCCAGCCCGCCCCGCTGTAAGGAGGAACGGTAAAATAAAATGATAATAACATTACGTTATCATCATTTTATTTTTTATTTTTAAACTGCTCGCCTTAGAGGGGGAGGCGTTGCTGGTTTTTTCTACTCATCCTGCAAAGTGAGCAGATAAGTAAAGCAAGCACGTTTGAACTTAACCATATGAGAACACTAGCTTTGGGCTGGCGTCTGGTGAAAAAAGGAGACGCATCACATCAGGTAACGGGGATCTTCATTAAGTGACACCCTCACTGGTTTGAACTACAGACTTGTTGGTGAAAGAGAAAAGCAACATGGCTGATGAGAAAGAAACTCCTTATTAATGTGGCAAAGTGACATGCTCGAAGGTGTACGGATGGACTATATTATTGTTAAAATATAAACATGGACGTATGGAATGGGAAAGCCAATATTTGGCAGCCTCGTGCGGATGCAGTGACTCAGTCGTCAAGTAAAGTATATAGTGACTAGAAGTAAGTAAATGTAACCAGTAGGAAGAATGGACAGTGCAGTCTGTATTGCCAGTAAATGGAAACTGGTAAGTCTCAGAATGTGGGATGAGAGTTGCCCTGGGTGTTGTATTTTATTTAGAAACATAAGGATCACCACTTCCTACTCTTCTAGAACTGTAAATAGAATTGTCATTAAATGGCTTTCCTTTTTTAAATATCTGGTTGGACGATACAATTCCGATGCACAACTACTGTCTCCTATTTTTTGTTTTTTTTGTTGTTGTTTTATTTAGGTGTTGTCGTTGGTGTGAATGAAGCCACAGCTCTTTCGTGGCCAGTGTGTAATAGGTGTGAAAACGCAAAACTGGAACAGTCTTCCGAAGATAGGTACGTACAGCCATACTTTGTACTTTATCACAGTTTATGGTATTGTGCATTGAACTGTTTGACAGGGGCGTAGCTCCAGGGAGGGGTGTTTGGGTTGCTACAACCCCTAAAAAAAATATTTTGTAGTAAATAGTTGGGTACAAGTGATTTTAGTCAGATAATGTGAAGTATCTGTCTGATTTCACTTGGGATTTCCACATGCCCTCATTGACAAAAACACACATTTTCTGGTTTTTATTTTGAAGTCCTTAAATGCTGATTTAGTTTGAAAAAAAATTGCGTTTTAAATACCCCTAACAATCTTCTTTCCACTGCCCCTGAAGACCCTTGCTCATGTCCTGCTTCTCCTATAATTTGCTTTAATAAGATGTCCCAGCATGATTGTTGAATAATCTGAAACTCACACCCCACAATCACACTAACCAAACTATGCCCGTGCTGTTTGAATTGGATATGTTTCACGCTGTTAGCTGCTCGAGCATGCAACATGACACACGAGTGACAGGACACTAAGGCCATCGTTATGAGTGGCCTCTTACTTCTGATGGATGGCGCTGATAACATCCGGTCCTGGGCCATCCGACTTATGCGATCCATAGGGACACTGTGGACCTCTGTACATTCACCCAGAGATTTTGACAGTAACTGAATTCAATAGTGAATGTCTGACCCAAAATGAGGAAATACTGTAGGGATCCGAACTAGAATTACAGTTACCCCCCCCCCCCCCCCGGTAATGCCTCATTTCTTAGTGGACCCTCAGGATATCATGCCAGGTGTTTCCCACTATGGTAGTACCCCACTTCCCCTGGTATCTGTAACTCTGTTGGTGGGGAAAATTCAGCCCAGTTACCGGCCCACTTATAATGAAGGCCCACCTATCTGTAATGGACAGCCTGTCGTGCGGTCATAGCACAGGCAATCTCTGCTGTTCTTTATTTCTTCACAGCGCCACAGCCACTGCATAACCTTCAGGAAATGAAAGGTCAACGCGAAGTTAGGTTTCTGTCTACTCAACTGTTAGTAAAAGGCATACCTAAATATTTTATGTTGAACTTTCTCTGCGGGTCCAAGTTTATAGACTTCTCCCTACCAATGGCAGGGTAGAAAGCATTTTATAAATGAAAACACCCATTAAATAGTGACAGATCATTCATGTATTTTATATTGCATAATTTATGAGGATTTATGCATATTTTCTCCACCATGCTGTGGGTATGGGAAACTGTTCTCTGTTTTATCTTTCAGGCAGCCCTTTACAACTTTATGTTTGTGTTTCCTGCCCTTTAAAGCACTGTCTATTCTCATGCATGCCTGGGTTGGGGGTCAAGTGTCACTGTGCATGTGTGTGCCCATAGAATGTGGGGGTTCTCTGCACAGACTGTCACAGTCAGAACACACACAGTGGCACATGCTGATTCTGTGGACCTTCCTCCATTGACTAAAAGAGAAACAAGAATACTAACTTATGGTGACGTTGTTGGGTTCACTATAAATGCACTGAGAGTATGCGTTGCAGCTGGTTGGGTGTCTGTGACCACAGCATATTATCACCCCCAGCAGAAAGTCCTGAGTTGACTTGTTTCGAGGGGAGAGGACAGAAGATCTCAGTTGCTCACTTGTAACTGGTAATCTTCATTATTCGGGATCCATCTCTTGCTCATGCCACTGGAATTATGTGGAAGGGAAGAGCCAAATTATTTGTCCGTGTTGAGTAAGGTATGCATCAAGAAAAGGCAAATTATGCGGCGTGATGCGGCACATTTTGTGACAGTATTACTTTGTCATTTTTACACTTGTTAACGCTGTCTGGGCACCAGTTACACCTCTTTAGTACGAGTTTGACACCTAATTATACCAATAAACAATAGAAAGGTGACCAGTCAACTTTTCTGCTGTGTAGGAATACGTGTTGCTGAGTTTTCAAGTTTTAAGCTGTTTGACCTAGAAACATTTTTTGGTTAAAATCTGCATTTTATGCAGCAGATAATGGGTTATGTGGCAAATCTAGTTATCGGAAAAACTTTGCGTCCGCACAGTCTCATAATTCCAATGGTCCTGCTCATGACCATATTTCCTTAGTGCCTGGCTACCGATCCTGGATTCAACTTTATTCCTTTTCTATATTCTGCTTGAACCCTGGTACAATGACTTGCTAGTCCATGCTTCACCCCTCTCCATGGATAACACACAACACCCTTTCGTGCTGGCTTTAAGGTTATGCTTGTGGTAAAGGGATGGGCTTGGAGTAAGGAAGAACCGATGATTAATTGCTTTCAGGGCTTGTCTTCATCACAACAATAATACTGTGTCAACGCACACTGAAGGGAAGTGAGGCATGACAATAGAGACCACCGCGGGCGCAGGTTTCATTTATGTATACACACACACACACACACACACACACATAAACATAATTAGAATAAATCAGTATATAAGGCGTGAATATAAAATCCTCATGATAAATTCCAGAATATGTCAGCTCCACTAAAAGAGGGCCAGCTTAAAGAAGCACAGATGCGTTCATTAAAAAAAATATAGAATTAGTGTGTCGCTACATATCACCGAATATGCAACTGTGAAGAATGTGTGCCAAATATTCATTATTCGCCCTTCTAGTAAGCAAAGAAACACCCATAAGGACTTTCTGAAGCATCTCACCATTGGAACAACAGTCTTGTTTAGCCATAACATCATTCTGTCTGGTGAGGGCCAGTTAGCAAATCTGGGATGTGCGAGATACTACCTCTGGTAAACATTCAGTAGCCCATAATGTATCTCCTGCCAAGTCTCTTCAAGGGTGACCTGTGCTTTGTAGCCACTACCTTTGCAAGAATTAATTTTCTTTTTTAAATCAATCCTTTGAGTCCCTTTCTCTGGAAGTGCCCCCAGAATATGGAACTCATGTATAGAAAACTACCACATAAATATATATAAGGTATTTAGAATACTGTACTATCTAACAAGATTAGGTGGAGAGAGTTCTTTTCTTAGAATGGTCAACTTGTATTTCGAGACTGTGTGTGATTAGAGGGACCCTTTGTAATTGCCCTAGGTAGGGTGGCTTTAGAATTTCTCCAGATGTACATCTCCAATGAAAGGGTATCCGTGATTTAATCTGTATCATTGGTGAGGTGCAAGTGCCATAAACATTACCTCAGAGGATATTAACTAAGTTATTCCTAAAAATGATCTTAGTAGCGTGAAGTTCTTGTGTCACAATTTTTCCAGCCACAAGCCACCGCTAGACAGTTAACAAAGTTTGAATCCTTCATCAGGCAATAGGATGGGGCGTCAATGATATCTAACCCTGCAGCATCTACTTAACATCTTTCCTTCTGTCACAGACCAGCTACACGTTGGGTGATCTGCGGGCATAGATTAATGTATGCACATGGAGGTGCTTCTGAATTCACCCGTACTGGAAGGAGGACCTGGAGCATATTATGGGGGTCATGGGCTTTCTGATCACAGAGGAGCAGAGCTTGACTCTTTGGGAGTGAGACATCCTCTATTATAGGGCCTCAGTACAGCAGACTGGGCGCTGATTCAACAAATGTTGCAAGTTGTAGAAAACGGTAATTGCTTTTTGTTGTAAGGTAAGGACGGTGCTGTACATGAGACTGTGGCGTCATGAATTGTGGCACATCATAGCAATGGAAACTCTGACAAACTACCTAGCAGGCAGAGAGGTGAAGCTATGGAATCAATGGCTGGATTATTGCAAGTGCCTTAAACATTCCTGCTTCTAAACCCTGCCAGTGAGGGCACTGCACCTTTGTGAACAGTGTAATATGTTTGGTTCGTTGATGTGAACTGTGAATCGCGCCTGTCACTAATACGAACCAGACAGAATGGCGAGTGGGACTCTGCATCCAAGAATGTATTGTTGAATGCTGTTGCCATGCTTGCCTTGTGGGGAGGTAGGGAGGAGGTGGGAAAGGAGAGTTCTGTCCTTTAAAAGTTCACGAAGTTCTAGCATAAAAACAAAAAACAAACAAAAAAATAGCATAGGTGTCAACTTGCAAGTATCATATTCGGACAAATGACAGAATTTTGAAGAGTTACATTTTCATTCGTCTCTTACCGTTCATTAGACATTCTTACCCTGTCCCACAAGTGCTGAAACTGCTGGATTATAGGTTGGGCATAAGGATACCTTGGTCATAGGCTTAATCGTTTTGGATGAAAAAGTAATTTTCTCTACTTGCAAGATACCTAATACTGCCACTGCACATAGTAAACAGCTGAGCATTTGTCACCATTACTAAAACATCTGTAGATAAAGTGACCAGGAAACCATTTCCAGCAAGCACAGCCCCATAAAATATGCTTCCTGGAAGGTGTGCACGTCAAACCCATGTTAGGATACAAGTCCATAACGTTGTCAACATTGTTTTGACATAATGGATTGAAATGTCTTCATTTTTCAGTGTATCCCATTGCCATTATATAAAGGGGATTTGGAAATATTTAAACAGTTTCATAATGCGTTTTTGTGGGGTGAAAGAAACAAAACAAAAATATTATATACTACTGTAGATGGTTACAGTCTCTTATGTGTTTTTAAATACCCTAATGGCTTTTTATTAGGAACTGTGCACTATTGATTAGAATATATAGAAGAAGATACATGAGTGATACTAGGTTGAAAACAATTTACTATATCGCTACTGTTTGTGCTCTCTGTTAGTTAAGAAAGGTGTTTAAGTAAAGCAAGTTGCGCACATTTTCAGTTTTGCAACTTTTGAAAGGTTGTGAAGAGACTTTATTTCTCTTCGATAGTGCTTCAATACGGCACTGCTCGTTTATTATGAGCAAAGGGTGTGAAGTTTGATTCTCTCGGAATCATTCACGTTAAGTGTTTCGTCACAAAATACAATTCTTTTAATTGGTTTCCTTAATTATTCTTTTTTAAACCTAAAGAGTGAGTATTCATGGTATCTTCTCTGATAAGAATTATTAAATACTAGGAGCGATTCAAGGCAAGCAATCTACTATGCATTCAAGTTGGGAAATGTAGAAAGAAGACTTAATACAAATAGTGTTGGTATCCTTTTAGCTGAAGATTTTCACACAAGTATCTAAAATGAAACTATACCTTACTTTATTACTTATCCAACAGAAGTTTATATTCAGAACATACAAGACTCTAGTGCATATGCAAAAACCTAATTTAGGAGAAAATACGTGCTAAATGAATCTTTTAAATGGTGTTAGTCACATGGTTTGGCACTGCCCAAGGATTTGTTGTTTTAGGCTGATTTCTATGGTAGATTGGAGTCGTTGCTTTCAAATTATCATCATACAGATGATGAGACCAGAGCTAACTGCAAGAGTGTGATTAGCTAAATTAGATGTGTTCTACATACTTTGGCCAACCAGTATCTACCAGGAAGTTGAGGACACAGACTGCATCTCCTCTTCCTCATCAGATACTATCTCTGTCAGCACTGGGTCTTTCTGAATTTGAAGTAGCACTAAGACTTTTCAGCACACTTACATAGATAAGTATGTCTGCCTCAGCTTAGAGGTCCGGTTGTCAAAATGTCACACTGTTGATGTGTACGGAGCTGCGAATCTACTCCTCTGCTTGGGGGTTTGAAGCAATTGGAAGAAGAACAGTTTTTCCAAAGTATTCGAGCCAGCTTGCTGGAGGGTGTTCGTTCGAAAATCGTAAGGGTGCCAAGTGCTGCTGCGGCTCGTCCAGCTAAAGAAGCTGCATTGTGGTGACCGCTTTGCCACGCTTGATTCAGCATGCATCCCTACAGGAAACTCCTATGGTGAAAATAAGAGTTTGAGAATAAATTCTGGTCTGCCTACTGTGTACCAATAAAATGTTTATTCTCTGAATTCGGACGTCAGGTGAGGAATGGTGCTTATAAAAACAACAGAGTCCCACTGGCTTCTTCCTGAAACGGACAGCCTCCGACATGAGAACAGGCCGCTATTAGCATATGTGTGGATAAAAGGTGGAAATTGACATGTCATTTCGTTTTTTGATGTTTTTTTATTCAATTTGAACTGTAATTTGGTTGTAGGTAAGCAAGGTCAGTAGGCCCTACCATGTCATTTGTATAATGGTTAAAAGTAACTGCTATTTTCGTGCCTGAGCACTGTCCAGAGTGGGTAGCAAAAATATCCCTAAAATGATTATGTACCCTGAGTGAAACCCTCACTGTAAAAACAAATGTGAAACATATTCCTTAAGAAGATACTTGTAATCCAGTTGGTGGCCACACGCCCAGTGACTACAGAGGATTCAATTATAAAATGCAGGCTATCCTCCCTGGAAAGAGCTGCCATGCACTATACATGACCACTTGATCTGTCAGGGGAATCATATATGGGAATTCCCTCCTTTGGAGACATCCTTCATTGTAAGGGGGCTTTGCTTATCTCACTGGTGCAATGTTTGTGGAAGATTCTACCTCTGACAACACACGCCTTTGAAGCTGATGAAAAGGGAATGAACCGTGTGTCTGGGCATCCATAAAGAAAAGCACACAAAATGTGGTGAGGTCACACTGCAGTAACACTGAGTGTAGATCAGTGGGAAGAAAGGTTAGTACACTTTACAAAATAAGGTACACGGCTACCCTGCTAAAGAGACGAGCTGTTTTACTATTCACCTCGATAGACCAAAAGTCTGATAACTGAGCTAGACCAGCCCATATCATTTTTAACTCCTTTGTTCAGTGAATTGCTTGGTCTGTTTATGGATCCTGCGTACTAGCTTTGTGCTCCAAGAGACAGAGAACAGAAAACCTGCATTAGATACTTGAAGCCAAGAGCTACGCACTCTCAGCCCTGACCTGAGACAGGCTGACCTGAGGCAGGGTGGATTTGGACCTGTATGGACTGTGCTCTTGCATCAGAGAATGTGCCCACATAAGCTGAGTTTGAGGAGCCATGCCGAGAAGTTTTCTGAAAAATTTACTTGGGTAGTACAGCAAAACTACTGCCATAAGAGCACTTGACAACATTTTAAGACACATTGCGGAACCAGCGTGAACTACCAGCACCCGGCTGTGAAATATACAATCTGCCCAGCTTGAATAAGTTCTTCGTGGGAGAAAATTGTAATTTCAACTGACCAGGGCTCTCGCTCTGTTGGAACCTAAATCTAAAATGCATAAAATTAAATCAGTATATAAAGGTTTTCTCCTAATACGAGGTCAATGAAGCATGGTCATGTGATGATGCAGCGGAGTTTACCAGCTCTACATATTCATACACACAACACTCAATTGGGCCCATATACATTCATGCACGCAGTGAGCTGGCAAATATCCACTGGTCATCAATTTTATTTTACCCTAGGAAACCTTTTACACCAGTTTTCTTACCATTCCTGTCTGCTGAGTAAATGAGCAATTCAATAAGATCACGTAGTAGATTAGAATAGGGAGGAAAGACAACAATGCATTTAACTTTAATTTAAAGAACCACAGACTCAGAAGGAGTTTTAAAAGGTTTATCTGAATTAATATTTTTGTGAGTCAAATCAACATACACATGAATATACTAGAAATCTCCATCAGGAAAAATAGTACAGTTAGCTTATAATCAGTTCGCATTTATAAATTCTTGCAATGACAGCACCTGAGGAGGGAAAGAACAGAGAGCAAGTATGGAACATTAACCCTTCAGATATATTTACCTAGAATGGTGTGAGGACCCTGACATCAGAGAGTCAACGATTCAGGACAGATTCAGGACAGGGAAAGGTGACCTCCTCTAGTGTAACGCCAGCGTCACACCCCTCTCTGGTGCTACACTCTCCGGCTCGTCTGGACCCCTTCCTAGAGGTGCGTCCTCGGTTGTTCCGCGAATTTCCCTAGTGTAGGATTCTTCAGTCAGAAATCGGACAACATCTCCGCATAGCATCAGCATCTCAGCATCAAGTGTGTCTAACTATCTAGAACTTGCCTCTGTTACACCAATTCAAATGTATGATCCACCCCCAAATGTTTCAATGTCATGTTCACCCGCAATTTGATTGGGCCAAGCAGTGGGGTGAGGACATCACACATTACCAAGTGCAATATTTTTCTTTAGTCTATTGTCTAGTTCTCCGTCCCTTAATTTTAATACCCACAAGCTTTATTCCCACTAGCATTTCATATGTGGATCAATAAGTCTATTTTACAATGTTGCATCCTCTTCCTTTTGTAGGTTCAAGAGTTTGGTTTCCCATGTCCTTGCTGGGCTTGGGTTTTGGCGGCCAGTCAAATTACTTCACTTGTTCAGAGTAAGCAGACGTTTTGCGCATACGTAGAAGCCACAAGGAAACAGAGCCACGGTCACCCTCCAAGGCCCAAATGTGAACTATTAATAAAGTCAAAGAAAAACACGTTAGAATACAAATTTAAATTAATTCCCTGTATACCACTTACTTTTACTCTAACCCCATTTACTTAATAAATCTTTTGCATTAATAGCTTAGTAGAACTTGCATAAGTTAGTTTCAGCATGGCATGTGCATTAATGCGTTACTTTAAAGCGGCCATTTTAGAAGCTATTGCGCAGTTGCAAAGTTTTCCCCCCAAGCGACAGAAAACGTCATACTACGTAGATGTAGTAGACACATGCGCAGAAGAGTTCCCGCGTTTTAGCGGCCATTTTAGACACTCGGATTACTTATTAGGAAAGCACATAGGAAAGCATCCCCTAGATACAATATATTGAATGTGGTGCACTGTTAGTACTCACGGACAGATTGATTATAGTGTTGCAGGTTATTCAAGAGGATTGCATACAAGCAAGTTTCTTTTTATGCGAAACCTTGCTCCATCAGTGACAGAAACTTAGTTACTCTCAGTTAAAACGTATCAAATGTGCAGGTGGCAGGATCATCTCAAGAAAGCGCTAAACAGCCTTGAGAAGAAGAAATCAATCATACACACGATAATAGGCTCATTATTCTTGCGAACTCCCGCTCCCACTTACCAAGTATGAAATCGAGGTTACACTACTATGAAATGTGCAAAGGATTCTGGGCCTACTACAGCCATGAAAATTAGCAAGAATTTTCATTGTTGCATGAAACTTCAAGCTAATATAAAATAACATTCATTTTTAATTAAAAGGTTAATACATTCAGGATTGGGTCCGCGATAATTAACACTGCATTACATAGAACTATGTGAGCATGATACAGACGAGATTAAGTTTTGTTTCACATCCAGTACCCCTCTGATAGCATGGGGTTGCTTCCATCAATCAATCATTACTTCTAAAAGTAGTCAATCATTCCTACTAATACAAGTCAGAGTGTATTATTAGCAGTAATGGTTGGACTGGGAGCTGACTTTCAGGTCGAAAAGGGACCTCTGCAGGCGAGTGAACTGTTTAATGTAAACAGTGCTGGAACTGTAGCAGTTTTACTCTGGTAGCGCATAAATTAGGGGTCAAAGTGTGGCACATATAGGGAGTGGAGTCAGGAAGGGCAGAGTCGTAAAAAGCATAGTCTGACAGTCATTGTATCCCTTTTTTTAAAAAAAACTTTGACCCAAAGACATTGGCAAGAAGGACAAATGTGACAGTAAATCTGTTCTGGCTTTACTTAATTTGATAGAAACAGGCTGCGGTTTATAATTTTTTAAGGGGCTAAGACACCTACTGCAGAGATCTTTGTCTGCCCAGCATGTTTTAGGGGATATTAATGGTAAGATAACTCTAATGGTTAATGTACTTGCTGAAGAGCTCTGTGTTTTGGTCAGTCACACTTTTGACTCATCATAAAGCAGCATAGAGGGTTAATATGCCTGCTGCAAAGCACAACGTGTAACATGCAGAAAACAGATTTGTCTTTAAAGTAGATGGCTCAGTGGACTACTGCTTTTGTCACAGACATACTTTTGTTATTTGCAGTTCATAAGTCACAATCCTTGTAATGTAGTACAGGGAGCTATGAATCAGTATCAAGGAACTACATATATAGAACATTTTTGTTCCCCACACCAGTGCTCTATTAAAAATGGGGGGTTGTACCCCCAGTTTCATCCATTACTAACAATGAATTTGATGTTGACAGACTGCTCAGGATAGTATTTTTTTAAGTTTCGTTTCCAGGTTAACAGCAAGCAGTACACTCTGTTGTAACCCACACCACTGCTCTATTAAAAATGGGGGGTTGTACCTCCAGTTTCATCCATTACTAACAATGAATTTGATGTTGACAGACTGCTCAGGATAGTATTTTTTTAAGTTTCTTTTCCAGGTTAACAGCAAGCAGTACACTCTGTTGTAACATGACAGTTCAGCGCAGGCTGTAGGATTGTCTGATTTATTACTACATATTAATCCTGTAAAGGTCTATGCAATACTCATATAACTTGTCTTTGTCCAGAACGTCGGCCTATTATAAGTCGTCGTCCACACCCGTTCCTCTTCATTCCTGATTGTTGGTGTGTGGGTCATTCGTTAAGGGTCAAGAACCAAGATTGGTCTGTTCTTCATGGTTAAGGCCATAGTATGTCCTCCCCTTGCCCTATACCCTCTCAAACGTCCTGGGACAACCCCTTGCCTCATAGACAACCCTCCCCATTTCCATACAACCAATCTTGCCTATGAGCCATATTGCCTTAGTTGGAATAATCTGACACCCCCGCCGCCTCCTCCAACCATCTAGCAGTGTCATGCTGTGCCCCCACAAAACCCAATGTGCAAATCAGCAACCTCACACTAGGTAGGTCTATACTGCAAGGAATGCCTAAAATGATGAATTGGGGGATATCTGGTAAGGAGGACTCTAGGACCACTGACAAATCAGCAAGTATCTCCTGTCAGTATCCCTGAATCTTGGGACATGCTCATATCCTGTGTAGGAAAGAGCCTATCTCAACATCACATTTTCCACACATCTGGAATAACCTGCTTCCGTTAGAGTACTCCCCATGAATCATCTTCAGTTGGATAAGTCTCAAACTCATGGAGATGCTTTAAAGCAGCCCACCTGTCGATGTTTTCTAGCTGATCCAGGCCGGTCTTCCGTGTGTCCCTGAGCTTTTATTATAAACAAGGTTGCGAATGGTGAGCTAGAGATTGCTTTGTTGGCTAACTCTTCTGTGATAACACTCTGCTTTCCAGAGAACTACTTTTCGGAAGGTCTGCCCAATCTATTGTTTCCGCCCCTTGGGCAATGTTTGAGCTGTAGGTCTTTATATTTCTGTTTGAGGGCTAGGTCGAATTCTCCTTGTAACACTTCGAATTATGATAACTCCCCATCCTTAATCAGGTCGCCCAGTGTAGAAATACCTATTGGGCCCTATCCTTTAAAGTCAGGCAGTTTCCTCACTTCTGGTAGCCTATTCCCTTTCCAAAGGGAGATTGCACAGGAGAGTCCACGCGTCCATCCCATATATTTGATAACTTTAACCTGTGCTGTCAGCATAACCTGGGTGGGCTCCAGTAGTCCGAATTGGCTTCACATCTGCCTGCATCCGCCTGGAAGTACCGAAGAACCAACTCCAGGTTCCTTTCTAGGAATAGAGACCTGTGTGGCCTTATTTCAACGCTCAGGTATTGGCACCCCTCTTCTGATGTGATGATCTGCCCCACCTTATCCCATTTCTTAAGCATATACAATATCAACTTACCCCAGCTTAAATTATACCCTGCGTAACCCTTGAAACTATGGAACACTGACGGAATGGCAGGTATGGAGATCTCGCTGACTGAGAGGTACAGTAAAACATTGTCTGCATATAAGGACACCGTCTCTGGTTCATGTTTATTCTCATGGAACCCCACGTCACCCTTGATCCTTAACCAACACACCAATGGTTTCATGCAATGGACAAACCACAGACGAGACAGCAGGCACCCCTGTCTAGTGCCCCGTTCTAACTGAAATGTTGCAGAAAGTACCCTATTTACCTTCACTGCCTCTGTTGGTTTCTTATAGAACAACAATAGCCATTTGTCCCTAGAATAAGAAGGTCAAGACGTGGAGGCCGTCTTTTTAGGTCTAGTTACCTAGGAAGGGTATACCCAGAATAGTCTCTGGGACCTGGGTGTGAGACAGTACGTAAGGACAGTGGTCCCAGAAAATAGCAATTATTCATGAAAATCAAAAAACAAATATTCAAAACATTGATAGTGCTAAGTGTTTTAATTCACACTAGGCATCATTCTCTTAATGTACATACTCATATCATTGTAAATAGCAATGTCCCTCAGAAGGAACATGGTGAGGGGGAAGGGAGGATAGGTGTATGTGTTTCGTGAGGATAGGGTAGTGATTAGGAAGGCAGTGTTATTCAAAAACAATACATCACTTTAAACACATGAGGCTAATACATCAAGCCTGAAAATTACAATCTTAGCAAAAATGTTAAGTAGCCATGTTCACAGCAGTAACATGAATGAAAAATCTGTTGTCTTGTACTGGCTCTTTGTTAAAGTGTCGACATTTCGACCACTAAGTAAATGTAGGCAGTTTGATTCCTTACAACGGGGTCTTCATCAGGACTGGGTGCAGGGGGTGGGGGAGAGCGCGATCTGGGGAAGAATGAAACAATGTACTTAGGGGACATGGTTGGTAGAGAGGGATTATATTGTGTATATGTCTCTCATTATTACCGGAAGAGCCTCTGCGCAGTTTGAATTAAAACACTTAGCACTATCAATGTTTTGAATAATTTTTTTTGATTTTCATGAATAATTGCTATTTTCTGGGACCACTGTCTTTTTAGGTCTAGCCTGGCGTTAGCAGCGGGCATGCGCTGCTCTCGCCATGCGAGGACTTCTTGGAATCAATACGGTTCCAGAGGTTCGCTTTCTGCTCCGCCCGTAATTTCTATTGCTGCGTGTCATTTTGCGTCACCAATTATGGTAAACGGGGTGTTGTGATTGTCCCAGGGGCTTTTTTGTCCCTCCTGGTTACCACCATGTCCACTTTTTTTCCACGCCCACCGGACTGGATTGTTTACTTGCGGCTTCACACTCACTCCTTTAAAAGGCCGTAAACACTCTTTCATTTTCATTTTGAGCGCGGTCCGCTTTGGCTGCGCTTGTTTCTTTAAGCACGGTGAGGTTTGGCTGGGCTCGTTTCTTTAAGGCGCCGCTTTCAGTGCAGGGCACGCAGTTTGCAATGGCCGCAGTGCTCCGCTCACCCGACATCACTTATCCAGCACACCGGTATTGACACAGGCAGTCTCCCATTGAATTTTTAAACAGTGTGGTACGCCGCACTTTATCTTTAACAATAGCCCTCGTCTTCCAAGCGTGATTTGTTATTTATTTCCTTGTGTTCTCACTTTCATTTTCTTTGTTCCGTGGTCTATTGCTATCTTATTTTTGCTCACCTCGTAACTGATAAATTACATTCTGTTTTCCTATCAATCTTTTCTTTTGTTTTCATTTCCTTTACCCCACACTCCACCCCAGTCGATTTTCACCCTTATCGCTCTTTGTTGTGGACCTTGTTTGTTCAATACATATTGCCTAATTCACGCTTACGTCATTACTTGTTTTCTTCTGCGACCTTCCTGAAACACGTACACACCTTTAGTCTGGGCGCCACATGCAGTCAGTAATCCGCATTTATTCATTGAAACAATCGTTTCCCTCGCTCAGCATGGCACTTGGCTTTACTCTTTCATCTTGCTTTTCCAGCCCCTCCCCAACCAGTCCATGCCAGTCGTTCGGGACAGGAGGTGGACGGCAGGCGCACATGTAGTGTTCAGCGAGTAATCTGCATTTTTAATGGATTGCCTGTGTTGCTTCTTTTAAATCCCAACCAACACTTCTCCGTGTAAAGCATAACTAAACAAGCATTAAAAATGCAATAGGTCTCGCCGTTCATTAAGTTAAAGCCATTTGCTTTGCTATACAATCCCATTAGCAAAGCTAATGGCTTTAACTTAATCAAAGCGAGACCTATTGCATTTTCAATGCTTGTTTCCTATAATGCCGCCAGGTTATGGAATTCTCTCCCCCTCCATGTTCGCCGTGAGGCTAACCACCTTACCTTCCGGAAATTGCCTAAAACCCTACTCTTTCCTTAATACCGCTCGCAGGTTTTTTTGAATGTACGGCTATCAACACTGGGATGCCTTCGAGTAGCTACGCGCTTAACAAATGTTTTATTCATTCATTCATTTGCAAAAAATTTAACCAAATCTCAATCTTTTCAGAACCTGGAAGAGGTGTGTAGAACTTATGTAATCAAATGCCTCCTCGGTGTCTAAGGTTATGGCGAGAGGTTCCTGTGTAGCCTTCAGTCTGTGAAGCCAATTATGTAACCTGCTAAGATTGAGCGAGGTTGCACGTCTTGGCATAAATCCTGTTTGATTTTTGTGTGCCAGGGGGAGATAACACTCACAAAACGCAATGCCAAGACTTTGGTCAGGATTTTAACTTCTGCTCAGGAGAGTATTGACAGAGCTATGAGTAAATGCAACCTCACATGCCACCTGACTAATATTGTAGAGTTCAAGGAATTAAAAAGAAAACAATACATATATTGAAGAGTGTACAGCCAGTTTTCTAAACAGCTATAACTTAAAAAATATATATTTTAATTGCAATTTAAAGAAGAGTATAAACATTTCGGTACATGTTTATATAAACAATTTGCATATGGCATAGCGTGTAATAACAGTAAAAACAATACCTTCAACTTGTTTGTTAGTTTGTCTCCTTAATAGTTTTGGATACATTTCTTGCGTCTGTCCAAAGTATATCTGTAGTTAACTGTATAAAAATCAAGGCTAACCAGCTGTAACAGGCCTAGTACTTCCAAGTTCTCAGTGAAACCCTTCACATTTTGTTCCTTATCATTATCTATCCAGATGGTAAAGTCACGCTGAATGGTGGCTTTTGCAGCCTTTAGCTCCTACAGAGACATTTCGAATGCAGAGCTTGTCACTTAGTCCCCACAGTCCTGTAGCCTAAACATTGATTGATATCCTTTCACTAAAGAAAAAGATGATCATTTCTGATTATATTTGTGATCAAAGAAAGATTGCTGGTGGTGTTAGATTCTTGAAGCACACGAAAGGTTTGATTATCTGGTGTTCAGTATGGCCACTTTGTTCTCTTATTTTTTTTTTTGAAGGGGTTTTATTCCATTTTGATTTGATTCTGTCATGAACATAGGCATGCACATGAGGCTGGAGTGTGTAGCTCTGTTTTCTGTTTGAATAATTTCCTATTTGAAAGATCATTGATTAACTGTGCATGGAGTAACTCACTGTCCTGTAAGATCAACTCTAGAATAAAGGTAATTACTTTGGCTAATGAGCCAAAATTGGATGAAAAGAAAAGTCTTAAAAAGCACTTATACCAGGTAAAAAGTAGCAATGAACATTATTGCAAATTAGCCTACCCAATGTTGGTTGGAGACTCATATGTATCAGTGCATACGCTTAAAGATGTTTATATGCAAACTTTCAATTAAATGTGTGGGTACTTTAAAGTAAAAGTTCAAAAATGGTTAGGGATGCTAATTTACAACAACTAAAAGGAGTGTCCTGCTACTCGTAGACAGGCTTGTTTTAATTATTCTGCACTAATAGGTTTGTGGAATGTGTTGAATAACCCTGAGAGAACTTTAGGCCGGTTTCTGGAGGTGGCAGTCTTCTAGTTTTAAGTTTCCGAATCCTGGAGGTGCCAGATCACCCTCATTTCATCAAAGCTCCACTTTTCTGTTGAGCGGATGATGATCATGCCTATGGAAATCGCATCAGTTCGCCTTTGAGTGTGCTCACATCCCAGGACTAAGGAATTTTGGGGATTCTGTCATCCTCTACTGTAAACAAGATGTCCGAGTTTCCTGGGTCCACGCATGGATGTAGCACCAAGAGCTGGGAGGAGAAGCAACTGGAAGTGGAGCTATAAGGCTTGTGGTTGAGATGTGTCTCTGTGCTCCTCTTTGTGCTGACACTTCAGGACGGAATTGTGGTGGGCTTGAAAGTTGGGTCTACCTGAGTAGTATGCACTCTGCAGCTCTTAGCACTATAATCCCTGATGTCCTACTGTGCCACACAAAGACACCAAACATCACGCTGGAAAGAGCAAGGGTGGCTTCCCACTTCAAACCCCTAAAGATACCCGCAAAAGATCTGTCATAGAAAATGCAGAAGGGGCATCTCTGACCCTGAGAAAAAATAACTATGGCTGTGTGTATTAGAAGGCACCATGCAGCGGATTGGGGGGAAAAACTGTACTCCATGGAGGGCGGCTTGAAGAATTCCAAGCCTGCTTAGATAAAACTGGGAGAGAAGTAGGTTAATTTGGTGGAAGAGTGTCCTTGACAGAAAAAGCCTTACAGGAGAATTAAGCCAGACCCTAAAGAAGCCAGAGATTAAAGGACTGTGTCAATGCCTCAATCACTCCTGTTATCTCAAGTATAGAATACTTATAATGCAAAGCTAAAGTCTTGAATATTTGAGTTCTGAGGAGGACAGAATTTGCTGATAGTGAAATGTTGAAAATGGAGGTGCAGCACTTCCTTTGGAACAAGGTACTGGGGGAGCTGTGAAGGTACCTGTAAATGTGGTGGGGATTGCTTCTCTCCCTTCAGTGCCCTCCCAGCAGCGGTACTATGAGGGGCATGCAGATTTTGGTGTTGGCCATTCCCATGCAGGAGGAGGTGGTCACCAAGGAAGCAGATAAAAAGAGTAATTTAAATTTAAACAAAGCTAGGTTCTACATCTTTCTTGAACCAGGTCACCCTCTTGAGGATTCATAAACTGCTGACTGTCAAGAAAGAAATGACCTTCCTGAGGCTCTGTGATATTGAGCGAGACTTAGAGCATGAGCACATGGGGAAAAAAAGAATTTGTCCTCCATCCCGACAGAAATGTAAGGGTATTTGGGGTCAAGAGGGAAGATTGGTTGGAGGGACAGTCCAACCTGAGGTTGTTCCTTATTCTTGGGATCCATTTTTTGAATTCACAGTTTGTTGACCTGTCTGATTCCCCCATCAATCAATCAATGGCTTGTAAAGCGCAACTACTCAACCGCAAGTGTCTCAAGGCCCCTATCCAAAACAAGGTGTGTGGAGGGAGGTACATCCAGAGTCTGCATTACATGTAATTTATTTATTTTTCAGCAAGGCTACGTTTAAATAGTTGCGAGTTGCCCTGCCCATTACTTTTTCACTCTTTTCCTCGTATCCGTTTCTTTATGCTGGAATAATTCCTGGGAGTTAGAGGGTCTGTGTTTGATGCAAAATCGAAAGAATATTTTTCATTCCATCAGCACTTTTTGTTTGATCTCTGTCCTGGCGTAAAGCTTGTTGGAGCTTAACACCTTGATGCCAGTGCTGGCGAGGAACCAGAGACACTTGTCTTGTCACTTCACAACTGCTTCAGAAAAAAACTGTGATTTGGGGGTTAGGTTTTTGAGTTTTCCGAGCCTTATATGCAAGTACAAGACACACAGTTGATGAACAGAATGCAGAACAAATCAAAACATTCACCCCCAGTGAAGAGACCTGGGTTAAATCCATCATTCTTTTGCTCGCCATGCCACGCCAGTTTAGACCTGGTCATAAGCAGATCAGTCTTGACCCAGTGCCTCATGGGAACAACCCAGCCCGAACTGCCAAGCCAAGTCCTCCCTGGACCGGAAACAAGCATCCTAGTACTGGTTTTGGGGTTTCACCCCATATCAGCCAGGATAGCTTGAATCCAGTGGCACAGTGAGCCCGGGACCCACGTATGGGCATACCCGGCGCACTTAGGGCGAGAAAGCAAAAGACACACAGTTGATGGACGGAATGCAGAACAAATCAAAACATTCACCCCCAGTCAAGAGATCTGGGTTAAATCCATCATTCTTTTGCTCACCATGTCACCCCAGTTTAGACCTGGCCATATGCAGATCAGCCTTGACCCTGTGCCTCATGGGAACAGGCCAGCCCGAACTGCCAAGCCAGATCCTCCCTGAACCGGAAACAAGCATCCTAGGACCGGTTTCGGGGTTTCACCCCTCATCAGCCAGGATAGCTTGAATACAGTGGCACAGTCCCTTGCTCACTTTGCCACTGGATTCAAGCTAGCCTGGCTGAAGAAGGGTGTTACCCCGAAACCGGTCCCAGGATGCTTGTTTTCGGTTCAGGGAAGGCCTGGCCTGGCAGTTTGGTCTGGACTGTTCCCATGAGGCACAGGGTCAAGACTGATTTGCATATAGCTGGGTCTGAACTGAGGTGGCGAAGTGAGCTAAAGAACGATGATTGATTCATCCCAGATCTGTGAGTGTCTTAAAAGTTTCAGCGCTCCGTCCATCATCTCCTTGTGTTTGCTTTGTTCGCCCTAAGTTGGCAGGGTATGCCCAGACGTGGGTCCCTTGCTCACTTTGCCACTGGATTCAAGCTAGCCTGGCTGAAGAGGTGTGTTACACTGAAACCGGTCCCAGGATGCTTGTTTCTGGTTCAGGGAAGGCCTGGTTTGGCAGTTCGGTCTGGACTGTTCCCATGAGGCACAGGGTCAAGACTGATTTACATATAGCTGGGTCTGAACTGAGGTGGCGAAGTGAGCTAAAGAACGATGATGGATTCAACCCAGATCAGTGACTGGGGGTGAGTGTCTGAAAAGTTTCCGTGCTCCTTCCGTCAATCATCTCCTTGCGTTTGCTTTATATGCAAGTGCCTCAGATGTATTTGTCTACAAGAATAGTTGAACTTGTAACCATTTATGTAGTAGTTACTAATAAGCCTTCATTACTAACAAAAGGAGCTGTTTTCACAACCTGAGAATAACAACAAGTTTCTAAAATTATGCCTTGCAGTTTGCATGTGGCGCCACTGTGTTGGTTCATTACTCACTAAGCTATATTTCAAGAATTGTAACGTGAGAACTGAATATCTTTAACAAAAGCACTCTCCCACTGAGCTATCTACATAAAATGCAAGCCGGTGGCCTGTATGTTATACGCTGTGCTCTAAAGAAGTAACAGTAACCCTCTGTACATCAAACCTGTCACTAGTCTGCATTGTTATCTCCAGCAAGTGCATTAAGCACCAGAGTTATCCTACGGGTTGTATACCATGGACTTGCTGGTTGCACAAAGATGCCTAAAACCACACAAAATGCTTTACAGTTTAGCCTGCTTATGGCCAATTAAGTAAGCCAGAAAATGTTTACTATCCCATTTGCTTTTGTTACCAATTTATTTAGGGGATAAGAGTATTTAAAAAAGAAATGTATACGTTAAAAGTCAGGCTCTGCCCCTCACTGAGCCACCACTTCTCACTTTAAATGTATGGGATCCCGTAGTAATTTTTTTCCATCTCCAGCAGCGGCGTTATGCATCCTAAATTATGCACACGAAGTATAGGTTACACGTGAGTATCTTCTACTTCACTTTTGGGAATCTCATGCATGTGGCGCATTGCCAACGCTTACTTATCCGGCCATTTGCTTTATTCAGAAAATGATTGAAAAAGTTTCAACTGCTCCACAACGGGGTAAGGGGAGATTGACATTTTATGACCTTTTCTGAGAGGGAAGCATTGCAGGGAGTCATCATTGCAAGTAAAAGCATATGTTAGGATATTTTCGAATTAGAAAATCCTTGTGATAAATCAGCGTTGAGATTGACAAGGGGAATGTTTTTGAACGTTGCTTTGGTGTTTCTCTTTAAAATCGCAATGTATTTTTACCTCTTACAGATCCTCGTTTTACTGCAGGCGGTGCTCCCAAGCTGTGATTTCACCAGTTCTTAAAATGCAGCTTGAAGTTTTTTTGCAGTGTCCATCCGTAGCTCGAGGCCCAGTGAAAGTCAAGGTACTTACCGCACGCGCTAGCTTTACATAAATGGAACCATACGAAGACTCCTTGCCTCCTTGGCCTGCTGCCTGGCTTCATTCAAATTGTGTTAAAGCTGCTGTTTAATCAGGAGGTTAAAGAACAGTCCTCTTAGGGGACCTCATGTGCTCCCTCCCTCCAAGATACCTCTCCAGTCCCATTAAACTGTCCTGCAACATTCTGCTGACAACAGACCCCAAAACACACGCAAGAGGCCTCCAGCCTGACACGCTACATTTGGGGAAATCGGCGCAAGGGGCATTTCCGATCGTTTTTTTTTTTTTAAATCATGGTTCCGGGTAAATTGGTTTGTCCAGGGTATTTATCCAGGTAAATTTGTGCAGGCAAAAGCTGGCGAAATTTACACAGGCTGAGCTGTTGGCAAAGGGGGAATAACCAGGGCTTCAAGTGGGCTGGGTCCTTCCGGTGATCAGCACGGCAGTTCTAAAAAGCAGCTGCTGAGACGGGTCTCTTTCGGGCTCTCCATTTTTGCCCTCACCCTCTGTGAAAAATAAATCTTAACTCTGCAGCAGTGCCACCCTTCACAGCCTTTGGTGTAACTTAAAGAGACTCGTTTTAGTTCTTTCACAGTCTCAACATTTAGAAACTGTAGCATTTTCAATATTTTATACAACAAAGCCATAATTGTTGCTTATTTATCTTATGCAACTAACAACCATTGACAAAGCCAATAGTCCTGACTTCTTGTAGGTATAATGTTACTTGCTGTATTATATATCTTGGTGCAATGACAAACAGCAAAATACCAGTCAGCAGCACACTATGCTTAGCACAGCTGTTTAGTATACATGTTTTTAAGCCACGCCCTTAATAACATCGACCACTCCCATTTGAGAGTCCACATAGCTTTTTCATCCCACTTTAAGCCCTGGGAATACATGTGGTAAAACTGTTCATTAGTAATTGGATGTGTGGGATAGGAAGAACTTTAAAATCAAGGAGTGGACTTGTGTGCAGTCCTGAAGATTACACTTGTTTCCATTTGTCACCATGAGAGCCATTAAGCATGAGTATTTCCACAGTTCATTTGAAAGTGTCCTTTTTTTAATAGTAAACATACTATTATTTTTTTCTTTTACTTTACAGCTGAAAATTAACATAAAACGCTGATAACATAATGAAATATAAAAATAGTTTTCTATAATTTTATTAATATTTTGCTTGTGAGAGAATGCACACACAGTTTGAAAAATGTGAGTCTGTGCATTTATTGTAGATGACCATTTTCCAGCACTTGTTTCAAGAATTGTTTGGTTTCATAGAATGGTTTGGAATAAAGTGCTTGTGGTAAATGGTTGCAAAATTGTACACTTTCCACTTAATTTGGCAACAGATATTCACTGACAGTGTAATGTACATTTTGTGTTGTTGTAAATATTGTTTTTATTTCTTTCCCAGCTGCAGCAAAAGACTATTTGTTCCCTTCTGGGCTCACCAGCCAGTGAGGATGGGGTAGGTATAAGCTGGACTACAGGCTCTTAAGTAAATAGTTTTATATCAATAGATGTTTCATAGCATGGTTCATTCGAAGACAAAGAGACCTCTTATTCCAAAGCGTTGTGCCTTTTACAGGGACTTTCTGTGACAATGATACACTACCACTACCGCACTGTACTTACTTGCAGTGCCTTTGTATAAAACCATGCTACTGTACTGTACTGCTGTTCAAGTTTTCTCAGAATATGGGACTAAACAGCCCAGGAATTTGTTACAGACATTTTCAGCTTGATACATTTGTTTTATTTCTGATATGCAGAGAGGACTATCCATGTTTTAAGGAACTGAGTGCTGTTAATTTCTGAAGTACAGTAATTTAGTATTCATCATTGGAAAATGGCTGTTTTGCATGCTGTCGGATGTTGACGTGATTTGCTGTTGAAGGCACCATCGCCTTCTCATACAGTAGTCCACAGGGAGGCAACCTGAAACACACAGATATCGCAGCTAAGACCAATAGATATATATATATTCACTGAAAAAACAAAGGTTAAAGTGACATCAGTGCAAGCAGCATAACACAGCACACCAGGGGGCACTGCTTCTTTCTGCTGCTCGGGTAGATTTCCTTCTCAAACGGCAGCTTTTACAACGAGAGCGGCAACTTTCTCAACATGAGCTGTAGCAACCTGCTGCGACTACCCACATTTTCAAATATCGCAGGGAGGCAGTCTAGCGCTCATTTTTTTCATATATGGTTTCCAACTTAATGCTGGTGAGCCACATGCAAGAAAAACTCAGCTGCACCGCGGTTGGTGGAGTTTTTGCTGAGCTCCGTGCTTCAAGCGGGGCTCAAAGTGGGAAGAACTCAGTGAACTCCATCGATGGTCTCACTATATTATTCACTCTCTTCCCAGAAATACTACCAACCGAGATTTTAATATCTTTCGGATTTACAGTTCCCCTAGTATTAGATAACACTCTACCTAAATCCTGGCAATCTTTCCTATGGGATTCAAGCGGAACAGAAACTGGCTCCTCAAACGGCAGAACATCAATCCCATTTTTCCTCAAATGATCGACATTGGCCAAAACTAAAATTGCGATTATCCCAGAGCTAAAAGTTACTCTGGAATTCAGAAGTCCGCTTCTCCTCAATTTCAGATAGTAACTGCAAAAGTAAACTTCTATTGAGTGGGCCCAATTCTCTATCAAACAGTGAAGCAAAAATCAGGGTATTAGGTGCTTGCCCTGACCCAAATACTACACATACCTTGTCACTCTGTCTTGGATCAGCCCCCGACTATTGCATATGTCCTATGGGAGAAGTAAAGTCAGGCTCCCCTTCAAAATACCTCCCTTGATTAGGATTTAACCGTACAGGGAAAGTATCCCTACCAGAAAGGTTTGGAGGAAAATTATCAACAACCTGCCCTACCTCTGACAGAACTTCATTTGTCTTTACTACGATACTCTCTAAATCCAGGTCTATCCTTGTTTTATGGTGCTCTGAACCCAGGTCTATACTTGTTTTATGGTTCTACCGTTTGGTGCACAACCTCCCACCCAGGTGTATCCAATTATCCTCATATCCTCATGCCCTTCCTCTTGCCCTCCCCCCCCATGTGGTTCAACTTTCACACAGATCTTACATTTTGTGGATTTCACTTTAGTGTACAAAGATGATACTGCGCACATACCAGTGTATTGTGCTCGGGCCATGTGCACCGATGTAGGCCTTTGAGTGTGCTGTTGCAACTATCTATGCATATCCAACTTACCAAGGGGCACACACACATTTACTCATTTTGCCCTTGCCCATTCCGCCACTTGTCAGGACAGACCATGTGCAGGGCAGGCACAGGGAAATGTGCAAGGCAGACTGGCCACGATCTCACCCATGATATCATGGAAAACCATGAGTGGAACCTAGACTGGCAGTGGGCAGCAGCAGTGATACCCTCTGAGTGCCTCCTAAGAAGATTTCAGGGCCCTTATACCTATTTGTTTTACAAATTAACTCAGCGTAAATTGCCTGAACTTCGAGAAAGAATGGAAAAGATAAAGCAGAAAAAGAAGAAAAAAATCCTATGTTAGGACAACATACACAGAAATACTGAGCGTGGGAAAAGAAGTTTGCAGTCCACGTCCACGGTCAAAAAGGGGATGCAGCCCAAGCTGCATAGTCTCTGAAGAAAACCCTAGCTGGTCCTTTCACTGAGAGGAAGGGTACAAAATGGCTGGGAAGATGAGAGGGCCAGGACACAAAGAGTACAACGAGTTTCTCTCCTTCCTTTTGTACTGTTGGAACTAACATAACAGGCTGCCTTCTCTGTGGTGAAAATGTAAGTGCTCATTCAGGGACCTATGTGACTATACCTTGTACATTATCCAACAGTGCACAAGGCATCTCATGTTTTAGGCGTGGTGGGAGCCAACATTTTCTCTCATTAAAGAAGTAAGAATGATGCAAGCCATGGTAAAGTAACTGATTTCAGGATGATTGTTGAAGATAACTACTGTCTAACTGGCTGCCAGAATGTATGCTGTGAGTGGAAGCTGTCTGTGGGGCATCCCTGCAAGGCTCAGTTCTGCAAACTGGGCATGGGAGGCATGGACGTACAATCCCTTGCAGAGGAGACACTGAAAGGTCCTTGGCCTCAACTTGATTGAAGAACCCAGATCTTAAGGGTGCAAGTGCTAGATAGCCAGGCAATAGGCCTCGTGGAACCACCGGCATGTAGATCCCTGAGGCTTTCTGGGGCAGTAGCGTTGACCTCCTTAGGCACACAGTAGCGCAGAGGATGATGAGGGGCTGCCATAACAGAACCTTTCCTTGAGTAAGCATTAAGTGAATGATGCCCAGCAAAGCATGTTAGGGCTACCTACATAGTAAGCAAGTTCATGGCATCTGGTACATTAGTTCTACTCTGTGAAGTGGGACCAGGACCAGCTCCCACGCTTAGGCCTATAACAGTTGGCACACTCCTCACATTTAATGCCTAGCCTGTCCCATAAGTAGACCCACTGAGTTGCTTTGGTGACGCTGATCTCATTCCTTCTCACATGATGTATGTACCAACTCACCTATCACTGAACAACCCTTCCAAAGTAGGTGTTGAACACATCAGGGGGAAGATGAATTGGCCGTGGTCAGAAGAGAGAAAGATTGACCTCAAGAAGTATGTGTGGGAGAGTGGTATTGTATGTCACAATGTAGAGATCTGTATTATCGACCTGCACCTTCATCAGGGTCACAATATATGCCTCCCCACTATATTGTAAGCTGGTAAGCATGTGTAAGGAAGTATAGATTCGCTGTTTTAACTCCCACCTATATACCTTGACGACAGCGTCGACGTCAAACAGCGCCCTTGGGGGAAAGCCAGAGCTACCTATGGAAAGGACAAAGCGACTATTTCCAGGATTTAGGAGGCGTTTGAAAGAAACAGTACTAAACTAGAAGAGTGAGAGGCCAAGATTTCTGTTCTGACTGCTATGACTTTGCCATTTGGAGCCCATGTATGTTCATAAGAACGTATGGAACGTCCTTGCAAAAGGCGTCGGCTGAGCCCCGCTATTGCCGCATTAATTCTTCATCAGAAGCAATCAAAATAAGTACAAACAAAACACACAAATTAAGGGAAAACAATTAAAGCCGATGTTAAAATGCAGTGCATAGACTATGCATGGATGCCGGGGCTCCTAGTGCATAATTGTTCTGGGAAACCGATTTCCTCTGCAGAATGACACCGTTGCTGGGTCACTGGCACTGGGTCATGGGAGAGGGGAGGGGGGGGGGGGGTTACACTCCCTGAAGTTCATGTGTGCCTTTGTAGATAAAGGCATAACTGTAATCTAAATCACAACGCAGTCACAGCAGCGAGGAAAGATCCAATTCAGTTATCAGAGTGAGAGGTTCCAGATAGCAGCCTTTATGACGTTGTATTTCCCTTTACTTAATTGCCTGCCGCAGCAGTGAAAGGTCGGGGCGCGCGAGGACCTTGTACTGTACTATGTCGCGCAGGTATGAGCTGTTTGGAACAGAATGTGCTGCATTGTTTGCTAAGCCAACATACCTTTATCTCCTCAGAGTTACGAGCTGACGAGGGTGCTGGGCCAGGAGGCGGGGCCGCTGAGCTGTTACCTCCCCCCTGCCGCCGGTCACCCGACCAGCGGCCCCGTCCTGGAGGAGGTGGCCCTTCTAGAAGCTGCAGGAAGGTGACGGAAGGCGGCCCGCCGCGAGACACAGTTGTACTTTGGAGCAGGTGTTTACTGCCTCGAAGCAAGAACCAGTACAGACGCTGCCCTGAGTGAAGTGCTGTAAAACGGAAATCTACTACAAACTGCTTTTACCTCGTGGAAAGTGGATCTCGCTATTAAAACATACCTCTCGTCGTTTCAGAATGTACCAGAAACATTTTAAACTATTTGAAAATAAGGCGATATATTTTTTACGCATTACCTTGTAAACGATTTGGAAATAAGTCGACGTTTTTTACGTGTTGCCTTGCAAACAATAGGTAAAAAAAAAAAAATCATTGCCAAGCCGAAAGCACTTTATTGAATTTTGTACTTCTTTAAATATAATTGTATAAGTGCGCATGCATGCGCTTTACTGCCAGTTTTATAATGGGATCGCAGGTATGAGCGGCGAAGAGCATTTTAAATGTTTAACTTTGTCATGCGTGTTGTGCTGCAAATGCGTCTATACACAAAATCTCTCCCTCGGAGCTTAGCCGTTATAACATAATTTTTTAAAGGCACAATTAATTTTGTGTTCTGGTTAATACTTGCTTTTTCAAAGTAAAAATATGCGTAGTTACCTGAACTTAATGCATAGAGGAGTTTGGTTAATTTTATTGTAAAGGCCTGCAGCAAGCCTGTTTTCTTTATGTATGCCCAAAACAAGTATTAGACATGCCTACTCACAGTCTTACGGAGTCTTGTAATACCATACTTGTAAACATTTTAGAAAAGGAAAGTAGTAGATAAAAATAAAAAAAAGAATTGGATGAGTGTATTTCCCCCTTTGCCTTCTATTGAAGCAGGGGCAATGTCATGCTGGAGACAGCCAAAATAAAGCTTCAGAAATTGAGTCTCCCGCCTGATTCAGGTCTGTTGGCATATATATAATACGTAATTGCAATTTATTTTCGAAAAATACTTTTCTGGTTGCATCCTAAAATCCTCAACTCCTGCTTGACGTTTCCCCTGATTTTGGGTCTCTCCCTTTTCAAAAGAAAACTCTGAAGTAAAGACACTCATCAAGATTGTCTTTGTATTGTCATTCTTGGGTGTCAACACTCCGACCTAGTTACTACACCTCGTTTGTTGTACAACTTCGCCACCTTCAAGTAGGTTATGTGGAAATTGTTAATGAAACACACATACATGCAGACAGTGGATAATGCGTTACTTCATTAAAGCAAGATATAAGATCTCCTTTCTTATCTAACTGCATTCAGTCAACTAGATCTAGAAACAAACTGCCCTGAAGAGAAACATTCGGATTTAATTTGGAACTTGTAGAGCACAAACATTTGCCATGCAATGGAATCTTGGCTCTAAAAGACCAAACACTTTGGTGACAGGAATAGTAGGAAACCAATATGGAGGCTCGTCATCTAATTAACAATACAGATAGGCCTTCAATGCTTATCTTAATGAGATATGAGAAATTATGGATTTTAATATGATAGACAGTGAATTCCACAACATGGGTCCAAGATAAGAAAAAGACCTGCCCCCCAGCCTAGATCACATAACTGCAGGGATAGCAAATGAATACATGGCATAAAAGCGAAGTAGTTTAATCAGTTTAAAATAAGTAAAATGGGGGCGTGGCTAGCTGCCAAGGAAAATGGCCGCAGCCTAGTGAAGCTTCGTGGGTCTCGGAACCGACCCCGTCTATTCGCAAAATCATCCGGCGACACACGCACTTCAGCGCATAGGACACAGCAGTAGCGGACTCGAGGCATGTAACGATCCGCTTCTGGGGCCCATATTCGGCAGCGAGCGGCTGCGATCGACTCAGTGGCGGCCTACGCTGATGAGGTAAGCCGGGCGCCACAGTGACGTGGCGGTTGAAGTACGCCGGGAGGGACGGAGCCGCGAGCTACGCGATGCAGCCGGTGAACTAAAGCTGGGACCCGATCCCGAACGTCGCTACGGACGACCAGAGGTGCGGCCGGGTGGACTCCCCCTCCCCCCGCTCCGTAAGGTGATTTCAGGGACGAGAAGGAACCGGGCAAAAATCAATTGAAGGAGCGCCATCCCCCAGCACAGCGCGGTGCACCGGTTGGACTGTTGTTGGCGGGGGGCGCAGCGGGGGGGCACAGCGGTGGCGCTGGGGGGGCCACCGGCCACCCAGAACAGTGGATCAAGAGGCATTGAGGGCAGGAGGCTGCAGTGGACACATAGCACCAGAGTATGCTCTAAGCGCAGGGGCTCACTCGTGGAGGACGGAGGGGAGATGATACAGGAAAATTAACGCTCCAGTGAGTGGGGGCGGGGGTTCCTTGCTACCGTCCCCGATCCCAGGAAGGAGCCGCGCACATTTCAACGGCCAGGATGAGCACCAGTGGCCCAAAGGGCATGAACCAGGCGAAGCTGGACAAGTATGCTTAAACCAAACCACAGCAGGACCCTGAAGATAAGGAGGCGCAGGTGACCCCCAGTGCGAAAACGGCAGTGGCGCAAGAAATAACCCTCCACGACGTAATGGCTGCACTGACTAAGGTGGATACACGCATTGGGGCGATGTCGATGGACGTGTCCCTGATCCGAGCCGACCTTCACAAATTGTCTACCAGAATAACTGAGGTAGAGGGAACTACGGCGACTCTGGTGACCGACACAGCTGTTCTTAAGACACAAGTGAGTCGTCTCCTGGCGGACAATAAACAGATGGCGGCGAAACTGGAGGACCAAGAAGGGCGTTCACGGAGTAACAACATACGCCTTATTGGTGTGCCGGAACAAACGGGTGGCCCGCCCCTGGACCTCTTTGTCAAGGAGCTCGTCACCACTCGCCTTCAGCCGCGTGGCCTGTCCAACTACTTTTCGGTTGAAAGAGCACACCGTGTCCCCGGGGGCAGGCCGAAACCGGGAGCACCACCGCGACCCATCCTAGCCCGTATATTTAATTTTAGGGACAGGGACGTCATACTACAGGCCACGCGAGCTGCACCCCAGATAAGACTCGAAAATGCCACAATCACCATTTTCCCGGACTATACGGCGGCAGTGTCGCGACAGCGTCGCAGATTTCTCGACGTTAAGAAAACCCTGCGGGACCGCGGAATCAAATACTCAATGATGTATCCGGCAAGGTTGCGGGTGGAAGCAGACAGAAAAACATGTTTTTTTCTGACCCCGGAGGACGTACAGGAATGGCTGGAGGCCTGGCACAAGGCCCCACGATCTGGAAGGTCAGGGTCAAATGGCACGCACTGCGGAGAACAAACAAGGTCGGAAGAACAAGAATAGGAAACCCTGAGGATAGGGGTTTGGTAGTACAGATCAACAGCGGTGCGGGGATTCCAGGACTAATGCTTGAACTGGACACTTCTGGCTCTTCGTTGAGGGCAACATCTTGTGGGCTGCTGACCGGAACTTTGTTGGGCACCAAGGCGCCTGTTCACGGCGGAGGGAATATACTGACTGCTTACAGACTTTACTCAAGGTCACTGGGAAACCGGACCCTCTTGGGCACTCCGATCCGCATGTTACATTGGATTGACGTGTGGTGCCGCACAGGATGAAGACGATATGGGGGGTTCTACCGGACTGCGGAGACTCACTCTCCTCCCAAGTTATGGTAACAGGGAAGGGTAACAAGCACTCTGCACAGTTGGGGTGGCGGGAAGTTTTAATTCCGTCGAGCAGGGAGGGGGGAAGGGGGACTGGGACTGTTTTTATGGTTATGTTCTTTTTTGTATATTGTTCTTAGTCAGGCACTAACGTGTGGGATACCTGTATGCTTCAGCCAACAGGTGCATTACGGATGCGACACCATGACAATGCTTAACTATCGTATCAGCAATGACAACACATAGCTCATCCACCTCGGAGACACAGCCGCACCCCGTGACACAGGTGGCTCCCTTAAAGCTAGTCACATGGAACGTTCATGGCCTGGGGGACAAAATAAAACGCGGCTTGGTTTTGCAAAGTTTAAAATGGTGCGAGCCGACGGTGGCTCTAGTACAGGAGACGCATCTAACTGGTACCACTTGCAGGGCGCTAGACCGCTGGGGGTTTAAAATGGTTGCCCATTCGGAGTTCACCTCCGGTTCCAGAGGGGTGGGTATTGTGGTTCGAAAACAATCGCAACTAATAATACATCACACAAAAACAGACAAATACGGTTGATTTGCGGCCATAGCTGGACAATGGGAGGGGAGACCTATTAATATAGTATCAGTTTATATCCCTCCAGCCCTCCACACGGTGACGCTGCAGGCACCGGGTGACTTTTTGCTTAATCTCAGGACCAGGATTATAAACACTTCTCTTTCACAAGGAATCATCCCAGACATCCTCAAAGTCGGTCAGATATCCCCATACTAAAAAAACCATCGGCGGACCCATCTGACCTGAATAACTATCGCCCAATTTCTAACATCTCGACCCTCGTCAAATTGCTAGAAAAATGTGTCAACGTACAGCTCAGTAAGCACATAGATCACTTCAACCTGCTAGATCAATTCCAATCAGGTTTTCGATCAGGACACAGCACAGAATCAGCCATGACCCACATAATTGATGACACACTTCAAATTCTGGATCAAAACAAGGGATGCCTGCTAGTCCTGCTGGACTTATCCTCAGCCTTCGACACAGTCAAACATGTCAATCTTCTAGACCTCCTGAAACACAGGATGGGACTATCTGGTACTGTGTTTAGCTGGTTCACGTCCTTCCTCCAAAACAGAACACAACGATTCAAGATTAACCAATCATTATCCAACCCCTCCCCGGTCACTCTGGGAGTACCCCAGGGTTCATCCCTCTCCCCGACTCTCTTCAATTTGTTTATGGAACCTCTCACGGAGCTACTCAACTCGTCAAACATCCAATATCACATGTATGCCGACGACACACAACTCTACATCAAAGTTCACTCACTTGACGACATCAAGTCCCTTAACTCAACTCTCCACAAAACACAGATCTGGCTGGCGGAAAATCATCTAAAACTAAACATTCTAAAAACTGAATTTCTCCTCATCGCCCCCCCAACCAAACAACCACCATCCTTGAATGGATGAAGCATATCACAGCACTCGATTGCCCACCTACCATCATCGACTCAGCTAAATCACTGGGAATAACCTTGGACAATAAGTTAAATATGCAGAAACACATCAGCGCTACAACTAAAGGAGCTAATTTCCAGATTAACACCTTGAGAAGACTGAAACCCTTCATACCGGACAGAGACTTTAAACAGACAGTCCAAGCCCTAGTATTGCCCAAAGTGGATTATGGAAGTATTGCTCTCTGTGGCCTACCCAGATCAACGACAGCTCCCTTAAGAACCACAATCAATACAGCTGCAAGGCTCGTCACAGGCTCCAAAAGAAGCAGCCACATCCCCCCTGACCTTCGTGCCCTCAACTGGCTTCCTTTTGAGGCCAGAATTCACTTGAAAATCGCTTGTATGACTCATAAGGCCTTACATCACAAAACACCGAGATACTTAACGGAGAAATTGGTACTATCTGGTGGCAACAGATCCACTAGGAGCTCCAACAATCTTCTGCTTAAACCACAACGGTTCTCCAAGCAGAAAACATACTACCGCTGCTTCTCAGGAATGGCACCCAGGATTTGGAATGCCTTGCCCCAAGAAACGAGACTTAACCCATCGGCAGCCTTTTTAAAAAAAGAAGTGAAATCTATTCTTCTAGCCAAATTCACATGACTCTTTGATTCTCCCTTGTAACTATGTGATACTAGTGTATGCTAATCCTTACTTTCCTCACCTATGTCACGATATTCAGGTTTTCTATGTTGTTATCTCTGTACTGTAAAGCGCTCTGATACCTGTAAAGGTCTTGTTCGCGCTATACAAAACTGCAAGAATAAAATACATAAATAAATAAATCTCCCAGAGGGGGTACTATTGATTGGGGGTGACTTTAATGATACCATTGATGGGGCTCTGGACCGCTATCCCACCAAGCTGCTCACGGGTGGCGCTTCTTCTACCGGGACCTTTGTAGAGGCACTGGGACTCACCGACACATGGAGGTACCGCAACCCCGATAAACGACAATTCACTTTCTATTCTGGGGTACACAATAGCCTCTCCAGGATAGATTATTTCTTAGCATCAGCTGAATGCTTGAGTAAGGTAACGACTGTTGAAATTCTACCAAGGGGAATTTCTGACCACTCCCCAGTGCTCTTAACCTACACTAGCCACCACAAGACACAGCAGCATGCTTACCCAATTTACCCTGGATATTTACATGTCCCTAAGATCAAGAAAGCTTTTACCACTACCACACAACATTACTTTCAAGAAAACGCTTCCTCGGTTAACTCTCCGACCATTCTGTGGGAAGCCTACAAAACCGTGCTCAGAGGGCAGGCAATTGCTGTTATTACAGGTCACAAGTGCGACAAATACCGAGAGCTAAATGACTTGGAACAAGAGTTACGTGAGGCAGACGCCCAATGCACCCGAAACCCCACCCCAGCTTCGACCCAGCGCTTGCGCCTCAGGCAACAAGAACACAGGGAATATCTCAGAGAGGTGGTTAGGTCACGCATGTCAGCCACGCAGCAAAAGATTTATGAAACCGGCGATAAAGCCGGGAAACTCCTGGCATGGCTCGATAAACGGGAACTGGGGAAGAAATGTATAGCTAGACTTCGTACATTTGAAGGTCAGTTGGTAATAGCCCCGCACACAATAGTGCATACGCTAGCGTGACATTTTCAGCAGGTGTACACATCGTCATCTACTATGACCATGGAGGAGGCGCAGTCCTATATTAAAGATATTGCTATGCCCAAACTCACACCAGAGGATGCCTCTGCGCTCGAAGCCGATCTTACGATCGAGGAGCTGCAGGTGGCGATCGTTGCAATCGGGATAGGCAGTGGGGCCCAATGGTATACCAGTTGAAGTATATTAAAAGGTAGCTGGAACAATTGCCCCACACCTACTACATATGTACTGCGACAGCCTAAAGGTTGGTGAACTTCCAATAGATCAATGACTGACCACTATAGTAGCGATCCCAAAACCTGGAAAGCCCCCCGAAGAATTTACCTCGTATCGCCCCATATCTCTAATTAATGCTGAGGCAAAAATCCTGGCGAAACTCCTTGCATTACGACTGACACCGCACTTGGGGACCATTATACACACAGACCAATCCGGCTTCATGCCGGGTAGAAGTACGGCATTGAACCTACGACGCTTACATGGCGTGATGGCCCGCGTGTCCTATTTGAAAGAGCCAGCAGTTCTCCTTTCCTTAGATGCGCGGATGGCATTCGATATGGTGGAGTGGCCCTTCTTTTTTGCTGTGCTTAATCACTTGGGCTTTGGTCCTAAATTCTGCGCGTGGGTACGTTTATTGTACACTAATCCTGTGGCACATGTGACTGCCAATGGTCATATCTCCGAAGATTTCCAACTTTCACGCGGCACGCGTCAAGGCTGCCCGCTGTCGCCGCTGTTATTTACTCTAGTGTTGGAGCCACTGGCAGCGTGGATCAGATGGGAACCGATGATTCGGGGACTCAGATGGTCGGAAGACTGGGAGGACCGCATCTCCTTATACGCGGATGATGTGCTGATATACATGGCCTCCCCCAGTCACTCTATTGAGGTTCTCCTCAACATATGTGAACTTTTCGGCTGGGCATCGGGATACACTATAAACTTGTCTAAGTCCGTCTTATTTATATTATGTGGGCCGCCCCCTCGGCTCCCCAGAGATTGCCCACAGCAGGTGGCGGAGGGCACATTCAAATATTTGGGTATCTATATAACCGCAAACCCAGATGACTTCTATACGTGGAATCTCGTGCCTCCCTTCGAGCGCCTCAGACGGGATGCGTCGCATTGGCGAACACTACCGCTGACCCTCTTGGGAAAAGCGGCGCTCTTTAAAATGATGGCGCTCCCTCGGTTCCTGTATGCACTGGAGAATACACCGTTCCAGGTACCCCCAAGCTATTTCAAAGCGATAGAGGCACGAGTTTTCAGTCTGCTATGGGGAAATAAGCCGGCGCGTATTGCACAGGGCAAATTGGTTAAAGGGTGGTACGACGGGGGAATAGCACTTCCAAACATACAGTTGTACTATTGGGCAGCACAATTGAAGATTATTAACCAGTGGATACACGTCCCGCAAACAGACCCTGCTTTTAAGCAGACAGACACGGGCTAGGGGTAGAAGGTATGATGGCAGAGCTGTATAACGAGAAACGACCCCCCACATTGATTGGACCCACAAAACACACAATCACCTTGTGGCACAGGGCGCATGCAAAACTGGGATGGAAGGGAATCATAACTCAACTTACTCAACTGTGGGATACCAAACGGCTGGGACGGCTCAGGAATAGTAAGGGATTTGCCCAGTGGGACGCAATCGGCATATCCACGGTGGGCGACATGTGGCGCAGGCGGGGGAGACAATCACGTTTGAACGTCTTAGGGAACAATATGAGTTGGCACCCTCGGAAATGTTTCGATACCTGCAGGTACAACATGCGCTACGAGCGGCCTTGCCAGCGGGTACCGAAGTTCCGGAGGCCACCCCCTTGGAGGATAGATTACTCACAGATTATATGCAAAGACGCGCCACTTCCCTAACCTACAAAAAATTGGTCAACAACTTGCTGGACCCTCTGAGGGTACTCCGGGAAAGATGGTCTCGAGATGTTGGGGAACTCGATGACACCGAGTGGCAGGAGGCAACGGCATCTCCAAGGGAGGTGGGGATACCCTCAAGGCTTAGGCTGGTGCAGCTCAAAATTATGCACCGTTCTTACTATACCAGACTCACCCTCTGCAGGATGGGAAAAGCTTTGCACCCATACTGCTTGAGGCGCTGTGGGGAGGAGGGGTCATTGTACCATACACTGTGGCAGTGTCCGAAAATAGCTGAATATTGGGTCAAAGTAATGAGGACAATGTCGCAAGTAGAGGAGGTGTCACTGGTGCCGGAACCCAAGAGATGTTTGTTGAATGTGTGGGAGCCTAACGATCTTACACACCCACCGCAGGAATGGTTTACTTTGGGAATAATTTTTTTTTTTTTTTTAAAACCTTTATTTGTGCATAGTAAAAGAACAAATACGGGCCTACAACCATCAGGCCGGCCACAACACGGTTGAGCACAGAGACAAACAGTACATCTCCTGTGCGTCAAGGTCAAGATTAGCAATGATTCAGGATTCATACACTGGAGGGATCCTTGACACCAGGGGAAGGAGAAGCGAAGGTTAATTTTAAGGTTTTCAAAAAAAATTTTATCGAGAAAGAAATCAGTAAAGGATAGAAACAAGGAGATTCGAGTCCGCGAGTCGGCTTCATACACTGGAGAGCAGCAGCATCATTAAAACAGCCATAGAAAATCTCATACAGTAAGGCGATGCAGTTAGATAACAGGATCATCACAGTAGTAAATACGCACCCCCTAAAAGCCGCCCCCACTCAATCCACCCCACACCCGGACCCCGAATCGAAACAAGTATAGCGCAGAGACATGAAAGAAAGAGGCCCATAGAACTAAAAAGAAACAGTAAATTACCCCCCCACCCTACACCAATGCGGAGGCTATGGCCTGCCCCCCCCCAGCATAGTGCCTGTCGCCCAATGAACCCGAAATATAGACGAGAGAGAAAGTAGGAATAGAGTAAAGAAACTAAGAGAAGAAAGAAGAAAGGAGGCGGGGAGGAGCCCACGTATCCTCGGAGCGCCCGACACCACCGGCCAACCAAGCCTCCACACACTGAAACCCCACTACACCCAAAGGCGGTCGTGTGAAGATAGCATGTAACAACAAGGAAATGAAGGCAGACAGATCGCGACGAGTGCGCACAACATATGCAAACAATTCCAGTCCCAGTCCAGCCCGTCCGTGAAACTATGATGATAGAAAGTAATCTAGCCCTGGCCCGATCGCGGGCTTACGATTAGACCCGCCCCCTCGTGAATGCCCCGCATCCCGAACAGACAAAGACAATATGGCCGCTTGGAAGAAGATGGAGAAGTAGAGTCACAAAATGGCCGCCGATCATCTATTGAGGTCCCCTTGCACACCATATAAAATCCAGACCTGGCTTGTAAAGTACATGAGTTCCACATAAAAGGAGCCGTAGGCCACCGTGAACGGTTCCTCGAGGTCGTCAGGTGTAGTTCAGCTGGAAGGTCCTGCGGGCACGGTGAGGCAGGCAACAACAAAGCAGGCAGCAATGACCGGGGAAACAAAGTATCCGCCATTGAGCAGGAGAGCGATTGATCCTGAGCGCCGGGAAAGCCAAACGCAGACACCAGTGGAGCACCGCTACACCCAGTCGTTACTTCCCCGCAGGAGGACCACAGCACTGGCAGACTCACGTCTTGTTGATCACAAACGGGGCGCTCACGACCCGCAGCAGACAGTGTAGAGTCGAACCGCTCACTCAGCGTTTGCAAGCCGACACACAATTGCAGACGAAAGTCCCGCAGGGCAGCCAGAACGGAGCCGTATGTCAGCGGAAGCTGCGCCCCCCCAGCGGCAGCAATCCGGGACGGCACTGGGGAGCTGGAGTCTGGTAGAGGGAGGGCGAAGCGGGCAGCGGGCGAGACCGGAGCATCACCCCCCAGCAGCGAGCAGGCAATCAGCGCCATGTTTTACCGCTGAACGGTACCGTGGCCAGGGGGGGGATCGTGACAAGGAGGCAATTGCCAACAGGTCTGCGCCGCAACAGGTGAAAGCCAACAGTCGCTTCCCCTCCCTCGGGCTCTCTTGCAGCCGACTAGACCATAGAAGAAGGGGGTCTGCAGCCTTCCACAGCGTGGTCCACAGAGCGGGGCAGGAGACCCGTCACGCCGGGGCTTACCCTCTAGCTCCAGCCCGTCAGGTGCAGGGTGCAGGAGGTGTCCGGGCGTCTCTCCCCCGGCTCCCCCGGCGACCGTCCGTGGCGTGAGGCGGGATCGGGACCTCGGGGCTCAGATTTGCACCAGCGGGTCCGGTGACTGCGACGCTTCCAGGGGGCCGGCCGAGGCCACAGTAGAGCAGGGGTCCAGTGCGGGGAACAAAGGCACCAAGAACTCCGGCATCCGGGCGGGCTAAGACTTCGGGAAAGCGGCGGCGCAGTCAGCGCGTCGTCGCACGCGTTGCACCTCGAAAATCGGCAAGGATAGGAATCAGGATGATAGTCCGAGGCCAAGGGCCGACGGAGCCGGGCGCTCAAGCGACTGCTCCGGTCGCCATCTTGGCTCCTCCCCACTTTGGGAATAATGATTGCAAAGCGAAACATCGCACAAAAGTGGGGCTCGGAGGAGATACCGACACTCAAGGCTTGGTGTAAAGATATGGACACGGCCATGGTGACAGAAAAAGCAGTATACGTTAATCGAGGTTGTCCGCGAAAATGGAATAAAGTGTGGGAGCATGGAATAAATTCCGGGGATACATATGTGAACCTCCCAGGGTGCAGAGGGATGGGGCATCAGAGGAAGAGAGTAGTGGGGAAATGTGAGACTCAAAGGGGCGGTATTGTCAATGGTTATGATCTAAATAACGGTAGTACGCAAAGTAACGCAGTGATGTTAGTCGTCAGTAAGCACCTGATATACGAATTGGTGTAAAGTGTTTGTGCCAAGAAAATTGAATTAATAAAAAGGTATTTAAAAAAAAAAAATATTAAAATGCATAGCCAAAGATGATGTTTCATTACTATAATACGCTTTATGCATAAGGCAAAGGGTTTTATGCGTTTAACAGCGAGCCAATGCAGTTATGTCCTGGGTTCTGAAACATGGTCATATTTCCTCAATCCTAAAGTGAAGAAACTGCAACATTTTGTATTTTCTACAGCCGTTTTCAACATCCCATTAAGTAAGCCCAAAAAGAGGGTTTTGCAATTGTCTTAATTCCTGCTCCTACTTGAGATTGATATTAGATCTGCAGGAAAGGCAGCATCTTCCTCGAAGACTTTTCAACCGAGAAACAAGGAATAACTACTGTTTCCACTTGAAAACAGAATACTGATAATCTAAATCAATACCCTGTGAAAAAAGGACCAATGCTACGCATGCCATCTCTCAATATTTTTCCCACCAATAAAATCTCTGTTTTACTTGCAGTTAGCTGCGGAAATTGTGCAACATCTAGGTTTGCACTGCATCAGGCAGTTGGATTTCTTTCTTGCATTGTTTTTTATTGATCTAACCAAAAATGAGCTGAGTTTCATCAGCATAGGAGATGACAGTACAGCCAAAAGAGCTTGCCTGCTGTAAAAGGGGCTGGATTTACATATCAAATAAGGTAGGAGAAAGTGCAGAGCTCTGAGTCCTCCGACATCCAACATAACTCTCTGTAAGGAAAGACTCAACCCAAGCCAACACTTTTACATCTGTCCTAAGCTTTTTAAGTTGTTTGATCAGTAAATTGTGGGGCACAGTGTCAAACGCCACTGACTAGTCTAACAATAAAAGTATGGTGGAGTTTCCATGGTCTACAATACCTCTGAACTCATCTAAGTTGAGAGCTAATGCAGATTCCGTTCCTCTCCCCTGGCGCAAGCCAGACTTCCAAGGTGGTGTCTTCGAAATATTTTAGTTGTTTGGTATCAACAACTCTTCATGATTTTACTAAGAGCCTGAGGACTGTAATCCGTCTATAGTTCTTTGCCAAATTTTTATTGAAGTGTGCTTTTTTAAAAGTAACTTACCCATGCCACATTTTCATTCTTCTCTTTTATCAGGATCTTTGCAACAGTTTAAAAGATGTCCTGGCACAGATAGTTGACCCCCTCGACTCCTGTGATAACTTGATCTACTTAGTAGTCAAATTGGAACAAAGATTGGGAGAGAGAGAAGGAGGCAGAACTCAGGGGAGACCCTAAGTAGTTATCATTCTTCAGAACAAAACGGACGATGAGCTGTGTCTTCTACCTGTGGTATGGGGCCTATGCAAATTGGAGGGGTGTGTGGTCCTCTTAGCAAAGAAGAGCTAGGCGTCAGAAGCGGAATTTGTGCTTGTATTGTGGCAAAACGTGACGCTTCCATAAGGAATGTCCGGCAAAGCCTACATTGACCAAAGTAGTGGCAGTGACACTTGATACAACCTTGGAGGTGTAGAAAACACCAACGCCTGACTGTAAATGAAAGCCCTCTGTCGGGTGCAAACCCAATTTCATTACAAGACCGGAGGCTACCATCATGCAAAAACCTTTTATTGCTGTGCCAACATACAGCCTTTTCAAGGAACGCAAATTACATCATAGATAAAAACATTCCAATAATAACTTTCAAAACAGCATTTAACTCCATGGCAACTATGCATCCTCCTCATTTATTCGCTGCTCTTCTACAGTTAAGTATGCCTTCACTTGCTTTAACTTAACTTAGCTTGTATAGGTACTAATTATAACTATTTTCTTACCTTGGATCATCTCAGATAAATGTCGCTGTACTCCTTTTTTTCACTCCCTTCCAATTTTTGGTTGGGTTGTTATGTTTTCTTCAGGTTTTTCTGAAGTATTTGTACTGTTAAGCCTCTTATTTCGATTTAAGAGGTATTTTTAGGGCTGTCTCGGATGCCTTTACATTATTTTCTAGAACTTGTAGTGCTCCTGGGACACGGGCCAATACCTGCGGTCACCCGCTATTCTTTCTTTTTACCGCGCTGCCCTGAAGGACGCGCTGGCTGAAGTCAAACTCCCTCCAGTTAGAATAGGGAGGTAGAAGAAAAGGGGGCCCGTGGTGTTTCCTGTGACCTCCTGCTAGTCCTCTCTCTTCAGCCGTGCGTCATGTAAAGGCGTACGGCCTATGGGAAACCTCCCAGAATCAGGAGGCAAAGGAGGCACCCTTGCCCTTCGTTGGCAGGGCCGGGTATTAAGGGTAAGCCTAAGCAGCTGTGCACGACCCCTTGAAATCTCTGTGCGTATTCAGAAAGACGAGGCCTGTTAAGGGGCATTTTTAAACATATAACTTGGACTAATGTATGAAGCTGCAGTGTTTGCTTGGGCTTAGGCCGTCCTATCAAGATGTATATATCGTTATCATAGCAACGGGGGTAGCGTGAGCCCTTAACCATCCAACAGCTGAGCCGGTAGGAGAAAATTGTTACAGGCAGCTAAAATTCAGATTTTTTTTAGGACACAAAAAAAAAAGGCAAATAATAACAAAGGAAAGGGAAAGGCATATTCCCATGGGCAGATTAATATTTTGGCCCCCTTTAATGTAGTTCTTTTTCCTGAGACATCATATCTGAATATGAAGTTGCTCCCCTCAATAAAAATATGTTTATACGATTTTTGGAGAGGCAGTTTAAGTCTCCCTGAAGGAGGCAGTGGAAGACGTTCTTAATAAAAGGAAAAGGGTTTCTCCTGATGAGGAGTACTCTTTGGTCCTTTCAGAGGAAGAAAACCCTTTGCCTAGAAAAGGAGGTAAGGCCTCAAAAAGACCTGGCATATAACTTCTGAAGTACTTTCTGTGGGCAGCCTGAGCACTGGAAAAGAGCAACAACATTCTTGGGTAGCTTAAGCACTACAGATGACCCAGGTGTCCATAGCAGTACAACTAGTAAGGGCAGCCATGTTGGCACAATTGGCATGGGTGTCTCTCACAGCACAAAAAGATCGAGTCACCTTCATGGCACAAGAGAACACAGTTTTCAAACTGATAACGAGAAATACCCATTTGGAATGGAATTGGAGGAAGAGGCTGACGAATATATTTTCGATCCACTAGAATCCTTAGATAATGATTTCCTCGATGAGGACCTGGACCAGCCTTCTAGTTCAAAGGCAATTAAAGATCCTTTGGGTTTGGAGATGTTTAATCCTACCCGTATCACACATCCGAGAGGGTCAGATGGGTGGCCAATGGACCACGTAACATCTTTTCTATTAATTTCTGTATTTGGAAGTTCCTTGATAAGGAGACACAGAATTTTAACTAGGGCGAGAGTCCCAGGCCTTTCCTCGATTAACACTTCTGGTATGACGCTAAATTTTGATCCAGAGTTAATGTCCTTCCTGTTTAATACAGGACCCTAGAAAGGGGCTTGAACGCTGCCTTAAGCAGTGCCAAGATAAAGTTAGACATTCTGGATCCACTTGCCAGAATACTGGATTTGGCAGATGATGCCTCATTTAAGGGCATTCCTGTGGCCGTGGAGGTTTTCTGTGGCTGGAGTCAGCAGGCTTTATGCCTCCTCAGGAATGCCAATGCTGTCTTAACTGCAGAGTGTAGGAGAGCTTTCTTAATGAGAATAAGTTGGGAAATCTTGCTAACAAGGAGACCCGAATTGTCTACTCTTCAGGGAGAAGTTTATCAAGACACTTGGAAAATATGTCTCGACTTTCTCTGCCTTCAGTAAGGCACAAACAAACATGATGCACATGTTCAACAATAGGGTTTCTGGTAGGGCTGACAGGATGGGACTGGCTGTCAGCGGCAGCCACCAGAGGTCAAAGTACTACCAGCAGAGCCAGTGGGGTTACAGCAGGAACTTCAGTGTGAACAGAAGTTTTTTCCCACAAAGAGGTCGAGCCCCTCATGCAGGGGCAGATTACCGGTACCTGGACAACAAAGGAAGATTTCCCCCTCTTCCCACTCAAGGGTAGGGGGAAGGCTATGTTTTTTCACCCCAAATTGGTCAGCCATAACAAATGATACTTGGGTGTTGCAGACTGTGAGGGGTTTCAAGATCGAGTTTTGCCAGTCACCTTACCAGAGGTGTCAGCCAAGGGAGTTGGTCCTAGATCTGGAACAATCAGCACTGGTAGAGCCAGAGGTGATTCAAATGTTGCTCAAAGGAGCAATTTGCAAGGTGTCCCCAGTAAAGGGTTTTGTAAGTTCCGTCTTCCGACTGAAGGAAATGGACAAGGGCTGGTGTCCTGTGATAAACTTAAAGGAACTGGACAGGTTTCTAGTTTACAGACACTTCAAGATGGAAGGAATCCATCTTTTAGGGCACATTCTGCAAGAAAAAGATTGGCTTGTGAAGTTTGTGCTCAAAGACTCCTACATCACAATTCCTATGGACCTACATTCTCAAAAGTATTTGCAGTTCAGTTGGAAAGGGGTCTTTGATCAGTTCTGTTGTCTTCCATTTGGCTCTCTTCAGCCCCTTGGTGTTTCACCGAGGTCCTTTTTGAGAAGGAGAGGTGTGCGTTTAGTGATTTACCTAGACGATATGATACTGATGTCTCAAGATTAGGGTATAATGCTGAAACACATGAAGTGGACGACTGGTCTTTTAGAAGCCTTAGGGTTCATCATTAATGTTGGGAAATCGGTTATGGTTCCTACTCAGTCTGGAATTCCTGGGGTTTCAGATGAATACCGTTAAGACTCAGTTGCGTCTTCCACAGGAGAATTTGTCCAAGATCAAGAGAGAGGTAGCTTGTGTTCTATCCAAGGATGTAGTGAGTTTGCGAGGTCTGGCAAGAGTGGTTGGCCTTCTGTCCTATTCAAGCGGTTTCCCCAGATCCATTGCTTTACAGGGCTCTACAGAGGCTGAAATCCTTGGGCTTGAGGAAAGATCTATGGTACACAGACACAATTCCTCTGTCTCAGGAGGTTCGTTAGAACCTTTTTGGTATTGGAGCAACCTGGGCAACTGGAATGGCAAGACAATTTTTGGAAATGCCCCTGACTATATGGTAGAGTCGTATGCAAGCAACCTTGTTTGTGGTGCAAAGCTAGGTCATATAGACACAGGGGGGAAATGGTCTCGGGAGGAACTGCCCTTACACATCAATTGCTTAGAAATGATGCCAGGTTTGAATGCTTTGATGAGCTTCAAGACGACTCTAAGAAACAATGTTGTGTTCATCCCATTGGGCAATTTTACACCTGTATCTTAAATCAATAGTCTAGGGGGTGCAAGGTCAAATCAAGTTGCACACCTGGCCAAGACAATTTGGTATTTCTGTTGTAGTCTAAAAATTCTGTTGAAAGCAGAGTTTATTCCTGGTCATCAGAACAAGAGAGCAGACTGGAACTCAAGGTTTTTACGGGATTCCAGAAATTGGAAGCTGAATCATTTTTTTTTCAAAAGGAGTCAGAACCTGTGGGGTCCGCTTCAGTACATTTGTTTGCCCATAGATTGACTTTTCAGGTAGATCGATATTACAGTTGGAGGCCAGACTCCAAGGCTTTGGCAGTAGGTGCTTTGCTTCAAGTTTGGAACAGAGAGAATTGGTTTCCATTTCCTCCTTTTGCGCTAATACAGAGGATGTTATTAAAGGTACGGAGGGAGCGATGCAGCATCGTGTTGATTACCCCGTTTTGGTACACTCAGGTGTGGTTTAAGGGTGTAATGGAGTTGGCTGGGGAAATTCCATGTTTGATTCCAGGGAATTCAGGCCTTTTGGTGGGACAGGAAGGGGAAGATCATCCTCTTCTGTTAGGAGGAAACATGAACCTTCATGTTTGGAGGATTTCAGGAGATCTGGCAGATACTCAGGCCTTTCAGGAGAGGATAAGAGCTTGCTGGACTCATCGTGGGCAGCAGGGACAAAGAAAAGATATACAGGAGTGTGGGGAAAGTGGTGTAGTTGGTGCTTGGAATGGAATTTCGATCCCGTGGAGGCTCCTGCGGTAGATATAGCAAATTGTCTCACAAGTTTGTTCAAATCAGGCTTCTGCGATAGAACAAATAACTGTTACAGATCGGGCATTTCAGCAGGACACTCTTTAGTGAATGACTTTGCTATAAGTAGTGATCCTTTGATCCGCAGGGTAATGAAAGGGATAAGCCATAAACGTTTTCCTAGAGCTAGGTATAATTCCTTAGGAATGTTAAACTGATTTTTGACCAATTTGTCACTTGGCCTGATAATTCTTATCTTTCATGAAGACGGTTATCACTGAAGTTGGCGACTTTACTCAGTCTAATATCTTTTAGAAGTGTATCAGATGTTAAGGCGTTAGAGATTTGTAATAGATATTATTCTCCGGAAGGGATTCACTTCGAAATATGGAAGAGAACCAAAACAATGTCTGAAAACATCCTTTACCCCTCTTTTACAGACTGTGAGAAGCTGTATTTATGAACAAAGCATGCTTGATTTTAGACCAGATGGTGAGGATCACTTACTGATCTCTTTTATCAAACCCTACAGGGCAGTATCTTCAGCTACTATTTTGAAATGGGTGATAGCGGTGATGTCTGAAGCAGGGGTAGATTTGTCTAAATTCGTAGCGCACTCTTCTTAGGGTGCAATGGCCAGCAAAGTGTTTTGGGCAGGAGGATGACCTAAAGATGTACTGAAAGCAACAGACTGGTCAAGTGCTTCCACTTTTGCAAGCTTTTACATGGAGCATGTGAGCAGTGTGGCGCTGAGAAGCTTTAAACATGCATAATGGTAGCCTCCGGTCTTGTAATAAAATGGCGTTTCTCCAAAATCATGCAGAGAGAATCTTGATTTCTTTTAAGACTATGGAGGCTAACATTAGCCCACTCATCACACCCATGTGGATGAAGTTGTAAAAGTTTTGTTGTGGGATATCCTTTACTATTGTTTAAAGTGTTAATATGTCTAACTATTATTTCCTATCCGCAGAATTATAAATGTCTACTTGTGTTTTTTTTCTCCTTTTGGTATCACTTGATATTTTCCCTCTTTTCCAGAGAATTCGTTACTGTGAGACTTTCACGAACCAAATCAAGTGCAAATAGTTGAAGTCTTAAGAATAAAGCACTGTGGGATTCACTGTTTTTCATCGCAGCTTTGAGAGGAAGATGCCTAGTTAACATGGAGTTATATTCTGCTTTGAAAGTTCTTATTGGAATCTTTTTGTTCATGATGTAATGTGCGTTTTTTAAAGGGCTGCATGTTGGGGCAGCAATAAAAGGTTATTGTATAATGTTTGCCTCTGTAGTCTTTAATGAAATCAAGATTCCCTCTCTATGTTAATTAGAGAATCGCCATGCCGGTCTTTTATGTTCATGACAATATTTTGACCTAAGACTATTGTCATCTGGTATACCTGTTATTTTGGCCCTGTTTACTCAGTGGAAATTAGCCAAATATGTCTTCCTGAACTGAGTAGCAGTAGCAAATTTCATTGACATAGCCTATAATCAGACCTTAGAGATAGCTGCTCTTAAGAAGGAGAGCCCAGAACCTGTTTTAACTCCAGACAACACAAAACTGTCCTCTAGGCTAATTATTTATCAAACAGAACCCATTACCATGGAATGTGATAATGGGCATGTTGAAAGACTTATTTTCAATCTGACACTAATCTTGATGTGCCATGGCTCTATGCACATAATCCAGCGATTGTGTGGGGCTTATTGAAGCGGACCCTTCACTCTTCATTGTTGCCAAAATTGTTATGAGGAGCCTCAATATGTGGTTATCCTTTTATCTTGTGCAGTGGTTGAAAATACTCTTGAGGGGTTTTTTCTGCCTCAATGCAATGGTTTTCAAAACGTGTTCAGCAAAACAGAAGCTAGTGTCTTACCCCCACATTGGAGTTTTGACTGCTGGATTAAATTGCAATGAGGGACAATCGGACAGGCTTATCATGCTCTCAAGTATTTGCTATAATTGATAAAAAATAAAAAAATGAAGATCTGTGAGATATCTCCACGACCTCCTGGGAAAGGACTTTATCTCCAGGGTCATCGCTCTCTCTTTTTTTGTGCCAAAAAAGGAGATAGAACATAGGGCTTGTATAGATTATAGAAACCTGACAAATAGCTACTTCTTACCCTTGAACCCAGTATGGCTGGTCTACATAGAAGAAGAAGCTTCTTATACAAAACTGGACTTTTACAGGGCGTACCATCTTGTTAGAGTCTGAGAAGGAGATGAGTGGAAGACCCGTTTTTGTACAAAATGCCTCCTCAATGAATACTGCGTAATGCCTTTTGAGCCCTGTAGTGCTCCATTGGTGTTCCCATTTTGTTAAATATAAATTCGGTCCTTCTTGACTTTCTGGATGTGTGTATGATCGTCTAGATAGACAATATTTTAATCTACTCCAGTACTAAAGCTGAGCACGTGGAACAGGTGCGGCTGTCCTTTGTGTATATGTGAGCACCATCATTCTTTATGCTTGAAAGATGTATTTTCCACACACTACAAATGCTGATGTTCTAGGTTTCTTTATCACCCCATCAGGAATAGAATTGGACCAAAGAAAGGTAGAAGCCATTTTGAACTGGCCTTCACTTTTTTTGTCAAGGAAGTTCAAAGCTTCCCAGGATTTTCAAATTTCTATAGGCGATTTATTGCTAATGTTTGTTGTTGTTGCTCCTATAATCTGTCCCCTGTGGAATGGAGGTTTTTAATTCTTGGATCCCAGAAGCAGAAGCTGCCTCTCAAAGGTTGAAAGAGGGTCTTACCTCAGTGTCCACCTTCAGACATCCAGAATCTGCACTTTTGTTAGTTGTGTAGGCTTACTTCTTCTCAGTTTGCAGTTAGTGTAGTACATAGATGTGAAATAGAGATCAACAGGGGTCGCAAATTTGACCCCTAGGCAGCCTGCTATGACCCCTGTCACTTTGCTTGTGACTCCTGGTTGCCAGCTAATCACATTTGTTGTTTTAGGCTTCCCATTTCTTTGTGCATGCTGAGAGTCAACTTGGCATCCATCAAGAAACAGGTTCATTGTCTAGTCTCGATTTATAAAAGGTTGTGCTGGGCAGTGAGTGGAGAGGGCAGCTCTGCTGTGAAGCTCTTTGTTATATACGTGTGTGTGTGTGTGCCTAGTTTGGGATGTGTCGGGCGGCGATGGAAGTTGCAGCCCTGTCTGCAGTCACTTGCTGACAGTGAGTACCAGTCAGCACGGGTTTGCCTTGCAGTGTACGATCATCTAAGGAGAGCCTCTACCAGCCTGTGTATTGGCACTGCAGTAGCATGTCCTCTCTGCACTCTGACACAGCTGTCCATTCTGCCCAGCTCATGATTTACTTTCAAAGAGTAGGCAGGTATGCAGTTGCAACAATGGGGCCCAACTCGCAGTTAATGTCTGTCGAAAATATTTCCTGAAAAGACAACAATCGCTTACTCTGATTCCATTCCCTAAAAATCTTCACATTTACAATATTCAAAGTATTGTTTGTCTCAAAAGTCCAGATGTACGACCATTGTACGACCATTGGACTTTGCGACTCGCAAATTGCGACAAATTTCGAGTCGCAAAATCCAATGCACAAGATTGTCTCTGTTTGTGATTCCCAATGGGGTCGCAAATTGCATGCCTCATGAATATTAACGAGGCTGTCGCAATTTGAGACCACATTGGGAATGGCTGGCACTCCAAGGGATCGTGGCCTGCTGGGGTCAGCAGACCACCATGTTTGGGACTGCTTTGTCAATGAAGCAGTTTTTTTTTTTTAATGCAGCCCGTTTTCCTTACAGGAAATAGGGTTTGAAAATCGGGCTGACCTATTTTGCAGTTGCAATGGAGCTGAAATCCCCTTTGCGACCACAAAAACGGCCGTACATCTGGCCCAAAGTGTATCTCAATCTACAATATATTTAATGCTGTCAGATTTGTATAATTTTCCTTCCAAAAGGCTCTTGTGTTTTCTCCTGGTGTCTTCTGGTTAAATTAACCTGGTCTTTCAGTTGTTTTCTGATGTTGTATATCCCTTAAAATATCGCATAGGCAGATAACATTTAATACATTAATACTTGTTGCTCTTACAGCAACGCTGCAACTCACATATGTAAAACTGGTACAGTATCACAGATGTAAGTGCAGCAAAGATGCTCTATTATGATGTGTCGCTATGTGACTTGCAATCGTCTTTTCTTGGAGACATATGGCAGATGCTCAAAACACCATATTTAAAACATTGTCAAAGAACTAAAACCACCCCTTTCACAGACACTTAGCAAGGGGATCCCATGTAAAAAGAAGGATGCATGAATTGTGTGCACCTTCTTGAAATTTTGCAAACAAGTGGCCTGTAAATATTGTAAATGCTGTCTAGGTAGTCGCATTTCAATTACTGCAACAAGAATGTTGCTGAAAAGCACTGTGAGTAGCTGGCAGTATTCCCTTTACTCAAAGGTTCTTTTTTTATCCACATCAGAACGATGATATGACTGTCCTAATTACACTTAAATGTAAACTTGCAATTTGCAAGATGTACAATAATGTTTGCAGTCGTGGATCAACCCGCTGAGCAATCTCAAACAATGCAGGTTAAAAGCACTGTAATTGGCAGGCGGTATTATCACAACTCATTGCTGTTACTCACTCAACTTAGGAATGAGAATAGGCCTAAATAGTTTGGAAGTGGTTAGATATAGGTGTTACATAATTGGGGTGACTTCAACTTGGCTGCCATATTTTCCATTGTTGTATACCATTTGAAAGGTTCTTACCCAATTCTGTAATTTCTCAGCTCTGTATCTGAAGATATGTTTAGTACTGACACTGTATTTTATGTAGGAGCATTTTAGTAGGATATGAATGCAGTATGTTTGTGTATAGAGCATTTCATTTGGATCTGCTAGAAAGTTTCCAACAACTTTGTGTGACTATCTAACCAAAGATCATATACGTTCCTTCCGGTGATGGCAGCAGGGCAAAGGTCATGTGATGTCACTCTCTGTGATGCCACTTCTGGTGATATCATCCTGGGGATATCACTGTCACTCCCATTTTAATGAATCAATGTCCATGGTGGAGTATCCTGTGGCGCTTTTCTCCAAAAACCTGCTCCCTGCTGAACACAATTATGCCATCATTGAGAAAGAGCTATGATCCATTAAATAGCCTTCTAATAATGGAGGCATTGCATCTTAAGGGCCTTTGTACTGTGACCATTTATTCAGACCACAAAAATCTGCTATTTCTACTTTCAGTAAAGGCATTGTCTCGCAGACAGTCACACTGGATATTGTTTTCCAGTAAGTTTGGCACTGCCAGGACATTACGACTAGGACCCAAAAATATTCCAGAGCGAATGCTTTGTCCAGGTTTGGAGCCTCTGGTGATACACCACAGAACAGCACTCCACTGAGTATCCTTAATGAAGGAACTGTGATAGGTGCAATAGTCTTAGACAAATTTCTTGATGAGATCCGCCTGCTTTATTCACATAGGTCCCCTGGAGCAGCTGCAATATCCCCAAAACATCATTTCAGATGATCTGTGCTTCAAAAAAGGGGCCTTGTATATACCTACCTCTGAGCTGTGCCAGCAGGTTCTTCACTGGTGTTCGTGTGCACCCCTGGTAGGACATCTAGTGGAGTTATTAACCAAAACAGCTTATTTTGTTCCCCTCCGTAAGATATCCACTGCCAAGAAATTAGCAGACGTTTTTATTCAGCACAACTGCATGTGGTTTCTGCTGTAAATATCTCTGACCATAGGCCTCAGATTGTGGCAAAGTTCTGGTACATATTTCTTTCTACATCTTTAGACATTGATGTCATTTGTCCTTGGTCTACTATCTGCAGAGTGATGAACAAACGTAACGGGTAAACCAAGTGATAGAACAGTTTTGTATGAAGTTTGCTGACCCTCTATAACACCAACAGAGGGAAAAGCCCAGGGTCCTGCTGAGTTTTCATACATCTCAACACATTTGGCTTTGGAGATTTAACACTTCAGTTGCCTGTAAGAGTATCTTGCAAAATCCATTGCGCTACACGTAAGGGGGAATGCCTGGTGCTGCCTGTGAAAGTACACTGTCAGCATCTTCAGAATGTTTTGGAACAACCGAAGAAAAACCCTCAAGAAGCCAATCTTGTTTACCAAAAACAGTCAAACACCAATAACCAGCATGTCAATACCAGCCTGGATACTGTGTATGATTAGCCACCAAACTCCTAGGTTTACAAGGACCAAGAATGTGAAACACACACTTTTTATGTCTTTTTGCCATAGAATGTATAATTAACCTAGTGGCAGCTAGGTAAGTCTACCTGGTGATCTCCCAGTGCATTGGAGAACTTAGGTTAGTGATAGCTAACGGTAGTTAGATATTACTTGTTTGATCTGTGGGACTCCTGTTTGGTTCCTGTAATTTTCCTTGCTCATACTTGCTGGCATTTTGTCACGCTCTCCGAGTTTTGCTAGTTGTTTTCTTGCTCTGGGCCTCTGCAGTGCTATATTCAGATCCTGTGTGACCCTTTGTTTTCAATCGCTGACTCAAGTAGTGGAGTATTAACAACTGATATACAACATGAGAACAAGACCAGTTTCGTGACTATTCTTTTGGTTCTAACAAGATAAAAGTGACTGTGTCATTGTCCTATTCCATGTTTAGCACAGTGCATCAGTTACTAGCAGAAATCGTGTGTATGCTTCGTTCCCTGTAAATTGTTACCATTTATGTGAAATCCAGGTAAATGAAAAAAACTGAAGCCACTTTAAGTTGATGTAAGGGCCGAGAGTAACAGTATTCTTGTGTTCTGATCCGCCGCGGCCGCTGTAGGTAGGAGCAGTGGGGCGAGGGGGCCAGGTGAGGTTTTTTTTTTAGAGACGACCACGAGGGAAAGGTAACTATTTATTAAATTTTCCCTCGTGGTCGTCTCTCGAAATCCCCCCTCACCTGACCCCACCACCTCACCGCTCAGTCTTGTTCTGCAATGTCTACGGGGAAGCTGACTGATGGCTTGCATGTCATTCCCTCAGCAACATACAGACCCACAGGTTATTGGTGACCTGAGTCTGACATCTTGACAATCAAGTCAGGAATTACACCAGGCCCTGCTGCACAACTGTTCTTGAGGGTCTGAATTATAGAAATGAAAGTCTCAAATGTTAATTTATATCTGGATCTGGTCGAATAGTAGGAATTGTGTTTGATACATTTGTAGGGGTCTGATATAAAACTGTCAAAGTTGAGACCAGGTTCCTTCAGAAAACTGAGGAGCTCTTTGAACATGTCTTGTAAGACCACATTATATTTATTTGATGCATCTTTATCTTTAAATTTAACATAGGTTCTTAGCAGTAAATTTCCTAAAATATGTGTGAGCTTTCCCACTTTCAACATTAAACCATTTATGACTAGTATCTGATCTTTTACTTATACTAAGAACGTATAAGGTGGATACCACAACATGCATTGCACTTGAATTCAATTGGACAAGTCATTTTAAAGTAATTTAATTCCTTTAATGTAGTGACAGGATTGCACCAAAAGGCCATTTGAGTACTAATATAATTAATATTGTGACAGTATTAATACTGTGCCTGATAAAGACACAGCATTTAGTCCTTGTGGTAGTACAGTTGGTTGGTTCTATCCAGAATCCACTCAAACCTTACTAGTAAGATGATCACTTCCTTCCCAAAGAAAAACTTCAATTTTTAAAAAATTGAAAAAAGCTCAGAATTAAAGACTAAAATAATCAATGGAACTATCACATTTTTTACCTCGAAAGGTTCCCTTAGCCAGGATATTTGGGTCACAGGAGCTATCAAATTAGACCCACAGCTAATAGCCAATTATTTTAACTTTTCTTGAGGTACAGGATTTACAAGCAGCAAACATTTCTTCTGGAATTTGTGAGAAATCTGTCCAGTTACAACATTCGGCATGATCCTCTAATTTCTAATAAACAAACACCTTGTGATAGTCTTCTCTTATCACATTTATTTGTATCTTTTAAGTTTGGCCAAACAGAGAAGCAAAAAATGTATACCCTTATTTGGTTTCAGGTACATATTTATTGCAAGTAATTCATATGTAGTATTTTGATCTTCAGATTCAAAATACCAGATGGACAGCTAGTACAAAATGTAAATGAAGTGATATCAAAGCGCTCACTGTTATAGCAAAAGTGTTAAGTCCCACAAATGGGTATAACATTAAATGTGAATTATCTGGAATATCATAGCAATGAAGCCCATCCAATAAGGAAGAATCAAAAACCTAAACTTCTGGGACCGAAAAGACAGCTCGCAATGTTACTAGCCTTTAATCAGTAACCATATTAAACCAAGTTCGATAACCATATATATAAGACAATGCAAGCCTTTCTACAGTCAACCTCGATAGGCATTATTATCAGGGTCCATATGATCTACAACACAACTATTTATTCTTGCTAATCTCTGAAATCGATTTCCCAAGTTAAGTAATTATTTTTCGGTGGAAATTCAACAGTCAATACTCTATCAAAAGTAACTCTCACAGCTTCTTTTAGAGCGGATATTTTAACACCGTCAACCTTTTTTATTAGCTAGGGCAGAAGATGCCTGTTATTTGCTTATCTGGCATACCTACCTACTTTCATAATTTATAATCATTATCTGGGGAGGGTATTCATAGATATAAACTCGGAATGATTCTAACTGTAATGTAGCGTCCCTAACCAGCTTGAGCAAATCATCAAAATAAAAATCTATCTGGGTTATTATTATTATTTAAGGATTTGTTCAGCGTGTCAGCTACTCCAAAGAGAGTCCTGGTGCTAAATAGCAAGTCTGATCTCTAAATAACAGTGAGACTAGAAAGCCGAGCTAAAGAGCCAGGTCTTACAGCAAACATCTGTGGAGGATTTCTACTTTCTAAGAGAAGAACTTCTGTAGGCTAATGATAAAAATGTAAACTATTCGAAGTTGCTCTATTTTTATTTGATCTCCCACTAGTTGTGCCCTTAAAGGGTTAGTTGTCATTTCTCTTGATAAAAGATGCACCCACTGTCCTATGTTTATGTTCGGGTTTTTGTAAAGCGCATGTCTGCCCAAGGGCTTCCCAGCGCTAGGTGAGAGAGTTGCTGGTCAGGGTACAAATTTGGACAGCTATTGTAGGAAGAGAAATGCATTTAGCTTCTTCCTGAAGCAATCTCAGCTCCCGTGGCATGGAGTGCCACAGCTTCGGGACCAGGTATGAAAATGATCTGCCTCCCCATAAAATACTTAGTTCCTAGAGGTTATTCACACGTGTAATTTCAACTTTCCTACCCACTTGGCTATGGAAGAAGCATTCGTTCACTAGACAGAGGTCCATCTCTCTGATTTCTAATACTGTGTGCAAACATAAAACTGTGCTAGACGTCTCAACAGTAGTAGAGGTTGAGGACACGAGACGGGCTAATACGTTCTGGTCTATAGCCTGACGGCCTGTAAGCTCACTTTTCATCTGCTGGCGTTTTTTCTTCAACCTTTCGCTTGTCTGGCATCTGGCATCAGGCCTGCCGTGCTGCAGAGGAACTTTATTCAAATGCTCCTCATCCATTTACACATCAAGTCTGAAGGGACTCTTGAAGCCAACTCCTGATGTTTTCAGCAGTTGTGTAAGGTTTTAGATTTCTTTTTACTTCCAATCTACTATACTTGCATCTTCTGATAATAGGTCCGCCGTCGCTCATAGTGTCTGGGCACTGAGATATAAACACAGTCTGGCCTCCCGCACCATCTATTTAATGAACTAATTCTTGAATAGTAGAGTACTGGCAAACAGATGTTACTTTCTGTTTGTTCCCAAAAGATAGTTTATTTAATTTAAGTTCAAATATGTGTTTATTAGCATCTCGTAAAACAAGCCAATTTTGTGAAATAAATACAGAAGAACCAACTGTCTCTCCCCGTTCCCTGTGTGACCTCTCCCCTGTGTGACCTCCCCCCAACCCCAACACCTGCCGTCTGTGATACCGTTCCCCATAGCGCTTTAGTCCCATGCCATTTCTCTTCCTGAGAATCACTCCTGTAGAGGACTGGCAACATCATGGAATTGCTGACGGATTGTCAAGTAATAATCGTCCAGTTTGGAGATATCTAGAATTTTTATTTGCTCCTACTCTCTTGGGGCTAGTATGTTTAATGTATTCCTACAATGAGCAAATAAGGTATTCAAACAGATCTTGAACTGTATTCTGTATGTACTGTAAAGAATTAATAAAAAAGAATACAGGGTAGTAGTTTCCGCTGACCATATGCCATTACCTTCTTTATTGGACTTCTTGATGGGACTTTCCTCTCTAACTTCAATAATTGATCACTCTAAGTCTTGAGTGGATCATAAACTAAAATGAAACGTGCTGCCTAAATAATTTTTCCTATTGCTGCAGTCAGCCTCAGGGACCAATGCTCCACCTTTGGGATATTATACATCAAAAACGAGATGAATTCTATCCTGTGGCAAGGCTTCATTTTCCTCCTCTTAAGTCGCATCAACCCCACAACATTAACCGAATTAATATCCGTCGCAGAATTAGAAGATTTCAGATGCCCAGACAGTAAAGTTACAGCCAGGACCCTGATTCTTGTCTGTGAGTTTTGATAATCATGTTGGAGGAGGGCTTATAACTTGTTTTGCAGTTGCCCCTTTGTTTAAGTAAACTTCTTTATGCCTTTCGAATTAAGACTAAAGAGTTTTGTAATCATTTGTATTTGAGTTAAAAAAAGATACAAAAGCAACGACATTTTTCAAAACACAGGTTATAAAATTGGTCAATACTTTTAAAGGGCGCCTTTTTTTTAACTGAGTGAGGTTAATATGTGGGATATTTGTAAAGGGAATGATTTGGTGCTAATACTTCGATAAGAAAGTGAGATGGTTATTGATTACTACCATAATGTGTCTCCCAAGCAGCTATTAGCGCTCTCATTCACCACGTTTTACACAGTTCAAACTTCTATTGGAATTATACAACAATGTACTTGTTAATGCAGCCTTACAAGAAACTGTCCTTATTTTTTAATCTTCAGCTGTCCTCTGCTCCTCCTTAGATCACAATGTTGGTAAGTGCTGACATTAGTCTAAGCCTCTCGGAAATTTGCCCGGGTGTCTTAACTGGCCCTGCCTCCTCGTTTCTTCCTCCATAACCACTTCCCACAGCCCCCCCTCCCTCACACCTTCCCCCTCACCTCATCCTCACTTCTCCTGCACCCTCCATCTCTGCCCTTGCCCTTCACCTTGACATTGGAGTCTGTTATAGTTTTAGCATAGTCGTGTTAGGATGCCATTCTATTCAACATTCATTTTCAGATGCTTGATGGAATGTGTAGCTACCCACTTTCAGTGTCTAAAGATTCTATGGAATGCTTAGGCGAGAATTGTTAGAAAAGTCCATATGCATTTGTATTGTATTGCAGGATTTATAAAGCGCTTACTTACCCCTATGTGGGACACTGAAGTGCTTACCTACATATATAGCAAGCTATGCTATGTAGAGTATGTGGTTGAATGGTTTTTTTTTGTTTTGTATCCTATGGGGGAAGCTATTTCATGTCGGTGAGTGAGCACCACTAAGGTGCAGTTATTGTGTTATGAGTTACCGTGTCAAGGGACTCAGTGCATAGCAGTGTGGTGGATGATGATGTGTGTTGTTTTTGTTTTGTTTGTTAAACATATTTTTATTGGCATTTAGAGTATACAGTACATGAGAGCATTTCTGTATATTGGAAACCAGATGATCTTAGCGTAATGACTGCATGTAAAGGAAAGTACAAACGTTTGTTACATATGCCTTTATGATGTACAGAGAATAATAAGTGAATGTATAACAATCTTCCCTTAGTGCCAAAAAATCTGATCTTCGTAGGACACCGGGGAGTCATATAAGGCACTTTGTTAGACAGTGTTCCCTTCAACTACTTTTATATGGTTTAGCCAACCTCGCCATTCGATTAGATCTAAGAGTATTTTGACCATCCCTTTCAGACCATATACTCATTCTAACATTCAAAGGTATTATTAACGGTATTTGTATAGGCTAATAATACATTAAAATTTGTGAAACAGAAAAAGAAAACCAAATTGTCTCAGGGGTCAAGATAGACACATAGTTTCTTTGGTTTGTGGTATGCTGGTAGCTTTGAACAGCTCTGCAGGTCTTTATGGTATTTGTTATGATTATAGTCTGCTTAGCAGGTGACTGCACTGGCTTGTCCAGTCGGAGATTTTTTGTCCTGAGCTGGCATGGTTGGAGGCGGGAAGATGTGGAGAGATTCGCTGTGATGGCTATTTTTACTATCATCCCATATCTGAGTGTCTTTGTAAAATGTAATGAAGTGGTCAGTGTATAGCTATTTGAGACCTGCAGTAGATTAGAGTCCTCCGAAATGTCCAGCAGTGTCTGACAGATCTCTTCAGTTGTACCATGCTTGTTCATTTGGTGATGTCTGCTTATTGGCTGTACAGTACTGGTGATGGCCTGCAGACCTCCTCAAAGCAACTGCATTAAGGGAGCAGGTCAACCCTGACCCTTCGTCTCTCTTGGGCCTCCGTTAGTGTGTCTAAACGTCCGTAGCCACACCCTATGCTGCATCACATGATCTGCGGCACCTCTGCTGCACTATTCTCGGCGGTCTTGGACCCCACAACTGCCGCAGTGACAAAGCATGCTTCCCCAGGGCTGGCCCAAGAACACAAGGGCCCCCGCTCTAGAGCAGGAGAGCGCCGGGAAGCAGCTTCGACCGAGGATAAAGGAAGGCCCAGCCTCCTGCACGCGGCATCTTCGCAAGCTGGGGCTGCAGCCCATCCACTGGGCCCGAGCAGTAAAGACCGGCCGTTGTTCCTTCTCAATGCAGACACGTCTGGGCATCAGGTGAACCTGTCTCCTCTTCCTCCTCCAGCCTAGGCCTACTGGCGGCAGGCCACAAAGTCCATGTCTACACCCAAGGCTGAAAAATGGGACTTGCAGCTCCGCCCCAGCGGCTGCGGCCCCCACAACAGCTGCAACATCAGCCGGGGTATATGGGAGGACAGCGAGTCCCTGGGGAGTGCCTTCTCTGGCAAGGAGAGTGACAGATGACAAAGGGGGTCGGGAGCAGCCTTAAGCTGCGACCGCCATCCTGGCCGCACCCTGCCAAGCCTTCAACAAGCCACACATGACCATGTCGTCGCTCCACATGCGACGCTTCTATGCATGCTGTGCTGCGAAAGACTTTCCTGGCATCCATATCAATTACTTCCCCTTTTTGCTAACACACTAATAATAACTTCACCAAGTGCTACTGCTGTGCTAATCTGTTTTAAGTAATATTATATTATAATTATATTAGCCATGCTGCTCGTATGAGGAGCAGTCTAGATACAGGAGGCTTTTCACTCTACAATCTGATGCCGAACGGCTATTCAAACCTTAGCTTAGAACAAACAAAATAATTGGTGATTTTACATACATGGATGGTTAGACCTGAAATATACCCACCAAATAATCACATTGGTTTTTTTTTTTTTTTTTTTTTTTTAAAAAAGATTTTATTGTGCATAAAAGGGTTACAAACACGGGCCTACAACCACCAGGGCCGGCCGCTAGTAGTCAAAGTGTTCCAGCATATCAGAAAACCATGGCTAGCCCACAGGGGCTCCGCACTATCACAGTAAATCAGATTGCACATAAAGGAAATCAGAATACACACTTTTAGTATAAATAACAACAAAAAAGAAAAATACAAAGATACAACAAACAAGGCGAAACGACTTATGAAGGGCGGCGAACACCAGCCGGGGGAGTCAACACCCAACCACCCGAGGGCGGTCAATAAAAGAAGACCTGAGAGGGAGGGGGGGGCAACGAGAGAACCAAATCTGTACTCCGAAGTACGAGATGCACAAGGAACCCTCAAGGATCAGGGGGACGAGGCAACCCCGGACGTATCTACCAAAGGGGGAGCACAGATAGACCCACGATACGCGTTCCACTGCCCCCAAATTTTACCCCTATCCCCCGGTTTACCACGGGCCACATACACCATTTTCTCCCTGAACATGCACCAGTCCATATTTTCCTTCCAGACGGACACGGTGGGAGGCCGCTGGGAACCCCAAAGCTGCGCAATATCTCTCTTTGCAATCATGTTCCCCAAGGCCGCCCACCGAGCCTGAGCCGCATTGCAGTCATTGGGCTCCGATACATTCAGCACACAACGACGCACCTCCGGCAGCAGAGCGACCCCGGTGACTCGTCTCATAATATCATGCACCCGGCGCCAGTATTCCGCCACCTCGCGGCATTCCCATAGGATATGGAGAAAAGTAGCACTGAGCCCGCAGCCACGCTTACAGAGTCCGTCGTCTGAGAACCCCATTGAGACCAGGCGGGGGCCCGTCACAAATACACGATGGAGAATCTTAAGCTGGACCAGGCGGAGACGGGCCGGGTTGGCCACCTCCTTAGGGGATGACAGTGCAGTCTGCCAGTCCTCATCGTCCAGCTCCAACCCATCTCCCGTCCATGCCTCCCGAAGACGCACCAAGAGGTCAGCCCGATTGTTTATCAGTTTTTTGTAAATCAGGGAAATAGTACTGTCGGGGACGTGACCGTCGAGTATGCGGTCCTCGAGAGGCGAAGAAGAAGGGACCGTGGTCCCCTCCCCAAAGACCGACAGCAGGGCGTGCCGAACCTGTGCATAACGGAAGAACTCTCTGTCACTAAGCTCATACTCGCGCTGAAGCGCCGCAAAGGATTTAACCGCACCTTTAACCCACAGGTCCCCCACTCTGCTGATGCCGATTGTATCCCAGCGCTCGAAGCCTTTCGTTGTCCAAAGGTTTCCCAAGCGGTCTGAGTCGAATAGAGGAGTGGCGCACGTTAAACGCTCACTCCAGCCCATCGCAACGTTAGCCGCCTTCCATACACGGACCGCAATCCTGGTAGGGCCCGTAAGGGCCCTACCAGCAGACCGCGAGTAAAGCGCTCTGTTATAGTTACCGCCGGGGAGCAGGAATTTATCCATCTCATATGCCGGGTTCGAACCAGGAGCGTACGTAGCATGGTTAATGGCAGACAGCTGGGAGGCCCAATAGTACCGTCTAATATCAGGAAGCGCGATGCCCCCGTCATACCAGGAAAGAGTCAGCTTGGCCAACGCGATCGCCCGTCCCAAACCAGTCTCCTCTGCAAACTCTCCACCTCCCTAAAGTAGGCCGCAGGAATGACATCGAAGAAGTTCTGGAGTGCATAAAGGAATCTGGGAAGGGACATCATTTTAAACAGCGCCGCGCGACCAAGCGGAGACAAGGGCAGCTTACACCACCGAGCCGTATCTGCCCTCAAACGCCGGAGTGGAGACAGGAGATTCTGCTCATAGCGGACCGCCGGATCCAACGAAACGTACACCCCCAGGTATTTAAAGCCGGACTGAGATATTTGGAGCGGAAGCCGAGGCGGCAAGAGAGGAGAACCACCAGAGATAGGATACACACAAGATTTGGACCAGTTGATTATCAGACCCGAGTTTTTCCCGAAGGAAGTAAGGACATCAAAGAGAACATTGAGCGACTTCCGCGGTGAGGTGAGATACAAGAGAATATCATCCGCGTACAATGAAACCCGATCCTCGAAGCCCGGGGCCCACCGGAGCCCTCTAATCGAGGGCTCCCAACGGAGCCAGGCAGCGAGCGGCTCCAGGGCGAGAGCAAAGAGCAGCGGGGACAACGGGCACCCCTGCCTAGTTCCCCTCCCGAGAGCGAAAGGCCGAGAAACCCGCCCATTGACAACCACCTGAGCCATTGGTCCAGCATAAAGGAGCTTCACCCAGCCAAGGAACCCCTCCCCAAACCCAAACTTCGCCAAGACGGCCCAAAGAAATGGCCATTCAATGGTATCAAAGGCCATCGTGGCGTCTAGGGAAACCAATATGGCCGGTTCAGCCAAGTACTCAGCCCTAGCAAGGACGCCGTGCAGACGCCGTAAGTTAAGAGCGGTATTACGATGTGGGATGAAGCCACATTGATCCGGATGTATCAAGTCACATATAACGCTCAGCAAGCGATTAGCGAGGACCTTAGCAAGGATTTTGGGTTCGGCATTCAGCAGGGAAATAGGCCTATAGGAGGCACAGCGGTCACGTGGCTTACCCTCCTTGGGAATCACTACTATAGTAGCCAGACGCTGGTCGTCAGGAAGGGAACCCCTCTCGAGCGATTCCTGAAACATATGACGGAGGAAAGGCGCGATTTTATCCGGGCGCAACTTATATAGTACAATCGGCAGGCCGTTGGGGCCCATAGCCTTGCCCGAACGGAGGGAGCGAATCGCAGTAGCAATCTCTTCGACAGACAAAGGGGCATCCATCAGCTCGCGATCATCGACGGATAAGCCGGGCAGGGCAATATCCCGAAGCAGAAGACGAGAGTCGTCCTCATCTCTATCGGACACCGGGGAGTACACTGCACGGAGGTGGTCAGCAAAACACTCAACAATCTCACCAGGCTCAGTCACACACACTCCATCCGACACCCGAAGCTCCGGGACCACACGATTCACTCTCTCCTTCTTATCCAACCAGGCAATCAGCTTACCCGCCTTGTCTCCGGCGTCATACAACCTGCCCTGCTGCTCCCTATATATAGTCTTGGCAGCATCAGTGACGAGAGACTTATATTCAAACTGCTTCAGGCTGAGGGCATGCAGCCCATCCGGGGTGACACCCGCCTCCAAGGCTGCCTCCAGCCCCGATATTTCAGTCTCCAGCGTCACAACCGCCTCTCTCTTGACCCTCTTGGCCTCCACTATCTGGGACAGGGCATGCCCGCGGAGCACTGCTTTGAAAGCTTCCCACAGGGACACCGAGGACAATACCGACCCCTCATTCTCAGAAAAATATTGATCAATCGACTTAATCAGGCTATCACGGATCTTGGGGTCTCGCAGGTACCAAGGGTTAATAGGAGCGATCCGCCCAGCGGACCGCGACCCGGTGTCAAAAAGCAACCACAGTGGGGAATGATCAGAAATACCCCTGGCCAGGTGTTTGACCTCTCGAATCCGAGTAGCCTGGGCCGCGTGCATAAGGAAATAATCCAGTCTGGAGAGACTCCCATGGGCCCCAGAGTGAAAGGTGTACTGACACCGTGCCGGATGCATTAACCTCCAACAGTCCACCAGACCGAAGGTCTCCAGGAGCCCGCCCAGCCACGCCTGGGCAGCAGGGAGGGCCCTGGGCGGATGACGGTCCAGGTCACCCGAGACAACCGAATTAAAGTCCCCACCCATAAGCAAAAGACTGTCAGCAAGCCCAAGCAACATACGACCCAAGTCTGAGAAGGTGGAGTTCTGGAGGCCCGGGGGAACATAGACTGAGATCAAGGAAAGGGACTGCCCCTCCCACCTCCCAGTCAGAGCCACATAGCGCCCTCTATCGTCTGGGACCACCCTGGTGATCTCCAACGGAAGTGAAGCTCGCAAGAGAATGCCCACCCCTCTCGAACCAGTGGTGAAACCAGAGTGGGCCACAAGTCGATATCCCCCCCTGTTCATAGCCCGACAAACGTTGCCAACCAGATGCGTCTCCTGTAAGAACACCACGTCAGGAGTCAAACGACGCAGATATTGCAGCACAACACCCCGTTTGATACGGTCCCCCAATCCATTGACGTTCCAAGACATCAATCTCAACCCGTCCCCCCCCATCCCATCCAGTAGATCAAGGGCCCCCTAGCAAAGAGCTCAACACCCAAGGATGAACCATAGCCAATACTTCGCCTTGAAAACAAAAAACACAAATGCAAACAACCCCCCCCACCCACCAACCCCCCCCAACTCCAACACCCCCACCCTGCACCCCTGCGGTTCAAAAAACCACCCCAACTTGCAGTGTGCCTGTCGCCCTACAAACCCAATTCTACGAAAAGACCCCGGAGGAGGGAGGGGACCCGTCCCCGCCTGCTCCCCACACACAACATAGTGAAACAAAATGCACAAAAGAAGTAGAACCCAGCCGAACAGTGCAACCTGGCAGAGTCCGGGACCATAAGTCACTCCAAAGGAGACCCACCACCCTCGGTACCGGCAGAGGGCCCAGTCCGGTCACCCCGGTCTGGCAGCGAATCTAGCCAGTCACTCACAGTCACAGGAGAGTCAAAAAAGGTAGTCCGATCTTCATGTTCCACTCGGAGCCTTGCAGGATAAAGCATAGAGTACTTGAGACCGAGGTCCCGGAGACGCCGCTTCACCCCCTGGAAGCCCATCCGCTGTTTCTGGACAAGTTGGGTGAAGTCCGGGAAAAAGTTAATGGACGAGTTCTCATGTCGGACCGGGCCATGAACCCGTGAGGCCTGCAGAATCGCGTCTCGGTCTCTGTAGTGGAAAAGTCTCGCAACGATAGGCCTCGGGGGGGCACCCGGTCGCGGCCGGCCACCTGGGACTCGATGGGCCCGCTCCACAGCGAAAAACTTACTCAGGCCAGCGGGAGCAAGATGCTCGAGGATGAGCTCCTCGACCAGAAGATCAACCGGGCGGTTATCGGAGGTCTCCGGAACGCCTATGACGCGGATGTTATTGCGGCGGGCCCGTCCCTCGAAGTCTTCCAGCCGCCGGGCCATCAGATCATTGGCCGACTTGAGATCGCCGAGAGTGGCCTTCAGGTCCGACACGTCCGTCCCAAGGGAGGACGTCCGCACATCCAGCGATTGAACCCTCTCGTTGGTCTTAGAGAGATCCGCCCGGATTAAGGTAATGTCAATGGCCACCGTGTCGATTTTACGGGCCAAGGCCTCGTACTGTGTAGCGATGGTCTCTCTGATGCCCGTAATGGCGCCCATGATGTCCTGCAGGGACAGATCCGGAGAAACGGACGGGCCACCACTGGTGTCATCCGGGGGGACATTGGCTGTCCCGGGGGATCCTTTACCCTGAGTGTAGCGGTCCATGTTGTTCGTCTGGACCGGTCCCCCACGTAGGGATGTCTTGGTCTTACGCCTCTCGGGGTCTCCCCTGCCTCTCATGAGAACCTCGATCGCCGAAGGGGACCACCGAGGAAGCGTCGAGGTGGCACAGACCAGGCAGACGTGTGTCGCACCACAGGCCGCAATATGGCGGAGCGAAGGGACCACCGTCAATGAGCACACTGGCAGCAGACGAAGCCACCGGCATCAAGCGAAGGCAAAATGGAAGCCCAGTCGCACCAGGCAAGTCCACAGTCCAGCCCCTCAAAGACCAAAAGTGAAACCGAAAGTGATGTGACGGCCACTGGCACCGCTCCGCTGCCGTTGTTGTTCAACTACGCCCCGGCTCCACAGATCCCCCTCGCATCGGGCACTGCCGTAGGGTGGGCCTCAAAAGTTCAAACCACCATAACTCCGGATTGCCAGGTCCGATTTGATTTCCGAAAGGAGTTTAGTGTTCAGCCAGCATTCGTCTCCCAGATTCCATCAACCGGGTCAGGATAGATTCAGGATAAATTCCGAGGAGCAGCGAGGGTCCGGGGAGCCCTGTGCTCACGCGACCATCTTGGATGCGCGCTAGGCTCCTCCTCCTGTAATAATCACATTGTTGTGGCTTATTACTATGTTTTATTAACATCCAATGTACCTGTGATGTTTGGCATTTTAATGTGAAGAGTTATTCTGACTTACCAGTACATCTTGTCATTGTAAGTGTACCTCTACTGTGTGGAACCAATGTAATTATGAAACAAATACTACTGATGAATCGTTGACAATATTGTGCTCATAATGACTAAAGAATTCTTTTCATACAGAAAACTGCTCAGAACCGTAAGGACCTGTATGACTGCCTTTTTGAGTCCAAGAAAAAGTATTTTCAAGAACTAAAGCCTATTTTAATGAAGTAACTGTGAGAAGTTGGCCTGATGTATGATGTCACTAGTTGTAGTGTACACCTTATATCAGTCCAAACAACCCTTATGGTGATTGGTTGTAAAGTCAACCTTATAGACCAGCTATCCTAGTGGTAGCATGGACAAGAGCAGTCTTAGGCTAAACTCTGAATGGCATGTGAAGCCAGCTGTGATACCATGTATAATCCCTTGAATACCAAATGAAAGGACACCACAACAGATATATATATAAAATAAAGTGTATTTATTCTAGACAAACCCTCAGCACTCTTTATGAGATTAGAGGTAAGTACAACACAGTCTTATTCAAGCATACATTAAGTCACACAGGTAAGTAATACAGTTAGGCCCTAGGGGCCACGCAAACCATATACTAAAGAAGTGGTATAAGGACCACTGTCAGGGAAATAGGATAGGCCTAGGCCTAGGGAATCGCTGGGGCTACACTACACTAGCAACAGTTAGGAAGTGGGAGGCCCACGGGATTCAGGTGCAGAGTGGAAACACTCACGCATAATGCGTAAAAGTCGATAGAATTACTAGCAGTTAGAAATTAACAGTTTAAGGACACTTCTGAAGCAGCTAGAGAGTCGAGACTCGGAAACTAGACCTTAGGAAAGTCACTACCCTTGTGAGCACCGAAGTACCCAAGTTACCTAGCCCACGGACTGCGGTTGGATAGGTGTGAACTTGCGTCGGGTTTCGTCGTGGACTTCTATGGATGCCTGAAGGAAAGTTGCTGACAGGCGGTCAGTGAAGAGTGTCCGGTGGATCCCAAGGCTGGGATCAAGAAGAGAGGATACCTGCAAGCAGAAGGGACAGAGTCAAGGTCACTAGCCAGTGACCACGTGGAACCAGGAAGGAACCAGGCGATGTTGTGAAGATTGCAGGTGAAAGGTGAAGCTTGTCGCTGCAGCTACGGGTACCAGGAGACGTCGAGGACGACCAGGACCAGGAGGCAAGCTGTCCCACGAAGGCTCTTGCTGTCGGCGGCGTCGAAGTCGAACTAGGACTCACCAAGCCTTGGTAAGCGGAACCCACGAAGAACGGAGGACTTGCTTCTGGTGCAGACCAGGAAGGTCTGGGGTGCTTCTCTTTTGCAAAGAAGCGGGAGCCAGTCTGGAGGAGCCAAACCAGCAGTGAAGAGTTCAAGGTGTGTCGTCACAGAGGCCGCTAGCCAACGGGCAAGCAACCGGACAGTCGCGGCAAGCAGGAAAATGCAGAAGGGCCCCACGCAGGACTCGTGGAGTTTGGGGGGCTGATCTTCGGTGCAGATGGTGGTTGGGGCTTCTCAATCCCCGGTGCACAACTTCGAGGGTGCCTCAGAAGCTGCGCTGGAAGATACTCGCCACTTTTCCCAGGTAGCCGGTCCCACGTCTTTCGTCGCCTCCACGGATCTCAGCTCGGCTGTGGATGTGGATCAGGGTCGGAGAAGTCTGGAAGTCAAGGCTCTGGTCGGGCTCTGCAGTCGGTCCCTCGTAGAACTTCAGCAAAGCAAAGGGGTAGTCTCTTGATGGTGCCTGTTTGCACAGGGTAGCCACTCCTTGGCCACAAGGGAGATTCTTCAGTCTTCTTCTTTCGTCGAATGTCGAAGGTCCAGAGTTTCTGTTCAAGTTGCAGGTTCAGGATAATCTAATCTCCTGGGGCCCAGCTACCACTCTTATACCCAATACACTAAAGTCTGTCTGGGGAGGTGCTAGCACCTCCCCAAGCAGGAAACCTATTGTCCAAGCCTCCCTTGCCGGGATCACTCCCAGCAGCAGGAGGTCAGACTCGTGTCTGTGGCAGCAGCATCCATTTTGTGATGCTGAGGCTTTGGTTAGAGTTAAACAGCAAAGTAGGATTTTAACATGTCTCCCCCTCTAGAAGGGGGGAATAATATCCTCATCACCAGAAATGGTATGGGGGTATTATTCCAAAGTGTTAGACACCTTACACGACATGATTTGATAAAGCCAAACCATAGTTACCATAACCGTTTAAGATTATAAGGCACTTTAAGAGTATATGGTAGGCTATATCATAGAACAGCTATAAGGACATGGTTCCGAAAGCTGCAGACCGGCTCAGCTCATGCTAGAGCACCATCTCACATGTTACCAAGCACTCTGCCTCCAGGATTGTTAAGGCCTGCCATAGGAGTGGCTGATAGGTACACATGTGTCTATTTTAAGGGTAGATATAGGTATACTATATCTAAGCAAGGGGTGATTACACGACCTTGCCCCAGCTGAGGGATCAGCCAGTTGTGTCTGATTGGAAGGCCAGGCCAGGGGTGGCATAATGCATGCTGCAGCCCCTAGGAGGCCTAGGGTACACCTATGCCCTGGGTACCTAGGGTACACTGTACAGGGTCCAATAAGGTGATCCTTACCAATTGGGAATGTACCTAGGGTACATGGAGTCCATTTTAAAGAGAGAGCAGACAGCCTGAGACCCTGAATGGCAGGATCTCAGGCCAACTAAGTCGAAAAACCAGCTAGACACTAGGCAAAAAGTTGGGGGTAACCATAGTCAGATATCCACCTTCCTACAGTAACATTGAATATAGGACTACATGGCTTTGTGGGAAAGGTTCACCTTTGTGGGGTTCTTATTAACTCTCACTCTAGAGTGGAAATATTACCATGTCCTGCATTAACTTTTCCATGGATATACACCACAGCTTTATCCTCACAAGTCACCCAAGTGTTGATATTCCTCTTTCAATAATAATAAAAACACTATATAGCGCATAAAAAAGAGTATCATGCCACTACTCAATAAAAAATAAGTATAGTGAGAATCTCTCCGCTCTCTAACCATACATAATGACTATCACCGCAGACGATTACAACTTTATGAATTATTAATAAAGTTAGAAACTTTACACACATATGCTGTGACATATGCATGTGGACATCCATATCACTTACTAGTAATGATTGACTTCAAACCTACCAAATACCTTTACATTTTAATTTCCAATTTTTAGTCTTCACTTTACGCACTGTGGAGGACACACCTGCCTGATAAGAACAAGTAGTTGACCTATATCAACACTCTCTCTATTCTTTCGGCCTTGAAAAAGCCTCAGACAATGAACCCATATAGGGAGCGAAACACGTGTCGGCTGCCTACAATATACAAACAATGTACCATATTTATGGAGCCTCTATATAAAACTACATGATCAAAACATGCACAATGGTACTGAATACCACTGCGAAAAATCGTTAAAACCACAAAATAAAAATCTAAAATTAAAAGAGACAACAATGACTTTGAGTTTTCTTGCAACCATATGGGTAGATGCACTCAATCTCATTCTGTGCTTGAGAGTGTGCTGTCTTTCTGAACTCTGTTGAAGCAATATTAGGTGGTGCAATTTTCTTGGAAATAGCCATGTGTTCAATTGTCTTCTGAAGTGTATATGCTCCTGAGTGCTTCTAATGCTGGCTGGTAAGGAGTTGAAGAGCTTGGCGGCTTGTACTAAGAAAGCAGTGCCTCCTAAGGATTTCAAATGGTAAGGTGGTATGATAAGTGGTGCAAGCCTGGAGCGCAGTGTTCTTTTTTGTTTATATGGATTATATGGATTGAATTTAACGTATAGGTATAGCGGTCCTTTTCATTGGGAAAAAGACAGTGTCTTAAACATACTCAGTTTATTGAACATAACCTGGGATATGTGCGACAGGCGATTTTTGAAAGTTTACCACTCTCTCCGCTAGCAGCAAGAGAAGATGTGCTGGATGATTAATAGGATGTTGTAAATATATTAGAAATGCAGTTTGATGTATAACCTACTCTGGTTTTCATGCAACATAACTTTTTTACTAGTCCGCAGGTCATGAATAAACTATCGATTCTTACATTGCTGCCGTTCAGATTATGGCAGAAGGCTGTGAGTCTGACAATTTTACCACAATTGATTAGAGATCAGATATTTGAACAATGCAGGGGAAAAAATTACACATCTGACCATTTTTTAACGTTTTTTTTAAAGACATTCTCTATTGAGTAATTACAAATTATAAACAGAGAGGCAAGTAATATGTCAACAATAGCCATCAGTAACCGCGTCACAGAGAGATCGAGCATACAGGTCACAAGCATATCTTGAATGGAATGATACACGTAAGACAATAATCAGCAACAAACAGGTACTTGAGCACAGCCGACTCAAATAATCCAAGCATGGCACGGTTAGATGGAGTAAAAATATTCAAGTGTCAATCGATTCAGAAGAGTCCACCTCCCCATCAGATGAGGACTTCCGAGAACTCACAGGGTCTAAAAACTCAGGTAGCAGCTTCCCCCACTCCTCGAGGTCATCTCTCACCTTATCATCATGCCTATACTTTCTCAGCTCTCCTTCTCCGCCACCGCCTGCTCAGCTACATCAGTCACCCAACACTCAATACTGGGACCCTTCTGCTGCATCCATGTGATTGCAGCTTAGCCAGCACCAACAGCAAATGTAGAAACTTCAATGCCATTTCCAGGCCTTTGGGCCTATGAATGTCGCCCAACAGTCAGGTGGTAGGCTCCAGTGAACATGGGATGGACACTACCGCCTGCATCCTAGCCATCACACTCACCAAAACGCCTGCACCGGTAGGCAGTTCCAAGCCATGTGTAAGAAAGAAGCCACCGGGTGCTGGCAGCAGGGGCAGCTGGTTGGTTTGTTCTGATCTATTTTATGCAAGAGCACAGGTGTTATGTACGTGTGGTGCAGGAAATAAAAATGAGTAATTTCAAAATTGGCATTAGATTAAACGGATTTCAGCCATGCACACATCCTCTCCCATTGTGCATCCTCAAGTTGCATCCCCAGGTCACAATCCTAGGCGCTTGTGCGGGTAGGGGTGTGCGTGACCGATCTGGCATCATGGCTTTGTAGCATAAAGAAACCTAGGGACATTTCTCCCCCAGATCCAACAAGCCACGGAATGTGTGTTAAGTGCTCGGAGCACTGGAATATGAGAGCCATATTCCCTTAGATGTAGTGGTAAGACTAGCGTATTGGAGAATCCTCCCTGCTCCTGCGCCAAAACTGCTCTGTGCATCGTCAGATGAGATGAATTCCTCATTTTGGTAAAGATCACCCAGGGTTTCACAACCACCCTCCCGCCAAGCGGTCACGTCCATAGATCCACACGCACCTTAAAGGCTGGGAGGTCCCAGAACACGAATTCCCTGGCATTTCAAAACCACTTTCACCGTACACTCCCACAAGGAAGGGATGTGCTAAATGAGGTACAACACCTGCCCAACATCTCTCCCCCCTGCCATCAGTATCTGAAGGAGTGTTAAATTACCAGCTGTGCCCTTTGCTTAATCTCCCAATTGCCCTCCTCCATAAGCCATTGTGCAGCGTGCTGTATCTAGGAGGCCAGATAGTATTGTTCCACGTTCGGGACCACCAACCCCCCTCCTCCAACTGCAGGAATTAAAAAAGTCCCTCACCGCCTTAGTAAGTAAGGATGGAATGCAATTGCCTTAACACCGCCTGAGGAAGACTGTCAAATTAATGTTGGATGGTATAGAGTTACAGTGGCAAGAACACAATTTTACAATTTTCGAGATAGCCACATGACCCATGAGCATAAAGGGGAGGGTATTCTAAAATTGAATGGAAGACCAGAGCTAATGTTATACTGCAGGCGCTTCATCCTCGTGTGCACCACCACCACCCACAGATAATGAAAATCATTGGTTTTCCACAAGAGGGGCAATGTCGGTAAGGTCTCGAGGTCTCAAGAGAGCAGCGCCTCCAAAGGAAACACCAAAGATTTCTTGTAATTGATATGAAGGCCAGACAGCTCTCCAAAAGTATCAAGGTACCCCAGCAGGAGAGGGAGTGAAGGTCTCGGCACCATAAGATAAAGAAGAGTATCACTGGCATAAAGAGATTCCAGGTGGGTAACGTTTCAAACCCTAATCCCCCACTGCCGAATCCAAATGGCCCGAAGCTTCATAACAATAGCAAAGAGGCGCATCAAGAGCGGGAAAGCCTATTGCGTTCCCCTGCCAACACGCCAACTATCACAGCATAGTTTACCAACTTGCACCCTAATCGTGGGACTCATTTACAGTAGTTTCATCCAAGCCCAAAAATGAGTTCCAATCCCCATCGCCTCTAGAACCTGCATTAGATACTGCCAGACAACCATGTCGAAGGCCTTGGCAATGTCTGGAGATGAGGGCAAGTTCTTTGTTCCTGCTCTTCACTTCGTGAAGGTTCATAGTAGTGTTACGAACAGGGATGAACCCACATTGGTCCTCATGTATTATTTGAGCAATGACGGGTCTGTAGGAGGATGGGTCCAAGCTATCTGAGCCTTGCTTCAGCATCTTAGCAATGCAGCCTTCTTGCATACACTCAGGAAGTTCACCCACAAATTTGTCCGCTAAATAAACCTCCAACAGGTGTTGAGTAAGAGAGGGGGAGAAGGCATGATTAAACTTTGCAGCCAAAGTGCCGCCCAAATCTTCTCTAACGTAAGATCCGCCTCGAGGTCAAGGATTGCAGTCTCCTCCAACTGGGAGAGCGCTAGAGCTGTCAAAAAAGCAGATATGAGTCCAGGGTCAGGAAAGTGAAGACTGCAGTACACCCATTCTAGAAGAGCCTTGAAGACGTCCACTATCACCTTCTACGTGTAGACATTGCTGCAATGGGAAGCCTTAAGAGGGAGTGGGGGGGGAGAAGACTTTCTCGCCATAGGATCCAAGCAAGTAATCGCCTAGAGCAATCACCCCACCCCGAGGAGGAGCCTGCGAATGGTCCTCAGCGTGTATTTATCCAATCTATCCCTCACGCCCACCACATGACGTTGGCCCACTAGTTCTTTCTCCCACTGTATCAGACCAGCCGGGGGAGCTGCTGCAAGCATGCCAGCTTATCCTCCTTCCATGTTAGTTCGGCCCAGAGGGTGCACCTAACCCCACAGGAGAGGCCAACACAACACTAACTGCTTTCATTGCCTCCAATTCACTGGATCAATGATTGGTCGAGGACCAATTAATCTAAAAAAATCTAACCGCACCTCCACCAGTGTCTCCCTGCTCTCCACATCCTGGAGAATCTCGTCCGGCAACCTCCTGGTCAGGGGTGACCACGCAACCCCCCATCCCCTAAAAAAACCTCACAGAGTACCGAAGCATGACCTGATAAATATTGCGACAGGTGGGCTACCGTAAGTGTCTCCCACCCCAGTGGCACGGATAGTAAAATACAATCCAATCTACTGTATGTATTATGAGTTGGGTAATAGCAAGTAAATTCCTGCGAACCAGGGTGGGTATCCCCTCCAAATATCACACAGTCTGAGTTGAGCGACGACCTCCCCCAGGGAGGAAGTCATCCTAGGCTTAGTGTTGCAGCAAGGGGGATGATTATCGAGCTCCCCGTTCAGGATGCAGTTAAATTCACCAGCCCAGGGAACATGACAGTCCAGTGAAGATCTGGCTTGGCAGTTTGGGCTGGACAGTTCCCATGAAACACAGGGTCAAATCTGATTTGCATATTGCTGGGTCTGAACTGGGGTGGTGAAGTGAGGTAAAGAACGATGATGGATTCAACCCAGATCTGTGACTGGGGGTGAAAAGTTTCAGCGGTCCGTCCATCATCTCCTTGTGTTTGATTAACAATGGGTACGCCATCTAATCGACCCTGGAGTCGTAGGTAACGCCCCTAAATGTCTATCTCCATGTATGCGAGGGCAAATGGTACTACTGGAGCTAGCCATATAAGGACGCCCCTAGAAAAGGTCGAATAGTTGGCATGGTAAAAGTTGTTCCCTCCATTTTTTGGCCAGCTTGCAAGTCAACATCGGAAGGCTGCGTCTCCTGCAAGCAGGCGATGTCAGCAGCATGTCTCTTAAGAAAGGAAGAATCCTATAACGTTTCTGGTATTTGCCCAGACCCTGCACATTCCAAGAGATGAGCTTGCATGTTCCAATCCCACCCATTAGGAATTAATGGTGTGTCTGGATACTGATACCTCAGTCCCTGCAACCAGATGGCAACGACCCGTACTCAAAAGAAGAAAAAACTCATAATTTACTCTCCCCACACTTACCGGACAAGTGTAACAGAACCACATCATCACACAAGCCCAAACAATTCGATGTGTCAGGATGTACGACATCGTAACACAACCCCACCCCGGACACCAACGATTGTGACCTCCAATCACAATAGCCTCCCCCCAGTTTGCTAAGAAATCACAAACCTCCATGCACATACATTAAAAAAGAAACAGAAATATAAGCACAGTGCACCCACTCTAGGAATGCCCAGGGTCGTGGAAGTGGAGGGTAGACCCCAGCAGCTCAACATCCAGAAAGAGTATCAGTAATCATAACTGCCCAGTGAACCATACAGCTGTGAAGAGGGATACCCCCGTACTTCTGGAGTTGAAGCAGCAACAGTGATAGTAGACCTCCCATCCCCAAGAAAATGGTGGGACACCAAAAAAGCCCCCCAATCACAAACAAATATTTCTAAAACCCTTTAAGGAGTCGCAGTTCCAGGAACAATGTCACTACATTGGGACGGTGTGTCAAGCCCCCCACCCCCCAACTGCAGCGGCTTCAGTTATCAAAGTCGCGGGCACCGGTGGAGTACTGCCCCCATGTCTGATTTGTCAACCCCCTCGCCGCCTAGTGCGGGCGCGGAAGTGGTCTGCATCACTCAATGGGCATACAGGACTCCTGTCCGACATGTCCAAGCAAGACCATATGTCCTCGTGGCGCTCAAAGAAGTGTGATTTCCCTGCCACAATTGCATGAAACTTTGCAGGATAAAGAGCATATACCTAAGGTCCGTCTTCTTCAACCTCTTATTCACCTCCAAGAAGGAATTACGCAGCTCCTGCACCTTTTGGGTATAATCCGGATAAATTGCAATATTGTGGTTGACAAATTGTGGGACAGACGTCTCCCTGGCAGCTCTCAGGATTAAGTCTCTGTCCTGATAATTTAGGATTTTAACGATAAAGGCCCGTGGCGGTGCCCCAGGAGGAAGGGCAGGAGCCAGCGCCCTGTATGCCCTTTCAATGACAAGGAGTTCAGATAAATCTTTAGGACGCAGAGTGTGTATCACCCAGTTTTCAAGGAACCGTTCTGTCAACTGGCCCGCCACCTTTTCAGGAAAGACCAGCAAGAGCACTTTATTCTGGCGCGATTGTCCCTCCACCTCCTTCACACAATTTTCCAAGGTGTGGTAGACCTGTTGTTTCAGGAGATGCACCTCGGCCTGTGGTGATGTGATATTGGTTTCCGCCTTCTCCACTTTATCAGCGACTTTACGAGGTCAGCGCACAACAAGTTCACATCGAAGGAGACTCCCACTATATGCCGCTCAAGAGCTGCCCTAGAGCCCTGTATAGCCTCCAGGAGGGCTGCTCAAGCAGGTTCCTCTTGACGTTCTGGAGAGTGCGACGGGGTCTTTGAGGTTTCCCAGCAAGTGAATCTATGAGTAGGCTGGCATTGGGTAGTGTACTGCATGATGGTATTACCCTGTTGGTGCCTCTGAGGCCTGTCCTTCTACATCATGCAGCCAAGGAAGAACGAGCCGGCACAGAGAACCCCATTAACACTGTCAGAGGCAAGATGTATCACAGGTAGACCTTCAGCTGTAAGGCACCCCGAGGACAAAGCACCAGCTCCGGGTACTCAGGGGGACCAGGCAAGATGAGGGCACTGAATGAAGCCATGCCAAGGCCAGCAGTTGCATAGAAATCAGTTGGTAGGAGGAGAACCCTTATGACAAGCAGCAGAGGAGCAACGGGGGAGGCCCCCGATGGCAGTCACAGTCCAAGTGCCACTCTCTAGGCCCACCTCCAGGCGGACGTCTGCTCCCTGTCACCGCAAGTAGGGTCCATAGTTACTGATGTAGGGTTTGGGCAGGACGACCCCGCAGCCAGCCCCCGCCATCTCTGAAGAGATTCCACTCCCCCCACGGACCCACCGGCAACCAGACGTGCAGGCCTTCTCAACATCTCCCTCATCAGACCCAGGGTCAATGCACCCCCAGGGTAACCCTGCACTTGTCACCCTGAGGATAGACTTACCAGGCAGGGAGCTTAGACCATGTGCTCCGCGCCACCGATAGCCGCTGCCGAGCCAGCCAGGGCAATCCTCTTCTGGACCCTGGGGGCCCGCACACAGTCACTCCACCAGCAGTCAATCGGCCCCATGATGGCCATGCCCATACTCCAGGCCTCAGTAGGCCCCAAGTAGGACCCAATCATCACCCTGCAGCCACCACCGGTAGGCTCCCCAGCTGGCCACTACAGTCTTCAGGGCCGTCACGGAGGGCCACATCTCCAGGGGCCAACACAGCCCCAGAAAGCTAGGGAAGAGGCTGTCAAAGGCTGGGAGCCATCCAGGAAGGGTCTTTGATCCAGGCTCAAAGTCACCGCTCCCACATTTGTCGAGTAGGGGGATGGGACCCAGTGGGTCGACACACCTCTCAACATCAGGGCTGCCACAGCTCTCACTGTCAGGGCCACTGTAAGGAAGGCTGCTCACGTATGCCCGCACCTGGGCTCCAGAGCCTCCGGGAGGGCAATCTCACCAGCCCGTCCACTCTTGTCCACCCACTTGAGTCCACCCGGCGCTGCCCCATTACCCCCAGGCAGACCTCCTCAGCGTAGGGTGTCACAGCGCACCCTGGCTCGGGCTGAGCTGTCTGGAGGCCCCCGGCCTCCTAAGCAACAGGGATGACTGCGAAGAGGAGGAGACCCCCCAGCCACAAACACTGGGTAGTAAAGGTGAAGGTACTAGGCAATTGAAAAATTCAAATCTTTTGTATCAGGAAAGAATATTGTTAATGGTAAAGATCACACACTAAAAAATTACAGATTAAATTCTAAACTGTTGCAAAGAAGTTTGTCAGATCCCTGGAGAAAACATATGAGAGCAATCTTTCTCTCGAGATCACTACTTCAGATTGAGGACAGAGTGGAGTGTAATTATTTTGAGGTGTGTTTGATTGTGGGTATTGATCTATCTAGATTATGTGGCATATCACAAGATGAATCGTTTCCCAAAAGCAGACAAAAGAACAAAGACAAAAAAAAGGATAAAGTTCTTGAGGAAGTATGTGATTGAAGGTTGGCTTCATGAGTCATCCTTTTCTGTTGTGGTACAACTATATGGCAAAGTTGCAGAATAAATATGCATAGAGGAAAGCAGCATGTTAATGTGTGGGGATACTTGTATTCCTCCAATTGAGTTTAGAAACAGAATCATAAGATTTGGGCATAGAGGTCAATCAATATAATCTTTATTTGGTATGTGCAACCCATCCATAAAAGATAAAATGTCTCATAAAACATTCAAAAACTCTAAAAAGAACTTTTTAAAAACTAATTAATTTGGTAAAATCTCTACATTCATATTAGGGAGAGTTTCCCTGATTCTGATAGCGCTACTTAAAAAATATATTATGGCATTAAAAATAGATAGGATTTATAAGGACTGCAAGAAAATAAGAGCCGGTTTACAATGTATAAAATGTAAAGCATATTGTTTTAAAAAGCTTGCTCTAGAAATTCAATAAAATGTACAAAATAAGACAAAATGCAATGTGCTCTAAATGGGAAAGGGTACTCCATCGTAATGGCAACTGAGTTCCTTAACCGCCAATATAGGGGTCCGCCTGCCAAATTCAATTGCGGGCAAACCTTAATTTTGGCCACGGCGGAGACTACTTTGTCTCCGCCTTGGCCAAACTTTTATGACGGCCTTGGGTAGTAAGGGCCATCGGACAAATGGCTACATGCCCGTCCAGTTTAGATTGGCAGACAAGTAGTCATTTTTGACTGTTTCTTGCCACCAGGTTTGACCCGGTGATAAGAAACAGTAACAGCATTATAATGCCACTTTGGGATTTCTTTTTTAAAAGAGAAAAATTCTGTTTGCTACTGGGCTGCGTCCTTTCGACACAGCTTTGTAACGCAAACAGTAAAATGCATTGAAAGGGACCGCCGTGACGGCAGTTTCTGCCAATGCCTTTATAAATGACTGCCTGCTTGGTGACCATTTAAAAATTAGGTTGACAGTCTCTCCACCATGGGGACAGAGTAATTTGCTCAGTCCCCATGGCGGACCCATGGGCAGACCGCCTAATTATAATTACCTCTTTAGTTAGAATAGTAGTAATATTATCCTGTATGGTACCAATCTATATACCCACATTATTATTGGGACTTCTCTAGTGAAGGAATTTTAAATGGATGTTATAGGAAACGGTAGCCAATTATTTGCACTCTACTCAAACTAGGTTCAGGTTCGCCCATATAGAGTAGATATACATTGGCCTTAGTTTGATGATATCCTCTACATGGGATAAACCACATTTTTGTGGCAAGCAAATTCTGAGGTTGCTTTGTCGATGGCAAACAATCTTCTAGCTACAGGGATCTCCACCCTTTGTAGTTGCTGACAATAAGTGTAACCCCCAACTTTTAGAGCCATAAACAGCAGCAGAAACACTTCTTCTGTTATATATTGTCAGCATGTCATGGATGGGCCTCAATCCCAATTTAGACGCAAACCTAAAGATAGCAGTTTCTGTCTTTTTAAACTGTTGGCACATAAGATTCATTTGGGCCTTCCAGCTCCCTTTACTTTCAAATAGAAGTCCTAAATAACAAAACGTGGGGACTATAGGAATCTGGATGTCGTTAATCAGGAAACCCTAGTTTTTTTTAACACCATTTTCACAAATCATTATGAATGTGTTTTTTGATGTTAGCCTTTAAATCTAGGCTTTCCATATATTGCATAAAGGAGTCTAACAGCAGTTGTAAACCATTTACTGTGCGTGCCATAAGAAAGCGTTATCTGTGTACACAAGGGCAGGAATTGGTCGGGTGCCTATCAGGAGTAGAATTCAACAGGGCTGGTTAGAGTCCGTTAATGTAGAGTGAGAACAAGAAGGGGGCCAAAACTGCACCCATTTCTTATGCCCCTCTTTATTTGGAGGAAGCTAGAGAATTCTCCCCTGGGCCGACAGACTCAACAATAGCATTCTGGTAAAGATGGTTCCAAAGATGGATCATTTAAGGGACAACTTCCATTGACCTCATGGTATGCCAAAGTTTGGCATGATTGACACAATCAAAAGCACTGTTCAGGTCCACGAAACTCATGAAGACGAAGATTTTCTTCACCTTGGTATATTTGCCCACTTGTAGCTGTAAGTTTAGACACTGCTCTAGGGTGCAACCTGATCTGTAGATCAGGAAAAAGCTACTGATCTGCTGCCCATGTTTCCAATTTCTCTAACAGCACCCTGCCTAATATTTGAACAGTGGGAGATTGGCCAATAGCACTGTTGGTTGGATCTATATCTCTTCTTAAAGATTGGCACAACCGTTAACTCGTGCCAAGTGGAAGGAACCACTCCTTCCACTTGCAGCTATTAGCACCTTAGTTTGTAAGGGGGCCCATAAAGCGATATTGTCTCTATATAAATCTGTTGGTACCCTGTCAGGTCCAGCGGCTTTATCTCATTGACTTTTGTGCAGAGCAAAATTACTCTCAATAATGTGAATTACTCCCAATTGATACAATATTGTCCTCACCTTCTAGGAAAGCACCCATATGTTCTTGATCTGACAGGATATCACGATAATGGATTAACCATTTATCTTCTTAGACCCTCACGTCTAGAGAAAGTTAGTTGTCATCCCTAAAGTATGGGGAGTCAGTTGCGGAGTTAACCATATGCCAAAATAATCTTGGGTCATTCCGTTTACTATTTTTTGCCTAATTATCCCAAGCCTCTTCTCTGATTTTAATTGTCCTTTCTTTCAGGACCTGTGTATACTAACTACTGCTCTAGTCAATTTCAGTGGGTCTCGAGAACCATTTTTTAATGCCTTTCTAATATTTTTATGAGCCCTCTTGCAGGCGTGATCAAACTGTGGAAATCGCAGAAAATCCGTTAGAATAATCTGAAGGCATTTTGGTTGTGGCATCCATTTTTGTTAGCCATGTGATTCTTCCGTCTTCAGTGTTGCTTGCCTTTCTATTCTACTTGAGTCATCAACTGTAGGTAACTCCTTCAGTACTAAGACAGAGCTATGTATAAGCTCAGAAAGGCCTGTAGCTGCTAGAATGCACCTGTTTTAGAATGTAACTGTCAGGCTGTTTCGACTGATGTAAGCAGTTCTATCTCCCCTCTCGTTTTGCTGACTAAGTAATATTTGCCTGCCCATGTTAGTCAATAGCTATTCCTGTGTATGCCTGTACCTCCCCTTTGAGTCTCCATGCTTACTCAGCTGTAAACAGGGTATATAAGACCCTTGGTTTCTGTATTCCATGTACTACCTCATACAGTGCCTGAGGGTGTTGTATTGATGTAGTCCCACTCATGAGTGATTAATAAACTTGTTATTTGATATTCCAGCTTCCGTGCCAATCTCTATTTTGTTGGTCTAAGGACCTGTGACCAGATTAGGGTGAACCCCCTGCACCAGTGAGCCCCTAAAAAGGCTCATTTTCCACAAATTGGGACCCGACTCGTAGGGCTCATCGGAGACACGGTCATCCGAAGGAGCGGTCTTGACGGAGGACAGGAATCTACTAAGGAGGTACCCTGCACGAGGAGACCCTTTGTCTTTGCAGACCGATGTGTTTTTCCGGTTTTCCCGATCTGACCCTCCAGGTGTTGGCCGGTCCCGACTGAGATCACCTTTGGCGTAAGTGACCATTAGGTCGACCCAGAGCTTGGCAGGTGGAGGTTGGAGACTTTGGTTTGGTAAGGTCGCTGAAGTGACATTCTTGTTTTGAATTTGCTTGGCCAAGATTCTGGTTTTGTTTGATTTGTCTATTGCAATAAACAAAGGCAGGCAATGAGATGTTTTCTCTCCATTTTTTATATACTTGAAATAAATACTATTTGACTATAATATTATATTTTCTTATAATATTTTTGGCATGCCTGCTCTATCTTGGAGGTACCAATATGGATCTAGAATGTAGTCAGCCGACTCCCCTAGAGGGGACACCTAATAGGTTTATGTACATTAAATATGATATTTCTTCCATAATGTATAGTACACTATGGAACAAATATACGAAAAAGGATCCTGATCTACGATGGCCAGTAAATGGGTCATTTGATTTTAAGAAGATTCAGTGTGTTGGGCAGTGTCTGTTTCAGAGAAAGATTCGATAAGATGTGTTTGATTGTGAACGAATGTGGAGATTTTTTTCTCCTGATGATATTTGTTTGAATGAGTACATACACTTGGAAGAACATGCCTGCACTTAGAAAAATTCGTAAGTGGGATATGGAGCGCTTTTGAGTGTTCCGCCAGGCCAATTGGTAATTCGGTCTCTTCTTGCAAAGGTCTGGGGGTTTTACCCTATCTTGTTTTGGGTGGGTCTGCGGACCCCTGTAATAGGCATGCCTTCTGGAATAAGTATGATTTGGTAAAGACATAGAGTGTTTGCGAACACTCTGCCAGACCAACTGGTGATTCGGCGTATTTTGGAAAAGGTCTGGGGCTAGAACCTGTCTTCTTGAATATGGAACAGTCTTTGGGCTGTTTACTTGTCTTGGTGCAGTCTCTGGGCTGCTTTTGAGAGCTCTTTTGTCTGTAACTATGATTTACAATTGGTTTGGTTCAAGTACAGTCTGTGGGCTGCCTCTTGTGTTTGTCCTGGTGTTAATTTGTGGGTTGATTGTGTGTTTGAGTGTCTATGAGGTTTGTGGACTGACACCGGTGGTAATGCTTGTGAAGTACTTGTTTGAGTGAGTAGCGGCTGTGCTCTCTGTGTAAGGATGGCCTGGCTTAGCAAGCTGTTTTGTGTGTTATGAGTGTGTGGCCCCTTCTTTAAAATGTTTGGAATGAGCTCAATTTGGTTTGTTGTCGTCATTGTGTTCTGCAGATGCCATTGGAAGAATTACACTTTAATTTTCAAAGAATGAACTATATAAAATATGTTAAGTAGCTGCACGCTACTATGGAAAGTAAAGCAGTAACAAAGTATAGACGTGTGAACATGCAATTATTATATTGCCACAATGGTAAAAAATTAGAATTAAAACCTAATAGGGAAAAGTAGGCCTTACAAAGAAAAACAAATGTGTGTGTTTTACACAACTAGAACTTATCAAAATTAAAGATAGATGGCCAACATTTTGTTAGTACTATCAGCTGTGCAAAATATTATAGCACTATCCTCAGATACATCATATCAAATATTAAAAGGCATTCACATTATATGAGTAATTGGTTGCTGCTAAAATAAAAGCATCCTCCTTTTACCACACTGCAAACAATAGATTTTGACTGGCTTGTAATGCCTGGTTTTTAATAGAATGAACTGAGCCTTATTCCCAGCACCAGAGAGAGAGCTTTTAACAGCTGCTCAAGCTGTCTGTCCGAAGGAAGCTGTCTGTCAGAGCAGAGGAAGGTAATGAGTAGTTTATCAACTTTTTGGGGTTTCTGTGAGGACATTAGAATACAGCACATTGCTGTCATATTGGAAACAGATAGCATTGTAAGGGGTCCTGTTCCAGTAATTGTCAGACAGGATTTATCAGTCCTAGAACACAATGCCTTCTCTCCTGAAAAAAAAATGTAGAAGCTAACACCTGCCGGTCATAAAACACAGCTAAATAAATAAGACAGGCCTTACCCAGGCACAAGCTACAAATAAACACTGTGGTAGCTAGGTTTTAAGTTAGTACAAAATGGCATAAAAGCACGTGCATTAAAGACCACGAATTTTGAGAGTTAGAAATACAGCTTCATTAATTTGGATATAAGAGAAAGGATACAAGTAAGGACTTTCTTTCCTGTTGCTTTCCTAAGAAGCACATCTGTGGATCTGATGGTAAATAATTACTACTTTCTAAAAGGTGAAACAAACTTACTGTTTCAGTAAAGCTTCTGTGCTTAATTTCAAAAGAAGTTTTGTAAGTGTTATAAATACATGTATTTAAAGACAAAAGGAAAGGAATGAGGCTTGCTTTTCCTATGTAGAAACAACAAAAAGGGTTAGAGATCATTATTAAAAAATGACTACATGAAAAAAAATTATTAAGTCATTGCACTAAAATCGTTTTTGCATTATTATGATCTTTATAATGTCTGATAACACTACTGTGAAAATTCAATAATATTTTGCAATGTAGAAAATTACCCTGTGAAAACTGTGCATTAAGATTTCAATGTCTAAATGGTTAAATATATTGTGCATCAAAATGAAAAAGGTGAATATTAGTTTCTCGAGCAATGACAATATTATTGTATCTTAGTGATAAACTTAAAATATGCTTTCTAGTATGGCCTAATGGCTGCAGTTTCAAATACAATTAAAAGTTATACAAAAAGAGTAGCTCTAGAGACATGTGAATTACATTGCACGCTTTAATGCACAATAGTTCTTGGCGCATTATGGCATTCTGAAAACTAAACTTTTGAGCCAGTTCTTTAGGTGCTAGAAGACACAGTGCACAAGAAAAAAAAAAAAGCAAACGTTATATCCTACCTTTGGAATATCAGCACACAGGCACGGAGCAGGGATGCCCCTCAGTCATGCTTCTTGAAGAGTTACTTTGAATTGTGATGGCCACATGGGGATAACGTTGCTCAGACAAGGGACAACAGGTTTAAGGGTCAGAGGTTGAGTTTTGTATTTAGCAAACTAGCACGGTTGAAAGCAAAATGCCCACACAGGAGGGTTTGTTTCTGGCAGGCTTGCTCTGGCACTTTGACCTTAGTAGACATTCTGAAGGAGGGGCAGCAGCATCTGTGGGCCATGTGTAGCTCCTGACACAGAGAGGGGCAATAAAATAAAGTTTGGATTAATGCGCCATCATGTTAAACAGCACAATAGCTAAAGGAATTGGTAGTTGGTCATTGGATTAATGTTTTCTAGTTAGCTCAATGTGCTTGTACACCAAAATTTACAAAGTGGTACAGTCCAATAGTATTGGACATGGCCTCCTTGGTGTGGTTTCCCCTAGTTATGTACCTCCTAAAAGTCTGTCGGTGCCCAGCTGCCAAAAGAGGAAAGTATTGTCGACAGGAGGTCACCTGCTTAGGTTACCTACTGTCGAAGGGGGGGTAGGAGACTAGCTCCTGGACAAATTAAGGGTAAACAAAATTAAGTAACACACTGTATTTTTTGGGTTTTTTTTGTGCTTGGTATATGTATTATTGTGTCCTTTTTTCTTGGTTTATGTGCCTATTATGTGTAGTATTGTGAGCTATTCTGCTTGGAAAGTACGCAGGGCAGCTTGTTGTTGTTGTGTTTTCTCTCTCTTTTGAGCCTGTCTAAGCTGTCTAGGAACGGCCATGAGACAATCGGTTGGGCTCGCTTTAGTCATTCATTTCACAGGATGCTGTGAATATATGTTGGTGATTTTTGTTCCAAATTCCCAGGTGGCAACACCATTATTGTTTATGTTGTTGCAGCACTACATAAGTCACAGAGGCATCACAAGTCCCTTATTAGTTAGTCTATGTAATTAAGCTGACAGCCCTTGCTAGAGCTGGTGAATAGGTTTCTCCCCTGAATATGATGTTACATGGCCCAGATCGTGAAATGTATGATGCATAGGGTTCAGAATGCTAGGAAAGATGCCCACATGCCCTTAGCACACATTTTTAAGAACAAAATGTTCTTTTGCTTGTTTTCTTGTCTGCCACAAACAAGTTCTGCTGGAAAATTCATGTACCGACTAGGTTATGTTTAATTTATCAGTTACTCATGTAATATGGATCTCTGTTACATTCACAGTTTCCCGCTACACCTATAATATGAGAGCATGGTCATAAGAGCAATACTTGGTTGTTCTTATGCAAGGAAAATACTTTTAGAGGTGTCTGCAATTTTGCACAATAGTGAAGGTTCACAAAGTAGAAGCTGTATTGTGACTTCTATGACTTATAAGTCCAAGGGGCATATCAACAAGGGCTTTATCTCTGCTTTTTTGGCTTTAAAAGCCAAAAAAGCAGAGATAAAACTAGCGCCCTATCAACAACAGGGTGCTAACACGCAAATTTGCATGTTAGCACCCTTTTACTCTACGCTTCCCCTTGCATCTCTAATGAGATGCAAAGGGGGCGTTCCAGAGTAAAATAATAGGAGAAATGTCGCTAAGCGACATTTCTCCTATTATCAAGAATGTCGCTAACCCTGTTAGAGACAAAAAAAGCAGCGCTAACCGCGGTTAACGCTGCTTTTTTACGTCTGCTAATTTTCAGACTTAGCCATGATATCCTATGGAAGGAGGATATCATGGCTAAATTTGCCTGTCCCTATCAACAAGGTAACGTGTGATTATCGCTGGGTTTCCAGCGATAATCTCACGTTAGCCTGTTAGCGTGTAGATTTTTATCGCTATTGAGATAAGCGTTGCTAATAGCACGCTATCTCAGCGATAAAAATTCACGCTAGCCGGCGATAATTATCCTCACGCTAAGAGCGCTGAGCGATAATTATCGCCGGTTGTTGTTGATATGCCCCCAAGTTTGTTAAAAGAATATTTATTGGAAATTCCTTTTTCTTTGAGGTTCTTTAGAAGAATAATATAGGGGCGTTTCTGAAATGGAATATCCTCTTTTGATTGATTATTTGTATGTGGTGTCTAAAGATTTCTGTTCTGTTCACTAACAGATATCTGCTGCCTTACAGCCATTGCCAGAGGGTCCCGGACATCAGATCTAGCCAGGGGATTCAGCGCAAGTCCAGCTTGGAGCTGAGGTGAACGAAACCAGCACAGGTGGTGCTGGCAACTATAACAGCGGTGAAGGTGGAAGGCCGGAAGAAACGTGTACCCCTACCACTGTTGGATAATTCTTGGGTGAAAGCGGGGTCACAAATAAGGACGGAGAGCTGATTCCTTGCTTTGATCCTTTTTTCCTGATGCCCAGCTGAGAGAGACACAGACCGACAAGGACGGCAAGGAGGCTTTGCTTGGGGTGACCGCCGTTCTGTGCATCGAGCCCCTGAGCCCCGGTCCCCAACTGAAAGTGAGCCTGCACCTCTGTTTGTTGATCAGGAGGAATCCGGGCATGATAGGTACAATCTGCGGCCCGACGAAAGACCAGTGTGCCAGCAGAGCAACACAGGAGTTAGGGAAGGACTTGAGTTCAGGGTAGAGGTGCTGTGCCTCTGGTGCCTGCTAGATTAGAGTGAAGAATATTGGTGCACTGCCTGAGACACTGGACAGGTTCTTTGAGGGTATTTGCCCTGGAGGGTGATTGCCCTATCCTGAAAGAAAGTCTTTTTCCTTAGCCTTTGCTGTGATTGTTTTTCTGGGTTGCAAGTTGTGCAGCTCTACCGGGGGAGAAGTGAACACTTGAAGGACGATAAGAGCCTGCCTGTTAGGCTCAGACGGACACAGGGAGAAGACTCCCCTCTGGCTGGTTGTACAGCGTCTTCAATTCCCCAAGTACTTTTTTGTTAGTCATGTACCCCTTTGGTCGTCCCATTTTTTAGGAGGAGCAGCCCTATGCGGCTCCTCGTCCTAATTCCCATGGCCCCCTTTGGTCCTCCTGGTCCCCCAAAACAAAGATTGTTTTTGTGACAATTATTTTGCTTTCTTTAATATTCGTATTTGGAATTTTTAAAAGACAATTATCCCAATTGTTCCGGGGGTAGATTAGATGGTAGTTTCTCAGCTTCTTGAGATTTTCCCTTTGTGACAATGCATTGGGTAGCACAGTCAAAAGAAGACTTCCCATTATGTTCTGACATACTCACGGTCTTATTTCTCTTCTTTTTTTATTGGGGTAGGGGGCTCAAAATGGTATCTGGCGGGCAGCTAAGAATACTGATGTTCATAAATCTTCAAGTGACCAAACAGAGAATACATGCAGAGTTTTTGTAGCCAAGTACGATACTCAAATCAGTGGCATACTTGGAGATTGTATTCTTTGTGCAGGAAGTAATAGGCAAAGTGTTAGGAATGGGGTCTCTAGCGGGCGGTGGTGTTTGCACCCTGTCCAAGTAGGGACCCTCGCTCTAGTCAGAGAAAGGGAGTCACACACACACACAGCTAAGGTAACCCCTGCTCACCGCCTTGATAGCTTGGCACAAGCAGTCAGGCTTATCTCAGAGGCAATGTGTAAAGTATTTGTTCCCATGCACACAGAACAGTGAAAACACTACAAAAGGAGTCCACATCAGTTTAGAAGAAAATACACTATTTATCTGAATAAAACAAGCCCAAAACAATAAAAATCTAACATACACAAGTCAAGATATCACTTTCAAAAGATTAAGCATGTTTAGTCCATAGAATTCAATGGATGCAGTTTTTTTTAGCCTAAAGTATCTTGGATGCATCAAAAATCAAAAACAAAGCAGGTGCTGGGGAGGTAAGCGCAGGGAGAGCAAAGCAATGTGTTGGTTCCTTACTCCACATGGGAGGTGATGCATTGTTTCCATACTGCTAGGCAGGAGAGGTGATACATCTGTTCCTTATTGTTAGGGGAGGTGATGGATCGGTTCCTTACTGGAAAGGAGTTAATGCTTCAATTTCAGGACATGCGGCCTTGGTTCCATACTGTGGTGCAGCATCGATGAAGTTTCAGTATCGAGGGACGATGCGTCGAAAATCCAGACGTGATGCATCCATGCTACAGCGGTGAAGCAGGCTCTGCGTCGATTTTCCAGCTGCAAAGCAGGCACTGCTCCGACTCCACAGCCACCGACCAGGTGCTGCATCAAAGTCGGAGCTGGTATCACAGACGTTGATGACACGGTGCTCGGGACTCATGCTGCGCCGATTTCTCAAATGCGTTGCGATGGCAAACTGGGGCCTGTAATAAAAGCTGTGGTCGATGCGCCGATTTGGAACCTTGCTTCGGTGCAGGCAACTGCAATGCATCGATGCGTCGATCTTGGGCAGCGATGCGTCAAGAAAACAGGTGCTGGGAGCCAATGCATGGATTTTCTCTTTAGATCACCAGATTCTACTACCATGGGCCCAGGAACTAGATTTGGCATCCTTTGGCAAGTCAGGACTCTCAGCAGAAGAGCCCAGGCACTGGTAGGTGAAGTCTTTGATGGCCCTGAGACTTCTTAACAAGAGGCAAGCACTTGGAGAACTTTGGAAGCAGGATATAGAAAGCAAAGTCGAGCTCTTCCACGCCCAGGACAGTAGTAGAAGGCCAGCAACAAAGCAACAGGCAGAGTTGCAGTCCATTCTACAACATCCAGCTCTTCTTCCTGGCAGAATGTCCTCATTCCAGCAGTGTTATGATTTTGGGGTGTCAGAGGTACAATACTTCTACTCCTTTCTGCCTTTGAAATAGGGAAACTTCAAAGAAAAGTCTTTGTAAGGCACAAGACCCTGCCTCTCCCTCACCTGGCTCAAGACACACTACAGGGGGCTGGAGACAGTTTTGTGTAAGGACAGGCACAGCCCTATTCAGGTGTCAGTGACAACTTCTCCCACTACTCTAGCTCAGGAAGGCCCATCAGCCTGGTGATTGGCCATCAGGATATGCAAGGCCCACCTCAGCTCCCTTTGTGTGACTGTCTAGAGTGAATGCACAAGAGCCCAACTGTCAGCCAACCCAGACGTGTATTCTACAGACAGGCAGAGGCACAAAATGGTTAAGCAAGAAAAAGCCAATTTTCTAAAAGTGGCATTTTCAAACACGCAATTTAAAACTCAACTTCACCAAAAGATGTATTTTTAAATTGTGAGTTTAGAGATTCAAAACGCCAAATCTCTATCTGTTCCCAACGGGAAATTACACTTGAAGGATGTTTCAAGGCAATCCCCATGTTACCCTATGGGAGAGATGGTCCTTGCAATAGTGAAAGACGAAATTGGCAGTATTTCACTATTAGAACACAACAGTACTTGCCCTACCTTTTAAATACACTGCACCCTGCCCATGGGGTTGCCTTGGGTCTGCCTTAGGGGTGTATTACATATAGTAAAAGGGACGGTTTGGGCCTGGCAAGTGGGTGCACTTGAAAGGTCGAAATGGCAGTTTAAAACTGCACACACAGACAGTGCAGTGGCAGGTCTGAGACATGTTTGCATGGCTACTCATGTGGGTGGCACAATCGGTTCTGCAGACTAATTAGTAGAATTAGATTTTCAGGCCCTGGGCGCACCAGCTGCACTTTACTAGGGACTTGCTAGTAAATTAAATATGCCGATCATGGATAAATCAATCACCAATACAATTTAAACAGGGAGCCCTTGCACTTTAGCCCTGGTCAGCAGTAGTAAAGTGTCCAGAGTGCTAAAACCAACAAAACAGGTCAGAAAAAATAGGAGGAAGAAGGCAAACGGTTTGGGGATAACCGTGCAAAAAGGGCCAGGTCCAGTACAAGAAAAGACTTGTTTATGTCCCCTTCAACTAGTTAAATTGCCAGGGAAACTAACTGAAATATTAACCATTCGACTTTAGAAGACTATTTAGTGATTTGGGGGTTAAAAGAAAATATGCAATAGTGCTTGTGGATTATTCCAGTAAAAGGTGGGAAGTTGAGTTTGTTTCTGAACCCGTTATCAATTTGTGCTAAAAAAATGAGAAAAATTTCGTGATAGGAGGTCCCTAAAGAAATAGTATTAGACAATGGGGTACATTTTGTCTCAAAAGAGATGGTCGAATGTCCCCAAGAATGCAACAACAAACACCGCAATATTGTCCTTCATCACCCTCAAGCCAATGGACTATTTAAGTGCATAAACCATATTTTCGTGGAATGCATTCTGTGGGGAAAAAGAGCAAAATAGATATCAAGATATCAAGCGTATGCTGTGGTCATATTGCACACACAGTTAATGGGTTAAGTCAGTTTGAGGTACATAGAGGTGCCGGCCTGGATGGGAAAGTAGCATCAGAGGATGGTGACACTAATGAAAGGGAAACAGAAGTTTATCTAGGGTTTGCCTAGATGCCTGGAGAAGGACAAGGAAATAGTATGGTACCAAACATAGCACCATGTGTGGTGTAGGGAAGGTTAAAGTGGGGGATTAGTTGCGCGTAATGAGGATAGTGATTGGGATGAAGTGGAATAGCAAGTTTGTTGCACCCACAAGAGTGGAGGAAGTGAGCGGTAATGGTGTTAAGATTCTGGACAAGGGATGGTGAAACATGGAAAGGATAGTCAAAATATCAGTTGATGTATGTGGTGGACACGGTGAAGTTGAAAAGGATAGAAAGGAATTCAGCAGAGTGGAAGGAGCACAGAGACACAAAGAACACAGTGTTCTAGGGGGCGTAAGAAGGTTCAGAAGACTTGCAACTAATTAATCGTAAATTTGTTGATTTATTTTAGTTCAGTCCTTCATTTGTTATGGGGTTTCTCAATGGGTGTGGGTCTTTTAAATGACAGTTACATTTATTTATTTTTAATTATTATTTTGTGGTATGTATTCAAGAAGGGGAGAATTGTTATCGTTTTAAAATAGTCATGTTAAGCTCTACTTGCAAAAGTGTCATTCTGTTCTGCATTTATATTCAGATACTTAATAAAATGTTGTAGTTGCCTAATTTTAGTGCCAAAAGGATCTATGGAGTGTATAGCTATGAAATGATTCCACGACCACTTGCGTCTTGGCAATGCTGGAGGCCTGTGGTATAATTAAACTCCCACCTTTTAATAGTGAGCCATTAGTTGTTATTTAACCACCACAGAGCGCATAGCCCAGATTTTGGGAAATGGGCCAGACGCTGTTTAGGATTTGTCTGATATGAGATTGGACTTGTTTGGTGGCACTGGTGTTGATACAGAGTTCCTGGTTGACTGGTGCATTCTGTAAAGCTTAAACTTATAGGGGATAATTGGTTTGAAGGGAAAGAGCTACAACTTCTGGTTGTATCAGTATTGGTCTTCTGGGACAAGACCTATGATCCGAAGTACAGCTTGCTATTGCAACAGCCTTTGACAAGTATGAGCTTTTGTTGATTGGTGCCAGGCACACTGTTACCGGTTCAAAGGTTACATTTATTTTTCATTTACTTCTTAATAGTTTATTATTAGTTTCCAAAGAGCCAATTAAACAATAAGATTATCATTATAAGACAAATAAAACCAATACAAATGTTAGAAGAATATCTATGCATAACCGCTAATAACCACCTGATTACAGTTGAATTCCACTAACACGAAAAGCAAGGATTGTAAAGCAAGTCCATATTATATATGTATTATGCTCTGGTGAGGTTAGCATTATCGAAGTCCACAAGTGCTTTGCATGCCACTTCCTCCATATTAATGTTATCAGCAAATGCATTCTAATAAAAAATACTGAAATGTATCTAAAAAACGTGAGTCATAGCATGATAGATACTTGTTTTGCAGTGTTACTAGTGGTCGAAAATCTAGAGTTGTTGCTCAGTTGAGCCACCAACCCACGCTTCGAACTGCTCATAGGTCCTTGCATAATCAGCCATACTGATATACATTGCTTCCTAAGAATAAGACTAGTGACCCCTTCCCTACAGGCCGGGATATTGACACCATTAGCAAAGTTCATGAACAGGTTTTTGGCTCCTTTTGACTCTGTAGGAAGGTTCTCCATTTCCTTTGCACCGTTAAAACAGGTTAATATTATGAACCCTTGTAAATAGTTGCGATATAAATTCCAGAACTTTCCTCGACTCAAAATGTCAAGAATATATCCATCCATCTATGTATTGCTCAATTATGGCTTAATTTCTAACCTTGATGGGCTATTACGCTCATACCTAGAGATTTGATTTTGAAGTGTCATTTTTGCAACATCCTCAATTGAATGCACCAAAATGACTCAAGAATCAATTTCAAAGATTTATACAAATGGAAATTTCTCCCTAGTATCACTACCTTCCGTTCATCCTGTGACTGGACAAGATTCGGATGTCCAGCTGTGCACCATAATTGACTGCTTGTGTTAAGTTTTGCAGCTCACATGCACTACACCGTTGTTCACCAGAAGCACCCACCTGTCCTATTAAATGTCTGTATACATGTTCTTGTCTCCATTATAAAAGTGAGTGCTGTTATTTTACATTTATGAACCCTTACGTTGGTCAAATGAACACAGAATGATATTAATAGAACATTTATTTCGCCTATTATTGCTTGCGTTTCAAAGAGCAGACTATACATACCATTGAGGTCTTCATTACTTTCTTATTACCTTTATTTGGGTACAATTCTGTGATTTGGTCACAGACACTCTGTTTCTTCTGACATGCAGGAGAAGGAAACTTTCATACAGTGAAGAATATCATGACATATTACTTCAGAGTCCATCCTTTTTAGGATCTATTAATGTCCCAATTGATAACCAGTTGCAAACTCGGTTAGGCAAACTAGAGAAACTCAAAAAGGCCTTGATTAGAACACAAGAGACAAAATAACTCAGAAAAGAGATTTTGGAGGACCAAGTACTGTCTGATGCTAGGGAGGCACTAAATGAATGATAGAAGACTATAGAAGGTTTCCGCAGAATCATGCACCAAAGGAAACTTAAATTGTTTGAAGATACCAAGAACTATAGTCAGGCAATCATATATCCTCACTGAGCAGATGAATATTATCAGCAAGATGACCAGGAACGATATGTCAACGGAGGCTATGACCGGAGGAGGTTTGTTACATTTCTGAATCCTGTATATCGATTGGATTAGACTTTGAACCGGCTCACAGCACTTACTCATACCCATCAGGTCCCCGAAGTGTTAATACTTATTCCTCCTTTTTTTAGGCAGAGGCAGGGAAGTGCAGGCCAGAGGAAGAGGTCAAGGGAGAGACAGAGGAGGTGGTTACTACCAGCATGAGGCTCACATGGAGAGACATGGAAAATTCACTTTAGGTAAATTTATCCCACCGAGAGTTATGCTTCTGATATGGCACCTATTTTCAACCTGCCCTAAAATACTCTCAGTCCAACAGACATTTTTGTTTTAAGCGACAGATTGTCGTTTGCTCCCACTGAAAGGCTGAAATGTATTAACATCAAGGTGGAGCTACATCCGTTTTTTCGCAAGGTTAAGAGGAGGCAGTTCTTCAGACACAAACCCTATCAGGTGTCTGCAGATTACGCCCACATCGGGCATCCAAATGTATCCCTTCTATATGCACTATTTCTACAAAAATACTCACTTTTGAGCAAGTGGTCATAAGGGATGTAAGTGCCTTATGTCCGAAAGGACAGTATATTAAATACAATATTTCAAAAGAACAGTGTAGCTCGTTGACTTCCCTGCATAACAATCACCAGAATATTATTAAATCGACAGACAATGGTGGTGGTATCCTTGTGCAAGATGTTGTTGGCTGTCCTGGGGATAAACTACGCCGACTCTCACTCCCAGAACATTATTCTAGACTTAGGACTGACTCAGCTAAGAGAACACAGGGTCTTATCCGGAAAACTACACATGACATCCTTAAAATTGTTTTCATTTTTTTTTTTGAAAAACCTTTATTGTGCACATTTACGTCATCTTACAACGCACAGTCACCGTCCAGGTGGTAAAGCAGTTAAGCAAAGTGTACGTTTCCAGATATTAGAACACAGCCATTTAGCCGACAACCCGGGGGTCCGGCGGCATCGTACAGGGTAGCATGCGTACAGAAGAGAGGTGCGTGCGTTGTGAAGGGAGTAGGTGCGTAGTGCTGCGTATGTGCTTTTGTATTTTAGTGGTGTCCCAGGTGTATGTTATCAATGGTAGGGGATGGCGCTGTGTTCTAGCCCACTCCACGGCTACGCCGGCTGCCACCCAGGCCCCGAGCCAGAGACCCATCGGATGTCTCTGTTGCCCCAGAATGTAAAGGCCTCCGGGTGGCCGAGCGCCAGCAGCGCGCTCAGAATGTGGGCCGAAGCGCGGCAAGGATAATGCAGTATAGCTCACAGCTACCCATCTGGCAGCGCATAGATCTGGCGAGCCTGGTATGCAGCATCATAGTCCTTATCTATCCCGTGTATGCATGGCAATAGTATGTGCTAAGGTTAAGGTCGTGAACTCAAGTAGGGTTGAGGGGGAGGGGGGGAAAGAAGGGGGGGGAGATCATTCTGCGGCAGAGCAGGAGGGTCATCATCTGCCAGACTGGGCACAACAGGACCGCGTAGCGTGCGCGGGGAGTCGCAAGTTAGGGGAGGGGAACAAAAGGAAAAGAGGGCTTTCAAGTAGGCTGGAATTCCCCAGTGTCCGTGTCTGCACCCGCCCGCCATCACCCCCAGGGCATCAGGGGCAATCAGGGGCAAGTAGGGGGGGGGGATAAGAGTCACCCTCCCAGCAGCCCCAGGGCCGTCGCCGCCCCGCCAGCAGAGGTGCGACAGGCCCCAGGGATTCAGGTTATCCCCCTATCTTGGCAAGCCCTCTGGAATGTCCCAAGGAGATTATCCCAAAGGTGTGCGATGGGGAACTTCCGGAGCCCTGCCGTTTCCTCGCGAAGGAGCACCGCGCTCTCCGCTTGCGCCCAATTAACAAAAGAGGCTCTCCAGTGGCGTACGTGTGGGGGAGCGGTTGCCTTCCAGTGCTTGGTAAGCATGCGTTTGGCCGTTATAAGACCCATGTCCCAAAAGCGTGCCTGCACCTTATTTTCTTTTGTGCGCCGGTAGAGTCCTAGAATGCATGTTTCCCATGTATGCGGGAGCCGCCCATCTGCGCCGCGCGCGAGCAGTGTCAGCACCGTTTCCCAGTACGCCTGTATCTCTGGGCAGTGCCATAGCATATGTAAGAGGTCCGCTCCCGGCAGTAAGCATCGCGGGCAGGTTGCATCTGTCCTCGCAAAGTATCTGTTAATTTTATCAGGGGTGAGGTATGCGCGTTGTAGTATGTAGTACTGTATAAGTTTAAAGCGGGGATTGCGTGGGATGTTCATCGGGCCGGTCAGTATCATTGCCCATTCTTTGTCCGTCCAGTCTCTTCCCCTGTCCGTCGTCCAGCGCTCCCTCAGTGTTGTTGTGGATGGCCGCGAGTGCGCCTGTAGTGCCTGCGCCAGCCAGTGTACGATGTGCGCGCCATGGCCCATAACGTGTAGGTATTGCATGAAGGTATGCATCGGAGGCTCCTCTGTCATGTCGCCCCAGGAAGCCGTGAGTGTGTGCAAGAGGGAGGCGTGTAGGAGGAACTGTCCCGCCGGGAGAGTCGTGTCTTCAGCCAAGTTGGCGAACGTGAGCAGTTCGCCGTCAGCATATAGATCGCTCAGTGTGTCCACCCCCGCCTGGTCCCAGCCAGCTAAGTGGGTCTCCGTGAGCGGCCCTGTCGGGCCAGGCATACCCAAGAGTGGCACGCTCGGGGCATAAGGTTTAGTAGCACGCGTGAGACGAAGGCTCCTCAGAAAGCATCTGCGCGCCACTGCCAAGTAGATCTGGGAGGGGCAGGGTGCGCGGGTTATCGGGTGGAATAGCGCATTAATTTGCGTTTGTGTCCATGCAGCCATATGTGTGGCAGTGTCTTCGAGTTGTTTGCCACTCAGCCATCCCGCCACCCATTGCATCTGTGCCGCGAGATAGTACAGTTCCAGGTTAGGAACCGCCAGGCCCCCCGAGTCTGTGGGCATATATAATTTAGTCAGCGCCACTCGCGGCCTCCCCTTGTTCCAGATGAGGGAGCGGAGCAGCGCCTCTAGGTCACGAAAGAGCCTGACGGGTACATACAGAGGCATATTCGCGAAGTAATATAGGAGGCGAGGTAGCACAATCATTTTGGTCAGCGCCACGCGGCTGGGCACGTTAAGGGGTAGAGTATTCCAAAAGCCAATTTGCGCTCGGACGGAAGCGATCGCTCGGCAGAGGTTCCCTTCCAAGACATCTGCCGGTGTTCTATATATTCGGATCCCGAGGTATCGGAAAGTGGTGGGATGCCATTGCAGCCTGTCTCCTCCCAGCCGGATGTCACATTCCTGTACGTCTGGGTTAAAGGGGTACGCCCCCGACTTGGCCCAGTTAACTCTCAGGCCCGATATTCCCTCAAAGTTGCGGAAAATGTCAGCGAGGGAGGCAGGGATGGCAGCCATGTCCCTGACGTACAGCAGCAAGTCATCTGCATACAGTGACACTGCGTGCAAGCCATCCGCCAGCGGGATTCCCCATTCCAGCCCGTGCGCTCTGAGGGTCGTGGCCAGTGGTTCCATGGCCAATGAGAACAGCAGTGGCGACAATGGGCAGCCCTGGCGGGTGCCTCTGCGGACCCGGATGGTGTCCGAGAGGAGGCGGCCCGTGCGGACCCGGACCGTCGGCCTGCCGTAAAGTAGACCAATCATGGTCTGGTATCCCCCGCCCAGTTGATACTTCTCTGTAACCGCCCGCAGGTACGGCCACTCCACGGAATCGAAAGCCTTCTCCAAATCCAATATAAGGCATCCCGCTCTCGGCCACTGCTGCGTAGCGTATTCCTGCACCCGGAAGAGGCGGCGTATGTTGAAGGAAGTGTGGCGTGTGGGGACGAACCCATTTTGGTCGCGGTGTACTAGGGTGGGCACATGGGGGGCCAGTCTCCTAGCCAAAGTAGAAGCCAGGATTTTATAATCTGTGTTCAGGAGTGCCAACGGACGGTAAGAGCCCACCTGTGTACTATCCTTGCCCGGTTTAAGAATAGAAACTAGTGTGGCCTCATTTAATGTTGGGGGTAGAGCGGCATCTTCCGCTGCCGCGGTGTACATCCTCAGCAGCTCCGGAATGAGAACATCCGAGCCGGCCTTGTACATCTCCGCCGGCAATCCATCCGGGCCCGGCGTTTTGCCATTGGACAGATTAAAGATGGCTTCTCGGAGCTCGTCAGGCTCCAGAGGGGCACCCAGTTCGTCCTGCTGCGCAATAGTTAGTTGCGGCATTGGCAGGGGGGAGAGGTAGTCAGCTATAGCCATAGGAGGGACCGCCAAGCGGGAGCGATACAGCTCTTCATAATGAGCCGTGAAGGCATCGTGGATACCGATCTGTGTGTGCACCAAGTCCCCCCCTCCCGTCCGTACAGCCGCTACCGGTGTCGAGCGGGTCTCCTGAGAGATTAGCCACGCTAAAAGTTTGCCAGGTCTGTCGCCCAAGTGATGCGTTCTCGCCGAGTGCGCGGCATAATTTACGTTCCGGAGTCGCTCTAAAAGGCGTGCATGTTCCGTTCGGGCCTCATGTAGCGGGCCCCCGTCGCCAGCCACAGCCCCCTCCTCCCGTAGCAGTAAGTCCGACTCTAGTCTAGTCAAGTCCCTCTCCAATTGATGCCTTATGTGTCCCTGCGTATGCAAGCAATGTCCCCGAAGCACTACCTTGAAGGCGTCCCATTCCGTCTGTGGAGTGGACGCCGTGCCAGCGTTGTCCTCGAAGTATTGCGCGATGCGTGTAAGCAAATTATCTCGGAAAGCCGCGTCTAGCAGCAGCGTAGGCTGTAAGCGCCAAGTGGGGACAGGAGGGTGTGGGTGCGCCCAGGCTATTGACATGAAGTGTGGGTTGTGGTCCGAGTGCGTGCGGCCCATGTATTGCGTGTCCGTCACGTGGGGTAAGAGGGCAGTGGAGGCCATGAACCTATCCAGTCGGACATGTAAGTCGTGAGCGCCAGAATAGTAAGAATACGTCCGCACCCCCGGGTTGCGTTGTCGCCAGACATCATGTAGGTCCCATTGCGCAGCCCATTCCAGTAGCGCTTTTGTGGCTCCCCGTGTAGAGGTATTGGCGGGGGGTGGGAAGGAGCGGTCCAGCGCCGTATCTAGTGTGCAATTGTAATCGCCCCCTATTATCCACGAGGTTGCATGCCAAGGTGCCATGACCTGCGAGAGTCGCGCCAGAAAGCTGCCCTGATCTACATTGGGGGAATATAGGGATACCAGCGTGAGAGGCTGGCCATCCAATCTGCCCTGCGCAGCCGCATATCTGCCCTCCCTGTCCACTGCCACCTCTGTAGTTACCCAGGGGGTCCCAGGGCGGATCCATATCAGTGTTCCGCGTGCGTAGGAGGAGTACTCCGTAGCGTAAAACTGCCCTCGCCATCTACGGCGCAGCGCCTGCACCTCGGCACCGTTCAAGTGGGTCTCCTGGAGTAGCGCTATGTTGATTTTATGGCGCTTTAGGTATGAGTATATATGGTAGCGTCTGGCTGGTGTGTGCATTCCCCTGACGTTCCAGGTGCATATTTGTACATTAGCCATAGCAGCTACTCGTGCGTGCGCGCCTCCTCCCCTCCCAAGTTGTGGTCCCCCGCTCAGAGGCCCCCCAGCAGCCCGTCCCAGCCACGCAGCCATCGCAAGTGTCATATTCGCAGTACCATGATCTCCAACAGGGTAGTGGGGTAAGGAAAAGGGGGAATGTAAAAGGCCTTAACATGGCAACAGAGTCCAAATACCAAAAGGTCGGCCGCACAACAGGTCGCCGTCCAAACACTCAAGTGAGCTCGCGAACTATACAGTCTAAGGGGGTGCTTGTGGTTACGTTCTAACAGTAATCAAAACAGTGCAGTTGTGGATGTGCCCAGTGTCTCTCCCGGGTGTGGCGTGCAAGCCCCCGCTGGCCAGCGGACGTCCAGTGTCTCCCATTCCATGCCGTGGCAGCTGCACGCTCAGGCATCAGTCAGGGGCGTGCAAGGGTGTCAGGGGGGGTGCAAGCCCCCTCCCAGTCAGGTTAAGCCGCCGCAGGCTGGCAGCGAGTCGCAGCGGGGCACTCCCTCGTTTCTGCAATGGAGGTGTATGAGCCGCAGATGGATAAATAGACAAAGTACTTACAGTGGCCAGTTCCGTGTTTCGACTCCCCAGGGCAGCGACAGTGTGAGCGTCGGCAGGCCCAGGACAGCCCCAGGGCCAGGCGGGGCAGCCAGGCAGGAGCCCAGGCGGGTTCGCGCTATGCAGTTGACAGCGGCCAGGCCCAAATGCCGTCAGCCAGAGATCCACCGTCTGGGGTGTGACCTCCGGGGGTCCCCCAGAGCTCTGCGTGTCCGGCAGTCCATATATCGCCTCGTCGTCCGTAGAAGACGCTGCTGGGCTGGCGCCCGGGTGGAGCGACGGCGCCGGGGAGTTGCTGATTTCCGCCACCCTGCGCAAGGCATCCTGTTGCTCCTGTTGGACTAGGGCTGCCGGCGGGGAGCGGCGTACTGCCTCCCCGAGCAGCGGTGGCGTGGATGATCTTCGGCGACTTCGCCTCCCCGGGCCCCTGGACCTCTCCATCGCGTTGGCTCCCGGCGCCCTTCGCGGCGCGTCAGGCATTCCTCCATCCAACCAGGCCTCAGCCTCCTCAGGGTTCATGAAGAAGTGTGTCTTGTCACGTATCACTACTCGTAGTTTGGCCGGGAAAAGTAGCGAGTACTTGAGGTTTGCTTCACGCAGCCTCCGTTTTACAGCTAGGAAGGAATGTCTCTGTCTCTGGACTTTTGCAGTGTAGTCCGGGAAAAACATCACCGCAGCGTTTTCTATGGTGACCTCCCCGAGGTTCCTGGCTTCGCGCAGGATCGCGTCTCGGTCTCGGTAGTTGAGTACTCGAAGGAGGAATGGTCTGGGGTTAGAGCCCGGAGGGAGCAGCCGCATGGGCACACGGTGGGCTCTCTCCACCACAAAGTAGGGGGAAAGCGTGCCAGCTGGAAGTAGGTCTCGCAACCAGTCCTCAACCCTACGTGCGGGATCCGCTCCTTCCCATTTCTCTGGGATGCCCACGAGGCGAATGTTATTTCTTCGTGCCCGTCCTTCCGCATCCTCAGCCCTGCCCTCCAAGAGGTCCATTCTGGTGAGGAGGTCGTGCACCTTTTTGTCTGTTTGTGCCGTCAATGGTTCAATCACCGCCACTCTATCTTCCAGGGTCTTGGTGCGGTCTTGCAGCTTCTTGTGGTCGGCGCGGAGGTGGGTCAGATCTATCGCCACGCCATCGATTCTGGTCTCCAGAGAGGCGCGCGTCTGTTGCAGCGACTCTTCCATCCGTTCCATGGCTGCCAAGACACTGTCCAACTTCGCCGCCACTTGATCGGTATCCATCTTGTGTGCCGCTTTCGTTTGCCTCCCCTTTGCCACCGCAGGTCCCGATCCAGTGCGTGTCCGCGCTCCTCCCGGCATGGAGCTGGTGGCGTGCGCAATGTAATGACCCCTGGCGTTGTGAGGCAGGGGCCCGTCGTTCGTGATAGGTCACCTCAGCGTCTCCGGGGTCGCCGTTGTGGGCTGCGTCTCACCCGTCGCAGAGCTAGAGGCTCCGAGCAGCGCAGGGCAAGTGTCTCTCCCCAGGGAATCAGGGCGTGTGTGCGGCTCCTATCCGCTCCAGGCTCGCGGAGCTTCGTCGCAGCAAGTAGGGCCACAGGTGGTGCGGTGTACTGGTCTGTGGGGAGCTTGTGTGAGAGAGGCCGGGTTATGGTGCATCAGCCGTCAGGCCGGAGCGGGGGGAGGTGAGTTCCCTGCGTTCCGTCGCGGTTCCAAGGGTCGCCGTCTCCTCCTCGTATTCCCGCTTCCGCCCCCTCTCCGGCTCTACCCCTCTGGCCTCCAGGCCCCTGTCCGCCAACTCACGTGTATGCTGGGCGTCACAGATGGCATCCGCGTGGCTGCTCTAAGCCGTTCCCAGCCTGCTGTCGTCGTCCGGAGGCTCCCCACGGGGGAGGGGGGGCTTCCAGGTGCCCCCGGTCGCTATGCCCGTCTCGTAGGGGTGCCACGATAGCAGCTGCGGGACTCCTCGTAGGCCGCAGCGTAAGGCCTGTTGGGACGTCCCGAGCCGCGGACTCGCGTAGGCGTCGTCCCCAGGTGTGAGCTCGTCAGTGCAGCTCCAGGCTCACCGTCGGGGTCGGTGTTGTGCGGCGTCTCTGATGTGCCCCAAGTTCAGCCAGGGCACACAGCAGGGATCAGATCAGGGCCGTCTGCAGTGTCGGATCATGGGAGGCCGCGGTGCTCCTCGCAGGCCGCAGCCCAAGGCCTGGTGCGTCGCCCCGAGCCGCGGACTCGCGTAGGCGTCTTCCCCAGGTGCGGGCTCACCAGTGCGGCTCCAGGCTCGCCGTCGGTGCCGGTGGTGCGCAGTGTCTCCGATGCGCCCCAAATTCGGCCAGGGCATGCAGCAGGTGCCGGATCAGGTCCGCCGGCAGTTTCGGGCCGTAGAAGAGGAGTTTTCGGCGGATAAAAGACCCGGGGTAGGCGAGCTCAGGCAGGAGCTCTACCCGGGCATGTCCGCTCTCGCTGCGTGCTAAGCCACGCCCCCCCTTAAAATTGTTTTCATAGGGTGAATTTGGTTTTCTGAAATAACAAACACCCTAGAATCCATACCCTCTACACATTACTGAACATTCACAAGTTCTTGGAGGATCCTCCTGGTATGCTAATTAGTTCTAGCTGTGGCTACGTTTTGAAGCCTTTACTTAAATATATTGACTTTGTCTAGCCTTCTGTGTCCTCCAGTAAGGCCTTTATCAGAGATTGCGTGGATTGTATATTAAATGTAGAAGATTTTCCTTTAGACTCATCTACACAACTATTTTTTCACGTTTGATATATAATACTTGTATATGAACATTCCTCAGCAAGAGGACGTGGATATCATAGGATCCATTATTGATCAAAGATTAGGGCCTAACCAGGTTCCCTTATACTTTGACTCTTTCGTGGAAACAGCATTAGTATGTATCTATTTGTTATTTTTGAATGACTATTTCAACTAAATTAAATGCATGGCTATGTGGGCTGACTTCGCTCCAGGCCGAGCCAAACTTTACTTTTTTGAAAAGTGTCATATTTATAGTACTAACGTATCAAATCGGAAGTAATATATAGATGATGTTTTTCTCATTTGGACCGGCGATGTGGCCTCCTTGAAACCTTTTTATTCTAAATTGATACTTGTATAGCGCACTACTCACCCGCAAGGGTCTCAAGGCGCTTGTACGAATACCGCTGTGGAACACATCCTGGCTTTCCCTGTGAGGCGTCCACTCCTGGGCACCCCCAAGGTGGAGGCCAGGCATCCTTAGCGTTGTGGGGGCCGTTGTGGTGATTAAGCAAGCTATTGCCCAGAGTTGCAGAGTGGGACTCCATGATTGGACGAGGCCCTGAGGCGAGAATTATCAGGTCCGTGGAATTTTTGTGCCCAAGACCCGCCGAGGCGGGGAATTGAACCCTGGTCCCGGGCTAGACCTCTGTATCAGGGTCTGCCGCTCTAAATATTGAGCCATACTTCACCACGTCTTGGCTCCATTCCATGATTGCAGAGATACTGTTTACCATGTCTTACATTTCTGAGGATTTTTTTTTTTTAGATTAGTCTATTGAAGTGGAGAATGACAAACCATGCATCGCATTGTTCCATAAACCAAAAGAACGCAAGCAGCTTGCGCAATAACTTACTATTTGGTCAATTTCTCTGTACTCTGAGAAATAGTAAAAGAATAGAGGATTTTTTCCATGATTCATTTTTGGGAATTACAGATGTGGTTCTTGTAAGAGTTGCTCCTTTTTCATTGACACCAAAATGTTTGAACATGGTAATTAAATTCCATTTGTCTCATTTCACTAATTTTAATTCTGTGAATGTCATATATGCTATTTGATGCCCCTGTGATTGGATTTGTGTTGATAAAACAATACATATTGTGAAAATGTGTATTTTGAAACACCGCAGCAGAGTTAAACATGGCCCGATATGAGCACCTTTGGTTGAACACTCCAACAACTGTGGACATCGTCCATGTGACATACAGTGGCAAGTGACAGAGCAAGTGCCTTCTGACATAGTTGGGGTGATTTTTTTATTTTTTTGAAAATTCTTTTTATTGGCATTTAGTAATATAAACGTACATTCATCATGTTGCGCATAAATGACTAACATATACATTGCAAGGTAGACCATCATTGATATCGAGATTACATTTACGTCTTGATCGGTGTGAATGTGGTCTATGGTGTAGCAGGTCTGTGCCAGTTAAAGAAAAACTAGGGGGAGAACTGAACTGGGAAGTGCCATGGGGTTCTTAGTGTTTGGGTTAGTCGTATACTATGAGTCGGTTATTGCCTACTCCATCATGTCGCTACCATTCACTTAGGAGGGAGTGGGCAGGCGGGCCGATGTGGGGTGTCGTTGAGCGTTCCTGCTGGGGGGAGAGAGACCCGATGGATCTGGGGGTAGCGCGGAGGGTTGTGGAGGGGGGCCTCCTATCCCGGGGGCCTGTGCTGTGTTAGGTTGTGTGGCGCCGGGGGTATTTAAGTCGATGACTGTGGTCTCTGGAATCTGGGACTGCCTAAATTGGTGCAGCAGGAGCGCCCATTCTAGAGAGATTGGGACCTTACGGATACCCTTGGCTTCTTCCTCCCTGATTACATCTTCCTCGGCCGCCGCCCATTTGAGAAACGCCCCCACCCATGCCGCGATCGGGGGACCTGAGGGGGCCCGCCAGTGCATGGCTATACAGCGTTTGGCCAGTAGGTGGGCTAGGAAAACAAAGCGCATTGGTATTTTGTGTCGTTTCCTCCGTCCCAGAATGCCGAGTGCACAGCCCTCCCAAGTAGTCAAATGGGACAACCCAGTGAGATCCCTGAGCGTCGAGTGGATAAATGACCAGTAGGTCTGAATGCCCGGGCAGGTCCAGAACATGTGAGAGAAGGCTGCGTCTCCTGCCTGACAACGAGGGCAGAGGAAGGTCGTGTCGGGGTAGAAGCGTTGGAGGCGCGCTGGCGTTAGGTAGGCCCTATGGAGGATGTGAAATTGCATGTTCTTAAACCGAGCGTTCCTGGAAACTTTTTGGGGGAACTCTATTGCTCTGTCCCACTCGCTATCATGGAATGATCGCCCCGCTTCCTCCTCCCAGAGGGCCCGTAGAGATCCCAGCAATGGGGGTGTCAGTTCTCTGATCGATTTGTAGAGCCATGTGGTGAGATGGCGGCCCAATCCCATTCGCAATATTGTGTGGAGAACAGGGTGAGTGGGAGGTTCCCCCAATGTGAGATCGGAGTATGGTCGGTAGCAGCCGAGGAGTTGCCGGTGGAGCAGAAACTGTCCTGGGGGTAGGTCGTAGTCGCCCATGAGCTGTCGGTATGGCCGGAGCTGGCCCTCTTCAAACAGTGTCTCCGCTTCGGTGATGTCCCTAGACGTCCATTCCCGGAGCATGGCGGAGGTAAAGAACCCCCTATGTTTGGGCCAGCCGGCTAGTGGCAGTAATGGTGTGTATGGAGGGCGGTCCGTCGCCATGCGATGTATACGCTGAATGCACTTTCGGGCTATGTCTACTTGTAGGGGGTAGGAACGCGTAGGGCGGAATCCTGGTAGAAGTAGGCGACGCAACTCTGGCATAGATATGCGACCCGTGATTGTATGTGTTTCGCGTGTATATCTGTCTTCCGTCCAATATGAAAGCCACTGGAGCTGCGATGCTAGGAAGTAGGCTTCAAATGATGGCGCACCAAGCCCCCCTTGTGTCGTGGGCAACTTCAGCTTTGCTAGCGCGATCCTATGCCGCCCCTTACCCCATATTAAAGAGCTGAGGAGTGTATCCAAGTCCCTGAAGAAGGAGCGAGGCGGGATAACTGGGAGGTTTGTGAAATAATATAAGAGCCGCGGGACCAGAATCATCTTTGCCAAAACTACCCGGCCTATCGGGGCCAGCGGGAGGCTTCGCAAGAATCCAATGGAGGACCGTATCCCTGCGAGCGCCCTGCAGTGGTTACCCTCGGATAAGTCGACTGGGGAATGATATAGACGAATCACGAGGTATTGGGGGCCCTCTGCTGCCCACTGTAGTTTTCGGTCCCCGATCCAGATATCCTGAGAGGGGGCGTCCGGGTGGAGGGGGTATACCATCGACTTGTCCCAGTTCACCTGCAAGCCCGAGGCCTCCGTGAACTCCAGCAAAGCGGTCTCGAGTGTGGTAAGATCCGCCGTCACATCTCGCAGGTATATGAGGAGGTCGTCTGCGTACATGGATACACAGTGCGTAACGTCTGCTAGTGGAATGCCCCAGGCTTGCCCGTCTCGGCGTAGCCGGATAGCCAAGGGCTCAACTGCGAGCGCGAATAATAAGGGTGAGAGGGGGCACCCATGTCATGTGCCCCTATGTATTGCGAATTCCGCAGAGATGTAGCGCCCGAGACGGACCCGCGATGTAAGGTCGGTGTAGAGCAGGCGAGTGTAGGCTAAGAGCGTGGGACCCAGTCCCGCCCGGCTGAGGACGCGAAGAGGAACTGCCATGTTAGGGTGTCGAACGCCTTCTCAAGGTCCAGAATTAGGCATGCCGCCCGTGGGTAGCGATCGCCCAGTTGGTCCTGGATATGAAAAAGGCGCTGGATATTGTGGGAGGTGTTCCTTCCCGGAACAAAACCACATTGGTCAGGGTGGACCAGCGGGCGTATGATTTGCGAGTATCTGTCTGCTAAGATTTTCCCCAGGATTTTGCAGTCCGCCGTCACTAGTGTGATGGGGTGATAGGAGGCTAGGAGTTGGGGGTCCCGGTCGGGTTTCGGGAATGTCACGATCACCGACGCTCTCATGGAACGGGGCAGTTCACCAAGCTGGAGTGCCGAGTCTAGTACTGCTGATAAGCGGGGAGTCAGCAGAGGGGCAAATGTGGCATGGTATTCGAGTGGGAACCCGTCCAGGCCTGGGCCTTACCACGGGCCAGGGCTCGTATCACGCTTGTAATCTCAGTGGCTTGTATTGTTGCATCCAACCCCTTCCGGTCTACAGCCGAAATCTGGGGGAGGGATAGAGGGTCGAGGAAGTGGTCGACGGCCCCTGGAACAGGAGATGAGGGGGCAGTGTAGACCGCCGAGTAATGATGGTAAAAGGCCTGGAGGATCTCATCCTGGGATTGCACCAAGGTGCCCCGGGAGTTTATGATCACAGTGATGGGCCGGACTTCAGCATCTTGCCTGGCAAGCCATGCCAAGAGTGTGCCCGTTTTATCACGGTCCTTGTGCATTCGGGTTGCATAAGACCGAAAGTTGTGGCGTCGAAGATCCACGCATGCCTCCTGATATGCTGATTTGGCTTGTGCGACTTGGGCCGCCGTCGTCACCGACTGATCTGCGGCTTTCGTGGCCATGGCCAGTCGTTGTTCCGCCTTCTCTAGGGCCTGCTCCAAGGTACGTCGTATCCCAACCCTCTGCCGAATACATTCCCCGCGAGCTACCACCTTGAAGCTGTCCCACTCGACCAAGGTCGATGACGCAGTCCCTGTGTTATGCATAAAGTACTCTGAAATGCTGCTTTGGTGTTCGTATGTGAAAACCTGGTCTGTGAGGCATTCCCGTGCTAATCGCCATGTAGTGACCGGGGGGCACGGGGGTCTCCATTGGAGACTGAGCAGGTGCACATCATGATCCGAAACAACTCTACCCAAGTAATCCGAGTGGCATATTTGCGGGAGGAGCGCTGCGGTACAAAGGAAACGGTCAAGTTGAACTCGCAGGTTGTGTGGGATGGAGTGAAAAGAGTAGATACGGGTCTGAGGATGGTGTAATCTCCATGCGTCTGTAAGCGACCAATGTGTAACCCATGCTTTAAAGCGCTCGATTTGTCTGTGGGTGGAGGAGTGCGGGAGCGGGGGATGCGACCGATCCAATAGTGGATCTAGGATACAGTTATAGTCCCCGCCTAGTATCCAGGGCACTTGCGTGAATTGGGCCAGAGCGTTTGTGAGTCGGTCCCAGAACTTATCCTGATCGACATTCGGGGCATATATACTTCCCAGGAGGACCGCCCTCCCGTCTAAGAGTCCCTCCAGTAAAGCGAATCTGCCGTCCTCATCCACCACCCGTCTAAGCTCCCGGAAAGGGGTCCCCGGGCGGATCCATATCAGTGCCCCCCGGGCAAACGAGGAGTATGTCGTGGCACAGAGAAGTCCGCGCCACTTTGCTCGCAGCTTGCCCACTTCGGCTGAGTTAAGGTGAGTTTCCTGTAGGCAAAGAATGGACGCTTTCTGTCGCTTCGCATAAGCGTATATCGCATAGCGCTTACGTGGGGTGTGTAGGCCGCGTGTGTTGAGTGTGAGTACGTTGATGTTTGTGTTATTCGTCAGCTGTGCCATGAGTAGTATGGGCTGTGGAGGGGTCGGGTCAGGTGTCCACTGGGCAGGGTTTCGAGTGATCTCCTAGGGATGCGCTGCGCTCGAGAGGAGTAGGCAGATAGGGGGACGATCCGAGCGGACAGTCGGTGGCACATGGCCCCATGGCTGGGTGGGACTTGTTTGAACCGGGGTATTAACAACGCTTGGGGATGCGGGAAACTGTCCCAATACATAGTACTCATCGTGTAGGAAACGGTGTGTCCAAACTTCCTCCCGAAATACAAGGGGGGAAAACTGCTCTATGTGAGAAGGGGGGCGACGGCGTGCAAGTGCGAGGTCACACGTTTAGCGGGCATGTAGAAAAGGCGATGTGCGTCTCGTGCAGGGTGTTAGCTGCTGTGTATGAGACTACGTGCATGAGGTGAATTTCACATATAAGGATATTGTGCAGCTTTCGGCATGTCCAAGTCACTTCAGGGTGAGGTAGGAGAGATCAGTCCGTCCAACAGCCCATCCGCGGTTTGCGGGGTGGCGTGGGGGAGTGCCGCCAGGTCAGCTCCCGAGATGGTATCATCGCTGTCGTTGTCGCCGTCTGATGAGAACAGGTGGGGGGTCGGTCTATAGACTCCGAGGGTCGCGGGGAGCGTAGATCAATAGCTGCCTGCAGAGCCTCACGCCTTTCTCGCATTATTTGTTCAAGGTCGGGCGAATCATGAGAACCACCAGTGGATCTGGGTTCAGTGTTACGGATCTTCTTAGGGCGCTTCCGAGTGCGGGCAGTTTTGAGAGGCGAGCCCCTTTGAGGATGAGGGTTGGATGCTCGCGGACAGTGCTGGTCTGCCCAGTCTTGTGCAGCTTCCATGGACGTGAAGAAGAGAGAAGCCCCGTTGTGGAGGACCTTTAGGTGGGCTGGGAATAGCAGAGCGTATTGAATCTGATTGTCTCGTAGTCTCCGTTTTACCTCCAGGAAGGAGGATCTCTGCTGTTGCACTGCTCGGGCATAGTCCGGGAAGATCATTATTTGGTTGTTTTCCACCCGTAGTGGTGCTGCCATTCGTGCTGCCCGGAGCACCGCGTCCCGATCCCAAAAGTGCAAGAACTTAGCCAGGAGCGGCCGGGGCGTCGCTCCAGGAGGGGGTCTCTGGGCCGGCACTCTGTGAGCCCGCTCTATCGAGAAAAAGGCTGTGCGATCTGTGGACGGAGTGAAAGATTTCAGCCAAGTGTCCATATAGTCTATAGGATACCATAGTTGGGGTGATATTTCGCCAATTCTGAATATTCGTGAGTGCAAATGGCTATTCTGTGTACATTTAATTGAGAATTGATTGAACAATTCTGAGGAATGGCGTCGCCTTACAACAAACGTTGGATCCACCAGATGATACAGTTGAGAAAGGGACTGTTACAACCATGATTTGGACTTTTCCTAGAATAGATATGATATTTTTCTGTTGCACATTTCACTATTTAACATGGATTTTGGAGATATTGCAAAGTTTTAAATCTGCATTGTACTCGTTGACTGCTTTTCTGTTGAAACATTGTAGCATTTGCTACATTGTGTAATTTATTGATGCACTTTAATGTGATTTAATTACCATTCTCTATTCTTGTTTATTGCATCTGTTTGTCTACTAAAGCTTCCGGGTGACACTGTCTTTGCTTTCAACAGAGCTATTTTTGTTGAATTGTTATGCTTACTGTATTTCTTCATATTTAATTCGCCATTTGAAGTACATTTTTCATTTATTTTTTGCAATTATTTTGACACCTTTTATATCCATAATTCACAATGTATCATGCTGATTCAGTATAATTTATTTCTGCATTTCTTTGTGTAAATATATATCACAATTCTTAGTTGTTTTCTGCCCCTTTGGTGGTGGGTACGACTTGGTATTCACAACCTAGTTTCTATATCTATTGCTTCGCATGTTCATGACGATTCAATTCTGTGATGATTTTTCAACGGGAGCGCCAGTAGGTTTGTGTTCTTTTTTTGCTTCTTCTTTTTCAGGCTGTTTAAAGAGCAACTTTTGCTGTGGAGCTTCGGGAATTTTTTACCCGGCCCAGTCATAAACTTATGTGGGAAGTTCATGTGTCATGGTTTGCAATAGTGGGCATGTTATGCACCCTCATCATGGTTGTAACGTGTTTTTTGTTACTTTATTATTAATTTTGCCACCTGATATATATTTGGCCACTTCAACATTCTATGCTGTTATTTTTGGGTGGTTCGTTACCCTCTACTAATTTTGCATGGTAACTTTGTGTGATACAATTGCTTGTTTTGTCTTGCAAAGCTCTTTTGCTCTTACTCAACTGCATTTTATTAGACTTTTGTTACCTTAATGTTTCAGCTTGTATATGCCTTGGGCCTACATTTTCATTCACAGTTGTGGTAAGCATTTTTCCTGTTAATCTGAAAACTCGTTTTCTGGCACCACAGTTAGATAATCAAAATTGTTCTTCTTGTCAGTTAGTAAAGTTGGGCTGTGAGTCTTGGGGGAGGTGCATCCTTCTTTCCTGATGAAGACCCCAGTTCTAAATAAATTTGGGGTTGAAACATCGACGTTTTTGAATTTTGGACTGGTTTAGAAACAAAGTCTGTGATATAGACATGAAGAGTCATTGACCCTTTGTCTGGACCCATTAAGTTTTGTAGCAGCAGATTCTTATTTTCCCTTTTTGAGTTGTCTTGTATTTGATTAAAACTATTATCACAACTTGCATGTTCTATGTCGTTTTCCACGGGTGGGCATACACTTGTTCTATTGAATAGCTTTAGAATGTTGTTGTCTCTAATAGAACTGTGATTTTTTTGCTAATTTCGTTTATGGGGATAACATGTATGAATGTTTAAGATGGTGAAATGAATTATCGATAAAACCATAAAAAACTGTTGTCCTTGGTAATGTAGGTATCATTTCATGGCATAAGCCTCTAGACGTGTCCCGGGTGAAATATGCCCCATACCTGGTTGTCAAACCTACTTAAAGCACAGATTTAATATTTGAGCTCTAGTTTGTTTTGCCATACAGCACAGATTCCTAATAAATTTGCTGCCTAGAAAGATGACAAGGTTTTTATAATCTTACAATCTCTGCAGTTCTGTGCGCTTTGTGTGACCATACCCTCTCCTTGTCAGGTCTGCTGTCCTTGCTTTACATAGTATGCCTAAGTACAAAGTATTCAAGCATAATTGGAGACCTATTGCTGTACAATCAAGAATACATGTATGTTGTGTGTGATAAGGTGTTTTTTAATTTTAATTTATTTATATAAATTTTATATAGCGCTAGCTAGACCCGTAGGTGTCAGAGCGCTTTACATGATCGTGATAGAATACAGTAATGCAGACATGCAATGAACATATGAATCGACAGTTCAATAGACAAATGGTACCCATCAAATGTGCTAGTAGAGTGACGCACACTAGAGACACAATTCGAGAGAATCTAAGTCAGAGAAGCACCCACAACAATTTAAAAGAAAAAGAGAACCGCCGCTTCAGACAGAGGGTATAGGTCTGATTAAGCGATACTTTACTAAGATCCGAAGATCTGTAGACTAGGAGTTACAGTATTTATTGAGGAGTAGGAGTTTCAGGTTTCTCTTGAAGCAAGAAGGAAGGGTTGCATCGAAGGTCACACGGTAGGGAGTTCCATATGCTTGGAGCATTTCCAGAAAAAGAGTGCAACTTGGTTGCTGTCTTTTTTAGAATGGGAGGTAGGAGCAGAAGAGCATTGGAGCTTCTCAATGATCTAGTGGTTCCTGCTTTCGTTAGCTTGTTTTTCTAAGTAGTTGGGTGTATGAGAGTGAAGGGCTTTGTGGATGATACATGCAGTCTTGTAGGTACATCTTCCTTCAATAGGAAGCCAGTTGAGGCTCTTGAGTGCAGGAGTGATGTGCTCAAACCATTTAACGTCTGAGATGAGCCGGGCTGCCATGTTAAGAACTGATCTCAGGGGCGCGAGGTGAGGTTTAGGCGTCCCAGTGAGTGTGGCATTACCATAGTCTAGTTTAGGGAGGACCAAAGATTGCACCACATTTTTTAAATCATCGTCAGGAATAAATAGTTTAAGTTGCTTGAGGTTTTTGAGTGTTTACAGTGCTCCTTTTGCTGTATTCTTGATGTGCTCTTTCATTGACATGTTGTTGTCCAGGACGAAGCCAAGGGATTTTGCAGAGTTTGATAAAGTAAGAGAGCACCTCAAAGCATTTAGGTCGATGAGCCATTTGTGTATTGGAAGGTGGTTACTTTTAGGGTAGAAAAGAACAACTACTGACTTGATGGGGTTTAGCTTTAAGTGATTTGTGTGAAACCAGGATTGTAACTTGTTCAGTATGTCGTTGAGATGTCGAATGTCACTGAGTGATTTGATTTTGTAGTAAAGTTGGGTGTCATCAGCATATAGGTGGTATTTGATCTCTGCCTGTTTCAAGATGACTGTTAAGGGTTCCATAAAGAGATTGAAAAGGAAGGGGGATAGACTTGAGCCCTGAGGCACGCCAAGATTGATCCGAGTGGGTTTAAACAGGCAAGAGTTGATTTTGATTTGTTGCGAGCGGTGTTGAAGGTAGGAAGAAAACCATTTTAGTACAGTGCCATTTAAACCAAAACGCAACTTCAAAGACTCAAGTAGAGCTGGGTGATTAACCGTATCGAACTCCGCTGATAGGTCAAGTAGAATAGGTAGACAGGCGTCACCCTTGTCTAAGGCTTTGTGGATGTCATCAAATATGTTCAGCATGGCCTTTTTAGTACTACAGCCTTTCCTAAACCCCGATTGCAAAGTGTCAAGGAGGGAGAATTTTTGTATATGATGATGGTCCAGTTGGTTGCGGATGAAGGAGGCTTTTTCTCTAAAGATGTGTTTTTTTTAAGACAGCCTTGTTGTTCTCAGTAGTGCTAGGTGATAAGTTTTTGGGTTTTGTCTCCAAGTCCTTTCAGCTTGTCTGAGATTTCTTCTTTCGCTGTTGAGATGGGAATTGAACCAAGCTTTTGATTTTGAAGATCTTAATTGTTTTAGTTTAGGTGGGGCCACTTGGTCTCGAACATCCGACATCGATGAGTTGTAGTGTGAAGTGAGCTCTTCTACGGTAGACAAGAAGGGGAGATGCTATAATTGATCACAGACTTTGGATTCAAGTTCAAGAATTGGGACTTTTTCTTTGATATTGCTGGTTAACAGCTTTGGTTTCTTTATAACATCAGGGCGGGACCTGGTTGGGGAATTGATGTTAAAAAGAATTAGATGGTGGTCAGACCAGTCAATAGGTGAGATGGAGCTGATGGAGATAAGGTCATTTTTCATTATAATTGCTTCAAGGGTGGAGCCTTTGATGTGGGTTGGTTCCTTACGGAGTTGATTTAGGTAGTTAATTTCCAGGAGGCTTGTGAGTAGTCGGATTGAGGTGTCTTCTGTGTTGTTCCAATGGATGTTTAAATCGCCCAAGAACACATAGGTCTGAGAACTCTTCTACAAAGAGGGCACTTCTTTCACCAGGAGGATGATAGATGGTGTGGAATTTGATAGGATGGGAGCCTTTGCTTATAAGTTCCACCCCAAGGTATTTGAATGTTGAGTATTCTGCCTTACTCAAAGTGGAAAGTTGAATTCCAATGTTGTGAATAATGGCTAGACCCCCACCAGGTCCTTTAGATCTGTCCTGCCTGATGATGGTGTAACCGGTGGGGTTAGCAGGTCAATTATAGGGGTGGAGTGGTCATCAAGCCAGGATTCCGTGAGGAAAGCAATGTCTATTTTTTCTCTGATGATAGATTCAGCGATATTGGTTGTGTGCTTTGCTGTTGATCTACAGTTTAGGAGCATGCAAGAGAGAGGGCAAGGCTTATCCTTCGAGGAAGGAAGAGTTAGAATGGTGGTGAGTTGAGCTGGTGGTCTGGGCTCATTTATAGTTAAGGGTAGTCTATATATGCTGACATATACTGGGATAGTGGAGGGGGGTTGGGGAGATTTAGTCAAGTGCTTCGTAGAGTAGGATTCACTGAGAGCAGTGGTTCAAGATCAGAAAGGGTGTGTTGGGCACAAAGGGGTCTGTGGGCCAAATGACTTGGAGGAGTGAGGGCCCAGGGATATCTTGCAGGGGAGAGGAGTTGGCCTAACGGCTAGGGCGCTCGACCTCGGACCTGAGGAACAGGGTTTGAGTCTTGGTAATGACGCTGAACATCCTGTGATTCTGGGCAAATCACTCAATCTCCCCGTGCCTAACAACAACAACAAAAATATATGAATATGTGTCCTCATGTAACGTAACTGGTGCTATGTAAAGCGCTCTGATACCTGATTGGATTCGGGTCAAGTTTGCGCTATATAAAACTCTGCAAAAAAAAAAGCTGAGGTGGGCACGCCAGTGAGTGGGGGTACTTGAGAACTCTCTGGGGTGTGATATCTGTGTAGCTTGGTCTGTTGAGATATGTCATGTCTTAGGTGAGCTATGTCATTGGCTAGGGAGTCAAGTTTCTGTTCCAAGCGAGACAAGATCTGAGTGAACATGATTTTGACACTATCAGCAATGCATGAGGGAGGATGAGAGTCAAGTCCTTGGAGACTCGGAGCAGACCTTGTTTTAATATGTGTGAGTTCCTTATCATTTGGACTAGGTTTGTGGTTATCCAGTATGGGTTGAGTAGGGAAGTCAGTGGTAGGAAAGGGACGCGTCGGCTATGGGTATGTGTGTAGCAAGTCTCACAATGGGGTCCGAGCCGCTAGGATTGAGGTGCCCAACGTTGTGATTAGAGACCGGGAGATTGTTTGTTAGGGTGGGCAGAGGTGTCGACCCACCGGCAGACGTACGTGTGCTGTGAGTGTTAGATGGGGAAGTAAGGATGCTGGTGAGGACCCTGGGTAGCTCCCGGCCGGAAGGTGAATTAGAGAGAGGAAGAAGTCGGGGTGGTTCAGGGAAGCTAGTCCGAGGTCATGGGGATGAAGACAAATTAATCCGAACTCCCTGCAAAGATAGTGATTTGAAAAATTACAGAGAGTGATGATCGAATAAGGAGCGGTGAGGGTCGGTCACTTGTATAAGGATGTTACCTGTCTTGAAAATATGGATATATCCATTTCACCTTTAAAAGAAGAGGAGGGGAACGTCGTCGGTTTAGTTCCGTAGGGTATTTTAATGTACATTATCGAGGATTAAGGCTCCTCTCTGCAATATTCGTCAGTAAAATCAGCAAGGTGAAGCTTCAAAACCAAAGAAGCAAGCATACATCCTTGCATCACTCCCTTGATAATAAGCCATTCATACTGGGTCCTGAGTGGACATCGATATTCTGGTACTGAGATGGTTCGCCTCTTTCCACTCTAACCACAAACTAACCAATCAATCAAACAATCACTCAGTGGTCTTATAGTGCGCACAGCTATTCAGAGTGTCCTGGCAATAATAGGCTTTTATCAGTGCTGAAACGAGTTACTTAAATGCGCTTTAAAATAGCCAGGTCTTAAGATGGCATTCAAAGGTGCGTTTATCCTTTATCACCCAAAGCTGAAAACGGAGTGAGTTCCAGGCCGTTGCAGCAAGGAAATACCACCAACATAGCATTAGAGGAGGGCAAAGATTGTGCCAGATTATACAGCATAATTCTTTTAGTCAGGTACCATAGCCCAGATTGGTGAAAGGCTCGGTGAGTCAACATGAACCCTTTGAACCAAACTCTCTCCTTGATAGGAAGCCAGTGCAGCTCTTTGAGATGATGTATAATATGACTTCTTTTAGGTACTTTTAATGGAAGCAGAGCTGCCGCATTGTGAACTAGCTGCAATCTTCTCAATTGGTATGCTGGTAGGCCCCAATAGAGGGCATTCCAAAGGTCCAGTCGAGAAGTGACAAGGGTGTGAACTATAATTTTCTGGTGCTGCCCATGTAGCAGATATAGAAATTTCTTCAGAGATTTTAATCGGTTCTTAACACATGTCCACAACAGTACCAACCTGTGCGTCAAATGATGTTATCAAATTTGGCCGAGGTTCCAAACTACAGGGGCAGGGGCTGGCAGAGGCAGGACATGACTGGGCCAACAGTGGCCATCCCATGAAGGGGAAGGTGTACCAAATAGCAGAATCTCCGTTTTACTTTGTTACACTGCAGATTCCTCAGACGTATCCGCTGGAATGCAGCTGAAAGACATGCTTTGAAGTTATTTAAGGAATGGGAACATTCCTCTCTAACGTGAAAACGTGAAGACAATCTGTGTGTCATCAGCGCAAGACACCACATTCACGCCAAAGGCTTTGATCCGCTCAGCAAACAGTGTCATATGCACATTAAACAGTGTTGGGCTCAAAGATGAACCTTGGGGAATGCCAAACTCTAGTCTAGAGGCTTGGGTTCAGATGAGTAGGGTGCTATCCAAACCGCTTGGCTACGGTCCGATAGAAATGCACGAAGCGAGACCAATGCAGGTCCTCTAACACCAATATTTCCTAATCGTCGCAGTAGTGGAATGGGACACGGTATAAAAAGCTGCCGATATATTCAGGAGCAGCAACACCATCTTCTTCACCTGGTGCACCTCCAGCTTAATGGTGTATGAGACCCAACAAGAGTGAATTTCGTACTGAAACCTCGTCTAAAACCAGATTATTGTGGGTTTAATAAAAAAGTGTTGTTGAAGGTATTCAGATAATTGCCGACTAACCCTCTTCTCCAAAATCTTAGAGATAGTCGGCAACAGTGAAATTCGTCAGAAATTAGCCAAAACCGACCTATCTGCTAATGGCTTCTTTAACAAGGGGATTAGTTTAGCCTGTTTCCCACGGTTGGGCACTGAGGCTGAGCCTAAGGAGCTATTTAGGAAAAGATTGAGGGAGGGATTAATAGCTATATAGTTAGCCGCAAGAATATGTGGTAGACACTGGGGCGATCTGAATTTAAAGGCTGGTATGCTTATTCTGATTCTTGCAGCGAAACCGGCCTAAACTCATGGAGGGAGCATACCGAAGACTGCATGGAGGTTAAAGGCTGCTCTGCTGAGCCCACCCATGTCCAGGGGGCCATCATTTCCCATAAGTGCCTCCACAGTACCCCATATTTTGTTATCAAAGAAATCTGATAACTGTGAACACAACTTTTGGGAAGCTTATAATAGTAGTTTAAGTGCATCCGGATGAATTAATTTTTTCACAATTTTAAAAACGTCTCTGGATTTGCAACCAGATTCTGCCAAGTTCCTAGCAAAGAGGCCAACTTGAGTCCTCTTAATTGCTTGTCTGCTGGCAGGTAGTCCTTCCTCCAGCTTCTTACCAGTTTTTTACACAGCTTACACTGATTCCTGAGTTCATCATTGAACCATGGAGCAGATGAACGTCCGTTCTTATAGCTTTACCAGAACTCTCCTTAATCGGTGCCACATAATCTGCCATCTGCAAAAACCAATCATTAACCACCAGAGAATCCACCTCAATATCCCCACACACCCTTGGGATACTGATGCCAAGAGTGGCAGTTATCATTTCAGTTGGTGTTTTAGACCAATTTCTGTGGGGAAGGGAGGGAATATTTGTTCTGCCTACTGGTCCTTGTTCCACCTCCCATGCAAAATAAATCATGGCATGGTCTAACCAGTCATCTATAAGAATGTCTGAGACCTTGGTCTGGCAGTTAGTAAAAATAGGGTCAAGAATATGACATGCAGAATGGGTGGGTTCATTTACTAATTGTTTCATACTCCTGGAGGACATATTTTCAAGGAGTAAACTACTGTTTGTATCTGAGATATTATCCAGATGAAGGTTCAAATCTCCCAACAGGGTAAAGTTGGAGAATTTAAAAAGGTACATAGATAAGCACTTATCCACGGATACCGAGAATTCTCCAGCATAACCGGGTGGTTGATCAATTTAAATCCTGGCTAAGGTTTTTTTTCCATACAGTGGTAGGTAAAAGCTGAGCGATTCTTCCCCATGAAGCTCTATAACCTCAAATGAGGGGCATCTGAGGGACTGTTTGAAAACAATTGCTACACCTCCACCTCTCTTGCCCACACTGTCGCTGTTAAGCATAGCATAGCCTTTAGGAATCGCCATTACGATATCTGGGGCCGAGCTCTCTGATAGCCAGGTTTTAGTAAGGAACAACGCATCTAATTGTTCATCACTGAGTAGTTCTAGGATGTAAAGTGCATTTTTGTGAGGGCACCACACATTCATTTGGGCTGCCCGTATCTCTGATTCCCTGACGGACATTTTTGTGGAGGAGTTAAGCCAGTGAATAGTATTCTTAGTCCCATTACATATTGGCAAAGAACTAGTGCAACTAGCGCACACAGAATATAGACTGACCTCAGGACTGAAGCCCATACCTTCACAATGAGTGCCTGCGTGTAGCGAATGAAGCTCCAAAGAAGAATCGACCAAACGCTGGCTCAGATGTGACTGAAAACAAGGAGCATGACTGGCGCTGAGCGCAGGCGGGTCGCATGCAGACAGGCTTGCCTTTGGCGTGCCAGTGGCTCATCCACGCATCGGCTCGTCTTAAGTATGCTAGGGACATCCCCTGCCAACAACTAAAACACTTGCTGCCTTCAAAATGACGGCTCCAAATGGCACAAGGAGAGTCTCCCACAACTGTTTGTTACCTTCAAGCACTGATAAAGTGTGAGTACCTAATCAAATCATCCCCCTTAGAGAGAACAACCCCCAACACCAGTTAGGGTTAAGTAAGCAAAACGAGCGGTCTATGAACTAAAAAGCAGTGCAGATGCCCCGATCGCTACAGAGTTGGACCTGTTTGAGAACAGTGTAGAAAATTGAAATTCAATTCACTTTAGAGACACAGTTGGGTTTAAAAATTATTAAATAGCGTTTTTTAACAAATCAGTTCACATAACGTATGTAGTATTGGATTTTAGCACCAAGTTGCCCCAGGAGTGCCCCAAACAACTGATCAGACTTGGGTGACATGTGATGTTCCCTAGGGGGTTGGTATTGGCAACCACATTGTTTAACATGTATATAGAATTGTTGAGGATCATGATGAAAAAAGTGGGTGTTTATTTTCTTCTGCATGCAGACAACACTCAGTTGTACTTAAAGATTTCTTCCATTCAAGATTGAAGTATTCTGAAAAACTGTGTGTCTGATATTCAAAGCTAGACCACAATCCTTCTCAGATAGAATCTAGAAAAACAGATTTCATTCTGAGTCGCCTCCAGTAGCATGCCAAACCCTGCAATGACCAACTAACTGTTTTTCACTGTTGTGACCTCTCTGGCAAAATCCGTAAAAGCCCTAAACATGGGGATCAGGCCCGATTTGTCCATGGTGCCTCATACTGAATTCAGAGCCAAGAAAGCTAGAGCCAAATTGCATGCTGTGAGGCTAATGACTTTTGCAATGTGGTACAGCCACCGGTTCTAATGTCCCTTGAGTATGGGATCTTGCATCTAGCAGGAGCCCTCAAATTCACTAGCTTCTTGAAAAGCAGTCCGTCATTTAACATCAAAGTTGATAACAGGCAGCCAACAATATGACCATATTACGCCAGTCATTGGGAACCTACATTGGCTCTCGATAAGAGCCTGGATAAAGTTTAAATTGGCCTGCCTTACCTATAAAGTAGGCCACTTACAATACCTCAGACTTTGTGCTCGAATGATGAATTAACAAGCCTTGATCATTGTCAGTTGAAACTACAAAATGCAGAACAAGTAAAGCTACAACTGAGCCTTCTTGGGAGGAGCTCCGACGCTCTGGAAGTGAACTCCCCTACTTGTCCATTTGCAATGTTCTGAAAATCTGATGAGCTTCCAAAAGCATCTCAAGACCTACTTATTCAACCAATATCTCAACTAATCCGACCCCCTTATCAAGTAATTAATGCTGTTTTCAGCTTTTTTCTTGTGTAATCTTTGCTCTATCTCTCCCTTTTCCTGGTTTTATTTCTTCTTATCCATTTTTTGCTCCCGCTTCCTCTCCGGCAGGTGTCTGATTTCTGTAGGTATCTGTTGTAAGAACATCCACAGGCAACAGAAGTGATTAAATGAAATTTAATGCCAAAGAACAAGATGCCCACAAGCAGAGGGGACCATCCAGCTAAGAGATCCGCAGCAATTGACAAACAAAGCAGTCAACATCATCTTCGAGCCAGACAGCTCCAGGCTCAAGAACGCGGAACTAAATACATAAATGAACAAGGTAACTACAGTACAGTATTACTTAATGTCATATTGCCATATTACGCATCCCTAGCACTTCACCAAAACACTTACCCACAACACTATACCAAATTCTATATCAAATGTGTATTCTTGCTGAAGTAAAGAAGTACTTGTACCAGTATAATGTTTTTTAATCATTGCTTTTCTGCCTGTCGAACTTCTGCCAGTATACCATGTGCTGAAGAAGATTTCCTCCCATTCTTTGTTAAGATGCATCCAGTTTCTGTCTCCCATCTCTTTTGGCTAGTCCTTGTGTCCACCGGTATAGACTGGAACAAGAGTTTTTAGACTTCGGAGAGTGGTAGTTTATCATGTTCTTGAAGAGCCATTTCTTCAAAGCAGTATTCTTCTAGCATTTGTTTTTATTAGTCACACACGTCTAATCTGTAAATTGTGCATGCTCTCCGTCTCTGGTAGGACATGGTCTTAATTAAGCTGTTGGAGTGCGATAATTCCTTCGTGATCATAGATGCTGTCTGTTCTCTTACATGTGAGTGCTTGCTTTTTGATAAATTCATCCCCTTCAAGTGCTGGGGAAAGGTCTGGTTTGTTCATAATGAGAGTGAGAGGCAAGGAAAATGAGGTAAGTTCTCTTCGTTTTGCTTCTTTGTCAAAAACATCCAGTGTTGATTCTGACACTGGGGAAGACTATGCCCCATGGCCTGTGTTTGTACATAGCCAGGGAACCTTACAAATATGTATTCCCGCCACGAACTAGTCCATGAAGCATCACGGCATCTCTGACTCTTTTCTACCCCATTCCACCATGTATCTCAGTTGAGCCTCTTGGTAATAATGTGTAATGTTAGAGATACCCAAACGTCCCCCCTCTGGGTGCCTGTATGATACTTTGTGGGCCATGTGTGGTTTCTTATCTGCCCAACTGATGCTATCTGTTTCTTTCTGTATGTAGTTTCTTTAAAATTGTTGAGTGAAGATACAGCGGAAGTGATTGGAGGATGAAGCATAGTTTGGGGAGGGTATTCATTTTGATTGTAGCTACCTTGTCTAGCTATGACAAATTGTGTTGTTGCCGCGCATGATGGTGCACAGTGTGCAAGAGATTGTTGTTGTTAAGGGCAGCAGTGGATGTGAATAACTGTACTACTAGAGGTGGAATTAAGTTTTTGAGCCATTCGATAGGGAGTTGGAGATGGAAGGAGTCGTGTTGTTCTTTTGTGACAGAAATAGTAAGTATCTGTGACTTTTGAAGGTTCAGGGCAATTTGTATCGGTTCCTCAACCAACCAGGACTGGAAGAGATTGAGTCAGATGGTTGAGTGTAACTAGAACATCATCTGCGTATGTACTTAACTTGTATGTGTCTCTCCCCATTTTAACTCAGTTGATGTTTGTGTTTGCTGTCACTTTCTCCACCAGTGACTCGTGTACAGGGCGAATAACAAGAGAATGGGCAACCCTGTCTTGTCTCTCTTTGGATAAGGAGTGGATCCTAGGGGATAACATTTACTCTTACTCCAGCTGTGGGATTAATGTATTCACAGAGAACTCATTTGCTACATTGTGTGCCAAATCAAAAGACTTTAAGAGTTTCACAAAATATGGCCTGTGTACTTTATCAGATGCTTTTTTGGCATCTATAGTAAAGAGCAGCACTTTTTTTCGTGTCCTTTCAACATTGTCAATAAGGTGCAGTATTCTTTTCATATTATCATGGCACGTCTGTTAGGAATGAATCCTGATTGAACTGGATCTCTTAGACCACCATGTAGGGGTTCAATGGTTGGGCTTGGATTTGTATGAATAGTTTTGCATCTATGTTGAGCAAAGAAAACGGCCTATATAATATGCACATGGATTAACCGCAATTGATGCTTCTAGCATTGTGCTGGTTAGTTTTGCCAGGTCAGCAAAAGAGCTAAATATTCGGGTTAAGACCAGTGTGAGTGTCTAGCAAAATGTTTTGTAAAAAAAAGAGTTGTGAAGCCACCTAGGTCCGGGGAGGTCGTTGGGTTGTAGTTTGGCTGTTGACGAAATAACTCCTAAAGCTTTTATGGGATTTTCTAGGATTATTTTGTTGTTGTTGTGCAAGTTTGTTAATATGTGCCCTTTTATAGATCTTTCTGAATTCCCCCAACAGGCTTCTTTCCAATGCATATAGATTTATGTGGAATTTCATACATGCTCTGCCATGCTTGCATCATCTGTAACTAATTCCTCCAAAGATTTAAAACGATGTTGACTCTTTCAATGATGATTTTGGCTCGGGGTCTGGTAGTGAGTAGTTTGTTTCCCTTGTTCCCTCCAAAGTGATATTTTTATGTGGTACTGCATATTCTTCTTTATCCATTACTATATTCTTCAATTGTGCAGTGATGGCTGTCATTTTGAGCCATATTCTAGATGCAATTGTTCTTTTGTGTGTCGTTTCGAGTACCTTTACATTTTCTCCCTTTTTCTCTATTTTGTTTGGCCAAAATTGCTGTTAGTTGCCCTTTAATGAACAAGTTACTTACCTTCGGTAACACCTTATCTGGTAGACACTTTATCTATCCACACATACCTTACCTTAAAATATTTCCCAGGCTTCAGACTGGATTAAGAAAATCTTAAGCAGTACCCCTGTCCACTGATGGGTGGCGTCAAACAGCTCGACATAGGTGTCGTCTGCGCTAGAAGTGCCTTGTGATGTGCCTATATAGGTGTCACCCCAGCGCACTGACATCAGTTTGTGACTGTTTCTATGCCAGAAGCACAGAGCTATGCAGAAGGTCGATGACCAGTGCGCAGATTCTAAGGACCTACAGGGACCTTTTTAGGTCGAAAGAGGCCAGTTTGCAGAAGAGGGAGGATGGGAGAGTCTCTAAGGAAACTGTGGCTAGATAGAGTCTCTACTAGATAAGGTGTTACTGAAGGTAAGTAACTTGTTCATCTGATAGAGACTTCTAGCTGAAGATTCCTTACCTTAGAATAAAAACCAAAGCAATACCTCCCCAGTGGTGGGTTTGCAAACTGACTCAGATAACAAAGTCCTGGAGAACCGAGTGGCCGAAATATCTATCACAATGGACCTGACTGTCGAGGCTGTAGTGTTTTGTTAACATGTGCAAAGATGCCGACATAGCAGCCTGACACATATCCAGGACAGGAACTCCACCAACTAATGCGGTAAATGCATCCTTGGCTCAGGTGGAATGAGCCTGCAAACCCTACGGGGGTTGTTTTCTGGCCAGTGCGTAGCAGATCTTAATACAGAGTACTATCCATCTGGAGATGATCTGTCTTTGCCTTGCTTTTCCCTTCTTCAATCCAGGGAACCCCACAAAGAATTAATTGTCCTCCTGATGTTCCTTGGTACAACCTATATAGAAGGACACTGCCATCTTATGGTCCAAGTGTGGAGTCATTCTTCCTCCTTAGAGGGATGAGGTGGAGCAAAGAACGAAGGAAAGGGATCATAATTTTTGGTAGAATGGAGGCATGGGTTTGGAGCACCAGTTTGTCCGGGAAAAAGCTGGTATATGGAGGTTGGACAGAAAGAGCCTCCAGCTCGCTAACTCCCCTGGCCGATGTGAGGGCCAATAGGAAGACTGTTTTTATTGTCACAAGCTTGAGAGCACATGTATGCATGAGTTCAAAGGGGAAACGCATAAACAATGTCTGAACCAAATTAGGATCCCATTGGGGCATAACAAAAGGTGTGAGAGGAAACATGATGACGACCATTCAGAAAATGCGCCACAATGGGTGATAAACAGGGAGGGTCCAGCAACCTCAAAAAACCTGACATGGCCAAAAGATACAGCTTAACTGTGCCCAGAGCAAGGCCTTGCCGGGCTAAGGACGAAACAAGCAACACCACTTTGGACAGGGGTGAAGAAAGTGAGTAAATGTGTTTCTCAGTGCACCAAGTCCCGGTCTTGTCAGCAGGCATATACAGTTCTTGTTGATGGACTCCTGGCTCCAAAGATAACATCTCAGACCTTGGGATCAAGGTAAAAGACCTTCAACTGCCGCTGCTCAATTTCCACGCATAAAGGTGGAGGGTGTGCAGGTTTGGGTGCAGGGCACTGCCCTGTTGCTGCAACAGGAGATTCTCCCAAAAGAGCAGCCTGATCAGAGTACAGATGCACATGATCAAGAGTTCTGGATACCATATTCTCTCACCCAATCTGGAGCCACCAGGATGACTTGGGCCCGGTCAGTTCTGATCTACTGGAGAACATGGGGGAGGAGAGGTATCGGCTGAAAAGCATCCCATTTTCCAGTCTAGTCGGAATGTGTCTCCAATCAAGAATTGCTTTGGAAACTCCAAAGCACAGAAGTGATTACTTTGTGTATTCTAGGCTGTTGTGAATAGACCAAGCCATGGTTCTCTTCAGTCCTAAAAGAGACCTTGTGCCATCTCTGGATGCAGACGCCATTTGTGTCCACCCTGACGCTTAGAGATCTTGCCAGGTGCTGTATGACAATAAAAATGTCCTGATGTTCCAGCCATGTCCAGAGGTGCTGAGCCTCTTAGCATATGGTCCACAACCCCACTCCGCTTTGCTTGTTTCTGTACCACATGGCTATAGTGTTGTCCGTGAACACCTAGCCCAGCTTCCCTTTGATGGAGGGCAACACATTTTTTTTAGTGCTAAGCAAATCACGCTCAGCTTTAGCAGACTGATGTGGAGCCGAGTCTCTGCTGGAGACCAAATGCCTCTGATCGCCACTTCTCCCAGATGGCCGCCCCAGCCCAGAAGCGATGCCACAGTACCACTGTCAGGTTTGGGTGGGGAAAAGAGAAGGGTCTGCAGTTGACCTAGTTATGGTCCTGTAACCACCACTGCAGATCGCTAGCAGTCTTCCTCATATCTGGACCAAGCTGGAGAGATTCCGCTGATGCTGTGCCCACTGGGACTTCAGAGTCTACTGCAGTCTGCATATACCATTGAGCATACTTCACAAGCAGGATGCAGGAGGCATCAGACCCAGCAGCCTCAGAGTCAGTTTCACCAAAATCCGAGACTGAGGCTGAAACATCAGGATCATAGCCTGAATGACCAGGAGTCTCTGCTCCGGAGGGTAAGTGTTGAATTGCACTATGTACAGAGTTGCTCAAATGAAAGGGGGCATCTGAGAAGCAATCATGTGTGCACTTGGCTTCTTGATAGTGAACCCCAGCAGATGTAGGAGGTCTGCCCTAGTCTGGAGATGGGTGACAATTGCCTGGGGTGAGCCCACCTTTAGCAGTCAGTCATCGAGATAGGGAAAGACTGGGGCCCCTGACCTGTGCAGATGTGCTGCAACCACCGCCATCACCTTTGTGAACATCTGAGGGGCACTGGTAAGACCAAAGTGGAGACAGTGAACTAGAAATGTTCCTGGTCCACCATAAACCACAGGTAACATCGATGTGCCTGCTGAATGAGGATGTAAAAATAGGTGTCCTACAGGTCCAACACTACCTTCCAGTCTGCAGGGTCCAACGCGGAACACGTGTTACCATCTTGAATTTCTCCTTCCTCAGAAAGGCATTGAGAGGGTGCAGATCTAAGACAGAGTGGATGGCACCTTCGGCTGCAGCAGCAACCGAGAGGAATGACTTAGGAAGCGGGACCAGTACCTTTCACATGACCAGGACCTGAAGCGGTGCGAAGTGCCTTATGCTGAGCAACCAGGGGCTTCATCGCTCGCTCCCTAATTGCTTTAGGATTCATAGTGTAGCAGTCAGGACAGGCCCTGGAGTCATGGTCCAACTCCAGGCACCATATTTAAACCAGATGTCACAGACATTTGTCTGCGGCAGACACCACAGGATTTAAAACCCACAGGTTTTTAGGGGACATCTCTTAATGTGTCCATGCACAATTATGCAACCACATAGAACAATTCAGTCTCTTAGACTAATTCCAATCCGGTTTCTGTCAGAGCCACAGCACTGAATCTGCACTCACAGACATAGTTGATGAAGCGCTGAGAATGTTGTATCAGAATGAATCATGCCTTCTTCTCCTCCTCGATCTCCTGTCAGCATTTGACGCGGACAAACAAGACAGCCACCTAGACCTTCTTGAACAGAGAATGGGGATATAAGGATCAGTTCTTGATTGGTTTGCTTCTTTTCTCCACAATAGAACTCAAAGAATCAAGGTCATGACGTCCCTTTCCAAGCCTACACAGGTCACACTAGGGGTGCCTCAGGGATCCATGCCCTCACCCACTCTCTATATCTTGCTCATGGAACCTCAAACCGAAGTGCTGAATCTATCCAACATCCACTATCACATGTACGCCGACAGCACCCAATTGTACATGAAAATCTCTTCCACCAAAGATATTAGGTCGCTCAACACAACCTTACAAAAACACAAAACTGGCTGACATGTAACCACCTTAAACTAAACGCTCTCAAAACAGAATTCCAATTAATTGCCCCTTTCAAACACTCTCAGGACATCTCAGAAGGGTTGAAATAACTGAGAATCCTTATCTGTGTGCCACACATTATAGATTCAACAAGGTCTTTGGGAATAATACTTGACAGGAACTTGAACTTGAAGGAGTGAACTTCCATACGAACATCCTAAAAAAAATTGGACCCTTCCTACCTCCTGATGATTTCAAATCTGCTGTTCAAGTCCTAGTAATTCCCAGGTTTGACTATGGAAGTGCAACCTTCAGTGGTCTACCCAGATCGAAACTGGCGCGACTAAGGGATTCTCTTAACTCTGCTGCTAGGTTTATTACAGTATCTAAAAGAAACAGTCACATCACTCTTGATCTGAAGTTTCTTAACTGGCTCCCATTTGAGGCACGGATTGACCTAAAAATTGCCTTCATGCCATGTAAAGCCCTAAAGTTCAATACACTGAGATACCTTGCACAAAAACTGGAGCTATCTGGTGGTTGTAAAGCTTGCAAAGGCTCTAGCACCTTACTGCTGAACCCTCCAAAACTCTATAAGATGAAAACATTTAACTGAGCCTTCACAGGAATTGCCCCAAGAATCTGGAATTCCCTACCCCCTTAAGTCAGACTGAATCCCTCAACTGCTTCACTCAAGAAAGAAATTAATGTGATATTAGTTAACACATTTCGATGTTAGATCTCATGAACCTGACTCTTCGATGAACTCTACTCACAGACACGATAGATCCCATACTGTTTACGTCTTGCATATTAAGTTTGTAGCTTTGGTTTATATAATGTGGTCCCTGAGGGTTTTTTTTGAGGATTTTGTTACTCTTGCGTCGTCCTTAATGATGTTGCTGTCTATTCTGCCTATATCCAGAATACCTGTAAAGCGTTTTGATAGCCTTAAGGGTGAAGTTCGTGCTATATAAAACTCAAAAAAAGCTGACAAAACATTGGAAAAAGTGGTCAAGAAATGATCGGGGTAGCTCTTCCGAATCAGTGCTGTTGGCACGGAAAGAAAGGAACTGAAGTCTGCGAGCTGGGGGGGGCACCTATATAGACACTGCAGACGATGCCGCCGTGGAGCCATTCAACACCATCTACCAGCGTGCAGGGGTACTCCTCAAGATATTCAGGATACAGTATGACCCCTGGAGAATATTCTAAAGTAAGGAATCTGTAGCTAGAAGTCTCTTTCAGAGAACTGTTTTTAGGGCATTCGCGTTGTTGTTCGCTGCCAGGTATTTGGTAATTGCCTCTTAGATCTCTTTCCGATTTGCCATTTTCTGAATGATGCTATCTCTTAATTTCCATCGTTCCACAGAACCCTGGAAACCCCGAACCTGCAGAGTGATATAAGGGAGCGTAATCGTAAAGTATTCTGGTTTTAATACCTACTTCTTTCACCCTGCCCTGAATTTGACCAGTGTCTAAAAATAGTCCAGCCTCGCATATGTGCGGTGCGAGGCCAAGAAGTAAATGTAGTCGTTGGCTTTGAGGTGAGGAATGCTACAAATGGCTTCTAGTCCTACTACATTTAGCCAAACATTTTCAGCTTTTGTGATTGTGCCTGACTCACCCAATCTCTGGGCAGATCTTTCCTTGTTGTTATCCATAACTAAACCAAAGTTCCCCTAATAATACCTCTTTTTCTGGTGACTATAAGATTATTGATGATTCTTGGCCTTCATTAGTGGTGTATTTATTCGCAAAAGTAAAAGTTGTTCCTTGTGTCAGGTGAAATGTTAATACTTGTCCCCTCACTTCTGCTATTTTCTCCTGAACTTCACCTGTGAGCTTGTTAGATAACCAGATCAATACTCGTTGTTTGTGGGATCTGAAGACCCATATTGACGTGAGAACAAAGGCGATCTCAATGGATGCCAGTCCCCTGTGAGTAAATTCTTCTTTTGGAGCAGGTAAATTTCACACCCTGAATTATATAGCATAGATAATACTGCTGTTTTGCCAGACTGTTAAGACCTCGGGCATTAAAACTGATCCCTTTTAACATGGAGATGTTAATTTGTGAGTTGTGTCCTTTATGGTTGCTATTAATCTTCAGCTGTCTTTGTTCGAGGGGGATCCTGTTGTGTCAGTGGCATGAAAACCCTTGAGAACGAAAACTTTCCCCAATATCAGTTTTCTCCAAAACAAATTCCCTGTTTTCCATTCCAAACTGTAATCTACATTTAGAAACCATCCATTCGGGCTTATCCGGGATTTGCAAGGTCCCATCTGTCTTCTCCAGTTCGAAATGTGATCATAGAGATGTGCTGGTGGATCTACCTTTTAGAGCTTTCAAAGACAACTGTACTCTTATCTCTGGCAGCTTTCATGATGTCTTTTTTTTTTTTAACTTTGGAAGCATGCACGCAGGGTAGAATATCTGGGGCCTTATTTCCTTTGTTACTCAGCCCACATGAATGTCTCCTATCTAGTTTCATTTTGACGATTCACTTGTAAATTGTATTCTTATAGCGCTTAATACACCTGACAAGGTTTTGAAGTGCTTTGAAGCGAGTGCTATGATACTCCAGAACCCAAGATTAGTGCAAAATAGTTAATAGATTAGCAATATGTGTTTTTGTCTCCTTGTGGACTAGTTGTGCTATGTTTATGCTCTTGAGTTCTTGTGTGTTTAGTAGTGTTTTGAAGTAGGGATAGGGTAATGGGAATGGATTAGAAAGAGGAAGTAATAAATTATCATTGGGAGTAGTGAACATGTGTGCCTGTTAGTTGGGTGATTTGGTTAAAAAAGGAGTGGGACGTTTGGGAGTTCATAGTAGTCAGAAAGGTTTGGGATGAGTCGGAGAGAAGAGGGATGAGACAAAGGTTGGAGGGAGTAGATATTTATTTAACAAAAAAGTGAAATTTACTTGTCCACACACACATATATATATATATATATATATATATATATATATATATATATATATATATATATATATATATATATATATAAAATATTTACTTGATGTGATTGGAACATGCATTTTGTGGAGAAGTATGCAAAGATTTTTTTTAACAAAGAACTGATTTAACTTAGACATACATATATTCACGAGTAAAGTTTTAGAAGCAGGTATAAACCCCTCTATATACACACACCCAACTATGCATAGAAGCAGCAATATTTACATGGTCTGTTATACAAATGTGGTGCAGTTTTATTTGTTTTTCTCCTCACATTGTTATATCCGCCTATAAAAGGAAGCATAGTTCAATGTACAATGACACTTAAATAACCTAATTTCCATACCGTGAAAAGCAAAGTTTGTCATATCTAAGTATAAATGCACAGTCCAGATACATATATCCACACACACACACACTTACACATATACAGAGAGAGACACATATGTAGTAATTTTTTCTATCTAAATGTATATTAATAGTTTCTTATAATCAGATTAACATACTGTGACATATATTTTATTTAGTTTGGTTTCCTTTTTCGGCATAACTAAAATAAGATAGATCTATACATGTATGCAGATATATCACACCTCTAGATATACCTATGCGTATATTAATATATATGCCATGCACACTCATATAAGCATCATACTTACTACTATTGACGTACTCCGAATAAATCCCTATGTATCTGCATCCAATATATATGGACAGTCGTAGAAAAAAATACAAACATATATATAGTACAAACAAATATGCATGTGCTCACATACAGTTAACTGCCATCCCTGCAAGAACTGTAGACACTTAAATCTCCATGCATGTATATATGCACATACCCATAATGATGTTTCCCTAGATATCTTTACATGCGTGCAAGGGTGCAGACATGTATGCCTGACACACACACACACTCACACTCACACTCACCCCCCCCCCCCCCCCCGCCCCAGAGCAGAGCCTCAGTGGCCGGCACCAAACACTACTGTCCACAAAACTGATGGGACTTGAACATCTAAGAATCCTCCCCGGGGGCAGAGGAAGACTAGTGGAAGGTGGTCGATTGAGGAGTCTCGAAACTAAGTGGCATCAAGGCATAACAATCTGACTTTTTTTTTAAATTACATAAGTCTGAATTTTTTGTGTCTGCAAGAGTCCTGACTAAAGTGGATCCTTTTTAGGGATTTTGATTCCTGACTTTCTATTTATCCATGAAGGTATGATTGGATTCCGTTACTGACCTGAAGATTAAAGATCCTACTGTGCAACTTCTGATACGTTGATTGGCATGATTGGTCTCGTAGATTCTTCAGGCTTTGATCAACATCGTACACAGTGATTATTTGGATGTTAAGACATGGTTAGTCAAACTTAAAGTACAATCCTTCACCAATGTACTGTTGAGTTATGGTGCTGATGTGTTTACTCCCATGCCAAAATAGCAAGAAAATAGCAACAAGATCCCTTGCCTTGGTGTTGTAAGTCCAGCTTGGAAGGTTAACCTAAATTGGTAATGGTGAGTACTTGGGTACATCCCAGATTGACTACTGGTGTACCATTAAAAGACCCTAGTATATGGCACTGAAGTACCCAGAGCATAGGTACACCAGGGGTCCCCCATGGGCTGAAGCATGTATTATGCCACCCATGGGAGACCACTCAAACTGTGATGACAGCCCTGCCATTGCAGCTTGTGTAAGCTGGTGATAGCACCACTTACGACAGATATAGGTTTACCTATATCTGCGGTCACTGCACTTAAAACCTACAAGTCACCCCTAAGGCAGGCCTTTCAATCCTGAAGGCAGTGTGCTCGGTTATAAGTGGGAGGGTGCCCCTGCATGAGCGGGACACCCCTACAACCTTCGGAGTCCATTCTCTCGAGTTGTAAGTGCAACAGCCATTATGATATATAGAGTGGCCATCCGTCATTACACGATGACCATCTCTAAACTGGCTGGAACAAACCCTGTTGTGTTTGGTATCAAACATGTTGGAATCATAACCCCACACCGTAAACGGTGTAGGAGGTATGATTCCATGCACTGTAAAGCTCCTCTGGGAGGCCCTCAGTTGTCCTGGCACCAGTTATCCAGAACCGGACAGCAAGCTAGGGCTGCTGCCGACCAGAGATGTGTTTCTGCCCTCTTGCTGCTGAGCCAAGCTCGAGCAGGGGAAGGCAGAAAAATAGATATCCTGTCACAGGGAGATGTGACCACCTTCCAGACAAGGTTTAGTGTATTGGGTCAGGGTGGGGGCGCTTGCCAGCGCCACTGAGACTACTTGAAGGGCGCATTTGGTGCACTCCTTGCAAAGTCCAGTTTAGGGAACTGTTGGCTCCCGCTCTGGCATGAAACTCAACAAAGGACATGGGAGTATCCTCCCCACTGTCCAACCCTTCACCTAGGAGGGAACCCTGAATCTTCCCAACCCTTTCCTTAGGGTACTTAGGGCTTACCTGTGGGTGGCTCTCTGATTCGTCGTAGGACAAGATTCATAGCAAGACACCACTTCTTCGACCATCTGGGCACTCTGGACTTCGCTGGACTTTGCTCTGGGCACCCAGACTGCAACTGGGAAGACTCCTGCTGCTACTGGTCTCGTCATCCTGCTCGTCTGCTGCAATGTCTGTGCCTGTGCTCCATACAGGATCCTTTCAAGGCCTGTGGACATCCAAGACACCTGAAGGAATCTACCTTGAAGTGAAAGAGTCACTTACCTGCATCTGCATGCACCGCAAAGCAGCTGACCGGTCTGCTGATCCTGGGCTCCCACAGACTCCGAAAGGCTCAGCAACACAGGTGGTGGTTCTTTAACTCTCTTGAGGCCTACACTGTCTTCTCACTGAGTTTTAGACCAGTATCCTTCGTCGGAACCGCAGGAACCGAACCCCTGTGCACTGCATCGACTTGTTGTTGCAAAGGCTTGTTGGCTCTTTTCCTCAGAGATCTTCGGGCTCCAAGTAGCCCCCACCTCAAGCTTCTCCTGTGACCAAGATCTTCGTCCTCACCACATCCCTTGCACCGTGGGCCTGCATCATTGGTGAGCTGCTCGAGGTCCTCTTGCAACTCCATTGCCTCCGGCCTGTGGGTCCTCTTGAGGGTCTTCTTTGATTCCAGTGGGCTCCCTTGATTGCTCTGGACCTGCTCTGACTCTCCTGCTTGTGGTGAGTCACTTGGACCTTGCTGGTCCCGACACTGCACCTTTTCCACTTTCTACGTTGTTTGCAGTTGCCAAGTATTGTTGATGTTCCCAATGGACACCGACCCCCTCAACTCTCGGCATCCGACGTGAGGCAGCTCCAAGGTCACCATCAGCTTCCCTGCAACACCCGACATTGGTGGGCATGCGTCTTACGTGCCTCCTGGTCGCGCCTGAGTGGCATAGACTCAGTCCTCTCTGCCTGCAGGTACTTCTTACCTTGACTTCACCTTTGGGTTCCTCCGAACACTTTCACCTGCTTCGCCAGCAGCATCTTCCTGAAGTCCTCCAGTAAGTTCGGTGATTTCCGACGCCACTTCGCACTTATGCTCCTGGCTTCCCCAGTGTAGGTATCCTGGTTCGTAGGGTATCCACTGGTGGGGGGGCTCTCCAACCTTCTGTCTTCCACTGGGTTTTTTCAGGGTCCGCTGTGAAGGGTCCTTTTTCTTTTAAATTGCCACAGTGACTTACCCATTGACTTGAATTGAGTAAGCAGTCCTGTTCCCACACTGCACACGGCCTCAGTGGGGTGCCTGGTTACTTACCACGGGTGGGTCCTTGGGTCCCCAGCACTTCTACGTCTTCTGGGTATATTCTTGACTTGAGTCGTGGTTCGCTTACCACTATTTTAGTATATGGTTTGGTCACCCCCCTCCTCCCCCCCGGGGACCACTGTGAATTCGTGCTTCTTACCTGTTTTCTATGCAAAGTATTGTGTGCACTGTGTATATCTCCGGTAGGAGATATTTGTACATGTTGGTGAGTGTCTTATTATAAAAAATTATTTTTATAAATATACTGTGTGGTTCATTTTCACTTAATCTATACCAATAAAATTATGTTCTGGTCAAACAAGCTGCTTTACACTCCTTCTGGACTAAGCCTGAAGGCTGCTCTCCACAGCTACCACTTAGAGAACTTTCCAAGGTTGCCTAAGACCACTAAAATCACCATAAGGGTTGTCTGGATTAGTGTAGGTTGCCCAGTTACAGAATTGTGCACCATATACTAAGCCAGCCTCCTAAAACAACCAATTGGTAGAACACTATCATTGACACCACTTACTGTAGGGATGGTGGATTGAGTGGGATACTTTGACTTCTTGTGGTTACTTCATTACATTTCTTACCATTCCATTCCTCGTTTGGGGTTTCATCCATGCCTGTTTCTTAGTAAGATTTTGGACAACAGAAAACTCCCTTCTGTGTTTGCCCATTACAAGAAAAGATAAGACATAGAAGCAATATCAAAGTCTAATTTGAAACAATCCAGAAACACTTGAAAAAATATGTGTATCCCTTTTATCTGGTTGTGTTGGACGAGTTGCAGCCTGTAGGTAGGTCTTGAAAAATGACCCATAACATCCATGGCTCAAAACTGTTTCTTTGGAATCATATTCCATTCTCTCATAAACAGGACCCATTGGCATAAAGGCCAGCGTCTGGGGCGCCAAATAACAAAATCTGGCTACAGGCCAAGTCAATGTGACCTAAATGAATAGACGTGTAGATCTTTGAAAATTATGCAAATCTGTAGAGGGTACTGGAAAACATGCATCCTCCATTATCCATAGCTATCAGTTGATCCCCATGTAATGTGATACCTTCAACCAGTAGAACAAGTTACTTACCTTCGGTAACAACGTATCTGTAAGAGACATAGGTTAGTTGTAGATTCCTTACCTTAGAATTTCTTCCAGGCGTCAGATTGGAACTGGAGATTTTTCTTAGCAGTACCCCTACGTCTCAGTAGGTGGCGTCGGTCGACTTCACGTCGTGGTCGCCGGGATGACATTGCGGTGCCTACTTAGATGCCGCCCCTGTGCGCGGAAGTCAGTTCTGACACGACTTTCCATGCCAGAAGCGCAGAGCCATAAAAGACACTGACCACTGGTGCGCCACAACTAGGGCCCTCTAAGAGAGTCCCTGTCCCTAGAAGTCAGTTTGAGGTGTAGATTATTTTAGAATAGATACCCCAGCAATACCATCCCCGGAGGCGGGTCTGTGAACAAAGTTCACACCAGAAAGTCCTGAAGGACTGAATGGGCAAAGTAGCTGTCCCTCCGGACTTGGCTGTCCAGCCAGTAATGTCTGGTAAACGTATGCAGAGATGCCCACGTTGCTGCTGGGCAGATATCAAGGAGTGGGACTCCACGTGTGCCAATGCAGTCGCTGCTGCCCTAGCCCAAGTAGAATGAGCATGCAGCCCCACTAGAGGATCCTTCTTCGCTAAAGCGTAGCATATTTTTATGCAGAGGACAACCAATCTAGAGATGGTATGTTTTTGAACAGCCCGACCTTTCTTGGTACCTACATATCCAATAAAGAGTTAATCATCCACCCGGACACCTTTGGTGCGGTCAAGGTACTATGGCAGCGCATGTTTAGGGTCTAGATGGTGGAGTCTCTCCTCCGCCTTCGAAGGGTGCGGAGTTGGTAAAAAGGTGGGCAAAGGGATCAATTGTCCTATATGAAATGGTGTAACCCCTTTAGGAAGGAATGAAGGCCTCATTCTAAGCACCACTTTGTCAAGATGCACAGAGAAGAAAGGGGGCCTGAAAGACAAAGCTTGAAGCTCACTCACCCTGCGAGCAGAGGTGATGGCTACAAGAAAGGCAGTTTTCAGAGTATGGAGCCTGAGCGGAAAGTTATGAAGAGGCTCGAAGGGAGCATACATAAGATATGTTAGAACAAGATTCAAGTCGAATGGACCACACGATGGTAGCACTTTCACGCTGACCACAAACTTACGAAGGAACACTCCAATGAATTTAAAAATTACTATACAGCTGCGGGTTTGAAACATTGAAACTATTTTATGAAGTACTCCATACTAGCGACAAACTTATGAATTTTGATACTGAGTTTTGCCCTTACACAGGATATTTCATATTGAGAATACCACAAAAGGATACTTAATACGATCACAAACAAATTTGGTTCATAAAGGAGCAAACGTATCTTGACTTCAGTCTTGAGGGAACATATAAAGAAGACTTCTATGATATAATTTTTCGCCCTGAAGAAGTCCGTAAGGACGAAACGCGTTGGCTACGCAGATTTTTAAAGAAGAAAATTGAATAAAGGATTTTGAAACGAAACCTGTTGATTGGATCAATGTTGTTTGAATTTATAATATCGTATTGTATACAATTTCTATGGTGCGCTGGATCATAGTGCTTAAGATTCAAGTCCCATTGGGGCATTATGAAAGGAGATGGAGGAAATAGATGAGTAATGCCCTTAAAGAATCTATTTACAATAGGGAACTTGAATAAGGATAGCTGATCTGGCAGCTGAAGAAAAGCAGCAATAGCAGCAATATAGACTTTGAGAGTGCCCAGAGCAGAGCCCTGCTGGGCCAAAGAAGGTATGTACAAGAGGACCTCTGAAAGAGGGGCAGATAGGAAATCTACAGCCTTTGCTGTGCACCATGCCACAAACTTGTTGCATCTAACAGCTTATACCGATTTAGTGGACATACGCCTGGCTGCCAAGATGACATTACAGACTTCGGCGGAAGGTCAAAAGCTGTCAAATGTTGCAGCTCAATCTCCACGGAAGGAGGTGGAGACTGGACAGATTTGGGTGAAGAACCGTCCCCTGCTGCTACGACAGACTATCCTCCCGAAGGGCCAGTCTGATCGGAGGATCGATGGACAGGCTCAGGAGCTTGGGGTACCAGACTCTTCGTGCCCAGTCTGGAGCCACAAGAATAATTTGGGCCCGGTCACACTTGATCTTCTTGAGCACTCGGGGCATAAGTGGTACAGGCGAAAAGGAGTACAGGAGGCAGCAGTTCCACTCGGAAAAACATCGCCGAGCAAGTACTGCCTTGGAAACTCCAACGTGCAGTACTGCTGACATTGCACGTTCCCTTCAGTGGCGAACAGATCTAACCAAGGCTTTCCCCACCACTGAAAGAGACCTTGCACCACCTCCAAGTGAAGGCCCCATTCGTGATCGACCAAGCACCGATGACTGAGTGTTTCCACCCTGGCATTCAGAGAACCCAAGGTCATGCCCTGATGTTCCAGCCGTGTCCAGAGGCGAAGAGCTTCCTGACATAGGGTCTACGACCACACCCCACCTTGTTTGTTGCAGTACCACATGGTGGTGGTGTTGTCTGTGAACACCTGCACTGCTTTCCCTTTGAGAGAGGGAATTAATGCCATAGGTGCCAGTCGAATCGCCTGGAGCTCCAGCATGTTGATATGGAGGTTGGACTCTGCCGGAGACCAGATGCCTCTGATCTCCGCATCTCCCAGATGGCTGCCCCATCCCAGGAGTGACGCATCTCTCACCACTGTTAGAACTGGTTGGGGAAGGGAGAGGGATCTGCCTCAGACCCAAGCTTGGTTTGTTATCCACCACTGCAGTTGTTGTGCAGTTCCCTCTGAGATCTGAACGTAGTTGGAAAGATTCCCCTGATGTGCGCCCACTGGAACTTCAGGTCCCACTGCAGAGCCTGCACATGCTATCTGGCATGATCCACCAGCAGGCTGCAGGAGGCCAAGAGGCCCAGCAGCCTCAGGGTCATTCTAACGGAAATCCGTGATAGAGTCTGAAACATCGGTATCATAGCCTGAATATCCTGGACTCGCTTCTCGGGAGGATAGGCCCGAAACTGAACTGTGTTCAGAACAGCTCCGATGATAGGGAGCGACTGAGAGTGAGTCAGGTGTGACTTCGGCAAGTTGATAGTAATCCCCAGTAAATGCAGGAGGTCCACGGTAGACTGGAGGTCAGAGACGACAGCCTGGGGCGAGCCTGCCTTCAACAGCCAGTCGTCGAGATAGGGGAAGACTGGTATACCTATCTGCGCAGATGAGCTGGACCACTGCCATCACTTTCGTGAGCACCGGTAAGGCCAAAGGGGAGCACGGTGAACTGAAAGTGCTTGTGGCCCACTGTGAACCGTAGATAGCGTCTGTGAGCTGGCAGGATGGGAATATGGTCCGGCAAGTCCAATGCCACCATCCAGTCTCCGGGGTCGAGGGAAGACAGGACCTGAGCCAACATGAGCATTTTGAACTTCTCCCTCTGGAGAAGGCGGTTGAGGGTCCTGAGGTCTAGAATCAGACGCAGGCCTTTGTCCTTCTTGGGCACCAGAAAGTATTGGGAATAGCAACCATGACCTACTACTGGTGCTGGGACCCTCTCTATAGCTCCCTTGGTCAAGAGAGCTGAGACTTCCTGGCAGAGAAGCGCAAAATGATCCTCCGACATGCGATCGAAAGACGGTGGCATGGAGGGATGGGTTGTCATGAAGGGGAGGGAGTACCCACTTCGGACGATTTGCAAAACCCACCAGTCCGACGTGATGGATTGCCAGTGGTGAAGGTGATCGCGAATCCTGCTTCCCACTGGCCGTTGATTGGCCTGAAACGTCAGACTAGGAAGGTTTGGAGGCTGCGGCGGGGGGAAAGGGTGAATTGGCCCACCCGCCGGCTCTCGAACCCACGAGGTCGCTGGGCCCCACGTCTGCGGCCACACAGAGGTTGGGAAGCTTGCTTGAGCCGGTGGCTAGACTGGGCTGGACGTGGTTGGGCGCCCCTTTCATAGCCACGAAAGGAATGAAAAGCAGACTGGAGTGGGCGAGAAGGCGCAGTGAGGCCCAAAGATCTGGTCGTAGCCCGAGAATATTTAAATCTCTCCAGCGCCAAGTCTGTTCTGTTGCCAAAAAGACGACGACCATCAAAGGGCATGGCCATCAAAGTTGACTGGACATCCCCCAAAAAGCCAGATGTCCTCAACCAGGCGTAGCGCCTAAGGGCTACTGGGGTGGCAATCATTCTGCCCAGTGAGTCGGTAGTATCCAGTTCAAATCTTATCATGAATTTGGCTGCATCTCTCTCATCCGCCACTGCCTGGGAGAGAACGGCCCGGGCCTCATCCCCACATTGAGGCAGCACCTGCGCAACTGTATCCCAGATGGTATGGGAGTATCAGCACAAGAGGCATGCGGGATTCATGGACAAGCTGGAGGAAGAGAACGCATGCTTCCTAAGATGGTCCAGCTTCTTGGATTCCCTATCTGGAGTGGCAGAAGGGAATACACCCTTTGAAGAAGAGGCTTGGACCACCAAGCTCTTGGGGGAAGGGTATTGGATTAGGAACACTGTCTGAACTGTCTTTCTCTTCTCTCATTGTTTGTGTTGATTTTGTATTTGGTAGTAAAAACGTCTTTGCTGTTTGTCGTCATTATAGTGGTGTTATATTTTATATGAAGTGTATTTCTTGTAACTTCTTGTGTTTTTAATATTGTCTTTTGAGTCATCAAAAAAACCTGTTTTAAAATCTTTTTAATAAAAATGATGTACATTTTCTACTGTTGACGTATCTTTGGTGCACTGTTTGGGCTTATAGCAAGACTTCCTTGAGTGAGATTGGTCGTGATACTATTGTGTTGGGTGACTGAGTACGAGTGGCGTGAACTTTGAAGCTACCAAAGGAAGTCCTGCTCTTCACTTGTTAGTAGTACCCTATTCCTTTGGTGAGAAGGGGTCCCTCTCTTGTCAATTTGATTTTTTTTTTGCACACAAAAAAAATGAACTTTACTTATGGTTCAGAATATATCAGAATTAGAACAAATAAAGTACTCTTTTTTGTAATTCTGGAAACAAACATTTGAATACAATCAAAACACATCATTACACTAGGTGATGACAGTTGCACACATTAGTGTTTGTGTGCAGTAAAACTGTTTTTTTCTGTGCAAATGTAATGGTCATTTCAATAGAAAATACGTTGTCTGTAATGGCAGTGTGCTACCACATCATGCATACTCCACACTACGCCACTCCACTCCACTGTATGCCACGTCACTCCTTCAACGACACTCCACTCCAAGACATGCTGCTCCATTCTACGTCCCTCCACTCTAAGACACTCTATGACATACCACGCGACTCCACACCAATTAACACATTCCACTCTACTCCACTCCAATCTACCCCACGCCGATCCAGTCTATCCCACTCCACTTTGCTATAATTTACCTCACTCCACTCCACCATATCCCAATTTACCCACTCCAACCCAGTTTACCCACCCCACTTCAACCTACCTGACTCTAACTCAATCAACCCCACTCCACTCATCATCATCAATCTACCCCAATCCAGTCTACTCCACTCCACCCTATTCTACCCCAATCCACCTCACTCTACTCTAATCTACTGCACTCCACTCAATCTAATCCAATCATCCCCACCCCACTCCAACCTACCCAATCTACAGCACTACACTCAAATCTACTCCACTCTGCTCCAATCTACCTCAGTCGACCCCACTCCAGTCTATCCCACTCCAATTTACCCCAATCCACCCCACTCCAATGTACCCTATTCCACCCCGCCCCACTCCACTCCAAACTACCTGACTCAACTCCAATCTACCCCAGTGCAGTTTACCCCACTCCATTCCAATGTACCTACTGCACTCTAATTTACCACACTCCACTGGAATCTATCCAACTCCTCTCTCTTCCAATCTATCCCACTCCAATCTACCACAATCTATCCCACTCCAATATACCACAATCTATCCCACTCCCCTCCACCCAAGCTACCCTACTCTACCACACTCCACCCTACCATAATCTACCCCACTCCAATCTACCCCAAGCCACTCCAATCTACCCCACCCTACTCCGCCTCAATCTACCCCACTCCAATTCAACCCACTTCAGTCCAGTTTACCTCACTCCACTCTACTCTACTCCACTCCACCATACCCCAATCTACCCCATTCCACTGCAGTCTACCCCACCTAACTCTACCCCACACCGAATTGTCGCCTAAATCGCCACCAAGACCTGGAACGACCTTCCCCTCCTGCTCCATATAGCCTCTTCGCTGGAAGAATTCAGAGAGATTCAAGACCTGGCTCTTTTAAGGAGAACCAGCGCCCAGATACCCCTAAGGGTGACAGTTTTGTGCTTTACAAATGCTGTTAATTGATTGATCTACCCCACTCCAATCATCCCTCTTCATTCGACCCCACTCCAATTCACCCAATCTACCCCACTCCACTCTACCCAATCTACCACACTCCACTTCACTCCAGCCTACCACATGCCACCCAAATCTACCCCACTCCACTCTAACCCACTCAACTCCACTCCAATCTACCCCACGCCAACCCAATGTACCCCACCCCATCCCAATCTACCCCACACCACTCTATTCAACTCCACTCCAAACTCATCCACTCCAATCTACCCCACACCACCCTAATCTACCCCTCTCCACTCCTATCTACTCCACTCCAATCTGCCCCTATATATCCCACTACACTTGACCCCGATCTAACCCATTCCACTCGACCCCAATCTACTCCACCGCAATCTACCCCAATTAAATATTCCCCACTCCCCCGCTCCAATCTACCCCACTACAATCTACCCAATCTAATCCACTCCATTCTGCACCACTCTACCCCACTCCAGTCTACCCCACACCATCTACCAGACACCACTCCAATCTACCTCATTTTCCTAATCTACACCACTCAACTACCCCAATCTACCCCAACTCCATTCCATTCTACCCTACTATAATCCACCCAATCTACTTCACTCCAATCTACCTGACTCCTCTCCAATCGATCGGCTCCAGTCCATTCCACTGCACTCCAATCTACCCCCACTCCACTCCAATCTATCCCACTCCACTCAACCTACCCCTCTCTCATCTACCCTGTTCCACTCTACTCCGCTCCAATCTACCCCGCTAATCTACCCAGCTACCTCACTCCAATCCACCCCGATCTACCTCACCCACCCCACTCCATTGTATCCCACTCCACCCCACTCCACCAATCTACCCTACTCCACTCTACCCCATTCCATTCCACTCTACCCCACCCACACCTCTAACTTTTAGCCACGCTGAACAACATCCACACTAGTGTACATAATGGCGAAAACACATTACCAAAGCCAATAGCTCTTGCATGTGTGAGACATATTGGCTTTGCCAATGCTTGTTATAACCATCAGCAAGTTGCTTATTGGTGCTTGCAGTTGGGCACTTATCATATGCCCCAGCTTGAAAATCCTTTCATACAAAATACGGTTACCTGAGAAATGCAAGACTGGCCGAAGGAAGGTGTCACTTGTGAGGAGGGCTGTTTGGCAAATATGAATATTTTGGTGGTGAAGGTTTGGAATGGCCTAGCCTAGAGTAGGAAATATAATAATATTTTTTTTATTGTTGCAACTTAATTCTTTGTGCTCTGGTTGTGCTAGTTAGTGACCATTTTGTTACACAGTTTGTAGCATGAGAGGGAGGCAAGGTACACTCCTTCAACGAGGCCTGGGGACAAAGGTGTGAACTATCGAAAATAAATCCAGAATGTTGCCTGTTCTGATCAGTGTCTGATAGTGACACCACAAACAGATCATGTCAAATCCAGGATCGGATCGGGACTAAAAATAGGCCCGGGCACCAGAATAAATATGGCCCACGTTTGCAAACCAGATAGCTAAAAAAGTGGCCCACCTTTGCAAATTAGCCCAGTTTTGAGGTTGTGAAGACATGCTGTGTGAGTCTTTTGGAAGGTATGGGAGACTGCTTGCACGTGTGTGTTCAGCGTGCAACATTTGTGGTAATATCAGGAACATAAACAATAATATCTCGCCCACCTGGCCTTAAAACAGGCCCACAACCCGATAAAAAACGGCCTACACACTGTTCTGTGAGACCAGCTAATGGAGCACTGCCTGATTGCCCACCCTGATCACATCTTAACACACCCAGAGCTGGGCGGGTAATACCGTTATGGGCATTCCAGCATTATTATTATTTTTTTGTATTGATGTTTTGCATTACAGGAACAACACGAGGGCATTTCAGCGTTATTAACAGGTTGGTTATTGTTTATTGGACGAGAGATGTCCTGTAGCCCATATAGAGGGGCCGTCGTCCTGGACTGCGCCTCTAGATTTCCTGCTCTAGCTTTAAATGCGGACTCCCTCCGGGGTCTGCGGGCCCTGGCTTTATCGGGCCTGAGAGCAGCTCCTCGGTGTCCAAGCAGTCTGTGGGACGTCGACGCCTCCTTGGCAGCGGCGCCCGGGCTGTGGTCAGAAGGCCAAGCCACAAGGCCGCGCACGCGACAGACGCAATCCCTTCCTTCCTGTCAGGGCAGTAAAATGGCCGCCAGTGTTACTGTGTGAAAGAGTGTGTGCACTCGTGAGAAACGTCCCTCGTGGGGAGGGGGGCATAAGTGCTGGAAGCCTGGGATCTAAGGATGGACTGGTGTTAACATGACTCCTGGTGAGTGCGGCTTCATTGGTCTCCTCGGACCCTGGAATGGAGTCTGGAAATTACACAGCCCTGATGTCCCAAATTATAAGAAGCAGGAAGATCACGTTTGCAGGCAGGCATGCATGCCACCGGTGAGAAAGTTATTCCACTCTTTAGCAGCAGTGTTTGGCTAAATGCCCGCATTTGCCAAACAGTGGCGCTGATTAGATCAGATGCTCTCCAATCCTCACAGCTAGTGAGACAGCACTTTCTTACCGGTTGCCCCAAGGCCGTTCGGATGGGCTTCAGGTTGTGTGAGACATGAGCCAGCCCTCTTTGTGGGCGCGGTGTTCGTTGATTCTACACCTGATTTTAAAGTCCCTGAATCACGCGGCCCCCTTTGACATGTGTGATCTTGGCCTACAGCGCCAGCCCAGAGCTCTCAAATGACACCTTCATTTTTAAGGTGGCTGGGTGACAAGAAATACAATTGTTGACACGGAACAGTGGTGGTGTTCGGTCTATGACGACTATTTCTCTGCCGGCAGCACTTAAAATTGAGGCAAATTATATCCTCCGTGTATACAAAAAAAACATGCTTTTATGAACTGATGTGCACTGCAGAGTAAGCGTGTTTCTAAGGTAAGCGCATTAGAAAACGTGATTTTTAACCCCATCAGATACCACTTGCTTTGTGATTGAAGTATGGCCAAGTGGTCGTTGTACCACGCCTTCAGCTAACACTGGCCTTGAAACCAGCAGCACTTTGCATGCTAATGTAGTGTAAACGTCTCAGCATGCAAAGTGCTATTGTGTTGAAGGTCAGCTAAATGAAAGCTTCACAGTGTGTAAGGGAAACAAACGCCTTGCATTTTTTCACTATCATTGTGAATGCAAGGATTGCTTTGTCTCAATGTGAGATTAAAAAAACTTCAACCTTCCCACCCAGCAGCCTTCCGTGTACCCACTACGAATGCAGGCATGTGATAGCAAGACAGCGCTGGGGGGTGGGTCAGGAGGCTGCAAGAGTAAGTATACCGAAGTGCAAAGCAAGGCAGAGCGGGTCCATTTGGAAGAAAACCCTTATCACTGAAAAGAATAACACTAGAAGACAGTCCATCGCATGAGGGGTATGGGCCACTGACCCTACAGCAACAGGGACTAGGTGGAACAGTTAGGTCACTGACCCTACAGCACCAGGGACTAGGTGGTCACTGACCCTACAGCACCAGGGACTAGGTGGTCACTGACCCTACAGCACCAGGGACTAGGTGGAACAGTTAGGTCACTGACCCTACAGCACCAGGGACTAGGTGGAACAGTTAGGTCACTGACCCTACAGCACCAGGGACTAGGTGGTCACTGACCCTACAGCACCAGGGACTAGGTGGAACAGTTAGGTCACTGACCCTACAGCACCAGGGACTAGGTGGTCACTGACCCTACAGCACCAGGGACTAGGTGGTCACTGACCCTACAGCACCAGGGACTAGGTGGAACAGTTAGGTCACTGACCATACAGCACCAGGGACTAGGTGGAAGTTAGGTCACTGACCCTACAGCACCAGGGACAAGGTGGAAGTTAGGTCAATGACCCTACAGCACCAGGGACAAGGTGGAAGTTAGGTCAATGACCCTACAGCACCAGGGACGAGGTGGAAGTTAGGTCAATGACCCTACAGCACCAGGGACTAGGTGGAACAGTTGGGTCACTTGGCGACAGCTGGAAACGAGAGCCCTGGGCGCTACTCCCAGTATCCCCACTTGACCGTGTGTGATCGTTGCTAATCCTTATTTCACCTACCAGCCCCATCTTCTATTTATTCGCAAGAATTGGGAGTTCTTAGAAACGGGCTCCAATGTGTAAACACTGGCCATTTTCATATAACTGGAAACAAGCGCTAATTTACCAGTTTATTTGAGTGTTTCAATCCAGCGTCTGGTTTAAACGCCCCTGCACATTTATTTATTTTGCTTAATATAACGACTGTGGTTCAGCGCCCTGAATACTCGCGCGACTCTGATTCAAGGCGCTGAATAATCTTGGCGCTGAGCTGTAAGGTCAAGACAGTCTCTAGAGTGGCAACATCTGATACGTGCTGTTTTTTCGTAGCCCCAGCGCGCCTGTGTGCAGCAGCGTATTAGGACGTGACCCTGTGGGTTACCTCAAAGAACACATGAATTGGCATTTTTTTACCCAGCTATTCCAGTGTCAGCCGCTGGGGTGAAACCACTGCAGAGCAGCTGTATCCAGCGTGCCTGGTGTCAGGCAGTTCATGTTATGAGAGATAGGGGAGGGAGAGGTCGCATACACCTGAGGCGCTGGCCCCACTCGGCAGGCCCCACGCAGGTCACAGGCGTTTGGCAGCGTGCCAGAATTAAATGATCAATCCGCCAGTGTGAGTTGGATAATTGAGTACAAACTGAGTTACCCTGTGGAACAGCGACGTGCAAATCCTTCTGCCTTTCCAGTGGAGCATGGCACGCCCCTGAACCATTATTTAAAGAAATTGTCACCACCCCGTCCCCAACCCCCCACGCTTGACACACAACATTCATCAAAATACTTTGCTTTTTCTACCCGTTAGATGCCGATTGCACACAACTTTTAATTGGCATGAAGTGGCATGTAAAATAACGCAAGGAAGGCAAAACTCAATGTAAAATTTAAAATACAATTTTTATTCTTACAAATGCTGTAAAAATGTATACATATATATATATATAAAAAATTGAATATGCTCAGTCTGTTTGTTCACTAATGTTCTAACATACAAAGGTGTTTTGAATCACGTTGTTTTTACAAATGTACCATAGCTGCTTCAATACAAAGTAAAATGTAGAAAAAAACTACAATTACAAAAATAATTTAAGGGAGGGAATAAACACAAGTCTTTAGCTTCGTTGATAGTCTGTGGCAATTCTCCAATAGTAGCGCTCCCATTCATTGTACAAAAGTCATTTGTATAAAAAAAAAAGAAAAACTGAAAACCAGCACAATTTCACTTTTTGGGCTTTTGCACAGTACTTTCTTGCTACAGGTGATCTGAAAACGTTCACTGAGGTATTGAGTTAAAACACGAAAGGGGGCCTGTTGGTTTAAGTATTTCTGTCAAAGGTTCACAACATAGGGGCGGGATCACTTAACTATACAAGCCTGTTTTTATCAAAGACGACAAACACGTAGAGAAACCTAAAAAAAAAATAGACTCCTTTAAAGGTATTCACCATAGACACAAAAGGGGGACAGGAGACTGACTTTGGCAGAAATGCCTGATAAAAGCGATTTATGATTGTCTGCTGTTGGCGTGTACATAGGATAGGGAGGGAAGGTGGATTTTCCACCTATTCTGCATACGAGGCCGTAAACAAGTGTGTGCAGAGCGCAGGAAAGAAGCTCGTGTAAGTATACATGAAGATGGCACTTTGTGTCTTCAAAGCAAAACTGCAACAGGTTCTCTAGGTTTAGTCATTTTAGAGAATTTCTTTGCATGACATGTCTTTTCCAGAACACAGAAACATATCAAGAGGTCACTTTGTGTCTAAGGCAGAAAACATTCATTAGGAGGCTTTTTAACCTCCCCTTTTGTCGAAGGCACAAACGAACATTATTAAGGCATCGCAACCCACGAACAGACCCTTCAACATGACGGCTCTGCCTGTACCGTAAAAACATAGAGCAGGAATAGTCCCTGCAGTCTTTGTGCGATAAAAGCGAGGCTCATTTCTGTGCACAGCCCTCTGGTATATGTCCTTGGCAAAAAAAACTCACATTCAACAGGTGGCCCCTCCCGCCCGCCCGCTCATAGTCCTAAGAGTTCGGGGGCCGCAGCGCGCGCAGTCACCGGCAGTCGATGCCGCTGGGCACGCCGGCGGACTGCTGCTGCTGCTGCGGGGTACTGAAGGCCTGAGTGGCGGCCGCCGGCAGCTGCTTGAAGAAGTGCCGCAGGCCGGCCAGGTCCCGTGAGAGCAGCTCGATGCGCTTGTGCAGCCGCTCGTTCTCGCTGGAGAGCTCCAGCAGCCGCTGCTGCATGTCCTGGTTGCGCTGCTTGGCCTTGTCGCGGCTCTTGCGCACGGCGATGTTGTTGCGCTCCCGCCGCTGGCGGTACTCTGGGCTGCCGCGGTCCAGGCTCTTCTTGCCGTGCCGCTCCTTGCCGCCTCCGGCGCCGCACAGGCTGGGCGAGCGGCTGCTGGAGCAGGAGGAGCTGGGCTCCGGGGAGGTGGGCGGCGTGGGGTGAGGGGGCTGCCCCCCGGGCAGCAGCACGGTAGTCTGGGCGCAGGCGGCAATCTGCGAGGGCAGCGAAGAGGAGAGGTCGCCGTCGCTCCACTCGGGCTCCTGCTTGACGGCGGCCCGGGCCTGCGGTGTCAGCAGTGTGGAGAGGGGTGTCAGGTCCTTGAGCTGCGGCCCGCCGCCGCCCCCCAGGTACTCAAAGTCCGGAGCCCGGGGCACCGCCTTGGCGTGCGACTGGCTGTGGTTGAAGAGGTCGGCGAAGAGCTCGTCGTGGCACAGCTCCAGCGTGGGTACCGCGGACATGGCGTCTATGTACGAGCTGAAGTCGATGGCACTTTCGTCGTCGTAGATGGCGGGGGCTGCGCTCAGCTCGGCCAGGGTGCCCCCGCCGCGCTCCTCGTCCTCCTCCCCCGGCGTGGGGTGCTGCGGCGCGCACAGTTGCCCCCGGCCGCCAGCCTTGTCCGCCCTGCTCTCGGTGTAGAAGTTGGCCGGCTCCATGGACCAGTTCCTATAGCATAGCGCGGGCTCCAGGTTGTACAGGGCACTCATGGGCAGGCTGCAGGTCGCCCGGTGGGCACGGGTTCACAGGGGGCCTCCCGCAGAGGCTGGGCTCTCTCTCCCGGGCTACCAATGAAGTTCCAGTCACTGCGAGCTGTGCCAGCAGCTCAGGGTGCAAGTTTGTGCCACGGACTGCACGTGTGCCCCAACGACTCTGCCGCTGTCACTTTCTTGGAGTTGGTGTTTCTTGTGCAGTGCCGCTCTCTTGCACTCAGTGCGTCTCCCACTCCTTTCTAATCCTGCAGCCTCTGCTAGATGCACCCTGTGTGCGTTGCGTTGCGTTGCGCTGCTCTGCTCCTGGGCACCTGTTGCTTGTGCTCTGGAGAGTGCACCTGGTAGTAGCTGGGTGCTGTAAAGCTGCGCTGAATCTGAGTGCTGGCACCTTCCCTGCTGTCTATATAGTGGAGTGGTGTGGCTCCACCCTGAGTGAGTGACGCGCTGTACCTCAGAGGGAGGGATTGCGGGGCCCCAAAGGGGGCGGGGCGGGCTGTCAGGCCACGGGCGGGCTGCGCGTGAGAGCTGAGGAGGCGCTGCTGCCTCCCGCAGCCAGGCGCGCACTGACCCGGAGCCCGGCCAAAGTGCACGGCTGTGGGCAGCCCGCCAGAGCCGGCCGAGGCAGCAGAGAGCCGCAAACCGCGCTCTGCCCGAGTCTAGTCTCACTCCCTGACTCGCCTCCGAGAAGAGCTCAGTAGACGCCGCAGTCTCACCCCTGGGTGCGCAGCCTCTGGAAGTGAGTCTCACACCCTGCTGCAGTCTTTGAGGGAGAGGATCGTTGACTGGGAAAGTGTCTGACACTACAGTCTCACCTCTTGATGCAGAGCCTCTGGAGGTGCGACTTAAACCTTGTTGTAAAGACTTGTAGCGAGCCTCGCACCTTTGGATGAGTGAGTGTAAACCTTGGCGGAGAAGCTCTTGGAAGGGGAGTGAGCCTGGCACTACAGTCTCGTGGCACATTGGCGCACGGTCTCTGGGGGTCCCCAGGGGAGAGGCTCGTTGATTGGAAATGAGCCTCGCGCCATTGTCTCACGCTTTCTGCACATAGTGTGGAGAGTGACTCCTCTACCTCGGAGAAGAATCTTATTGATGAGGAGTAGTCTCACAAACTGTCTCACCCCTGGCTGCACACAGCTGTGCAATTTAGTCTCACAGCTCGGAGGAGATACTTCGGTTAGTAGTAAGTCTCACTCAGTAGTCTCACCCTAGGTGCACAGCCTGTGCGATTGATTGTTCACAGTCTCTCGAGATCTAACCTCTCGGAAAACAGACTCGCCCACTGCTGCACACCCTCCCGGCTGGGAGCGAGTCTGACACCCCTGGGCGAAGCGTCCCTCATCTGGGTGCCTCGCGCCGCAGCATGCTTGGGAGTGCCCCTGTGGGCCCCGTTCCCTGAGATGGATCCCGGCCCGGGTCTCTTTTAAGGGAGTTCGGAACACCTGTACGGGGTTACTTTTATGCTGAAACGTCTACAGATGCTTAAAACGGATAATATTCCTAAAAGTTCTTACACCTTACTGTTTCCGTGTCCAACAGACCATTTCTGTTTTGATATTTTTGCTTCAGTAGTTGACATGACCTTTAACAGACGTATGCGCCCGCGTCCCTTACGCATCTTCCACACCTGCTATGGTTTACTTAATTTTATACCTACGCAGGCTTTGCATTTATCACAATCTTTTTTTTTAAATTAAATAACGGGGGTAGGGTCGCACTCGCAGTGGTGCAGAGATATCAGAGGATAATAATCACACTCGTGGCTTGAAAGTTACTGCGCAGATCTGCGCAGCAGGCGCATCAACCCTGCTTCCCCGAGATTCATAACTGTGACCTGCCCCCGGTATATATATCGCTCACCCCCACGCACAACCGACTCCTCACCCCTACATTGCTGGGATTCAAAACTGTAACCTGCGGCCGGTATATCCCCCCCACCCCTTTCTCACACACTTTGCAGCAGGCACACGTTTCTGCACAACAACCGAACTAACCTATCGGCCTGCAAAGGAACACACAAGCCCCGCAGGAGTTTCTCTGACCGGCACGTGAGTGTGCATTGGTTCATGCATTTCAGGAATGTGTATACACTACGTGCTCCCTCTGAGAGAGAGGGCGCGCGCCCCTCTTTCTATGGGTTCTCGTTGCGGACCAAGTTTCCGATATCTCTTTTTCATGTGGTTCGACTGTACTCGGATCAGATAGTGGAAAAGAGGAACGTTTTGGTCCAGGAGGGACAGGAATCAACTTCCGGTTAAAACGCAACGAGCATAACTGACTTTTACGAAGGACAAGACGTAAACACAGCTAAAACTCGGCGCTGCTGCGAGTGTCCGGGAGGAACGCGTCCCGCGACGAGAGGAGGCAGCGAAGAGTTACGAGCGCCCGAGCCCTGCTGAGATTTACAGCCGCCTTCATATCTCCCACACCCTGTACTCGGCGCTATGCCTTCCTGTTTTTTGGAACTTTTAGCTGTCTGCTCCTCGGCAGACTAGGCTAGCTAGAGTAACAGTACAGGAAACGCCTAGGCAGTTCCTTACTATTTGGAACGGCCTTTCCCCAAGAAAAACATTCCAACCCCCCATCAATCCCGCGTTTTGTCCTAGAAGGATGTGAAGTTTCTTAGGGTATACTTCTTGCCATTTTTGTGCTCCGTATTAAACCTTAAAAATGCCACAGGGATGGTAGTGACGAAGGAGGGAAAACACCCCGGGCTAATGGGCCTGCAGGTGAGCGCTAATGACTGCTGGATTGACCTCGGTTTTATGGCAGTGACGCAGCACATAACTGTTGAGCAGATATCTCTCGTTGTGGGGTTAGTGCCATCTAGCGGTTAACTGGCGTATCTCGCGAAAAGAGCGGCAGTGAGGTCTGCTGCGGCGTCCCGGAGTAATCTGTTAAAGTTCCATCTCACTAGCGTTGGTCAGGGGAGTAGCGGGAAAATTAAAACACCCCCCAGTTTGAACCCAAGCTCAGATGGCTCCAAGCAAGTGAGGCATGTGAGCTGAATCCCCATAGAAGAGCTCCCTTGTCTTTGCCGTTCGAGAATCAATCTGTTCATACTTTCACCCTTCCATCCACCCGCTGATAACCATTTCACCTTTACACTTTCTCATCCATTCATTCTTTCATCCATTCAATCTTTCACTATTCTATCCATCCATTGGCTGTTCCATCCACCTGTATAAACATCCATCATCTATGCTCAGGTCCATCCACTTAAACATCCATCATTCAACATATCCATTCACCAGTAAAGCCTTTCATACACCAATTGATCATTTTGCCCATCCATTCATCATCTCCAATTTACATTTACTATGCCATCCATCCTTACTCTAACATTACCAATTACTCTGCCATCATTTCATTCACCCATCTTCTCAGATCCCCCTTTGCTCCACCATTCTTTCAGTCCATCTATCCTCTCAGATCCCCATTTACTCTGCCATCCTTTCAATCTATCCTCTCAGATCCCCATTAACCCATCCATCACCCCCTCAGATTTCTATTTACTCTGCCATCTTTTTAGCCACACATCAATTCTCTCAGATTTCAATTTACTTTGTCATCTTTTCATCCATCCGTTCATCCTCTGAAATTTCCATTTACTCTGCCATCCTTTCAGCCACCCATCATCTCACCCACTCATCATCTCACCCACTCATCCTTTAATCCACACATCCATCCCTTTACTCTTCATCCACCCGTTCACCCACTTACCTTTTCACCTACTCATCCATCCAACCTTTCACCATCCATCATTTTACTCACTCACCCATACATCCATCCTTTTAACCACCCATCCTTCCATTCTTTCATCCATCCATCCTTCCACCCACTCATCCTTCCATTCTTTCACCCCCCATCATTTCATCCACCCATCCATCCTTTCATCCACCTATCCTTTCACCCACTCATCCATCCACCCATCCTTTCACTTATTCAGGCTTCCACCCTCCTTTCCCTTTTCTATCAGCCTATTGTTTTCCTTCAATTTAGCAATAATTATAAGCTTTTATTTCCCAAGCTGTGAATAAAAGAGGCCCATAAAGAACCCTACCCCCACTGTGGCTGGGAAAGCATCACGCCGCCCCGGGGTTGGTAGAAGCTGCATATGCAGGCACAGCTAAACTGCCCAGCTTTTAGCCATACCAGGTGCCACTTTCTTACCACCTTGCATACGCCTGGAACCTTCGCTTACCCGACCGTCCCACAGATGTATTCTCAATCCTCAGCCTCGATACACTCCCAATACGTGTCACAAATGGAAATATAGCTTAAGTGTCATCTTTGGCGCTGAGCTCGTCCCAACTTGCATTTTTAGGCTATTGAAGTCTAAAGTAACTGGTGGAAGTAAAGTCAACGGTGGAGAGGGGGCAGGAGCTCGGGAGTGGGCCAGGAGGGCTAGCTGCTGGGGGCATGGCCAGTACGTCATTTCAGCTGGTGGAGTCCACCGACACTCAACTTTAGGGACAGGCACTTCTTCATCAGATATTGATGACCGCGAACAAGAGAGACAAAAACACACAAATGGGAAAGAAGGAACAGAAAGACGGGGAAAAGTGGCACAAAGGGAGAATGTAGAGACCAGAAAGAGAGAGATAAAGGTGCAGCAGAGTCAGATAATGGATTAAAAAGGCCTGAGGTGGATTCAACTCTACGCAGCCGTTGTATTCGGCGTGCCGATTTTTCATAACACTACAGGAGGTGAACTTTGGGCATCAGCACTCATTCGTTTACAATTTAAGCCCTGGAAATGAGATATACATCTGTTGGACTTAGCATGACGCCATGGTGGGGTGGTGTCAGGCGAGACAAATGTCGGGCTTTATACAGCCACGGTTTGCTCTTCTCTAAGTCCAACCTTGTGAGGACCTTCTCGAGGCAGCTAATAGGGCGCAATTTGTGTTGTACCCATCACCCCCAATGCTATGCACATTGCTGCTGGTAGTGATTATTAAAACTGAAGAGGATGATGGTACTTGCTTGAACTTGTATCAATAATAGCGAGTGCTCAGATAGTTTCAATATCTTGATTTGGACATGCCCATAGTGTGCGTAATCCAACCACTTACATAGTGGAAGTTTTCCCTTGCAGTCAAATCCCACTTTAATCACAGAAGTGGTCAGCGTCCAGGGTAGGAGCGGCGAGATTATTGACAGCTGGCTTTCCCAGTGCTGCCACACAATATGTGCCCCTTTTCAGCTATTGACAGAGCCCATTTAAAGGACGGGCCATAGGGGTGCATGTACCTGTGTAGCTGCAGAGGTCTTCTGTCCCCTGTAGCCCTTTGCCCTGCTTTGCTCCCAGCCCTGCAAACCCAATCTGATATTACTAGCCGCAGATTCCTTACCTTAGAATATTTCCCAGGTGTCAGACTGGATCCAGAAAGTTTTCGATCAGTGCCTTTGCACGCTGGGAGGTGTCATTATTTAGCTCTGTGTCGGTGTCATCTGGGCCGGAAGTGACAGGGGTGGTGGCTATATTACCCCAGCATCCTGACATCAGTTATTTTCTTTCTGCGCCAGTAAGCGCAAATCCAGAGAGAGCTACCTCAAGTCATTTCTGACTGACCTTTTTTGACATTTAGTCAAAGCTTTTTTTGAGACCGTGTCTGTCAGTGTGTTAGGGATGCCAATAATCCAGCCCTGTGGGTCCTGTCACAGAAACATGTCTGTGACAGACCCCACCATCTGGTGTGTCTTTGGTGCCTGGAGAGGACCAGGACTCCAAGACTTGGGAGGGCTGCCACACCACGCATCTGAGCTCTCCCTGAAGGTCCTTGTTGCTTGATGCCGATCGCCTCCACGATTCTCCAGGTCCTGCTCTGGCCGAAGGTCCTAGGCCCGTTTGCGGAGTTGGTCCAGGCACTCGTCTTCATGCTCAAAGTCATCGTTGTCGGGTAAGTCCCACAAAAAAGCTAAGAAGTCAAAGCATTCTTCGACCTCACCCAGCCGGTCCAAGTCATCGGATGAGGTGCGGGAACAATGGCACTCTAGAAGCCGCTCACATGCGGAGCCTGTTTCTGAGTCCACTCCTGAGTTTCCTGGAGCCAGAGCGACCCCCACCCAACTCTGTGAATTTTATGAGGCCACACAACTCATTTTTAGAGGGGTCTACCACTCTGGAGGGCCTTTGGACCCAATGGTTCGGCAGGTGCCCCTACTGAATTTCCGCCGGCAGGGCCACCCTCGCCACCAGTTGGGCCCCTTGGGTTCAGTACAGCTCTAGTTGAGAGTCCACAACCTTCTCCGGAGCCTGTTCCAGTGAAGTCGTTCTCAGCACCACCAACACGATACGGCAGCACTGATCCCATCATTAAACCAGACTCCAATTTGGAGCCGGACAGGCATCATCCAACACCGGTTCTCGCACTGGCTGGAACTAAAGCACAAGTTACTTACCTTCGTTAACTATAAGAAACTGTAAGAAACATTAGTTAGTTATGGATTCCTTACCTTAGAATTACCCCCAGGCGTCAGACTGAATCCCAAAAGTTTTTTCGTCAGCAGTACCTCTGCGTGTTGGAAGGTGGCGTCGGTCGGCTCCGTGTCCATCGTCGTGGTCGCGGTCGCTGGGATGACGTCACGGCAGCTACTTAGATGCCGCCCTCGCGCACTGACGTCAGTTCTGTACACGACTTTCCGCGCCAGAAACGCAGAGCCATGCAAGACACTGACCATTGGTGCACAAAACCTGGGCCCTGAAAGAATGTCCTTAACCCTAGAAATCAGTTCACAGAACGGGGGGATGGGTGGAGCGGTAAGGAATCTATAACTAACTAATGTTTCTTACAGATTTATCATTACCGAAGGTAAGTAACTTGTGCATCTGAAAAAAACACGTTAGTTATAAATTCTTTACTTTAGAAAAGAAACCCCAGCAATCCCAACCCTGGTGGTGGGTCTGCGTACCAAGATCACACCAGAAAGTCCTGGAGAATAGAACGGCCATAGAAGCCGTCTCTCCGGACTTGGCTGTCCAGGCAGTAGTGTTTGGTGAACGTGTGCGGCGATGCCCACGTGTCTGCCTGACAGATGTAATTCAGAGGCACTCCTCTTCCCAAGGCAGTAGTGGCTACCGTCGCCCTGGTGGAGTGAGCGCGTAGCCCGACTGAAGGGTCCTTTTTAGCCAGAGAGTAACAAGCCTTAATACACAGCACGACCCATCGAGGAATGGTGCGTTTGTGTACAGCCCGGCCCTACTTTGCACCCACCTAGCCAACAAAAAGTTGATCATCCACCCGGAATTGTTTTGTGCGATCTAGATAGGAGAGCGCATGCTCCGGGTCTAGACGGTGGAGCCTCTCTTCTTCCTTTGAACGATGCGGAGGCAGAAAGAAGGTGGGCAAAGTAATGGTCTGCCCGATGTGGAAGGCAGTAACCACCTTAGGAAGAAAGGATGGACGGGCCGAAGAACCACCTTGTCCGGATGAACAGACAGGAAAGGGGTTTTTGAAGAAAGAGCCTGGAGCTCACTCACTCTTCTAGCAGAAGTGATGGCGACCAGGAAAGCAGTTTTGGGAGTCAGAAGGCATAAAGGACAGTTATGCAGGGCTCGAAGGGAGCACACATGAGATGTGTTAGCACAAGGTTCAAGTCCCTCTGAGGCATAACGAAGGGGATCGGAGGAAAAAGATGTGTTAATCCTTTGAGGAAACGGTTAACAACCGGGGACCTGAAAAGAGAAGGCTGATCTGGCAACCGACGGAAAGCAGAGATGGCTGAAAGATAGCCCTTGATAGTGCCCAGAGCAGAGCCCTGCTGGGCTAAAGAGAGAAGAAACAATTTTACTTCAGAAAGAGGGGCAGAAAGGGGATCCACAGCCTTTGCTGTGCATCATGCCACAAATTTGTTCCACCTACAGGCGTTTTCCATCTTAGTGGAGGGACGCCTGGCTGCCAAGATTACGTCACAGACTTTGGGAGGCAGGTCGAAAGACGTCAACTGCCACCCCTCAATCTCCACGCAAGGAGGTGGAGACTGGACAGGTTCGGGTGGAGGACCATCCCCTGCTGCTGAGACAGAAGATCCTCCCGAAGGGTCAGTCTGAGCGGAGGATCGATGGCCATGTTGAGCAGCTTGGTATACCAGACTCTGTGCCCAATCCGGAGCCACAAGAATGACTTGGGCCCAGTCGCGCTTGATCTTCTTCAGCACTCTGGGCAGAAGTGGTATAGGCGGAAAGGCGACAACAGACCGCAGCTCCACTCATGACGAAATGCGTCGCAGAGCGAGAGTCGCCTTGGAAATTCCAATGCGCAGAATTGCTGACATTGCGCGTTCTCTTCGGTGGTGAATAGATCTAACCAAGGCTCTCCCCACCGTTGAAAGAGACCTTGTACCACGTCTGAAGATGACATTTGTGATCCATCATACACCTGACGCTGAGTTCGTCCGCCCTGGCGTTCAGAGAGCCGGCCAGGTGTTGAACTACTAGGGGACTGCCCTGATGTTCCAGCCATGTCCAGAGGCGAAGGGCCTCCTGACATAGGGTCCACGACCCCACCCGCCCTGTTTGTTACAGTAGCACATGGCGGTGGTGTTGTCCGTGAACACCTGCACTGCTCTTCCCCAGACAGAGGGAAGGAATGCCTTCAGTGCAAGACGAATCGTCCGGAGCTCCAGAAGGTTGATGTGAAGCCCAGACTCTGCCGGAGACCAGAGTCCTCTGATCTCTGCCTCTCCCATGTGACCGCCCCATCCCAGAAGGGATAAATCCGTCACCACAGTGTGATGTGGTTGGGGAAGGGAGAGGGATCTGCCATTGACTCAATCCTGGTTTGTAAGCCACCACTGTAGTTTTTGAGCAGTGCCCTCCGAGATCTGGATACAATTGGACAGATTCCCCTGATGCTGCACCCACTGCAGAGCCCGCATATGCCACCTGGCATGATTGACCAGAAGGATGCAGGAGGCCATGAGGCCTAGCAGCCTCAGGGTCATTCTGACCGAAACCCGGAATAGAGGCTGAAAGATCGGAATCATAGCCCGAATATCCCAGACTCACTGTTCAGGAGGATAGACCTGAAATTGCGTCGTGTCCAGACCCGCTCCGATGAGGAGCTTCTGAGAGGGAATCGGGTGCGACTTCGGCACATTGATAGTAAACCCCAGCAAATGCAGGAGGTCGGCTGTAGTCTGGAGGTGGAAGATGACTGCCTGGGGCGAGCCCGCCTTCAACAGCCAGTCGTCGAGATAGGGGAAGACTGAAACCCCTGATCTGCGCAGATGAGCTGCGACCACCGCCATCACTTTCATGAACACACGAGGGGCACTGGTAAGGCCAAATGTGAGCACGGTAAACTGAAAGTGTTTGTGGCCTACCGTGAACCGAAGGTAACGCCGGTGGCCCGGCAGGACGGGGATGTGAACATAAGCGTCCTGCAAGTCCAATGCTACCATCCAGTCTTGCAGGTCGAGGGCAGACAAGACCTGAGCAAGCGTCAACATCTTGAACTTCTCCTTCCGGAGGAAGCGATTGACGTCCCTGAGATCCAAGATAGGACGCAGGCCCTTGTCCTTCTTGGGAACCAGAAAGTAGTGGGAATAACAACCACGACCTACTTCTGGGATAGGAACGCGCTCGATGGCTACCTTGGCCAAGAGAGCCGTAACATCCTGCTGGAGAAGGGCCAGATGATCCTCCGACATGTGGTGGTGTCGCGGTGGCATGGCTGGAGGGGTACTCTCGAAGGGGAGGGAGGAGCCCCTTCGGACTATCTGTAAAACCCACCTGTCCGAAGTGATGCTGCGTCACTGAGGGAGGTGATGGCGAATCCTGCCGCCCACTGGCGTTTGATGGGCCTGAAAGGTCAGACTAGGAGGGTTTGGAGGCTGCTGCAGAGGGGGGGTTGGTGGACTGGCCCGCCCGCTGGCCCCCGGAACCATGACGGTTGTTTCCACGTCCCCGCGAAGGTTGGGTAACTTGCTGCAGCCTGTTGCCCTGGGTGGGATGTAGCGGGGCACCCCTTCCGTAGCCATGAAAGGGGCAAAAGGCAGACTGCGCTGGATGGGAGGAGAGGCCCAAGGACTTGGCCGTAGCCCGTGAATCCTTGAAGCGCTCTAGGGCGTTGTCTGCCTTGTCGCCGAAAAGGCGATGGCCATCAAAGGGCATGTCCATCAAGGTGTTCTGGACATCCCCGGAAAAGCCAGTGGACCTCATCCAGGCGTAGTGACGAAGCGCTACCGACGTTGAAATAGTCCTGCCCAGAGAGTCGGCGGTGTCCAGCCCACAATGGATTGTAAACTTCACTGCATGTCTCCCAGAAGCAAGAGCCTGGGAGTGCACTGCCCGGGCCTACTCCGGACACTGAGGCAGCACTTGCGCCACAGTATCCCACACTGAGTGCGAATAACAGCCCAAGAGACATGCGGTGTTTACGGTCCGCAGTCCTAAGCTGGCGGAAGAGAGAATTTTCTTGCCAAGGTGGTCCAGCTTCTTGGATTCCCTTTCTGGTGGAGCGGTGGGGAAGGCGCTTTTGGAGGTGGAGGCTTAGATAACCAAGCTCTCCAGGGTGGGGTGTTGGGAGACGAAAGGGGTCGCCCGGAGCCGGGCGGTGGCGTCGGGCTATCATCCTGTCCATGGGAGCCCCCGTGTTGGGCCTGGACCACGTGCCAAAAGGACATCGGTGAGGGCCTCATTAAACGGCAGCAGGGGCTCCGAAGAACTCGCTATCGGTTGAAGCACCTCAGTCAGGAGGTTAGTCCTGACCACCACCGTGGGAAGCTCGAGGTTGAGAGCCTCGGCTGCCCTACGCAACACCACGGCGTATTAGGCTCCCTCCTCCGTAGCCACGGTAGGAGGAGACAACATGCCACGGTCGGGAGAAGTGTCAAGACTTCTGGCATCCCCCAGTTCCTCTCTCCAGTCCTGCTTAGCATCTAACTGGTCAGTTAAAGGGTCACCTGACCTCTCCCAGTCCTCCTCACCCTCCTCAGGCTGCCAGTCTGGCTGAAAATGGCCAGGGTGGAACACAGGGACAAAAGTACCCATTGGCGCCGGATCCAGCGTCGGCCGACGGCGGTCCGGCTCTGTGTCCACGTCGGGATGGAGGCTGGGTCGATGCCGGCCGGGGAGCCGAGCTGCGCCGAAAGCGGTTGTAGTGCCGGAGGAAGTGGCGCCGGTGGAGGTGTAACGAAGTCAACTGACACCGATCCGGATCCAGGCCTGGATCCAAGGGGGGCCTGCGGTGCCGGGGCTGGAGTCCACAGAGCCCGCCGGCGCTTTTAAATATATGCTTTTCAATGTGAATACATCTGACCCCATTAAAACTCTATCTACGAGAAAACACAATTTTTGTCCTGAAATACTATCTTTTAAAATTTTTGTACCCATGTTTGATACCCTAAAATCAGTTCATAATGAAATACTCAAAGGTGCTCCTTCCACTTGTATTCTGTAGCTCTCTGTAGATAGACACCATGGCTTTTAGGCACTCCTTTTATGGCTCAACAAAAGCAGAATGGACAGATGAATTCATAAAGACTGCCAGCATCAAGGTCATTTTCTTGCTTGAAGTTGCCAACACTTGGAAGGAGAGGGTAAGGAGATGCTCATGCCACCTTGAAACTTTCGTGAAATGTGAATTATCCTTCTTCATAGTAAAATGAAAAGGCGTTTTTTGTATCACAATAGTCGGTATTTGGGAGAAGATTTGCGAAAGTATTGTGTGGGCAGTTCTGTGGCACCACGCAAAACATAGAGGCAAGTTACCCAACAGTATAAAAGGCGGTAACCAGACTGCAAATGATGTTGCGCAGTGCAAGCACCGGTGCAAATATTAGTGCTGGTTTTGCGACAAGTGTTCTGTGGGATACCCTGTATGGGTAACGGCAGGAGGGCCTTAAAAAGATATAAAATAAAACTGACTTTCGGTTGAGAACTTTTCTCAAGTACACATCACCCATGTACTGCAAGCTTACACTTCCTGGGACTGGATTCAACTAATTCTTGTCACAGCTTTATCCCTGGCCCATTAGGGTTCTCATTCCCCTAAATGTAGCTGACAAATTCACCAAACATACACTTGTGAGCAGTTTTATCCTGCAAAATCCCCTTCATGATTTTGCCAGACCTGGGCTGCTCCTGTGTTAGAGGCTTTACCACCCCAGAATCCTTCTGTTAAGCCACGCTTGAACGATTTTTCTATTTAAAGAGTTGTTTGTCTAGTGTGTCCTTGGAGCCTTTGATTTCTCATAGTGCCTCGTAGTGTGTGGTTGGAAGCCTGTGATCTGTAGCGCTGCACAAGAGCCTGCTTGAGGAAGACTCTTTGCACTAGAACCTAAAAATAGCAAAATCAGAGGCTTTGCATTCACTAAAGGTACGTCGTGAATTAAAACGGAATGTGCAATTTGTGACTAATGTTTCTTTAGATAGAAGGGGGGAGGGTGTATGAAAAGGGTGTCCTTCTCCTTCTGAACCCCAGTACCATGCATCAGTGGGGACCACATTGATTGGATACCAATTCCCGAAGGTGGCTGCCTAGCATCCATTTGCAAAGTGAAAGCTGCCTTGAACGAACAGCTTATACTTCTTGAATATGGGGGTGGTGGTAACATTATAGGAAGCAGAGAGCAGCCCAAGGCATCGCTGCCCCCACCCGCCCAGTCCCATTCACTGAGTGTCTGTTTAAAAATAAAAATGTGATTCTTGCTCCTGTCCCTTTAATGGAAAAGGACTAAAATGAGACAAGTAAGCATTCGGAGAACGCAGGAGTGGCGTTCTGCTGCCCCCTGCTGGCCTCCATTCCTGCACTCACAGTCTGTTCATTAAGATACATAATCAGATTCCTGCCTCGTTAACATGAGTGGATCAGGATTTTTCAAATCCTACCAAATGGCCATTTTGCCTTGTAACCGAATAGTAAGTACCTCTGTTGAAGTGCAGAATGAAAGTCGGGCCTCAAAGCAGCCAGTCTGCAAAAACACCAACTGCTCAAAAATCTGACTTTAGAATAAAAGGCCGCAAAGTTGATATCTAGGCCTAAATACATTAAAGTTTGTGCGGGTGCTCGCATGACACAACGCGGTTTCGAACTGAGTTTATAGGCTTTTACACTAGTAATTAAATATACACTATTCCGTGTTGCACGAGCGCCCGTGCAAAACTTTAGTAGATTTGGGCCTTAATGTCCATAAGTACATGCGCTCTTTGGGCATCCAGGAGCGAAGCTACCTAATTGGATTACAGAGCTCGAGTAGTCTGGGGTAAAATAACGTGATTTTATTTATGTACAGAAAAGCTATAAATGAAACTCAAGGGGCGAGCACGAATATTCCCGCCTTCTGTGTCCCACCGAGGTGTTTGGTGAAGAGACAGCACCTTGTGATCCTTTCTAAGGCCCAGATTCCTGAGGTTTTGTGTCAGGGTTGTGCCACTTTTATGGAGCAGCCCTTACACAAAATCCATGTTGGTATTTTCAAAGCCATGCAAAGTTGATTTGTGTGGCTTTGCGTGGTTTAGTAAATAGAGTAATGCAACGCAGCAGAGAGCGCTTCCTTGCATTACTTTGTGTCAGGAAGGGGTTACTCACTGGTTAGAGGAGGCAGACCTGGAAGCAGAGGTCAGCCCGGGACCAGGGTTCAATTCCCGGCTCGGCTGGGTCTTGAGTCCATAAATGTCCATGGACTCGATAATTCTCGCTCCAGTGCATTCTCGATTCATGGGTTCACACTCTGCGACTCTGGGCAATAGCTTGCTTAATCTCCACATGGGCCCCTCGCGGCGGGATGCCTGGCTTTCACCTTGTGGATGCCCTGCCAGGTTATCTCACAGGGGAATACCAGGACGGGTTCCCTAAGCAAGCGCTTAGAGACCGCTTGGTGATTTGCGCTATATAAATTCCCTTACATTTACATTTACATGTGATCCTTTCTAAGGCCCAGATTCCTGAGGTTTTGTGTCAGGGTTGTGCCACTTTTATGGAGCAGCCCTTACACAAAATCCATGTTGGTATTTTCAAAGCCATGCAAAGTTGATTTGTGTGGCTTTGCGTGGTTTAGTAAATAGAGTAATGCAACGCAGCAGAGAGCGCTTCCTTGCATTACTTTGTGTCAGGAAGGGGTTACATGGGTGGAGCACGGGCCTTCCCAGGCTTCCACCCATGTATTTTGATGCAAATCCATGTTTAAAAACACTTTTAAACCTGGGTCGGCGCTAAAATGGTGCGCCTACAGAGGCGTATTGAGATGAAATATCTTCTTTTTCCCTCGTCTAAGTCTCTTTCTGCAGCACCCAGAAAGATGAATATGCTTTTTAGAATTGTTTTTGCGCAGGAAGGTATCCCTTAACAATCCTGCCCGTAATGCAGGCATTGTTAGTCACAAGTGTGCCAGCGCATAGAGGGAGCTGCACAGTGCCATATCTTAGTAGATCTGGCGCTGTTCAGCTGTCACCCGTCCACGCAACATTCTCCAGCAACTTGCCTTGCTGCACTGTATTGCATTAACTTCTAGTGAATATGCCCCTAAATTCTAGTCATTTTCTGTTCAGGAATATTATTTGCAGAAGCTGAATTGGGTGGGATCAATGTTGCATGACATGTCCATACTTCTTTCATTTAACAAAAACAGTTTGCCTACTTTACATAAAAAGACAACCTCCCAGGACAGTAGAGATACCTCTGATGAAGAAAAAGGGAGGCAGTCTCATGTGCTGTGAGGTTGGGACAGACAGCTCAACAACAAACAAGTCTTCCTTACAGGGTGCTTGATGCCTCAAAGAAATGTAAATGTGTACACTTTGTTAATCTCTAAACGTAAAGGCTGCTTGGAAGCAGGTATTTGTTTTAATTCAGGCTCCCTGTTTTCCATTTTTACAGATTTTTACAGATAAATACAGACAGAAAACCATTTATTTTCTTGTCTGTATTTATTTTTAAATGTGAATAAAAACGGAAATTGGCTGCTTTTTAAGTGATTCTAATTTTGCTTTGCCATGACTGCCAAGCCAATAACTGTGCATTGAAAAATAATGGGGTTAAAAAAGAAAGTTTTAGTAAAGAGGCTTAAACAGCAGTAGATATGCACAAGGCTGATACTCTCATGTGCATATTTTCATATAAATGCATTGATTTATCTTGTGCGCGTGTCATATCACTGAAAGCCGGCAGGCATTCAAGCTTGGCTGCATATTTATTGGTTAAATAAATGTGGAAATATACCAGTTTCAGCTTTATTTTTTTCACAAAACCCATAATGAATATGGATAAATCCAGATAAAGTTGACAAAAAATAAATATGGATAAATACAAACGGAAATGTCTAAAAAATAAATACCATAACCCTAGCCCTAGTTTTAATAATTGGAGTCACTTGAAGTGTCATGATTACAAAGATGTATACTTCCTTGTCCATCTGAGTTCTAGGTTGCGTGGGCATAAGGAACACAGAAAAAATGTGTTCACAAGGTATTGGCTGATTGATACTTACTAAAATCTTATTCCTGTAGCATATTTTGTTGCAGCCTATTTTATACTGTGTGTTACACATTAACAATGCTTTCTGCCACAGGCTGGGACCTTGTAGCACAAAAAATGTATGTCACTCTTCGCCTTCAACCAGGATTCAGTTTTATGACTAACATTGCAGTGATCACGTTCATCAATAGAGGATTCATCACGTAAAATAGTGCACTTTCCACTGATCAGTTTAACATGCATTTATTTTTCATTTAACACGTGTGTAATTTTATATGCAGTTACCTGAAGGTGAAAGACCCCAAAAATTGTTGCAGAATATCTTGTTCTTTTTATCACAACTTTGACCCTGCCGAGTCACAGTTCCCAAACTTTTATACATGCACTTTGACCACTGGTTATTCATTCTTCAAATCTTCGGTTCTCTAACCTCTTTTGTTTTACTGCAGCTGATGTTCAGCAGCCAAGATCACCAAACTCAACTCACCCGTTCTCCTTCAGCTGCTGACCTTTGGCTCGAGCTGCTTGAAATAAAGAGAAAAGAGTCGCAGACCTTACAACAAACCACCCTACGACTGCTGGAGCGACTGGAAACAGAACCTTTCAAACTTGCTTAAAACTGATTTTACTGATGAAGAACATAGGACAGGGTTTCTCCTCACTAACTAGACTCCAAGGCCACAGCTGCATAGCTCTTAGCACGCCATCTTTGGTGGGTGACGCACAATCTAGGGTTTCCCACACCCACTCATCCGGCAGACTCCAGTCTTCCCCCACCTTGCTGCTCTGAGCCTCTCCTGTCAGAGCAGATACCTGCTGAATGTTTAACAGCCAGGAGACCAGCTAGACCAAGGGTCCTCGGGGCTCTGCTGCAAGCAAGAAAAAATGGCCTCTTTGAGTTGGGTTCAATGGGCCCTTCAGAGCTGTGGGCCCCGGTGCCACTGCACCGGCTGCACCAATGGTAGCTGCGCCCCTGCAGGAGACGAGGGTGCATCGCGATGGAAATCCTGTAGCAGAGAAGTGCTACTTTGTCTTAGTATGACATTGCATTCACATGAGCATTATTGACGAGGCAGGTGCAGGCAGAACAGTAATGCCAACATTTGGGAACTGATAGGATAGAAATTTAGAAAAAATATCAGGGAAATGTAATTTCCCCGTTTACTTGCATTGAAGTGGAGGTCCTTTTGAAGTGTTAGAAAGGTGAAATTATGTGATATGCGGTTTTTAAAAACTAGTATCCCGTCTAAATTGAATGTGTTGGTATCCTCGGGACTATATCATTATTTTTCCCCTCTAAGCCGCTGCAAACGGTTCAGGGGTACGCACCTAAAAAGGACCAAATCAGGATTTCTTCTTCAAAATTTTCAGCGCTTTGAAGTAACCGAAAGAGAACACACGGCGCTGTACAAAAACCCCAGATAAATAAGATTGAGTAGAACCCCATGCCAGGTAAGTAAGGGATCGGAGGAGCCAAAAGGCCTTTAATTCCTTCAAAAGGATTAAAGTGATGAAGACCGATTTACCTCCGGGAGGGAGTTGAACTTCGGTCGTGAGGCGGCGGGCTTGTCTCTGAATGGCCCTTGCTCAGGGTGGGCTGATAACCTCAATCCTATGAAGGAGACTCGCACCCCTGGATCCCCGCGGCTCCTCGTGTCTCACCCCCACCCAAATCCCCCTGCTGTTTTTGGCTGCTGCACATTCACAGAAATGGTCAGTTGAGATGTCATCGCTTCTCCTGGCACGCATGCGCTGTGGCTGATTCCTGCCGGTACGGTTTGGAGACCCCCTCACTTGAGCAGGAAGCGGCACGCGCCAGCCGTTTCAGTTTTTAATTAACACCCCCCTCCCCCCGTAATCCACAAAGGTCTCCTCGCATAGATAAAGTATTCTGTTATTTCTCAAAACCCTTTATGGTCGTGTGCTAGGAAAGGGGCGCTGAAGACAATAGTGTTTGTCGAGCCAGGGCAACGCTGGAGACCAGGACGCCCATTTCCCTTCTTGTATTGAATGAAAAGTCGGGAACGATCAGGTCTTGTCCTCTTTACCGCCCAACAATTTTTAATTCTGCGATAGCATTTTGTAATTTTAGCTACAGCTTCGATGTCACTTTCAGCCTATACACACGCATTGGCATAGCCAATAGGTCTCGCCTTTGGGACCTTATAAGTGTTAACCATGCAACAGTTAATGTTGTTGCACCAAGGATATTGTGCTGCATATCTAAATACTTATAAGGTCCCAAAAGGGAGACCTATTAGCTATGCCAATGCTTGTCCTTTCTTGCTTTAGGGCCTAAAACACCATAGCTATGCTCATGGCTGTGTTCTGTTGAAATGTGCCTAAGCAAATAAGGGTCAGTCAAAAGTTGGGGCTGGTCATGGATATAAAAGTGTGCAAAATTTCAAATATTGCAAATCCTAACTTTTTAGAACCAGAGAGACAGAAATATAGCGGACTCCGCAGCCGTCGAAACGGAGCATTGAGCAGCTCCTAACCTGGCTAGCAAGCTGGCGCGAAGAATGACTGCCATTAGAATACTAATGGGCAAACACAGGAAGAGGGGGACGCGTGGGCCCACACGGCCGTCCTTCCCACAGTGCCATGTGATCTGTGTAATTATGATGCGAGGAGCAGGCTGGGCAGTACTTTGAGGCACTTTGCCAGGCAAAGTGTAGAGGAAGAAACCGGGGAGGGAGGAAGTCAGCAGCTGACACTCGGAGATGACGGAGGTGGAGGAAATCTGTTCAACCAGTTACATGCGATCCAGAGGGGTAAAGTGGAATGCTGTGTGTCTTCTAGACCAAAGGTACTGCCACCATCCTAAAAAGAATTTGAACACGTACACAACGGCAATTCGCCTCTGGATACTAAGTCACCTTTATGCAAAATGGATACTAATGTTCAAACTCTCTCCAAGTACTCATTATTCGTAAACCAAGAAAAGTAATCAAGGGTATCCCAACATATCGAGAAAAACCTTAGTGCCACAATATGGAACTTGGACATATCTTGTTTAAAAAAAAAAATACAAATACACTGTGGGAACAAAACCTAACATAAACTGTGTTTTTCTGCGTACATTTATGTCTCTATGACATCGGTTTCACATTAGTTGACGGCCGTGCCAAAGCCCTATTTTATTTAGTATCAGATGACCCAAATCTAATTAAAACATGGTTTAGAAAACTCTGAAAAGCACACACACTCACGAACAAGCGCAACCCCCCAAAAAAACCACCACATTTTCGATATACTGATGATTAAAGGTTTTTACACACAAAAGCAGAAAAAAATAGTCCGTCAACACCATTCCGGGTTAAAAGGGCAATAGCTGCACGCAGCTGAGAAGCATTAGTGTATTTTTTTTTAACTCTAATCAGCGACCGGTATCTACTGATCAAGCAAGGACCCTGGGCCAAAAAACCAATGGAGTCGGGTCCAGTATTATGGGCTCCAACGGCCTTCCTTCACTGACCTCTGTCATTGGTTCATTAGGTCTCGCTTAGCGAACGCAGCGCAGCTGCTTCGCTTGGCGAGACTCTATTGTCGCCGCTTTCTGTGCCGAAGGGAGACAGGAGATGGCACGCGCAGACAGGAGATGTGCACGCGCGCAGACAGGAGATATGCACGCGCGCGGACAGGAGATGTGCACTCCGTACGCATGCACATCTCCTGTCCCCGGAGGCTGGCAGCGCGTGCATCGCGCGCTTTCAGTTTCCCTCCCCCCATCGGCTCCACGGAGCCAGCTTGTTTAAGTATTACATACACTTCCTAATGGCAGAAACAGCGAAATTGTATTATCTCCCCCCTTCCCTGCCTTCTCCCACCTCCTGGGCACCCGCCTGGTCCGGCGTCATTGCCTAAGTACTGCAACCATTGTTGTGATGTGTGTTACCCGAAGGTCACGACTCCAGTTTGCAGACGGGGCACTCAGCCGTAGCATCTTTGTGATAATAAATTCTAAAAAGCACATCGTGTTGGGTATTAATTCATGTTATCAGCGCCTCCAGACAAAACAAAGCCTAAAGTTTACACTGTGAGTGTACTGAATATTAACAGAGCCTGTCAGTCACGGGTGGCATTACGTGAACGTGAGAACTGTAAGTATATTACATAGTCCTCCAGGTCTGCGCGTGATTACGTCAGTCAATCCTGATTTTCAGTTTGTATTCTGGGATTTGTAGTTATGATTATTACATTAAAGAAGACACTCATACTGGACTGGATGCTTATGTATGGAAACTGAAAACGAGAGCACTTTTTACGGCTACTTCTCACTCTGGTGGTCCGTTTCTTTCCGGTATATTCCTGTATTGGGAGGGAGGGGGAGGGTGGCAGAGGGGGAGTGGCGAGGCACTGGGTGTGTTATGCACTGCTGGGAAGAAGCAGGCGACAAGCTTGGAGATCCAGTAACTAACAAGTGGCAGGAATCTGGAGAGCTCACGTGCCTGAACCCTCCCTCATCACAACTGCCCCCCGAACCTTGCACGTTTCATTCGGCTAACCTGTGCGGACCTATGTTTACCTCTTTATTGCCCCTTTAGGTGGAAGGAAATACTGTCTGTTCCCCAGACTTATCTACCATAGAGTATAAATGACTACAGTATACTTATTTTTGCACATTGTTTTGAGCAATCATCTACAATGAGTTTTGCACTCACTACAACATATTGTCTTTTTACAGTGTAGGGACAGGTACTATTTCCTATCGAAAGTAGACAAATCATATAATCAAAAGCAAGAGCTGTCAAAGTAAACAGAATCTCTTTTCATTCACATTATTTTTCTAAGGAAACCTGTCATTCACGTATTAACTGTGGCGAGAGAGTACTGGAGGTACAATGATGAAGTAGCGGTAATACCAGAGATGACGGCTTTGGAACTCGGAACCGGGTTCGAATCCGGCACCGGCTCAACATCCTGTGATTCTGGGCGAATCACGTGTTCTACCCGTGCCTTAAAAAACAAGCATTTGCAATGCAAAAGGTCTCGTATTTACAGGCGTTTGAGCTATTGACATTGCAAATAACAATTCCTTTTATTTTTGTTTTTAAAATATAAAAAAGGCATTGTCATTTACAATGCCAATAGCTTAAACTCGCGTAAATGCGAGACCTATTGCATTGCAAATGCTTGTTTTTTAAGAGTGACAGTTTATCTTCCTCAGCTGTACTCTAGGTAGACTCCGTGATTGGCTCCTTTTTCTCATGGTCGCTTACTGCAGCTACACTGAGCCCGAATAGAGGCAATAAAAGCTGCGCGGTAGCAAGGTTAATTCCCAACATCCCGAGAAGAGGAAGAACGGATTGAGATCACAGCAGACATGAGTGGTGAAAAGTACCCGCGAAACCTCACCTCAACGTGATTTTTATTGGCCATGTGGATTGGGGCAAGTCCACCACCACCGGTCATGTGATCTATAAGTGTGGGGGGCTGGAGCCGTGACCCAACCCAAGCACGCGAGTGGTGCGCGCACGCGCCACAGCGAGCCATCTGTTTTCTATTATCACGCCCGTGTCTGGGCATGATAGTTCAAAATAGATGGCGCCGGTGCGGGTAAATGCAAGCATAAGGCCGTGGGCGGAGCAAAGGCAGGACATGCACCCGCCTCTGCCCAATTGCGTGCTGTCTTTCTTAGAAAGACGAATGCAAAGGCGAATAGCCTGTGACAAAAACAAAAATAGACGCTCGAGCGTGTGGTCAGATTTTTGAAGCCCCTTACAAAAAGTCTTTCAGGTCAGCGCATGCGCGCTGGCTCTGGCTCAGGCGAGACTTAACAAAAAGTTGTGACTTCAGTTTGAAATTAATATCTCGTGTTCCTTCAGCGCCACCTTCTGGCAAGCAATGCTTACTTCGGTTGCGCTGGAGTTGCGGTCCACTTTAAGAGAGTGCTTTGAATGTTCTCATGGCTCAGAGGTGTCCTTAACACTGGCAGCCAGATGTGCACTGCTGTGTTTAGCTCGGAAGGGCGATTATAGGCTTTATTAGTAGATTTCAATTTTCTGACAATACATAAATATGTATATAAAAAAGTGTGTGTGTGTGTGTATAATTTTTTTTTCACCGAAAAGTAATGTTATAGTTAGGTGAAATGTTCAGAAACAATGTAATGTTTTAAACTCTAAAAACCACTGAAATTCACCATTTATAGTTACATCAATTAACTATAACTCATGCCCTATGGTAACTATAACTCGAGCCCCGACCGTGCACAGTTTTTTTCTCATCAATAATCTCACTGCAAATGTTGCAGTGATATTATCAATGATGTCATAGAAGATGTCACGAGTGATGTAATATGTGGGTTAATTAGCAGTGCATGGCGAGGGTGCAAGTTATAGTTACTTTAGGGCACAACTAGTGAGTTTCCGCGGTTTTTAGAGTTTAAAAAGTTACATTTTTACCGAACATTTCACCTAACATATATATATATATATATATATATATATATATTTTAAAGGGAGGGGGCACGTGAATCCCCCTCCCCAAGCCTTATTAGACCTTTTTTGTTCATTTAGGAGGGCTGCATGGCCCCACTCCCTGAGCCTTATTAGAACTGGCTACCCCAGGATTGTTTTTTCAAATTAAAGGGGAGGGGCAGCTCAGCCACCATCCCTGAGTCTTGTTAGGACCTGGGGACTTCATCCGCCAGGGCTGTTTATTTTAATTACTGGGGAGGGGGGCCTCCTGGTCCCCCTCCCCTAGTCGTATTAAGTCTTGGGGATGCAATTCCCCAGGGCCATAACTAAAAATAAAGGGGAGAGGGCCACGCGGCCCCCCTCCCAGAGCCGGTATTCCCCCGTTACTCTTTTCCCCAAGGCCCTCTTTACCTAAAGGTGGGTGCCCTGGTGCTCACCCAGGGCACCCGTTGTATACTTGTTGGGGGTTGAGGGGTGGCCCCCAAGGCCTCCACGGACCCAGCCAGCTCCCCGCATGCAGCGGGAGCCGTCATTGTTCCTGCCTGGAGGGAGCAGCTACTAATGCTGCTCCCTCCGGACATGAGCAATATTTGTATCTGTTTTCCTGCCCGCAACAGTGCTGGCAGGGAAACAGATCAAAAGTCTGCTCCTGGCCGGTGGGAGCATTTTCAAAGTTCTCGCTGGATGGGAGAAGGCTTCTTGTTTGCTCTCATGTGGCAGAAGTTTTGAAAATATTTCTGCCAAGCGGAAGCAAACACAGGCTTCCCTGCCTGCACTGGTGTGGGCATGGAAACCACTATGTCCCGGTAGTGGGCTCCCTGGGACAGAGCTAGTGAGCCGGCCCGGAGGATGGGGACCCCGCACGCCCCCACTCCCCTTTAAAAATACTTCAGACCCCTGGGAATGGGGTATCCGGAGATGAAAGCCGCATGGGGACAGGGGAGCCATGCAAGCCCTCTCCCCCCAAAAATAAATACGTAGTTCCCCCATCGTTTTTTTTTTCATTTGCCACGGATTCAGAGATACTCCGTGTATTCGGGGCAACATTTTTAGAAAAAAAATGTTTTTGGCCCTAAGCGGGGTCAACGACAAAGCCTAGGGGTCAGGGTATCCCTGCCCTCCACACTAATGTCTTTCATTTGGAACTTTTTTAGGACTCTAGACTGAGTCTCAAGTCCTCAGATGGCTGCCGCCTCTTCCTGGCTAAGGTGGTGGCAGCCAATCATATGTCCGCAGATGAGCTGCAACCAATGCCATCACCTTAGTGAACACCAGAGGTGCTCTGGTAAGGCCAAAAGGAAGCACAGCGAACTGAAAGTGCTTGTGGCCTACTGTGAACCGCAGGCAGGACGGGCATGTGAAGTATAGTATACGTACTGCAAGTCCAAGGCTACCATCCATTGTCCCGGGTCTAAGGTTGACAAACTTGAGTGAACGTGAGCCTTTTGAATTTCTTCTTGAGGATGAAATTGATCATCATTAGGGCACTCGGGTAAGAGGCTAAAAAAAACACAAGAAGTCGAAGCACGCTTCGACTTCTCCTTGTCTGTCGGCCGATGCGATGAAGGAACGTCGGCGTTCGAGGCCTGGTTCCTCTGGGCCTGGGCGGACTCCGCACCTCCCCTCTTTTCCAGGAGCCAGAGTGACCCCCGCTCAAATCAAGGAATTTTAAGAGGCCATGTGTCTCATTTTGAGCAGCTCTACCCCTCAGGCGTGCTTTTGGGACCGCAGGGTCAGAGGGGGTCCTATCTGGTTTTGCTCCGGTGGCTCCTGCTGCGATGGAACAGTAAAAAAGAACACTCTTCCTAAAAACTTCTTTACATAATGCAGTAAGTCACTGATGTGTACAAAACAGTCCTAGGTGGGGTACCTTTCAAATTGATAGTACAGAGACCTTATATGTTGGGGATATCATATTGCTTTTAATTTATTTAATCAACATAGTACAAATGACATAACAGACTAAAATGATTCACGAAAAAGTACCAACATCCTGAGCCGCACACGTACACACTTTCAGGCAAACAAGCAAACACTGACTCAACTTAACAATGTTACATCTTAGTACCCCTTACCTGCGCTGTATGTACCGTTAGTTTATTATTTATCTTTTATTTTTTGTTTGGAGCAGGACCTGTAGCCTAACTATGTTACGTGGCAATTTACTATCGGCCTTAGGCCTGGCCCATTTCCTGGCTTTACCTGTCTATATCGGGCTGCCACATGCATCAACATTTAACTTGGTTAGGCATCCTGCTGTTTTAATTTTGTCAGGCATGCCTCTTGGTCACTTTCTATCTGCCCTGTGGTATTGCTTCTGCTACAGGGGCCCCAACCCTCGTTACTCTTTGACGGCTAAAACCAACCCCTCTGTCAATTTGTTCCCCTTATGTTTTCCCTTGTGTAATCCGCTATGAATTCTATTATCCCACTATTTTGGCGCATAAATCTCGGATGCTTAGCCCCTGATGACCCATACTAGATGTCCTCTCCTATGACCATATCTGTACATGTTCCTTATCCAGTCACGTGTGCCTTTTGATTGTCTAGCCTTTAAACATCGCTACATTGGGACTCTCCTACCTGGCCTTGTGTCTACTACTAAACCCCCCCCCCCCCCCCCCCCACCCCCGGGGAGGTTTCAGGCATCTTGAAGACTCGGCTGGGCTGACTACATCCTGGGTAAGCTGTTGACCCCTTTCCCTCTTTCTCTTTTTCTGTTTCCGATCACCCCTCCTGGGATCTGATCATTCTGTTGAGTTTATTATCTTACATACCGTTTTGATTTTTCTATATATCTGCTTAGATTTTATTGACCGCGCTGACTGCACCCCTCATGCCCACGTTCATTATTTTGTATACTGTATATTTTCTTGAGTCTGGCTGTCGTCCGGGCATCGTTATTCAGGTACAGTCTATTGTGGTGCCCTTCTAGCCCTGTTTCTGCCAGTCTTGTTTATTCTTCACCATGTGTTCTTTATTTCGCAGCACATTTATTATTCTTGGGCCGTTTTCTGGTTATCACTTTTGGAACAATCTTGTGATGTATAAAACTATCTAGTCACATGGTGCCTTTCTGGCTGAATATCTCTTTCCCTACCTGCCAGTGGTCTAACTGACACCTCCTATCACGTCTTATTTATGTGTTTTCATTCACGCGCAATTCACACTTTCTTCTCTGTGTGTCCCTTCCAGGGTTAAAAGAGAATTTTCCATATATCTTGTATCCCAGTCCACTTGATGGGTACCTTTCTGTAACTTTCGAGAACCTATAGGGATGTACTATTATTTTGCACCCTACTTTATTCTGTTGAAGGAATCCACATATGCTTATGTTTATACTACAAATTCTTCTTTGTAGGCTCCTTTTATCTCCTTTGCATGCACACGAACTGTCGCCCTGAAGAAGGTGTGACCCGAACTTGGGTCTGACACCGAAACGCGCATCGGCGCTGGAGCCACTGTGCTCCCTTAGCTTGCAATTGTCTTCTGGAGAATCAACCTGATTACGGACCCTATCAGTATTATATAATGAAAATCACTTAATTCTGGAAGTTCCCTAGTATTATTTATTGTCTAAATGTCTCTATGTGATGTAAATTCTGTTCTGTACCATAAGACTGTGTTTGGTACATTTTAATGTTCTGTTATTGGATGAATGTTTGAGTACGTATGAGTTATTGTTTGCTTGTTTGCCTGAAAGTGTGTACATGTGCAGCTCAGAATGTTGGTACTTTTTTGTGAATCATTTTAGTCTGTTATGTCTTTTGTTCTATGTTGATTAAATAAATTAAAAGCAATATGATATCCCCAACGTATGAGGTCTCTGCACAATCAATTTGAAAGGTACACCACCTAGGACTGTTTTGTATATATCAGTGACTTACTGCATTATGTAAAGACATTTTTCGGCTTTTTGATTGTTCTGTGACTGCTCCCCTGCTCTCTCTGCCTTATATTCACCTCAGGGGCCCCCTTCCTTGTGAGTGGTTGTCCTGCTGCGATGGACTCTCATGGATCCGGTCATGGATCCAGACTGGCGCTGGTTGTTCCATCGCAAACGTTCCCAACGCCAATGCTCCCTACGCTGCAGACGCCCATCGGTGGCGCCAGCCCCATTCTGATAGCCGATGACAAAGAGCCGGAGCCGCGTCAACCAACTTCAATTCAAGTGGCAACAGGATCCCTGCGTCCTTGGTTGAAGCCTGAGCCCTATACTGAAGGGCTATGCCTCAAAGAGGAATGGGAGGAGTCAGTGAACCATACCAGTATGAACAAGACGTGGACTTGTGTGAGGAACTGGGTGATGCCAGCGGACTGGATACGTCACCAGATACTGGCATGCTTTCTCCCCCTACCGTGGCTGCTTAGGAAGGAGCTACATATGCAATGGTGGTGCGTAGGGCGGCTGAGGTCCTCGACCTGAAGTTGCCCTCGGTGGCAGCCAAGACTAACATCTTGCAACCGGGAGTCTCTTCTTCTGAACCCCTACTCCCGTTCAACAAAGCCCTCACCAAGTTTAATCTGGCGACCTGGTCCAAACTCAGCAAAGATGCTCCTGTGAATAGCATGATTGTCCACTGCCCCTGCCCTGCTCCAGGGGACCCAAGTTTCCACACCCACCACCCTACCCCAGAGAGCTTGTTGTCTGTACCTTCACTTCCCATGGTACATTTCCTGCTGCTCCCCCGGACAGGGAATCCAAGAGGATGGATAGTTTGGGTAGGAAAATATTTTCTTTCACCAGCCTTGCATTGTGTCAGTGAAAACTGCATGCTCATTGGGCTGCTATTCCTACACACTGAAGGAAACTGTTGCGCAAATGCTGCTACCGGTCCTGGAGGAGGCCCGGGTCATTCTCAGTCAAGCGGTTACAGGTGGGAGAGATGTAGCAAAGTTCACTATACGCTGCGGCTTTGACAGGACCGACTCATTAGGCAGAGCGGTTTTGTCGACAGTGGCACTCAGACACCATGCTTGGCAGAGAACCTCTGGTTGTTTGGGGGATGTCCAGGCTTCCTTCATGGGCATGCCCTTCGATGGCACCCATCTCTTTGGAGACAATGCAGACTCGGCGCTGGAGCAATTCAAGGACTCACAGGTTACAGCCAAGTCCTTGGGTCTCTTGGCTGCCCCATGTCCCCAGTCTGCCTTTCGAGGCCACAGAGCCACGCAAGCTTGCCAGCCGCTGCATGGATGAGGGTGCAGTTTCTACTGGCCTCATGGGTCAGGTAGCCAGCGGTCTGGTCCACCCATCTCCCCAGCAGCTGCAGCCTCCAAACCCTCCTAGTCTTGCCCTTTTAGATCACCTCCACCACTGGCAGTCCACAACATTGGACAGGTGGGTTCTGCAGATCGTCCGAAGGGGCTGCTGCTTTCCCTTCAAGACTATCTCTCCCTCCATCTTACGACCAGCTGACAGAGGATCATCTATCTCTGCTATGGGAGGAAGTCATGGCTCTCTTGGTCAAGAAAGCCATAGAGGGGGTTCCAGTGCCATAAGTAGTCTGTGGTTGCTATTCCCACTACTTTCTGGTTCCGAAAAAGGACAGGGGCCATCGTCCTATCCTAGCTCTCCGAGCCAACATTGGCTCAGGTCTTGTGTGCCCTGGACCCAGGAGACTGGATGGTAGCGCTGGACTTGCAGGACAGCTATATTCACATTCCCGTTGTAGGAGGCTGACTTAGTATATGGGGCACACTTAAGTGAGGCCCTTTGCACTAATCCAGGTAACCCTAATGGTTATTTTAGTGGTCTTTGATAACCATAGAAACCTCTCAAAGTGATAGCTTTGGAGAGCAGCCTTCAAGCGTATCTTGAAGGAGTGTTAAGCATCTTGATTTACCAGTTTAATCATGTAGTGCAGGTTAAATGAAAAAGAACCACGCAGTGTATATGTAAAATATGCCTATTTATGACACATCACTCATTAATACATTGGTACATCTCCTAGCCAGAGATATCAACACAAATACAGAACAATACTTCAATTGTAAATAGGTAAGTAAGCACAAAATACAGTGGTCTCCAGGGGGAGGCCAAACCATATACTAAAAAAGTGGAATACAAACTGCGACGGAAGTCGGGACTTGGACAAGGAGACTCAGAGGAGGTGGGGACACAAAGAACCACCCAAAGTAAGTACCCAGGAACCCCACGCAGCTGTGTGCAGAGTGGAAATACAGCCCCATTTCCATTAGAAGTCAACGGGGAAGTTGTGGTTGCAATTTTTAAGAAGAAGGACCCTTCCCAGTGGATCCTGAAGAAACCCTGTGGAAGTCAGAAGGTTGGAAAGTCACCGCACCCGTGGATACCCCAGGAACCAGGATACCTACACCAGGGAAATCGGGTGCATAGGTGCGAAGTGACATTGGAAACGGCCAAGAGACCACAATGGAGGACTTCGAAGAAGATGACGCTGGAGAAGACTATGCAAGAGTCCTGTGGAATCCAAGGGTGGATTCTTGTAGGGAAGAACCTGTAAGCAGAGGGGACACAGTCTATGCCACTCGGAGGTGACCATTAGGCATGGAAGAGCAATGCCCACCAATGTCGGATGGTTCAGAAGTGTTGATGGTGAGCATGTTGCTACAGCTGTGAGGACCAGGCGACGCTGAGGATGACCAGGAGCCATGCACAAGCTGTCCCACGTCGGAAGTCGAGAACCAGGGGGCCGGTGTCCTGCGGGAGCACCAACAAGCCTTGGTAGCTGCAACAGGCACAGAGAACGAAGAAGGAGCATCGTTGGGACTAGCAAGGTCTAAGGCACTCACCACAAGCAGCAGAGTCATAGCAAGTCCCTAGCAAGCAGGAAAGCCCACTGGAGCAAAAGAGGACCCACAGGCCGAAGGCACAGGAGTTGCAAGAGGACCTTGAAGGAAGGCCCACAGTGCAGAGGATGTGGTGAGGAAGCTGTACTTTGCAGAAAGAGATGCTGGAGCTTCTTGTAGCTTGAAGATCTATAGCTTGCAGAGCCAACAAGCCTTGGCAACGGCAAGTCGCCGCGGTGCCCATGGGTATGTGTCAGCGGTTCCGACGAGGGATATTGGCCTCAAAATTGCAGAGAAGACAGGTCAGGACTCGAGAGATTTGCAGAACCACCACCTGTGCCTTTCGAACTCCGTGGGATGTCAGGTGCAGCAGACTGGTCAGCTTTGTTGCGGTGTCTGTAGATGCAGGGGAGTAACTCCTTCACTCTAAGGGAGATTACTTTGGGTGTCCTTGATGCCCACAGTTCTGGTGAAGATCCTGAAAGAAGCACATACGATGAAGAAGACTTGTAGATCAGCAAAACCAGTAGCAGCAGGAGTCTTCCTTGATGCAATATTGGTTACATTGGTTAGTCGAAGAGTGGCGTGGTTTCAGGCTTGAGTCTTGTCCCACGACTAATCTAAGGTACAGCATCTGGACCAGGCGTCTTGTTTTTTTATTGTGGACTGGAGAGCTCCCTCAACTTCTGGTCTTAGAACTTGCAGACAAGGACTCTCACATTGACCAGCAATCCTGTGCTTGTGACCACAACCCAATAAGCGCCCTGTGTCCCCCTCCTTTTACTCCCAATACAGGTTGCTAAAATCAGCTTCCCAGTCCTTTGGCCCATATGATGGCTTATCTGTTGGTTGGTCCGTTCGCAATATTATTAACTAATTTCCAAATGTACTCGGAGTTTTTATCAACTGCTGTCTGCTTGAATTCTGCTCATGCAAAAAGAACAATTGATGGACAGAATGCAGAACAATGTCATACATTCACCCCAGTACAGAGATCTGGGCCTAAATCCATCATTTTTTTGCTCACCAAGCCATTCCAGGTTGGACCCAGCCATATGCCAATCAGTCTTGACCCTGTGCCCAATGGGAACAGTCCAGCCCGAACTGCCAGGCCAGGTCCTCCCTGGACTGGAAACAAGCATCCTAGGACCGGTTTCGGGCTTTCAGCCCTCATCAGCCAGGATAGCTTGACTCCAGTGGCATGGAGAGCACGGGACCCACGTCTGGGCATACCCGTCCCACTCAGGGTGACAAATGCCAAATGAATTTGCATATGGCCAGGTCTAAACTGGGGTGGCATGGTGAGAAAAGAATGATGGATTTAACCCAGATCTCTTGATTGTCTGGGGGTGAATGTTTTGATTTGTTCTGCATTCTGTCCATTAATTGTGTGTCTTTTGCTTTCTCACCCCAAGTGTGCCAGGTATGCCCAGACGTGGGTCCTGGGCTCACTGTGCCACTGGAATCAAGCTATCCTTGCTGAAGAGGGGTGAAACCCCGAAACCGGTCCTAGGATGCTTGTTTCTGGTCCAGGGAGGACCTGACTTGGCAGTTCGGGCTGGACTGTTCCCATGAGGCACAGGGTCAAGACTGAATTGCATATGGCCAGGTCTAAACTGGGGTGGCATGGTGAGCAAAAGAATGATGGATTTAACCCAGATCTCTTGACTGGGGGTGAATGTTTTAATTTGTTCTGCATTCCGTCCATCAATTGTGTGTCTTTTGCTTTCTCTCCCTAAGTGCGCCAGGTATGCCCAGACGTGGGTCCTGGGCTCACTGTGCCACTGGAATCAAGCTATTTTGGCTGAAGAGGGGTGAAACCCCGAAACCGGTCCTCGGATGCTTGTTTCCGGTCCAGGGAGGACCTGGCTTGGCAGTTCGGGCTGGACTATTTCCTTGAGGCACAGGGTCAAGACTGATTTGCATATGGCCAGGTCTAAACTGGGGTGGCATGGTGAGCAAAAGAATGATGGATTTAACCCAGATCTCCTGACTGGGGGTGAATGTTTTGATTTGCTCTGCATTCCATCTATCAATTGTGTGTCTTTTGGTTTCAATTCTGCTCATAGCGGGTGCTGAAAACTGGATTTCTTGGTTTTCAGCAGTCGCTTGTAAGCCCGCCTACGGGTCTGGAAGTAAATTTCACTTTGCCTGTCAGTGTGTCGGTTAATAAGGGCCTGTCAGACTAGCATTGTTTCCTGGTAGAATTCCTCATCATACCAGGCAGATCTAGAATTATTAACTTGACCTTGGTTAGCACGACTAGCCAACAATGTCCACATTTGTTTGATCTCTGCTAGCAAAGCTTGAAAAGTATCTAGGATAATTTCATTTGCAATGCCTTGATCGATAACCTCACCTATCCTACTTAATAAAAATTCTAAATGAGGCAACTCGGCTAGATATACGTCATATTTCCAGTGTATTATTCTCCTATTATTAGCTGCTTCAATTGGAACAGGGTGAAGGTTCTTGATATGTATCTGGGTCCATTTACTGCTAGGCCCAAATGTAAGCCTCACTGCGAGAGGATCATGATCGCTTTTTACCTGCCTCACCACATGCATGTCACTTATATTAGCCTAGTTCTCAAGGTTGATTAAGACATAGTCTATGATCAAGGCCCTAAAACTTGCTCCATAGATGGTTTTAGCTGGTGAGTCAGAGACTGTATGGCCATTTAATGGACAAAGCCCCATATTCAATAAAAAGATTTTCAAATGCCTCTCCCTTTCTACATGGCTTGCCCGATGATATGTCAGGTTCCAGTATTTCAAAACAACAATTTTCCATCAAAATCTCATTGTTGACCATTCGGTACACTGGGTGAACATTGAAATTTCCACAAACCAGAAGATTTTTACCCTAGTTGTCCTTAGTTTCCTCCATATCCAAGAAATGTTGACCTTTTAAAGACTCTAGGTAGATCATCATATTAAACCAGATCAGCTGTATGTCCTTCCCCCCAACCTGGTAGAATGTATACATTAATTATGCAGGCAACATCTTCACTTGCTTTCAGCAGCCTAACATGGCGTAGGTTAAGACCTAGCACTGTTGAGGAACATTGGATTATCTCACAGTGTAAATTGCATGCAACATAGATTGCCAGGCCCCTGCACAATCTGCCCCTTTTTAGGTCGAGCATTTGAGTCCTCTTGTATATACTTTAGTATATACTTATATGTGTATGTACTTTGTGGGTTCTGGAGATCAGCCCTAGGACTTGCCTGCTTCCGCTTAGGGACTTTTTTTTTCTGTTCAACTGCCTCTATTTAACTGTCTTGATAGAAAACGACCACTAGAGGTCAGTAAAATACCAGGATTGCTTTCTGCTGAGGGACTTTCTTTTTAAAAATTTTTCTTGCAACTGCCTCTATTTTACTTTCTTGATAGAAAACGACCAGCAGAGGTCAGTAAAATACCAGAATCAATTTAGCATTTTCTAGATTCCAGGCGAAAGAAATTGTCTTCCACAAGCACACGTAGACAATAATATTTTTTTCAAACCTTGGAGTTTCAGTGATATGAACACCGAAGGACCCGATTTTATATTAAAAACAGAGCTTTGAACTATAACATTTCCAGCTGAAAGGCACTATTTCTCTCCATGTGTTCCCATACGCAGTCTGGTGCTTACTTTTCCTCCATGTTAAAGAACAGTAGATGTTTCAGCACCCAGGCTAACGTGCTGCATAGCTAAATACATATAAGGTCCCAAAGGCGAGACCAATTGCATTGCCAATGCTTCTTTATCTAACAGCTGGGATATGAAACTCATAATAACCCTCAAGCCTATTTTCTGACAGCGATCATGTTTCCTGGAAACAATAAATTGTTGACAAGCTTCACCCAGTCGTTGTCTTCCATCTTTGACCCCAGTCCAACAATATTACAAGATAGAATGTTCATAGAGTTCATGTCCCTATTACTAGAAATATTTTTTGGGTCAGATAGATAATATTAAGTGTGTCCTTCCAAAACGTACTGACAAATTGTGCAATTCAATTTCTCTCCTCCAATATTTTCTCTGAGCTTTTAACACCCAGCGCCGGAGATAACCATCCCCAATCCTGGTCACTGTTTGCTACTTGGTCCTCAATCATATGTCTCAGGGTTGGATGAGATATCAGTCTCAGATTGTTATGGGTCTTTGTAATGTTCCAATTTTCCTACCCATTAGTTAATAGCTGATTTGTAGTAAGCTCTTTCCCCGTAGTTGTTGATTCATCTCTCCAAGCTTGGCCCTGGGACCCTTCTAATGCCCTTAGAAGGTCTCTATTCTAGACCTGTGCCTTCTCAACTTCTTCCTGAAGAAGAAGAAGTTCCACATCCCCTCCCTGTCTCCCCACGGGTGCTACCTGTGGCTCACGGTGGGCCAAGAGCATTTTCAGTTTGCTGTGCTCCCCTATGGCCTTACCAGCACCCCTTGGGGGGCTGTTGAAGGCGGTCTCGCCCCACGTGGTCGTCTTCCATCTCCAGAATACAGCGGACCTCCTGCATTCGCTGGGGTTCACTATCAACGTGCCAAAGTCACGCCTGACTGCCTGCTCAGACATGCCCTTTCATCGGAGCGGTTCTGGATACTAGGCAGTTTCGGGCCTATTTTCCAGAACAGCGAGTCCCAGATATTCAGGATATGATTCAAATGTTTAAACCTCTTTGCTCGATTTCGGTGAAGCGGACTCTGAGGCTGCTGGGTTTCATGGCCTCCTGCTGGTAACATGCCTGTTGGCATTTGTGGGCTCTGCAGTTGGGCCTGAAATCACAGTGGGCGCAGTATCAGCAGTATCCCTCTGACCTGGTCCAGATCTTGGAGAGAACTACAAAAGACCTGCAGTGGTGGCTAACAAACTGTGATTGGGTCAGCTGCAGACCCCTCTCCCTTCCCCAACCAGAGCTGACGATGGTGACAAATGTATCACTCCTGGTCTGGGGTGACCACTGGGAGAGGTGGAGATCAAAGGATTCTGGTCTCTGGTTGAGACTCAACTTCACATCAACTTGCTGGCACTAAGAGCAATCCATCTTGCATCGAAAGCCTTTCTTTCTTCTATCGAGGGAAGGCTTTTTCAGGTGTACATGAACAACACCAGCACCATGTGGTATTGCAACAAACAGTGGAGTAGGGTAGTGGACCCTGTGCCAAGAGGTCCTGCATCTCTGGACATGGCTGGAACATTGGGCATTCCCTGGTGGTTCAACATATCGTGGGCTCGCTGAACACCAGAGCAGATTAACTCAGCCGTCGATGCCTAGTGGATCACAAATGGCGCCTCTATCTGGAGATGGTGCAAGGTCTCTTCTTTGATTGGAGAGAAACCTTGGTTAGATCTATTTTCCACCGCTGAGAACGCGAAATATCAGCACTTATGCATGCTGGAGTTTCCAAGGTGACTCTCACTTGGAGATGCTTTTCATCTTGAGTGGAACCTCCTGTATGCCTCTCCGCTAATAACACTCCTGCCCAGAATTCTCAAGATCAGGCACGACTGGACTCAAATCATCTCAGTGGCTCCAGATTGGGCAAGAAGAGTCTGGCATCCCGAACTCCTGAGCCCGCGCATCAATCCTCTGATCAGACTGCCTCTACTGGAGGACCTCTGTTGCAGCAGCAACGCAGGGTCCTGCCCCGAACCCACACACACTCAGTCTTCATGTCTGGAGATTGAGTAGTAGTAGTTTGCGGTTTTCAACTTCCCTCCTGAAGTCTGTGATGTCCTTCTGGCATCTAGGCATCCTTCTACAAAGACAGTATATGCCTCCTGTTGGGACACATTTGTGGCTTGGTATGCTTCCAAAGATGCTGATCTTCTTTCTGCACCCCTGTTACAAGTTCTGTTATTTGTTCTTTCATTAGCCCAACACGGCTTTGCTATGGGCACTGTTAAAATATATCTTTCAGCCATTTCAGCTTTTTTGAGGTTTCTGGACCAACCATGTCTGTTTGAGTCACCTGTTGTGACTCGGTTTCTAAAAGGGGCTTCAACACATGTTCCCTCCTAGACCATTCATCATGCCACAATGGGATCTGACCTGCTTCTAACTTTCCTTATGTGTGCACCCTTCAAGCCCTTACACAATTGCCTCCTACATTTATTCACTCTAAAAACTGCTTTTCTAGTGGCAATTACATCGCCCAGGAGGGTTAGTGAACTGCAAGCACTTTCTGTGCAACACCCTTAAATCACATTCTACCCAGACAAACTGGCATGCGGACCCATGCCTCCATTCTTCTGAAAGTAGTGACACCTTTTTATGTAGGCCAGACCATCATCTTGCCTACCTTATTTGCTCCTCATCCTTCCAAAGAAGAGGGGAAACTCCACCTGCTGGACCCAAAAGGAGCATTGTCGTTCTACATTGATCGAGTTCTGGGTGGATGTTTAACTCTTTGTTGGGTATGGAGGAGTGAAGAAAGGAAATGCCGAGCAGAAACGGACCATCTCACAATGCATTGTGCTCTGCATTAATGTATGTATTGGCCAAGAAGCAATCTTCTAAGGGCTCACAAGCTGATTCCACCAGAGCCAAGGCTGCGACCACTGCATAAGCTTGTGGAGTCCGTACCTTGAATATGTCAGGCTGCAATGTGGGCGTCTTTGCACACAATTACTATGCACTACTGCCTGGACAGTCAGGTCCGTGGTGATGGTCATTTTGCCTGTTTGGTCTTACAGGAGTTCTTGGTCTGATTTGTTTGCAGACACACTTCCGGGGAGGTATTGCTTGGGTATCTATTCTAAGGTAAGGAATCCGTGGCTAGAAGTCTTCAGTAGATGAACAAGTTACTAACCTTTGGTAAAGCCTTATCTGGTAGAGACTCTATCAGCAGATTCCTTACCAACCTACCCATCCTCTGCGAACAGATTTTTCCTTATCGAGTAACCCCTATGAAGTCCTTGGTGTTTGCACACTAGGACATAAGCAAAATTCATGGCGCTGCACTTGTGGTGTGGGAAGGGTGGCACCTATATATGTACTGTGCAAGTCACTTTCGGTGTGGACGACGCTAATGTCGAGCCGATTGAGACCACCTACCTGCACACAAATGTACTGCTTGGAAAGTTTCCAGATCCAGTCTGACTCCTGGGGAATATTCCAAGGTAAGGAATCTACAACTAGATAGTCTCTACCAGATAAGGTGTTACCAAAGGTAAGTAACTTGTTCTTCACACACCTACAGCATACTTAATGGACATTCATGAGGTTGGTTGGCTGCACGTTCTTGTGTACAGCTCCTTGCCTAGCATAAAAAAGCCCAGGATCAAGTTTAGTAGGAGTGACAGTGAAGGTTCTCTTTCTAACCACATCTGTTCCAAGTACTTTAAAATGGGGCCCCAGATGGCACAAACTGATGTTTCACTTACTGTTGTGCATCAGAAGCAGTGCCCCGTATCAGCAGTAGGGCAGCAGAAAACCATTTCCACGTTATGGATATATTTGCATGATTCTAGACATTTACAAGTGTGTTTGGACAGTAATTCTTGATTTTTAATTACAAGAAACACGTAAAGGCAAATTCTAAGTCACCTCTAATGTAACTGGCAGAAACCCAGAAAATGTTCAGAATAGCGGAATTGGATGATTTCCACTAATTCAACTTCATGTAGAAATTCTAGCTACAGCCTTGCCAGAGGGCACTTTCTGTGCCCCCTGCTGCTGCCTACTCAAAGCAAGACTGTAGAATTACACACAACACTGGCTTAAAGTTGACACTAATCTGTCTATGACGTAAACATAGTACAGCCTACCTTACAATTCATTATATCATAGACGGTTGTTAGTATACTTTTTAATAACATTCTTATCTGTGCACTTCGCACTACGCGAGATACGCGTAGCACTATGCAAACTGCGTAGTGCGCTGTTCGCGATGATTGCACAGTGCCGGATGCTTGTCCGCACTGTGCAATCATTGAAAACGGCATCTTGCACAGTGCGAGCTGTCGTTTTCTGCCGCTCGAGTAGATTTTTATTCGAGCGGTAGCTTTCTCAACGCGGACTGGTAGTTTCTCATCTTGAGCATACGCAACCACTCGCAATGAGAAACCTGACCTCCCCGTGTTGAGAATCTCGCCTGGAGATTTATTTTCCACGCTCGCGATCAGCAACTTGATGTTGCTGATCGCGAACGAGGAAAAAGTCTCGCCAGGATGTCATTTTGCTCGCTCGCGGTCGCCAACTTGACGTTGAGGGCCGCATGTGAGCAAAAAGTGCCAACTATGCTACGCTACGTGTTTTTGCACTGTGCTACGTGCAATTCGTGTAGCGCGAAGTAGCACAAACTACGCGAGCGTAGCGTAGTTTTCCGTCCAGGGTAAAACTATATTACTTCATCCCATCAACCTGTGCATAGTGATCCCCGAAGTTTGATTTTATTTTCTCTGTTCAAACAGTAATTTTCTGTGTTCTTGGTATGTGATCTTCGTGTAGGGCCCTGGCATGAACGATTGCTATTTGTTTTTTAAACCAACCTCCCTCCGCCACTACCAGAAACTTTTCCTTGCAGGTCAGAGTTCACTTCTCTGAACAATACGTCCCTTATTTCCAGGCCAGCTCATCATTTGTTTAATATTCTTTAACTTTGAATTCTAGGTTGGGGCATCTCACTTCAAGACTGCTGTTGTCTTTACTGCTTCTCCGTGCGTTAGGGCTGGTTAGAGAAAGCAACTTCCAAATTATCCAGAGAGGTGTGGGTGCCGGGATTAAGCTCAATCATGGTTTATATCTGTGACTGTAATGAATGTGCTTTTCACTAAAAGCACACACCCAAACCCTGCACTCCCACTTTGGAGGCAAATATACCACTGCACCTTTAAATAATACACTTTGAGCAGCACTCCCTAAAGACGAGGAAAGGATGCAGCACTCCCTTTAGGCGAGGCAAGAAAACAAATTCAGGTGCATTTATAGTAACACACACTTTGAGCAGCACTCCCTAAAGATGAGGAAAGGACGCAGCACTCCCTTTAGACGAGGCAAGAAAACAAATTCAGGTGCATTTATAGTAACACACACTTTGAGCAGCACTCCCTAAAGACGAGAAAAGGACGCAGCACTCCCTTTAGGCGAGGCAAGAAAACAAATTCAGGTGCACTTAAAATAACACACAAATTTATTGATGAATGGTAGGCCAAATATATCAGTAAATGCAGATTCCCAAATGTCAAGTGACTAAAATGAACAATTGAAATAAAATGCAGTGTATACAAGTAGCAAAGAGTAGAAAATATATACAAAATGGTTAGGAACACCTCACCGATTGAATTGCATCATCGTTGTCAACTCAAGCTGGGGAAGCCCTTCAATAGCCCAGGAAGGAGTTCAATCAGGACTCAAGTTCCGTCACCTCCACAGCAATACGTCTATTCTATGGTGAACTTCCAGCTTTAATACCATTACTAAACGTAAGACGAAGCTTCTAGAAAACCTTGCCCCCCTTCTCATGAGAAAGAACCGAGCTGTCTGTACCAGTCTGCGTCAAGACCAAGAGGGAGGCTGGCCAAGCTCCCGTATTTTGACTTCGAGGCAGAGGTGTACATTAAACAAAAGCAATCGCTCAGAAAAACAGAAAGACCTTGAATGTGAATAACTGAAGCAACTTGCAAGCACTGTTGTGCATGCAGAAAAACTGCAGCAAGGCAAAGCCAAGGAAAAAGAAGACATGAGGCCATGTCAAAGTCAATAGTAAGCACTTATAATTCTCATAACCCAAACAACTTGCAAGCACTGCTGTGCACGCGGAAGAAAGGCAAAGTCAGAAAACAAGATGACATGAGTCCATGTCAAAGCCAATAGTACTGTTCTACTCTGTGACACCTCCCACTAAAAGACAACAAGAATACAAGACAGAAGAGAAGCAGGCATATGCAGGACCTACATTAAGGCTAGGGTAAAATAACACACTAAAGTCAATTAAAATGGTGGTAGTCGAAGGTCATCATAGGGTGCCAAACCACTCTTTCATAACAGTGACTCTCACTGAAGGTCGTTAATGGAAAAATGACACTGAGCTCACAATCTCAGGCAGTACAACAGAGCTAGACAGATATAAGGGTCATACGGCAGTACTGATGCTCAGGTTCAGACAGCAAACGGGCTACACTCATCTTACAGGTGATAGTTTCAGAAAGTGGTATGGATATTACTCAAATATCTTCTTTAAGTATATATTTAAACTCCAGGCATGCATATGTCAGCATCTTAGTTTATGAAAATATGCACATTTTGCTTTTAAATATATGCTTTTTCAACAAAAATCATATGTGTGAGAAAACACGTTTGTCTTGAAATATTATCATTTTAATTTTTGTACCCATGTTTGATACCCTTAAATCAGTTTATAATGAAATACTCAAAGGTGCTCCTTCCACTTGTATTCTGTAGCTCTCTGTGGATAAACACCATGGCTGTTAGGTACTCCATTTATGGCTCAACAAAAACAGATTGGAAAGACGAATTCATAAAGACTGCCAGCATCAAGGTCATTTTCTTGCTTGAAGCTGCCAACACTTGGAAGGAAAGGGTAAGGAGATGCTCATGCCACCTTGAAACTTTCGTGAAATGTGAATTATCCTTCTTTATAGTAGAATGAAAAGGTGTTCTGTTCCTTATATCACAATAGTCGGTATTTGGGGGAAGATTTACGAAAGTATTGCGTGGGTGCTTGTGTAGCACCACGCAAAACATAGAGGCAAGTTATCCAACATTATAAAAGCCGGCAACCAGACTGCAGAATTATGTTGCGCAGTGCAGGCGCCCATGCAAATATTAGTAAATGTATCCCTCGGAGGTGGTTTTGCGACAAGTGTTCTGTGGGATACCCTGTATGGGTAACGACAGGAGGGCCTTAAAAAGATACAAAATAAAACTGAATCTCAGTTGAGAACTTTTCTCAAGTATGCATCACCCATGGGCTGCAATCTTACCCTTCCTGGGACTGGATTCAACTAAATCATTATCACAGCTTTATACCTGGCCTATTAGGGTTCCCATTCCCCTGAATTTAGCTGAAAAGTTGACCAAACATACACTTGTGATCAGTTTTATCCTTCAAAATCCCCTTCATGATTTTGACAGCCCTGGGCTGCTCCTGTGTTAGAGGCTTTACCACCCCAGAATCCTTATGTAAAGCCACGGTTGAACGATTTTTCTATTTAAAGAGTTGTTTGTCTAGTGTGTCCTTGGAGCCTTTGATTCCTCATAGTGCCTCATAGTGTGTGGTTGGAAGCCTGTGAGCTGTAGCGCTGCACAAGGGCCTGCTTGAGGAAGACTCTTTGCACCAGAGCCTAAAAATAGCAAAATCAGAGGCTTTGCATTCACTAAAGGTACGTCGTGAATGAAAACGGAATGTGCAATTTGTGACTAATTTTGCTTTGGAAAAAAAGGGGGGGTATGAAAAGGGTGTCGTTCTGAACCCCAGTACCGTGCATCACTGGAGACCACATTTGTAGTTGAAAAAACCATTGATTGGATACCAATTCCCGAAGGGGGCTGGCATCCATTTGCAAAGTGAAAGCTGCCGTGGAGTAACAGCATATACTTTGATTATATGGGGGTGGTGGTAACATTTTGGGAAGCAGAGAGCAGCCCAGGGCATCGCTGCTCCCACCACGCCCAGTCCCATTCACTGAATGCCTGTGTTTTTTAGGTCGAGCCTAGCGCAGCTCGTACGTGTGTTTTTTTTTTTTTTTACAATATTTTCTATTGGGCTTTGCGTGCGAAGACAGCATGCAATTGGGCAAAGGCGGGTGCATGTCCCACTTTTCCCAAGAAATGAATCCGCCCATGGCTTGCTGTTTCGAGCAGCGGCGCACAGTGTGCCATCCGTTATGTGTCAGATTTCACACGAGCGTGCGTGAACGCAGCTCGCGTGTTGGCGACTTGTTTTTTCTTTTCAGCGCGCCATTCGTGCTTTTACTTTGTATGCGCCGAGACTGTTACAGACATGGGCACTTCGATCATCGGCTGACAACTCTGGGCCACACACGCTGCAGGCAGAGAGGATGGCCCAGGCTGTCCAGCAGCACTTCCTCGTTGGTCGGCAGCCTCAGGAGACCGGACAGAATGGGACTCTAGTGAGCCAACCCTTGCATTAAGCCCCGAGAGTCATTCTGTGGTAAATAATTTAATTACCGGTTTCTTAATTTGATGCGGAAAATGTATAATAATAGCTCAGTAAAATAAGAGGCAGAATCCGTGGTATTAGAGGTTCGGAACGGGCTTTATTCCAAAATCAATTCGAATTGATGGACTCCATATTCCATCACCACGAAGGTTCAGGAAGTGAAGGACCCCACTTTATTGATAGGTAATCATTTTTATACAATAGGCATTACAATGAAACAGATGCAGGAGGCGTAACAGTTGATAACAAAGATAAAAACATACATGCGTAACTAAAGTGGGTGTAACTAGGCGTAACTAAAGAACGTCATTAGGTATGATGTCACAAGTAGGTGGCACCATGAAAGAATTTCGCAATGTCAGCAGAAATACTCGGCAGAGATGCGCGCGCAGCAGCATGACGTGCAATTGACGTGCAACTAGGGGGTGAAGGGGACTTGACATTTAGCTCTACATGTGGAGACAGAAGTCTGGGGGGTCAAGTCAACCTAATCCCAAATCATATCTAACATCCTATGTTTAAAGAACTATGTTATCCAAAAAGAAAGGTCTTTCGAACAAAATCTATTCTATACTGACTGTGAGTGCGTGTACAAGCGTCTAAGTGTCTACACTAGATGCGAGGGCAGAAATCTTCCATAGTAACAGGGCTATGAATTACTTGCATAAAGACCGAGAAGCCGGGCCTTTTGCTCGGTAGCTGGAAGAATGTTTACTTAAACTACTAGACAGGAATGCATTGGATGGGGAGCGGAGCAGATAATCTCGAAGGTGAAATACAGTTTTTGGCAAGCAGACAGGTCGAGTCAGGCACCGTTAGCCGCGCAGGGAGTAGGACAAAGTTCATGGATACAGATGCGAGCTCAGACTGGAGCTTTCAGAGGCAGAAGGCAGGGAAAGGCTTAATGGCAGAATCAGGGCCTACTCGCCTGGACTGTAAAATGGGATAAATGAACCATATAAAGCCGGTGGCCTTTCATACTTAGGAATAGAATATCTGGCCCATTCATGGCGGATCTGAAAGAGGACATGTTGACGGTGGACGCACATGTGTTTGCGTCTTCATAACTGGAACTGGAGGAAACATACATGTACTTGTGATTTATACATGAAACCGTTGGGGTCCAAGATAGGGGACATAACTGATCATAAAAATCCATATTTCCACATTCCCTCCTTGTCCCCTACTTGCCCTTAAGAGATATCAATCTTCATCAATCCGTTGATCTGTTCATATAGCATCATTTGTTCTTCTTTTTTCTTCTGGGATGAATGAAATCTTGGTGGTGGAATACACGATGTGGCACACAGACCACAAATCGCTGGTCCACATTGTAGGCATAAGCAGCAACTGAATAGTATGAGAAAGCCAATACCTAGGAAGGATAGGACCCTCCATCCAAATGTTGACAATACACTCCAAAACCAACCGGACCAAGTCCAGGTGCCTGGATTCTGGTGTATCTGGCTTACAATCTTATGAAGGCGAGTTATGGCTTTATATACAGATGGCGAATTTTCTGGTATGAAAATGCAACAACTTGATCCGATGACCCTACAAGCTCCGCCCCTATCGGCCAGGATGACGTCAAGGACAAGACGATTTTGAAGCACAACAATCCGCATAGCAGACTGCTCTTCTGTTAAATTACCTAAGGCGGAAATAGTTTCATTCACTACTGCTTCAAGGGTTCTGGTTAATCTACGTATCAGCTTACTATTGGTAACTGTACCTATATAGGGAAAGAGACCTTTATTGAAATCTGTGTATTTTTCCCATGCTGTTTCAGTGTAATCGACGATTGGGAGATCTCTCCGTTCTCTATTGTGTACTAAATGAGTATTTCTGTGATAATCAGGAGGAGCTAGGAAAACAGGTGGCAAAAGGAATCCGATGTAGCAGGTACCATCCCAATCTAGAGGCAGACGCATATATGCAGTCTGACCACATATGAAGTAGGAATGGCGAGAAGCTCTAAATGTAGACTTGCCTTGATCACTGAATTCTATTACAGTGGTGCATCTACTATGGCCCATATGTATGGAACCATTCTTTCTTACACATAATTCACCTTTAACTGGAAATACTAACATAGCGGGCAAAATTGGTGCAGCTTCGGATTCAACATTCAGGATCATGAGATTAAGCGTAAAATTACCTAATCCATATACTTCATTTTCTAGATCCGTTCCTGTTCTTTTGGGAAGCCCCTCCTTGTTAGGGTAGCAGACTTTAAGCAAAACTAAGTTCAGGTTTCCCCATACCCAGTTGTCTTGATAAACTGCGGAATTCGAATCTAGGGAATTAATTAAACTAAACCATGCTCCACAGGAGCCATTGTGTGAGAACGGATATGGAAAGAGAGGCAGAATTCCCTTATAGTTCTGATAGGGAGGGAGTCGGCCACATATCCAACAATTTGTAGCATTGCTAGCCTGATGGGAATGATGTAACATACTAATAAAAGTGTTATTGTGCAGCGCAAATCTATAGGACAACTCATGTGGGGGTAATTCACTAAAAGAATGTTCGGCAGTAACATTGTAAACATGTTTAGAAATAGGATAATATATGTGCAACAATATACTTGCAGCGATTATTAAAAGACTTAAGAAAAACAAAATTAATAACGTCACTGTGCAATGACTACGCAGTGATTTACAGTACACATGTTGTTTCATTTGCTTCTTTCGGTGTCTTTCTCTATTCAGGTCTAGGGGATTCATGTCAGAGACAAATTCGACCGATTCACCTTGGAGAGGACTTAAACAATCAAATTGTCTGACTTGTTAGACCTTAGTTTTAGTTTATATTGTTCCTGATTACTCGGTTCAACCAAAGGAAGCTTTGAGTCAATCGGTGAAGACACGCGAGGTGTATCGTTTACTTCAGACGGTAGTCCATGAAATTTCTTGATATGACTTGAATGTATCCAGCCTTTGCGACCTTCGATCTTCACGGCTGTCCTCGTGGTGAGCAGTACGAGTTGAGGCGATTTCCACCTAGGATCCAGCTGAGACTTCCGGTCAAAGTTCCTCACTAACACCAGGTCCCCGGGAATTACGTCATGGGGTTTCACCTCGGTGTTGTCGGGAAAGGCTGCAGCTACCTGTGAACGACAAGATTGTAGTGCAGACATCAAGGAAGCCAGGTAATCTGTCAGCATATTACAGTCAACATCAGTTATTTTGCGTGGTATAGGCGTCCCCCACATATTTGGTGGTCTACCGAAGATCACCTCATAAGGGGATAGCCCTGTTCGAGAGTGCGCTACCATTCTCATGTAAAAGAGTGCAACTGGTAAGGCTACTACCCAGTCGACACCTTTCTCTCTACATATTTTGGACAATCTAATTTTCAGAGTTTGATTATGTCGTTCCACGAGACCTGCTGCCTCGGGGTGTCGGACACAGTGAAATCTCCACTGATAGCCTAACAAAAGTGAAACGTGTTTCATTAGTTCGGAGGAGAACGGCTGGCCGTTATCTGAGTAGACAACACGTGGTAAACCGTACCGTGGGAAGAATTCTCGAACCAACTGTTTGGCAGTAGTCGGGGCAGTGTAATCTGAAACCGGGTATGCCTCTGTCCAACGGGAAAGAGCACAGACAACTACGAGAACATATTTGAATCCTCGACATCGTTCCATCTGGATATAATCCATCTGGAGGACTTCAAAAGGGTGATCAGGAGGCTGAAATCCACCTTGTTCTACGGGAATGCTTTTACCTGGGTTAAACTGACAACAGATCATACAGGTACGAACTTTTTGTTTAGCTGCTGCTCGTAAATGTTTGTTGAACCAAATGTGTTGAATGCTGTCTAGCATAGCTTTTTCTCCTAGGTGCGCTGGACTATGTACAGTATTAATGATAACTTGGACCATTGAATCAGGAAGGAACCACACAGATTTTTCCTTCGTCATCCATCCTTGATCCGTTTGGATCCCTCCTAATTCAGTCCATTTCTTTATTTCATCTGGTGTAGCATGTGTCTGTATGTCAATTACGTCAAGAGCGGGATCCTTAACCATCATGCAATGTGTTGGTGTCGGGACTATTGTCTTTGTCATGTCAGATGTGTGAGTTTGAGCAGTCTGTTTAGCTGTTCTGTCAGCTAGATCATTGCCTTGGGAAATGATATCAGTAACTTTCGTATGAGCTTTACATTTCATAATTGATATTGCAGTGGGTAGATGTATTGCATCTAATAAGGCATGAATGAGGGGTCCGTGCTGAATGTGAGCACCGTGAGAAGTTAAATAACCTCTCTCTCGCCACAGCACGCCGAAGTCATGTACAACTCCGAATGCATAACGTGAATCAGTGTATATGTTGACTTTTTTATTCGTAGCTTGAATACAGGCTTGTGTCAGAGCGATAAGCTCTGCTGCTTGAGCTGACAAGGTATTTATGCAATTTGTTTCAATGACTTCAGTGTCTGTTGTGACTGCGTAAGCGGCCACTAGCTCTCCTGTATTTGTTCTCATACATGAACCATCTACATACAACGTCAGGTCTGGGTCTGACAATGGGACGTCTGTCAAGTCTTGTCTAGGTTTCGTCGTGATAGTAATAACTTCAATACAATCATGTGCTAGTGGGTCTGTTCCGTTTACTGGTAACAGTGTGGCAGGATTCAATGTACTACAACGTCTGATTTCTATGTGTGGCTGAAACAATGTTAATTCGTAACCGGTGAGTCGTGCTATAGTCAAGTGTTGTGTTTGTGTGCGGTTCAAGAGAACCTCTACTGCATGTGGTACTTGTACTGTCAATTGGTGTCCTAACACTATGGCATCGCTTTGTCGGATTGCTAAAGCTGTTGCTGCCACTGCTTTCAGGCACGCAGGCAGAGCCTGAGCTACGGGATCTAATGTACTAGAAAAATAAGCACATGGTTTGTGTGATCCTGCTTGTTCCTGTGTGAGTACTGACAAGGCAGTACCTTCGCGTTCTGTAACAAAGAGTGTAAACTGTTTATTGTAACATGGTGTTGCTAAAACAGGTGCTTGACATAAAGCTTTCTTTAGGCTTTCAAAAGCTTGTGTATGTTCCTGAGTCCAAGGGAGAACAGTCGATGTGACTGCCTCCTGTGTTGTCAACTGAATGAGTGGTTTTGCTAGAAATGCATACTGAGGGATCCACTGCCTACAATATGAAGTGAGGCCTATAAAAGCCCGCACCTCCTTTTGTGTCTTGGGTATTGGCATGTTAGTAATTAACTGGATGCGATCGGGTGTAAGCTGCCTTCCCTCCTTGGACAGCGAGTGCCCAAGGTAAACAACTCGCTGGACACAGAATTGCAGCTTAGAAGGGGACACCTTGTGCCCCTTTTCGGCCAAAAATTGTAAAACCGTCAGTGAGGCTTTTTCACATTCAGGTTCGCTTCTAGCGGTGATCAGCAGATCATCGACATATTGAAGCAGGGCAGTGTTGACTGGCATGTGGATACTATCAAGTTCTCGTTTCAGTGCTTGGCTATAGATGCTGGGGCTTTCTGTGAATCCTTGAGGTGCGCGTGTGAATTTAAAGCTTCGTCCATTTAAACTAAATCCGAACAAGTATTGGCTTTCCGGATCTATTGGGACGCTGAAAAAGGCATTCTTGAGATCAATTACAGTAAAGAAGGTTGCTTCGGAATCAATGGCTGTCAATAATGAAGAAATGTCTGGGACTACGGGGTATTGTGGTACAATACATTTATTTAATTCGCGCAGATCAATAACCAATCGATATACTGGCGGGGCTTTCGGATCAGTTCGTTTAAGAATCGGAATTATCGGGGAATTACATACATTGGAGTCGGTTTCCACAACCACTCCTTGGGTAATAAGCTCGTCAATGATTTGCAGTAAAGCCACTACAGCATCTGGGGGTAACTTGTATTGTCGCATTCGTGGTAGTACCACTCCTGCCTTTAGTGTGACTCGATATGGTGTAATGTTCATGCAACCAACATCTGTAGGGCCTTGTGCCCATAGATGTGTGGGTAAAGTCTGCAGTCGGTCATCCATGTCTCGGGACACATAGTGCCCTTTGAAATCACGTAAAAACAATCTTACTCCTTCCGGAGAACAACATATTATAGCTCCTAGGGCTTTCAATGTTTTTATACCTAACAAGTTTTCTGGACATGATTTAGTAAGTAGTAAATCTGTAGTTCGTGTCAAGGGACCAATCGTAAGTGGAAGAGGCTGGGATACTTCGTTAATGATAGGTTTTCCTGAAAAGCCAAGGGAAATATTCTGTGAGCCTGAGAGGGGTGCCCCTGGAACTTCACTACGTTTTATGGTTGTTCGGCTTGCCCCTGTATCAAGTAAAAATTTTCTATCTTGGCCTAATAGTTCACTGTGTACATAAGGTCCTTCTTGATCTACAGGGACCTCGATAAGGGGTAAGCCAACTTCCCTCTCTAGGCTGTTTCATGAGTATCGTTGATAATCAGGATAGTCATACTGTGCGGTCTGATACATCTGTTGTGTCGTTGTTTGTGTGGCAGCAATAGGCTGCGGTGGTGGAGCTGACATAGACTGTTGCGGAGCTGGCATGGACTGTGCATGCTGCGGAGCTCCTTGTTGGTTCTGATCCTGTCTAAGTGGCCGTGGTCTTTCTTTTGTATTCCCTATGGCGATATTATGTTTTAAAACTGGACAATCGTGTACATAATGACCTGGCTGTTTACAATAGTTGCATGTCCCTTTTACAGGACCTGCTGAGACACTGGACTGTGTTATACCCTTTTTATGACCGTCAGCTGGAACTGTCTGGGAAACTAGCATTTTCATTTTCGTGTCTTTCATGCGTCTTTGTTCATGTTCTTGTTCCTCTCTAATTCTATTGTGATGGTACTGTAACATTTGTAACATCTGTGACGGAGTGTTACCTTGCCAGGTACTCTCGAATTTCAATACTCTATTCTTAACTTGGGGCAAGGCATTTTCAACTAATTTTGTCACAAACAGATGTGGATACGATTCGCTACTTGCTTTTATTCCACTATTTATACCAAAACATTTTTCGAATCGGGCATAGAAATCACTAGTGTCCTCATCGTGCTTTTGTTTACAGGCTGAGATTGCACCCCAGTCTTCCTTTTTCGTAGTTAATAAACGTGGCAGTACCTGTACTAGTAAACCTGGTAGTGTTTTGGTCTTTTCCCCAAGCCCTGAACCTGGACCTCGAGCTTTTTCTTCGTTTTCTAATGCTGTCCAATCTATCTTCTGGTCTCCCACCTCCCAATCCTTTTCCTTGAGTTTTTCGTAAATGCCCGCAGGCATTAATACCTTCAATATTGTCATAATGTCGGGGTAGGTATATTCTCCCATGAGTAACATATCTTTAATTTCACGGTGGAAACCCGCTGGGTCTTTGTCATGACTGGGTACCACTTTCTTCATTTCTAATAGTTCTATTTTAGATATAGGTGTATATACAAATACACGTTTAAACTGATTGTCCTCACCTTTTATCGGGTGGACTTCGCGTAAGGGATTCTGTCTATCCATATAATACGTCGTTCTTTCCTTGATGGGCAGTGAGACATGTTCGGGGCATACAAAAAGAATGTACTGTTTTCTGGATTCCAGTATTTCTCTAATTAACTCAGTACCTGAACCTCTCCATTTATTCGTGAGTAATTCAGTCAATATATCAGGTAAGGGACCAGGATCGGAGTGTTGGCTTTTATATAATATAAGGAGTTGTTGAATCATATAGATACCAGCTAAACGCTGTTCATCTGGGGTGAGGTTCAAAAACGTGTGCGCTAATGTATCATCACTATATTTTCCGGGACTATCAACCCAATGAACGGCTGACCTGGCTAATTCTTGTTCGTCCATAGAATCGAGTATATGATAACCCCTTCGTTCTCGGAGTAATTTGTCAGCGGCTTGGAACGAATGTTCGGGGGACCTTATATTTATTATAGGAGTTTGGAAATTTCTGCTATTATCTGGACGTATCGGACGTATCGGATCAGTAAAGCATCTAGTATTATTGCAAGATCTTCCTCTACCTACATAGGCCATGGTTTCTAACTGTCCTGTGGGCAGTTCTAATTCTTCCTCCTCCTCGGTTTGTTCAGGCTCGTCTACTGCTAATCTTTCTTCGTGTATTCGTTCTACTTCTTTGCGGATCTTGCGGCACATAGCTACTATACATGATCGTTTATCATGTCTCCCCTCTGATATATTCCGACTCCATGTGGTAAGAATTTGCATTTCTTCCGGATTTACCCCTGGTCGGTCTTGATTTCTGATCACACAGTTTATGAGGAAACGTAACAGTTCCCCCTGTATTTCCACTTTCTGGTACTCCATGGCTCTGTTAATACTCTCAGAATCTCGCCCTGACTGGACAAAGTGATATATATTTTCTAAATGTGTAGTCATTCCTGGTAGCCTCCCTAAATATATTGCAGCTCGTCGGATACGTAATGATGCCAGCAGCATTTCGTCCCCTTTTCCGGGCACAGGGTCGTATCTACAATCTATTAGAAGTTCCTTAAGCGTGTCGGGAGTTACTAGTTTGGGCGTACGTTGGTGGGCTAATTCTTGAAAGGAAAGTTTATTTACTCTGGGTGGCGTGGAAAAAATGTTTGATGTACCTCCTGTCGCACCACCTGGGGTGCTGGATGTGAAAGGATTCGTTGAACGTGATATAGCAACCATAGGTGTGGATACAGCTGTAGAAACAGATGTGCTTGCCGGAACTTGTGTCGGAGTTTGCTGTTGCGGAGGTACAGACGGAGGAGGGTCTTGGCGTTGAACCCCCTCGGCAGGCGGTCTATGTGGCGCAGTATTAGCATACTCGGGAGCTGCGTCGTCTAAATAAGAGGAAAGAAAAACATCTTCTGCGGTTCTGGGATGCCCTTTGGGATGTACTTTTATCGGAAACAATGGGGGTGGCAAGTCTTTTGGTATCTCCGGAGTAGCCTTAGGTAACCCTTCGGCCAGAAGAGGATACATACCATTCATAAGGGCATTTCTTTGTCTGTCTATTTGTTCTGATTTTACTCGAGTACCTTCTTCAATTAATAGATTTTCTCGAACTTTATTTGAATTCTCCTTACTTTTCTCTTCCTGTCTGAGCGCTTTTTCTGTACGTCTATATGATTCTTTACGCCATAATTCAATGGCATCTTTCTGTGACTGTCTAGCTTTCTTTTTCCATAATTCTTCCTCTACTTTCATGATGCAATCTGCATCCCAGGTCCCAGCTGCGGGCCACCTCTGACTTTCTGGTAATTCCTTGGTGTAGTCTACCCATAAATCAAGAAATAATATGGCGTCTAGGCCATGTTTATGATACATGAAGTACCCTGGAGTGTCCCTAGGAGGAATGGGAACAGCTTCTTCGAGTACCCCTTTTCTAGTTTTGATCTGTCTTAATTTCGAAAAGAGCGGCATATTGAGAACTGATCTGATACCTAATTTTGAACACGTTTAATACAACAAGACACAATAATGAACAGTCATTCACACCACAATATACAGAACGTATTTAAAACATTTTAACATTTAACATTTAATGAATAAACAATGATGGCCATTTAGGGAACTAGTCACTAAGCATAATACTCGGCACTAACTAGGTAATTCTGAATTATATACTAGACATACTTGATATACTGCTAAACAGTACAGATACACTGCTGAAACAGTGCAGACCGGATTTGTGTACCCAAACCCGTCTTGACCGGCACAACCTATGTGCACGTCAGAACGCCTCCCCGACAATGTTACTCACCGGGTAGCTCGGAACAGAAGGCCTCGGAACTGAACTGAACTGGACTTGAACCGGACTGGACTCGACTCGAAACTTCGGAAACTTCGGAAACTGGTGGGCCTCTGTATACCTCGGATCTTGCTCTCTCAGCTAGGCTCTGGTCGGGATACTTCGCACTTCTCACCGCCTCGTCTGGGTGTTGATCGCAGCCTCAGTTACCCCCGCTCGGCAGGAGGGAGATACAGGAAATCCTGTTGGTACGCGTTGTTGTCCGTCCAGCTGTGACAGGAGACCGGGCCTGCAACGCACCTCCGGCGCGTGAGATGAGAAAGTGTCCCTGTTCGGGCGCCATATATGTGGTAAATAATTTAATTACCGGTTTCTTAATTTGATGCGGAAAATGTATAATAATAGCTCAGTAAAATAAGAGGCAGAATCCGTGGTATTAGAGGTTCGGAACGGGCTTTATTCCAAAATCAATTCGAATTGATGGACTCCATATTCCATCACCACGAAGGTTCAGGAAGTGAAGGACCCCACTTGTAGGAGAGTAGGGTCTGCAATCCTATGATCACCCAGATTTTTTTGCTTTTGCTTCATTGGTTTACGACTTTCTCCGGCTGTGGGCCTGCCAATCAGACCCACAGCCTAGCTGTTCTCTCTCGAAATTAACACACATGTACGTTAGGTGCATCCACTAATTGGAACTGGGCCACCTTGTCAGTCCCTGTCTCAGCATACCACAGGTATCCAGGGCATCGGTGTACCCAGGGCCTACCAGGGGCTGAAGCATGTATTATGCCACCCCTGGAATGGCCGCCCAAATCTGACACAACTGGCTGCACGACAGCTGGGGCCACGTGGTGTAATCACCCGTTGCTGTAGGTGTAGTATTCCTACACCTAAACCCTAAAAATGGACACATGGATTCCTATCAGTCACTCCTATGGCAGGCCTTATCAATCCTGAAGGCAGAGTGCAGGGGATCATGTGGGACGGTGCTCTGGCGCGAGCTGAGCCCGTCGACGGCTTGCGGAACCAAGCCCTAATAGCCGTTCCATGGTGACGCGGGCCAACTACTTTTAAGGCATTATAATCCTTGCGGTTATCTGCTAGCTTTGGCATCGCATCACCTATACATGTCGAGTAAGGTGTCATACGAATGGGAATACGAACCCCTCGCCAGTCCTGGTGACGGGGTTAGCATTCCCCCCTTTTAGAGGGACACGACATGGAAGTAACCTTGAACCCCGGTTAAAGTTGACTCAAGCCTCAGCATCACAAAATGGATGCTGCCACCAGACACAAGTCTGACCTCCTGCTGCTGGGGGACCTTCCAGCAAGGGGAGCTTGGACAAAGGGTTTCCTGTCAAGGGCGGTGTTAGCACCGTCCCAGACAGGGTTTGTGTATCCCAGGTAGGCAGGGCTGAAAGGAAGGTGACTGCAAGTGGCACCCCGGTGCTCACTGTGCATAGCCCGGCTCAAACCAGTTTCGGGGGCACACCAGCCCCTGAGCTGGCGCGAAGCCGGACAAAGGATAGGGGTGTAACCACCCCCCTCCTGGCTCCACCCATAGGTAGAACCTAGTCACGGGCCAGCCCCTTTCTCTTAGAATAAAGGTAGGAGCGAGTCCCCTTCCCAAATTGGATAATCAGATAATCGGATAACTCCGAATCACGAACTACTTTCCACGAAAGGAACTCTTGACTATTTCTGAAGACTCTCCCTTGTGGCTAAGGAGTAGCCACCCTGCACCAGCAGGCACCACCTAAGCGCTTGCGGTTTGCTGTAAGTCTCTCCTACGGATCAAGACTGCCCAGCTCGACGAGACCCGAGTCCCTGCCATCTCTGACCTTTTACCTGCCTCATCAGCCCAGCTGAGAGTCGTAGGTGTGACGAGACCTGCGGGACCGGCTATCTTCAGAACCTGCACGACGCTTATCTAGCACGCCCACCGAGGGACCCTCGAGTGAGTGCACCTAGGGTTGAGAAGCCCTAACCCTGAGCAGCTCCAGCATCGAAGTCTGTCTCCCCAGCATCCACGAGATCTGCGTGGGGGCCCTTCCGCTCCTTGCTGTTCACCGCGTTGTTCGACCACTTGCCGACCGGCTTGTGGCCCTCTTCACGACGCACCACGATTGTTTCATCACGAGTCTGGTTGCTCCAGACTGGCTCTTGCTCCCCTTCAACAGAGGAGCACCACGGACCCTCCTGGTCCACTCCCGACGCCATCTTGACTCCCCCGCCTGGGTGGCCACTGCCAAGATCCGCTGCCCCTTCCTGGGCCCAGCATCATCGACAGCAGACACCTTCGTGGGACAGCTCGCCCTTCATCCTGGTCGCCGCCGCGCCTCCTGGTCCGAGGAACAGCCGAGTCCGACGTCACCCACTCACCTGGTCGAGGTGACTTCAGCCGGTACCCTCCTGGTACCCACACGATCGCTGGCTAGCGGTTGAGAACTGAGTCCCCTCTGCTTTCAGGTTTTCCTTCACCACCGATCCAGGCTTGGATCGCTCTGAACATCGTCACTGGTTGCCTGCCAGCAACTTCTTCTTTCAGGCTCCTGAGACTACACGAGGACTCCCGACATCTTGCCGAACTTCACGCAGCCGCAGCCTCCGGGCTAGGTAACTCGAGCATCTCGGTGCTCCATCGCAGGTTCGCTCTACAAGTGTCCAGTTCCTTTTTCGTTTAGTCCCACTGATCGGATCACTCCGGAATCAGTATCTCCAGACTCTAACCATTCGCATTTCACTGTTAGTGTAGATGGTTTCTCGTGCCCCTCGGGCATTTGTGTAAATTGTGCAACTGAAGTATTTTCCTAAGAGTTTCGTAGTGTGCTTAGCTCCCTGACTCGTAAAGAGCCAGGGTAGTCTTGTCATAAATAAATATCCTTTTATTTTCATAACAACTTGTGTGGTGTCCTTTCACTTGGTGTTCAAGGGGTATATGTGATGGTAAACAGCTGGCTTAACACGCCCTCTAGAGTTTAGCCTAAGACTGCTCGTATCCACGCTACTAGGATAGCAGGTCTAAAAGGTTGACTTACAACCAATCATCAATAAGGGTCGTTTGGAATGATACACAGTGATCACTAGAATAGTGAGCACTACATATCAGGCCAACTTCTCACACCACTTTATTGATAGGTAATCATTTTTATACAATAGGCATTACAATGAAACAGATGCAGGAGGCGTAACAGTTGATAACAAAGATAAAAACATACATGCGTAACTAAAGTGGGTGTAACTAGGCGTAACTAAAGAACGTCATTAGGTATGATGTCACAAGTAGGTGGCACCATGAAAGAATTTCGCAATGTCAGCAGAAATACTCGGCAGAGATGCGCGCGCAGCAGCATGACGTGCAATTGACGTGCAACTAGGGGGTGAAGGGGACTTGACATTTAGCTCTACATGTGGAGACAGAAGTCTGGGGGGTCAAGTCAACCTAATCCCAAATCATATCTAACATCCTATGTTTAAAGAACTATGTTATCCAAAAAGAAAGGTCTTTCGAACAAAATCTATTCTATACTGACTGTGAGTGCGTGTACAAGCGTCTAAGTGTCTACACTAGATGCGAGGGCAGAAATCTTCCATAGTAACAGGGCTATGAATTACTTGCATAAAGACCGAGAAGCCGGGCCTTTTGCTCGGTAGCTGGAAGAATGTTTACTTAAACTACTAGACAGGAATGCATTGGATGGGGAGCGGAGCAGATAATCTCGAAGGTGAAATACAGTTTTTGGCAAGCAGACAGGTCGAGTCAGGCACCGTTAGCCGCGCAGGGAGTAGGACAAAGTTCATGGATACAGATGCGAGCTCAGACTGGAGCTTTCAGAGGCAGAAGGCAGGGAAAGGCTTAATGGCAGAATCAGGGCCTACTCGCCTGGACTGTAAAATGGGATAAATGAACCATATAAAGCCGGTGGCCTTTCATACTTAGGAATAGAATATCCGGCCCATTCATGGCGGATCTGAAAGAGGACATGTTGACGGTGGACGCACATGTGTTTGCGTCTTCATAACTGGAACTGGAGGAAACATACATGTACTTGTGATTTATACATGAAACCGTTGGGGTCCAAGATAGGGGACATAACTGATCATAAAAATCCATATTTCCACAATTCCGGCTGCGAAGCGCGATGTTCTACAATGGCAACAGCTTGTTTATTTTCAGAGCATCATGCGTGCTTTTACTTTCATTTTGTAAGCCCCGAGAGTCATTCCGGCTGCGAAGCGCGATGTTCTACAATGGTAACAACTTGTTTATTTTCAGCTTGTCATGCACGCTTTTACTTTTATTTTGTAAGCCCTGAAACTGCTACAGACAGGGACAGTGGGTAGGGGTCTCCCACGCAGGGCACTCCTTCAATCACCCGGCCGACAGCTCTGGTACAACCCACTCACAGGCGTTTTTTTTTTCGTTTCAGTGCGCCATTCGTGCTTTTACTTTGTAAGCGCCGAGACTGCTACAGACATGGGCACTTCAATCATCGGCTGAAACTCTGGGCCACACACGCTGCAGGCGGAGAGGACGGCCCAGGCTGTCCAGCAGCACTTCCTTGTTGGTCGGCAGCCTCAGGAGACCGGACAGAATGGGACTCTAGTGAGCCCAACCCTCGCATTAAGCCCCGAGAGTCATTCTGGCTGCGAAGCGCGATGTTCTACAATGGCAACAGCTTGTTTATTTTCAGTGCGTCATCCATGCTATTACTTTAATTTTGTAAGCCCCGAGAGTCATTCCGGCTGCGAAGCGCGATGTTCTACAATGGCAACAGCTTGTTTATTTTCAGCGTGTCATGCGCGCTTTTACTTTTATTTTGTAAGCACCGAGACTGCTACAGACAGGGACAGTGGGTAGGGGTGTCCCACGCAAGGCCCTCCTTCAATCACCCGGCCGACAGCTCTGGTACAACCCACTCGCGGGCGTTTTTTTGTGTGCTTTTCAGCGCGTCATTCGTGCTTTTACTTTGTAAGTGCAGAGACTGCTACAGACATGGGCACTTCAATCATCGACTGACAACTCTGGGCCCGGCACGCTGCAGGAGCAGAGGACAGCCCAGGCTGTCCAGCAGCACTTCCTTGTTGGTCGGCAGCCTCAGTAGACTGGACAGAAGGGGACTCAAGTGAGCCAACCCTCGCATTTTGTATACCGTCAACTGATGATCACACTCGCATATCTTACACTTCGGAAGCACCTACTGTAGATCACTGTCAGCAGTGCTTTGAATTGCCCCTGCAAGAGGGCGTTGGGCCTTCCCTTCAAGGTTCTGCCTGACAGTTACATGTGTTTCAGAGTGGAAGCCTTGGAAGGGACTTGGTTTTTTTTTTTTGCTTCTTTTCTATAGCGCGAACTCGACCCAAAGGTATTGGAGCGCTGTACATGAGCACCGTATTTACATTACATATTCAGGCACGGGGAGATTAAGTGATTTGCCCAGAATCACAGGATGTGGACGCGACCTCGAGGCTCGAACCCTGGTTTCCTGCACCAAAGTCGGCAGTTTAAACCGACGGACCACATCCTCTCCCCTAGGAGATTCGGGATAACATAATACGGAAGTGGCTGTACGTGCATGCACACACAACACCAACGCAACAGCATGATGTGAGAAGACTGATCAGTAAATGCATGTCAGTCATTAGCGCAAGTCTGCTTCACCTCCCGCTGCTGCATACAGGCATGTCCGATTGGCTTTGGGTGTGGCTGGAAACTCAGGGTCCAGAGTCTTTGCCTGTGCACCATAGTCGTAATTGTTATTGTGCAGGCCTCCCTCAGACAGACCGTGGAGTAGCTTGCATGCATTCTGCCACAAGCAGCTTTGGATAGCATCGCAGCAACCGTGCAAGTTGCCCTTGTGTAGTGTCCTGCGAGACACGTTCTAGTGTCCCGCAGGAAGCTGTCATACCAGCCACTCCCTCGAGGGCTGGACACACTGCACCCCCACACCCATCCATCACGGGTGCCACGAGTGACGTGGCCCCGTCAATAAAAGGGCCCGAGCGCACGTGCTCGTGGCTAGTTACCACTATACATTCACCTGGTGTCTGTGTCAGTTACTTCGGTGATGTGGGCCTGAGGCCCAACACCACACTGGCGACGAGGCGGGTAGTCGACCCCGCATTCCTGCTGCTCGGCACTTCATCGCCCTTCATGGGGAGGAAATGAGCCAGAACTGTGACGGCCCCCCCCCCTGACTGCGGAGGGGATTGTGTCACCCAGTTTCTGCCTCCTAGACCCTGGAGGATCAAGGTAGCAAGCCTGGAGGCTCCCTCACGTCCATTGCCAGCACGACGATCGAGGCCGTGCTGAGGAGAAAGGAGGCCACCCAGCGCATGACCCGGCGTCACGGGGGAGGTCTCGGCAGGTGCCCATATACTACTGCCGCTGCAGCCCTGCTACCAGCCAGCCCGACTGCGAATGTCAGTGGCCCAGGAAATGGACAAACTCGCAAAAACTTGCTGCTGCTAGTGCTGCGCTAGAAGCGCCCGGGGCCCTGACCCTCGGAGTACCCCTGCCCATACCCTGAGGCATCCGCCGGTTGTCCTGCCCGCAGTTGTGGCACCGACAACAACAGGAGAAGGGGCACGCCATGGCACGACTGCTCCCGACACCGACTGCAGCAGCCTGAGGTCAGAGCCGCTAGCGTAGTCCAAAGCCAGAGAGAAGCAGCACAGTCTGAACACCCCACTACCCCGTTCCCACCCCCTGCATCTAAGCCGCCGGGATCACATGAATGACAGTGCACCAACCGGCACTCACTGACGAAACCTGGTACGTAGGTCAAGGACATCACGGCGCCGCGACCTGTTGGGGCGGGAGCGCTCCGATCCACAGCCTCCCTGCTGCTGCTCAAGCGGAGTTGGTGCAGCACTCCTGGCAGAGACTAGACTCCTTGCAGCCCGGCATGAGTGAGGGATTGGTACCCAGCCGCGCCAACGGTGGAGAAAGCCCATGTCGGCATCTCTGTGCCCCCAGCACATCACAGCGAAGACTGCCTGCAGCGCAGTAGCGGGCCACCAGCAAGGCACCAAGTGACAACAACAGACGGCTGCCTCCCGCCATACCTCCCGTCCTCTCAGCAACCTTTCAGCAGGCTGCCCACGCCTGCCTGAAACAGGAAAATAGTAAAAGAGAGCACCTACCTCGACACCAGCAGCTCACTGCACGAAGTGCCGCCACGCCTGCTCCATAAACCCCTTGGGGCAGCTCAGCACGCAACTGGAGAGAGGCTGCCAGTGCCACATGAAAAGGATCTGCGCCATCTAGTGGCCAACCGCGGCATCTGCACTGGCAGGAGGAATAAACCTACGGCCCATGCACCATCCGTGCTGCCTGAGGGCTGTGTACAGCATGCTGCCTGAGGAACTCTGCAAAGTTGGGCGAGCATACCCATGACAGGAGAAGAAGTGCTATGCCTTGTATAAGGCCAAGGGAACAGCCGAGTGAGGAAGGGGCCAGCTCTCTCAGAAAACTCTCTCATCAAACAATCACAGCGCCACCTGGTGGCCTTCCAGAAGCAACGCGCTGAAACAAACACACAGCCCGGCCTGAGCAAACTGCCAGCAGTGCCCTCACAGCCTATTCTCCCCAGACTGTAGAGACAGGCAGTATGAAAGGCCCTGCCACACCAGTACACTGCCTAGAGGTGCAGAGTCATGCTGGTAGGTGGATCTAGGCCCATGTCCCGCAGAACAATTAAGTAAGCTGACTGCCCACAGCGACCAACAGTCAAAGGCATAGCACTGAGGAGTGTGTCTGCAGCGCCACCTAAAGACCAAGGGTACCAGAGCACAGCACAAGTCTACAAATCAATGGGCACTTTTTTTTAACAGTCTTGTGCAACCTTACCCTGATCCACAAAGAGTACGCCAGTCCTCCCCTCTCATCGCAGGCAGGTAACACAGTGGTTCCTGAAGCACCGCAAGACCCTGCTAACGAAAAAAACAGTCACCAGATTCAAGAGTGCACACCTCCATGAGGGGAAAGACTGCCTGCTCAAGCCCATTGCTGAGACCAACTGCACCAGGCACAGCGAGACGTGTCCTCAGAGAGGAACGCCCAGAGAATGTCCCTCTGAACCCGGCAAGTGAGAGCAGCAAGGACACCCTCAAAGACAGCGATGTCTCCAAGTAGCTGCCACCTATTGAGACACAAGGAAAACTGGTGCCAAGTGCGCACCACCGGTGGCTGCCTGACTCCACCTCAAGCAGAGACGCTACGACAACCCCCACTAGCAAGAGTGGACGACCAGCCAAGACAGCAACGTCTCAAGGGAGCTGCCTCCAGCAATAGCGCAAGAACGACTGGTGCAGAGCACGCACCACACATGGCTGCCCAACGCCACCACCAGTGAAGAGGTTGCATCACCCACTCCTACTGGTGAACAGGCACAACCGCAAGCTACAACACAGGCACGCAAGTTGCCAGAAGAGAACACCGAAGGCGAAGACGGAGCGCACGTGGTCCGAAGCGCGCAGAAGACCACACCAGTTAATCCGACAGCATGGGCAGGTGCCCAGGAGATAGGGACATCTCCACAAAGAAACACAGCTGAGCGTAGCACAGTAAGCGACCATGTCCCCACTGCACCAGCGAAGCCCCGCAGAGGGCCGAAAGCAACAAGGTCCTCCTCAACACCGCCTCAAGATGGAGTCGGCGGTGACCCACGACAGGCAAGAGAGGAGTCGCACACTCCATGTGGCGGCCGCCACAGCAACAGGCGCTCCAACGCCAGCGACACGCGACTGGACGTCACGTCGCCCAGCAAGCAGGGAGCGCGCCGGAGCGAAGGCAGAAGCCGGCGCCATGACAGCGTCGCCTCGAGGTCCAAGCGCAACGCCCTCGAAGAAAGAAGAGTGACAGCCCTATCACCCTGAAAACCGGAAACACAGGTGGGCTGAACAGACCAGCAAAGGGAGAAGACCGAGGACTCACGGCAAGCCAGGAGCACACCCTGACACACCAGACAGCCACCAAGGTGGACCGACGTCCCTGGATACAGCTCCACAGGTGAACCGAACATAAGCCGCAGCAAGCGCAAACCGCGTCTCATCCCCACGCTTCCCCAGGCGACCGTCCATCCCCAAGCCACCAAGGCGGACCGACGTCCCTGGATACAGCTCCACAGATGAACCGAACATAAGCCGTAGCAAGCGCAAACCGCGTATCATCCCCACGCTTCCCCAGGCGACTGTCCACCCCCAAGCGTCGGCAGTCTACGTCAAGTGGCATCCCTGCTCCTGTCCGCAGATGCCACGGGTGAAGATCAGCTTTGAGTGTCCGTCCTCACACCGCCTCAAGATGGAGTCAGCAGTGGCCCCAAGCCAGGCAAGAGAGGATCAACACACTCTACGTGTTAAACCACCACGGACACTCAACATCAGCAAGGCGGAGGCACGTGGCTGCCCAGGTCCATCCTGACATCCGAGTTCTCCCAGCAAGTCACCACCACCTGTCATTCCGACTCACCACATGGCTGGCAACCATCACCACGCCAGCCATCAGTACATGCATCAAACACCACTCCCTGAGTACCGATGGACCGGAGTCCGAAACCGTTGCCACACCAGCCGACTAAATAGAACCAGAAACCACCTGTGAACCTGGCCTACACCGGAACCGCGGCAGCTAGTGCAAGTCTTGACCAAGACTCATCCACCCGTGAGGGTTGTGCGTGTGACCAAGCAACGGCTCCTCTGCGGTCCTGCAGCTGCCCCCAGACGGCACACAAGCAGCGGCTCCAGCACAGCCTTCCTACAGTGCCGCAGTAACCCCGACGACGGCCTCCCCAGGCGGGAGAGCGAGGAGAGACATTGCCCCACCGACATGGTACCGGTCGCAGCCAAGCGGTTCAACAGGGACAGTCGGTCTAGCAACACCTCTGTGAATTTTCACTTGAGACTCCATCCATGGTCACGATGCAGCACGCTAAAAAGAACTGGTAGAACTCGCCACAGACCATCACCGACGTCAGCCAAGAGGAATCCATGCAAGACATGGCATTGTCAGCGAACTGACGGTATGCAGCGGACGTCTCCAAGCCAGCAGTCGTGTCCTGAGTCCCTCAGGTTAAATTACGGGTGTTCGTCGAGAAGGTCCTGCTGCTAGCCAAGTTCACCAGCCCATGTCGGATGTCGTCCTGCCACCTGACTCGAGAGACTGATGGACCCTGTGGTATTTAGTTAACTGGCTGTTTCTTCCCCACAGGTTGGACTGACACTTTGTTTGTCCTTCAATAAAGTTGGGGAGGAATGTAGTGTCCTGCGAGACACGTTCTAGTGTCCCGCAGGAAGCTGTCATACCAGCCACTCCCTCGAGGGCTGGACACACTGCACCCCCACACCCATCCATCATGGGTGCCACGAGTGACGTGGCCCCGTCAATAAAAGGGCCCGAGCGCACGTGCTCGTGGCTAGTTACCACTATACATTCACGTGGTGTCTGTGTCAGTTACTTCGGTGATGTGGGCCTGAGGCCCAACACCACACCCTTGCACAGCATGGCACACGTAGTAGTAGTTCTGTAACACGCAAACAGGCGCAGCTACACACTAGGCCCATACCGTGGGTGACACCACCAACCAGCCCTGTTGTTTTAGCCAATTGTACTGCAATCATGGCCCTTACTTTTGCTCTATAGCATGGAAGACCAACCTCGGGTGTTTGGCCATTCACTAGTGGCACGTTAAGTAACAGTAGATGTTGTAGCACCCTTGAACATATGCTACATGGCTAATCACTTACAAGGTCTCAAAGGCGAGACCTATGGTTGCTTTTTTATTTGATTCTTGCTCCTGTCCCTTTAATGGAAAAGGTCTGAAATTAGAAAAGTAAGCATTCGGAGAAAGCAGGAGTGGAGTTCTGCTGCCCCCTGCTGGCCTCCATTCCTGCACTCACAGTCTGTTCATTAAGATACATAATCAGATTCCTGCCTCGTTAACATGAGTGGATCAGGATTTTTCAAATCCTACCAAATGGCCATTTTGCATTGTAAACGAATAGTAAGTACATCTGTTGAAGTGCAGAATGAAAGTCTGGCCTCAGAGCAGCCAGTCTGCAAAAACACCAACTGCTCAAAAATCTGACTTTAGAATAAAAGGCCGCAAAGTTGATATCTAGGCCTAAATACATTAAAGTTTGTGCGGGTGCTCGCATGACACAACGCGGTTTCGAACTGAGTTTATAGGCTTTTACACTAGTAATTAAATATACACTTTTTCGTGTTGCACGAACGCCCGTGCAAAACTTTAGTAGATTTGGGCCTTAATGTCCATAGGGACTTGCGCTCTTTGGGCATCCAGGAGCGAAGCTACCAATTGGATTACAGAGCTCGAGTAGTCTGGGGTAAAATAACGTGATTTTATTAATGTATAGAAAAGCTATAAAAGAAACTCAAGGGGCGAGCACGAATATTCCCGCCTTCTATGTCCCACCGAGGTGTTTGGTAAAGAGACAGCACCTTGTGATTCTTTCCAAGGGCCAGATTTACTCAGGTTTTGCGTCAGGGTTGTGCCACTTTTGTGGAGCAGCCCTTACACAAAATCCATGTTGGTATTTTCTAAGCCATGCAAAGTCGATTTATGTGGCTTTGCGTGGTTTAGTAAATAGAGTAATGCGACACAGCAGATAGCGCTTCCTTGCATTACTTTGCGTCAGTAAGGGGTTACATGGGTGGAGCATGGGCATTACCAAGCTTCCACCCATGTATTTTGATGCAAATCCAGGTTTACAAACACTTTTAAACCTGGGTCTGCGCTAAAATGGTGTGTCTACAGAGGCGTAATGAAATATCTTCTTTTTACCTCGTTACTGTCTCTTTCTGCTGCACCCACAAAGATGAATATGCTTTTAAGAATTGTTTTTGTGCAGGAAGGTATACAAAAACAATTCTGTCCTTATAGGAGGCAACATTACAGTCACAAGTGTGCCAGCGCGTAGAGGGAGCTGAACAGTGCCATATCTTGGTAAATATGGCGCTGTTCAGCTGTAACACGTCCACGCAATGCACTCAAGCAACTTGCCTTGGTGCACTGTATTGCGAGAAGTTTTAGTGAATATGCCCCTAAATACTAGTAATTTTCTGTTCAAGAATATTGGTTAGTCGCAGAAGCTGAAGTGGGTGGGATCCATGTTGCATGACATGTCCATACTTCTTTCATTTAACAAAAACAGTTCACCTACTTTTTGTTAAAAGACAACCTCCCAGGATAGTTAATTCTGACAGTAGAGATATCTCAGCTGAAGTTGAAGGGAGACAGTCTCCTGTGCTGTGAAGGTGGGACAGACAGCTGAACAAGAAACAAGTCTTCCTTACAGGATGCTTGATGCCTCAAAAAAGGTAAATGTGTACACTTGGTTAATATGCAAATGTAAAGGCTGCTTGTAAGCAGGTATTGGTTTTATTCAATGGAGTCACTTGAAGCATCATGATTACAGAGATGTATTCTTCTTCATAGGTAATGTAGGAGTTTGTCCATCTGAGTTCTGGGTTGCGTGCGTATAACGAACACATAAAAAATGTTTGCACAAGGTATTGGTTGATTGATGCACAAGTTACTTACCTTCGGTAACGATATATCTGTAAGAAACATTAGTTAGTTAGATTCCTTACCTTAGGATATCACAGTGGAGAGTATAATTCCCAGGCAATATGAAATTATCAAATCAAAACAGTATAGTACAGAAAATGAGTTAAACAATCAGTTAATAAAAAATCACAAGTTTAATTAAGAAAACATATATAGTGACATATTGTTAAAAATACATGCTCTAGTATAAACAAAGAGTCTATTTAATATATAACAATAGCGGAAATAGAATCTTCTAATGACATCAATCAGTCTATTGCAATACAGAGGTGGCAGAATTGGGTTTCTTCGGCGCGCGTTTCGGCACGTGAGTGCCTTCGTCAGGAGTAGCCACAATACATTTGTCTTCTATTTTAAATGTAGGCGTAGTTCTCTGGTTTATGAAAATTAAGAATACCGTAAAAGGAGCTTGTTTTATCTCTTATTATATATAGACGTGGTCTTCTAAGTGAGAACCTTAGGATGCAGTAAGTAAAATATTGTATTAGGTAAAATCGGATGGACTATTTGATAAGGAACTGACGGAAGGAACTTCTCTTTCAGATTTATTTTATAGCGTTAAAATCTTCAAAGATGAAATAAATGGGGACATGCCAGGATTTTCTTAAAAACGAATTTCGAGGGCAGGTTTCGTATAAGTAGCTTTATGAATCGGATAAAGATGGATGTCTCGATTAAGTCAAATCCTGGATGCGGCATACATGGATATAGCGTACCTTAGAATATCCCCAGGTGTCAGGCTGGATCCGGAAAGATTTTTCGTCAGCAATACGCTTGCGTGTCGCTAAGCGTCGTCTGTGGCTCCGTGTCCGTCGTCGGCGTCGTGATCCCTGGGATGACGTTGTCGGAGTATTTAGACGCCGCCCTCGCGCGCGGACGTCAGTTCTGTACATAGCTTTCCGCGCCAGGAACGCAGAGCCATGCAAGAAACCGACACTGGTGCCATGAAACTAGGGCCCTGAAAGGGATGACCTTAACCCTAGATATCAGTTCGCAGAATGGGTAGGATGGGTGGGGCGGTAAAGAATCTAACTAACTAATGTTTCTTACAGATATATCATTACCGAAGGTAAGTAACTTGTGCATCTGAAAGAAACACGTTAGTTAGATTCCTTACCTTAGAATAGATACCCCAGCAATACCAACCCCGGTGGTGGGTCTGCGAACCAAGATCACACCAGGAAGTCCTGAAGAACGGAACGGCCAAAGAAGCCGTCTCTCCGGACTTGGCTGTCCAGGCAGTAATGCTTGGCAAACGTGTGCAGCGAGGCCCATGTAGCTGCCTGACAAATGTCCTGCAGGGGGACTCCGCGTCCCAAGGCAGTAGTAGCCGCTGTGGCCCGAGTGGAATGGGCCCTCAGCCCCACCGGAGGATCCTTCTTAGCCAAGGAATAACAGGCCTTAATGCATAAAACGACCCACCGAGAGATGGTCCGCATGTGCACTGCCCGCCCCTTCTTAGCGCCCACGTAGCCAACGAAGAGTTGGTCGTCCACCCGGAACTGCTTTGTGCGGTCCAGATAGAAGGAGAGCGCACGTTTTGGGTCCAGACGGTGGAGACTCTCTTACCAGGGATGCGGAGGCGGAAAGAAGGTGGGCAAAGTAACAGACTGCCCGATGTGAAAGGCAGTAACCAGCTTAGGAAGAAAAGAAGGGCGAGTCCTCAGAACAACCTTGTCCGGATGGACAGAGAGGAAAGGAGGTTTGGAAGAAAGAGCCTGGAGCTCACTCACCCAGCCGGGTCTGGTGGCTCAGTGGACTAAAGCAGCCACTGCAGGGTCCTGTGTTCGACCTCATGGTCACAGGTTCAAATCCCGGCGGGTCCACTCAGCCTTTCATCCATTTGAGGTCGATAAAATGAGTACCATTGAGTTGGGTAACAATAAACATCTGTTATTCAGCGCCAGGACACCTTCGGGTAATCGTGCGCTTTACAAATACACCTGTTATGTTATGTTATGTTTTATGTTATGGTGGCAACAAGGAAAGCAGTTTTGAGAGTCAGAAGACGAAGAGGACAGTTAGGAAATGGCTCAAAAGGAGCGCACATCAGATAGGTTAACACCAGATTCAAATCCCACTGAGGCATTACAAAGGGGACAGGAGGAAACATGTGAGTAATGCCTTTTAAGAACCTATTTACAACAGGGGACTTGAAAAGAGAAGGCTGACCAGGAAGCCGAAAGAAGGCGGAAACAGCAGAAAGATAACCCTTGATGGTACCCAGAGCAGAGCCCTGCTGGGCCAGGGAAAGAAGAAAGAGGAGAACCTCAGAAAGAGGGGCGGAAAGGGGATCCACAGCCTTTGGGGTAGGGAGAGGGATCTGCCGCTGACCCAAACGCGGTCCGTGAGCCACCACTGCAACTGTCTTGCAGTGCCCTCCGAGATCAGGACGTGGTCGGACAGGTTGCCCTGATGTTGAGCCCACTGGAACTTCAGGTCCTACTGCAGAGCCCGCATCGGCCACCTGGCGTGATGTACCAGCAGGATGCACGAGGCCATCAGACCCAGCAGCCGTAGGACCATCCTGACTGAAACTCGGGATAAAGGCTGAAAGATCGGAATCAGAGCCTGAATATCCTGAACCCGCTGTTCGGGAGGATAGACCCGAAACTGCGCCGAGTCCAGAACCGCTCAAATGAAGAGGAGCTGCTGGGAGGGACTCAGATGTGACTTTGGCACGTTGATGGAGAACCCCAGCGAATGCAGGAGGTCGGCCATAGTCTGGAGGTGGGAGACGACTGTTCGGGGCGAGCCCGCCTTCAACAACCAGTCGTCGAGATAGGGGAAGACTGGAACCCCTAATCTGCGCAGATGAGCTGCGACCACCGCCATCACTTTCGTGAACACCCGAGGGGCACTGGTGAGGCCGAAGGGGAGCATGGTAAATTGAAAGTGATCTTGGCCCACCGTGAACCGCAGGTAACACCGGTGGGCCGGCAGGACGGGGATGTGAAAATATGCGTCCTGCAAGTCCAACGCTACCATCCAGTCTCCAGGGTCTAGGGCAGCCAGAACCTGAGCTAAAGTGAGCATCTTGAACTTCTCCTTCCGGAGGAAGGCGTTGACGCTCCTGAGGTCCAAGATACGGCGCAGGCCCCCTTTGCCCTTCTTGGGAACCAGAAAGTAGTGGGAGTAACAACCCCGTCCTACTTCTGGCCCAGGAACGCGCTCGAGGGCCCCCTTGGCCAATAGGGCCGTAACTTCCTCCTGCAGAACTAACAAGTGATCCCCCGACATGCGGTGGTACTGCGGTGGCATGGCTGGAGGAGTCGCCTCGAAGGGGAGGGAGTAGCCCCTTTGGACGATTTGCAGCACGCACCTGTCCGATGTGATGGTACGCCAGTGGAGGAGGTGATGGTGAACTCTGCCTCCCACTGGCGTGGAATGGGCCTAAAAGGTCGGACTAGGAAGGCTTTGATGCAGATGCTGCGGGAGCAGATGGGGGCTGACCGGCTCTCTGTCCCCCTGCTCTGCCACGGCGGAATCCACGTCTGCCACGGCGTTGAGGCTGGTTCTGCGGCCTGTGGCTAGACGGACATGCAGGGGCGCCCCTTCCTTGGCCACGAAAGGGGCGAAAAGTGGAAGTTTGCGGGCGCGGGCCGAGAGGCCCAAGGACTTGGCCGTAGCCCTGGAGTCCTTAAAGCCCTCCAACGCACTATGCGCTTTGTCTCCAAAAAGGCGATGGCCATCGCAGGGCATATCCATGAGTGTGCTCTGCACATCCCCCGAAAAATGTGTGGGCCTCAGCCAGGCGTGATGACGAATCACCACAGTCGTCACAATCGCTCTACCTAGCGAGTCCGTGGTGTCAAGCCCACATCGAATGGAGTACCGTGCTGCATCTTGTCCCTCAGCAAGAGCCTGGGCGAGCCGTGTCCGGACCTCCTCCGGACACTGAGGCAGCACGTCCGCCACCGTATCCCACAAGGAGTGGGTATAACGGTTCAAAAGGCACACAGTATTGATGGACCGCAACCCCAAACTGAGGGAGGAAAACAGTTTCTTCCCAAGCTGCTCCAACCTTTTGGATTCCCGATCCGGAGGAGCGGACGGGAAGGCGGTCTGGGATGTAGAGGCCTGGATAACCAGACTCTCCTGGGTGGGGTGAACTGACAAAGCTGGGGTCGCCCGGAGCAGGGCGGTGGCGCCGAACCACTTTCCGGTCCACAGGAGTGACTGTGGAGGGCTTGGACCAAGTGCCCATCAGAACGTCAGTGAGGGCATCATTGAACTGCAGTAGAGGCTCCGAAGAGCTTACTGGCGGTTGAAGCACCTCAGTGAGGAGGTTAGAGAGAGAGAGAGAGAGAGAGAGATTGAGAGAGTCAGTCAGTGGGAGTCAGTCAGTCAGTGAGAGAGAGTCAGTCAGTCAGTGAGAGAGAGGGAGGGAGAGAGAGAGAGTCAGTCAGTGAGAGAATCAGTAAGAGAGAGAGTCAGTCAGTGAGAGAGCGAGAGAGTCAGTCAGTGAGAGGGACAGTGAGAGAGTGGAAAACCTGGGCTGGACTCTCTGGGTCACAGAACGGCGCGTCACAATCAAGACATATGGAGCATAATTTAATAATCTTCATGCGACTTGGAGTCTCATTGTAACTAGCCCCAGGCAAAACTTGTGCATGACTAAAGAACATACTATCCTCAATAGGTAACGCAAGAATAAAAGCTACACGAGCCTCTAAAAAGTAACAATATTAACATGGGAATGATGGTAGTACAGGACTTCCCATATATAGTCGGGGCAATAAATCATCCAAAATCTGGGATTTCGAGAATCATGTTAAACGTTTAAAAGATTAATCGAAATGCAGAGTGGCTAAACGGAGAAGACTGGTTCTGTCTCGAGAGAAGCCAGTTTCATACGCAATGTGGGACACATACAGCTTAGTCCCGAGTGGTTCCATTTTCCGCGTTACTACGTTATAATAGTAGGATTCAGCCTTACCTTTACACAGAAAAGCACGCATGATTTCAATAAGCATGACGAATAAGTTAGGTCCGAGCACTGCTAGATGCCTGAGAAGAACTGGTAGCTTGCCAAACCATGATCAATGCGCCCTTTAAATGAAGAGTCTTATCTACTCTAAATGAACCCTACCAACAAAAATCATGCAAACAGAAAACAAGCGTGGCCGCGAAAGTGAAAGCAACCGTGCTGTGTTTCATTAGTAACATGATCCACAACAAGGGAGGAATGCAGCTGCCACAATTCGCGCCGCTACTCGCTCCCGACACCAAAACGCTATGGGAGTGAACACTTAGAGAAAAGGTGGGACATACACCCACCTTTGGCCATTTGCGTGCTTTCATTATTGAAAGCCACACGCAAAGGCCAATGGAATGTGTGGGAGTTGCCAAATATACACGGAGAAGTTTTGGGGAAGTTTGGGGTGCTCACAAGAAGCCTCCCATAGAGCAGCGCATGCACACTGCGCTAGGCTCGACCTAAAAAATGGCGTCTTTGAAGTGGGTTCTATGGGTCCTTCAGAGCTCAGGGCCCCAGTGCCACTGCACCAATGGTATCTGCACCCCTGCAGGAGACGAGGGTGCCTCGCGATGGAAACCCTGTAGCAGAGAAGTGCTACTTTGTCTTAGTATGACATTGCATTCACATGAGTATTCTTGACAAGGCAGGTGCAGGCAGAACAGTAATGCCAACATTTGGGAACTGATAGGAGAGAAATTTAGAAAAAATTTCAGGAAAATGTAATTTACCCATTTACTTGCATTGAAGTAGAGGTCCTTTTGAAGAGTTAGAAAGGTGAAATTATGTGATATGCGGTTTTTAAAAACCAGTACTCCGTCTAAATTGAATTTGTTAGTAAACATGGGACTATATAATTATTTCTCCGCTCTACGCCGCTGCTAACGGTTCAGAGGTACCCACGTAAAAATGACCAAATCAGGATTTCTTCTGCAAGATTTTCAGCGCGTTGAAGTAATAGAAAAAAGGCCACCTGGTGCTGTAAGAAAAAGCCTGATAATGAAGACTGAGTAGAACCCCATGCCAGGTAAATAAGGGATTGGAGGAGCCAAAAGGCCTTTAATTCCTTCAAAAGGATTAAAGTGATGAAGACCGATTTACCTCCGGGAGGGAGTTGAACTTCGGTCGTGAGGCGGCGGGCTTGTCTCTGAATGGCACTTGCTCAGGGTGGGCTGATAACCTCAATCCTATGAAGGAGACTCGCACCCCTGGACCCCCGCGGCTCCTCGTGTCTCCCCCCGCCGCCCCCCCCCCCTCCCGCCCCGCGGTTTTTGGCTGCTGCACATTCACAGAAATGGTCATTTGAGATGTCATAGCTCCTCCTGGCACGCATGCGCTGTGGCTGATTCCTGCCAGTACGGTTTGGAGACCCCTCACTTGAGCAGGAAGCGGCACGCGCCAGCCGTTTCAGTTTTTAATTAACACCCCCCCCCCCCCCCTCCGTAATCCACAAAGGTCTCCTCGCATAGATAAAGTATTCAGTTATTTCTCAAAACCCTTTATGGTCGTGTGCTAGGAAAGGGGCGCTGAAGACAATAGTATTTGTCGACCTGTCACCTAGGGCAACGCTGGAGACCAGGCCGCCCATTTCCCTTCTTGTATTGAATGAAAAATCGGGCATGATCAGGTCTTTCCTACCCATCAATTTCTAATTCTGCTTCGATGTCACTTCCAGCAAGAAGTTGTGACTTCAGTTTAAAATTATTATCTTGCGTTCCCTCAGCGCCACCTTCTGGCAAGCAATCTTTGTTTCGGTTGCGGCCCATTTTAAGAGAATGCTTTGAACGTCGAATTGCTCAGAGCTGTATTCCAGACTGGCAGCCAGATGCGCGGAAGGGTGAGTATAGGCTTTATTAGTAGATTTAGATTTTCTGACAATACATAAATATTTATATAAAAAAGTGTGTGTATCTATCCTCTCTCTTTCCCTCTCTCTCTCCTTCTCTCTGAAGCAATGTGAGGGCACACTAAGGAGCTCTGACCATCAGGTCTGTATTTGCAAATCCGCTCGTCTTTTGCTTCCCCTGCCAACACGTTCCATGGCGCTCTGCCGCTTCTTCATGGGCTGTTGCTAATGAGGCAAGGACGGGTCATTTCCCTTGATTTATTCATTTTATTAGGTTACATCATGGCTCATAGTGGGCGCGGCTCGAATTTACCTCCGAATTGCCTGATAGCACATGTTGTTCTGAAAAATACAATGTCCAAGGAAATGAGATTAAACTTTTTGCTTTTAGTAAGTTCGATGCATCATCACAGTTGCAACATTCATTATATTCCCTATAGTAGGGTGGGGATAAACAACACAAGCTGCATTATGTGACCTGTAGGGAATCGTTCCTCAGCAGCCTTTCTGAATCTCGAAATGGTGCTCCTCTCCAAGGCCAGGGTAGCAGTGCAAAACAAGCATTTACAATGCAATGGTCTCGGCAATATTATAGGTAGAGCTATTGGTATTGCTCATTATTTTTTTATCAGTTTTGTATCCCTAATATAATGGCATTGTCATTTCTATTGGCATTAGCTTTTTTTTGCATATGTGATACCTATTGCATTAGCAGAGAGAGAGTGAGGTAGTGAGATAGAGAGAGAGAGTGAGGTATTGAGAGAGAGAGTGAGGTATTGAAATAGAGAGTGAGGTAGTGAGAGAGAGTGAGTTAGATAGAGAGTGAGGTAGAGAGATAAATGCGAGACCTATTGCATTGCAAATGCTTGTTGAATAAGAGCTTGATTGTCACAGTGAGGATGCGACCTCACGTAATCACAATTCAGGTAGATGGTTCACAGAAAATCACTGTCCTTTATTTCGACATTGCATTATACTATTTTATGCATTTTTGCTGATGCTGTTCAGCATTGGCAACAAGCACTGGCAAAGCCAATAGGACGGCTAACCTTTCAGAGTCAAGAAATACAGCTGTACATTACAGTACCATATATGAGAAAATACATTTAACCAGTAAAGGAAAAAAAAGGAGAAAAACAATATTATTACAGCCATAAAATGTATTTACATTTAAGCATTTCATTAAAATTAGCTATAAAATCAGATTTATAAAAGCAAAAAAATGTGATCAGTATCACATTCCAAATGAAATTTAATGTGCAAAAAAATATTATGGTCAGCACACCTTACATGCTTCGGAATTCGCTACAGGCTCACATATTATGTTGTCTAATATTAAAACCTTTGCTATAGTTATAGGTAGATATGAAATAAAGTACCCCTTGCTGTACATTAAAAGGATACTGTGGGTCACCAAGAGTTCTGTGACCATATTGAGGAATGAGGCCAAAGGCTGAGTTCCTTTATAAGGTCATGGATCTCCGAGATGAGTTGCATTAGCCTTGTAATGTAATGTACAGAAGGGGGGGGGGGGGTTATTCCTTATAATAAGTAGTAGTCACACCAAAACCCTTCCCACAAACCACCTATATCTTTGGAGTGGTGCTCTTTAATATAAAAGAGATCAAATGTTTATGAACCTCTAGTGCAAAATTAAACACACAATAAAGCAGTTTGATATTTATTGTGAAAAGATATCAGTATCAGTTTAGAACAAGATTGATTTAAAAAACACTGTAGCTCAGAATACCTAAAAACATGCAGAGATTATATCTTTCCTCTAATTACCTATACCTATACCTATACTATAGAACAAATATACATGTTGCCTTAAATGCTCCATATGACCACAGCTGGAGGAGCACATAACTGGAATGCGATTTGTACTTCATAGTGGGGTATTGTACATGACTCATGGCTACTGGACAGACATCTGGCACACATTGGACAACACCAGTCTTAACCCCTTTGTAGAATCAGTGAAATTGGCCATACACAGATGAAGCCACTTCCCCTTGGAAGATGTGGATGTCTCCAGCTCTATGGCAGCAAAGATATGTACTCTTAGGCCCTGGCGTACCCCAAAACTGCCAACACATCTCGAATGGATGACTAAAATGTTCTAATTGGCCACTTATGAATAAGTATATACAAGATTCAGGATCAACTCTAGACATTTGAGAATGTCTGGGGATCGTTCATACCCCTCATTGACCCATAGGAAGCAGACACACCTGCAGGTCACCCCTCCAATAAGTGAACTTTCTGATCACCATAAACAGGCACTGGGGTAAACAAAGTGCAGGACAATATCGAAGTAGAGGGGTACAACTCAAGGAAAGGCTCAGTCTAACATCTAAGTCTGAGAGACTTTGGCAAGGGAAAGCAACTCAAATGTCTTTCAAATTTAAGGGTTTTCAGTCATATTTAAAGACAGTGAGTGAGATAGTGGTCCCTCAGCCCGGAGTTGCAGGAGTTGTAAGCTCTAGTGCCACTCCCTGAAAAGGATTGAGCCATGAACCGTTGCTCTTTAAAGGTCCGGGGTGTGGGTGTGTGGGGGAGGGGGGGGGGGGCTTGATGCAGTGCAGCTCTAGCATTCCTGATGGCCTACTCCCATCAGATTTCTCCCAGAAACAATTAAAGGTCCATTCTGCAATCCAGCGCTCTTTGCTGGCCTCTGCTGGTGGACTCTTACCTCGCCTTATGGACTCACAGGCCCTAGTCAGATGGAAGACGCGCACTGTCCACTCAAAACGGTTTGTCACCTTTTTTTCAGTGTTCTAAAATATGGAGTGATAAATAGGTGTCCTTTAATAAACTTGCGTTATTTTCATGCGTGAGCCTTGTGGAATGAACATAAACATGATACATGGCTATTTTCAGTTGGGTCAGGTGTGCTCCTCCTAGGGAAGACATATATACACTCTAAACTTCAGATTACAGACAAGGGCCAATTTAAGCCTCGCCTTTTAGTTGTGATATAGAAGACATGCGTTGAGAGAGAGAAGGGGAGAGCACTGGAGAGAGAACAGTCGAGGGCGTCGAGGAAGAGAAAGCAGAAGAGAAACAGACTGAAAGAGAGGTGGGGCGAGTGAGGAAGAGAGACAGCGAAGGAGAGGGGGCGATAAGTGAAATGGGAGACAGAAGGGGAAGTCGGCTACTAAAGAGAGAGAAGTAAGTAAAGAGAGGGAGACGTGGCAAAGAGGGTCAACAGGAGGAAAGGAGAGCAACGAGGTGGGGGAAATTAAAACACGAGAGAGGTACGTAGAAGGTACGAGAATGTACAAAATAGACGCACATCACGCAGAAGAGTGAGAAGTAGGTAGGGAGAGAGAGTGGAGGGAATACAAACTGGAGAATAAAGTTATTGATACTGAGAAAGAGACGCTGGAGAGAGGAGAAAGAGACGCTGGAGAGAGGAGAGAGAGGCGGCGAGTTGCAGAATGCACCTTGAGGTATTTCCAAGAAGCATGCCTAACGTCTCAGTATCTCTTGGCTGGATCGCAGAGCAGAGGCTGCGGGTGTGGGGCAGCAGGAAGGGGGCAGGGAGCTGGGCTGCGGGTGTGGGGCTGCAGGGAGGGGGAATTGGTCTCACTCGTTCTCCAAGCGCGGCGGCAGCGTAACAGTTCTGACTCCTTGCCAGCCACTTAGGTTACTTCCAAGCTCACCCATTCCCAGCACATTTCAGCACCGCTCAGCCGCAGGACTGACTGCTCTGCAAAGGAAAACAGAGAGCACATGTAGAGAAAATTACCAAGACGGCTGGTAGCCATCGAATCTTTATTCGTTTACCGCCTGACCCTTCGGTGCCATGACTTGGAAGGGCTGCTGGAAACTCTCTGGAACCGTGTTCAAGAAATGAAACATAATAATTAACAAGATGGCTTACCTTACTCGTGCACAACAGCAAGAAGATCCTCACGGCCAGACGATACCTAAAAAATGGCGGATGGAAGCTTCCAAACTTTTTCGGATTCGGGGGCGTGTTCCTGCTGTTCGAAAAAGGGCGTGGCTAAAAAGTGGAAAGAACAGCACGGAACACGCCCCCGAATCTGAAAAAGACGGAGCCTATTTGGAGGGATGGCTCTCTCCTCCAATGGCTGGCCTCCGTTTAGGAAGCCAGCCAATGGAGGAGAAGCAAAAAGAGAGGCGGGCTAAATAGCCACTCTAAGAAACATTAAATCTCCGACTTCCGGTTCTGCCTTCGGCAGACCGGACGGTCCTCGACCTATAAATGATCCGTGGAAAGGAGCACCATTTCGAGAGTCAGAAAGGCTGCTGGGGGATCAATGATGTCATAGAAGATGTCACGAGTGATGTAATATGTGGGGTAATTACCATTGCATGGCGAGGATGCAAGTTATAGTTACTTTAGGGCACAAGTTATAGTTACTAGAGATAACTAAAATTAGTGAGTTTCTGTGGTTTTTAGACTTTAAAACGTTACATTGTTACCAAACATTTCACCTAACTATAGCGTTACTTTAACCTTTGTTTTCCCCAATGAATTTCTAGTTTTTTTAATGTAAAATAATATTTAATAACCCCATGTAAACCCATCCACTCTGCATGCAGCCTTTGACTCTGCAGAGCTGGAGGTTGGCTGCAGGGCCTGCACTCAGCGCCCCTCGCATGTAGCCAACCCCATGCAGTGCCTGTCCTGTAACCAGGCCCTGTGGCCAATATCCTCAAGCCGGCCAACCCCACACTCCCTTTGGCTGTGCGCAGCAGAGTGTTGGCCACAGGGTCTATCCCTCGGGACCCCATCCCCAGGGCCTTTTTTTTAAGGGAAGGTGGGCACGTGCCCCCCTCCTCAAGCCTTAATAGACCCTTTTGTTTATTTAGGGGGGCTGCATGGCCCCACTCCCTGAGCCTTTTAGGACTGGAAACCCCAGGGATGTTTTTTGTTTAATTAAAGGGGAGGGTGCCGCTCAGCCACCATCCCCGAGCCTTGTTAGGTCCTGGGTACTCCATCCGCCATGGCTCTTTATTTTAATTACTGGGGAGGGGGAGTTGCCTGGTCCCCCTCCCCTAGCCGTCTTAGGTCTCGGGGATGTAACCCCCCCCCCAGCCATTACTAAAAATAAAGGGGAGCGGGGCCACGCGACCCCTCCTCCAAAGCCGATAAAGCCCCCAATACTCTTTCCCCTAGGGCCTTCTTTACTTAAAGGAGGGTGCCCTGATGCTCACCCAGGGCACTCACTGTATACTTGTTGGGGGTTGTGGGGGGGCCCCAAGGCCTCCATGGACCCCAGCCAGCTCCCCACATGCAGCGGGAGCCATTGTTCCTGCCTGGAGGGAGCAGCTACTAATGCTGCTCCCTCCGGACAGGAGCAATATTTTGATCTTTAAGCAAAAGTATGTGGCTGGGTAACTTGCGCAAACCTAATAGGTCTTCCCAAAGTAACCGAACGTATTTCTAACCATGTGGTGCTCAAAGGGAGAGAGCGGCCACCAACGCTCTCGCAGTGGATGGGAAACCCAGTCTAAACAATGTACTAATAGTTCTGAGCACAATACTCCAATAATCATCAAATACAACAAATTAAGTCCATTCAATTCTTCTTAATTTCAGTTCGATTTATTCTTTTGATTTTTGTTCATCAGTAGTCCCCTTTAGCCAACACATGTTTCGTCAGATCGATTCGTTAACATCACTGACTTCATCAGGGCTCATCAATTATTAACATCAATATTGCATCAAGTGGTCATAAATGTAATCATAAACCTCTATATATCCAGTAAGCATCTCTACTCAGACAACTGTTGACCACGCCGGGATGGAAGTAAGAAGGAGCACTCTCCCTCATACAGGTTGACCGAGCAACTTACGAACAGCTGTCCGAGTAGAGATGCTTACTGGATATATAGAGGTTTATGATTACATTCATGACCACTTGATGCAATATTTATGTTAATAATATTTTGATCTGTTTTCCTGCCCGCAACAGTGGTGGCAGGGAAACAGATCAAAAGTCTGCTCCTATTTTCAAAGTTCTTGCTGGCTGGGAGCAGACTTCGTGTTTGCTCTCGCGTGGCAGGAGTTTTGAAAATATTTCTGCCAAGCGGGAGCAAACACAAATTTCCCTGCCCGTGCTGGTGTGAGCATGGAACCCACATGTCCCGGTAGCGGTCTCCCTGGGACATAGCTAGTGGTCTGGCCCGGGGGATGGGGTCCCTGCATGCCCCGTCCCTTAAAAAATACTTCAGACCCCTGGGAATAGGATCCCCGGAGCTGAAATCGGCCTGGGGGACACATGAGCCCTCTCCCCCCAAAAATAAATACCTAGTCTCCCCAGCATATCTTTCGATTGCCACAGATTCGGAGATACTCCGTGAATTCGGGGCAACATTTTGAGAAAAAAAAATGTTTTTGGCCCTAAGCAGGGTCAACCACAAAGCCTAGGTGGTCAGGGTATCCCCACCCTCCCCACTAATGTCTTTTATTTTGAACTTTTTTAGGACTCTAAACTGAGTCGCGACTCCTCAGATGGCTGCCGCCACCTCTTGGTTGAGATGGTGGCAGCCAATCATATGTCCACAGATGAGCTGCAACCAATGCCATCACCTTAGTGAACACCTGAGGGGTGCTGGTAAGGCCAAAAGGAAGCACAGCGAACTGAAAGTGCTTGTGGCCCACCGTGAACCGCAGGCAGGACGGGAATGTTTAAGTATGTGTCCACAGGTCCAAGGCTACCATCCATTCTCCCGGGTCCAAGGCTGACAGGACTTGAGTGAACATGAGCATTTTGAACTTCTTCCTGAAGATGAAATTGATCATCATCGGGGAAACTCAGGTAAGAGGCTAAAAAAACACAAGAAGTTGAAGCATGCTTCAACTTCTCCTCGTCTGTCGGCCGATGCAGCAAAGAAACGTCAGCGTTCAATGCCTGGTTCCTCGGAGCCTGGGTGGACTCCGCACCCCCTCTTTTCCGGGAGCCAGAGCGACCCCCGCTCAGATCAAGGAATTTCTAAGAGACCTTGTGCCTCATTTTTGAGCAGCTCGACCCCTCTGGCGTGCCTTTGGGACCAGAGGGGGACCTATCTGGTTTCGCTCCGGTGGCTCCTGCTCTGATGGACTATCATGGATCCGGACTGGCGCTGGTTGTGCCACTGCAACCATTCCTGATGCCAATGCTCTGTATGCTGCCGACGCCTATCGGTGGTGCCAGCCCCATTCTCATAGCCGATGATACAGAGCCAGAGCAGCGTCAACAAATTTAGATTCCAGTGCCAAAAGGATCCCTGCGTCCCAGGTTGGAGCCGGAGCCCTATACTGAAGGGCTGTGCCTCAAAGAGGAATGAGAGGAGTCACTGAACCATTCCAGTATGAACAAGACATGAACTGGTGTGAGGAACTGGGTGATGCCAGCGGACTGGATACGTCTCCAGTTACTGGCATGCTTTCTCCCCCTACCGTAGCTGCTGAGGAGGAACCTACATATGCAATGGTGATGCGTGGGGTGGCTGAGGTCCTCGACCTTCAGTTGCCCTTGGTGGCAGTCAAGACTAACATCTTGCAACCAGGAGTCTCCTCTTCTGAACCCCTACTCCAGTTCAACTGAGCCTTCACCAACTTTAATCTGGGGACCTGGTCCAAACCCAGCACAAATGCTCCTGTGAATAAGATGATTGCCCGCTGCCACTGCCCTGCCCCAGGGGACCCACATTTCCTCACACACCACCCTACCCCAGAGAGCTTGTGGTCCAAACCTCCACTTCCATGGTGCGTTTCCAGCTGCTCCCACGGACAGGGATTCCAAGAGGCTGGATAGCTTGGGTAGGAAAATATTTTCTTCCACCAGCCTTGCATTGTGTCAGTGAACACTGCATGCTTATTGGGCCGCTATTCCTACACGCTGTGGGAAACTGTTGCGCGAATGCTGCCACCGGTCCTGGAGGAGGCCCGGGCCATTCTCACTCAAGTGGTTACAGATGGGAGGGACGCAGCAAAGTTCACTATACTCTGCGATACGATCAATTCATTAGGCAGAGCGGTTTTGTCGACATTGGCACTCAGACAATATGCTTAGCTGAGAACCTCTGGTTTTTCGGGGGATATCCAGGCTTCCTTTATGGGCATGCCCTTCAATGGCAACGTCTCTTTGGAGACAAGGCAGACTTGGCGCTGGAGCACTTTATGGACTCGCAGGGTACGGCCAAGTCCTTGGGTCTCTTGGCAGCCCCACGTCCCCAGTCTGCCTTTCGCTTCTTTCGTGTCTACGGAAGGGGCTTTCAACTGCGCCAACCCTATCCCAGTCACCGAGCCACGCAAGCATCGCAGGCCCAGCTTGGACGAGGAAGCGGTTCCTACTGGCCTCATGGGTCAGGTAGCCAGCGGTCTGGTCCAGCCATCTCACCGGGAGCTTCAGCCTCCAAACCCTCCTAATCTTGCCCTTTTAGATCACCTCCATCACTGGCAGTCCCCAACATTTGACAGGTTGGTTCTGCAGATCGTCTGAAGGGGCTGCTCCCTTCCCTTCAAGACTATCTCTCCCTCCGTCTTAAGACCGGCTGACAGAGGATCATCTATCTCTGCTCTGGGAGGAAGACATGGCTTTCTTGGTCCGAACAAGGGCCTTCGCCCTATCCTAGATCTCCGAGCCCACATTGGCTCACGTCTTGTGTGCCCTTGACCCTGGAGACTGGATGGTAGCGCTGGACTTGCAGGACATCAATATTCACATTCCCGTTGTAGGAGGCTGACTTAGTATATAGGGGATATTTATTTAATTGATGCCCTTTGCACTAATCCAGGAGTCCCTTATAGTTATTTTAGTGGTCTTTGATAACCATAGAAACCTCTCAAAGAAGTAGCTGTGGAGAGCAGCCGTCAGGCTTATCTTGAAGGAGTGTTAAGCAGTTGATTTACCAGGTTAATCATGTAGTGCAGGTTAAATGAAAAAGAACCACACAGTGTATATATCAAATATGTCTATTTATGACACATCACTCATTAATACTTTGGTATATCTCCTAGCCAGAGATATCAAAACAAATACACAACAATACTTCAATTGTAAATAGGTAAGTAAGCACAAAATACAGTGGTCTCCACGGGGAGGCCAAACCATATACTAAAAAAGTGGAATGCGAACTGCGACCGAAGTCGGGACTTAGACCAGGAGATTCAGAGGAGCTGGGAACACAAGGAACCACCCAAAGTAAGTACCCAGGCACCCCACGCAGCTGTGTGCAGAGTGGATACACAGCCGCATGTCCAATAAGAAGTCAACGGGGAAGTTGCGGTTGCAATTTTTTAAGAAGAAGGACCCTTCCCAGTGTACCCTGAAGAAACCCTGTGGAAGTCAGAAGGTTGGAAAGTCACCCCACCCGTGGATACCCCAGGAACCAGGATACCTACACAAGGGAAATCGGGTGCATAGGCGCGAAGTGACATTGGAAACTGCCATAGAATACAATGGAGGACTTTGAAGAAGATGACGCTGGAGAAGGCTGTGCAAGAGTCCTGTGGAATCCAAGGGTGGGTTCTTCTAGTGAACAAGCTGTAAGCAGAGGGGACAGAGTCTATGCCATTCGGAGGCGACCATGGAAGAGCAATGCCCACCAATGTTGGATGGTTCAGAAGTGTTGACGGTGACCTGTTGCTACAGCTGTGAAGACCAGGCGACGCTGAGGAAGACCAAGAGCCATGCACGAGCTGTCCCACTTCGGAAGTCAAGAACCAGGGGGCCGGTATCCAGCGGGAGCACCAACCAGCCTTGGTAGCTGCAACTGGCGAGGAGAACGAAGAAGGAGCAACGTTGGGACTAGCAAGGTCTAAGGGACTCACCACAAGCAGCAGAGTCAGAGCAAGTCCCTAGCAAGCAGGGGAGCCCACTGGAGCAAAAGAAGACCCACAGGCCTAAGGCACAGGAGTCACAAGAGGACCTTGAGCAGCTCACCAAAAGGAAGGCCCACAGTGCAGAGGATGTGGTGAGGAAGCTGTGCTAGGCAGGAAGAGATGCTGGGGCTTCTTGTAGACTGAAGATCTCTGGAGTTCAGCGCCAACAAGCCTTGGCAATGGCAAGTCAACGTGGTGCACAGGGGTTTGGTCTCAGCGGTTCCGACGAGGAATATTGGCCTCAAAATTGCACAGAGGGCAGGTCAGGCCTCAAGGGAGTTGCAGAACCACCACCTGTGCCTTTCAAAGTCCGTGGGACATCAGGAGCAACAGACCGGTCAGCTTTGTTGTGGTGCCTGTAGATGCAGGGGAGTAACTCCTTCACTCTAAGGGAGACTCCTTAGGGTGTCCTTGATGCCCACAGGTCTGGTGAAGATCCTGGAAGAAGCACAGACGGCGAAGAAGATTTGCAGATCAGCAAGACCAGTAGCAGCAGGAGTCTTCCTTGATGCAATATTGGTTCCAGGCGAAGTTGTCCAGATGGTCAAAGAGTGGCGTGGTTTCAGGCTTGAGTCTTTTTCCACAACAAATCTAAGGACCCAACCACAGGTGAGCCCTTAATTAAACTAGGGAAAGGGTTGGAACGACTCAGGGGTCCCTCCCAGAGGAGGGACTGGACAGAGCGGAGGATACTCTCATGTCCTTTGTCTAATTTTGTGCCAGAGCGGGAGCCAAGGGCTCCCGGAACTGACTCAAACTGGAGTATGCAAGGAGGTCACCAAATGTGCCCTACAAAGCAGTATTGTGGCGCTGCCAATCGCCCACACCCCAACTCAGTACAATACACTAAGCCCTGTTTGGGAGGTGGTCACACCTCTTTCTGACAGGAAGAACAAGTTACTTACCTTCGGTAAAGCTTTTTCTGGTGGATACAGTGTCTTCCTGTGGATTCCTCACCTTTTGAATTACCCCTGCACCAGCATTCCACAGAAACTTTTTCTTAGCTCTCCCACGTGGACATCACAGTGGCACGGCTCTACTCGATACTCCATATGATGTCACCGGAGCCATAAGAAGACCTCGTCAGCGTGCTGACGTCAGTTCCACCCATTTTTTCCATGCCTCCGAGGTGAACGGGTGGACCGACAATATAATTGAAATCAAACCGTGAAAACATTTTCGGTATACGAAGCTGGACAACGGGGAGGAGGATGGCCCACTGAGGAATCCACAGGCAGATACTGCAGCCTTACAAATGTCCACTACAAGAACACCTCTAGCCAAAGCAGAGGTTGTAGACGTAGCCCTGCGAGAATGAGCTCTAATAGCTTCAGGCGGCTCTTTCTTGGCCAGGGCGTAGCATATCTTGATGCACAAAATGATCCGTATGGATAACATTCTCTTGTGGACGGCTTTGCCCTTCATCTTCCCAACAAAGAGCTGGTCATCCAACCTTGAGTCCTCTGTTCTGTCCAGGTAGAAACTGACCACCCTCTTAGAGTCCAGGCGGTGAAGTCTCTCCTCCTCCTTGGAAGGGTGAGGATAGAAGGTAGGCAAAGTAATGGACTGCCCCAGATGGAAAGGAGAAATGGAAAGGAGAAACCACCTTAGGCAGGAAAGTAGCCCTGGTCCTAAGAACCATCTTGTCTGCATGGATAATAGTGAAAGGGGGCTTAGAAATAAGAGCCTGCAGCTCACTTACCTTCCTGGCCAAGGTAATAGCCACCAGAAAAATAGTCTTAAAAGAAAGCAGCCTCAAAGGACAAGTAAGAAGAGGCTCAAAAGGAGACTCCATCCGAAATGTAGAAACTAAATTCAAATCCCACTGAGGCATAATGAAGGGAGTGGAAGGAAACCTATTGGTAAAGACCTTAATGAACCTCATGATAATGGGAGACTTAAATAAAGACGGCTGGTCAGGCAAACAAAGGAAGGCCGACAAATAGGCCTTAACCATCGCCACTGAACAACCTTGCTGGGCCAAGGAAAGTAAAAAACTAAGTACATCCAATAAACTGTCCTTCAAAGGATCAATGGATCTCTCTCCACACCACTTCACCAACCTGGCCCAACTAGCAGAATAAACAGATTTGGTGGAGTGTCTCCTGGACGATAAAATAACATCCACCACATCCTGTGGGAGAGAGAAAGAACTCAGATTGCCCCATTCAATCTCCAGGCATGAAGATGCAGGCTCTAGAGGTAGGGGTGTAGAACCTGCCCCTGCGACTGCGAGAGGAGATCTGCCCTGAGAGGGAGACGAGCAGAAGGTGCGATGAGAGGTGAAGAAGATCTGTGTACTACACCCTTCTTGGCCAATCCGGGGTGATCAATATAACTTGGGCCTGGTCTTGTCGAACATTCCTCAGAACCTGTGAAATCAAGGGTATGGGAGGAAACACGTAATGGAGTTGTGAGTCCCAATTCAATTGAAACGCGTCCCCTAACGCTCCCCGAATCGGAAACTGGAGACCGCAGAACAACGGGCAGTGCATGTTCTCTTGAGTGGCGTAAAGGTCCAACCGAGGAAACCCCCACATCCTGAAGATGTGATGGACCACTTCCAGATGAAGCATCCACTCGTGATCGCCAGAGAAATGCCGAATGAGACTGTCCGCATACACATTTAGCACCCCAGCCAGATGATTTGCAAATACACAAATCTGATGGTCCTGAGCCCAGGACCAGAGTCGCAGAGCCTCTCTGCAGAGAAGATACGACCCTACGCTTCCCTGTTTGTTTATGTGCCATATTGCGGTAGTATTGTCCGTTAGGACTTGAACCGACAGACCGCAGAGGGAGGGAAGAAAAGCCTTGAGAGCCAAACATATCGCCTGCAATTCCAGAAGGTTGATGTGAAGCAACCTTTCTTCCGGAGACCAAAGACCCTTGATCTCTAGATCCTCCAGATGAGCACCCCACCCTACAGTGGAGGCATCCGTGATCACTGTGGCCACCGGTGGAGAAAGTTGAGACAGGTTTCCCTCCACACTTCAGCAAGACAGCTCCGCTGCAGTGTCCCTGGAGATCCTGACCATCTCCCTGAGATCTCCGTTGTTTTGATCCCACTGCCTGCGGAAGCACCACTTGAGTGCCCTCGTGCCAGCGTGCATGGTTAACCAACAGTATGCAGGAAGCGAACAGACCATGCAGGCATAGCACCTTCAGGACTGGAACAACCGCTCCTTCGTGAAACAAAGGAATCATCTCCTGAATGTCGAGAATCCTCTGTGGAGGTGGGAAAGCTCGACACACAGTACTGTCCAGTACTGCCCCTATGAAGAGGTTGCGCTGAGGGCACCAGGTGAGATTTGGGCACATTTATCAAGAAGCCCAAGTCGAACAACAGCTGTGCTGTTACCTGCAGATGATGCAGCACCATGTCTGGTGACTTTGCTTTGAGCAGCCAGTCGTCCAGATGGGGAAAACAGGAATCTCCGACCTTCCGAGATGAGCTGCCACCACCACCATCACCTTTGTGAAGACCTGAGTCGCGGAAGTAAGGCCGAACGGGAGGACCGCAAACTGGTAGTGCTGGGAGCCTACCGTAAAACAGAGATACTTCTGATGCAACTTCAGTATGGGAATGTTAAAATACGCATCCTGCAAATCGATCAACACCATCCAGTCTTCTTGCTGCAGCGCCAGAAGAACCTGAGCTAGGGTCAACATCTTGAATTTTTCCTGCCTCTGGTAAAAATTCAAGATCCTGAGGTCTAGGATCGGTCTTAACCTGCCGTCCTTCTTTTTTTTTTTTTTTTTTTTTTTTGAAAAACCTTTATTGACATTGCAAATAAAGACAAGTATGGGCCTACAACCCTCGGGGCCGGCCGCTAAGCAGTGAAAGTAACAGCAAGCAGATTCGAGTCACATGCAGCACCTCGGGAAGCCGATTCTCCATGCTAGTATTCTCTTATCCACTGAACAGCCCAAGAGGGAAACCAGGATATAAAAGGTTTTCATTTTACAGTAAAGGATAGAAGGATCAGGTGCCAATCAAGTTCTCAGCAGCGAAAAATGGCAGGCAGAATAGTGAACGTCAACAATAAATAGCAATCTATCAAGTCAATGGCGCTGAAACAGGAGGTTCAGGATGTGGAGGGATATCACGAGCCGTTTGCGCCTGCAGTCTCCTGCCCTAGGACCCATAAAACCCCACGGAAATGGGGCACAAATGAAAAACAATGATTGGCCACGAAGGAAACCTACCGCACTGACCCCAGAAAAGAAAGACAAAGAAGAATAAGAGAAGAAAAAGAAGGCCATAGAAACAAAGTAAAGGACTATAGAAGCCCCTCCCTCAACCCCCCACCCTGCACCTCTGCAGATGACTACGGCCCCCCCCCCCCGCAGCGTGCCTGTCGCCCCAGAACCAGACCCGAAATATAGAAGAAACAGAGAAAAAGGGGAAAGAGAGGAAACCCCCCCTAAAAGAAAAGGGGAGAGAGTAATAATAAACTGGAGGAGGGCCTTCAACCATGCCCCCGGCTTCTCCCTCCCGCACAATATCTTCCTCCCCAACGCAAACAGTAAACAGCAAAAGGTCGGCCATATCTAAGAGAAATGGGGAGCATTATTCACCGACTACACTATTAGTTACATCGTGAAAGCACACAACCCCCAAGCCCGCCCGCCTATTAAAGGACAACCTCTGAAGGATCAGCCTTATCCTTGGCCACTCTTTGCGAATCCACCAATGCAGACCCATCGACCCATTATAATGTCCAAGGTTACAAGGAAGAGGAGCGTCCAAAGAAGACCAGGAAGGGACACACACATGTGGGGAGGACGTTTCGGAACACCAACACAGTCATCGTCATGGAAGATCACCTTTCCCAGTACTGCCCCAGGGCCTGCGCCGCACACGAGGTCCAGGAAGGAGGAATCAGCCAGAGCAGGCGACCATTGCGTGAAGATTGCCTGGATCGCCGGAGGCCGCGCGTGGGACAAAGCCACCACCTTCCGCTCAGGTCCAAAACCTCCGGAACAGACCGACCCCACAGCCTGCCGACCACACGCTGCCACAGTGTCCAAAGTTTCCATCTGTCCCTTATTCACAGAGGCGGTCACGGTACTTTCCTCCTGTGGAAGGTGAGACAGAGCCTTATGTACCTGGGGACAGGCCGACCGCAATTGTTCCGACGCTGACGCAATACCATCAAGCTTCCTCCCCAAAGCCCGGGCGCCGTGAACCAGGGTGGAATGAAGGGCTCCGAGAGCATCGAGAAGGTCACCGTACCCCAGCACGGCCCCCCGCGCTCGCTCCGCTACGCTCCTCTGCGCCACACACTCCCAATCTTGCTGCGACCCAGTGTACAGGATGATAGAGTCCATCGTATCAAGATGGCCGCAGGGCAGGGCCACCCCAGATGGGGACCGGGTCTCAGGCACAAGCGCATCAAGTTCCATGTCACTGGAAACAAGGGTCCGGAGGCAGGCAAAAAGTGTATCCAGTGTGTGGTCACAGGTGACAGTCGTTCTCCCCCTGGGCCAGTGTCTGCGAAAACCGGGAGCAGCCCGCGCAAATCGGGACGAGCCACAGGCCGCGTCCGATCAGTTCACTGGCGAGGGTCCAGGCGATCGCCGATAACCCCTGGAATCGTCACCCCGGGTATGCACCCGTCACGCTATTCTCGGTGATAGGAGCGACCACAGCGAGATTCAGGCCAATATTCGCGCCGCTTCGGTATTCCGACTCCACCCGGTCACCAATGGCCGCTGTTGTTGAACTGCCGCCCGGCCATGTTGTCCACCCGAGGTCCCGGCTCCAGGGCCGCACAGGCCGCAAACTTCAAATGAACATTTCTCGGGCGGTACCGCCGCTAGAAGCTTCAGGATCACACGATCGGTTGCCGCTCTCAATCACCAACACAGGCACGTAGCGCAGGCTGAGGATCTCATGCAGGATATCTGTGCGGGATGCGGAGATTCACGGAGCCGGGAGCCTACGCTGCCATCCCGGTCGCCATCTTGGCTCCTCCCCTGCCGTCCTTCTTGGGGATCAGGAAATAACAGGAGTAGCATCCCTGACCCCTTTCCTGCTATGGAACCACCTTTATCGCACCTTTCTGAAGTTAAGCAAGAACCTCCTGTGGCAGAAGCAGCAAATGGTCCTCTGAACACCAGCCCTGGTGAGGAGGGTAAGGAGGTGGAAATTCTCAGAAGGGTAGGGCATACCCATTTTCCACAAGCTTTAAAACCCAAAGGTCTGATGTAATAGATTTCTGATCTTGTAGAAAATGAGACACCTGACCCCCTACCAGGCCAACATGCTCCAAGATGGGGGATCTAGAGCTGCTTTCCCGTGGTACCAGCGGTGGGGGCAAGAGAGGAAGAAGAGGAGGAGGAGGAGAGTTGCTGAGAGGCCCCCTGCAGACAACCTCTACCCTCTCCTCTGTACGATTTGTACAGAGGGTTCAGCTGCTGCTGAGGCTGCTTGGGCCTCGAAAGGAAGCCGTCTTCCCAAAACCAGGGTACCTCCTATATCCATAACCCCGAGGTTGGGACTGTCTTTGAACCTCTGTAGTGCCGAATACCCCTTTGCACCAAAAAGTTTAGAACCATCAAACGACAGATCAAGAAGAGTACCCTGCACATCCGTTAGGAACCCCGAAGACCTGAGCCAGGCATACCTCCTGGTAGCCATGGAGGAACCCATCACCCTGGCTACTGAATCTGCAGTATCCAGACCAGACTGGATTTCCTGACGGGCCGTAGCCAGCGTGTCCACCAAAACCTCGAAAAAGGAACCACAGTCATTCTCTGCTAACGTAGGAGCCAAGTGCTTGGCCGAGTCCATTAAGGCATGGATATAGCTTCCCAACAAGCATCTGGAATTAGCAGACTTTAACGCCATACTTGCAGAAGCGAAAACCTTCTTGACAGATTGCTCCAATTTCTTAGAGTCCCTGTCCCCCAGAGTTGTAGGGAACGATCCAGCCAACTGCTTAGAACAGGAAGCCTGCACCACCAAGCTTTCTGGTGAAGGATGGGCAGTAAGAAAGGCAGGATCAGATAAGGGTTTCTGCCACACCTCCAGAATTGGCTCTGTTAAAGCCTCATTAAAAAGCAAAAGAGGTTCAACAACAGAAGATGGGGAATGCAACACCTCAGTGAGAATATTTGGCCGGATCTCAGCTGTGGGCAGTTGAAGGTCCAAAATTTCTGCAGCCTTCCTGGTGACAGCATGGTATGGTGCAACATCCTGAGAAGGCAAGGCCTTTGGTGATGAAAGCTCCCACTCCGGGTAAGTGTCTAACCCCACTGGCCTCCCGAAGGCCCTCGAGTTCATCAACGGGGTCGTTGATTTCCCCTTCTTCTGCCTCATCCTGCTGGTATTCCTCTTCCTCCAGCAGCCTTTGGGCTTCCGTCCTTGACCGCATCTTTGGGATTGGCGTCCACGGCGCACAGTGTGGCACCGGAGAAAACTGCACCGGCGTCGAAGGAGGACCTCCAAAGCGGGTAACGGTGCCACTCGAAGTCGAGAGGATGACGGGCCACCAGATGGCGCTGGAGACTATGAAATCGGTGTCGAAAACCTCAGAGCGGAAACTGCCAGGACGGCGCAGTCCGCATAAAGGGCACGAAGGGCGCCTGGGCATATTGCTGAGGGATTCCCAAATTAAAGGCAAGCGGACCCACGGGGCCAGGCGGCACACTGGTAGGGTAGGATGCCCTGGCAAACATGCCGTACATGGCATTAAGAAAATGCAATGGATCCGACCCTGGCCCAGGAAAGGGCGGATAAGGAGCTGAGTCTGAATCCACTCGATGCAGTGTAGAAGGCTGAGGCTGCGGCGTCGGGGACGATGGATCCGATACAGACAAGGCCACAGGAACAGGAGAAGACTCCCTGGGTTCAGGAGAATTAATTGGCGCCGGAGAAACCCTGGGCGCCGGAGAACCTCTCATCGTCGGAGAGTGGGCTGGAGTCACTTAAGGAGTCCTTAGAATGACGTTGCGGAGCTGGAGAAGGCGACCTAGAAGCCCTACCCTTTGAAGATCGACATCGAAATCCATGCCTTCTCTTCTTCTTATGTTTCTTCAACTTCGAAGTATGTGAGGTCGATGACTTTGATTTTGACCTCTTACGAACCCTCTTCTCCCTTCTCGCTCGCACCATGAAGAGCTTAGCCGAACGCTCCTTTAGTGCCTTCGGATTCATCTTCCGACAACTAGAACAACCTCTGACGTTGTGGTCCGACGAGAGACACCAGAGAATGTCTTTGTGGGCATCTGTGATGGATATATGTCCTCCACACTCCCTACAAGGCTTGAATCCAGACTTCCTCAAAGTAGCCATTGCACTGCTACTCCAAGAGAGAAGAAGAAACAAAGTAATAACTAAACCAATTGGAGAGTCCAAGAAAAACGTTACTTGTTAACGGCGCTGAATAAAGGGAACTGACGTCAGCACGCATATGAGGTCTTCTTTTTTTTATTTTTTAAAGAAACCTTTATTACACATTAAAAGGATACAAACAAGGGCCTACAACCACTGAGGCCGGCCGCTACAAAGCCCGGGGGGCCAGCAAGGCAACGCCATACATTCAAATGAACCATAAGCGAAAGCCCCCGGATGTTCGTGAACGCCTGTAACAGGCCGTGGCCGTAGTCCAAAAGCAATTAGAAAGAATGGTTTCAGATTTTCTATTTAAACTGACAAACAAATACACACCAACAAGGCAATGAGAGTCCGAAATAGCAGCGTGCGCTCCCCAGGACGGGGGAAGATCCACATTATCTGGAGTAACTTGTGACATGAGGTGGCAGTGGGGGGGCAGCGGAGAAGAGGACAAATTATACAGCACACTTTGCGCAACTACAGAGGAATGCGTGACTAGGGGGACAGAGCGACGTCGACTTCTAGCGGCAGAGGCGGAGCGCAGATACCTCCACGATAGGAATTCCATGGACCCCACACCTTAGTCCACCTCCCCGGCTTGCCTCTCGCCACATACACCGTCTTTTCCCTGAACATGCACCAATCCATATTCTTCTTCCATACCGAAATCGTAGGCGACCTCGGGGAGCCCCACAGCTGTGCGATATTACGCTTGGCCACCATGCACCCCAGAGTCACCCACTGCGTTTGTGCCGCGTTATAGTCAGTTGGCTCCCAGACATTCAGCAAACACCTCCTGGCCTCTGGTAACAAAGCAACATGCGTGACCTCCTCCATTACAGTATGTACTCCGTTCCAAAACCGTACAACCTCCGGACATTCCCATAGGATATGAAGGAAGGTACCCAACAAGCCACAGCCACGCTTACACATTCCATCCATCGAATAACCCATACGTATCAAACCAGGCCCTGTGACATACACCCTATGGAGTATTTTCAGCTGCAAGAATCGAAGGCGGGCCGGGATCGCCACCTCTTTCGGGGATGCCACCGCCGATACCCAATCCTCATCGTCCAATTCCAATCCGTCGGCCGTCCATGCCTCCCGCAAATGGGTCAGCAGGGCAGTGCGATCATTAATAAGTTTTTTTATAAATCAGAGAAATAGTGCTGTCGGGCACATAGCCATCTAACACTCTATCTTCCAACGGGGAATATTCTGGGATAGCCGCAACATCCAGAAAGACCGAACACAGAGCATGGTATACCTGTGTGTACCAGAAGTACTCCCTATCATTCAATTTATATTCAGTTTTGAGCACTTCAAACGTTTTAAATTTTCCTTTCGCCCAGAGGTCACCCACCTTACATATACCAATCATATCCCATTTCTCAAAGCCTTTCGTTTTCCACAAACAACCCAGCCGCTGGGAGGCATACAACGGCGTCGCTCGAGTCAGGCGATCTCTCCACCCCATCGCAGCATTCGCCGCATGCCACACACGCACCGCGACTCGCGTTGGTCCTGTCAACTGTGCCCCCGGAGTCGCCGAATACAGTGCTCTATTATAATCCCCACCGGGCAGTAGCAATTTATCCATCTTGAAGGCCGGGTTCAAAGCAGGACCGTACATCCCGTGATTCACCGCCGTCAATTGAGACGCCCAATAGTATCGTTTGATATCGGGGAGGGCAACACCCCCGTCATACCAAGGGAGTGTCAACTTGGCAAGAGCGATCCGCGGTCGCCCATCCCAAAACAATTGTCGTTGAAGACTCTCCACCTCACGGAAGTAACGGGCCGGCACCACATCGAGCGTGTTCTGCAAAGCGTACAAGAAGCGAGGCAGCGACATCATTTTAAACAATGCCGCCCGCCCGAGCGGCGAAAGCGGAAGCCGTCGCCACCTCGCGACGTCGGCCTTCAATCGCTGGAGTGGAGGGAGAAGGTTCCGTTCATAACGGACCGCGGGATCCAGTGATATAAAGATTCCCAGATATTTGAATCCCAATGTCGCAATCTGGATAGGGCAACCCCGCGGCAGGAGGGGGGGCTCGCCCGAGAGGACGTAGACACATGACTTTGCCCAGTTAATAACCAGGCCAGAGTTACGACCAAAGGAATTCAATACGTCCACCAATACAATTAACGACTTTCGAGGAGAGGTAAGATACAGAAGGATGTCATCCGCATAAAGGGAGACACGGTCCTCAAATTCCGGCGTCCATCTAATGCCTCGCAACGATGGCTCCCAACGCAGCCAGGCAGCGAGAGGTTCCAAAGAGAGGGCAAAAAGGAGGGGCGACAACGGACAACCCTGTCGCGTGCCCCTCCCCAGCGCGAGGGGAGCCAACATCCTACCATTCACCACAACCTGCGCCAATGGGTCAGCGTATAATAATTTTACCCAGCCAATGAACTCAGGGCCAAACCCGAATTTCGCTAACGCAGCCCAAATATACGGCCACTCTAAAGTGTCGAATGCCATGGTCGCGTCCAATGACGCCAAGATGGCCGGCTCACGCAGAAACTCCGCTCTAGCAAGCACGCCATGCAATCGCCTCAGGTTCAGGGCGGTATTACGATGAGGTATAAAACCAGACTGATCCTGATGAATCAGGTCGCCCACGACCCGAACCAGACGATTGGCCAACACCTTGGCTAGAATTTTGGGTTCCGCGTTCAACAACGAGATAGGCCTATAGGAGGCGCAACGATCTCGCGGCTTCCCCTCTTTATGAATCACAACGATGGTGGCAAGACGTTGTTCAGGGGGGAGGGAACCCTCCGCCCGTGCAGCGAGGAACATGTCACAGAGATATGGCGCTATCTTATCTGGAAGCAACTTATACAATTCAATGGGAAGACCATTAGGACCCATGGCCTTACCAGAAGCGATCGAGCAAATGGCCAATGCAATCTCATCCGGCGACAACTGCGCCTCCATCAATGTTCTATCAGCCTCCGAGAGGGACGGCAATGCAATATCTCTAAGCAACAGACGAGAATCCTCCTCCGAACGCCCAGAGGCCGGAGAGTATACCCCGCGGAAGTAATCCGCGAAGCAATCAACAATTTCTACAGGGTCGGTCACACACACGCCATCCACTTTCTCCACCACCGGCACCACTCTACTCGCTCTCTCCTTCTTGTCCAACCAAGCAATCAATTTTCCAGCCTTATCCCCCACATCATACAGTCGCCCTTGTTGCTCTCTACTCATCGCTTTAGCAGCATCCATGACTAGCGCTCTATAATCAGACTGTTTGAGGCTGAGAACGTGCAATTTCTCATCCGTAACACCCCGCTCCAAGTCCCCCTCCATCTCAGCTATGGCAGTTTCCAGGCGTACCACCTCCTCCCTCCCGCATCTCCTAGCATGGGAAATGAGAGACAAGGCCTGCCCCGGATTACAGTCTTATAAGCTTCCCATAGGGAGACAGCAGACGACACCGACCCCACATTGTCGTTGAAGTATTGATCAATGGACTTAACCAGTTCCGCGCGAATATGAGGATTACGTAAATACCAGGGGTTAATTGGCGCCACTCTCCCTTCCGCCCCAGGGACAACCTCCATCTGCAATAGTAGAGGGGAATGGTCGGAAATACCTCGGGCTAAATGACGCACCTGCCCAATCATACCAGCCTGGATCGCCGGCATAAGTATATAATCAAGTCTCGAGAGACTTCCGTGAGCCCCCGAATGAAAGGTGTATTGTGCCTGCCCCGGGTGCATCAGTCTCCAGCAATCTATAAGTCCTAATGTATCCAGAAATCCACCCAGCCAAGCCTGGGCCCTAGGGAGATCCCTGGGGGGATAACGGTCATCTGTACCGGATACAACAGCGTTAAAATCACCCCCTAACACCAGAACCCCCCCAGGGAGTCCCAAGACCAAACGTCCTAAATCAGCAAATGTAGCTGTCTGCAATCCCGGTGGCACATAGGCAGTAACAAGCGAAACAGTTCTACCCTCCCATCTCCCCACCAATGCAGCATAGCGCCCTCTATCATCGTGGAGCACCTCGTCCACCTCCAACGGGAGAGAGGCCCTAACCAAAATACCCACTCCCCTAGAGCCAGAAGTGAAACCAGAATGAACTGCAAGGCGATAGCCCCGCCTATTCAGGGCATGGAAGGAGTTCCCAATCAGATGCGTCTCCTGCAAGAAAACAATGTCGGGCGAGACCCGTTTCAAAAACTGCAACACCACCCCACGCTTGATCCTGTCCCCCAGTCCGTTCACACTCCATGAGAGTATTCTCAATCCCCTACCCCCCACCCCGCTCCCGTGCATAATGCCCACATCCCGGAGAACACGACCCGTATAAGTCAGCAGATAACTTCACATTGCCTTGTGAAACAAACAAACAATCCACAACACCCCCCCTCCCCCACGATATCCCAACCACAACTCCCCCCTCCCTGCACCCCTGCTTGAGTCCTAACAACCCCCCCAACTTGCAGTGTGCCTGTCGCCCTAACATATACTGAACCACAAAAAGAACCCCTGAAGGAGGAAAGGGCCCCAATAAGCTCCCCACAACCCCCGAGCGATTTGAGGGCATATTGCACCAAACAAAAATCCCATTGAGCTAAGGTACAGATCGTCACCACCACAGTCCATCACTGGGAACCAAAGTTCTAGACCTGCTCCGCCAAGCCCTCTCCGGTCTCCGGCGTCTGTCCATCCCGACCTCGTCTCTGAGGCAGGGTATCCAACCAGTCTCCAACCGCCTCCGGCCGGTCAAAGAGGTGCAAGCGATCCTCGAACTCAACACGCAATCTGGCCGGGAATAGCATCGCATACTTCAGCTCCATGTCCCTCAAGCGCCGTTTGACACCCAAGAATCCTAGTCGTTGTTTTTGGACCGCCTGCGTAAAGTCCGGATAGAAGCTGACGTTAGTGTTCTCGAACTTCAGCGGCCCATTCACCCTCGACGCCTGAAGAATAGCATCCCTGACCCGAAAGTTAAAGAGTCGAGCAATTATAGGCCGCGGGGGGGCACCCACTTTCGGCTTACCACCCGGAATTCTATGAGCCCGCTCCACCGCGAAAAATTTGCTCAGGCCCTTGGGTGCGAGATGGTTGACTACCAGATCCTCCACGAAAAGGTCAGCAGCAGGGTCCTCCGATCGTTCCGGTACCCCAATTATACGAACATTGTTTCGCCTTGCCCTGCTTTCGGAATCCTCCAGTCGACGGTCAGTTAGATCACTGGCTAGCCGTAACCCGCGAACCTCCGTTTGTAGGGCAGCTACGTCCGTAGTTAGGCTCGACGCAGTGTGATCCAAAGAGTTGACCCGCTCATTCGTTTTGGACAGATCCGCCCTGACTAGATTGACATCGATCAGGACCGCATCCAATTTATGAGCCAGGGTATCGAACTGCTGACCCACTGTAGCCTTCATCTCTTCAATGGCGCCCATGACGTCTAGCAAAGTCAATTCAGCCGATAGGCCCGAGACTTCCTTGGACCTTTCCGAAAACTTATGCGATCCACTAGGGGATCCCTTTGACTGCGCATAGCGGTCCATATTATTAGCCTGGGTATAAGCTCCCCGCCGGGTCATCTTAGGTTTCTGCTTGTCTCCGCCCAGTCTCGCCGCCATCCTCCGATGACCACCGAGGTTGGCACTGGCCAGCACTAGGAGTAGGGACCAGACAGCAAATTCAAGGGACCACAGCCGTCACAGACTGTAGGCCCGTCTATCGTCAGAAGTCCAGGCTGATCACTCCACCGCTCCGCCAGCCCCGCTCCGCTAGCAAACCAAGGTCCCTCAGTCGATTTCAGCAAGCAGGCTCAAAAACGAAAGTGAAAGTGCGGGGTACGTGCCAGACCAGATCCTGCCTGCCGCTGTTGTTCACTTCGTACCCGGGCACCTCACCAACTCGAGTTCGGGGCCAAGGCAGGAGCAGGCCGCAAACTTCAGATCGCGGAGTCCGATTTGAATTTGGACAACGGATGTCACCTCAGCTCAAGCTCGCCAACAAAAGCCCGTTGATATAACCAGGATTAATACAGGATAGACGTGGGAGGTTGCGGAGGCCCTCGGGAGCCTTTAGCCTACGCGGCCATCTTGGTTGCGCGCTAGGCTCCTCCCCCCCCCCCATATGAGGTCTTCTTATATCTCCGATATCATATGGAGTCATGAGCATAGCCATGCCATTTTGACGTCCTCGTCGACGTGGGAGAGCTAAGAAATAGTTTCTGTGGAATGCTGGAGCAGGGGTAATTCAAAAGGTGAGGAATCCACAGGCAGGTGTATCCATCAGAAACCTATTGTTCTACATTCGGCTGCTGGAGCTTGGCTCAGCAGCAGTAGGGCAGAAACGTGTCTGTGGTCGGCAGCAGCACTAGCTTGCTGTCAGACCCTGAAAGGCAGTTATTGGTAGTACAGGGGTTACCGCAAGGGAGCCCCCCAGTACATGGGATCATACTTCCAACACTGGAATCGGTGTTGGGGTATGATTCCAACGTGTTTTAAACCAAACATGACCGGGTTTGGTGCAGCCACTATACAGTTAGACATCTCGTAATGACTAATGTTTAGTATATGAATAAAAATGGCTGACCGCACCCACAAAGCCTAGAGAATCGACTCCAGGGTTTGTCGGGGTGTCCTGCTGATGCAGGGGCATCCTCACACTTAAAACCTATAAGTCACCCCTATGGCAGGCTCTGCAGTCCTGAGAGCAGGGTGCTTGGTTATAAGTGTAGTGACCCCAGATATAAGGATATCTGCTGTGAGAGGATATCTGCTGTGCACCTCACACAGGCTGCAATGGCAGGCTTGTATTGACAGTTTAAGTGGGCCCCCATGGGTGGCACAATACATGCTGCAGCCCATGGGAGACCCCTGGTGTACCTGTGCCCTGGGTACCTTAGTACCATACACTAGGGACTTACAAGGGTACACCAGTAGCCAATTGTGTATGTACAGAAGTACTTACCATGGTCAATTTAGGGGGAAACATAGTGACTGGGGTCCTGATTAGCAGGATTCCAGTCAGACTAGGTCAAAAACACACTGACACCAGGCTAAAACGTGGGGGGTAACCATGCTAGAAGGATCCTACCTTCCTACACCCATCTTGCCTTCTCAGTAGCGTTATCTGTGGTTTACGGTAGGCCATGAGCATTTCCAGTTCACCATGCTCCCTTTTGACCTTATCAGCACCCCTTGGTTGTTCACCAAGGTGATGGCAGTGGTTGCAGCTCATCTGCACTGATCAGGGGTGTCAGTCTTCTCCTATCTTGACAACTGGCTGCTGAAGGTAAGCTCGCACCAGGCAGTCATCTCCCACCTCCAGACTACGGTAGACCTTCTGCATTCACTGGGATTCACTATCAATATGCCTAAGTCACACCTGACTCACCCTCAGACGTTCTCTTTCATCTGAGCTGTTCTATACACAGTGCAGTTTTGGGCTTACCTTTCTGAGTGGTAAGTCCAGGATGTTTAGGCTATGATACTGTTGTTTCATCCTCTTTCCTGGAGTTCAGTGAGACTGACTCGGAGACTGCTGTTCCTCATAGCCTCCTGCATCCTCCTAGTGACACATGCCAGATGGCATATGCAGGTTCTGAAGTTCCATTGGGTGCAGCACCAGGAAAATCTTTCTAACATGGTCCAGATCTCAGAGGGACCTGCAGTGGTGGCTCACTGTAAGAAGCTGGCTCTGTATATACTATACCAAAGTAAGGTATAGGGTGCACAGAGTCCATGGATTCCCCAGAGGTTAAGCAGAGGCTAAATTAGCTAATCACTAATAGATCTATTTGTGGTAGTGTGGTCGAGCACTTAGGCTTATCAGAGGGTGTGTTAAGCATTTGTTGTATTCATTTAGGTAAGAAATGATGGCACACTCTCAGACAGAATACAGATCAATTAAGTAAGTTAAAAAAAATTATACATATGATTTATTATAAGAACCGTGCAGAACTTGGCACAGGTTACACTTTCAAATGCAAGGCTGTACACAGAAATGCAATTGTAGACTGAATTGGTATTGTTACAGGTTTGTATTTGCTTTCAAAACAGTTAAGAATTATTTGAAAATACTTTGTATTACTTTTGTGTTACTTTTTAGTTACATCAACTACTCGTGATCATATGCCTAGATATCACACTGTGGGTCCTACAATACAGAAGTAAGTAAGACAATTTACTTTTCAAAACACAGTTACTTTAGTTTCTTACAGAAAGCAGGTCGACACTTGAGAGTGTTATCAGTTTGCAGGTAAATAAACGACTTACAATGCTGGGTGTCTGAGGTCAGAACCAAGGTTCAAGGAAGCACTCAAGTTGCACCACCAGCACACCAGTGGCCGGATGCAGAGTGCAGGGGCCCAGTGTTAGCCAATGGGGCCTCAAGTTAGGGGCAGCTAACTAACAGGACACTCGGTTGTGGGACCAAAGCTCCTGGGGGTAAGATCAGCACTGCAGGGGCCTACAATCAGTACAAGAGCTGCACCACCAGCTTCACGGGAGTGGCAGATGCAGGGGGCCAAGGAGACATCGGGTGTCCTGTTGATTCCAATGGAGCTCTCAGGTTCGGAAGAAAGGCTGCAGGTTTCCTGAGGGCGACGACCGGCAAGAGAAGTACGTTGGGTTGTTGGGGGATGCCTGGACATTGTCGGTTGAGTCAAACAAGGCCGTGGGGCATTGGGTGCAAGGGTGTCTTTAGGTGTCTGGTTTTCATACCAGCTCTGGCCGTGGGGACCCCTCAGGTTGAGGCTGCAGGTATCAAGTTGAAGATCGAGGCAGGTCGGGGGTCACCGGATCCCAAGTCAGGATCGCTGGGGAGACCTAATCATGGTGTTGGGCCACTCAAACTCAGACAGTGGGCGTCTGGTGCAGAGCTGCGGATCCGGATGTGTCTGGGGTCTGTACTGGAGTATTTGGTTGAGCAGATCCGGTGCTCACGGGAGACAGAGTCTTTTGAAGGCAGGGCAGGTCTTCGAGGTTCTGGATGGCTGCTGGACACGCCAGGGTTTCGCTGGTTGCAGGTCAAAGTTGGGACAGCCCAGCAGGGCTGGGGCCAAAGCAGTTGGTGTCCTCTTCTTCCTCATTCAGCACGGCTCTTCAGTCCTTCTCCTTTCTTCCTCTCGAATCTGAGAAGGCAAGATTTACCATCGCCCCTAAATGAGCTAGTTACTTACCATAGGTAATGTTATATCTGTAAGAGACAAATATTAGTTAAAGATTCCTTACCTTAGAATTACCCCCCGGCATCAGACTGGATCCGGAGAATTTTTTCTCAGCAGTACACCTGCGCGTCGGTAGGTGGCGTCGGTCGACTCCGCGTTTGGCGTCGTGATCACCAGGATGACGTCGTGGTATCCACTTAGACGCGGCCCCTGCAAAAAGAACAATTGATGGACAGAATGCAGAACAATGTCATACATTCACCCCAATACAGAGATCTGGGCCTAAATCCATCGTTTTTTTGCTCACCATGCCATTCCAGTTTGGAGCCCAGTTTGAGCGCTGACGTCAGTTCTTTTACACCACATTCCAAGCCAGAAGCGCAGAGCCATGCAAGACACTGGCCACTGGTGCACAAAACTAGGGCCCTAAAAGGGAGTCCCTTACTCTAGAAGTCAGTTTGCAGAACGGGGAGGATTGGTGGAGGGGTAAGGAATCTATAACTAATATATGTCTCTTACAGATATATCGTTGCCGAAGGTAAGTAACTTGTTCATCTGAAAGAGACTATTTATTATAAAATTCCTTACCTTAGAATAGATACCCCAGCAATACCAATTTCACATAAGAAAATCCTGGAGAACTAAATGGCCAAGGAAGCCGTCTCTCTGGATTTGGCTCTCCAGGCAGTAATGTTTAGTGAACGTGCGCAGTGATGCCCACATGGCTGCCTGGCAGATGTCACTGAGGGGGACTCCATGTCCCACAGCAGTAGTGGCTTCTGTGGCCCTGGTGGAATGGGCGGGCAGTCCTACCGGAGGCTCCTTTTTCACTGAGGAATAACAGATCTTATTGCAAAGGATGACCCATCGAGAGATGGTCCGTTTTTGCACAGCCCAACCTTTCTTGGCAGCCACATAGCTAACAAAGAGTTGATCGTCCACCCGGAATTGTTTTATGCGATCCAGATAAAATGATAATGCATGTTTTGGATCCAGATAGTGGAGTCTTTCCTCCTCCTTGGAAGGATGCGGGGCGAGAAGAAGGTGGGCAAAGTGACGGTCTGTCCTATGTGGAAAGAGGTAACCACTTTGGGTAGAAAAGAAGGTCTAGGTCGAAGAACAACCTTTTCCGTATGGGCAGCAAGGAAAGGAGGTTTAGAAGAAAGAGCCTGAAGCTCACTCACCCTGCGAGCAGAGGTGATGGCAACAAGAAAAGCAGTTTTTAAAGTCAAGAGTCTGAGAGGACAATTATATAGTGGCTCGAAGGGAGTGCACATAAGGTAAGTTAAGACCAGATTCAAGTCCCACTGGGACATCACGAAAGGAATAGGAGGAAAGAGTTGAGTAATGCCCTTAAGAAATCTATTTACAATTGAGGACTTGAAAAGACAAGGCTGATCAGGAAGGCGAAGAAAGGCCGAAATGGCAGAAGGATAGCCTTTAAGGTTGCTCAGAACAGAGCTTCATGAGCCAAAGAAAGTATCATTAGGAGAACCTCAGATAGAAGGGCAGAAAAGGAATCCACAGCCTTTGCTGTGCACCATGCCACACATTTGTTCCATCTACAGGCCTATACTGTTTAAGTAGACGGACGCCTCGCTGCCAAGATGATATTACAGGCTTTGGGAGGAAGGTCAAAAGCTGTCAACTTTCACCGCTCAATCTCCACGGTGGTGGAGGCTGGACAGGTTCAGGTGGAGGACCGTCCCCTGCTGCTGTAACAGAAGATCCTCCCAAAGAGGCAGTCTGATCGGAGGATCGATGGCCATGTTCAAGAGCTCGGGATACTAGACTCTTTGTGCCCAGTCCGGAGCCACAATAATGACTTGGGCCCGGTCACGCTTGATCTTCAGCACTCTGGGCAGAAGTGGTATAGGTGGGAAGGCGTATAAAAGACCGCAACTCCACTCGCGACAAAAAGCGTCACTGAGCAAGTGCCGCCTTGGAAATTCCAATGCGCAGAACTGCTGACATTGCGCGTTCTCTTAGGTGGCGAACAGATCTAACCAAGACTCGCCCCACTGCTGGAAGACAACTTGCACCACCTCCGCGTGAAGACGCCATTCGTGATCCATCATGCACCGGCGGCTGAGTTTGTCCGCCCTGGTGTTCAGAGAACCTGCCAGGAGTTGAACCACCAGGGACAGGCCCTGATGTTCCAGTCACGTCCAAAGGCGAAGAGCCTCTTGACATAGGGTCCATGACCCCGCCCCGCCCTGTTTGCTGCAGTTCCACATGGCGGTGGTGTTGTACGTGAACACCTGCACTACCCTTCCTTTGACAGAAGGAAGGAATGCCTTCAGTTCAAGCCGGATCGGCCGCAGCTCCAATAGGTTGATATGGAGCCGGGACTCCGCCGGAGACCAGAGGCCTCTGATCTCCGCCTCTCCCATGTGGCCCCCCAATCCCAGGAGGGACGCATCCATCACCACTACGTGCCCCGGTTGAGGTAGGGAGAGGGATCTGCCACTGACCCAATCGCGGTCCGTGAGCCACCACTGCAACTGTCTTGCAGTGCCCTCCGAGATCAGGACGTGGTCGGACAGGTTGCCCCAATGTTGAGCCCACTGGAACTTCAGGTCCCACTGCAGAGCCCGCATCCACCACCTGGCATGATGTACCAGCAGGATGCAGGAGGCCATTAGACCCAGCAGCTGCAGGACCATCCTGACCGAAACTCGGGATAAAGGCTGAAAGATCGGAATCAGAGCCTGAATATCCCGAACCCGCTGTTCTGGAGGATAGACCCGAAACAGCGCCGAGTCCAGAACCGCTCCAATGAAAAGAAGCTTCTGGGAGGGACTCAGATGCGACTTCGGCACGTTGATGGAGAACCCCAGCAAATGCAGGTCGGCCGTATTCTGGAGGTGGGAGACGACTGCCTGGGGTGAGCCCGCCTTCAACAACCAGTCGTCGAGATAGAGGAGGACTGGAACCCCTAATCTGCGCAGATGAGCTGCGACCACCACCATCACTTTCGTGAACACCCGAGGGGGCACTGGTGAGGCCGAAGGGGAGCACGGTAAACTGAAAGTGCTCTTGGCCTACCTTGAACCGCAGGTAACACCGGTGGGCTGGCAGTACGGGGATGTGGAAATACGCATCCTGCAAGTCCAACGCTACCATCCAGTCTCCAGGGTCTAGGGCAGCCAGAACCTGAGCTAAGGTGAGCATCTTGAACTTCTCCTTCTTAGGTCCAAGATAGGGCATAGGCCCCCTTTGCCCTTCTTGGGAACCAGAAAGTAGTGGGAGTAACAACCCCGACTAACTTCTGGGCCAGGAACGCGCTCGGTGGCCCCCTTGGCCAAGAGGGCAGTAACTTCCTCCTGCAGAAGTTGCAAGTGAACCCCCGACATGCGGTGGTACTGCGGTGGCATGGCTGGAGGGGTCGCCTCTAAGGGGAGGGAGTAGCCCCATCGGACGATTTGCAGCACCCACCTGTCCGACGTGATGGTACGCCTGTGGAGCAGGTGATGGCGAACTCTGCCTCCCACTGGCGTGGAATGGGCCTGAAAGGTCGGACTAGGAAGGCTTTGAGGCAGTTGCTGTGGGAGCAGATGTGGGCTGACCGGCTCTCTGTCCCCCTGCTCCGCCTGGACGGAATCCACGTCTGCGACCGCATTGACGCTGGTTCTGCGGTCTGTGGCTAGACGGACGTGCGGGGGCGCCCCTTTTTTGCCCACGAAGGGGGAGAAAAGCGGAAGTTTGCGGGCCGAGAGGCCCAAGGACTTGGCCGTAGCCCTGGAGTCCTTAAAGCGCTCCAGCGCACTAGCCGCTTTGTCGCCAAAAATGCGACGGCCATCGAAGGGCATGTCCATAAGTGTGCTCTGGACATCCCCGGAGAAATTTGTAGATCTCAGCCAGGCGTGGCGACGAATCGCCACCGTTGTCGCAATCGCCCTACCTAGCGAGTCCGTGGTGTCAAGCCCACATCGAATGGAGCACCGTGCTGCATCCCGCCCCTCAGCAAGAGCCTGGGTGAGGCATGTCCGGGCCTCCTCCGGGCACTGGGGCAGCACGTCCGCCACCGTATCCCACAAGGAGTGGGTATAACGGTCCAAAAGGCACGCGGTATTAATGGACCGCAACCCCAAACTTAGGGAGGAAAACAGTTTCTTCCCAAACTGTTCCAACCTTTTGGATTCCCGATCCGGAGGAGCGGACGGGAAGGTGGTCTGGGACGTAGAGGCCTGGATAACCAGACTCTCAGGGGTGGGGTGCACTGACAAAAAGCTGGGGTCGCCCAGGGCGGTGGCGCCGGGCCACGTTCCGGTCCACAGGAGTGACTGTGGAGGGCTTGGACCAGGTGCCCATCAGAACGTCAGTGAGTGCCTCATTGAACTGCAGTAGAGGCTCTGAAGAGATTACTGGCGGTTGAAGCACCTCATTGAGGAGGTTAGTCCTCACGCCCGCTGCAGGGAGCTCCAGGTGAAGGGCTTCGGCAGCCCTGCGAAGCACCACAGAATAGGTTGCACCCTCCTCCGTAACCACGGAGGGAGGAGCGATGAAGCCAGTGTCAGGCGAAGTGTCAAGACCACTGGCATCCCACAGCTCGTCTGCCCAGTCCTGACTGAACTGGCACTGCTGTGCCAGAGGGTCCTCAGACCCCTCCCAGTCGTCCCCGTCATTCGACTCCTGGTAGACAGGTTGAAAGGACGGAGCCGGGCGGTAGATGAATTGCTCATCCATCGGCACCCGAGACAGCGCCGGGCGGCGCCGCTCCGACACCGGACCCAGACCGGGGCTAAAACTGGGGACTACGTCGTCCGAAGATGGCGCCGGGGGCGGCACCATAGAGGTTGGCGCCGGCGGAGGGGTCGTAAGGTCAACTGGCGTCGAACGGGATCCAGGCCTGGATCCCACGGGGTCGACTTGAAAGAAGAGACCAAAAAAGTCCAAAATGTTTAGTCAAAAAGTGACTAAAGGGTATGCTCTTCCCGGATCTGCGCTTACTGGTGCGGAAAAAAGAAGAACTGACGTCAGCGCGTGAGGGCGGCGTCTAAGTACTCCGACGACGTCATCCCGGCGATCACGATGCCGACGACGGACGCTGAGCCACAGATGATGCCTAGCGACGCGGAAGGGTATTGCTGATGAAAAATCTTTCCGGATCCAGCCTGATGACTGGGGATATTATAATGTAAGGAATCTAACTAATGTGTTTCTTTCAGATGTCAACATTTTGAACTTCTCCTTCCGGTGGAAGCGGTTGACGTCCCTGAGATTCAAGATGGGACACAGGCCTTTGTCCTTTTTGGGTACCAGGAAGTAGTGGGAATAACAACCATGACCTACTTCTGGCACAGGGACTTGCTCGATAGCTCCCTTGGCCAAGAGAGCAGTAACTTCCTGATGGAGAAGGGCCAAGTGATCCCACGAATGCGTAGGAGTGTTGGTGGCATGGAGGGAGGTGTAGTCTCGAAGGGGAGGTAGTAGCCCCTTAGGATTATCTGCAGAACCCACCTGTGCGACGTGATGTTGTGCCAGTGGGGGAGGTGATGGCTGATCCTGCAGCCCACTGGCAACTTGTGGCTGTGAAAAGTCAGACTAGGAAGGCGTGGAGGCAGCTGCAGGAGGGGCATTGGTGGACTGACCCGCCCTCTGGCCCCACAAAGCTGGGTCCCACGTCCCCGGTCGTGCAGAGGCGGAGTGGCTTGTGCGGCCCTGTGGTTCTGGGTGGAGTGTGGTGGGGCAACCCTTCCATGGCCACACAAGGCAGACTGCATTGGGCGAAAAGTCACTGCGAAGCCCAAGGACCTGGCCGTATCCCTAGAGTCCTTGAAGCATTCAAGCGCGTTGTCCACCTTGTTGCCAAACAGGCGACGGCCATCAAAGGGCATGTCTAAAAGGGTAGATTGGACATCCACAGAGAAGCTAGATGTTCTCAGCCAGGTGTAGCGCCTCATGACTACTGATGTGAAAATATTCCTACCCAGCGAGTTGGTGGTATCCACCCCACACCGGATGGTGAACCTTGCTGCGTCTCGACCCTCAGCATCAGCGCGGGCAAGCAAGGCCCGGCCCTCCTCCGGGTACTGTGGCAACAAGTGTGCAACTGTGTCCAACACTGAATGTGTGTAACGGCCCAAGAGACATGTGGTGTTCCCCAACCGCAGTCCTAAGCTGGCGGAAGAAAACATCTTCTTCCCAAGATGGTCTAGCTTCTTGGATTCCCTATCTTGAGGAGCTGTAGAGAAAGCACGTCCTTTCGAGGATGAGGCTTGGACTACCAAGCTCTCGGGGTAGGGTGTTGGGAGAGGAAAAGTTGGTCGCCCAGGCCAGGCGGTGGCGTCGGGCAATCATCCTATCCACAGGAGCCCCTGTGCTGGGCTTGGACCAGGAGCCCAGAAGGACGTTAGTGAGGGCCTCATTGAAAGGCAGCAAGGCCTCCGAAGAGGCACCTCAGTCAGGAGGATAGTCCTGACCGCCACCGTAGGAAGCTCAATGCCCGAGTCCTCAGTCGCCCTACGCAGTACCACAGCGTATGAAGCTCCTTCCTCCATAGCCACGGTAGGGGCAGAAAGCATACCAAGGTCTGGGGAGGTATCCAGACCACTGGCATCACCCAACTCCTCTCTCCAGTCCGGCTCTTCAAGCTGGTCTGCCAGAGGGTCAACAGACCCCTCCCAGTCCTCCTCTGGCTGCCACTCAGGATGATAAGGAATGCCAGGGAAGAACAGCGGTACAATAGTACCCTCTGGCGCCGGTACCGGCATCGGTCGACGCCGGTCCAGCTCCGTGGCCAAGTCGAGAGGGAGGCCGGAGTCGACGCCGGCCGTGGGCACAACCGGCGTCAGCATCGTCAGATGAATCGGTGCCAGGGAAGGTACCGTGAGGTTGACCAGCACTGATCTGGATCTAGGCCTGGATCCTTGGGGGCCTGCCGCGCTGAGGCCGGAGCCACCGGCATCGAAGGACTAGAGCCCCCAGCCGAGTCAGCGGAGCCCAAAGGCGCGCCGGCAGGGTCGAATCACAAACGCTGAGTCGACTGACGCCACCTACCAATGCGTAGGGGTACTGCTGAGAAAACATTATCCGGATCCAGTCTGATGTCTAGGTAAGGAATCTGTAACTAATAGTCTCTTTCAGATACTAAATATAGGGGTCTCACAGGGACCAATGGGTCCCTTCCTTGGGGTGAACACACCCCCTATTATGCCACGCTGCAGTGGGATCAGGGCATGAGCCTCTCTCTAATTGGCTGTGTCCCCTCATCTTCTAGATGGAGTGCACTGAAATGTGTGCTTCACCTCGCCTTCCCTACGTGGGGTTGGCAAAGGTGAGCAGACCTCTCTTTCTAAACTGGTTTTTCCGCTAATTCTCCTGCCTAAAGTGGGGGGTCAGAACCGATGACAGCTGGGGCAGCAAAAAGCAGGGCCAGCAAACAAAGGCAGCAGGCCTACGAAGCTTCCCCTTCGTGGACCCAGCCCATCCTGGGGAGGAGGCATGACACCTCTGCCCAGGATGGGCTTTGTTTCTGGACCCAGAGAACGGAGGCCCTCTACCCAGGGGTCCAGAAACCTGTCTGTGTGGTAAAGGCGAGTAGCGATTCACAAACCACACCTGGGCTGGTCATTTTTCAGGGGGCATCTGTAAGATGCCCTCTGAGTGCATTTAAAATTAAAACCCACACTGGCATGTGTTTAATGTGCTGAGACGTTTGCTACCAAACTTCCCAGGTTTCAGTAAAGCCATTATGGAGCTGTGCAGTTCGTAAAGACTAACCCCCAGACCATATACTCTTTATGGCTTTACTGCACTTACAATGTCTAAGAATGTGCTTAGACACTGTAGGAGTACAGTGCTCATGCAACTGTACCCTCAACTGTGGTCTAGTACACCCTGCTAGAGGGGTGACTTAGCTAGGCCACAGGCAGTGGGTTGCAGGCATGGCACACAGGGATGTGTGCCATGTCCACTCTTCACTTTTTTCTTCTCCAAAACATGCAGCCTGCAATGACAGAGTGTATATGTTAGGGTGCAGGGCCCCTAAGGGTGGCACAATAGATGCAGCAGCCTTTAGAGGCCTTCCCTGGTCACAGTGCCCTTGGTACCTATTACAAGGGGCTTACCCATGACCAGAGATGTGCCAATTGTGGGTACACAGGTACAGTTTGGGGAAAGAACACAGGCCCTGGGAACCTGATTGGCCAGGACCCAGGGCACATCAAGTCAAAGTACATCATGTGTCAGGCAATACATGGGGGGTAACCATGCAAAAAGTGTCACTTTCCTACACTTACAAACTGCGATTGGGTCAGAGGCAGAGCCCGCTCCCTTCCAGAGCCAGATCTCATAGCAGTGACAGATGCTTCACTCCTGGGATTAGACAGCCATTTGGGAGAGGTGGAAATCAGAGGATTCTGATGGAATCTGAAATCCACATCAACATCCTGGAGCTCTGGGTAATTCAATTGACATTCAAGGTCTTTCTACCATCCCATCAAGGGATGGTTGGTACAAATGTTCACGAACAACACCACCGCCATGGCAAGGTGGGGACATGGACCCTTTGTCAAGAGGCCCTTGTCTCTGGACATGGCTGGAACAGCAGGGCATATCCCTGGTAGTTCAGCACCTGGCAGGTTCCCTGAACACAAAGGCAGACGAAACCAGCCGTTGATGCCTAGCGGATCACGAATGGCGTCTCCACCCAGAGGTGTCACAAGTGGGGAGAGCCTTGGTTAGATCTGTTACCCTCTGATGAGAATGCGCAATGTCAGCAGTTTTGCACCCTTTCAAAAGATGCGCAGGGTGCAAACAGGGAAAGTGCACCCTATTATGGTGAATGAGCTGCCCTGAGGGCAGCCATGAACTCTAGCTACCCTGGAACCAGTGCATTCAAGTGAAATGTGGAGCGGCTGTTTACAAGTCACTACATATTTTTCTGTGCTGGTGGCAACCTGTCTGTACTTTCAAGAGGGGTCAGAGATCCCCCTGTAGGCAGGTGCAGTAAGTGACTGCACCTAGCTTCAAGTGGGTGTCTGGGGGGCATCCATGTGACCCCATTTCCTCCCTCCTGAGGGCTTCCCTCTGGTTGCACTTTGAGTGCACCACTTTTTTGTGTGCGCCTCCTGACTGCTTCTTGGCTTTTTCGCCCATGTTCATAATATGGCACGGGAGATTCCCTCATTTGCATGGGGCCATGCTCCTATGCAAATGAGGGATCGCCCTCTCACAATAGCTCTAAGAGGCAGTAATATCAATGTGCACTAGGGGTGCACAGAGTGGCGCACACACCTGTTGCGCCCCCAGGGCTCTTTGTGTAATGTGGCCCCAGGAGACCAGTAGCATAGCAAGGATGCTATCGGCTCTAGGGCAAGCAAGAAAAAAGGCACCTCTGACTGCTATTGGGATAGTAAAATACAGCAATTATCAGGATTCAATGGGTTTCCCTAGGCACTTCGCCCCGGTGCCACTACACCGGCTGCACCAATGGTAGCTACGCGCCTGCAGGAGATGAGAGTACATCGTGATGAAAACCCTGTAGCAAAGAGGCGCTACTTTGTTATAGTATGACATTGTACTCGAATTAGTATTTTTTACGTGGCAATTGTAGAGAGCACAATGATGCCAGTATATTGAACTGATTAGAGAGATTTAGAAAAAAAATAGCTGTAAATGTAATTTTTCCATTTACTTGCTTTCAAGTAGAGGGCATTTTTACGGTGATAGAAAGGTTAAATAATGTTATATAGGTTTAAAACAGTAGTATTCCGCCTACACTGAATCTGCTGTTCTGCATGGGACTATATAATTAATTCCCCCACCCCCTCTTTAAGACGCTGCTAACGGTTTAGAGGCACCGGAATGACCAAAGCAGGATTTCTTCTCCGAGATTTTTCAGCGCTTTGAAGTAACCGAAAGAGGACACCCGACGCTCTATGTAAAACACAGATAAATAGTTAAGACTGAGTAGAATCCCATGCCAGGTGAGTAGAACCCCATGCCAGGTAAGTAAGGGATTGGAGGAGCCAAAAGGCATTTAATTCCTTCAAAAGGATTAAAGTGATGAAGACCGATTTCCCTTCGGGAGGGAGTTGAACTTCGGTCGTGAGGCGACGGGCTTGTCTCTGAATGGCATTTACTCAGGGTGGGCTGATAACCTCAATCCTATGAAGGAGACTCGCACCCCTGGACCCTCGCGGCTCCTCGTTTCTTAGTCCTCCCCCCGCCCCCTCACAGTTTTTGGCTGCTGCACATTCACAGAAAGGGGGGACCCAGGGGGTGCGAGGCGCGAGCCGGTCTCCCCCTGGGTTTTTTCGTACAATGGAGCGTCCACACAGGTGGTACTGATGGGCAATCAGGGAGGCGGGAGGCGCGCGAGGGGAGGTGATATATAGAAGGTAGGCGGGGTGGGAAAATCACTGTGCCCTCAGGAGCTGGGAGGAGGGGTTTCCAGCCCAATTTTGTCTGTTTAAGCTCACCGTAGTTTCTGCGGGCAGGATGACGTCATCGGAGGAGGTGCGGGAGGCCGTCCGGGTGCTCTGCGCTGCTGGCCGGAGTGATTTGTTGCAGCCAGGAGTTACAGGCCAGGCGTGGGTTGGCCTTGACCGCGCTCCTCGCAAGTCCGCGAGCGGTGTCTCACGAGTGGTGGCGGCCTGTCACCTGAGCCTGGGGTCGGCGTTGAGGACGCGTCGGATGTCTCGGTGGAGCCGCGGCTGGACGGGGCTGCAGGCATTGAGGGGCAGGCTGGCTCTCACGTGGTGGCCCCTGGAGGGGAAAAGGTACGTGCGTCCGCTCGCATTGCAGTGGGCGGGCGGTGCGCTGCGGTGGGTGGGAGGAGGGGGCGGTCCCTAGGCTCGGCTGGGCTGCGGGGGAGGAGCGCTGTCAGCCGGTCGGGATTGTCGAAGGTGGGTGCCCGGAGGGGGAGGAGGGCAATGAGTGTGGAGGCTGCTGCTGTTTCTGGCCAAGTGCAGGAGCGCGCTATTTCCCCAGCTACAGCGCCGGCTGGTTTAATGCTTATGGGGTGTGCTCAGTTGGTGAATTTAAATGGGCAGCAATATGTGTTGAGCCCAGCGCAGGCATTCTCCGGGTTTTTCCCCCATACTTTGCCCAGGGAGTCCCCCTTGGAGGGACAGGCAGTTGGTTTGCCACATGGAAGAGGCAGTTTGGCACACAGTGTCGTTATGCCAGGTACAGCCTCATTGGTTGGAGATTTCTTGGCACATGAAAGTGCGCAGGATGGTGTGGGGACTGTGCTGTTGTCTACAGAGTCACAGCCAGTCCGCGCTGTGGGCCCCTTTGTATTGCACACAGCTGGCAGTATTGATGCGGCTCGACAATGCATCAGCCCCTCGTTCGTGCCGGAGTCACAGGGAGCGCGCTTGGGTGGGTCATCCCCGTCGGCAATACAGGAGCCCCTGGTGGGTCAGTGGGTGTGGGTGGGTACTGATGGTGCAGCTTTCCGGCCCCAGGGTGGCAGTTTCAGGGGCACTGGGGGTACAACAGGCGGTAAGGAACAGGACTGTCTGAGCGGCTTGCGGGACACTCTGCCGGTTTTATCCACACAGAGTGCGGCTGGCAAGCGATCATTGCGGATGGAGCATGCTGCGCCTCCGTTTGGGGGACCTATAGAGGAAGGGCAATCTGGAGCGGATTTCCTTTCCCACTCGGGCCACCCCTCAGCTATGAAGCACTTTAATTTGAAGTTGGGTTCTGGGAGACGGGGTGCTTTGGAGATGTTGGGGGACAGTGGGGCACCTCATGGTGGAGGCGGTGATGCTATGTTATTGGACATTGACAGTGATGATTTGGAAGAAGGTGAATTGAGGGATGGGGATGGTGTCGTGGGGGAGCATTGTACAACATCTGTGAGGGGTAAGAGGGGTTTGTTGGGGCAACACAGTGTGTTTAGTCTTTTGCAGACGTCTAGTGCGGACCAAGCAAAGGTGCGGGAGCCTGCAGCTGTCATTCGCCCTCAGGAGGTCCGTCAAGTCAGCAATCAAGGTGCAGCTCCGTTGCCTACAGGTACGGCGGGTTGGTGGTCAGTTTGGCAACAAGGGGGTCAACCTCAGAAATTAACCAGGTCCATTGGTGTTGGGGGGAGACATTGGGGGAAAGAGCGCCTGATGGGGCAGTACAAAAAGGTTCTTTACTGGGGGAGGGGGGGGGGGGGGGTGACTCAGCTATTGGTATTACAGCCCTCACAACCACGGGTAAGGAGGTCATGGTGTCCGTGGAGGAGGATAAGAATATTCACAAAAAATTGCCTTATATGGGGATTGCTATGCCATTGGGCTTCCATTTATCAGATAGGACTAAAAGCAGAATTTGGCGGCATGAGTTTGTCGACGTTTTTAAATTATTACATCGAAATATCCAGGCCAAAGAAGGCTCCAAGGAGGAGGAATGGGAGTTGGCCAGTCGTCATAGGGTCCCCAAAACTATTGAGAACTGGACTTCTGCCTTTCTTATTTACGCTTCCATCTGTTGTGAAAAGTATCCGGATAGGGCGGTAGCCTTGTTTAAGTATATGGATATTATAAGGATGGCTCAGAGTTATTTTGGGGGTTACGCCTGGTTGTCCTATGATGAGGAGTTCCGAGCTTGGCTGAGTGTTGCCACTGACAGACCATGGGGTGATGTGGATTCGGAGCTGTGGTTGCAATGGATGGAGTCTTCTCAGCCGCCTGCTACTACTCATACTGCCAGTGGGTTACCAGTATCTTATCGGCCCTTTCAGTCTCGTCCCGCCCAGCTTGGGGCGGGGTTTGGAGGAAGGGGTCAGTCGACCAATTTTGGGGCCTGTTGGAATTTCAACAGGGGTTTTTGCAGTAGGCAGTTTTGCCGGTACAAGCATGAGTGCTCACAATGTGGAGGCAAACATTCCCTCACACAATGTTTTGCGGGCCAGCGATTCGGTGACCAGGGAAGGGGGCAGCGGGGAAGAGGGCAGGTTTTGCAGTTTGCAGCAAAGGGCTCCTACCCCAATTAGGTTAGAGGTTTTGGGGCGCTGGCTGGAGGACTATCCGGACGCTGAGGCTGCCAACAGACTTTTTTGGGGTTTCAAGGATGGCTTCAAGATTGGCTACCAGGGTCCACGTTAGGGTAGGTGGGCTGATAATTTGAAGTCCGCTAAGGAGTTCCTACAGGTGGTTCAGCAGAAGTTACGGTCTGAAGTGGGGGCGGGTAGAGTTGCTGGTCCTTTTGTGCACTGTCCACTGCCCAATTTGAATGTCTCTCCACTGGGGGTAGTTCCTAAAAAGAAAGCAGGGGAGTTCCGTTTGATAGACCACTTGTCGTGGCCTGAGGGTTCCTCCATTAATGATTTATTATCGCCTGTTGATTCTTGCGTGTCGTACACTTCTGTGGATGATGCTCTGCGTTTGGTTAGATCGGCAGGGAGAGCGGCGCAATTGGCAAAGAGCAATATCCAATCGGCGTTTCGGTTGCTACCCATTTATCTGTCTCACTTTCAGCTCTTGGGAATGCAAGTGCAAGGGGCTTTTTATGTGGATAAAATGCTTCCCATTGGGTGTTCTATCTCATGTGCCCTTTTTGAAACCTTCAGCACGTTTTTGCAGTGGCGCTTTACTTATGTTACTGGTCATGCCCTCATTTGTCATTATTTGGACGATTTTTTGTTCATTGGCGCGCAGAACACAGGTCAGTGTCAATGGGCGTTTCATACTTTCCAGATAATGACTCAAGAATTGGGGGTGCCGCTGGCACCGGATAAGACGGAGGGTCCTAGCACGACGCTGGTGTTTTTGAGCATTGAGATTGACACGGTGGAAATGGTAGCTCGGTTGCCGGCAGCAAAAGTGCAGGAGATCTCAGCATTCTTGTCCTCTGTGATGGGGGAGCGCAAATTGGAGCTACGGAAGGTGCAAAAACTGCTAGAATACCTCAACTTTGCGTGTAGGGTGGTACGGGCTGGGAGAACCTTCTGTAGGAGGCTCGGGTTGTCTATGTCTGGGGCTATTCTCCCGCACCATAGAGTGCATATCTCAGCGGCTACTAGGGCGGATTTGTCCATATGGTTCACTTTTCTGGCAGACTTTAATGGAGTGTCTTTGTTTTTTGCGGATGATTTGGCAAGTTCAGATTTACTCGGATGCATCTGGAGCGAAAGGTTTTGGCATATTCTGGGAGGGGCGTTGGTGCGCCAAAAGTTGGCCAAGTCGTTGGCTGTTGCAGGGTCGCAGTATCGCCTTTTTTGAGTTCTTCCCTCTCCTGGTTGCTTTGTATGTTTAGGGTGAGGAGTTTCAAAATCGTTCAGTGCTGTTTAATGTTGACAACCTAGCTGTAGTTGAGTTGATTAATAAACAGAAGGCCAGGGATTTGAGAGTTTTGCGTTTATTGCGTACCTTTATGCTCAAATGTTTACAGCTTAACATTGTTTTTAAGGCAAGGCACATTCCAGGAGTACATAACGGTATAGCAGACTCTCTGTCTCATTCACAGTGGGCGAAATTTCGCAGGCTGGCACCTGGGGCAGCACCCAACAAGACCCAAATCCCGCAGTGTGTCTGGGAGTGGGGGGACTGAGAATTGTCGCCTTGGTGGAGAACTCAGTAGTGGCATCTACGAGACGGAGCGATCAGCAAGCCTGGAGCAAGTTCTTATGCTATAGTAAACTGTGTGCTGAGCATAGGAGGAGGATGAATGATGAGCAACTTTTACTGGGTTTTGTTTTACACCCGATAGACATAGGTTTTTCCCACACTACCATGTCTGGTAAATTGGCAGGGATTTCTTTTTACGGGCAATTGAGGTGGGGGAGGGACCGGTGGAGGGGATCTTGGTAAAGAGGGTCCTTAGTGGTTTAAGTAGGTTTCAGGCGGGGTCAAAGCCGTTGCGGCGGGCTGTGACGTTTGAGTTGTTACAAAGGATGCTTTTGGAGCTCCCCCTTTGCTGTTACAATGAGTCGGAATGTGGACTGTTTAGGTTATGTTTTCTTTGGTTGTTTTTTGGGGTTTTTAGAGCATCAGAGCTCCTGGGTTTGCGAAATAGGGCTGGTATTCACAGTGCGGAGGTTTTTCTGGAAGATCAACGGTTGCGCATTTGGTTACGGGTTTCAAAAACTGATCAGTTAGGCAGGGGAAAATGGGTTTTCTTAAACAGGAGTGGGGTGGGCCAATGCTGTCCTGTCCAGGAATGGGAGGTTTTCAAAGCTTCTAATTTCTTTTCTCAGGGAGCAATTTTTTGCCATGCCCAGAGGATTCCGATTTCAGTTGCACAGCTGTTGGCTGTAATGAGACGGGTGCTACTTCGTTTGGGTGAGAATCCGTTATGTTTTGGAACGCACTCTTTCCGTACTGGGGCAGCCACAGAGGCGGCTCGGTTGGGGTGGTCCTGGGCAGACATACGGCATATTGGGAGATGGAAGTCCAAATGTTGCGAAAAATATGTTAGGAAATAATCTTCACGGTTTCCTCTGTCCCTTGGTTAATGTTTGTTTTTCTACCTAGGTAAGCTTCCAGGGTGTGTAAATTGGAAAAAGACAACGTGGATAATAGGACATTCCTTCGTAAAATGGGCCGCTGTGTATGCAGAACACCAGATTTGTGGAAGATCGCTTGGACTTCACAGTGCTAGCCATGAGGTGGTATGGCAGGGAAAAGGGGGAATGCGCTGGGGGGGATTGTTTCTCCTTTTGTCCAGGATGTGTTCCAGAGGGGGCCCACTGAATCTGCTTATTATCCATTTGGGGGAGAATGATCTCGTATACCTATCTGGCCTGACTCTAATAAAGTTAATGAAACGTGATCTGGAGGTCCTCACGGCTTCTTGGGAGGGCACCCAGGTGGTATGGACAGAGTTCATCTCGAGGCTACATTGGAGAGGAGCACGTAACCATGCGGCTATGGAGAAAGCGAGACGGAAGGTTAACCGAGCCATGAGACTGTATTGTAAGGGCAATGGTGTGAAGGTTCTTGCTCATTCTAACATACGGAGCATGGAAGGTTATCTTTTTAGGCATGATGGGGTTCATTTGTCCAAGATGGGGCAAGCGTACTATTTACTGGAGTTAAGAGACTTGATTGTGCAAATTTGGACAGAAAGTATATGGTGCGCCTGAAAAGGGTGTTTCAACAAATTTGCTCAGGGGTGGGGACAGGAAAACTCTTTTGGTTTTCCTGGTTGGCGGGTTTTTGCTGGGGGTGGGCAGCCTTGAGCGGGAGTGTCCATCTTCCAACGGGCTACAGGAGACAGTCATTCGGGTTCTGATTGAGGTTTATATTGGGGGTTATGTTTTTGTAGATAGGTTGAAATAAAATTGAGGAATTTATTTCATTATATAATGACAAATGTGTTGAAGAGAAATATATTTGGCACCTGTCTTAATAAAGTGGCCTTTTTTGCTATACAAAGAACTTGAGGTTCGTGAGTTATTGTGCGAGGGGCTACCCAGGGGGTGCGAGGCGCAAGCCGGTCTCCCCCTGGGTTTTTTCGCACAATGGAGTGGCCACACAGGTGGTACTGATGGGCAATCAGGGAGGCGGGAGGCACGCGAGGGGAAGTGATATATATAGAAGGTAGGCGGGGCGGGAAAATCACTGTGCCCTCGGGAGCTGGGAGGAGGGGTTTCCAGGTCAATTTTGTCCCACCCACCCTTCCCTCTCTCTTTTTTGCAAATGTCTTTTCACATCTACTGGGAGTTCATGTTTTAGCTTTGGCGATCGTCAGAGCAGGTTTTTCTTTCTCTTGCCACTCTAAGACAGGTTTTTGTCGGATGGCTAGTTAGTTTGTTTTTGGTAGGCGGGTTTTTGCTGGGGAGGTGGGCAGCCTTGAGCGGGATTGTCCATCCTCCAACGGGCTACAGGGGTCAGTCATTCGGGTTCTGATTGGGGGTTATGTTTTTGTAGATAGGTTGAAATAAAATTGAGGAATTTATTTCATTATATAATGACAAATGTGTTGAGGAGAAATATATTTGGCACCTGTCTTAATAAAGTGGCCTTTTTTGCTATACAAAGAACTTGTGGTTCGTGAGTTATTGTGCGATGGTCAGTTGAGATGTCATAGCTTCTCCAGGCACGCATGCGCTGTGGCTGATTCCTGCCCGTACGGTTTGGAGACCCCTCACTTGAACAGGACTGGGCACGCACGCGCCAGCCGTTTCAGTTTTTTAATCCACATTGCCCCCCGCCGTAATCTACAAAAGTCTCTAGAATAAAGTAGTCAGTTATTTCTCAAAACCCTTTATGGTTGTGTGCGAGGGAAGGGGGCGCTGAAATCAATTCCTTCATTCTCAGACCCCGCCAGGAAGTCATTGTAAATTTGTTATATTTATTTATTTTTTGTTCATTCCTTGCTTGCTATGTTTGATATTGTGTTCCTCTTGCCTGCTGTGTTTGATTCTGTGTCCTGCTATTTTTGTACGTTCTATTTTGTAACATTTCTCTCATGTAACGTAACTGGTTCTATTGTACAGCGCTCTGACACCTTCGGGTAAAGTCCGCGCTTTATAAAAATGCATAAATAAATAGTATTTGTCGAGCAAGGGCAACGCTGGAGTCCAGGCCACCCATTTCGCTTCTTGCATTGAATGGCATGATCAGGTCTTGCGCTCTTTGCCGCCCATCAATTTTTTATTCTATTTGTATTCTGTACAGCTTAGATTGACAGTTAGTTGTGTGAAAGTCTGGAATTAATATCGCGCATTCCCTCAGCGGCACCTGCTGGCAAGCAATTCTTACTACAGCTGCGTTGGAGTTGTGGTCCCTTTAAGAGAGTGCTTTGAACGGTCTCATGGCTCAGAAAGGTCTTCAGACCCGCAGCCAGATGTGCACTGCTGTGTTTAGCTCGGAAGGAAGATTTAAGGCTTTATTAGTCTATTTCGGTTTTCTGACATTACATATATCGGGTTCAGAGCATTAATGCAAGCAGCGGAGTGAAACAAGTTACTTACCTTCGGTTAACTCCTTTTCTGTTTAAGATTCTACCTAACCACAGATTCCTCACCTAAGCAATTTACCCAGGCGCATACTGAATTTGGAACATTTTGTAGCAACTAGGGCACGGTTACTCATAGTACGGCCCGCGGGTCGCCAGCGGCCCGGCAAGCCTTCCTTGGCGGCCCGCGGACCTTGCAGACATCCTACCTGTGTTAAAAAAAAACGGACTCTGAGACTCTGCTCTGTGGGGGCCGGGGGATTCCAGTGATTGTCAAAGTGGAGATGCAGGGGCCATAGGAGGCTCCTTCTTAGCTAACGAGTAACAGGCCTTGATGCACAGAACGACCCACCGAGAGATGGTCCGCTTGTGCACGGCCCGCCCTTTTTTGGCGCCCACCTAGCCAACAAAGAGTTGGTCATTCACCCGGAACCGCTGTGTGCGCTTCAGATAGAACGAGAGCGCATGTTTCAGGTCCAGACGGTGGAGCCTCTCTTCCTCTTTTGAAGGATGCGGAAAGAAGGTGGGCAAAGTGATGGTCTGCCCGATGTGGAAGGGCGTAACAACCTTCGGCAAGAAAGAAGGACGGGTCCGTAAAACCACCTTGTCCGAATGAACAGAAAGGAAAGGAGGTTTGGAAGAAAGGGCCTGGAGCTCACTCACTCTTCTGGCAGAGGTGGTAGCAACTAGGAAAGCAGTCTTTAAGGTGAGAAGACGCAAAGGACAGTTGTGAAGCGGCTCAAAGGGAGCGCACATCAAGTAAGTCAACACAAGGTTCAAGTCCCACTGGGGCATTACGAACGGAACTGGAGGGAACATGTGTGTAATGGCTTTCAGAAAACGGTTATCAACCAAAGACTTAAAAAGAGAAAGCTGATCAGGAAGCCGGAGAAAGGCGGAGATGGCACAAAGATAACCTTTGATAGTGCCCAGAGCAGAGCCCTGCCGGACCAAGGAAAGCAGGAACAGAAGAACGTCCGAAAGAGGGGCAGAAAGGTGATCCACAGCCTTTGCTGTGCACCATGCCACAAATTTGTTCCACCGACAGGCGTATACCGTTTTAGTAGAGGGACGCCTGGCTGCCAAGATGACATCACAGACTTCGGGAGGAAGATCGAAAGCTGTCAACTGTGGCCTCTCAATCTCAACGCATGGAGGTGGAGATTGGACAGGTTCGGGTGGAGGACCGTCTCCTGCTGCTGCGACAGAAGATCCTCCCGAAGAAGCAGTCGGATTGGGGGATCGATCGCCATGCTGAGTAGCTCGGGATACCAGTATCTTCGTGCCCAATCTGGAGCCACAAGGATGACTTGGGCCCGGTCACGCCTGATCTTCTTCAGCACTCTGGGCAGAAGTGGTATAGGCGGAAAGGTGTACAATAGACCGCAACACCATTTGCGGTGAAAAGCGTCGCCGAGCGAGTGCCGCCTTGGAAACTCCAATGCTCAGAACTGATGACATTGCGCGTTTTTTTCAGTGGCGAATAGATCTAACCAAGGCTCTCCCCACTGCTGAAAGAGACCTTGCGCCACGTCTGAGTGCAGACACCATTCGTGATCCATCAAGCACCGGCGGCTGAGTTTGTCTGCCCTGGCGTTCACAGAACCTGCCAGGTGTTGAACCACCAAGGTAATGCCTTGATGTTCCAGCCACGTCCAGAGGCGCAGAGCCTCCTGACATAGGGTCCAGGATCCCACCCCGCCTTGTTTGTTGCAGTACCACATGGCGGTGGTGTTGTCCATGAACACCTGCACCACACTTCTCCAGACAGAGTGAAGGAATGCTTTCAGTGCAAGCCGGATCGCCCGAAGCTCCAAAAGGTTGATATGGAGCCAGGACTCCGCCGGAGACCAGAGTCCTCTGATCTCCGCCTCTTCCAAGTGGCCTCCCCATCCCAGGAGGGACGCATCCGTCACCACCATGTGCTCTGGTTGGGGAAGGGAGAGGGATCTGCCACTGACCCAATCGCGATACGTGAGCCACCACTGCAACTGCTGTGCAGTGCCCTCCGAGATCTGGACATGATCGGACAAGTTGCCCTGATGTTGCGTCCATTGGAACTTCAGGTCCCACTGCAGAGCCCGCATATGCCATCTGGCATGTGTCACCAGCAGGATGCAGGAGGCCATCAGGCCCAGAAGCCGGAAGGTCATCCTGACTGAAACCCGGCACAGAGGCTGAAAGTTCGGAATCATGGCCTGAATATCCCGGACTCGCTGCTCGGGAGGATAAACCTGAAACAGCGTCGAATACAGAACCGCTCCAATGAAGGGGAGCTTCTGAAAGGGACTCAGGTGCGACTTTGGCAAGTTGATGGTGAACCCCAGCAAATGCAGGAGGTCGGCCGTAGTCTGAAGGTGGGTGACGACAGTCGTCGAGGTAGGGGAAGACTGACACCCCGACCTGCGCAGATGAGCTGCAACCACCGCCATCACTTTCGTGAACACCCGAGGGTTGCTGGTAATGCCGAAGGGGAGCACGGCAAACTGAAAATACTCCTGGCCTACCATGAACCGTAGGTAACGCCGGTGGGCCGGCAGGACGGGGATGTGAAAATACGCATCCTGCAAGTCCAACGCTACCATCCAGTCTCCAGGGTCAAGGGCAGCTAAGACCTGAGCCAGAGTCAGCATCTTGAACTTCTCCTTCCGGAGGAAACGATTGACGTCCCAGAGGTCCAAGATAGGACGCAGACCCCCTTCATCCTTCTTGGGGACCAGAAAGTAGTGGGAATAACAACCACTCCCTACTTCCAGTCCAGGAACGCACTCGATGGCCCCCTTGGCAAAGAGGGCCGTGACTTCCTGGCAGAGAAGAGCCAAGTGATCCCCCGACATGCTGTGGCACCGAGGTGGCACGGCAGGAGGGGAGGACTGATCGGGAAGGGAGTACCCGTGGCAGATTATCTGCAGCACCCATTTGTCTGATGTAATCTCATGCCAGTGAGGGAGATGGTGGCGGATCCTGCCACCCACCGGCGTGGGGTGCTCCCCGAAGCTCAGATTAGGAAGGTTTGGAGGCGGAAGCAACGAGGGTGGAGGTGGACGGACCGCATGCTGGTTCCCCGACCCGCCCCTGCAGAAACTGCGACCCTGGCCGTGCTGGGGCTGGCTCTGCACAGGCTTAGGGGACGGGCGCGCCTGACTGCCTCTACCTTGGCCACGAAAGGAACAAAAACCAAGAGAGGCCGAGCTCTTAGTAGAAAGGCCCAAGGACTTGGCCGTAGCCCGCGAATCCTTAAAGCGCTTCAGGGCACTGTCAGCCTTGTCGCCAAACAGGCGGGTGCCATCAAAAGGCATGTCCATGAGCGAGCTTTGGACATCGGGCGAGAACCCAGTCGAACGCAACCAGGTGTGACGTCGCAACTCCACAGTTGTAGAAATCGCCCTGCCCAACGAGTCAGTGGTGTCCAACCCACACCGGTGGGCCGGCAGGACGGGGATGTGAAAATACGCATTCTGCAAGTCCAACGCTACCATCCAGTCTCCAGGGTCAAGGGCAGCTAAGACCTGAGCCAGAGTCAGCATCTTGAACTTCTCCTTCCGGAGGAAGCGATTGACGTCCCGGAGGTCCAAGATAGGACGCAGACCCCCTTCATCCCTCTTGGGGACCAGAAAGTAGTGGGAATAACAACCACTCCCTACTTCCAGTCCAGGAACGCACTTGATGGCCCCCTTGGCAAAGAGGGCCGTGACTTCCTGGCAGAGAAGAGCCAAGTGATCCCCCGACATGCTGTGGCACCGAGGTGGCACGGCAGGAGGGGAGGACTTATAAGGAAGGGAGTACCCGTGGCAGATTATCTGCAGCACCCATTTGTCTGATGTAATCTCATGCCAGTGAGGGAGATGGTGGCGGATCCTGCCACCCACCGGCGTGGGGTGCTCCCCGAAGCTCAGATTAGGAAGGTTTGGAGGCGGAAGCAACGAGGGTGGAGGTGGACGGACCGCACGCTGGTTCCCCGACCCGCCCCTGCAGAAACTGCGACCCTGGCCGTGCTGGGGCTGGCTCTGCACAGGCTTAGTGGACGGCCGCGCCTGACTGCCTCTACCTTGGCCACGAAAGGAACAAAAACCAAGAGAGGCCGAGCTCTTAGTAGAAAGGCCCAAGGACTTGGCCGTAGCCCGTGAATCCTTAAAGCGCTTCAGGGCACTGTCAGCCTTGTCGCCAAACAGGCGGGTGCCATCAAAAGGCATGTCCATGAGCGAGCTTTGGACATCGGGCGAGAACCCAGTCGTACGCAACCAGGTGTGACGTCGCAACTCCACAGTTGTAGAAACCGCCCTGCCCAACGAGTCAGTGGTGTCCAACCCACATCTAATGGCGAACTTAGCTGCATCCTTACCCTCAGCAATTACCTGAGAAAGGACAGCCTGCACCTCCTCAGTACACTGAGGCAACACCTGAGCAACGGCATCCCACACCGCGTGAGAGTAGCGGCCCAACAAGCAGGCGGTGTTCACTGACCGCAGCCCCAAGCTGGCCAAAGATAACAACCGCTTCCCAAACTGGTCCAGCCGTTTAGAGTCCTTATGTGGCGGGGCCGTAGGAAAAGCACTCTGTGACGTCGAGACCTGAATGACCAGGCTCTCAGGCGTAGGGTGAGTAGTCAAAAAGGCGGGGTCACCGGGTGCCGGTCGGTGGTGCCTGGCGACGTTTTTATCCACCGGGGCCCCCGTGACCGACCTCAACCAAGTGCCCAAGAGGACGTCGGTAAGGGCGTCATTAAAGGGAAGCAATGGCTCCGACGAAGTAGACGCCGTCTGCAGCACCTCGGTGAGGAGGTTGGTCTTTAGGGCCACTGTGGGGTGGTCAAGATTGAGGGCCTCAGCCGCCCGACGGAGGACCATCGTGTAGGAGGCACCTTCCTCCATCGTAGGCGGGGAGGCGAACCCCAGGTCAAAGGAGACATCGAGGTCGCCTGCCTCCTCCAAGTCGTCTACCCAATCCTGCTCGGAGTCACATTGGGGGGCAAGGGGGTCCTCGGACCCTTCCCAATCTTTGTCCGCCTCGGGCATAGAGGGAGCTGGTCGCGGCGGCAAAGCCGCATAAGGGACGAACGGCGTCGGGAACGGCACTGGCTGGGGTCGGACCGGCGCCGTCACCCGATGCGGATCCCAGGCCGGAACAAAATGGTCCTGGAACCGGGTCAAGGGAGGAATAAACGGCACACAGTGTGGCGCCGAGGGCAGCGCCAGAGCCGGCAACGCCGCACCTCGTGGCGCCGGGGCCGGAGCCACTGGCTTCGGATCCTGTGGCGCCAGGGCTGGCGCCAGTGGCGGACCCGCCGGGCCTACAGGATCTGGACACAAGACCGCTGGGCCCGAAGGCGCGCCAGCGGGAGCCCGAGGCCTAAAAAGGCGGTCCATGGTAGCAAGAAATTCCTGCACCTGTTCGGGAGTCGCCGACGAACCCAGGTATGGCGGGTAGGCCGCGGGACTCCCAGGCTCCAGGGGAGCCGCCGGATCGAAGCCCCTGTCCCCCACATTCGCCTCCGGGGAGCTACGGTGGGGCGTCGGAGAGTGAACACGCTTCTTCGACTTCTTTTTATGGCATCGCTTACCGGAATCCGAAGGCGAAGACTTAGAGCCTGAGGAGCCATGGCTCTGGTCCCGTGAGCGGCCCCTGGACCCGGAGCGGCGGTGTGACGAATGCCGGACCTCCAGCAACTTCCTATGCCGCTCCCGCAAGGCCTTTGGGGCCATGGCTCGACAATCCCGGCAGTCGTGGGCAGTCTCCAGGCAGTAGAGGCAAATATCGTGGGGGTCCGCCACCGACATATTCCGGCGACAGGCCCCACAGGACTTAAAGCCGGGCATCCCTACGTGCACCAGGAGAAAAGAGAGGATACAAAAAGTCTCAAAATAGTAGTCAAAAAGTGACTAAGGTACGTGCTCAATCCGGATCTGCGCTTGCTGGCGCAGCAAAAGAAAGAACTGACGTCAGCACGCATGGGTGGTGCCTAAGTATTCTCCGTGGCGTCATCTCGACGCTTAAGACGCCAGTGACGAATGCGGATCCGCACGACGCCACCTACTGAGGTGCAGGGGTACTGCTAAGCGAAACTTTTCGGATCAAGTCTGACGCCTGGGGATATTCTAAGTTAAGGAATCTATCACTAATGTGTCTCTTTCAGATACGAAGATCCTGAGTTTGAAATGTATATAAAAAGAAGTGTAATTTGGTCTCAGATTTATTCTTTGAGTGTGTCTCATTTATTGCCTCTGTGGGAGCAACAAATGCTTAGCACTACCTTCTGATAAGCCTAACTGACTGTCCACACTACCCCAAAAGAGAGTGTTAGTATTATCTACTTTAGCATCTGTAAACCAATTGGGGACTATAGGAAAGCAGGATCTTTCTGGCATAGATACACCCACTTTTTGCCTGGTGTCAATGTGTTTTGACTGTAGTTCACTGGGATCCTGCTAACCAGGATCTCAGTGGCAGTGCTCTCTCCTCTAAATTCCATGGTAGGTACTTTGTACACCCCACAATTGGCATACTGGGGTACTATTGTAAGTCCCTAGTATCTGGAGGTACCCAGGGCATTGGTACACCAGGGGTCTCCCATGTGCTGCAGTATGTATTATGCCACACATGGGAGCCCATGAAAACCGTGTCAGCAGAGCTGCCATCATGGTCTGCATGAAATGGTGCATGCACCTTTCACTTTGGATACAAGGCTTTCCTTATATAACGGCCACTGCACTTTTAACCAATCAGTCACTCTTAAGGTAGGCCCTTAAGTCCGAGGGCAGGGTGCATGGTTCTAAGTGTGTGGGTACCCTGCACGAGCAGAGGTACCCTACCAACCCAGGCTCCATTCTCTGGACTTTGTAAGTGTGAGACAGCCTTTTTTAAGGCATGTAGTGGACACTGGCAAGTCGAGATGTCCAACTACATAATGGCTACCCCGAACTTGGTCATGTTTGGTATCAAACATGTTGGAATCATGCAGCTACACCGATTCCAGTGTTAGATGCATGATACCATGAACTGGGGAGCTCCTTAGAGGACCCCCCCTCCAAAGAATTTAGAGGGTTCTCCAGCGTTGCACAGCCCCAAGAAGGATGTCCTGCCTGCATCCGCTGCATTGTAGACCTTTGCCTCCTGTGTGCTTCTGAGGCTTCCCTGTGAATCCCTGTGCCTTCTGCCAGAGGATCCTTGACGGGGCTCAATCGATTACTGCTGCCTCTCTTGCATGCTGAGGGCTGTTACCTGACTTACCATTGCTGGGTTAGTCCCATAGACCTTGCTGGTCTGCAACACAGCATCTTTTACACGCAATCCTTTGTTTGCATCTACCAAGGCTTGTTGGTGTTCCTGCCGGTCACTGACCCTCCTGCACTCGTCGACCGGTGTGTGACAGCTCATGGATGGCTCTGGCTCCTGCAACCTCACCGTTCTACAGCAAGAACCAAAGACAAGGGCTAGTACTGTGCTCCTGGTCACCTCTGGGTGACTTGGACTCTGTACCCTTGCTTTCGGGTTCTTCTCATCTGGATTCCATGTCCTGGTTCCACGGGCCTGGCCCATGAGACACTGTAGCTGATGATCTTCCACGAACCTCCATTAACGTCTACAAGCGTTTCTGACACCATTTCATCCCTATGCACCTGGGCTCCTGGAGTAGGTATCCTGGTTCCTGGGGTATCCACGGGTGGGGTGTCTCTCCAACCTTCCTTGATCAAAGTGCTTCCTTCTGGGTCCTTTGGGAAGGGTCCTAGAAGAACAAGTTACTTACCTTCGGTAACGATGTATCTGTAAGAAACATTAGTTAGTTAGATTCCTCACCTTAGAATATCCCCAGGCGTCAGACTGGATCCGGAAGATTTTTCGTCAGCAATACCCCTTGCGCGTCGCTAGGCGTCGTCTGCGGCTCCGCGTCCGTCGGCGTCGTGCGCCGGAATGACGTCGTCGGAGTACTTAGACGCCTCCCTCGCGCGCTGACGTCAGTTCCTCGCATAAAAAGGGAAGGATGGGTGGGTCGGTGAGGAATCTAACTAACTAATGTTTCTTACAGATACATCGTTACCGAAGGTAAGTAACTTCTTCATCTGAAAGAAACACGTTAGTTAGATTCCTCACCTTAGAATAGATACCCAAGCAATACCATCCCCGGGGGTGGGTCTGCGAACCAAGATCACACCAGAAAGTCCTGGAGGACAGAACGGCCAAAGAAGCCATCCCTCCGGACTTGGCTGTCAAGGCAATAGTGCCTGGCAAACGTGTGTAGCAAAGCCCACGTTGCCGCCTGACAGATGTCCTGCAAAGGGACACCCCATCCCAAAGCAGTAGTAGCCGCCGTGGCCCGAGTAGAATGGGCGCGCAGCCCAACAGGAGGGTCCTTTTTTGCCAAGGAATAACACATTTTGATGCACAAAACGACCCACCGAGAGATGGTCCGTTTGTGCACAGCTTTCCCCTTCTTAGCACCCACGTATCCAACGAAAAGTTGGTCGTCCACCCGGAACTGCTTCGTGCGGTCCAAATAAAAGGAGAGCGCACGTTTTGGGTCCAGACGGTGGAGCCTCTCTTCCTCTTTGGAAGGATGCGGAGGCGGAAAGAAGGTGGGCAAGGTGACAGACTGCCCAAGATTAAATGGAGTCACCACTTTCGGAAGAAAGGAGGGACGAGGCCGAAGGACAACCTAGTCCGGATGAACAGAGAGAAAAGGAGGCTTCGAAGATAAAGCCTGGAGCTCACTCACTCGTCTAGCCGAGGTGATGGCTACCAGAAAAGCAGTCTTAAGCGTCAGCAGACGAAGAGGACAATTATGAAGAGGCTCAAAGGGAGCACACATGAGAAACGTGAGAACAAGATTCAAGTCCCACTGAGGCATTACAAAAGGAACAGGAGGGAACGTGTGAGTAATGCCCTTTAGAAAGCGTGTAACAACAGGGGACTTGAAAAGAGAAGGCTGATCAGGAAGCCTTAAGAAGGCAGAGATGGCAGCAAGATAACCTTTCAGGGTGCCCAGGGCAGAGCCCTGCCGGGCCAAAGAAAGAAGAAACAGTAGAACCTCAGAAAGAGGGGCGGAAAGGGGATCCACAGCCTTTGCTGTGCACCATGCCACAAATTTGTTCCACCGGCAGGCGTATACCGTCTTTGTGGAGGGACGCCTGGCTGCCAGAATGATATCACAGACTTCAGGAGGCAAGTCAAATGGCATCAACTGCCGCCGCTCAATCTCCACGCATGGAGGTGGAGGCTGGACAGGTTCAGGTGGAGGACCGTCCCCTGCTGCTGCGACAGAAGATCCTCCCGAAGGGGCAGACGTATCGGAGGATCGGTCAACATACTGAGTAGCTCGGGATACCAGTACCTTCGTGCCCAATCCGGAGCCACCAAGATGACTTGGGCCCGGTCGTGCCTGATCTTCCTCAGCACTCTGGGCAGAAGTGGTATAGGCGGAAAAGCGTACAACAGACCGCAACTCCACTCGTGACGAAAAGCGTCGCCGAGCGAGTGCCACCTTGGAAATTCCAACGCGCAGAACTGCTGACATTGCGCGTTCTCTTCGGTGGCGAATAGATCTAACCAAGGCTCTCCCCACTGCTGAAAGAGACCTTGCGCCACCTCGGAGTTCAGACGCCATTCGTGATCCATCATGCACCGGCGGCTGAGTTCGTCTGCTCTGGCGTTCAGAGAGCCCGCCAGATGTTGAACCACTAGGGTAACGCCCTGGTGTTCCAGCCACGTCCAGAGGCGCAGAGCCTCCTGACAAAGGGTCCACGACCCCACCCCGCCCTGTTTGTTGCAATACCACATGGCGGTGGTGTTGTCCGTGAACACCTGCACGACACTTCCCCTGACAGAGGGAAGGAAGGCTTTTAGTGCAAGCCGGATCGCTCTCAACTCCAACAGGTTGATGTGGAGACGAGACTCCGCCGGAGACCAGAGGCCTCTGATCTCTGCCTCTCCCATATGGCCACCCCATCCCTGGAGGGACGCATCCGTCACTACGACATGCTCCGGTTGGGGAAGGGAGAGGCTCTTGCCCATGACCCAATCGCGGTCCGTGAGCCACCACTGCAACTGCTGTGCAGTGCCCTCCGAGATCAAGACATGGTCGGACAGGTTGCCGTGATGCTGGGCCCACTGAAACTTCAGGTCCCACTGCAGAGCCCGCATGCACCGCCTGGCGTGATGCACTAGTAGGATGCAGGAGGCCATCAGCCCCAGAAGCCGCAACACTAGCCTGACCGAAACCCAGGATAGAGGCCGAAAGATGGGAATCAGAGCCTGAATATCCCGGACCCGCTGTTCCGGTGGATAGACCTGGAACTGCGCCGAATCGAGAACTGCTCCGATGAAGAGGAGCTTCTGAGAGGGACTCAAGTGTGACTTCGGCACGTTGAAGGAAAATCCCAGCAAATGCAGGAGATCCGCCGTAGTCTGGAGGTGGGAAACGACTGCCTGGGGCGAGCCCGCCTTCAACAACCAGTCGTCGAGATAGGGGAAGACTGGAACCCCTGATCTGCGCAGATGAGCTGCGACCACCGCCATCACTTTCGTGAACACCCGAGGGGCACTGGTGAGGCCGAAGGGGAGCACGGTAAACTGAAAGTGCTCGAGGCCCACCGTGAACCGCAGGTAACGCCGGTGGGCCGGCAGGACGGGGATGTGGAAATAAGCGTCCTGCAAGTCCAACGCTACCATCCAGTCTCCAGGGTCTAGGGCAGCTAGAACCTGAGCCAAGGTTAGCATTTTGAACCGCTCCTTCCGGAGGAAGGCATTGACGTTCCGGAGGTCCAAGATAGGGCGCAGGCCCCCTTTGCCCTTCTTGGGCACCAGAAAGTAGTGGGAATAACAAACACGACCTACTTCTGGGCTCGGAACGCGCTCGACGGCCCCCTTGGCCAAGAGGGCCGAAACTTCCTCGTGGAGAAGATTCAAATGATCCCCCGAGATACGGTGGTGCTGCGGTGGCATGGCTGGAGGGGTCGTCTCGAAGGGGAGGGAGTAGCCCCTTCGGACGATTTGCAGCACCCACCTGTCCGATGTGATGGACCGCCATTGGAGCAGGTGATGGCGAACTCTGCCGCCCACTGGCGTCGAATGGGCCTGAAAGCTCGGACTAGGAAGGCTTTGAGGCGGATGCTGCCGGGGTGGATGTGGGCTGACCTCGTCGTCCTCCAGAACCGCCTCGGCGGAAACCACGTCCGCGACCGCGCGCAGGTTGGTTCTGCGGCTGGTGGCTAGGCGTACGTGTGGAGGCACCCCTTCCTTGGCCACGAAAGGGGCGAAAAGCGGAAGTTTGCGGCCGTGGGGCCGGGAGGCCCAAGGACTTGGCCGTAGCTCGGGAGTCCTTAAAGCGATTCAGCGCACTGTCCGCTTTCTCGCCAAAAAGGCGAGTGCCATCAAAGGGCATGTCCATGAGAGTGCTCTGGACATCGCCCGAAAATGACGTGGACCGCAGCCAGGCGTGACGTCGAAGCGCCACTGTGGTAGAAATTGCCCTACCCAGCGAGTCCGTGGTGTCAAGCCCACATCGGATAGCGTGCCGTGCTGCATCCCTCCCATCGGCCAGAGCCTGGGTAAGTCGCGTCCGGACCTCCTCCGGACACAGGGGCAGCACGTCCTCCACCGCATCCCACAGAGAGTGGGAATAACGGTCCAAGAGACAGGCGGTGTTCAAAGACCGCAGGCCCAAACTAAGGGAAGAGAACAGCTTCTTGCCAAACTGTTCCAGTCTCTTGGAATCCCGGTCCGGCGGAGCGGTCGGGAAGGAGGATTGGGAGGTAGAGGCCTGGATAACCAGGCTCTCAGGGGTAGGGTGTTGGGACAGAAAACTGGGGTCGCCCGGAGCAGGGCGGTGGCGCCTGGCGACGTTCCTGTCCACAGGAGGAACTGTGGAGGGCTTGGACCAGGTGCCCTGCAGAACGTCAATGAGGGCCTCATTGAATTGCAGCAGAGGCTCAGTGGAGCCTGCTGCAGACTGAAGCACCTCAGTAAGGACGTTAGTCCTCACAGCCACGGCAGGGAGCTCGAGCCCAAGGGCTGCGGCCGCCTTGCGCAGCACCACAGAGAAAGCAGCACCCTCCTCCGAAGCCACAGTCGGAGGAGAGATGAATCCAGTGTCTGGAGAGGTATCCAGACCACTGGCCTCACCCAGTTCATCTGCCCAGTCCTGGGACAGTTGAGCCTGATCGACCATAGGATCCTCAGATCCCTCCCAGTCGCCCCCAACATCCGATTCCTGGTACACAGGAGGAAGGATCGGAGCCGGGCGGTAGACATAATGTGTCTCTAGCGGCGCCGAACGCGGCGTCCATCGACGCCGAAACGGCGCCGGGCCCGGAGCGGGGCTGAACTGGGGATCGACGCCGAGCGGAGTCGGGCTCGGCGTCGGAGGCGGTGGTACCGGTGTCGACGCCGGCGGAGGAGGCTTGACGAGGTCGACCGGCGTCGGCGGGGACTCGGGAGCGGGTCCCTCGGGCGCTTGCGGCGTCAAGGCCGGAGCCGTCAACGGCGCCGGGGCCGGAGCCGCCGGCAGGCAAGGCAGCCCAGTCGGGTCCGCGGGGCCCGAAGGCGCGCCAGCGGGCGTCGACGGCGGAGCCAGGCTTCTCATGGCCGAGAGGAAGGCACTGACCTCCGCCGGCGTCGCGTTAGTCCCAGGGACCGGCGGGTATGGGGACTTGCGCGGCGCCTGCGGCTCCGCCGGAGCCGCGGGGGTGGAACCACCCTGACCCTCGGCCGAGTCGCGCGACCGGCGAGGGGAGTCCGAAGAGCGGTGTCGCCTCTTGGACTTCTTGGAATGCTTCGACTTACCCGAAGACTTGGATCCCGACGACCGATGGTGACGTCGGCTGCGGCTCCGCGACCGATCCTTGGACCTCCTCCTGGACCGGGATCGAGAGGGGCGCGGAGCCGAGTGGCGAATCTCGAGAAACTTACGGGACCGCTCCCGTCTAGCCTTCGAGGTCAGGGCCTTGCAGTCCGAACACGACTCCGCGTCGTGGTCGAGGCCCAAGCAGTAAAGGCACCGGCGGTGATGGTCCGTAACCGACATCAAGCGGTTACAGTCAGCACAGGCTTTAAAACCAGGCATCCTACCGGCACCGGAGTCGAGACAAGATCAAAAAGGATCGAAAAAGTTAGTCAAAAAGTGACTAAAGGGGTAGCTCTCTCGGATCTGCGCTTACTGGCGCGGAAAAAAGAAGAACTGACGTCAGCGCGCGAGGGCGGCGTCTAAGTACTCCGACGACGTCATTCCGGCGCACGACGCCGACGACGGACGCGGAGCCGCAGACGACGCCTAGCGACGTGCAAGGGGTATTGCTGACGAAAAATCTTCCGGATCCAGTCTGACGCCTGGGGATATTCTAAGGTGAGGAATCTAACTAACGTGTTTCTTTCAGATCTGTAAAACTGCAACCGTGACTTACACTGTGTTATCCTATGGACGTTTGACCCAGTGTAACCACTCTGCAACCTGATGCCTTGGGGTCCCTGGCTACTCACCTTGGGTTGATCCGTGTTTCCCCTGGGTACTGGTATCGTTTTGGTACTTACCTCACATTCCACAATTTTAGTATATGGTTTGGACCTCTGGTAGGGCCCTATGTGTTTTCTTATGTTACTTACCTATCTCTGAAGTATTTCTCGTCTATGGTTGACATGTCCAGATAGGAGATATACCAAGTTAGTGTGTACTAATAAATACAAGGTAGTTTTATACTCACCTGGTGTGGTTCTTTCTAGTGGAAAAGCTTACTGACTATATTGGTAAATGAACTTGCTTTACACCCTCCTGAATAAGCATTAGTTGCTCTCCACAGCTACCCCTTGAGAGCTCTGGTTTTTGAGAGACCTAAACACTATCACTACGGTTGCCTGGACTCAGTGCACAGTGCCTCAATAAAGGGCAATATGGTCGCAATATTGGTTTGCCCTGGATGGGAGACTTTAATAAGAACATTGGTCTTGACCTGCAAGGTGGGGAGCTGAAGGTTGAGAACTTTGGCCGCTCTCTGCATGACCATTGCAAAGCAGGCACTTCTCTTAGTTGCAGGGCCTGGGGGAGAGACAAGGCTGGTGTCAGGAGAGGTGTCAAGGTCACTTGCATCCTGGAGGTCCTCAAACCAGTTTTTCCCTGGTAGGGTTGCACAAATTAATCTCCTGCATCATACTCATTGTCAGTCTGTCCAAAACAAGGAATGTAGTATAGAGGACATGAAGTGGCTCAGATGGAGTGGGCAAAGGCTGTGGGTCAGTGAAAGCCAAGCATGGCCTAGGTTGAATTTGGGCAGTGCCGACTTGGAGAGCACAATCAATGTGCCACTTCCTCCATAGTCAACGGATTTGGCACCTGATTTGACCTATCGGTGTGGGCTGTGGGGCCAGAGGTGATTCGGTGGATGTGCCAGTAGAGGTTTGGCGGCAATAAAAGAGGGTCCAACTAGCGTCGACGGCAATCCTGCCAGCAATATTCCTGATGCTCTCTGTGGCCCGCAAGTGGAAGTGGCATGTCTTTTAGGATAGTCCTGTCATCTATGCCCCATTTTTACATACACTGTCCCATCCACACGACAATAACGGTTCTGAACAGGTGACTTTTAACCCAGTAGCTTGTTCCTGTCTTTTCGACACCAGGCTCTTAGGATTCTATCATAATCCCTGTACCTGACGTACATAAACATGTCCTCAGTTACGGCATAATTATTCTGTATAAGGGTCACCACTTTTTTCATCCTGATGATCGCATTTGTTTGGAAAAACATTTATGATTGTTTTCAAAACATATCCATTCTAGAAGAAACCCTGGAGTGACCCTTCTAGTATAGAAGACCCTTATTTCCCCCCTACAAATTAGAGGAGAATTCCTTCCAAGCTGACATGGGGTCCTGCATGCTGAATCTTCAACACGCAGCGGTCTGGCATCCCTTGCGGGCTGTCATCCTTGAAGCAGAGACAGGGTTCTTCGTTCTTTAGGATGAGGTGAGGGGGTTGGAGCTTCCCTAGGAGTTTCTTGGCTATATACACATATACATGCTACACCTACATATCTAGGCTAGGTACATTCAGGCAAATTACTTAGGGGACGCATTTTAGGAATATGCAAGTGCTACAGTTTTTATCTGAACTGCTTAGGTTCATCTTATTAGCATTATGGTAGGAATGTATCTACTCTTTACTATATTGGTACTTGCAATCTATTTTGCTTGCTTCTGTCTCCCGATTGTCGCAGCAAATATGTTTTACACAAGACTGACGCTAGACCAATAAATACTTATTGAAACGTCCTAATCGCCATCCTGTGCATTTTCTGAGAATAAGTGAGCACGAGTGACTGAGCGAAAAGTACAGTACTGTTTTTCACGATCCCTGAGAAATCAGGGTTGTCATGTTCAGTGGTTGCTAGAAACTACCTACACCTCTGTAAGATACAGGGGTGGTAGTGGAACTGTAGAGCTAGCTGGTCTAATGGCTGACATAGCCTATGGGGGTGTCCGGAAGCAGTTGGGACAGCAAGCCCTCTGTTTAGGTCATCCAAAGTGTGCAGGTCCTGGGGATTCCTAGGAACTACACGACACCTCTTGCAGCAAGATAAATAGGTGCTCCTCTGAAAGCAACTCTGATGTAGGAGGGTGTTGTGGTTGGTTGGAAGGAAACAGGGCATAACCCTGCAGGATGATCTGGAGGACGCATCAATCGGATGTAACTCACAGCCATCCTGGGAGGAAATGTCTAATCCTGCCTCCCAGAGGGTGGCTGTGTACCACTTAGGACTAACCAAATCGGCTTCAGGGCTGAGATGAATGTGGTTTCTGATAACCTGTGTGATGTCTGCTTTATTCCCATTCCTGACAACAAATGGACTGGGGTGACTGTTGTGGTAGCGGCGTAGCCTAGCATTGTCTATATGTCAGTCCACTGGAGAAGCCCGGAAGGGTAGGAACTAATGAGAAAACAGTCTGGCAAGAGGGGGTAGGTAAGGGCCAAGGAATGTGCCATTACTCTTACTTTAAAGCATTCAAGGGCAGAATCAGTCATTTTGCCAAATAGACGAGACACATCAAAACGCATATCCAAGAGGGATGCCTGCCTGTCTTCAGAAACGCCAGTAGATCGACAGTGCCGACTGCTTGCCCGAACAATAGGTAGTGTCCAGGCCATTCCTAATTAGGTATTTGGCTGCACCCTGGTCGTCTTGACTGGTGTGGATCAAGGAGGCACTTAACTCTGCTGAGACTGCCGGCAAGATTTCACTGGCCATGTCCCAGCGATTTTGTGTAAAATGGCCTAATAGGCAGACTGCATAGACTGACCTCCGTTTCAGACTGTCAGAATTGAGCATTCTATTCCTGAATGCCTCAGTCCTTTTCGATTCCTTGTCTGGAGGAGTTGTGGGGAATGCATTTAGATTCATTTGGCTGGTGGAAACGTCGACCAACAAACTCTCAGGGGTAGGATGCTGTGTAAGAAAGTCTGGGTTGCCAGGCACCGGTCTGTGGTGTCTGGCTGGCCACCTGCCTGGTTATTGGTGAGCAAGAACTCGGATAGCTGGTCTATAAGGTTGACTTTACAACCAATCACCATAAGGGTTGTTTGGACTGATATAAGGTGTACACTAGAATTAGTGACATCATACATCAGGCCAACTTCTCACAATGCCCTTAAGAAATCTATTTACAGTAGCAGACTTGAAAAGAGAAGGCTGATCAGGAAGGCGAAGAAAGGCCGAAATGGCTGAAAGATAGCCTTTAAGAGTGCCCAGAGCAAAGCCCTGCTGGGCCAAAAAAAGAATGACGAGGAGAACCTCTGAAAGGGGGGCAGAAAGGGGATCCACAGCCTTTGCTGTGCACCGTGCCAAAAATTTGTTCCATCTACAGGTGTATACCGTTTTAGTGGAGGGATGCCTGGCTGCCAAGATTACATTACAGACTTCAGGAGGAAGGTCGAAAGCTGTCAACTGCGCCGCTCAATCTCCACGCAAAGAGGTGGAGGCTGGACAGGTTTGGGTGGAGGACCGTCCCCTGCTGCGACAGAAGATCCTCCCGAAGAGGCAGTCTGATCAGAGGATCGATGGCCATGTTCAAGAGCTTGGGATACCAGACTCTTCATGCCCAATCCGGAGCCACATGAATGGCTTGGGCCAGTTCGCCCTTGATCTTCTTCAGCACACTTGGGGCAGAAGTGGTATAGGTGGAAAGGCGTATAGAAGAACGCAACACCACCCGCGGCGAAAAGCGTCGCCAGGCAAGTGCCGCCTTGGAAATTCCAATGTGCAGAACTGCTGACATTGCGCATTCTCTTCGTTGGTGAACAGATCTAACCAAGGCTCTCCCCACTGCTGAAAGAGACCTTGCACCACCTCCCAGTGAAGACGCCATTCGTGATCCATCATGTACCGGCGGCTGAGTTCGTCCACACTGGTTCAGCGAACCTGCCATGTGTTGAACCACCAGGGACATGCCCTGATGTTCCAGCCATGTCCAGAGGTGAAGGGCCTCTTGACATAGGGTCCACAACCCCACGCCGCCCTGTTTGTCGCAGTACCACATGGCGGTGGTGTTGTCCGTGAACACCTGTACTACTTTTTCCTTGACAAAGGAATGCTTTTAATGCAAGATGAGTCGCCCGGAGCTCCAGAAGGTTAATGTGGAGCTGAGACTCCGCCACAGACCAGAGGCCTCTGATCTCCACCTCTTCAATATGGCCACCCCATCCTAGAAGGGACGCATCTGTCTCCTCTGTTAAGTCTGATTGGGGCAGGGAGAGGGATCTGTCGTTGACCCAATCCTGGTTCATTAGCCACCAATGCAATTGGCGTGCAGTACCCTCTGAGATCTGGACAACATCAGAAAGATTCCTCTGAAGCTGCGCCCACTGGAACTTCAGGTTCCACTTGCATAGCCAGCATGTGCCACCTGGCATGGTCCACCAGCAGGATGCAGGGGGCCATGAGGCCCAGCAGCTTCAAGGTCAATCTCACCGGAATCCGGGATAGAGGCTGAAACATCGTTATCATAACCCGAATATCCCGGACTCGCTGCTCGGGAGGATAAGTTCCAAACTGCACTGTATCCAGAACTGCTCCGATAATAATCAGGTGTGACTTCGGCACATTGATAGTGAACTCTAGAGGATGCAGGAGGTCAGCCGTAGTCTGGAGGTGAGAGACGACAACCTGAGGCAAGCCCGCCTTCAAAAACCAGTCTTTGAGATAGGGGGAGACAGGAACCCCTGATCTGCGCGGATGAGCTGCGACCACCGCCATCACTTTCGTGAACACCCGAGTGGCGCTGGTAAGGCCAAAGGGGAGCATGGTAAACTGAAAATGCTCGTGGCCCACCATGAACCGTAGGTATTGCTGATGGGCAGGCAGGACGGGATGTGAAAACATGAGTCCTGCAAGTCCAACGCTACCATCCAGTCTCCAGGGTCGAGGACAGACAGGACATGAGATAAGGTCAACATTTTGAACTTCTCCCGGAGGAAGCAGTTGACGTCCCTGAGATCCAAGATCCGACGCAGGCCTTTGTCCTTCTTGGGCACCAGGAATGTGTGGGAGTAGCAACCATGACCTACTTCTGGAATACGGACTCGCTCAATGGCTCCCTTGGCCAAGAGAGCCGTGACTTCCTGACAGAGAAGGGCCAAGTGATCCTCCGACATGCGATGGAGTGTTGGTGGCATGGAGGGAGGGGTACTCTCGAAGGAGAGGGAGTAGCCTCTTCGGACTATCTGCAAAACCCACCTGTCCGATGTGGTAGTGTGCCATTGGGGGAGGTGATGGCGGATCCTGCTCCCCACTGGCAACTTATGGCCCTGAAAGGTCGGACTAGGAAGATTTGGATGCTGCTGTAGAGAGGGCACTGGTGGACTGGCCTGCCTGCTGTCCCCCAGACCCACGGCAATGGATCCCACGTCTCCGGCCGCGCAGAGGCTGGATAGCTAGCGCCAGCCTGTGACCCTGGGCGGAATGTGGTGGGGCACCCCTTCCATAGCCACGAAAGGGGCGAAAGGCAGACTGCGCAGGACGAGAGGTGGTAGCGAGGCCCAAGGATCTGGTCGTAGCTCTAGAGTCCTTGAAGCGCTCAAGCGCGCTGTCTGCCTTGTCGCCAAACAGGCGACGGTCATCAAAGGGCATGTCCAAAAGGGTTGATAGAACATCCCCAGAAAAGCCAGTGGATCTCAGCCAGGCATAGCGTCGTAGAGCTACTGACGTAGAAATCGTTCTACCTAGCGAGTCGGCGGTGTCCAGCCCACAGCGGATGGCGGACTTTGCTGCATCTCTCCCTTATGCGACCGCACGGGAGAGTGTGATCTGGGCCTCCTCCAGGCACTGCGGCAGCACCAGTGCAACAATATCCCACACAGAGTGGGTGTAGCGGCCCAAAAGACATGCAGTGTTTACCGACCGCAGTCCTAAGCTGGCGGAAGAAAACCTATTCTTCCCAAGATGGTCCAGCTTCTTGGATTCCCTATCTGGGGGAGCAGAAGGGAACGCACCATTAGATGTTGAGGCTTGGACCACGAAGCTCTCAAGGGTAGGGTGTTGGTAGAGGAAAATAGGGTCGCCCGGGGCCGGGCGGTGGTGTCAGGCAATCATTCTACCCACAGGGGCGCCTGTGCTAGACCTGGACCAGGTGCCTAGAGGGATGTCCATGAGGGCCTCATTGAACGACAGAAGGGGCTCCGAAGACCCGCTGTCGGCAGAAGCACCTCAGTCAGGAGATTCTTCCTGACTGCCACGGTAGGAAGCTCAAGGCCCAAGGCCTCAGTCGCCCTACGCAATACCACAGCATAAGAGGCTCCCTCCTCCGTGGCCACGGTAGGGAGAGAAAGCATGCCAAGGTTTGGAGAGGTATCTAGACCACTGGCTTCCCCCAACTCCTCTCTCCAGTCCGGCACCTCAAGCTGATCTCAACAGACCCCTCCCAGTCCTCCTCACCTTCCTCTGGCTGCCACTCAGGGCGATAGGGAGCGCCAGGGGAGAACAGTGGTACAAAAGTACCAGTCAGCGCTGGTACCGGCGTCAGTTGACGCCCGACGGGGACACAACCGGCGTCGGAATCGGCGGAGGCGTCGTCAGAGGTATCGATGCTGGAGTAGGCATCATGAGGTCGATCGGCACCGAACCGGATACAGGCCTGAATCCCTAGGGATCCTGCGGCGCCGGAGCCGTCGGCACAGAAGGCCTAGAGCCCCCAACCGAATCCGCAGGGCCCAAAGGCGTGCCGGCGGAGTCAGGCTGCCCAAGGATGGAGTGGAGAGCTTCGTTAAACTGATGAAGCTGGGCAGGGGATGCTCCGGCTCCCGGGAAAGGAAGGAAACTCAGACATCCCAGTAGGCTCCTCGGGCGGCGAAGAAGGACGACGACCTTCTGCATCCCACGTCGCGTCGGCCGGCGGACAGGGAGAACGCGACGAGCGATGATGCTTCTTCCCCTTCTTTTTGTGCTTCGACTCGACAAAGACTTTGATGAAGAGTGATGGTGGTGACTCCGTGACCGGTCCAGCGACCTCCCTCTCGATCGGGACCTCGAGCTGCGTGGACCCGACTGCCAGGCCTCCAGAAGCTTTCAGGACCGCTCCTAAAAAGACTTTGGGTTCATGCCCGACAGTCGGAGCACAACTTTGGGTCGTGGTCGCGCTCAAGGCACCAATGGCACACGAGGTGTGGATCTGTGACTGACATCAGCATTTGTGTCCGGAGTCACAAGGCTTGAAGCCAGTCCGTCGATGTGACATCTCTCCGTGCACCAGGAGTCAAAAGACTCGAAAAAAGAAGTCGATAAAAGTCGGAAAAAAACTCTAGTCAAAAAATGTCTAAGGGTACTGCTCTCCCGGATCTGCGCTAGCTGGTGTGGAAAAAGAAAGAACTGACATCAGCACGCAGAGACGGCGTCCAAGTAGATACCGCGACATCATTCCAGCAAACACAATGCCAATGACGGGCAAGGAGTCAACGGATGCCAACTACCGACGCGCAGGGGTACTGCTAAAGAAAAAATCTCCGGATCCAGTCTGACTGGGGGTAATTCAAAGGTAAGAAATCTATAACTAATAGTCTCTTTCTGATAGGGATATGCAAGAGTAAGTATTGATAAGAAAAATCTATATTCAATCTCAGCAACCCAAAAGGAGTGACATCACATTCAACTCAAAAGGTTACAATCAATGACTTTGGTACTGTTGAAACCACTTTGAACCAACCATAATCAGCTTAATCTTTCTATACAAGTCTACATAATTTCCATATTGTTAGTCTTGTACAGTGTTCTGCTACAAATAACGAAGAAAAAACTCAGAGGCTATCACAAGTGGAGCATAAAAGCTGTTTGAAAGATACTCTTTTTCTAAATCAAATAGTTCATAAAATTATCGTCACCACTCACCCTAAGAATTAAAGTTCACTTTGGCACTGTAACCATGCAACATGTAACACAACTCGTAGCAGTCGAAACCAAGGCACAGGTCTACTAAGATTTTGGGTTGCTTTTTTGGCAAAGCCCTGACACAAAATCTATTTTGGTATTTACAAAGCCACTCAAAGCCAAATTTGCGTTGCTTTGTGTGACTTTAATGTATGCGTTACTGTGTATAGTCTTGCATTAATTTGTACCGCCGGGACGTTACTTGGGTAGAGCATGGCTGACCTGTGCATCCATCCATTTATTTTGATGCAAACCCATATTTACTAAAGTCATTAAAAATGGGTTTGTGCCCACCGAGGGTGCAATAACAAGGAGAAATATCTTTATTTCTCCTTGTTTTCTCTTTGCATGTGTGTTGCATTCTACAGCACATATAAAAGAGGAATACGCCTCTAAGAATAGATTATGTGCAGGAAGGTATTCCTTCCTGCAGAAAAACTGTTCTGATCACAACACAGGCACCTTTGTGTCGTTGTGCATGGGTGCTTGCATTATTACTAGGCAGACAGAAGTTTGCCAGTGCTTTGAGTGAGCAGAACTGCGCTATATCGTGGGTGCAATTCTGCTCTCTTCCTTTGAAGCGATTCACCGCAGATTTTTTAGGTCGAGGACTACCGGTCTGCCGAAGGCAGAACCGGAAGTCGAGATTTAATGTTTTCTAGAGTGGCTATTTAGCCCGCCTCTCTTTTTGCTTCTCCTCCATTGGCTGGCTTCCTAAACGGAGGCCAGCCATTGGAGGAGAGAGCCGTCCCTCCAAATAGGCTCCGTCTTTTTCAGATTCGGGGGCGTGTTTCTTGCTGTTCTTTCCACTTTTTAGCCACGCCCTTTTAGAACAGCAGGAACACGCCCCCGAATCCGAAAAAGTTTCGGAGCTTCCATCCGCCATTTTTTCTCTATCGTCTGGCCGTGAGGATCCATCCGTCCGGCGCCGTACACAATGTTAATATCAGAAGAATGCTAGAATAAATCAACACAAACGATCTCCTATCTGATGCAAGCTGATCTGCTGTATAGTGGTCATTGACTTGCCTTTCGAAGGACGAAAGTTTAACTATTACCCTAAATTCAAAAAGAGACATCTTTACTTGTATTAATAACCCTACCAGAGATGTTTATATCACTCTAAGAGTTGCCCCCCGCGTCTCCCACTTAGAAAACAGAGCAGGTGAACAATTGTGCTCTAAAATAAGCAGCCAGCCACAGTAATATACATGTTTAGAAGGAGAACCGAGGGTCGCTCTCTGAAGTTTCCGCCAATCGGAGCTCGGCAGTCAACTATGCTCGTGCCCTGTAGATGGAAGAGCCCAATCAGACTTCCTCAGCGTGTTAAATTGTCAAGTATAGCCATCCAATGTTTCGAGACGCTGCTTCTACACTAGGGCGTCCTGTGCACTGATTGGGTAATAGTCACCGCAGCTCGTCCAATCGGAGGCTCTCAATTATGAATATTGAATTTCAGTGGGAGGCGTGCTTTACTGGATCCGCTCACGTACTTCAGCTGTACGGTCACTCTTTTCCCGACCAACAGGAATACTCCGGTGTGTTACCAACAGGCGAAGCGGGATTGATGCAGCACACTTAAACATCCGAGGCTAGATCTGAGAGGGGGACAGCAGCTGGCGGTTCTCGGTGGGATTTAAGATGCCGCAGCCCAAGTCTCGAAAGGTCGCCATTCTGGGATACCGCTCTGTAGGTGAGTACAGCGCGCGCGTGGCCACAACACGGGAGGACGGGTTGGTTGGAGTCGGCTTATGACGCAAGACGTGGCTGCGAGGCTGATTGTGACGCAAGTAGATGGCCGTGAGGTGGATTGCGACATTAAGGAGGCCACGGGGCCGATTGTAGTGCAGTTTGATGGGCGCGAGATGTGTCCTGGCACACAGTGAAGTAGCTCCAAATTCGATTGACAGTTCACGCCCGGTTGAGGTGTCACCGGCGTTTGAGGTGCCGAAGTGGTTCCAGCTGTCAGCGGTGTCTCTTCCTTCATGCTGCCTCGATTTGCCTTTTCTATACGTGTTATTTTGCGAGCGGCATCAGCATGTTTAGTCGCCCACGAGTTTTCATCGACACGCGCTGCCATAGCGTCTGTTGTATAAAACGACACGTAAATGCCCCTTCGCTTAGAGATGGCCCTCAGTGAGGGGAGTTGGGTGCGGGGTGAATGTCTCACTACTCTGGTACATTTGTAAACGCCAGGCCTTTTGGAGCTACAACACTGTAGTGTGCAGCTTCTCACTGACTTCGTGTACCGGCCATCGCTCCTCACTTGCAGCCACCATTTTGCTTATTTCTTCGAAAGAAGCAGTGCCTAGAGCATATAGGCAAAATGTGAATGACACTAAATATGGGTATTTTTCGCATCCGGATTACTTGTTTACACCCAAAGTTGGCGTTTGTCCAGTTATGAAGCGCATTTGTCCTTTATAGGTTTGTACTTACAGTTATATCATTCAAAACAGCGTTATTCCTTTTCCCTTTATATCTTTTCACTCAGGTAACGTTAATTGTATGGTGTCCCTATGCACCACGCCTATGTGATATGTCCGTGTTTAATGTGCATTGACAATGTACTGGTAGAAACAAGTATATTCAATGCACACAGCTATTACGTTTTTAGGTCGAGGACTACCGGTCTGCCGAAGGCAGAACCGGAAGTCGAGATTTAATGTTTTCTAGAGTGGCTATTTAGCCCGCCTCTCTTTTTGCTTCTCCTCCATCGGCCTAGTGCTAGTGCTTCCCATCCCTATCTCACTCTCTATCTCACTACCTCACTCTCTATCTACCTCACTCTCTCTCACTACCTCACTCTCTATTTCAATACCTCACTCTCTCTCTCTATCTCACTAACTCACTCTCTCTCTGCTAATGCAATAGGTATCATATATGCAAAAAAAAGCTACTGCCAATAGAAATGACAATGCCATTTATTTAGGGATACAAAAATAATAAAAAAATAATGAGCAATACCAATAGCTCTACCTATAATATTGCCGAGACCATTGCATTGTAAATGCTTGTTTTCTTGCTGTGTTGCTTTGTGTCGAAGTTTAGTAGAGACCATTTGATTTCGGAATGAACTGCAGAGAGAAAAATATTTCTATGGTAATCTACAATAAAGTAATGGGGAATTAAAAATATCTGCAATGAAATGTAGTTCATATTAGAATTTTATTCATACAAAAAATGGTAATAAGGATCCAACTTTATTACAAAACAGGTTATGATTACATGACAAATAGAATTTTCTAAAAATGACAAGTCAGATGTGCTGCGTTTATTTCTATCTGAGCGGCACCAGCCCTTTCTTCCTAAGTATGCATCATTCGCAGGCCTCCCCACAGACAGCGGTGACGGCATGGCTTACAAAAAAGGCTTCTTTTTCCGAGTTTCATAAACAAGAGGTGTGTCGCTTCTACCTCTAGCTGCACTCCATGCAAGTGCAGTTTTAACGACTTTTCAATGCTTGACATACATTCTTTCAATTAAGGTCCTCCTCCCATAGGCGTACTCGCAGGTACACATCCGTGTAAAGATATAAACATTTTCCAACTCCATCCAGTGTCGCTATTAATGAACTGAACACTCAGGTTGCACCAATAAGAAAGCGGACTTGTAAATACTCCTAAAGCAAAGGCGGCATCACAACCTCCGCATCAAAGCACGCGCAGTCCACACCTGGCCACACCAAATCCTTCATTTCATTGCTGCAGACAGGCCTTCTGAAATTCATTCGGATCACAGAACAAACCAGACACTTACCAAAGGTTAGATACAGACTCCGTACGGCGCCCACATGGAGCGGCAAGGCACTGACTACATTCAAGAGGAGCGGAAACAAAGCAAGAAATACGCACATTACCGTGCGGCTTTCAATAGAGAAATTCTGGGCAAACAAGTCAAATCCAAACTAAAATCATTCTTACACAAAGTAGCAGTCCCTCACAATAATGAACATCTTTACAGATACGAGGTATTGTTCTCATTTTCGGGGTCCCCTCCCTACGCATCTGCAGAACGTGCACCTTAAGGCTCTTCTATGAAGTACGAGGGGGTGTTTTTCTTTTCTCATGATTAAGTGCTGTGCCTTTGGCTTTTTTTCTGTGTGTAATTTTGGGCGGGAATTCTCTTCTATTTTATTCTCGCTCTGTTGTCTGCGCTTTCCAGTGTGTCAGTTAGCAGGCAGAGTTTAGAGGCAACGACTTATGCTGAGGAATCCGATCATACTGCGTGTGGGCTTGTGGTCTGCAGTGCATTGCGCAGCTTGTTTACATCCAAGGCTCCCATCCATCAAACACTCTGCCCAGGATGTTTGGATCTGTGGCTTGGTCTATGAGGCACCGCACCTGGGCCTCTTCAGACAATCCAGCGTCGGGTTCCTTGGCCCTAATATTATGCTCTTTGTCCCCACGGGCAACAGATATGTAATCCTTGTAGACAGCCATCCTCTCATGTCCCAGCCGTAGTTCATCACTGAAAAAAACACAGAGCAGGAAGACAAAGTAGTATCTGTTAAATGCAACTCTTACACTTCAAGTACTGCAGACGTATCAATTTGTCCTGCTTTTAGCCCACATAACAAATTACGTCTGTTGTGCAATATCCGTCACCCAGAAGTGCCCACCTTTCTACTTTCTCGAGGGCATACACTGACTACCTGAATATTTGCCATTTTCTCGGATTCTCAAATTCCTAAGTGAACTGTCGGGATACTTTTTGACTGTAGTCAGAGGTCGGCATTTCCAGGAAGAAAGCACAAAAGAAAACGTTACTTATTTTGGGTAACAATCTTATTGGTGGATACTCTATCTGCAGACTCCCCACCTGTTGAATATCCCTGGGCGCCAGATCATATCAAGAAACTTTTCATAGCTCTCCTATATGGTAGGGAGTCAGACGTGACACTGGCGTGATGTTACCAGAGCCATATAGAGCCCACCCCAGAGCAATGATAACAGTTTTCTGTCTTTTTTCTCAGTCTCTCACTTTTCTGTTACCGTAGAGGTAGAGGTCTGTAACCGTAGAGGCAAACACGATAAAATGTCAGATCAATTTTGTGGCAATTCAGTGCAACAACTCAACTAGAACCTTTTTTTTTTTATTAGTGGCCTATTAACATTCTTCAGAACGGGGAGGTGGATGGCACCTGTGAGGAATCTGCAGTTAGATAAACTATCCCCCACAAAGATCATTAACGAAGGAAGTAAACTTTTCTTTTGACTGATACCTTTATCTGTAGATAGAAGCACCTGTTTAACTAATTCCAAAGCAGTGTCTATTACCTGGTGGTGGGTCTTCAAGAACTGTCCTGGAACACTTAACATGCAAAGTGGCCACCCTTCTCACCTCGAAATCCAACCAATAATGTTTAGCAAAGATGTGAAATTAAGTCATTGACACAGCCTCGCAATTGACGGGAACACCTCTTGCAAGCATTGAGGTAAAATACTTTGCTCTAGTGAAGTAAGCATGGATTCCCACAGGCGTTATTTTTTTTTTGGCAAGGGCATAGGACGTTATTCAAATCAAATCAAATCAGTCTTTATTTCGATAATTTCAATCACCAAAGACACAATAAAAATACAGTACATTGATCCTCAATCATCATTGGCTACGTAATTTGATAATACAAATAGTGTAAAAAAGTAAGATTAAAATATTATAAATAATTAAAAAAAAATTTAAAAGAACATTAGACATTTCATAGTATAACCCAAGTAATACCCATGTATGTAGCAGCTTAGATATAGTGTTTTTCTAAAACTCAACAGCTAAGAGAAGTAAACCTAGGATGCCATGAAGTACGAGTTACTTACCTTCGGTAATGATGTATCTGGTAGAGACGATTCTAGCCGCAGATTCCTTCACATAGAATTATCCCCAGGCGTGAGACTGGATCCGGAAACTTTTTTGCCACAGCATCCCTGCGCGCCGGGCGACATCACGCGACTCCGCCCAGGCGACGTCAGCGAGGTCACATAAGACCTGCCCCGGTGCGCCCACGTCAGTTTTCTTCGGAGAACTTGTCCGCACCACAACGCGGAACCACCAGATAAAAAACTGTGGAAGCATGGGAGCAGTGTGCGAAGAGCAGAACAATTTGAAAGAAACGGTGACTAACAACACCACCAGAGTGGTGCCAACACCGCAGAACCCAAGGGCAGGGAAAGAAGAAGAAGGAGAAGCAGAAACCTGTGCAGTCACCCTGCCAGCACAGAGGCAACCTCCCATCCTTGTGCCCCGGAGGCAAAGTACATGCGTAAAAGTCATGGAACATGTAGTAAACCCACCCCCCATCCTGAGCAAGGAATGGGACCAGTCCAAAGACAGACAGGGACAACAAACCTCCAAGCCACCCCAACCTAGAGGGCAACCACCCACAAGAGACAAGGGCAAGACAAGGCCAGATGACCCTTAATCAGAGGAAAGCAATGGAGGAAGGGAGGGGAGGGACGACAGGGATAGAAAGCAATCCCCCTCAAACCTGGAGTAGCCAGAGCAGCAGGGCACCGGAGCACCGGAACCTCATCCTCCAAGGACCAAAGGAGGAATGAACCGCCCCCAGACGGAGCCACCCATCAAGAACAAGGAAGGCACTCACAGGAGACACAGCCCCCCCACCGGGAGGCGAGTACCGAAGTCCAACCCAATGGTCCTCGCAGAATAGGGGAGGAAGGGCGGGCCGTGAAGGAATCTGCGGCTAGAATCGTCTCTACCAGATACATCGTTACCGAAGGTAAGTAACTCATACATCTGATTGAGACTACTAGCCGCAGATTCCTTCATGTAGAATAGATACCCTAGCAATACCCCCTGGGAAGAAGGGTCTGTGAAAGGACCCCACCAGCCAATGCAGAACAGAGGGCCCCACAGGGGACCAGATCTGTGGACCAGGTAGAACCTCGCCCCTGCCAGGTCAAGGGAACCCCCACAAGCAGGACTCCACTGACCCCAAGGGGATGTAGGAGGGAAAGAAGGCTGAAGAGGCTCGTACACTCACAGCAAAGGAACCAAGGGCAAGGACTGAGAGGCCGAAGAACCCCACTCCCCCACAAGGCAACATAGCTTCCGCCCAATGCCAAGACAGGAAAAGCGGAAGAAAAAGAAGAAGAAGCCTAGAGGACCCAAGGAAACTAGGGAAATAAGGCAAACCCACTCCAGATGGAGAGCAGCCTGCCAGCCAGAACAGCGCAGACAGTCAAAGCCAGAAGCAAGAACAACAGCCCGAGGCCCCAGGAAGGCCGAGTAGGCGACGCCCGGCAAGGGAGGCACAGGATCATCCCAGACCTCAGGACAGGAGCAGGGAGAGGAGATGCCCGGGCCACCACTACGAGTGGCCGCGCACACGACATCAGGAAGCGAAAGCAACCTACCTAAACGCCATGGAGAACAGGCACCTGAAGGCGACCAGAACCCTCTAGCAGAGCGCAAGCCCTATGACAGCTACCACTACCCCACATAGGGTACGTTAAGTCCCAAGACATGGGAACCCTCTTTGGAAAAACTTCCTCAGCAGAGGAAAAAACAAAAGAGCCACGGGGAAATAAACACCCCCGCTGAAGGCTTGACAAGCAGCCCAAGCAAAGCAGAAGGCCCAATCTCAGGGCCAAGTCTGCGCAACAACTCCTGCAGAACCACACACAATCAACACAAGGGCCGTCCAGCAGCCAACAATGCCAAAGTCCCAAGGAAGGACGTAAACGGCAAGAAAACACACTGCACAGTCAGAACAGCCGGCCTAAAAAGACACAGAATCAACCCACCTCAGAAGTCACTTAGGAGGGGACGGAGGAGGAGGACGGAGTCCTGCCAAGAGCCTTTGGATGGCGGTGTTGACCGGGGCATGGAACAAAAGGCTGCCATCAAACGGAAGGTCGATGAGACGCTCACTTTGCCATTGGATTCAATATAGCCTGGCTGAGGAGGGTTATGAACCCGAAACCGGTCCCAGGATGCTTGTTTCCGGTCCAGGGAAGACATGTTTTGGCAGTTCGGGCTGGACTGTTCCCATGAGGCACAGGGTCAGACTGATTTGCATATGGCCACGTCTGAACTGGGGTGGCGGAGTGAGCTAAAGAATGATGATGGATTAAACCCAGATCAGTTGACTGGGGGTGAGTGCTTGCATTGTTCAGCACTCCGTCCATCATCCCCTTTGGTTTTGCTTTGTTCGCCCTAAGTTGGCAGGGTATGCCCAGACTTGGGTCCCTTGCTCACTTTGCCACTGGATTCAATATAGCCTGGCTGAGGAGGGTTATGAACCCGAAACCGTTCCCAGGATGCTTGTTTCCGGTCCAGGGAAGGCATGGCTTGGCAGTTCGGGCTGGACTGTTCCCATGAGGCACATGGTCAGACTGATTTGCATATGGCCACGTCTGAACTGGGGTGTGTTGGACTTGGCCCTTCTGGCAGGTTCACCCCTAAACTTTTTGCTTTTTATTGTGACCTGGTGTAGTGATTTTTTGGCTTCTGCGCACTTTACCACTGTGTCCCAGGGTAAAGTGCGTGCGTGTATTGAGGTTGGCCTGCCCTCCCATAGGAATGCATGGGGGAATGTATGTGTCCCTGGTAGTTCCTGATGCGTGGGGAGTGCAGGTGCGAGTTTGGTATGTACGGACTCGTGTGATGAAATGCTGCGCGATGATGTGTGCGGCGTCAATGTACCTAGTGTGGAAGTGCCACTTCTAGAAGTGGGCACTTCTGTGTGCAGTGTGAAATGTGTGCCTTGTCTGGCGATTGGCTGGCTGAGGTCATGTGACGGGCTAGGGAATCCCCAGGGTCAGGAGGAGTCACCCAGTGGTGAATGGGGAGATCAGCAGCCAGATGGGTGGGAGGAGTACACATGGGACCTGAATAGGGCTGGGCTTTCCCCACACAATGCTGGCTCCGCCCCCTGTGGTGCGACTGATGACCCTGGCCTGCCCTGTGAATAGGGAGATGGGCTGAGCAAAACAAAGTGCTCAAGAACCAGTTGCATCTGGTTCGCCCCTCCCCTGCACCTTGAGACAAAGGTATTATGTCTATAAAAAGGGGCTGTGTCCCCTTACAAAATTTTCTCTTCAGATCCTAACTTGAGGGGGGCCTGCTGCTGCTGGGCGCCAGGAGAGACCGCCACTGGGGACTGCCTCCCTGCTGGAGGGCCCTGTGAGCTGGCCCCTGGGCCCAGTCTTTGCCCCCCTGCTTCTGAAGACTTTTCCTGAAGACTTTCCCTGAACCCAGCGCCTGGGAAGCGCTATACCTTGATTTACTGAGAAGCGCCTGCATTTGTGGCCAGCAGCGCTGAGCTGCGATGATTTGCGGGGGAACCCCGACGTAGGGATTCCCTCGCTTTTTGGCTGTGTTCGTGGCGGGTGCCCACCCCGCATTGTGGTGCTTGTTGGCGGGTGCCCACCCCGCTTATTTGTTTTAATTTCACCGCGGGTGCCTACACCGCTGTTCTGCACCTTTTCGTTATTATTCGCGGGTGCCCACCCCGCTGAAGAGAAATCACCGCTGCAGCCGGGCTCCCGCAGGAAGTCAGGCAGTTCATGTTGGGACGTGGGCGGGACTTGATCAGGAAGCGGACGGGAGCCTACCCCGCGCTCCTGTGCCCAAGGACAACCCGGAAGCCGACGGGAGCCCACCCCGTGCTCCGGTGCAGTCAGGAGAAGTGAGCCGGCAGTAGAGTCCAGGCGGGAGCCCACCCCGCACTGGACTGTAACCAACGGAGGCGCGGCCTTTCTGGCCAGAGCAGAGTCGGCGTGTCTGAAACCCCGGTAAGTGAGGGCTTCGCTGGCACACGCTCGGTGCCGGACCCTGTCCGGTGAAAGCGCTGATGGTCCCTGGGGCACGTTGCTGGTGCATGGAGCATCGTTGGGGGCAGTATTCTTACAGAGCCGAGAGGCTCCAACGAAGGGGGCCTCCTTATCCTGCTGAGTCCCCGAGTGGGACTCCAACGAAGGGGCATTGTTTGTCTAGAGCGCTGGTGCGCTCCAACATACACCGCATTGGGTTTCACGAGCCCCGTGAGGCTCCAACATACGGGGGCAGTTCTGGTTGTGATAAGAGCGGCCCCGGAAGGCAGCGGGCCGCTCCAACGTGACTGGGGCATTATTCTTGTGGAGCTTGCACGCTCCCACGGGTGACATTGTTATGCCCAGAGCCTAGGTGGCTCCAGCCCAGCATAGTGTGTCCTAGAGCTTGCGCCCCAACGTGTGGCATAATTCATTTTCCCAGTTGCCCAGCACTTAGTGGGCAGCTGCACCGTTTAGGTTGTGCCTTCGCGCTTTGGCTTGCACAGCCTGCACAGTCTAGCCCTGACTCTGCTGGACATTGGGCATTTTTGAGCCCCTGAGAGGCCAAGTTGGCCTGGGGACAGTTTCCCTGTGTTGTGCCCTCACCAAGGGTACCTGGTGATTTTGATATATGTACTTTTGCGCCTGCGCAATGCCTTTATGCCATGTTCATTCCTAAACTGAGTTTATACATTGGAGATGGTTTTGCTAGTAGTAAACATGCTAGTGTGTTCATGTTTCCCTGCGTAATATTGTCCTAAGGTGGTTAGGGATGCGTAGGTGGTACTTACCTGTTACCAGTGGTTACTGGTTGTGCGCTACATCTTTTAATTGGTGCTACAGTGATTATATGTGCTAAGTTCTAAAGTGACAAAAAATGTTCAAACAAAAGTTTGAAAAAAGGCGCACTATCCACCTGCCCTATGAGGTGCAACTTGGTAGATCTATAAAAGTAAACAAGTGTATTTAGTACATCACTCTATTAAACAAAGGTAAAACGAAAAGCACCTATGGTGCCTATTTTAATTCAAGTTATAAACAGCATCTTGAGTGAAAAATAAAGTAAACTGAACTATAGGTATGTTATGAAACAAATTTGACAATTGCAATTGAACAAGAGACAGTAATGGTGAAACTTAGAGACAAAACAGTAGTTTGTGAATCTTCATGAATTTCTGAGATTCTTCTTTATTTTCTTAACGTATTCAAAAAGAACGTCAGGTGTCCCAATGCATTTCGGTGTGACACACACCTTCTTCAGGGGAATACTGTAACAATATATACATATAAGTATATAAGTCAATTCGAAATGAAAACAATACTAGTATCAAAACCAACTTATATGTATGTCCAACTGTAACATTAATTTGCATTTTATAACCCTTAGTATCCAGTGCTAACCAGCCATTGTGCAGCATGCAACTGCCGTGAAACTCGTTTTTTAAAAAGAAGCGAGAAAGGGATGTAAAGAGTAAAACTAGAAAGAAAAGAAAAGAAGATTTTAATAAAGTTTATTGAAGATTGACAACCAAAAAAGTAAAGCTAAGAAATACCAGAATGACACCAGTGGGTTTTGAATCGTGATGCCTATCATGAAACGGTTAACTATCTCAAAAAGTGCCCGTCAAAGTGAAAAGTGGATTCTGGTGCATTACGTGCTCAAGTGAAACCGAAGGAACCACCGTAACCAAACCATAATAGCCTGCGGAGGACTCACCTCCCAGCGTTCAAATGAAAAACGACACACAAGAAAGGGTCCAGATCGTCACTCACACGACCTGTATTGCGGAAATAGAAAAGGGCGTTCTAGTGTTACCAAAAAATAGACTCGTGAATTAAACGGAAGGGGAACAGTGTGCCCAAATTTAAAGTGCAGCTTACTTCGCCTCATCCATAATGCATATACATCCAACTTCAAAACGACTTAAGCGTAGCGATGAACCTTGTCCGAAAACGTCTAGGATTAAAAAATAGTGCACAAATGGTACCGTTAGCTAAATGCGTGCCGCGACCAAGATTCAAAGTGATTAAGGTTAACTATGAAAGACCCATAAGTTGTCACCACTACACATACCTTTTAGTACAACGTGCTGTGCGATCTAGAAATGGTCATATCTTCGAATGGCAAAGATTCGATGTGGCTAGAAGCGTGCGAGTGCATATTTAAAAGCTATGAATATCATGTGACCAAAAGGAAACTTGTGAACATCGAAAGAGGACTATTTCGGGCGCCATGTCGGAACGGGTGCCTAATCATAAACACGGTCCCAGTGAAAGATAAAAGTAGACAATAGAGGGTAAAGAGAACGTGAAAGAACAAGAAAGAGAACATGAAAGAAAAAACCGTTTCAAAAGTATCTAAAGAAGTAGATGGCAAGAATGCCATGTAAGAAAAGTTTGCTGGAATATGCACGCCAAGTGCATAGGTGAAATCACATTAACAAGCATGAAACAAATGTTAAACAAATATGAAAAAAATGCAATCTTCAATATTTAACAGTGAAACAGCTGTGAAATGTTGTTATCATGCAACCATACTTAATCACAGAAAATGTATCAGTTCTATTTTGTCATTCAAACCCCCAGGGCTCATGGTCTGTAAAAAACGTATCCAGAATGTTTCTCTTTGAGCCAAGTGCCTATTGGGGTCAGCATGTAAGAGATCGGATATCTGCTCAAGAACAGTGAAACGAAGTTGGGGTATGGTATGCTTGTGTGTGTTCCAATGTATTGCTAAACAAGATTTCTGATTAAAAGTGCGAATAGCACTTTTGTGTTCAGTTACCCGTATTTTTACTTTTCGGGTTGTTCTCCCCACATAAACTTGGCCACAGGGACATTTGATAGCATATACTACCATCGCTGTGTTGCAGTCTGAAGAATGTTTTAGCTTAATCGATTTGCCCGTATGTGGATGTGTAAAGGTATCACCCACCATGACATTCCCACAATGACCGCAATTGTAACATTTACGCATCCCTGAGTGTTTGAGCGTGTGTACATTGGAAGTTCTTTTGGCCAAAATCTCTCTGATGTTCTGAGATCTAGAGAAGGCGAAAATGGGTTTGGCATGAAAGACATTCGTGAAATCATTTTCTTGCTCTATAATCTCCCATCTCCTAAGGATACTCCGTTTAATCGCCATAGCTGATGTGGAAAATTTTAGAACACAAACTTCACGTTTGGACTCAGGTTTTTCAGTTTTTTTCAATAATTGCATTCTGTCCATACTGTACGCCTTATGCTTCGCCGAGTCCAGAACAGGTGCTGGATAACCTCTGTCTAGGTATTGTTGATACATAATATCGGTGTCAATTTTCCCTTGGTCATCATCAGAACTGATTCTGCGCACCCGAATAAACTGAGATAAAGGTAAATGGTTTTTCAGGGATTGTGAGTGAAAACTCCGAAAGTGTAATGCGTTATTCCTATCGGTTGGTTTCTTGAAAATCCTGGTTGTTAATGTAGAATTGCGTTTTTCAATCTGAATATCCAAATAGTTGATGGTGGTGTCATTGATGGAATGTGTGAATTTGATTTGAGGATGACAGTTGTTCAAGCTTGAAATTGCATTCTCCAAAGCTTCTTTGGTACCCCGCCATAAAACCAAAATATCATCAATGTATCTGAGATACAATAGTAGATGTTCTGTCCAAGAACTGTTGTTCAAAACATGCTCGTCCTCAAATTTGGCCATGAAGATGTTGGCATACGTGGGTGCCCCAGTAAAACCCATTGACGTACCAGTCTTTTGCAGATAGAACTGTTGCTTCCAAGAAAAATAGCTGTGGTATAGGCTGAATTGAAGTAACTCAAGCAGAAAAATATTCAAGGTTTCTGCGTAGTCATGTCGAAGCAACATCCATTCAACCGCCTCAATTCCTTCCCCATGGGGGATTGAGGTGTAGAGGGCTGTGACATCTATGGTAGCCAGGAGCACATCTTCTGTGTTGGGTAGCACGACTTTTTGAAGTTTGTTGAGGCAATCCGTGGTGTCTTGTACATAAGTTACCCATTTCTGAACCAACGGTTGTAAAAAATGGTCGATGAATTTACCTAATGGTTCGTGTAGCGAACCGCAACCTGCCACAATGGGGCGAAAGGGGGGGTCTGTCGGGTTCTTATGCATCTTGGGAAGCATGTATATGTGTGGCCTTTTAGGGTAGTTGTTACTTAAGAATCTGAAAGTATTGTCATTAATCCAATTCAAATCTTTGGCTTTTGTCAGTATCGACGACAAAGTTTTCTGAAAGATGTCAGTAGGATCTGTGTCTAGAACCAAGTACGTGTCAGTATCCGAAACATGCTGATCCACTTTGGCCTCATAGAAAGTAGTGTCCATGATTACTAGGGCGCCACCCTTGTCAGCCGGTTGGAAAGTTAGGCTTCTGTTGGAGGCTAAGTTTCTGAGTGTTACCCATTCTTTTTGACTTAAGTTGCTCTTGATTGTTGTAGCTTGATGAGAATGTAGAAGGTCTTTCTTCACAAGAGTTTCAAATAGATCAATGGCCTTGTGACTGGTCGGTGCCATGAATGTACTTTTGGGCCTAAATTTTTTTGATGCGATGTCCTCTGCTAAGATGCTAGATGAATCCTGTACGATGTTATGAAAGAACCACCGTAGTCTGAGTTTTCGGGTGAATTTAAACAGTGCAATTTCTGTTTCCAGTGCATGAGTGCGATACGTTGGCACGAAAAACATACCCTTGTTAAGTAAGGTTTTTTCGATGGGTTTCAACTGAACACTAGATATATTCATGATTAATTCCTCCGAGGATTCCGTCGGCCTCCGTTTGCTGTTGTCTTTTTTGGAGCCTTTTCCCCTCCTGATTCGCCTGTAGCGCCTCCCGTTGTGAAGGTGCCCTCTGGGGGATGGTTGGACGTCCGACCCAGGTCTAAAAAAGGAGTTTGTTTGGTCATACCACTCGTAGAAGGAGTGCTCTCAGTAGTAGTAGTAACCAAAGGAGTGCGAGTGGGAAGTGTGTCTTGCTCAGTCGCAATACTTTCTTCAGAAGTCGAGGCCTCAGGTTTACGGAAAGTTCTTCTTTGGGCGTACACCTCTGCCCAGGTGTACACCTCATCGAGCTTATAATCAATAGTGTCCCTTCGAAATTTCCGCAATTTGCGGTCATGCACTTCTTTTGCGTGTTCATCCAATTTATCATTCATGTCTTTTAAAGTTTGTTGTAATTCCTCAGACGATAATCTCTGTGATAGGTCATCTTTCAGGTCCTTAATCTCTACTTCTAGTTCTTTTAAGATAGCTGATAGTTCCTCAACTATCAATAAAATCAGATCTAAGGAGCATTTATTCAAAATTGCAAACCATTTGTTCATGAACGGTTTATTAAATTTGAATAACATGGGTCTTAGTGCTATGCGTAACCCTCTCGGGATCCGCTTGGCCTTGTGATACTGTATAAGTGTGGTTGCATGCAATCTTTGATTGATTTCCCGCCTCAATGTGTAGTGTAATTGTTTGAGTAATTGGCTGGTTGATCCGGATGGGGCTTGAAAAGCCCGTGTCTCATCTATAAGGGAATATATGTTTTCTGCTTCTTCAGCAGAATAACCTTTTGTCTCTGCTTGGTTAGTGGTTAAATGGGAAATGTCATCGAAATCCATGTTGGGTGCTAGTTGTCAAAAGTGAGGCTGATAAGTAAATAACAATAGTGACAGATTAGACAAACTGCACACCTATGTTTTAGATGAGAATTAAGCAAGAAGTACTGACAGTAGTCATAAGTTAATCAAAGGTGCTCCAAAACAATTCTATACAGCATCCATTTTAGATACAGCATCCATTTTAGAATTCACTTCAGCTTGCCCAGGGTCAGCCAGTTCACGTATCTCCTCAGGTTGCACAAGTTTTTGGTCAGTTACACCCACACATTTTTGTGGTTAAGCCGATTCTGAAAAAGGGCCCACCAGCCTTCTCTTATCAGAGAAAAGAGGCTTATCTAGTATCTCTTCGAAGCCAGCTGGCCTAACATTCACTGAGGCCCGCAGATTGTCACATATTTCAGCTCCCTCCAAGGTTGTCTGTTCATGACCCACTCACCACTCCCTTATCTCTCAGGCACACCAGCTCCCCCACCCTCTGATAAACAAAATTCCAAGCTGTTTCCTTGAAAAGTACGTGTTTATCTGTGTTTTGCTTATGTGCCTTGAGCAATGCTAATTTGCAACATCTTTCTGATGTGGACTAGGAGGGCTCCTCCCAATGACTTGCAATGTACTGTGAAATGTATAAAAACTGTATTCAGTGAATAAAGTGTCAGACCACTCCTGAACCTGCTGAGGTAAAGGAGCTCTCCCTTAACTCGAGTTAATGAATAAAGGCCCATTTAACTCGTACACCACGGACTCCTCAGTTCATTATTTCATTTATATTGATAATTTATAGAAATTCAGACCTGGTAATTAATTTATTTACCACAACCTCCAATAGATGGTCCGCCGGAAAGTGAGCCACCGGATCACCCATGCGCAGGACACCCCTCAGCCTCGACCCAGAGCGGGACGAGGAGGGTCCACCGACATCTGTGACTCCGCACGGTCCAGCTGCTGCTGGCGCCGAAGCGGCGTCACCTCGGCCTTAGACAGGAAAACTAGGTCAAAGGACCGAGAGGGGCTCGGGGATGCGACCCGAGCCCCGGCGACCTTCCGCGTCACCAGAGACCCCCGCGGGAGTTTGCGGCGAGGCAGAGATGCCGTGGCCTGAAGGAGGTGCCCCAGAGGAGCCGCACCCCAGCAGTGCCACATCCTCCAAGTCTGGATCCGAACCAGTCGGCGCCTGGGCCGGAGCCGCCGGCGGCGCTGCAGAGGGCCCTGCGCAGAGCGAGGGATCCACCGATACCCCAGGAGGGGAAGGAGGAGGAGACGCCAGCGAGGCCTGCAAAGCCGCCGCGTATGTCTCCATTTGTACTGTCGACACCCCAACACCGGGAAACGGTGGATAGGACGACACGCGGGGCTGTATCACCTGCGGAGAGACCACGCCCCCGGGAGGCCAGAAACCAGCCCCCGGGGACAAACTGCGACACTTACCCACCAGGGAGCGACGCTCACGTGATATCGGAGAAAGGCGAGGACGGCCGAGTCTGAAGCCGTCCGTCGAAGCAGACCAAGGGGAGGACGTCGATCTGGAGAGACGCGCTGAGAGACGTTTCATCCGGCACTCCCGCCGCAACTTCGGCTTCGACTGTTGGCACTGTGTACAGTCTGTGGTGCCGTGATCCTCCCCCAAACACCACATACAGATGAGGTGAGGGTCCGTCGCTGACATAAGATGCCCACAAGACGTGCAAGACTTAAAGCCCGAAGGCATTTGCACACTGTTCCACTAAAAAATGGAAGAAAAAAGGGGCCTAACAGGCCCGTAGCAAGGTTCGGATCAGCGTTGCACGCGGAAAAGGAAAAAACTGACGTGGGCTCGCCGGGGCGGTTCTTATGTGACCTCGCTGACATCACGTACGCGGACGCCTGGGCGGAGTCGCGTGATGTCGCCCCGCCCCCGGCGCGCAGGGATGTTGTAGCAAAAAGTTTCCGGATCCAGTCTCACGCCTGGGGATAATTCTACGTGAAGGAATCTCCGGCTATTAGTGTCTATCAGATTAGGGGATTTCAGATCTGCTATTAAGAACAAATCAGTTTGAATAATACACGTATTTGAATGTTTTGTAAATATAAAGAGTTATTTGTATCATATGTTTATGAGGTTTCTCCTTCTAATTCTGTACAGATTGTTAAATAGGCAGGTTGCCTGAACAGTGGTTCAGGGAGTGCTGTTCTGATAATTGCATGTTGTCTTTATATTATATCACGGATAAGATTGTGATCCTGTGTTTTTACTTTGCAGCCCTGATGATGTCCTAAAGGAGGACGAAACGCGTTGGCTGTAAAAACATTAATGTTGGTGAAGTTGGATGATTTTTGAATGCATAACTCCTATCCAAAATAAAGATCAGAACATGAAGCAAATATCCTAAGGATCTTCTTTAATTTTCTTTGGGACTTTAATATTTGATTGTTGAATTTATATATATATGGGACGCTCCTTCTTGAATATTGATACTCTGCAAAACCCACCTGTCCGATGTTATGGACTGCTAGTGCGCAGGTGAGTGCGAGTCCTGCCGCCTACTGTGTACCCATGATGATAAACAGGCAGACTAGGAGGATTTGAAGGCTCCGACTGCCGGGGGGTGACAGTGACTGCTGGCTACCTGACTCACGGGGGAGGTAGGAACTGTGTCCATGGCCACGCAGGGTCTGGAAAGATCGCGCACCGGGGTGGCTCGGAGGGAAAGGATGCCCCTTCTGTGGCTACGAAAGGAGCGAAAGGCGGATTGAGAGTGACGGGCAATAGAGAGGCCAAAGGACCTGGCTGTAGCCCTGCTGTATTTAAGGCGCTTCATCGACAAATCCGCCTTGTCTCCGAAGGACAGGTGCATGAGTGATGACTGACCATCCCCAGAAAAGCCAGTAGTCCTCAACCAGGCGTTGTAACGCAGGGCCAATTTCAACATAACTGCTCTGCCTAGTGAGTCGGTGGTGTCTAGTCGTCCACACCTAATGGGTGCGTACATCTCACCAGCAACAGCCTGGGAGAGCATGGCCTTGGCTTTTTTTGGGACCGTAGGTATCACTTGCGCAAACGAATCCCACAGAGCATGAGAATATTGCCCTAAAAGGTGTTCACCAACTACAATGCTAAGCTGGTGAAAGAAAACATTTTGTTCCCTATATTGTCCAGCCTCCTGGATTCCCGTCCAGTGGAGTGGTTGGGAATGCTCAAGGATTTACGTGCGAAGTTGAGGCTTCGACCACCAAGCTCTCAGGTGTAGTGTGTTTCGTGAGGAATTTGGGCCCTCTGGAGCAGGGCGACTGGCAATTGTCCTGATCACAGGAGCCCGTGATGGGCATGGAATAGGTCCCAAGCAGGACATCAGTAATTGCTTAGTTGAATGGAATAAGCGGTTCGGAAGGGGATACTCCCGGTTGAAGCACTTTTGTGAAGACATTAGTCTTGATTGGCACTAAGGGCAAACTAAGGTCCAGCTACTCAGCTGCCGCTGCACAAGCATAGTAAATGAAGCTCCCTCCTCTGTAGCCACAGTAAGGGAAGAAAGCATGCCAGTATCTGGAGAAGTGTTCAATCAACTGGCTTCACCCAGATCCTTGCACCAGTCCAACAATTCATAAGGCTGGAATTCTTCAGAGTCCAGCGACCCCTCCCATTTTCCCAAATTCCTAGCCTATAGGAATTGAGCTCAAGCTCAGGCCTGGAAGGCAAGGCTCCAGTTGGCATCTGAAAACACCCCTCTGGCTCCGTGTATGAGTCGGGGATACAAATGTGTAAGTTGCAGCCAGTGGGCGCCGGGAGTGTCAGCCTCAGGGCCTGCGCCAGGGAAGGTCTACTGGATCCATCTGTGGATCTCTGGGGCCCTATTGGTACCAATGCAGCCGGCATAGATCCAGTCTCAAAATCAGAGGCCCAAAGGTGTGCCAGAGGGACCGGTCTGCTCAGAGATGAGGCGCACGATCTCATAAAACTCTTGAAGCTGAGCGGGGCTCGCTCTGGCTCTCAGAAACGCAGGGATGTGGAGTCGGCCCAGGCGTGGCATAACCGCAGAGCCAGGCCTCGAGTGACGCTTCTTCGTCCCATTGGCCGATGGATGAGGTGAAGTTGAAGCACGCTTTGACTTCTTTTTGTGGGTCAAGGACTTTCCCGAATGGCTCAACTACTTGGAATATGATGACCATCCTGGACTCTGTGGCTGTTACTGGGCTTTCCTGTCATCTGGGACCTCACGCCTCGAGCTGCCACGAGCATGAGGGATCGCTCCCTCAAGGCCTTCGGATGTATGATGTGGCAGTAGGGACAAACCTTCGAATTATGGTATTTGTGAGAAGTTGGCCTGGTATATGCTGATCACTAGGTCTAGTGATCACCTTGTACCATGCCAAACAACCCTTATGGTGGTGGTTGAAGTCAACCTTGATAGACCAGCTATCCTAGTGGTAGCGTGGACAGTGCAGTCTGCAGGCTAAACTCTTGAGGGCATGTGAAGCCAGCTGTTTTACCATATGTAACCTCCTTAAATACCAAATGAAAGGACACCACACAGATATATATTCAAAATATATATGTATTTATTTACTAAAAGTATCCCCTATACTCTTTATGAGCACAGAAGCACATTTGTTAAAACAAGGCAATGTTTAAATATACAAAAGTTGCACAATTATGGATGGGCCCGGGTGGCCCGCTAAACCATATACTAAAATAATGGTATAAGAACCACGTCTGGGAAAGTAAGAAGGCCTAGGGCCTTGAGAATTGCTGGGACTACAAGGAGCTAACAGTAGTTAGTGACCAGGAGGCCCACATGATGCGTGTGCAGTGTTGAAAGTTACACGCGTGCACCTATTGGATTCAATGGGTGCGTAAAAGTCACAAAGTTAACGGAAAGGGAGTCTTCCGGATGGACCAGAACCTAGCAACTGGAAAGCTAGACACTAGAGACGATTCTCTACACAGGAGCACCGGAGTGCCAGCGTTACCTCACCCACAGGAAGCGGGTGCATAGGTGTCAAAGTGCGTCGGGTTTCGTCGTGCAGGTCTATGGAGCCTGAAGATGAAGATGCTGCAGGCGGCCAGGCGGGAAGAGTTCCGGTGGATCCAAGGGTGGATCTGAAGAGTAGAAGACCTGTAAGCAGAGGGGACAATGTTCAGAGTCACTAGACAGTGACCGGCGTGGCTCCAGGAAGGAACCAGGCGATGTTGGGTGCCAACAGGTGGAAAAGGGAAGCTTGTCTCTGCAGCCACGTGGAAGTGAAGATGTCGACGACGTCCAGGAGTCACTCACGAGCTGTCCCACGGAGGCTCTAGCTGCTGGCGGTGTCGGCTTCTCGTTGGGAGCAAACAGGCCTTGGCTAATGCAAGCCACGCAGGAGTCGATGGAAGCTTGATGCTCTAACCAGCAAGGTCAGAGGGGCTGCTCCTTTTCACAGGAGCAGGGGCCAGTCTGGAGCAACCAGACCAGCAGAGTTGATTGTAGTTTTCGTCGCCAAGATGGCCACTAGCCAACGGGCCAGTAACCGGGATGACGCGTCGAGTGGCAAAAAGCAAAAGGGCCCCACGCAGATCTCGTGGATGCTGGAGGGCTGGTCTTTGGTGCAGTTGCTGCTCGGTGTTGGGGCTTCTCAGGGCCCTTTGCACAGCGTTGAGGATGCCTCGGGGGCTGCGCAGTAAGCTTGTCGTGGACTTTTCAAGATGGCCGGTCCCACATCTCTCGGTACCTCCACGGGTCTCTTCTTTGCAGGGACTGTGGATTGGGCTCTGAGATGTCTGGGAGTCTGGGTCTTATCGGGCTCTGGGCTCGGTCTCCGGCGGGAGGCGGCAGCAAAGCAGTCGTCGAGTTGCTGGATGGTGCCTGTGTTCAAAGGGTGGTCACTCCTTGGCCACAAGGAAGATTCTCTTCAGTCTTCTGTGCAGCAGAACGTCGAAGTCCAGTGATTCTTCTTCTTCAAGTCGAGTTTCAGGATGATCTAAAGTCTTGGGACACAGCTCCTACTCTTATTCAAAATCTAGGGGCCGGATTACCTGCTAGGTCCCTCCTCTGGGTGGGACCAGGAAGGGGGGTGGTTACCCCCCTCTCCTTTGTCCAGTTTCGCGCCAGGGCTGAAGAGCCCCCAGCTCTGGTTTGAACTGGCATATGCACCGGGACACCTTGTGTGCCCCAGGCATGTCTCAATCTATTCAGCCCTCTCTAACCCACTACACAAAATCTCGTCTGGGATGGTGCAAGCACCTCCCCTGACAGGAAACCCTTTGTCCAAACCTCCCAAGCTGGAAGGACTCCCAGCAGCAGGAGGGCAGACTTGTGTCTGTGGTGGCAGCATCCATTTTGTGATGCTGAGGCTCTGTCTAACCTTACCCGGGTTTCAGGTTGGGTACATGTCGTGTCCCTCTAGAAGGGTGGAATGCTACCCCCGTCGCCAGAACTGGCGAGGGGGTAGTATTCCAAATCGTATGACACCTTACTCGACATGTTTTGATAGAGCCAAACCAGAGTTAGCATTTGACCGCGAGGAACATAATGCACTTAAGAGTATATGGTATGGCAATATCATGAAACAGCTAAAGGACGTGGCTCCGAAAGCTGCAGACAGGCTCAGCTCATGCCAGAGCACCATCTCGCATGAAACCAAGCACTCTGCCTCCAGGATTGTTAAGGCCTGCCATAGGAGTGACTTATAGGTTACCATGTGTCCATATATGTTAGATATAGATATACGATATCTAAGTAAGAGGTGACTACACCAACTTACCCCAGCTGAGCGATCAGCCAGTTGTGTTAAATAGTGAGGCCAGGCCAGGGATGGCATAATACATGCTGCAGCCCCTGGTAGGCCTTGGATACACCTATGCCCTGGGTACCTGGGGCACACTGTTACAGGGGCTGATAAGGAGTGTGCATTGGCATTAATTTAGGGAGAGAACAGCAGGGCTGTGGGTCTGATTAGCAGGCCCACAGCCACACTAAGTCATAAAACCAGTGAAGCAAAAGCAAAAATTTGGGGTGACCATAGGATAGCAGACCCTACTCTCCTACACAACCCCCCCCCCCCAACGCAGGGACATTAGACTAACCTTGACCAGTTGTGTCTTCATGTTCTAAGTGGAAGTACCGGGAGAGACCACCTGCATTACCATGGTCAGTCCCTGGGCGGTGCTCCACTGTAAAGTCCATCCCCTGTAGGGAAATGGACCACCTGAGTAGTTTGGGGTTTTCACCCTTCATCTGATTTAGCCATAAGAGGGGCTTATGGTCGGTCTGAATCTTGAAGTGAGTTCCATATAAGTATGGTCTCAACTTCTTTAGGGCCCACACCACAGCAAAGGCCTCCCTCTCAATAGCTGACCAACGTTTCTCTCTAGGGGTCAGCCTTCTGCTAATAAAAGCAATGGGCTGGTCTTGACCATCTACATTAAGTTGTGAAAGCACAGCTCCCACCCCCAACTCAGAAGCATCTGTTTGGACAATAAACTCTTTGGAGTAGTCAGGACTCTTCAGGATAGGTGCAGAGCACATGGCCTTCTTCAGGTCATCAAATGCCTTTTGACAGTTTACTGTCCACTGAACCTTTTTGGGCATCTTCTTGGATGTCAGATCATTAAGAGGAGTCACTATGGACCCATAGTTCTTAACAAACTTCCTGTAGTACCCAGTCAGGCCTAAGAAAGCTCGGACCTGAGTCTGGGTAGTTGGAGGGGACCAGTCCTTGATGGTCTGGATCTTACTCTCCAGTGGTTGAACCTGGCCTCCACCCACAAGGTGGCCCAAGTATACAACTTTACTCTGCCCTATCTGGCATTTAGTAGCCTTGATAGTGAGGCCTGCCTTTTGCAGGGCCTCTAGTACTTTTGTCAGGTGGATCAGGTGATCCTCCCAGGTGGAGCTAAATACAGCAATATCATCTAGATATGCTGCACAGAAGTCATCCAACCCAGTGAGGACTTGGTTCACCAACCTTTGAAAAGTGGCAGGTGCATTCTTCAGATCAAAGGGCATCACCACAAATTGGTAATGACCTCCTGAGGTTGAGAATGCTGTTTTGGCCTTAGACTCCTCAGCTAACCTGATTTGCCAATAGCCAGCTGTCAAATCAAATGTGCTCAAAAACTTGGCAGAAGCCAGTCTATCTATGAGCTCATCTGCCCTTGGAATTGGGTGTGCATCTGTCCTGGTGACAGCATTGAGTCCTCTGTAATCCACACAGAACCTCATTTCTCTCTTTCCATCTTGTGTGTGAGGTTTGGGGACCAGAACCACTGGGCTAGCCCAGGGGCTCTCTGAAGGCTCAATGACACCTAACTCCAGCATTTTCTGCACCTCAGTCTTTATACAGTCCATGACGTGGTCAGGTTGCCTGTAAATCTTGCTTTTCACAGGAAGACTGTCACCAGTGTCCACCACATGGGTACACCAGTTAGTCTGACTGGGTGTCAAGGAGAACATATGTCTATTTGACTGTAAAACTTGTCTGCAGTCATTTTGCTGATGTTCAGTGAGGCTGTCACCTAAGGCCACACCATCAACTGAGCCATCTTCAGGGTTCTGAGACAACAGGTCTGGGAGAGGGTCACTCTCTTCCTCCTGCCCCTCATCTGTAGCCATGAGCAAGCCCATGTCTGCCCTGTCAACATATGCCTTGAGTCTGTTGACATGGAGAACTCTGTGGGGGCTCCTGGGAGTTCCTAGGTCTACCAAGTAAGTAACCTCTCCCTTCTTTTCAACAATTGTATGGGGTCCAGACCATTTGTCTTGGAGTGCTGCTGGGGCCATTGGCTCCAACACCCATACCTTCTGTCCTGGCTGGTACTCAGTCAAAACAGCCTTTTGGTCATGCCAAGCTTTCTGTAATTCTTGGCTTGCCTCCAGGTTTTTAGACGCCTTCTCCATGTACTCAGCCATCCGGGAGCGGAGACCAAGTACATAGTCCACTATGTCTTGCTTAGGCTTTTCGAGAGGTAACTCCCATGCTTCCCTCACCAGACATAGGGGTCCTCTTACAGGGTGCCCAAATAACAATTCAAAGGGGCTGTAACCAACTCCTTTTTGTGGGACCTCTCTGTAAGCAAACAGAAGGCAGGGTAGAAGGATGTCCCATCATCGCGTTAGCTTTTCAGGTAACCCTTTGATCATACCCTTTAGGGTTTTGTTGAATCTCTCAACAAGCCCATTGCATTGTGGATGGTAAGGAGTGGTGAACTTGTAGTTGACACCACATTCCTTCCACATAGCTGTCAAGTATCCTGACATGAAGTTGGCACCTCTGTCAGATACTACCTCCTTAGGAAACCCCACTCTGGAGAAAACTCCAAGCAAGGCCCTGGCCACAACAGGAGCTGTTGTGGTCCTAAGGGGAATTGCCTCTGGATACCTGGTGGCATGATCCACTACCACCAGTATAAATCTGTGCCCAGATGCTGTGGGGGGATCCATTGGACCCACAATATCAATCCCCAATCTTTCAAAGGAAACCCCCACCACAGGTATTAGGGGGGCCTTTGTTGTGCCACCTGATTTGCCACTGGCTTGGCAGGTTACACAGGAGCGACACAACTCCTTGGTATCTTCATTCATGTGAGGCCAGTGAAAGTGAGGGACAAGCCTGTCCCAAGTCTTGTTCTGGCCTAAGTGTCCAGCTAAAGGATTATCATGGGCCAAGGTAAGAAGGAAGCCCCTAAATTGCAGAGGTATAACCAACCTCCTGGTCGCACCAGGTTTTGGGTCTCTAGCCTCTGAATAAAGGAGCCCATCATCCCAATGCACTCTATGGGTACCTTGAGCATTCCCAGCAGCCTCAGCAGCAGCTTGCTGTCTGAGGGGTTCAAGGGAAGAACAGTCTAACTGAGCCTGCCTTAAGTCAGCCCTAGAAGGTCCCCCTGTCCCCAGAAACTCAACCTGATCAGGTTCAAGCTCTTCAGGGACAGTTCCTTCAGGAGTCTCAAAATCAGTTTCCTGAGAAGACTGATCTTCACTTTCAGGCAGGGGGGAAGGCACAGCCTTGACCCTTCTGTTCTTCTTCTTGGTAGGTACTTGGTGCATTATTCCAGGCTCCAAGACCTGAGGTTCAGTGAGGCACTTTTTGGCCTGTGACCTGGTCACCGCAAGGACATGTGATGAAATCCCTAACATCTCTGCATGAGTCCTGTACTCCACTTCTGACCATAGAGAGGATTCTAGGTCATTGCCCAACAGACATTCAACTGGGAGGTCTGCACTTACCACAACCTTTTTGAGGCCAGTTACCCCTCCCCAGGAGAAATTAACAATTGCCACACTATGTGTAGTAGAGACATTGCTGGCGTTGGTCACTAGGTAATTATCACCTAGTACTATCTGACCAGGGTCCACAAAGCCAGGTGTCACCATAGTGACACTGGCAAAAGTGTCCCTGTATGCTTGAGCCACTTTATTGTTGATCAAAGGTGTCTGTCTGTACTTGCCTAGATTACTAGGACTCCCAGTAGTGGACAAATCCATGTCCACATTACAAACCAGAACAGCCTGTGTAGGAGTTCTGACTAGGCCAGAATCTCCTTCAGTACCCAAGGTTAACCCCACTACTCCCTTAGGCTGAGGACCAACACTGCCAACTGTACTAGGGGGTGCAGGTGCCTTAGGGGCTGCAGTGCTGGGGGCTCCAGTTTTCTTACACTCACTGGTCCAGTGAGAGGTGTTTTTACAGACATTACACCATGGCTTTTTCTGACCCTCTTTCTTCTTCTTCTTAGAAGTTTGGGACCCACCCTCATTATTCTGTTGGGGGCCTGGAGAAGACTTCTGGTCTTTAGGTTTCTGTTCCCCACCCTTTTGGTCTACCTTCTTTTGGTCACCACCCTGGTTCTGGTTCTTTTGCTTAACCCCGGTTCTAACCCATTTGTCTGCCTTCTTTCCCAATTCTCGGGGAGAGGTCAGATCTGAGTCAATCAGGTGTTGATGCAACTGCTGGTTCTGACAATTATTTAAGATTTGCTCTCTCATAATTAGATTATACAATCCTGTGTAATCTGCAACCTTACTTCCCAGCAACCAGCCCTCCAGAGCCTTAGTGGCACACTCAACAAATTCAGACCAGTCCTGAGTCTGTGTCTTCTGGGTGTCTCTGAACATTAACCTGTACTGTTCAGTGGTTAAGCCTAACCCATCAATCAGAACACTCTTCAGGACCAGGTAGTTTCTAGCATCCTCATCACTAACTGTGAGAAGCCTGTCTCTGCCTCTACCTTCAAAGGAGAGCCACACGATTGCTGCCCACTGCTCCTGAGGGACCTGCTGTACTCTGCAGGCCCTCTCAAGGGCCGTTATCTATTTGTGGATGTCATCCCCAGCTTTGTAGGGGGGCACAATCTTACTCAGGATTCTATTGTCATAGGACCTGTCTTTATCCTTAGGGATATTGCTGCCACCAGTGGAATCTAATCCACTCTCTCTAGACTGTCTTGCTCTAGCAAGTTTCTCCTTAGCCAAGGCAACCTCTAGTTCTTGCCTTTGGATCCTAAGTTCAGCCTCTCTCATCTTGGCTTCATGCTCTCTTCTCTGAGAGGTAAGTCATCCTTCTCTGATCAGAGGCATTGGGGCCTTTAGAGCCATTGGACTGGTCAGATCCACTTGAGCTGGATCTTCTCATCCTCTGTCCCTGGTTAAGCCTGCTTGGGGGTCTGTAGGGAGGTATCCCATGTCCAGTCCCATGTAAGCTTAAGTTAGCCTGGCTAAGTCTCCTGACAGGCACCTGGCTATTTCTATCATCATCTGAATCATCTACCTCCTCATCTGCATCATCTCCATCTTGAGTGATAGGGACAGGGGCATCAGTATTATCATCTTCAGATGGTTGACCTCCATCTCCAGACCCTGTAGGGACTGAGTCAGGGGCCCTTAGAGCATCTAATAGCTCTAGGAGTTGGGCTATAGTAGGGTTTTGACCCTGCTTAAGACTTCTGGTGTTACACAGTTGTCTTAACTCCTTAAAGTTTAACATAGAATATTTGGATGGTGCCCTTTGAGGGTCACTCTCAACAGTTGGAAGCCCAGTGGCTCCTGCTGCTCCAGCCATTCTCTTAGTGAGGTGGATGTGATGCAATCTACCTACACTGGTGCTTTCCTACTGGACCTTTTCTAGTTAGTTGTAGTCAGGGTGTGCTACTCCCTTTGCTCTACAACAACTAAGTTCAGTAGAACTTATGTATACTAGTCTTGTTTTATATGTACCTAAAGGTACCTGTATGATCTTTCAAATGATATTTTAAAGATTACAATTGGTAAAACACAGCAAGCTCAAATCCCCACCGCTGCTCACCAATGTGAGAAGTTGGCCTGGTATATGCTGCTCACTAGTTCTAGTGATCACCTTGTACCATGCCAAACAACCCTTATGGTGGTGGTTGAAGTCAACCTTGATAGACCAGCTATCCTAGTGGTAGCGTGGACAGTGCAGTCTGCAGGCTAAACTCTTGAGGGCGTGTGAAGCCAGCTGTTTTACCATATGTAACCTCCTTAAATACCAAATGAAAGGACACCACACAGATATATATTCAAAATATATATGTATTTATTTACTAAAAGTATCCCCTATACTCTTTATGAGCACAGAAGCACATTCGTTAAAACAAGGCAATGTTTAAATATACAAAAGTTGCACAATTATGGATGGGCCCGGGTGGCCCGCTAAACCATATACTAAAATAGTGGTATGAGAACCACGTCTGGGAAAGTAAGAAGGCCTAGGGCCTTGAGAATTGCTGGGACTACAAGGAGCTAACAGTAGTTAGTGACCAGGATGCCCACAGGATGCGTGTGCAGTGTTGAAAGTTACACACGTGCACCTATTGGATTCAATGGGTGCGTAAAAGTCACAAAGTTAAAGGAAAGGGAGTCTTCCGGATGGACCAGAACCTAGCAACTGGAAACCTAGACACTAGAGATGATTCTCTACACAGGAGCACCGGAGTGCCAGCGTTACCTCACCCACAGGAAGCGGGTGCATAGGTGTCAAAGTGCGTCGGGTTTCGTCGTGCAGATCTATGGAGCCTGAAGATGAAGATGCTGCAGGCGGCCAGGCGGGAACAGTTCCGGTGGATCCAAGGGTGGATCTGAAGAGTAGAAGACCTGTAAGCAGAGGGGACAATGTTCAGAGTCACTAGCCAGTGACCGGCGTGGAACCAGGCGATGTTGGGTGCCAACAGGTGGAAAAGGGAAGCTTGTCTCTGCAGCCACGTGGAAGTGAAGATGTCGACGACGTCCAGGAGTCACTCACGAGCTGTCCCACGGAGGCTCTAGCTGCTGGCGGTGTCGGCTTCTCGTTGGGAGCAAACAGGCCTTGGCTAATGCAAGCCACGCAGGAGTCGATGGAAGCTTGGTGCTCTAACCAGCAAGGTCAGAGGGGCTGCTCCTTTTCACAGGAGCAGGGGCCAGTCTGGAGCAACCAGACCAGCAGAGTTGATTGTAGTTTTCGTCGCCAAGATGGCCACTAGCCAACGGGCCAGTAACCGGGATGACGCGTCGAGTGGCAAAAAGCAAAAGGGCCCCACGCAGATCTCGTGGATGCTGGAGGGCTGGTCTTTGGTGCAGTTGCTGCTCGGTGTTGGGGCTTCTCAGGGCCCTTTGCACAGCGTTGAGGATGCCTCGGGGGCTGCGCAGTCAGCTTGTCGTGGACTTTTCAAGATGGCCGGTCCCACGTCTCTCAGTGCCTCCACGGGTCTCTTCTTTGCAGGGACTGTGGATTGGGCTCTGAGATGTCTGGGAGTCTGGGTCTTGTCGGGCTCTGTCTCCGGCGGGAGGCGGCGGCAAAGCAGTCGTCGAGTTGCTGGATGGTGCCTGTGTTCACAGGGTGGTCACTCCTTGGCCACAAGGGAGATTCTCTTCAGTCTTCTGTACAGCAGAACGTCGGAGTCCAGTGATTCTATTTCTTCAAGTCGAGTTTCAGGATGATCTAAAGTCTTGGGACACAGCTCCTACTCTTATTCCAACTCTAGGGGCCGGATTACCTGCTAGGTCCCTCCTCTGGGTGGGACCAGGAAGGGGGGTGGTTACCCCCCCCTCTCCTTTGTCCAGTTTCGCGCCAGGGCCAGGGCTGGGGCTGGAGAGCCCCAGCTCCGGTTTGAACTGGCATATGCACCGGGACACCTTGTGTGCCCCAGGCATGTCTCAATCTATTCAGCCCTCCCTAACCCACTACACAAAATCCCGTCTGGGGTGGTGCAAGCACCTCCCCTGACAGGAAACCCTTTGTCCAAACCTCCCAAGCTGGAAGGACTCCCAGCAGCAGGAGGGCAGACTTGTGTCTGTGGTGGCAGCATCCATTTTGTGATGCTGAGGCTCTGTCTAACTTTACCCGGGTTTCAGGTTGGGTACATGTCGTGTCCCTTTGGAAGGGTGGAATGCTACCCCCGTCGCCAGAACTGGTGAGGGGGCAGTATTCCAAATCGTATGACACCTTAATCGACATGTTTTGATAGAGCCAAACCAGAGTTAGCATTTGACCGCGAGGTACATAATGCACTTAAGAGTATATGGTATGGCAATATCATGAAACAGCTAAAGGACGTGGCTCCGAAAGCTGCAGACAGGCTCAGCTCATGCCAGAGCACCATCTCACATGAAACCAAGCACTCTGCCTCCAGGATTGTTAAGGCCTGCCATAGGAGAGACTTATAGGTTACCATGTGTCCATATATGTTTGATATAGATATACTATATCTAAGTAAGAGGTGACTACACCAACTTACCCCAGCTGAGTGATCAGCCAGTTGTGTCAAATAGTGAGGCCAGGCCAGGGGTGGCATAATACATGCTGCAGCCCCTGGTAGGCCTTGGATACACCTATGCCCTGGGTACCTGGGGTACACTGTTACAGGGGCTGATAAGGTGAACCAGTTCTCATTGGTAATGCACCTAGTGTGCATTGGCATTAATTTAGGGAGAAAACAGCAGGGCTGTGGGTCTGATTAGCAGGCCCACAGCCACACTAAGTCATAAAACCAGTGAAGCAAAAGCAAAAATTTGGGGTGACCATAGGATAGCAGACCCTACTCTCCTACAGTATTGTTCGAGGCACCAGAGGCAAACAGGCACCACAGGGCTGGAAGCAGCCTTCTTAGATAACATTTCTGCCACACCAGGAGGTCAGACCTAAAAAAAGACTTAAACAAAACTGTAGTCAAAAGTGTAGTCAAAAAGTGACTAGGGGTAGCTCTTCCCTGATCAACGCTGACTGGCGCAAAAAGAAAAGAACTGATGTCAGTGCGCCTAGGTGGAGCCTATATAGGCACCGTGACTGTTGCACATTTATAAAATCCAATGTATTCCTGTTACAACATATGGGGCCGGAATATGGAGTTCCTCTAACAGAGATCCCATCCAAACTGAAGAAAACAGGTTTTGTAGAAGGGTGCTGTTGGCCCCCATATCATCTTCGTCTGTCATCTGTCATGAAGAACTGAGTTTATCATATGTATCAGATTATATTAGAAGATGTCCACCTCTACGATGCCTAAAAGCATGGAAGAACCCAGAAGGCACTCTAACCAGGGATATTATGAAGGATTGTGTTGAGTGTTAAAGGGGCCACCAAATCCCGTGGTTAGCAGGAGCAGAGTCTGCCCTTGGTAAGAGTGGCCTGCATCATATTTATATGGATGTTTTAAGTATTGTGGCCATAGATAAAAAAAAAAAATCTGTGCAGCAATCCCTGCTAATTTTGAGCGAACCATGAGCCTGAATGAGAATTTGGGGGGATGTCAACCGTGGCAGCTTATCAGAGTATGGTTGCAGTCAACCTTTTTACCAAATGTCTCTATTTAGCTAGGGGGCGCTGGGAATGAAGTTTGCTATTTCTATTTAGGGCTGGCACAATAAAATAACTATTATTTTTTCCACTGGGCTACCAACCGTATCTTGATATGTGCCCTTGTGACTGGAGCTCTGGTAAGACTATGCTGCACTTTGAACTATTTTGTACATTTTATTTAAAATATACAAAGCACTTTTCATTTCCACTTCGAACGACACCACTTACCGGCGAGCAGGGATACTGCTCAAGAAATTCTTTCCAGATCCAGTCTGATGCATTGGGATAATTTTAAGGTAAGGCATCTGTGGCTAGAAAGTCTCTATCGGATCTCTAATATGTTAGGGGTTGACACTAGATAATTGAGAATAATTTAGTGAAAAGTGAGGAAGAGCTCTACATTCTGGTCACAAAGAAGTTGAAAAACAGGAACTACAAACTGCTACAATACTTGTGTGATATGTGAAATATTCAGTGGTAACAAACTGACTAAACAGAAACTACCAACTGAAGGGAACAATTTTTCTTTCACTTCTCTGTACGTCTTAAACTACAAATTGATTACTGGTATTTAAATTTTGCTGTGTAACATTCACTGGTTATTCTTACCTTTTTTTGCAAATCATATGAATTGATAAAAATAATATAAACTGTTTATCAATGAAAACAATTTCATAAGTTTCCAATTGAAACATCATCTTACCAGGTTATTACTGCAGGATTGGCACCAGACAGTTTTCTTTTGGCATAGTTTACTTTTTGGATAGGATACCAGTTTATTTCCATGGTATTCACTTCCTTGGCCCAAGTGCCTCCTTTTTTCAGTTGCTTCAGCTCGAGATTCTAACAATTATAAAAAATATTATCCAAGTTACACATTAGTGATTATTTTATTTAAAGTTGTTTTCTAAAACATGATCTTGGCCCCAGTTGGTTTCTGAGAGCTTTACAGTAGTAAAAATCAATAAAAGAAGTATATGGCGATAAAAAGGATACAAAAATGTTGTACGGTAAGAGTACACAAAAATATAGCACACAAATATATATTATACTGCCCCTTGCTGATGCTACAGGATGGCTGAAGTTCTTTTCAGGGCCCAGAACGTAAGCATGGCATGTTGTGCACATTGATTTTTTCAAGCTTTGACAAAGATGTTTAGACACTTGTATTAAAGTGTATCATTTTTCACAATACATTTTTTGGGTGTACTTGCACTAGGAGCGCTCTCAAGCTACAACTAGTTTGCTCATTTGTAGTATGGTCAATGTGTCTGGTAGAATGTACATAATCGCAGACCACTGGCATGCACTGTGGACGAAGACAAGGAGCGGTGAGTGAATCTCAAAATAATTGATGCGTGGTGCTCACTGTGCCCATGATAAATGGCCAGATGTTCAGCAAACCCATACTGCAAAAGCTACAGAATTCTCTTCCACTGAAACAGATATAGTTGTGGTAGCAAGGGAATTTCCTATGTTCCCGAACGGCAATCAACATGACTGCCTAGCTCTAATCTGTCCTTCAACAGATGGGGCATCATAAAATACAGAACTGTAAGATGTAAAATAAAAAACAATGTAAATAAAATAATTTTAATATAGTTCTCTGCTTTATATCCTTGTAGCCAATATCCATAAATTGCAGTTAAAAGGTGTATTTGGGCTTTCTTTCGTGCAAGTTGTACAGCTGTGCACATGACGTGCTGGAAGAGTTACTTACCTTCGGTAACGATATATCTGGTAGAGACACAGTCTAGCCGCAGATTGCTTAACTTAGAATATCTCCCCAGGCGTCAGACTGGATCTGGAAAATCTTTTTTCCCCAGCAATACCTCAGCACGCCGGGAGGTGGCGTAGCCCGGCTCCGTCCTGAAACCGTCCACGGAAGTGACATCAATGGAGCCATATAAGCCCCTCCCGGCGTGCTGACGTTAGTTTTCTACAGGAAACTTTTCCGCGCCACAATGCGGAGCCATGCAAAAACTGCAATAGCATAGGAACAGTGTGTGTTAAAAAAGAGCAAAATTGTTGAAACAACAACGATAAGTAACGTGAAAATGAGAGTCAGATCATTTAGAATGAGAAACAATAGGAAGTTCAAAAAGCACCCAGTACCTGGAGGGACTGAAGGGAGCTCACAGAGCACTTGCTGCAAGCAAGGGCCCAACAAACTGCCAAGCCGTGCCCCACCTTGAGGGGGTAACGGCTGCGGCACAAAAGATATGACAAGCCAGGCACAGATTGTCACCACAGGAGGGAAATTAAAAGAACCACAATATTGAAGCAACATGTTGCAAGACAAGTGACTAGAAGTAAACTACCACGGGGGCGCTAGGTGGCGCACTAGCGGAATGGCTGTCACTGCGTGAGGCTAACGCTGTTCGGCCACATTATCCGTAAATAATCCTGTCCAATAGTGCCAAATCATCGTAAGATCCAGCGTATCTGCCCGCTCAGACCGTGGGGCACCTGTTGACATGCTTGGAGAGGCGAACGGGGGCAGTTCCTGTTCGCAGGCTAGTTGCGGCTCCCGTGCGAGGGCTGGCAGACAGTCCCGGAGGTCGGCGGCGCCTGTGACTACCCAAGAGCGTGGCCTCCCTCGTGGTGTCTGGGCCGCAAAGGACTGCTCCGGGTGGCACTGTCCGGGTGAGTGCGGCGAGGGGCTCGGACTCCCATGGGTGGCAGGGCTGACGGCGCAATCTTGCTAAGTCGGAGCTGGTGCGGAAAGGGCGCATAATAAACTCCTAAAAATAATGGCAGCTAAAAATGAGGAATTGGAAGCGAAGAGTCGCAGGAATAACATCCGTGTGCTAGGAATACCTGAAAGCACCAACACGGGGAAGATGGAGTCTTATATAGAGAAAATCCTGCTGGAGACCATTGGGTCTGAAGCACTGTCCCCACAATTCAATTCGTCGTGGAACGGGCGCACAGGGCGCTAGGCCCCCGGCCTCCTCAGGGCGGTGCTTCACGTCCCATTATAGCCCGTATTTTAAATTACAGGGACCGGGACACTATCCTACGGGTCACCCGCGAGAAGAAAACATTACATTATGAAGGCACATCATTCACAATCTACCCGGACTTCACGGCTGCAGTTCAGGAGGACAGACGACGCTTTCTCATGGTGAAGCAAAAGTTGCGCCAAGCCAAAATAGAATACGCGCTGTTATATCCTGCACGATTACAAATTACGCATCAAGGAAAGCAGATGATGTTTACTAAGCCCCAACAAGCTGAGGAATTGCTGAAACGCCTCAAGAAGCCTAAGGAAACTGCACCTGCCCCAGACAGTCTTGATGAGATAGACTAATCATAGTTTGGCAGTCTACTTTGCGCACCTGATGTCTCTGCTGCGACTATGCGACTCCACAGAAGGGTGTGAGAGATCAGGCTATGTGTCTAGGATCGATACGACATATGGGATATGTGGTATGACAATATGTGCTGTTCGCCCTATGATACCTGCTCAAGGGCTAATCAGTGCCGAACACCCCACTGACTTTGACAGAGGCAGGTTCCCCCATCTCATTGCCTCAGGGTTGGTGGGACCGGGCTGGGCCACATAGAAAGGTCCCCCATAAGGGAAAACCCCTAGTAAAATACGAGATAATGCAATGTTTGGTTAACTGGTTTCACTTTATAATAGTACTGTTTGTGATGAGTGGGTGGGAGGGTAGAATTCTCTGGCATGATTGGGATGTCATTGTGGGTGGGGGGTGGGGAGGGAGTTGGATGGTTTTGGCCATGTCTAATGTATGTATCAACAGTGATTGCAGACATAGCAGCACATACATGTAGCTTATTAGATAGTCATTTGATGAGGAAATGATGCCTCAACACGGCTCACACTTAACTGGTGATAGTCCACAAGATACATGCCTAAGGTTCCTCTCCTGGAATATTCGGGGGTTGGGAGACCCACGAAAGCGTAGGCAAATTATCTCTTACATTGATCGCCACCATATTCAGGTGGCTATGCTGCAGGAAACCCACATGGACCCTCAGAAAGCTCCTGTCTTTGCCAGCAAATGGGCGGACCACAGATTTTTTGCGTCGTATTCCTCTTATGCAAGAGGGGCGGCTACCCTAATAAAAAAACATACGCCTTTCACGCTCAGTGGCTTACCCACGGACTCACAGGGGAGATATGTATTGGTATGGGGGCAATTGTGTACAGCCACAATTACTATGGTCTGCTGCTACGGTCCCAACATTGACGCACCTGAATTCTTCTCTGTGCTATGGGGGAAGATTATGAAGATAGGCTCCAAGCAGCAGATCTGGGGCGGTGATTTTAATGTAGCTCTTAACACGAACCTTGGATAGATAAAATCCGGTTCCACATCACTATACCAAGGCACAGGCTGTACTATGGGAGATCCTTCAGGAGGGCAACCTGGTAGATGCGTGGCGTCATCGACACCCGAAAACTAGAGGGCACACACGCAGGTTCCTGGGCGCGATTAGATTATTACCTGCTGTCGAAGGATCTAGCTCCCACCATAACAACAATCACCCATTTGGCTAAAACATTCTCAGATCACTCACCTGTTAAGATGGAGATCAGCATGCCCGGATACAACACATCCAGACAGCATTGGCGATTACAACCCACGGCCCTGTTAGATTTAAGCTTTCACATGGAGTTGGGGGAGGAGATACGTGACTTTTTCTGTAGAAACAGGCACTCGGTTGATTCCATAGAAATATTGTGGGAGGCCATCAAGGTCACCATTCGTGGTTTCTGTATCTCGAAAAGTTTGCGAGATCTGCGGAATACGCTGCATAAATTGGAAGTTGAGCTTAAAGCTTTAGAACGTGAAAAAATGGCAGGGGGAGGGAGCGCGCAAACACAGCTGAGGTTTAAGGAGAAGTTGGCCGACTATGCGGATACTGCAGCTCGGGAATCCAATTTTAGGGGGAAATATTGGAAGGCGAGGAGATATGGAAAGGGGGAACGTCCTGGGAGGGCTTTAGCTGACATGATTAAGAGACCTAGAGGCTCGCACAACATTCTGGAAAACCAGGGCCCTGACGGGGAGGCCTACATAGATACTCCTGACATATTAGCCTGCTTTACAACACACTACTCTACTCTGTACACTTCGCAACGCCAGGACAGAATAGAACTTGACAGCTTTTTGGGTGATGTGGCACTGGGGTGGCTTGAGGACCACCACAGAGACTTCCTCAGTGCCCCCTTTGAACTCGACGAAATTCGAGAGGCAATTATGCAACACAAATCTAGTAAGGCCCCGGGACTCGATGGTTTACCTGCCGAATTTCATAAGGCTTACATTGACATCATGGCCCCAGTGCTTAAGGACGTTTATGCTGAATCCATGGAGGATGGCAAACTTCCCCCATCCATGAGGATGGCTTTGATAACGTCACTACTTAAACCTGGTAAGGCCCCTACTTCATGTGATTCCTATAGGCCCCTATCCCTATTAACTGCGACGCTAAAATCATGTCAAAGGTCATCGCCAATAGACTGATTCTATTAATAGATAAACTGGTCAATCTGGCTTTATACCTGGGCGAGCCACCTCACATAATCTCCGTACATTATTTTTCTATCCTTCAGAATGTAGCGCCGGAAGTACCCACGGCTGCGGTCTTTTTAGATGCCACAAAGGCATTTGATTCCGTGGAATGGGATTACCTCAATGCCATACTGTGCCAAATGGGCTTCCCAGCGATCTTTGTTTCATGGATACGCCTGTTATACACTTGCCCCACTGCCCGAATCCTCATAAATGGCCACATGTCTGCCGCAATTCCCATATCCCGGGGCACTAGACAGGGGTGCCCATTATCTCCCCTGCTCTTCGCCCTTGCGATATCGCCCTCAGCCTGTAAATTGAGGCAACACCACCGGGAACGTGCGTTGCGATGTAATCTGCGACAAATCCTAATATCGCTTTATGCAGACGATATGACGTTATATGTCAGGGATCCGCAAAATAATCTTAATCCAATATTACGGGAATTTATTGTGGTTGGACACCTTTCTGGAGTCCATATTAATTAAGCGAAGTCGCTGATTTTTCCCCTCACGGCTGCACTGACAATATTTGCACCTGATTTCCCCTTGGACTGGTGCGATACAGATCTACGCTACTTAGGGATTCAAATTGGAAATACCTGTGATGAGATTCTACGCCTTAATTATGGCACGGCCATAGAACGCCTTTCCTGCAATGTCACGCGCTGGATAGCTTTGCCTTTATAAATGGCTGGCCGTGCCTCCTTGATAAAAAATGGTGATTCTCCCACAGTTCTTATATCTCTTTCTGAATATTCTGTATCCTCCAGGGCGACATTTTTTCACCTCCCTCAGAACAGAATTGCTGAGATTATTTAGGGGAGGCAAACAGCCCTGCCTGAAATGGACAGCACTCATGAGGCCATATGTGCAAGGTGGGTTTGATTTACCAGATTTTGAACTATATTTTGAATGTGCGCAGGCACAGTATGCCTATTGCTGGATGAACCCCCCATGCTGTATGCCTCAAATTGCGGCGGAGAGTTGGCTGGCTGACCCGAATCCGTTGAGTGGGATGATTCATGAACCTGCACCGGCCAGAAACGTGCCATCCACCACTCTCACGAGTACAGTCATCGCATGGCATAGCATTGGTCGTCGTCTTAACGCCACACTCATATATTCGCCACTACTGCCTCTCTCCTATCATCCACAGATGCCATTATTACAAGAGAAGGGGTTTCATAAGCCGACCGGAGGAAGGAAGGGCGAAGGCTGAAAGGAAGGAAGAGGGACTGAAGAGTGGGGGACTTGCGGCTCCTCCGGCGAAGACCGCGGTCGTGGGGACGGCGAGAAGCCGCTTTTAGACATCGTCGGGGAAAAAGCCACGACAAGGCGGCCCGTCTCCGGCGAGGATGACACCAGCAACCGCCGAACCTCTGGAGAAGAGGAGGCATCCGAAGAAGAGTCAACGACCCGATGTCGGCCCGGCCCCGAAGAGTCCGCAACCTGAGGCAGGACACCATCGTCGACTAGCACCGGAGGAGACGCCAGGGCAGCCTCCGACACAGCACACGGCGCAGGAGACCGGAGCTGAACCGGAGCCAGGGTTGCGAAGGGATGGCGCCAGAACGGCACCGAACCGACCTCCGACGAGGCAGCCGCCTGCACGGAGGCACGAGAAGGGCTCGTGGAGGGACCCCCGCCAGCCGCAACTCGTGACAGGGCGAGATGGGCCAACCCCTGTGGCGCCGCCGGGGCCAGCAGCTGCTGGCGACGTAGCGGCGTCACCTCAGACAAGGCCGCCGCCTGTCCCGAGGACCGCGAGGGGCTCAGGCGAGAAGGACCCTCCACCGATCCCTGCGGCGCCGCCAGGGCCAGCAGCCGCCGGCGCCGTGGCGGCATCACCTCGGGTTTGGGTGTGCGACCCGAGCCCCGGTGACCTCCCGCGACACCAAAGGGACTCCCGTGGGAGTTTGTGGCGAAGCAGAGTCATTGTGTGTAGGAGAGTAGGGTCTGCTTTCTATGTTCACCCCCACTTTTTGCTTTTGCTTTACTGGTTTTCGACTTAGATGTGGCTGTGGGCCTGCTAATCAGACCCACAGCCCTGCTGTTCTCTCTCTAAATTGATACTATGTACTTTAGGTGCATAACCCATTTGGATAGGATCACCTTATAGGCCCCTGTACAGTGTACCTTAGGTACCCAGGGCATAGGTGTACCCTAGACCTACCAGGGGATGCAGCATGTATTATGCCACCCCTGGCCTTCCATTATGACACAACTGGCTGATCACTCAGCTGGGGCAAGGTCGTGTAATCACTCCTTGCTTAGGTGTAGTATTCCTATACCTAACTTACATATAGACACATGTGTACCTATCAGCCACTCCTATGGCAGGCCTTAACAATCCTGGAGGCAGAGTGCTTGGTAACATGTGAGATGGTGCTCTAGCATGAGCTGAGCCTGTCTGCAGCTTTCGGAACCATGTCCTTATAGCTGTTCTATGATATAGCCTACCATATACTCTTAAGAGTGCCTTATAATCTTAAACGGTTATGGTAACTATGGTTTGGCTTTATCAAAACATGTCGTGTAAGGTGCCTAACACTTTGGAATAATACCCCCATCCCATTTCTGGGGATGAGGATATTATCCCTCCCTTCTAGAGGGAGAAGACATGTTGTAACCTACTTACCCGGTTAAAGTTAACCAGAGCCCCAGCATCACAAAATGGATGCTGCTGCCACAGACACGAGTCTGACCTCCTGCTGCTGGGAGTGATCCCGGCAAGGGAGGCTTGGACAATAGGTTTCCTGCCTTGGGAGGTGCGAGCACCACCCCAGACAGGCCTTAGTGTATTGGGGCAGGGAGGGATGAAAAGAATGAGACATGCCTGGGGCACACAAGGTGTCCCGTGCATAGTCCAGTTCAAACCGGTGCTGGGGCACTCCAGCTCCAGTCCTGGCGCGTAACTGGACAAAGGGAAGGGGGTGTAACCACCCCCCTCCCAGGTCCCACCCATAAGGCGTGACCTAGCAGGCAACCTAGCCCCCCAGATTAGTATAAGAGTGGTAGCTGGGCCCCAGGAGATTAGATTATCCTGAACCTGCAACTTGAACAGAAACTCTGGACCTTCGACATTCGACGAAAGAAGAAGACTGAAGAATCTCCCTTGTGGCCAAGGAGTGGCTACCCTGTGCAAACAGGCACCATCAAGAGACTACCCTTTGCTTTGCTGAAGTTCTACGAGGGACCGACTGCAGAGCCCGACCAGAGCCTTGACTTCCAGACTTCTCCGACCCTGATCCACATCCACAGCCGAGCTGAGATCCGTGGAGGCGACGAGCGACGTGGGACCGGCTACCTGGGAAAAGTGGCGAGTATCTTCCAGCGCAGCTTCTGAGGCACCCTCGAAGTTGTGCACCGGGGATTGAGAAGCCCCAACCCAAGCACCATCTGCACCGAAGATCAGCCCCCCACACTCCACGAGTCCTGCGTGGGGCCCTTCTGCATTTTCCTGCTTGCCGCGTCTGTCCGGTTGCTTGCCCATTGGCTAGCAGCCTTTGTGACGACACACCTTGAAATCTTCACCGCTGGTTTGGCTCCTCCAGACTGGCTCCCGCTTCTTTGCAAAAGAGAAGCACCCCAGACCTTCCTGGTCTGCACCAGAAGCAAGTCCTCCGTTCTTCGTGGGTTCCGCTTGCCAAGGCTTGGTGAGTCCTAGTGGGCTAGGTAACTTGGGTACTTCGGTGCTCACAAGGGTAGTGACTATCCTAGGGTCTAGTTTCCGAGTCTCGACTCTCTAGCTGCTTCAGAAGTGTCCTTAAACTGCTTATTTCGAAACTGTACTATTTCTATCGACTATACGCATTACGCGTGAGTGTTTCCACTCTGCACCTGAATCCCGTGGGCCTCCCACTTCCTAACTGTTGCTAGTGTAGTGTAGCCCTAGCGATTCCCTAGGCCTAGGCCTATCCTATTTCCGTGACAGTGGTCCTTATACCACTTACTTAGTATATGGTTTGCGTGGCCCCTAGGGCCTAACTGTATTACTTGTAGGAGAGTAGGGTCTGCTTTCTATGTTCACCCCCACTTTTTGCTTTTGCTTTACTGGTTTGCGACTTAGATGTGGCTGTGGGCCTGCTAATCAGACCCACAGCCCTGCTGTTCTCTCTCTAAATTGATACTATGTACTTTAGGTGCATAACCCATTTGGATAGGATCACCTTATTGGCCCCTGTACAGTGTACCCTAGGTACCCAGGGCATAGGTGTACCCTAGGCCTACCAGGGGCTGCAGCATGTATTATGCCACCCCTGGTCTGGCCTTCCATTTTGACACAACTGGCTGATCACTCAGCTGGGGCAAGGTCGTGTAATCACCCCTTGCTTAGGTGTAGTATTCCTATACCTAACTTACATATAGACACCTGTGTACCTATCAGCCACTCCTATGGCAGGCCTTAACAATCCTGTAGGCAGAGTGCTTGGTAACATGTGAGATGGTGCTCTAGCATGAGCTGAGCCTGTCTGCAGCTTTCGGAACCATGTCCTTATAGCTGTTCTATGATATAGCCTACCATATACTCTTAAAGTGCCTTATAATCTTAAACTGTTATGGTAACTATGGTTTGGCTTTATCGAAACATGTCGTGTAAGGTGTCTAACACTGTGGAATAATACCCCCATACCATTTCTGGACATGAGGATATTATTCCCCCCTTCTAGAGGGAAAGACATGTTAAAATCATACTTCACTGTTAGTCTCTGACCAAAGCCTCAGCATCACAAAATGGAGGCTGCTGCCACGACACAAGTCTGACCTGCTGCTGGGAGTGATCCCAGCCAGGGAGGCCTGGACAATAGGTTTCCTGCTTGGAGAGGTGCTAGCACCTCCCCAGACAGCCTTTAGTGTATTGGGGCAGGGTGGGCTGAAAGGAATGAGACATGCCTGGGGCACACAAGGTGTTCCTTGCATAGTCCAGTTCAAACCGGCGCTGGGGCACTCCAGCCCCAGCTCTGGCGCGAAACTGGACAAAGGGAAGTGGGTGTAACCACCCCCTCCCAGGTCCCACCCATAAGGCGTGACCTAGCAGGTATCCCAGCCCCCCAGATTAGTATAAGAGTGGGAGTTGGGCCTCAAGACTTTAGATTATCCTGAACCTGCAACTTGAACAAAAACTCTGGACCTTCGACATTCGACGAAAGTAGAAGACTGAAGAATCTCCCCTGTGGCCAAGGAGTGGCTACCCTGTGCAAACAGGCACCATCAAGAGACTACCCTTTGCTTTGCTAAAGTTCTACGAGGGACCGACTGCAGAGCCCGACCAGAGCCTTGACTTCCAGACTTCTCCGACCCTGATCCACATCCACAGCAGAGCTGAGATCCATGGAGGCGACGAGAGACGTGGGACCGGCTACCTGGGAAAAGTGGCTAGTATCTTCAAGCGCAGCTTCTGAGGCCCCCTCGAAGTTGTGCACCGGGGATTGAGAAGCCCCACCCCCAAGCACCATCTGCACCGAAGACCAGCCCCCCACACTCCACGAGTCCTGCGTGGGGCCCTTCTGCATTTTCCTGCTTGCCGCGTCTGTCCGGTTGCTTGCCCGCTGGCTAGTGGCCTTTGTGACGACGCATCCTGAAATCTTCTGCGCTGGTTTGGCTCCTCCAGACTGGCTCCCGCTTCTCTGCAAAGAAGAAGCACCCCAGACCTTCCTGGTCTGCACCAGAAGCAAGTCCTCCGTTCTGCGTGGGTTCCGCTTGCCAAGGCTTGGTGAGTCCTAGTCCAACTTCGACGCCGCCGACAGCAAGAGCCTTCGTGGGACAGCTCGCCTCCTGGTCCTGGTCGTCCTCGACGCTCCCTGGTCCTCGTGGCTGCAGCGACAAGCTTCACCTTCACCTGCAATCTTCGCGACATCACCTGGTTCCTTCCTGGTTCCACGTGGTCACTGGCTAGTGACCTTGACTCTGTCCCTTCTGCTTGCAGGTCTCCTCTTCTTGATCCCAGCCTTGGGATCCACCGGACACTCTTCACTGACTGCCTGTCAGCATCTTTCCTTCAGGCATCCATAGAAGTCCACGACGAAACCCGACGCAAGTTCACACCTATGCACCCGCAGCCTGTGGGCTAGGTAACTTGGGTACTTCGGTGCTCACAAGGGTAGTGACTATCCTAGGGTCTAGTTTCCGAGTCTCGACTCTCTAGCTGCTTTGGAAGTGTCCTTAAACTGTTAATTTCTAACAACTACTATTTCTATCGACTTTTACGCATTACGCGTGAGTGTTTCCACTCTGCACCTGAATCCCGTGGGCCTCCCACTTCCTAACCTTTGGTAGTGTAGTGTAGCCCCAGCGATTCCCTAGGCCTAGGCCTATCCTATTTCCGTGACAGTGGTCCTTATACCACTTACTTAGTATATGGTTTGCGTGGCCCCTAGGGCCTAACTGTATTACTTACCTGTGTGACTTAATGTATGCATAAATAAGACTGTGTTGTACTTACCTCTAATCTCATAAAGAGTGCTGAGGGTTTGACTAGAATAAATACACTTTATTTTATATATATATCTGTTGTGGTGTCCTTTCATTTGATATTCAAGGGATTATATATGGTATCACAGCTGGCTTCACATGCCATTCAGAGTTTAGCCTAAGACTGCTCTTGTCCATGCTACCACTAGGATAGCTGGTCTATAAGGTTGACTTTACAACCAATCACCATAAGGGTATTTGGACTGATATAAGGTGTACACTAGAACTAGTGACATCATACATCAGGCCAAATTCTCACATTGGTGAGCAGCGGTTGGGATCTGAGCTTGCTGTTGTAATACCATTGTAATCTTGAGATACTAAATTGAAAGATCACACAGATATTGTCTAGGTACATATAACATAGATTATAATACTTAAGTCCTACTGGACTTAGTAGTTGTAGGTTGAAGGGAGTAACACACTCTGACTACAACTACCAGAGAGGTTTAGTAGATACAACTAGTGTAGGTAGGTGCACACACCACACCCTCACTAGATCATGTCTCTGGGAGGAGATCAAGTAGATGCTCTCTCAGGAGGGTCAGGTCTGCAGAAGACCCCCTCTAGATATGATACCCTAACATTCCAGGAGATGAGACAATTGTGTACCTCCAGAGGAATAAAACAGGGTGCAAACCCTACCCTCCTTCAGTTAAGACAACTCCTAGAGGAGTATGATGCTCTTAAAGCCTCTCAGGCAGGTACCCTAGGTACAAAGGAGGATCTACCCACCACAGATGAGTCAGATGGGACTTCAGATGAAGAGGTAGACAGCCAGGGCCAAGTAGGAAGACTTAGCCAGGCTAACCTAAGCTTACATGGGAGTTTGCATGGGGTCCCCCCATACAGACCCCCAAGTGGGCTTACACAGAGAAGCAGGAGGGACAGATCCCCTTCAAGGGAATCCATCCACTCCCATGTCTCTAGCATCTCTAGTGTTTCCTCTCACAGGGGAATGACTTCCCCTGAGAGAAAGGAACATGAAGCCAGAATGAGGGAAGCTAATCTGAGGATTCAGAGGGAAGAACTTGCCCTTGCCAAGGAAAAGCTTGCTCTGGCTAGAGAGCAAAAGTTAAGTGGGTCAGAACCCACTGGTGGCAGCAACATCCCTAAGGATAGAGACAGGCACTATGATAATAGAAACCTGAGCAAGATTGTCCCTCCCTACAAGTGTGGGGATGACATCCACAAATGGATAACTGCTTTGGAGAGAGCTTGCAAAGTACAGCAGGTACCCCAAAGTCAGTGGGCAGCTATCTTGTGGCTCTCCTTCTCTGAGAAAGGTAGAGACAAGCTCCTCGCAGTTAGTGATGAGGATGCAGATAATTACACTGTCCTGAAGAGTGCTCTAATTGATGGGTTTGGCCTAACCACTGAACAATACAGGTTGTTGTTCAGGGATACCCAGAAGACACAGACTCAGGACTGGACTGACTTTGTAGATTGTGCCACTAAGGCTCTGGAAGGCTGGCTAATGGGAAGTAAGGTTAAGGACTATACAGGATTGTATAATTTGATCATGAGAGAACAAATCCTTAACAACTGTCAAAACCAGCTATTGCATCAACACCTGATTGATTCTGATCTGACTTCTCCCCAAGAATTGGGAAAGAAGGCAGATAGATGGGTCAGGACTAGAGTTAAGCAGAAAACCCAGAACCAGGGCGGTGATCAGAAAAAGGCAGACCAGAAGGGTAATGATCAGAAACAAAAAGACCAGAAGTCTTCACCAGGCCCCCAAAAGGCTCAGGGGGAGGGTGGTCCCAAAAAGGATAAAAAGAAAGAAGGCCAAAAGAAACCATGGTGCAACTATTGTAAGTCCAACTCACATTGGTTTAGTGAGTGCACCAAAAAGGATAAGCCCCCAGCCACCATTGCCCCTAAGGCAACTGTACCCCCTAGTTCAGCTGTAAGTGGTGGTTCCCAGCAAAAGGGTGTAGTAGGGTTAACCCTGGGAACTGAGGAGGATTCTGGCCTAGTCAGAATACCTACTCAGGCTGTTCTGATCTGTGATGGGGACTTAGCTTTGTCCTCTACTGTAGGCCCCAGTAACCTGGGCAAGTACAGACAGACTCCTTTTATCAACCAAAGAATGGCTCAGGCCTACAGGGACACTGGGGCTAGTGTCACAATGGTGACACCTGCTTTTGTGGAGCCTGGACAGATCATACTAGGTGAGAATTACCTAGTGACCAACGCTAGCAATGCCACTACCTCCCATAGTGTGGCTATTGTTAACTTCTCCTGGGGAGGGGTAACTGGCCTCAAGAAAGTTGTTGTTAGTTCAGACCTTCCTGTAGAGTGTTTACTGGGCAATGATCTTGAAACTTCAGTTTGGTCTGAAGTGGAGTATAGGACCCATGCAGAAATGCTGGGGATAGATGCACATGTCCTTGCTGTGACCAGGTCACAGGCCAAAAAGTGCACCACTGAACAAGTGCTGGATCCTGAAACTATGGACCAGTCACAACCCAAGAGAAAGAGCAGTAGGGTTAAGGCTGTGCCTTCCCCCCTGCCTCAGGTGGTGGATCAGCCCTCCCAGGAGGATGATTCTGAGAGCCCTGAAGGAACTGTCCTAGAAGAACTTGAACCTGATCAGGTTGAGTTTCTTGGGACAGGGGGACCTTCAAGGGCAGATCTGAGGCAGGCTCAATTAGACTGCCCCTCTCTTGAACCCCTCAGACAGCTGGCTGCTGCTGAGGCTGCAGGGAATGCTCAAGGTACCCATAGAGTGTATTGGGATGAAGGGCTACTGTATTCAGAGGCTAGAGACCCCAAGCCTGGTGCATCCAGGAGGTTGGTCATACCTCTGAAGTTCAGAGGCTTCCTTCTTACCTTGGCCCATGATATTCCCCTTGCAGGATATTTAGGCCAGAGCAAGACTTGGGACAGGCTTGTCCCTCACTTTCACTGGCCCCATATGTCAGAAGATACTAAGGAGTTTTGTCGCTCCTGTGTCACCTGCCAAGCCAGTGGCAAATCAGGTTGCACCACAAAGGCCCCCCTCATACCACTACCTGTGGTGGGGGTCCCCTTTGAAAGAGTGGGCATAGATATTGTAGGACCCACAAACAGCATCTGGGCACAGATTCATACTGGTGATAGTGGACCATGCCACCAGGTACCCAGAAGCAATTCCCCTGAGGACCACAACAGCTCCTGTTGTGGCAAGGGCCCTGCTTGGAGTATTCTCCAGAGTGGGCTTTCCAAAGGAGGTCATTTCTGACAGAGGTGCCAACTTCATGTCAGGATACTTGACTGCAATGTGGAAGGAGTGGGGTGTGAACTATAAGTTCACCACACCCTATCACCCACAGTGCAATGGGCTTGTTGAGAGATTCAACAAGACCCTGAAGGGAATGATAAAAGGGTTACCAGACAAGCTTCGGTGAAGATGGGACATCCTTTTACCCTGCCTTCTGTTTGCTTACAGAGAGGTCCCACAAAAGGGGGTTGGCTACAGCCCTTTTGAGCTTTTGTTTGGGCATCCTGTAAGAGGACCCCTGTGTTTGGTAAGGGAAGGATGGGAGAGACCTCTCAGACAACCCAAACTGGACATAGTGGATTATGTACTTGGTCTCCGCTCCAGGATGGCAGAGTATTTGAAGAAGGCTTCTAAAAACCTTGAGGCAAGCCAAGAACTCCAAAAAGCTTGGCATGACCAAAAGGCTGTACTGACTGTTTACCAGCCAGGACAGAAAGTGTGGGTGTTGGAGCCAGTGGCCCCAGCAGCACTCCAAGACAAATGGTCTGGACCCCACACTATTGTTGAGAAAAAGGGAGAAGTCACCTACTTGGTGGACCTTGGGACTCCCAGAAGCCCCCACAGGGTGCTTCATGTCAACAGATTGAAGGCATATGTTGACAGGGCAGACATGGGGCTACTCATGGCTACAGATGAGGGGCGGGAGGAAGAGAGTGACCCTCTCCCAGACCTGTTGACTCAGAACCCTGATGATGGCTCAGTTGATGGTGTGGTCTTTTCTGACAGCCTCACTGCCCATCAGCAACAGGACTGCAGGCAAGTTCTGCAGTCCTACAGACATATGTTCTCTCTGACTCCAAGTCAGACAAACTGGTGCACCCATGAGGTGGACACTGGTGACAGTCTGCCTGTGAAGAGTAAAATCTACAGGCAACCTGACCATGTCAGGGACTGCATAAAAGTTGAGGTACAAAAGATGTTGGAGCTGGGAGTCATTGAACCTTCAGAGAGCCCTTGGGCTAGTCCTGTAGTCCTTGTGCCAAAACCTCACACCCAAGATGGTAAGAGAGAGATGAGGTTTTGCGTGGATTACAGAGGTCTCAATGCTGTCACTAGGACAGATGCCCACCCAATACCTAGGGCAGATGAGCTCATTGACAGACTGGCAGCTGCTAAGTTTTTGAGCACATTTGACCTGACAGCAGGCTACTGGCAAATCAGACTAGCTGAGAGTGCAAAGGCCAAAACTGCTTTCTCGACCCCAGGAGGACATTATCAATTTGTGGTAATGCCCTTTGGCTTGAAGAATGCACCTGCCACTTTCCAAAGGTTGGTGAATCAAGTCCTTACTGGGTTGGATGATTATTGTGCAGCTTATCTTGATGATATTGCTGTCTTTAGCTCCACCTGGGAGGATCACCTGGTCCACCTGAGGAATGTTTTAGAGGCCCTGCAAAAGGCAGGCCTCACTATCAAGGCCACTAAGTGCCAGATAGGGCAGAGCAAGGTTGTATACCTGGGCCACCTAGTTGGTGGGGGCCAGGTTCAACCACTGGAGAGCAAGATCCAGACCATAAAGGACTGGACTCCTCCAACTACCCAGACTCAGGTCAGAGCTTTCTTGGGCCTGACTGGGTACTACAGAAAGTTTGTTAAGAACTATGGGTCCATTGTGACACCACTTAATGACTTGACCTCCAAGAAGATGCCAAAGAAAGTTCAGTGGACAGTAAGCTGTCAAAAAGCATTTGATGACCTGAAGCAGGCCATGTGCAGTGCACCTATCCTGAAAAGTCCAGACTACTCCAAAGAGTTCATTGTCCAGACAGATGCTTCTGAGTTAGGTGTGGGAGCTGTTCTTTCACAACTGAATGTAGATGGTCAAGACCAGCCCATTGCTTTTATAAGTAGAAGGCTGACCCCTAGAGAGAAACGTTGGTCAGCTATTGAGAGGGAGGCCTTTGCTGTGGTTTGGGCCCTGAAGAAGCTGAGGCCATACTTGTTTGGCACTCACTTCAAGATTCAGACAGACCATAAGCCCCTCTTGTGGCTAAATCAGATGAAGGGTGAAAATCCCAAACTTCTTAGGTGGTCCATTTCCCTACAGGGGATGGACTTCACAGTGGAACATAGACCTGGGACTGACCATGCCAATGCAGATGGACTCTCCAGATATTTCCACTTAGAACATGAAGACTCAACTGGTCAAGGTTAGTTTAATGTCCCTAAGTTTGGGGGGGGTTGTGTAGGAGAGTAGGGTCTGCTTTCTATGTTCACCCCCACTTTTTGCTTTTGCTTTACTGGTTTACGACTTAGATGTGGCTGTGGGCCTGCTAATCAGACCCACAGCCCTGCTGTTCTCTCTCTAAATTGATACTATGTACTTTAGGTGCATAACCCATTTGGATAGGATCACCTTATTGGCCCCTGTACAGTGTACCCTAGGTACCCAGGGCATAGGTGTACCCTAGGCCTACCAGGGGCTGCAGCATGTATTATGCCACCCCTGGCCTGGCCTTCCATTTTGACACAACTGGCTGATCACTCAGCTGGGGCAAGGTCGTGTAATCACCCCTTGCTTAGGTGTAGTATTCCTATACCTAACTTACATATAGACACCTGTGTACCTATCAGCCACTCCTATGGCAGGCCTTAACAATCCTGGAGGCAGAGTGCTTGGTAACATGTGAGATGGTGCTCTAGCATGAGCTGAGCCTGTCTGCAGCTTTCGGAACCATGTCCTTATAGCTGTTCTATGATATAGCCTACCATATACTCTTAAGAGTGCCTTATAATCTTAAACGGTTATGGTAACTATGGTTTGGCTTTATCGAAACATGTCGTGTAAGGTGTCTAACACTGTGGAATAATACCCCCATACCATTTCTGGACATGAGGATAGTATTCCCCCCTTCTAGAGGGAAAGACATGTTAAAATCATACTTCACTGTTAGTCTCTGACCAAAGCCTCAGCATCACAAAATGGATGCTGCTGCCACAACACAAGTCTGACCTCCTGCTGCTGGGAGTGATCCCAGCCAGGGAGGCCTGGACAATAGGTTTCCTGCTTGGAGAGGTGCTAGCACCTCCCCAGACAGCCTTTAGTGTATTGGGGCAGGGTGGGCTGAAAGGAATGAGACATGCCTGAGGCACACAAGGTGTTCCTTGCATAGTCCAGTTCAAACCGGCGCTGGGGCACTCCAGCCCCAGCTCTGGCGCGAAACTGGACAAAGGGAAGTGGGTGTAACCACCCCCTCCCAGGTCCCACCCATAAGGCGTGACCTAGCAGGTATCCCAGCCCCCCAGATTAGTATAAGAGTGGGAGTTGGGCCTCAAGACTTTAGATTATCCTGAACCTGCAACTTGAACAGAAACTCTGGACCTTCGACATTCGACGAAAGAAGAAGGCTGAAGAATCTCCCTTGTGGCCAAGGAGTGGCTACCCTGTGCAAACAGGCACCATCAAGAGACTACCCTTTGCTTTGCTAAAGTTCTACGAGGGACCGACTGCAGAGCCCGACCAGAGCCTTGACTTCCAGATTTCTCCGACCCTGATCCACATCCACAGCAGAGCTGAGATCCATGGAGGCGACGAGCGACGTGGGACCGGCTACCTGGGAAAAGTGGCTAGTATCTTCAAGCGCAGCTTCTGAGGCACCCTCGAAGTTGTGCACCGGGGATTGAGAAGCCCCACCCCCAAGCACCATCTGCACCGAAGACCAGCCCCCCACACTCCACGAGTCCTAGGTGGGGCCCTTCTGCATTTTCCTGCTTGCCGCGTCTGTCCGGTTGCTTGCCCGCTGGCTAGTGGCCTTTGTGACGACGCATCCTGAAATCTTCTGCGCTGGTTTGGCTCCTCCAGACTGGCTCCCGCTTCTCTGCAAAGAAGAAGCACCCCAGACCTTCCTGGTCTGCACCAGAAGCAAGTCCTCCGTTCTGCGTGGGTTCCGCTTGCCAAGGCTTGGTGAGTCCTAGTCCAACTTCGACGCCGCCGACAGCAAGAGCCTTCGTGGGACAGCTCGCCTCCTGGTCCTGGTCGTCCTCGACGCTCCCTGGTCCTCGTGGCTGCAGCGACAAGCTTCACCTTCACCTGCAATCTTCGCGACATCACCTGGTTCCTTCCTGGTTCCACGTGGTCACTGGCTAGTGACCTTGACTCTGTCCCTTCTGCTTGCAGGTCTCCTCTCTTCTTGATCCCAGCCTTGGGATCCACCGGACACTCTTCACTGACTGCCTGTCAGCATCTTTCCTTCAGGCATCCATAGAAGTCCACGACGAAACCCGACGCAAGTTCACACCTATGCACCCGCAGCCTGTGGGCTAGGTAACTTGGGTACTCCGGTGCTCATCAGGGTAGTGACTATCCTAGTGTCTAGTTTTCCAGTCTCGACTTCCTAGCTACTCTAGTGTCCTAAATCTATTTAATTCAAAACTGTACTATTTCTATCGACTTTTACGCATTACGCGTGAGTGTTTCCACTCTGCACCTGAATCCCGTGGGCCTCCCACTTCCTAACCTTTGGTAGTATAGTGTAGCCCCAGCGATTCCCTAGGCCTAGGTCTATCCTATTTCCGTGACAGTGGTCCTTATACCACTTACTTAGTATATGGTTTGCGTGGCCCCTAGGGCCTAACTGTATTACTTACCTGTGTGACTTAATGTATGCTTAAATAAGACTGTGTTGTACTTACCTCTAATCTCATAAAGAGTGCTGAGGGTTTGACTAGAATAAATACACTTTATTTTATATATATATCTGTTGTGGTGTCCTTTCATTTGGTATTCAAGGGATTATATATGGTATCACAGCTGGCTTCACATGCCATTCAGAGTTTAGCCTAAGACTGCTCTTGTCCATGCTACCACTAGGATAGCTGGTCTATAAGGTTGACTTTACAACCAATCACCATAAGGGTTGTTTGGACTGATATAAGGTGTACACTAGAACTAGTGACATCATACATCAGGCCAACTTCTCACATTGGTGAGCAGCGGTTGGGATCTGAGCTTGCTGTTGTAATACCATTGTAATCTTGAGATACTGAATTGAAAGATCACACAGATATTGTTTAGGTACATATAACATAGATTATAATACTTAAGTCCTACTGGACTTAGTGGTTGTAGGTTGAAGGGAGTAACACACACTGACTACAACTACTAGAAAGGTTTAGTAGATACAACTAGTGTAGGTAGGTGCACACACCACACCCTCACTAGAATCATGTCCCTGAATGGAGATCACACTGATGCTCCCTCAGGAGAGGAGAATCCTAGACAGGTTCCCTCTAGATATGATACATTCACTTTCCAGGAGATGAGACAACTGTGTACCTCCAGGAGATTAAAACAGGGTTCCAACCCTACCCTTAGACAGCTTGTGGAGCTTCTGGAGGCCTATGATGCTGAAAGAGCTGCCAAGTATGGTGCCATAGCTGTAGATAAGGGTCTACCCACCACCGAGGAGTCAGATGCGGCTTCAGATGAAGAGGTAGACAGCCAGGGCCAAGTAGGAAGACTTAGCCAGGCAAACCTAAGCTTACATGGGAGTTTGCATGGGGTCCCCCCATACAGACCCCCAAGTGGGCTTAACCAGAGAAGCAGGAGGGACAGATCCCCTTCAAGGGAATCCATCCACTCCCATGTCTCTAGCATCTCTAGTGTTTCCTCTCACAGGGGAATGACTTCCCCTGAGAGAAAGGAGCATGAAGCCAGAATGAGGGAAGCTAATCTGAGGATTCAGAGGGAAGAACTTGCCCTTGCCAAAGAGAAGCTTGCTCTGGCTAGAGAGCAAAAGTTAAGTGGGTCAGAACCCACTGGTGGCAGCAATATCCCTAAGGATAGAGACAGGCACTATGATAATAGGAACCTGAGCAAGATTGTCCCTCCCTACAAGTGTGGGGATGACATCCACAAATGGATAACTGCTTTGGAGAGAGCTTGCAAAGTACAGCAGGTACCCCAAAGTCAGTGGGCAGCTATCTTGTGGCTCTCCTTCTCTGAGAAAGGTAGAGACAAGCTCCTCACAGTTAGTGATGAGGATGCAGATAATTACACTGTCCTGAAGAGTGCTCTAATTGATGGGTTTGGCCTAACCACTGAACAATACAGGTTGTTGTTCAGGGATACCCAGAAGACACAGACTCAGGACTGGACTGACTTTGTAGATTGTGCCACTAAGGCTCTGGAAGGCTGGCTAGTGGGAAGTAAGGTTAAGGACTATACAGGATTGTATAATTTGATCATGAGAGAGCAAATCCTTAACAACTGTCAAAACCAGCTACTGCATCAACACCTGATTGATTCTGATCTGACGTCTCCCCAAGAATTGGGAAAGAAGGCAGATAGATGGGTCAGGACTAGAGTTAAGCAGAAAAACCAGAACCAGGGCGGTGATCAGAAAAAGGCAGACCAGAAGGGTAATGATCAGAAACAAAAAGACCAGAAGTCTTCACCAGGCCCCCAAAAGGCTCAGGGGGAGGGTGGTCCCAAAAAGGATAAAAAGAAAGATGGCCAAAAGAAACCATGGTGCAACTATTGTAAGTCCAACTCACATTGGTTTAGTGAGTGCACCAAAAAGGATAAGCCCCCAGCCACCATTGCCCCTAAGGCAACTGTACCCCCTAGTCCAGCTGTAAGTGGTGGTTCCCAGCAAAAGGGTGTAGTAGGGTTAACCCTGGGAACTGAGGAGGATTCTGGTCTAGTCAGAATACCTACTCAGGCTGTTCTGATCTGTGATGGGGACTTAGCTTTGTCCTCTACTGTAGGCCCCAGTAACCCGGGCAAGTACAGACAGACTCCTTTTATCAACCAAAGAATGGCTCAGGCCTACAGGGACACTGGGGCTAGTGTCACAAAGGTGACACCTGCCTTTGTGGACCCTGGACAGATCATACTAGGTGAGAATTACCTAGTGACCAACGCTAGCAATGCCACTACCTCCCATAGTGTGGCTATTGTTAACTTCTCCTGGGGAGGGGTAACTGACCTCAAGAAAGTTGTTGTTAGTTCAGACCTTCCTGTAGAGTGTTTACTGGGCAATGATCGTGAAACTTCAGTTTGGTCTGATGTGGAGTACAGGACCCATGCAGAAATGCTGGGGATAGATGCACATGTCCTTGCTGTGACCATGTCACAGGCCAAAAAGTGCACCACTGAACAAGTGCTGGATCCTGAAACTATGGACCAGTCACAACCCAAGAGAAAGAGCAGTAGGGTTAAGGCTGTGCCTTCCCCCCTGCCTCAGGTGGTGGATCAGCCCTCCCAGGAGGATGATTCTGAGAGCCCTGAAGGAACTGTCCTAGAAGAACTTGAACCTGATCAGGTTGAGTTTCTTGGGACAGGGGGACCTTCAAGGGCAGATCTGAGGCAGGCTCAATTAGACTGCCCCTCTCTTGAACCCCTCAGACAGCAGGCTGCTGCTGAGGCTGCAGGGAATGCTCAAGGTACCCATAGAGTGTATTGGGATGAAGGACTACTGTAAGGAATCTATCACTAACATGTCCCTTTCAGATGCACAAGTTACTACTTGTGTAACGATATATCTGATAGAAACTACTAGCCGCAGATTCCTTCACGTAGAATTATCCCCAGGCGTGAGATTGGATCCGGCAAACTTTTTGCGCAGCATCCCTGCGCGCCGGGGGCACGTCATTACGCGACTCCGCCCAGGCGTCGTCCGCGCACATGACATCAGCAAGGTCACATAAGTCCCACCCCGGCGCGCCTACGTCAGTTTTTTCCTTTTCATCGTGCAACGCGGATCCGGTTTGTGCTCTGGGCCCGTTTAGGCCTTTCCCTTCTGCTATTGCTGCGTGTGTGGAAACAGTGTGCGAATGCCTTCGGGATTTAAAACTTGTTCGTCGTTTGGCGGCCTCATGTCGGCGACGGATCCTCTCCCCTTCTGTATGTGGTGTTTGGGGGATTACCACGACTCCACTGATTGTGAGGCGTGCCAGCAGATGAAGCTGAAGTCCCAGCGTGAGCGCCAGATGAAACTTCTTTTGGCTCGTGTGTCCAGGTCGGCGTCGTCATCTCGCCCGGCCCCTGAGGAGGGTTCTTGGACCCGCGGCTTCCCTCGCCGACTTCGGTCTTCTCCCAGGTCGCAAGTGCGCCGCTCACCTCTCGGTAAGTGTCGCAGTTTGTCCCCGCGGGTCGGGTTCCAGCCTGTCGGGGCGTGGGCTCTCCGCGGGTGGTGCGGCCCGCGGGTCGTCCCCTTATCTGCCGTTTCCCGGCGTGTGGGCGACCAGAGCCCAGATGGAGACATATGCGGCGGCTTTGCAGGCCTCACTGGCTTCTCCTCCTCCTCATGGCACACATCTCTGTGTGCCATGCCCATCACCTACACTGCCAAGGCATATGTCAGCCACCCCTCTGGCTGGGTGCCTTATGCCTATGGTGTGGGCACAGGAGCAGGAGCCCTGTGCCCCTACAGTACCCAGGTCCATTCCTGGGAACTGTAAGTACAGTGCTGCCTTTTACAAGTACATGGTGCTGAGAGCTCGTCAAACACGAGCTCCACAGCACCATAATGGCAACACTGAAGACTGGGAAGTTTGGTATCAAACTTCTCAGCACATTAAACCCACACTGATGCCAGTGTGGGATTTAATGTACTAAGCACCCCAGAGGGCATCTTAGAGATGCCCCCTTACAGCTAACCTACAATCCACGTCTGCTCTGAGGCTGCCCAGGCTGCCACACAGCAGACACGTTGCTGGACCCCTGGGTGGGAGAGCCCCTGCTCTCCCGGGCCTGCAACAATGCACATCCTGGGTGAGGTGAGAAATCTCCTCCCCCAGGATGAGCAAAGGGAAGCTTCAAAGGCATGCCGCCAGTTGGAGTTTCCCCAGGCCACTGCAACCCCCCACTCTGGCAGGAAGCTTGGCCGGAAACCCCATACAAGGACAGGGGATGTGCCAGCCTGCCCACCCCACCCCTCAGGTGGGGGAGGCGAGGTGAAGCACATCTCCGGGCTCTCGCCATCTTGAAGATGGGAGGCCCTACCCTATCAGGATTAGGCTACTGCCCCCCTCCCACAGGAGAGAGGCAGGATAGGGGGTGTAACCACCCCAGGACAAGGACCCATTGGTCCCTGGCCTTCACCTACCTGTAACGCCCCTAAATCTAGTATTTAGGGGCCCCCTGAACCTTCCTTCCCCAGATCCCAGATTCGAAACTACAAGAAGAGCAAGAAGAACAAAGACCTGCCCTGCAGCTGCTAAAAAGAGGAAGACACCAACTGCTTTGGCCCCAGCCCTACCGGCCTGTCGACCCTCGAACCTGCTCCTGCTCCAGCGCGGCATCTCTTGTGGCCAGCAACCTCAAAAACCCCGGAGGACCTGGCTACCTTTGAACTCTAAAGCCCCTGGGACTCCCATGAGTAGAGGCTCTACTCAGAAACCTATCTCTAACCCCTGGCAGCAGCCCGGAACCGCGAACCCAGCACACTCTGCACCAGCCAAGCCTGGCCAGTGCCGGAGTGAACAAAGACCCTGAGGACGACCCCACGGCGACTGTGACCCCGAGTCCGGCACCCAAGGACCCCCCTCGACATTCCGGAAGAAGCCTGCAGCCTCAGAACAGAGTGCCTCCCCAACCGCGATCAACCAGAGGGTAAGATTCCCGACATCAAAAGGCACCCCTGCACCCGGCGCCCTGCAGCCCCCTGTGCCCAATCCCGGGGTACCCACCTAACCTACAACTACCCAACTTACCTCTCGAAGTGGTGGTGGCATCTGAAGCATCCTCGTCCCCGAGCTTGCAGCCTTTTTCCAAACCGGAACATTCCCATTGACTTCCATTGAGCGCCCGAAGGCTCAAAAGCACCCTGCACCCAGCCGCCCGAGTGGCCCTGGCAGTGCACTCTCTACACTAACCTACGTCCCCACTTGCCCGGAGTAAGTGACCAGGAGCCCAGCTCAAACAGCCGCGTGGCTTGCCAGACAGCAGCCACCAACCAAGGCCCCCCTATCCCTCATAGGATAACATTGGGCCTAACTCTCTCTGCACCCGGCCGTCCTGAAACCGCTGAGGGTGAACCAACTGTACCTACCTGACACTGGGGGACCCCTGAGTCTATGCCCGGAATTTCAACTCTGCCAGTCGGGTACTTACCCTTAAACCGCTAACTTCATTTTCCTCATAGGGTAACATTGACTGGCTTTTTCTTGAAAAATCTTCTAAGTGTGAACTTTTCAAAACTGCAAATATTCACTAAAAATCAGCCAAGTGACAAAAACGAATTTACTCGCCTGCTCTTAGGTGAGCTCCCAGTGCTGGATCTTGGTGCCCAGCCCTGACTCTGAAAAGTGTCCACAACTGTACTTACCTCTAACTCATTTTTCTTCCACAGGAAACCATTGTCTGCTTTTCTGTGAAATTTCTTCTAAGTGTCTATTTTTGCAAAATTGAAATATTCTTTTAAAATCGTACCATTTCTGCAAACGAAATTACTTACCTGTTTCTGATAAGGACCCCAGTCCTGGGTCTAGGTACCCAGTCCTGGATTACTAAAGTAACGATAAAGTACTCTACCTGCAATTTGAATTTCTTGCCATAGAGATCCATTGAATGTTTTCTTTGAAATATTTTCTAAGTGCTAACTTTTGAAATAGCTAAATATTATTTAAAAATCATTACAGTTATTAAGTCTACTTTCATCACTTGATTCTGAGTACTAACCCAGAGCTGGATCTAGGAGCCAGACCTGGAATTTCAAAAGTAATCTGAAAAGTAATTTATTACAAGACAACCTGAATTTACCATTGAGCTCAATGCATTGTTATGTTTAGGAAATAGGATTGTTTATTGCAACCAACTGTGACTGTTTACAAAAATCCATTGCTTATTGCAAAAGTATTTATATTCAATCTCTCATTCTGAGAAAAAGTATATTTTTATTCCCTTTGTGGTTCTAAAAATAAAACAAGCATATATTTTATATATATAAACCATTGGCCTAGAGTTCAGTTATTGAGTGTGTGAAACCATTTGCTGACTGAGTGTGTACAATAAATGCTTTACACTGTCCTCAGGTACTGCCTTACTGCTCGACCAAGCTACCACTTTTGAGAGTAAGGTCATACCTAACTTTGACCTCTATCAGCCTCTGGGGGACTGTGGACTCTGTACACCCTGTACCCATTAGGGAACAGTATATACAGAGCCACTTTCTCACATCTGCAAGCAGAGGGGACAGAGTCAAGGTCACTAGCCAGTGACCACGTGGAACCAGGAAGGAACCAGGCGATGTCGTGAAGATTGCAGGTGAAGGTGAAGCTTGTCGCTGCAGCCACGAGGACCAGGGAACGTCGAGGACGACCAGAACCAGGAGGCGAGCTGTCTCACGAAGGCTCTTGCTGTCGGCGGCGTCGAAGTTGGACTAGGACTCACCAAGCCTTGGCAAGCGGAACCCACGAAGAACGGAGGACTTGCTTCTGGTGCAGACCAGGAAGGTCTGGGGTGCTTCTTCTTTGCAGAGAAGCGGGAGCCAGTCTGGAGGAGCCAAACCAGCGCTGAAGATTTCAGGATGCGTCGTCACAAAGGCCACTAGCCAGCGGGCAAGCAACCGGAAAGACGCGGCAAGCAGGAAAATGCAGAAGGGCCCCACGCAGGACTCGTGGAGTGTGGGGAGCTGATCTTCAGTGCAGATGGTGCTTGGGGTTGGGGCTTCTCAATCCCCGGTGCACAACTTCGAGGGTGCCTCAGAAGCTGCGCTGAAAGATACTAGCCACTTTTCCCAGGTAGCCGGTCCCACGTCTCTCGTTGCCTCCACGGATCTCAGCTCGGCTGTGGATGTGGATCAGGGTCGGAGAAGTCTGGAAGTCAAGGCTCTGGTCGGGCTCTGCAGTCGGTCCCTCGTAGAACTTCAGCAAAGCAAAGGGTAGTCTCTTGATGGTGCCTGTTTGCACAGGGTAGCCACTCCTTGGCCACAAGGGAGATTCTTCAGTCTTCTTCTTTCGTCGAATGTCGAAGGTCCAGAGTTTCTGTTCAAGTTGCAGGTTCAGGATAATCTAAAGTCTTGAGGCCCAACTCCCACTCTTATACTAATCTGGGGGGCTGGGTTACCTGCTAGGTCACGCCTTATGGGTGGGACCTGGGAGGGGGGTGGTTACACCCCCTTCCCTTTGTCCAGTTTCGCGCCAGGACTGGGGCTGGAGTGCCCCAGCACCGGTTTGAACTGGACTATGCACGGGACACCTTGTGTGCCCCAGGCATGTCTCATTCTATACATCCCTCCCTGCCCCAATACACTAAGGCCTGTCTGGGGTGGTGCTAGCACCTCCCAAGGCAGGAAACCTATTGTCCAAGCCTCCCTTGCCGGGATCACTCCCAGCAGCAGGAGGCCAGACTCGTGTCTGTGGCAGCAGCATCCATTTTGTGATGCTGGGGCTCTGGTTAACTTTAACCGGGTAAGTAGGTTACAACATGTCTTCTTCCTCTAGAAGGGAGGGATAATATCCTCATCCCCAGAAATGGGATGGGGGTATTATTCCAAAGTGTTAGACACCTCACACGACATGTTTTGATAAAGCCAAACCATAGTTACCATAACCGTTTAAGATTATAAGGCACTTTAAGAGTATATGGTAGGCTATATCATAGAACAGCTATAAGGACATGGTTCCGAAAGCTGCAGACAGGCTCAGCTCATGCTAGAGCACCATCTCACATGTTACCAAGCACTCTGCCTCCAGGATTGTTAAGGCCTGCCATAGGAGTGGCTGATAGGTACACAGGTGTCTATATGTAAGTTAGGTATAGGAATACTACACCTAAGCAAGGAGTGATTACACAACCTTGCCCCAGCTGAGTGATCAGCCAGTTGTGTCATAATGGAAGGCCAGGCCAGGGGTGGCACAATACATGCTGCAGCCCCTGGTAGGCCTAGGATACACCTATGCCCTGGGTACCTAAGGTACACTATACAGGGGCCAATAAGGTGATCCTATCCAAATGGGTTATGCACCTAAAGTACATAGTATCAATTTAGAGAGAGAACAGCAGGGCTGTGGGTCTGGTTAGCAGGCCCACAGCCACATCTAAGTCGAAAACCAGTAAAGCAAAAGCAAAAAGTGGGGGTGAACATAGAAAGCAGACCCTACTCTCCTACAGTGGGTCTGTGAATAGATTACACCAGAAAGTCACGAACAACAGAACGGCCAAAGAAGCCGCTCTCCGGACCTGACTGTCAAGACAGTAATGCTTGTTAAACATGTGCAGCGAGGCTCACGTAGCTGCCTGACAAATGTCCTGCAAGGGGACGCCGCGTCCCAAGGCAGTAGTGGCTGCTGTCGCCCTGGTAGAATGGGCACGCAGCCCCACAGGAGGCTCCTTCTTAGCCAACGAGTAACAGGCCTTGATGGAGAGAACGGCCCACCAAGAGATGGTCCGCTTGTGCACAGCCCGACCTCTTTTGGCGCCCACGTAGCCAACAAAGAGCTGGTCATCCACCCGGAACTGTCGTGTGCGCTGCAGGTAGAACAAGAGCGCACGTTTTGGATCCAGACGGTGGAGCCTCTCTTCCTCTTTCGAAGGATGCGGAGGCGGAAAGAAGGTGGGCAAAGTGATGGTCTGCCCGATGTGGAGGGGCGTGACAACCTTTGGCAAAAAAGGAGGACGGGTCCTTAAAACCATCTTGTCCGGATGAACAGAAAGGAAAGGAGGTTTGGAAGAAAGAGCCTGGAGCTCACTCACTCTTCTGGCAGAGGTGACAGCTACCAGGAAAGCCGTCTTGACAGTGAGAAGACGCAAAGGACAGGTATGAAGGGGCTCGAAGGGAGCGCACAGCAGATATGTCAAGACAAGATTTAAGTCCCATTGAGGCATTATGAACGGCACGGGAGGAAATGTGTGTGTAATGCCCTTTAGGAAACGGTTAACAATCGTGGACTTAAAAAGAGAAGGCTGATCTGGAAGCCGTAAAAAGGCAGAGATGGCTGAAAGATAACCTTTGATAGTGCCCAGAGCAGAGCCCTGCCGAAGAAAGAAGGAACAGGAGGACTTCGGAAAGAGGGGTAGAAATGGGATCCACAGGCCTAGCTGTGCACCATGCCACAAACTTGTTCCACCTGCAGCCGTATACCGTTTTAGTGGTAGGACTCCTGGCTGCCAGAATGACATCGCAGACTTCGGGAGGAAGATCGAAAGCTGTCAACTGTCGGCGCTCAATCTCCACGCATGGAGGTGGAGGCTGGACAGGTTCGGGTGGAGGACCGTCCCCTGCTGCTGCGAAAGAAGATCCTCCCGAAGAGGCAGTCGGATCGGGGGGTCGATCGCCATGCTGAGTAGCTCAGGATACCAGTATCTTCGTGCCCAATCCGGAGCCACAAGGATGACTTGGTCGCGCCGACGAAAAGCGTCGCCGAGCGAGTGCCGCCTTGGAAATTCCAACGCGCAGAACTGATGACATTGCGCGCTTTGGTGGCGAATAGATCTAACCAAAGTTTTCCCCCCTGCGGAAAGAGACCTTGCACCACGTCCGAGTTCAGACGCCATTCGTGATCCATCAAGCACCGGCGGCTGTTCGTCCGCCCTGGCATGCAGAGAATCTGCCAGGTGTTGAACCACCAAGTTGATGCCTTGATGTTCCAGCCATGTCCAGAGGCGCAGAGCCTCCTGACATAGGGTACAGGACCCCACCCCGCCCTGTTTGTTGCAATACCACATGGCGGTGGTGTAGTCCGTGAACACCTGCACCACACTTCCCCGGACAGAGGGAAGGAATGCCTTCAGTGGAAGTCTGATCGCCCGAAGCTCCAAAAGGTTGATATGGAGTTGGGACTCCGTCGGAGACCAGAGGCCTCTGATCTCCGCCTCTCCCATGTGGCCACCCCATCCCAGGAGGGACGCATCCGTCACCACTTTGTGCTCCAGTTGGGGAAGGGAGAGGGATCTGCCATTGGCCCAATCGCGATTCGTGAGCCACCACTGCAATTGTCGTGCAGTGCCCCCCAAGATCTGGACATGATCGGACAGGATGCCCTGATGCTGCGCCCACTGGAACTTCAGGTTCCAATCCTGAGCCCGCATATGCGATCTGGCATGTAGCACCAGCAGGTTGCAGGAGGCCATCAGGCCCAGGAGCTGGACCATCATCCTGACTGAAACCCGGGACAGAGGCTGAAAAATCGGAATCATAGCCTGAATATCCCGACTTGTTGTTCGGGAGGATAAACCCGAAACAGCGTCGAATTCAGAACCGCTCCGATGAAAGGGAGCTTCTGAGAGGGACTCAGGTGCGACTTCGGCACGTTTAAGGAGAACCCCAGCAAATGCAGGAGGTCGGCCGTAGTCTGAAGGTGGTTGACGACTGCCTGGGGCGAACCCGCCTTCAGCAACTAGTCGTCGAAATAAGGGAAGACTGACACCCCTGACCTGCGCAGGTGAGCTGCGACCATCACTGTCACCTTCGTGAACACCCGAGGGGCGCTGGTAAGACCGAAGCGGAGCATGGCAAACTGAAAATGCTCTTGGCCTACCATGAACCGCAGGTAACGCCGGTGTGCCGGCAGGACGGGGATGTGAAAATATGCGTCCTGCAAGTCCAACGCTACCATCCAGTCTCCAGGGTCGAGGGCAGCCAAGACCTGAACCAGAGTCAGCATTTTGAACTTCTCCTTCCGGAGGAAGCGGTTGATGTTCCGGAGGTCCAAGATGGGACGCAGACCCCCTTTGTCTTTCTTGGGGACCAGAAAGTAGTGGGAATAACAACCACTCCCTACATCTGGCCCAGGAACACACTTGACGGCCCCCTTGGCCAAGAGGGCCGTGACTTCCTGCCGGAGAAGTGTCAAGTGTTCCCCCGACAGGCGGTGGAACTAAGGCGGCATGGCTGGAGGGGTGGACTGAAAGGGAAGGGTGTAACCCTTGCGGATGATCTGCAACATCCACTTGTCCGATGTATTAGCATGCCAGTGGGATAGATGATGGCGGACCCTGCCACCCACAGTGCCGAGAACGGCGTCGGGAACGGTGCCGAGAACGGCGTCGAGAACGGCGTCGGGAACGGTGCCAAGAACGGCGCCGGCCGGGGCCGAGCCGGCGCTGTGTCCCAATGCGGATCCCAGGTAGGAACAAAATGGTCCTGGAACCTGGGCAACGGCGGGACAAATGGCACCCACTGCGGCGCCGGAGGCGGAGCAGAGGGTGGCGCTGGGGCCGGGGCCAGCAGCGATGGACCTTGTGGCGCCGTGGCCGGAGCCAATGGCGCAGGATCCTGTGGCACCGAAGCAGGATCCGCCGGCGGCTCAACAGGACCTGACACGGGACCGCGGGGCTCGAGGGCGCGCCGGCAGGAGCCCGAGGCCTAAAAAGGCGGTCCATGGTAGCAAGAAATTCTTGCACCAGTGCGGGAGTCGCCGACGGACCCGGGTAAGGTGGGTAGGCCGCGGGACTCTCGAGCTCTGAAGGAGCCCCGGGGGCAAAGCCCCCGTCCCCCTCGTCCGCATCCGAGGACCGATGGGGGGACGTCGAAGAGCGAACACGCTTCTTCGACTTCTTTTTGTGTCGTCTCTTAACCGAATCCGAGGGTGAAGACTTGGAGCCTGAGGACCGACGACTGTGGCCCCGCGAGCGTTCCCTGGAACGGCCCCTCGACCGGGAATGGTGCTGGGACGAGTGCCGGACCTCCTGCAGCTTCCGGTGCCGCTCCCTCAAGGCCTTCAAGGCCATGGCCCGACAGTCCAGACAGGACCGGGAGTCGTGGTCGGTCTCCAGGCAGTAGAGACCGACATCGTGGGGGCCGCCACCGACATATTGCGACGGCAGGTCCCACAAGACTTAAATCCAGGCACCCCTAAGTGCACCAAGGAAACCAAAATGGTACAGGAGACAAAAGTCTCACAAATGGTAGTCAAAAAGTGACTAGGGTACACGATCTAACCGGATCTGCGCTTTCTGGCGCGGAAAAAGAAAGAACTGACATCAGCGCGCATGGGTGGCGCCTAAGTAGTCTCCATGACGTCATCTCGGCGCTTACGATGCCAGCGACGGACGCTGAGTCGCACAACGCCACCTACTGACACACAGGGGTACTGCTAGCAAAACTTTCCGGATCCAGTCTGACGCCTGGGGATATTCTAAGGTAAGGAATCTATCACTAACGTGTCTCTTTCAACATAATGCAATAATGCATAATCCTGTAAATGAAGTGTACTCATTCAGCAGTTAGGAAAGTAAAATGAAGCAATTTTTTTATTGTAATTCTCAAGTGTGATGAAAACCTTTAGATTTTAGGAGTATCTGAACTAATGATGACACTTTACTTGGTGATGCACAAATAAATATTCACTGAAACCCGATTTCCACACATGATGCTGTCTGCAAATCACAATGGGCTACCACACAACTGCTTCACTACATTAAAAAATTGTACGCCTCATGTCCATTAGAGTTAGGTTGGTCATGAATGTTTGTGGTACTAAAAAATGGGTTGCGATTCTAAAAAGTTTGGGAATCACTGGTCTATAGCATCTAGCAATCAGACGGCTTACTGGTGGCGCTAACGTGTGCTTCTCCCAGGCCGTTTTGACTGGGTCTGTTAGAGCCTCATTAAAAGTCAGCAGTGGCTCTGATGAGGAAGACCGCAGAACCTTTGTCAAAATACTGCATCTGGTCTCTTCAGTAGAGCGGGAAAGTTTCAAAACATCAGCAGCTTTCTTGATTACCATGTGAAAGAAGATCCCAGAGTGTGGCCTAAGAGACACCCAATCTCAATCTTGTGGGAAGGGTCCAAGGTAAGATACCCTGTCATGTCTGAAGATGTGTGTCAGTAAGTTAGCTTCCTCACTGCCATCATCCGTGTCATGTTGGATGATACCCTGCATCTGGAGAAGGCTCCAGTGAGTGTCAAAAGTGACATGCGTCATCTGCCAATAGCACTGACATGACGCATCCTTCTGCTCCTCTTCATACTGTTCCATCTCCACTATCCTCAGTGTGAGAAGTTGGCCTGATATATGATGTCACTAATTCTAGTGTACACCTTGTATCAGTCCAAACAACCCTTATGGTGATTGGTTGTAAAGTCAACCTTATAGACCAGCTATCCTAGTGGTAGCATAGACAAGAGCAGTCTTAGGCTAAACTCTGTATGCCATGTGAAGCCAGCTGTTATACCATTTGTAATCCCTTGAATATCAAATGAAAGGACACCACAACAGATATATAAAAATAGAATGTATTTATTCTAAGTCAAAACACCCTCAGCACTCTTTATGAGATTCGAGGTAAGCACAACACAATCTTATTCAAGTATACATAAGTCACACAGGTAAGTAATACAGTTAGGCCCTAGGGGCCACGCAAACCATATACTAAGTAAGTGGTATAAGAACCACTGTCACGAACACAGGATAGGCCTAGGCCTAGGGAATCGCTGGGGCTACACTACACTACCAGGAACTAGGAAGTAGGAGGCCCACGGGATTCAGGTGCAGAGTGGAAACACTCACGTGTAATGCGTAAAAGTCGATAGAAATAGTGATAGTTAGAAATTAAGCGTTTTAGGACACTTCTGAAGTAGCTAGGAGTTCGAGACTCGGAAACTAGATGCTAGGATAGTTAATACCCTTGTGAGCACCGGAGTACTCAAGTTACCTAGCCCACGGGCTGCGGGTGCATAGGTGTGAACTTGCGTCGGGTTTCGTCGTTGACTCCTATGGATGCCTGAAGAAAAGTTGCTGACAGGCAGTCAGTGAAGAGTGTCCGGTGGTTTCCGGGGATGGAATCGTGAAGAAGGAGACCTGCAAGAAGAGGGGACAGAGTCTAGGCCACCAGCCCGGGACCAGGAAGGAGCCAGGCAATGTCGTGAAGATGCAGGTGAAGAGGTGAAGCTTGTCTCAGCATCCACGGGTACCGAGGATGACCAGAACCAGGAGGTGAGCTGTCCCACGAAGGCTCTTGCTGTCGGCGGCGTCGATGTCGAGTTAGGACCCAACAAGCCTTGGCAAGCGTAACCCACGCAGGATGGCGGACTTGCTTCTGTTGCAGACCAGGAAGGTCTGGGGTGCTTCCCTTTTACAGGGGAGTGAGTGCTAGTCTGGAGGAGCCGTACCAGCAAAGCAAACTAGAAGGTTCGTCGTCACAGGGGTCACTAGCCAACGGGCCAGCAACCGCACAACACGTCGAGCAACTCAGGTGCAGAAGGGCCCCACGCAGAACACGTGAAGTGTGGGGAGCTGATCTTCTTTGCAGATGGTGCTCGGGATTGGGGCTTCTCAATTCCCCAAGCACAACCTCGAGGAAGCCTCAGAAGTCGCGCTAGTCAGTTACTAGCCACTTTTCCCAAGTCGCCGGTCCCACGTCCCTCGTCGCCTCCACGGGTCTCAGCTTTGCTGTGGATGTGGATCTGGTTCAGAGGTGTCTGGAAGTCACGGCGCTGGTCAGTCTCTGCAGTCGTCCCTCGTAGGATCAGTCGCAAAGCAAGCAGCGGTCGCTGGATGGTGCCTGGTTGCCCTGGGTGGTCACTCCTTGGCCATAAGGGAGATTCTTCAGTCTTCTTCCTGAGGTCGAATGTCGAAGGTCCAGAGTTTCTGTTCAAGTTGCAGATTTTCAGGGTAATCTAATTCTGCAGGGCTCAGCTACCTCCTAATATACTAGGCTAGTGGGCTGGGCTACCTGCAAGGGCCCTCCTATGGGTGGGACCAGGAAGGGGGGTGGCTACACCCCCTTTCCTTTGTCCAGTTTCTTTCTTTTTTTTTTTTGTTTGTCCTCATCTCACCTAATCAAGCGGCAGCGGGTTTAATAGCCAACAAATAAGGATGGAGCGGGGGGAGGCACAGTGGCTTACCACGCTTGCTTGGGATCACCAGACCCATCCCTTCTGATGTTTCTCAGGGATATGGTGTAATCATAGGACTGATGGTAACAAGCTCAACGAGCGACCCCAACACATTAACGGGTGCCAGATATTTAAGACCTTGTCCACAGAGCGCTCATACTCCAGCCTAGCCATACTGAATGCCGCCAATCCTCTCTTTTCGGGGGGAGTGGATCCTTCCATCTCTTGCAGATTTCTCTCCGTGCCAATAATATCAAGTACATTAATAACCCTTTATCCTGCTCGGGGGCAGAGCTAGTGAAATGCCCATCGGCTCCAAAAAACACCAAAGAGAGATTTACTTCCACCTTGAATTTAAAAATGTCCCGGAAGGATAACCCCACTTCATTCCAAAAAGCCTCCAGATTGTGACATTGGAAAAAAATATGCTCATCGTTGGCTAACGGGGTATGACACCTTGGACATTTCGGAGGGGGGAGGGGGGCAAACTTAGCGATCTTATAGGGAGTGTAGTAGAGTCGATTTTTAACAAAAAAATTATTTTTCTTTAAGCAGGCTGGCTTTATAAATTTATAAAGAGTTTGTCCAGTTTCACGCCAGAGCTGGGGCTGGAGTACCCCAGTACCGGTTTGAACTGGACTATGCATGGGACACCTTGTGTGCCCCAGGCAGTGTCTCGTTTCTTTCATCCCTCCCTGCCCCAATACACTAAGTCCTGTCTGGGGTGGTGCTAGCACCTCCCAAGGCAGGAAACCTATTGTCCAAGCCTCCCTCGCTGGAAGAACTCCCAGCAGCAGGAGGTCAGACTTGTGTCTGTGGCAGCAGCATCCATTTTGTGATGCTGGGGCTCTGGTTAACTTTAACCGGGTAAGTAGGGTTTAACATGTCTTCTCCCTCTAGAAGGGAGGAATACTATCCTCATCGCCAGAAATGGTATGGGGGTATTATTCCAAAGTGTTAGACACCTTACACGACATGTTTCGATAAAGCCAAACCATAGTTACCATAACCGTTTAAGATTATAAGGCACTCTAAGAGTATATGGTAGGCGATATCATAGAACAGCTATAAGGACATGGTTCCGAAAGCTGCAGACAGGCTCAGCTCATGCTAGAGCACCATCTCACATGTTACCAAGCACTCTGCCTCCAGGATTGTTAAGGCCTGCCATAGGAGTGGCTGATAGGTACACATGTGTCTATTGTGAGTGTAGATATAGGTATACTATATCTAAGCAAGGGGTGATTACACGACCCTGCCCCAGCTGAGTGATCAGCCAGTTGTGTCTGATTGTAAGGCCAGGCCAGGGGTGGCATAATACATGCTGCAGCCCCTGGTAAGCCTAGGGTACACCTATGCCCTGGGTACCTAGGGTACACTGTACAGGGGTCAACAAGGTGATCCCTACCAATTGGGTTATGTACCTAGAGTACATAGAATGAATTTAGAGAGAGAACAGCTGGGCTGTGGGTCTGATTAGCAGGCCCACAGCCACATCTAAGTCGAAAACCAGTGGAGCAAAAGCAAAAAGTGGGGGTGAACATAGAAAGCAGACCCTACTCTCCTACACTCAGGGCATCTCTTCCCGACCTCTGTAGACTAGCTTTGTATCTGGGCATCAAATGCTATGTGGGTGGCACTAGGGTCGGTGTCAGTTAACTGGCGAGACTCTAGGTGCAGGAATGAACACACCTGGGGCCAGAGCTGTTCCTTGAGGAACAAGGGTAATGCGTGGGATCGGGGAAAGACCCACTAGCAGAACTCCAAGCAAGCCCCAAAAGGTACCAGGGGACCCAGTGGCACACATCACAGGCTATAAAGTGTTTGGCCTTGGGGTGCATGAGGCCCCTGTGCTCACATGAACTTGAGTTGTGCTGTGACTACAAGGTTCACAGATAGACCACATATAGGTCTGAAAGGGACATTTGTTAATTGAAGTCAAGACAGGGTTTGGACCCTGATTTTGTAGAGGGCGAAACTCTGCCCAGAAACTCAGCACTCTAAAACATTTATAAAAGAGAAAAAGCTCTCCAAGAAAATCATGGAGGTGATAAAAAAATCAAGGCGACTATTGCTTAATGTGCATCGACGAGATTGGAAGAAAGGAAACTGATGTTGCTGAGGTGGGGAGGGCATTTATTTTATGGTCCCATTAATGCCACTGTGCCATTGTTTCTGATGCTAAGATGGAGCCAGCACCACCTACTAGCATAGGAGAACTTTAGAAAGGTTCTTTATGGAGTCTGGTGTCTGGGGATATTCAACAGGTGAGAAATCTGCAGGTAGGTGTATCCCTCAGAAAAGGATTAACATTGAAAAATAATGTAGCTAAAATAAGACACACTGCTATGTTGCTGCAGTAACGGATGACTACGATAACATAGTCAACAGTAATATAAACATACAATGAAGCAGCAGATGAAAAACTGCACTACAGGTGAAAATGGTTCTATTTCAGGCATGGTCATAAATCATCACATGTACCTCCACCCCTCACAGTTCTAGAGACAAAAGAGCATCAACATGTAACCACACCTCCTCCATGAACCTCTAGAGACAAAGAAAAGCATTACCTTCCAGTCCAAAGAAGGTTCCTTTACAAACACGTCCATGGTATTAATAAGCAGGTCTGGATCGTCACGATAGGCTCTGAGGGCATGTATCATCATGCTGTTAATTAGACCAGACTCCTTCATTGGCAACATCAGGTTTAGAAACTGACAAGTAAGGCGGAAGGGCATCATCTCTGGCACAGGTAGAAACTAATGCAATAAAAAATAAAATAAGAATGGTTATTGAATTAAATCAAATGAGATTTTCAAAAGAGGCCTAAATTCACAGAAGTAATAGACCGAAATATCACATTCTGGTATGTAAAGTATATATGTCTCCCTCAGTGACTAGAGTTGGTCTCACTACCAAGGACCTCGTTACGAGTTAGCCAGAACTTGGTGCAGGGAAACCGGGGAAGCCAGAATGTTGATTCGGAAGGTATCTCCACACTAAATTCCAGCTATTCTGAGTTTTCTTTCCCAGAATGGAGAATCACTGCATGGGAGCAAATATACTGGGTCCTTTAACCAAGCATTTTACCCCCTTTTAAAAATAAAACTGCACACTTTTCCAGAAAGCATCTGTGAGAGTGCTGTGAGGGAAGGTTCCTTGGTGGGGTTCCAAGGCAGGTTTCTGCCTGTCCAGGGAGAGCACTGCTGCTTGTGAGCTGTTGCAGGGGTTGGGCGAGAGCATGACTGTGTAGTACTAGTAGCAGCAAAGTGGGGGCTGGTGTCTACCGGCCTGGAATCATCTGGTCCAGTAGTATGTGCACTCAATAATTTCCAGCTCAAACGCACTTGAAATTCCGGGTGGTGTAGGTCTACTCAACAGTATCACTCCAGGTGAAACTGCACCACTCATAATGAGGGCCTAAGAGTATAAATTAACAATCATATTGTTGCACTAATGTCCCTTGAAATATTGGAATATTCTCAGTAAATTTTAATGGGTAATTGTATTCAGGACAGGATGGGATTCTAATATTAGCGCTTTCATCACATTTTAGGATATTCAATACTGTCTATCCATTACAAACACCTAACATAAGGGGCTCCTGGCAGGTGAACAGATTAGAATTACTTTTTCTTAAACAGTAGATTTAGGAAAGATCAGCCCATACAGTTCACACATAAACCTCCTGTGACGGGCAAGCAAGCAAATTTCTTTTGCTTGGCAACATTTTTCAAAATTGCTCAGCAGGTCTAAAGTGACCACCCCTCAAAGTTAGGTGAGTGAGTTATTTAAACCTGCCATGTAAGAACATTTACACTGTAAACTGATTTAAATCTCATTTAAAATGTAGATATAGAAATTGGAATTCAAGGACTCAAGAATCGATAAATGATCTCTGCTCAACAGTTAATGTAATTAGGTGGCAAATGGAAATATAAACCCATCCCTAACTATTACTGATGGGAAGTCCTGAGAAGGTCAGCCCTAAACATTCTAGGAACAACATCTGTTTCTAAGGCAACATGGAGCAAAGAAAACTACTTTTCTATGAGGCTAGCAGCTTTCCGGCATCAGACATATCGTCAAATATACAGTATTGCCCCTTAATAAGTGCCCACAATAACAGATGCTCCGTGCTGGGACAGATCAGTAGGTGTTTGAATGAGGCGTTGCGTGTAGAAAGTTCCTTCATACTGTGGTGACAATTACTACATTCATGGAGAATGATGAATTTGCATTGGAGCTAAAACTGACCTTTACCAAATACCTACGCTTTGCAGATGGTGTTGACTAAGGAGAAACAAGCTCAATAGACTACTTAATACATGGAAAATAAGAAAAGGGCCTTAAGTCCCTGCATTTTATTGTGCGGAAGAACAAGCTACTTACCTTTGGTAAAGTCTATTCTGGTAGCGGCTCAATTTATATACAGATCCCTCACCTTGTGAATTGCCCCAGATGCCAGATTGGATCCAGAGAATTTTTATAGCATTTCCCTCACAAATCGATAGGTGGCGCTGTGCATATGCCCGTCCAGCTTTTAGTGTGACGCTAAGCCACTATATCTGTGCTACCTGCACATGCTGACTACAGTTTCTTTCTGATCTCTGTCGGTGCCATCGGACAAGGAGCCCATAGAAATCAGAATGTGCCACTGTGCAAATCTCTAGATTGGGATCTTATTAATGGACTGTGTGAGTCCATTCAACAGAAAGGGATTGGTGAGGAATTTGTGGTCAGAGAGAGTCTCTACCAGAAAAGGTGTTACTTAAAGTAAGTAACTCGTTCTACTGATAGAGACTTCTAACTGCAGATTCCTCACCTTGTGAATAGATGTCAAAGCATTACCTCCCAAAGTGATGGTCTGTGGAATGTCTCAGACCAGCAAGACATATGGGACAAAATGCAAATCCTGCCAGACCTGGCAATCCAGGCAGTAGTGCTTATAGAACATGTAGAGGAATGCCCATGTAGCATCATAGCAGATGTCTAAGACTGGCCCATCGCGCACAAGCGCAGCAGTAGCAGCAGCCTTCGCTCTGGTCGAATGATCACTAAAGCCTTCTAGGGGGATGCTTTTTTGCAAGCCCATATCACATTTTAACACATAAAACAATCCATAGGGATGTGGTTCTCTTTTGCACTGCCTTCCACTTTTCTTTTGCACCGGAGAAGCCCACAAATAGTTGACAGTCCTAACGATGGTCTCTGGTGCAATCAATGTCAAAACTCAGGGCATTCCTCCTCATTAGAAGAATGTGGTGGAGTGTAGAATGGGACAGGTATGCCCCATTTTCTCCATGCCACTGGAGTCAAGCTAGTCTGGCCGATGAGGAGTGATGCCCTGAAACCGGTCCAAGGATGTTTGTTTCCAGTCGAGGGAGGACCTGGCCTGGCACTTCGGGCTGGACTGTTCCCATGGGGGAACAAGGTCAAGGTTGATTTCCATATGGCTAGGTCTGAGCTGGAATGACATGGAGGCCAAATAAGCAATGGATTTAAGCCCAGATCCCTGTACTGGGTTGAATGTTTGACACTGTGTGTAGCATTCTGTCCATCAATTGTTCTTTTTGCTAGTGTAGGATGCTGACAAGGTGATGGATTGTCCAATGTGGAAGGCCGTAACTAACTTCAGCAGGACTGCTGCTTTCCTCTGAAGGACCAATTTGTCCCGTGAGTGATGTGTATGACTTTTCAATGGAGAGGACCCTGATCTCACTCACTTGCCTTGCAGATGTAATGGCAAACACAGTCTTGATCATCAACAGGAGTAGATGACGGGTGTGCATAAGTTCAAAGAGTGCACATCAGGTAAGTGAGAACCAAATTAAGATCTCACTGTAGCATCACAAAAGGTGTTGGCGGTAATATGTTTATTAGCCCTTTCAAGAAACGTGTCACAACAGGTGATCTAAAAAGTGATAGCTGATCTGGCAAACATAAAAAGATTGAAAGTGCTGAAAGATAACCCTTAACTGTTGCCACAGCAAGCCTTGCTGTAATTAGGACAGACAAAACCACAGGATGTCAACCAACTCCGCATTCAAGGGTTGGATGTTACGGGGGAAACACCAGGCAACTAACTTCTACCAGCGTCCTGCATATACCATTTGGTGGATTGAAGCCTGGTTGCCAAGATGACACCAACTGTAGGAAAGTGCCCCTTTTTGTCATGTCACCCTCACTTTTTGCCATTGGCACTGCTGTTTTTCGAATGATGAGCACTGAGTCCCTGCTAACAAGGCCCCAGTGCCAGTGCACAATCCCTAAAACAAAGCACATATTCAATTGTACCCCAACTGGCAAGGTCTTTAGCACCTCTGTTAGCCCCTAGTAAAAGGTAATCCTGGGACCTAGGTCATGGGTACTAAAGAGAGTCCCTAAGGGCTGCAGCATGTATTGTGCCACACTGAAGGAAAAACCCTCAAATCCATCTGGATTGCCACTGCAGGCTGTGTGAAAAGGTGCAAACCATTTCGAAAACACAACATGGCACACTTCCTGTGTGCCATGCCCATACACTGCAGATACTATATGCAAGTCAACCCGCAGCAGGCTTTGAAGCCCTAAGGCAGGGTGCATTATATCATCTGTGAGGAATCTGCATGGGCAAATATGCCCCGGTGATGTCTGGTTCCAGTGGCACGACATTATAAGTGTTGAGGTAGCCATCTTAAATACAAGTACGGGGCACTGGTCATTACGAGTTCCCCATCTACGCGATGGCTTTACTGAAAGCTATAATGGTTGTTCTAGCTGCAGATTCCTTACCTTTGAACCTACAGGCGTCAGGCTGGATCCGGAAAATTTTCCGAGCAGTACCCCTGCGCGCCGGTAGATGGCATCGGTCGGCTCAACGTGATGTCGGCTTCACGTTCGTCGTCGTTGTGACGTCCGCGCCGACATTATAACTGCCACTCTGGTGCGCTGACATCAGAACTTTTCACACCTTTCCACGCCAGAAACGGGGAGCCATGCAGTGACTGACCATGGTGTGTTAAAATAGAACAGCTAGGGCCCTGAAGGGGAACATCCTTGACACTAAAAACAATTCCGCAGTGCGGGAAGGATGGGTGAGTCGGTAAGGAATCTGCGGCTAGATCATGTCTCTACCAGGTAAAGCATTACTGAAGGTAAGTAACTTTTCCATCTGATAGAGACATCTAGCTGCAGATTCCTTACCTTTGCACAGATACCCAAGCAATACCTTCCCCGAAGGAGGGACTGCGGAAATGTTTTAGACCCGAAAATCCTGCAGAACGGAGCAGCCAAACAGGCTCTCCCTGCAAACATGAGAATCCAGGCAACAGTGTCTGGCAAACGTATGCAGAGACACCCACGTGGCAGCTTGACAGATATCAGCAATCGGAACCCCACGCTGGAGGGATGTGGTGGCAGCCTTCGCCCTGGTTGAATGGTCCCTAAGGCCTTCACGAGGCTGCTTTTTTGCCAGTGTGTAATAGACTTTTATACAGAGGATGACCCAACGAGAGATGGTCCTATTATGAACAGCACGCCCCTTCTTTGCTCCCACATATCCTATAAAGAGTTGGTCATCCATCCCGAACTCCTTAGTGCGATCAAGATAGAATGATAATGCTGTTTTTGGGTCCAGACGATGGAGACGCTCCTCTTCCTTGGAAGGATGTGGAGATGCATAGAAAGTGGGCAGATTGACTGACTGTCTCAGATGAAAAAGAGTTATAACCTTGGGCAAAAAGGATGCCTTTGTTCTCAGCACCACTTTTCCTGAAAAACTGTCAGGTAAGGAGGCTGTGATGACAGTACCTGCAGTTCGCTCACCCTCCTAGCAGAGGTAATTGCCACTAAGAATGCTGTTTTAATAGTGAGCCTCGATAAAGGACAATTGTGTATCGACTCAAATGATGTACACATCAAGAAGGTGAGGACTAAATTAAGATCCCATTGTGGCATAAGAAAGGGAGAAGGGGGAAACAAGTAGGTTAACCCCTTCAAAAACCTCTAAATCAGAGGGGACTTGAAAAGTGAAGTCAGATCTGGTAGCCGAAGAAAAGCTGAAAGGGGAGAAAGATAGCACTTCAAAGTGCCCAAGGCAGAGCCCTGCTGGGCCAAGGAAAGGATAAACAAAAAGATATCTACCAGGGAGGCAGATAAGGAGTCGATGGACCTTTCTGTACAATATTTTCAAAATGTGTTCCATCAGCAGGCGTTTACTGATTTCGTGGAGGGACGCCTGGCTGCCAGAATAACCCCACAGACTTCTGGAGGGAGGTCAAAAACTGTCAACTGTCGTCGCTCAATCTCCACGCAAGGAGGCACAGAATGGACAGGTTTGGGTGGAGAACCCTCCCCTATTGCTGCAACAGAAGATCCTCCCGAAGGGACAACCTGATCAGAGGATCCATGCTCATGTCTAGAAGCTCGGGATACCAAATTCTCCGTGCCCAGTCCAGAGCCACAAGAATAACTTGTGCCGGTGACTCCTGATCTTCTTGAACACTCTGGGCAGGAGTGGTATGGCAGAAAGGAGTATAGGAGGCCTGAGCTCCTCACGCGGTGAAAAGCGTTGCAGAGCGAGAGCCGCCTTGGAGACTCCAATGTGCAAAACTGATGACATTGCGCGTTCTCTTCGAAGGCAAACATATCTAACCAAGGCTCTACCCACTGCTGAAAGAAACCTTATGCCACCTCTGAATGGAGACGCTGAGCTAACCGCCCTGGCGTTCAGAAAACCAGGCAGGTGTTGAACCACCAGGGAAATGTCCTGTTGTTCCAGCCAAGTCCATAGATGCAGGGCCTCTTGACAAAGAGTCCACGACCCCACTCCGCTCTGTTTGTTGCAGTACCACATGGCGGTAGTGTCGTCCGTGAACACCTGTACCAGCCTTCCTTTTATGGAAGGTAAAAAGGCTTTCAATACCAGTGGGATTGCCCGAAGCTCCAACAGATTGAAATGGAGCTTGGCTTCCTGCCGGAGACGAGAATCCTCTGATCTGCACCTCTCCCAGATGGCCACCCCATCTCAGAAAGGATACATCTGTCACCACTGTGAGATCTGGGTGGGGAAGGGGGAGAGATCTGCCTTGTTCCAATCGCGGTCTGTTAGCCTCCACTGCAGGTCTTTCGTAGTGACCTCTGAAATGTGAACAAGGTCGGTGGCATTTCCTCAATGCTGTGCCTATTAGAACTTCAGGTCTCACTGAAGAGCCCACATGTACCACCGTGTATGGTGCACTAGCAGGATCCAGGAGGCCATGAGGTCCAACAGCCTCAGAGTCATTCTCACCAAAATCCAAGATAGAGGCTGTAACATCGGTATCATAGCCCGAATATCCTGGACTCGCCGTTTGGGAGGATAAGCCCGAAACGGCACCCTGTCTAGAACCACTCCAATAAAAGAGAGCGTCTGAGAGGGGGGTCAGGTGTGACTTCGGCACGTTAATAGTGAACCCCAGCAAATGCAAGAGGTACGCTATAGTCTGGAGGTGGGAGACAACTGTTTGGGACGAGCACGCCTTCAACAACCAGTCGTCAAGACAGGGGAAGACTGGAACCCCTGATCTCCACAGATTGCCTGCGACCACCGCCATCACCTTTGTGAACACCCAAGGGGTGTAGGTGAGGCCGATGGGGAGCTCTTTAAATTGAAAGTGCTCGTAGCTCACCACAGGTAGCGACGATGGGCAGGCAACACGGGGATATGAAGAAAGGCATCCTGCAAGTCCAACCCTACCACCCAGTCTCCCGGGTCTAGTGCAGATAGGACCTGAGCTAGGGTGAGCATCTTGAACTTCTCCTATGTGAGGAAGTAGTTGAGGGCTCTTTAGTCTAGGATAGGACAAAGGCCTCCGTCCTTCTTTGGGACCAGAAAATAGAGAGAATAGCAACCACAGCCTATTTCTGGCCTAGGAACCCTCTCTGTAGCTCCCTTGGCCAAGAGAGTTTTGACTTCCTAGCGGAGCAGGGCAAGGTGATCCTCTGAAAGCCGATCATTCACTGGAGGCATAGATGAAGGGGAAGTCACGAAGGGGAGTTAGTAGCCCCTTCGGAGTATTTGCAACACCCACCTGTCCGATGTGTTGTTCCACCAGTGGTGCAGATGATGGCGTACTCTGACACTGACTGGCTGTGAATTATCTTGGGTTATCGAACTAGGAAGGTTTTGCGGTGGAGGAGGGGATCTTAGCCTGGCTCGACTTCTGGCCTCCCGACCCACGGAGTCGGGGTGAACCAAGTCCACGGCCCTAGAGAGGTTGCTGAATTGCGGGCCTGCTGGCCGGAATAGGGTTGGCGCAGTTGTTAGCCCCTTCCGTAGCCGCGAAAAGAAGATGTGGGCCGGGAAGTTGTGGTGAGTGCCACAGACTTGGCAGTGGCTTGCAAGTCCTTGAAGAGCTTAAGGGCAGCATCTACTTTGTCTCTGAAGAGACGGGAGCCACCGAAGGGCATGTCCATGAGGTTAGGTTGGACATCCCCCCCAAAAAACAGATGTTCTCAGCCAGGCTTGGCAACGTAGGCCACCTTCGTGGAAATCGCTCTACCCAGTGAGTCCGTCGTGTCCAACACATCTGATGGAGAACTTTGCTACATCTCTCCCGTCTGAAATAGCTTGGGAGAGTAGAGCCCGGTTCTCCGACGAGACTCTGGGCAGCACCTGCGCAACCGTGTCCCATATCGAATGAGAATAATGGCCCTAAAAGGCATGCAATGTTCACTGACCGCAATGCCAGACTTGCGGAAGAAAACATTTTCTTTCCAAAACTCTCCAGTCTCTTGGATTCCCGGCCCGGAGGTGCAGAAGGGAACGCGCCACGGGAAGTGGAAGCCCGGACCACCAAGCTTTGTGGGGTGGGCGATGAGGAAAACAGGGTCGGCCGGTGCGGGGTGATGGTGGTGGGCAATCGTCCTATTCACAGGAGCCCCTGTGCTGTGTTTGGACCAGGTGCCTAGAAGGACGTCTTAAGGTCTCATTAAAAGGCAGTCTGGGTTCTGAGCTCGAGACCCCAGGCTGCAGGACCTTTGTCAAGATGTTAGTCTTGACTGATACCGTAGGGAGCTGCAGGTCTAGGACCTCCACAGCCCTACGCACCACCAGAGCAAATGATGCCCCATCCTCCGTAGCCAGGGTAGGTGGAGACAGCATGCCAGACTCTGGGGAGGTGTCAAACCACTGGCATCACCCAGTTCCTCATACCAGTCCGTATCTTGTGGGTGAAGAATTTCTAAGGGATCCTGCTCCCCCTCCCAATATTCTTCATCCATCCCCAACCCTACATAATAGGGCAGGTTGAACGGCATGGAGCCATATGGCTCCGTCAGAACCTGTCTTGTCATCGGAGGACGCCCGACCGGCTCCATGTTGTCATTTATGAGGATTTGGGAGGTGCTACCAGTCAGTACCTCTGTGCCAGGAAAGGTCGCTGCAGAGGTGCGACGGGTGCCGGACCGGACCCGGGACCAGGTTCAATCACAGCCAATGGCACCAGGGCCGGAGCCGCAGGTACAGGACCCACAGGGACTCCTCCATCATCCGAGCCTGCAGGGCCTAAAGGTGCACCGGCAGGGTCAGCCTGCCCAAATATGGTGCACATGGCGTTATTGAACTCCTTAAGCTGGGCAGGGTTCGCTCCCGGAAAGGCAGGGAAACACTGACACAACACAGGCACCCGCTCCTTGGAGCTGGGCCTAGAATGCAGAGGTTCCTCCGCCGCGTCGTGAGACGAGCAGGATGAAGTAGAAGCAGACTTCGACTTCTTTTGTTTTTTGTGGTGCCTCTTACATGACTTCGACGAAGAGGACTTCGATTCACCAGAGCGGTGCTCGAACCTTCCTCTCGACCAAGACCCGGATCAAGACCGACGAGGTGACCTCTGCTGTGCCCGATGCTGGGCAAAAAGCAGCTTTAGGGACCGCTCCCTGAAAGCCTTCGGCGCCATGGCCTGGCAGTTGGAGCACAACTTCGAGTAGTAGTTGCACTCCAGGCGTCAGAGACACACTAAATGGGGGTCCGTGACTGACATGGCATGGAGGCAGGCACCACACGGCTTGAATCCCGAGGTCTTCTTACTCGACATCCTACACACCAAAAGAAGTCGACAAAAGTTTTTAAAAAGTCTGTTAAAAAGTGACAGGGGGTAGCTCTCTTCAACGGATTGCCGGTGGCAGGCGCGGAAAGAAAAGAGTTGACAACCGCATGCCAGAGTGGCAGTTATAGTGACGGCGTGGACGTCGCAATGCCGACGAACACGATGCCGATGATGTCACACGGAGTGGACCGGCAAGCAGGAGTACTGTTAGAACTGGGGGCCCCTAGTTGACAGAGGTAGGTACCTTTGACAAAATAGGGACCCTTGCTGTAGTAGAGTAGGGTCTGCTATCCTATGGTCACCCCAAATTTTTGCTTTTGCTTCACTGGTTTTATGACTTAGTGTGGCTGTGGGCCTGCTAATCAGACCCACAGCCCGGCTGCTCTCTCCCTAAATTAATGCCAATGCACACTAGGTGCATTACCAATGAGAACTGGTTCACCTCATCAGCCCCTGTAACAGTGTACCCCAGGTACCCAGGGCATAGGTGTATCCAAGGCCTACCAGGGGCTGCAGCATGTATTATGCCACCCCTGGCCTCACTATTTGACACAACTGGCTGATCACTCAGCTGGGGTAAGTTGGTGTAATCACCTCTTACTTAGGTATAGTATATCTATATCTAACATATATGGACACATGGTAACCTATAAGTCACTCCTATGGCATGCTTTAACAATCCTGGAGGCAGAGTGCTTGGTTTCATGTGAGATGGTGCTCTGGCATGAGCTGAGCCTGTCTGCAGCTTTCGGAACAACGTCCTTTAGCTGTTTCATAATATTGCCATACCATATACTCTTAAGTGCATTATGTACCTCGCGGTCAAATGCTAACTTTGGTTTGGCTCTATCAAAACATCTTGAGTAAGGTGTCATACGATTTGGAATACTATCCCCTCGCCAGTTCTGGCGACGGGGGTAGCATTCCACCCTTCTAGAGGGACACGACATGTACCCAACCTGAAACCCGGGTAAAGTTAGACAGAGCCTCAGCATCACAAAATGGATGCTGCCACCACAGACACAAGTCTGCCCTCCTGCTGCTGGGAGTCCTTCCAGCTTGGGAGGTTTGGAGAAAGGGTTTCCTGTCAGGGGAGGTGCTTGCACCACCCCAGACGGGATTTTGTGTAGTGGGTTAGGGAGGGCTGAATAGATTGAGACATGCCTGGGGCACACAAGGTGTCCCGGTGCATATGCCAGTTCAAACCGGAGCTGGGGCTCTCCAGCCCCAGTCCTGGCGTGAAACTGGACAAAGGAGAGGGGGTGTAACCACCCCCCTTCCTGGTCCCACCCAGAGGAGGGACCTAGCAGGTAATCCGGCCCCTAGATTTGGAATGAGAGTAGGAGCTGTGTCCAAAGACTTCAGATCATCCTGAAACTCGACTTGAAGAAGAATCACTGGACTTCGACGTTCTGCTGCACAGAAGACTGAAGAGAATCTCCCTTGTGGCCAAGGAGTGACCACCCTGTGAACACAGGCACCATCCAGCAACTCAACGACTGCTTTGCTACCGCCTCCCGCCGGAGACCGAGCCCAAAGCTTGACAAGACCCAGACTCCCAGACATCTCAGAGCCCAATCCACAGTCCCTGCAAAGAAGAGACCCGTGGAGGCATCGAGAGAAGTGGGACCGGCCATCTTGGAACGTCCACGACAAGCTGACTGCGCAGCACCCGAGGCATCCTCAACGCTGTGCAAAGGGACCTGAGAAGCCCCAACACAGAGCAGCAACTGCACCAAAGACCAGCCCTCCAGCATCCACGAGATCTGCGTGGGGCCCTTTTGCTTTTTGCCACTCGACGCGTCGAACAAGTTACTTACCTTCGGTAACAATGTATCTGTGAGAAACATTAGTTAGTTAGATTCCTCACATTAGAATATCCCCAGGCGTCAGACTGGATCCGGAAGATTTTTGTAGCAATACCCCTTGCGTGTCGCTAGGCGTCGTCTGCGGCTCCGCGTCCGTCGTTGGCGTCGTGCGCCGGAATGACGTCGGAGTACTTAGACGCCGCCCTCGCGCGCTGACATCAGTTCTTGTACATAGCTTTCTGCGCCAGGAACGCAGAGCCATGCAAGAGACCGACACTGGTGCCAAAAAAGTCTAGGGGCCTGAAAAGGACAACCTTAACCCTAGATGTCAGTTCGCAGAACGGGGAGGCTGGGTCGGTGAGGAATCTAACTAACTAATGTTTCTCACAGATACATGGTTACCGAAGGTAAGTAACTTGTTCATCTGAAAGAAACACGTTAGTTAGATTCCTCACCTTAGAATAGATACCCCAGCAATACCAACCACGGTGGTGGGTCTGCGAACCAAGATCACACCAGAAAGTCCTGGAGGACAGAACGGCCAAAGAAGCCATCCCTCCGGACTTGGCTGTCTAGGCAATAATGCCTGGCAAACGTGTGTAGCGAAGCCCACGTCGCCGCCTGACAGATGTCCTGCAAAGGGACTCCCCGTCCCAGGGCAGTAGTAGCTGCTGGGCTCAGGGAAAGAAGAAAGAGGAGAACCTCAGAAAGAGGGGCGGAAAGGGGATCCACAGCCTTTGCTGTGCACCATGCCACAAATTTGTTCCATCTGCAGACGTACACCTTTTAGTGGAGGGACGCCTGGCTGCCAGAATGACATCACAGACTTCAGGAGGCAAGTCAAATGGCATCAACTGCCGCCGCTCAATCTCCACGCGTGGAGGCTGGACAGGTTCGGGTGGAGGACAGTCCCCTGCTGCTGCGACAGAAGGTCCTCCTGAAGAGGCAGTCGAATCGGGGGATCGATTGACAAACTGAGTAGCTCGGGATACCAGTATCTTCGTGCCCAATCCGGAGCCACAAGGATGACCTGGGCCCGGTCGCGCCTGATCTTCCTCAGCACTCTGGGCAGAAGTGGTATAAGCGGAAAGGAGTATAACAGACCGCAACTCCATTCGCGACGAAAAGCGTCTCCAAGCGAGTGCCGCCTTGGAAATTCCAACACGCAGAACTGATGACATTGTGCATTCTCTTCGGTGGCAAATAGATCTAACCAAGGCTCTCCCCACTGCCAAAAGAGGCCTTGCGCCACGTCCGAGTTCAGACGCCATTCGTGATCCATCATGTACTGGCGGCTGAGTTCGTCCACCCTGGCGTTCAGAGAGCCCGCCAGGTGTTGGACCACCAGGGTGAAGCCCTGATGTTCCAGCCATGTCCAGAGGCGCAGAGCCTCCTGACAAAGGGTCCACGACCCCAACCTGGCCTGTTTGTTGCAATATCACATGACGGTGGTGTTGTCCGTGAACACCTGCACTACACTTCCCCGGACAGAGGCAAGGAATGCCTTCAGTGCAAGCCGGATCGCCCGCAGCTTCAATAGGTTGATATGGAGCCGGGACTCCACCGGAGACCAGAGGCCTCTTATCTCTGCCTCTCCCATGTGGCCCCCCCCATCCCAGGAGGGACGCATCCGTCACCACCACGTGCTCCGGTTGGGGTAGGGATCTGCCACTGACACAATCGCGGTCCATGAGCCACCACTGCAACTCCGAGATCAGGACGTGGTCGGACAGGTTGCCCTGATGTTGAGCCCACTGGAACTTCAGGTCCCACTGCAGAGCCCGTATCCGCCACCTGGCGTGATGTACCAGCAGGATGCAGACCCAGCAGCCGGAGGGCCATCCTGACCGGAACTCGGGATAAGGGCTGAAAGATCGGAATCAGAGCCTGAATATCCCGAGCCCGCTGTTCGGGAGGATAGACCTGAAACTGCGCCGAGTCCAGAACCACTCAGATGAAGAGGAGCTGCTGGGAGGGACTCCGATGTGACTTCGGCACGTTGATGGAGAACCCCAGCAAATGCAGGAGGTCGGCTGTAGTCTGGAGGTGGGAGACGAGATAGGGGAAGACTGGAACCCCTAATCTGCGCAGATGAGCTGCGACCACCGCCATCACTTTCGTAAACAACCGAGGGGCACTCGTGAGGCCGAAGGGGAGCACGGTAAACTGAAAGTGCTCGTGGCCTACCGTGAACCGCAGGTAACGCCGATGGGCCGGCAGGACAGGGATGTGGAAATATGCATCCTGCAAGTCCAACGCTACCAACCAGTATCCAGGGTCTAGTGCAGCCAGAACCTGAGCTAAGGTGAGCATCTTGAACTTCTCCTTCCAGAGAAAGGCGTTGATGCTCCTGAGGTCCAAGATAGGGCGTAGGCCCCCTTTGCCCTTCTTTGGAACCAGAAAGTAGTGGGAATAACAACCCCGACCTACTTCTGGGCCAGGAACGCGCTTGATGGCCTCCTTGGCCAAGAGGGCCGTAACTTGCTCCTGCAGAAGTTGCAAGTGATCCCCCGACATGCAGTGGTACAGCGGTAGCATGGCTGGAGGGGTCGCCTCGAATGGGAGGGAGTAGCCCCTTCGGACGATTTGCAGCACCCACCTGTCCGACGTGATGGTGCGCCAGTGGAGTGGGTGATGGCGAACCGTGCCTCCCACTGGCGTGAAATGGGCTGAAAGCTCGGACTAGGAAGGCTTTGAGGCAGATGCTGCTGGGGCAGATGTGGGCTGACCGGCTCTCTGTCCCCCTGCTCCGCCTCGGCGGAATCCACGTCCGCGTTGAGGCTGGTTCTGCAGCCTGTGGCTGTGACTAGACGGACGTGTGGGTGGCCCCTTCCTTGGCCACGAAAAGGGCGAAAAGCGGAAGTTTGCAGGCGCAGGGCCGAGGGGCCCAAGGACTTGGCCGTAGCCCTGGAGTCCTTAAAGCTCTCCAGCGCACTATCCGCTTTATCGCCAAAAAGGCGACGGCCATCGAACGGCATGTCCATGAGGGTGCTCTGGACATACCCGGAGAAATTTGTGGATCTCAGCCAGGCGTGGCATCGAATCGCCACCGTCATCACAATCGCTCTACCTAGCGAGTCAGTGGGGTCAAGCCCACATCGAGTAACATGCTGCATTCCGCCCCTCAGCAAGAGCCTGGGCGAGCCGTGTCCGGGCCTCCTCCGGATACTGGGGCAGCACGTCCGCCACCGTATCCCACAAGGAGTGGGTGTAACGGTCCAAAAGGCACGCGGTGTTGATAGACCGCAACCCCAAACTAAGGGAGGAAAACAGCTTCTTCCCAAACTGTTCCAACTTTTTGGATTCCCGATCCGGAGGAGCGGACGGGAAGGCGGTCTGGGAGGTGGAGGCCTGGATAACCAGGCTCTCAGGGGTGGGGTGCACCGACAGAAAGCTCGGGTCCCCCGGTGCAGGGCGGTGGCGCCGGGCCACGTTCCGGTCCACAGGAGTGACTGTGGAGGGCTTGGACCAGGTGCCCATCAGAACGTCAGTTAATGCTTCATTGAACTGCAGTAGAGGCTCCGAAGAGCTTACTGGCGGTTGAAGCACTTCAGTGAGGAGGTTAGTCCTCACGGCCACTGCAGGGAGCTCCAGATGAAGGGCTTCGGCAGCCCTGCGCAGCACCACAGAATAGGTAGCACCCTCCTCCGTAGCCACGGAGGGAGGAGAGATGAAGCCAGTGTCAGGGGAGGTGTCGAGACCACTGGCATCCCCCAGCTCTTCTGCCCAGTTCTGATCAAACTGGCACTGCTGTGCCAGAGGGTCCTCAGACCCCTCCCAGTCGTCCCTGTCATCCGACTCCTGGTAGACAGGCTGAAAGGTCGGAGAAGGGCGGTAGATGACTTGCTCATCCATCGGCGCCAGGCGGCACCGCTTCGACGCCAGACCCGGATCGGGGCTGAACCTAGGGACGACGTTGTCCGAAGACGGCGCCGGTGGCGGCACCATAGGGGTTGGCGTCGGCGGAGGGGTCGTAAGGTCAACCGGCGTCGACCGGGATCCAGACCTGGATCCCACGGGGCCTGCGGCGTCAGGACCGAAGTCGACGACAGCGCCGGAGCCGCTGGCTCGCTAGGCCTCCCAGTCGGACCTGCGGGGCTCGAAGGCGTGCCGGCAGGCCTCGACGGCGGAGCAAGACACCTCATGGCCACGAGGAAGTCCTGGATCTCGCTCGGAGTCGCATTAGGCCCAGGGACCAAAGGGTATGGGGCCGGATGCGACTCCTGCGGTTCCGACGGAGCTGCGCGAGTGGTGCCACCCGAAACCTCAGCCAAGTCGCACGACCGGCGAGGGGGGTCAGAAGAGCGATGTCGCCTCTTCGACTTGTTCTTACTGTGCCTCGACTTACCTGAATGCGAGGACTTCGAACCCGACGAGCGGTGATGGCTGTGGCTCCGCGACCGGTCCCTCAACCTCCTCCTCAACCGGGACCTTGAACGGCGCGGAGCCGACTGCCGGATCTCAAGGAGCTTGCGGGTCCGCTCCCGCCTAGCCTTCGAGGTCAAGGCACGGCAGTCGGGGCACGACTCGGCATCATGGTCGGCCCCAAGGCAGTAGAGACACCGACGGTGGTGATCCGTAACCGACATCAGTCGGTGACAGGCGTCACATGGCTTGAACCCGGGCATCCCTACCGGCACCAAGAGTCAAGGTCGACTCGAAAGAGGAACCAAAAAAGTTCGAAAAGTTTAGTCAAAAAGTGACTAAAGGGTATGCTCTTCCCGGATCTGCGCTTACTGGCGCGGAAAAAAGAAGAATCAACGTCAGCGCGCGAGAGCGGCGTCTAAGTACTCCAGCGACATCATCCCGGAGATCACGACGCTGACGACTGACGCGGAGCCGCAGACGCAGAGACGGGCAAGGGTATTGCTGACGAAAAATATTTCCGGATCCAGCCTGACGCCTGGGGATATTCTAAGGTAAGGAATCTAACTAACGTGTTTCTTTCAGATTTAACTGGCACTGCTGTGCCAGAGGGTCCTCAGACCCCTCCCAATCCTCCCCTTCATCCATCTCCTGGTAAACAGGCAGAAAGGACGGAGCCGGGTCATAGATGAAATGCTCACTCATCAACGCCGAAGACGGCGCCGCTCCGAAGCCGGACCGGGGCTGAAGAACAAGTTACTAACCTTCGGTAACGATGTATCTGTAAGAAACATTAGTTAGTTAGATTCCTCACCTTAGAATATCCCCAGGCGTCAGACTGGATCCGGAAGATTTTTCGTCAGCAATACCCCTTGCGCGTCGCTAGGCGTCGTCTGCGGCTCCGCGTCCGTCGTCGGCGTCGTGCGCCGGGATGACGTCGTCGGAGTACTTAGACGCCGCCCTCGCGCGCTGACGTCAGTTCTTGTACATAGCCTTCCGCGCCAGGAACGCAGAGCCATGCAAAGACCGACACTGGTGCCAAAAATAAAATCTAGGGGCCTGAAAGGACAACCTTAACCCTAGATGTCAGTTCGCAGAACGGGGAGGATGGGAGGGTCGGTGAGGAATCTAACTAACTAATGTTTCTTACAGATACATCGTTACCGAAGGTTAGTAACTTGTTCATCTGAAAGAAACACGTTAGTTAGATTCCTCACCTTAGAATAGATACCCAAGCAATACCATCCCCGGTGGTGGGTCTGCGAACCAAGATCACACCAGAAAGTCCTGGAGGACAGAACGGCCAAAGAAGCCATCCCTCCGGACTTGGCTGTCAAGGCAATAATGCCTGGCAAACGTGTGTAGAGAAGCCCACGTCGCCGCCTGACAGATGTCCTGCAAAGGGACTCCCCGTCCCAAGGCAGTAGTAGCCGCCGTGGCCCGAGTAGAATGGGCGCGCAGCCCAACAGGAGGGTCCTTTTTAGCCAAGGAATAGCAGATTTTTATACACAAAACGACCCACCGAGAGATGGTTCGTTTGTGCACAGCTTTCCCCTTCTTAGCGCCCACGTACCCAACAAAAAGCTGGTCGTCCACCCGGAACTGTTTTGTGCGGTCCAGATAAAAGGAGAGCGCACGTTTTGGGTCCAGACGGTGGAGCCTCTCTTCCTCTTTGGAAGGATGCGGAGGCGGAAAGAAGGTGGGCAAGGTGACAGACTGCCCAAGGTGAAAAGGAGTCACCACTTTAGGAAGAAAGGAGGGACGAGGCCGAAGGACAACCTTGTCCGGATGAACAGATAGGAAAGGAGGCTTAGAAGATAAAGCCTGGAGCTCACTCACCCGTCTAGCCGAGGTGATGGCTACCAGAAAAGCAGTCTTTAGAGTTAGAAGACGAAGAGGGCAATTGTGAAGAGGCTCGAAGGGAGCGCACATCAGGAAGGTCAATACCAGATTCAAGTCCCACTGAGGCATTACAAAAGGGACAGGAGGGAACGTGTGTGTAATGCCTTTGAGAAAGCGTGTAACCACAGGGGACTTGAAAAGAGAAGGCTGATCAGGAAGCCGCAAGAAGGCGGAGATGGCAGCAAGATAACCCTTCAGGGTGCCCAGGGCAGAGCCCTGCCGGGCCAGAGAAAGAAGGAAGAGGAGAACCTCAGAAAGAGGGGCGGAAAGGGGATCCACAGCCTTTGCTGTGCACCATGCCACAAATTTGTTCCACCGGCAGGCGTATACCGACTTCGTGGAGGGACGCCTGGCTGCCAGAATGATATCACAGACTTCAGGAGGCAAGTCAAATGGCATCAACTGCCGCCGCTCAATCTCCACGCATGGAGGTGGAGGCTGGACAGGTTCGGGTGGAGGACCGTCCCCTGCTGCTGCGACAGAAGATCCTCCCGAAGGGGCAGACGTATCGGGGGATCGGTCAACAGACTGAGTAGCTCGGGATACCAGTATCTTCGTGCCCAATCCGGAGCCACCAAGATGACTTGGGCCCGGTCGCGCCTGATCTTCTTCAGCACTCTGGGCAGAAGTGGTATAGGCGGAAAGGCGTACAACAGACCGCAACTCCACTCGTGACGAAAAGCGTCGCCGAGCGAGTGCCGCCTTGGAAATTCCAACGCGCAGAACTGCTGACATTGCGCGTTCTCTTCGGTGGCGAATAGATCTAACCAAGGCTCTCCCCACTGCTGAAAGAGGCCTTGCACCACTTCGGAGTTCAGACGCCATTCGTGATCCATCATGCACCGGCGGCTGAGTTCGTCTGCTCTGGCGTTCAGAGAGCCCGCCAGATGTTGAACCACCAGGGTGACGCCCTGGTGTTCCAGCCATGTCCAGAGGCGCAGAGCCTCCTGACAAAGGGTCCACGACCCCACCCCGCCCTGTTTGTTGCAGTACCACAGGGCGGTGGTGTTGTCCGTGAACACCTGCACGACACTTCCCCTGACAGAGGGAAGGAAGGCTTTCAGTGCAAGCCGGATCGCTCTCAACTCCAACAGGTTGATGTGGAGACGAGACTCCGCCGGAGACCAGAGGCCTCTGATCTCCGCCTCTCCCATATGGCCACCCCAACCCAAGAGGGACGCATCCGTCACTACGACATGCTCCGGTTGGGGAAGGGAGAGGCTCTTGCCCTTGACCCACTCGCGGTCCGTGAGCCACCACTGCAACTGCTGTGCAGTGCCCTCCGAGATCAAGACATGGTCGGACAGGTTGCCGTGATGCTGGGCCCACTGAAACTTCAGGTCCCACTGCAGAGCCCGCATGCGCCGCCTGGCGTGATGCACTAGTAGGATGCAGGAGGCCATCAGCCCCAGAAGCCGCAACACTAGCCTGACCGAAACCCGGGATAGAGGCCGAAAGATGGGAATCAGGGCCTGTATATCCCGGACCCGCTGTTCCGGTGGATGGACCCGGAACTGCGCCGAATCGAGAACCGCTCCGATGAAGAGGAGCTTCTGAGAGGGACTCAAGTGTGACTTCGGCACGTTGATGGAAAACCCCAGCAAATGCAGGAGATCCGCCGTAGTCTGGAGGTGGGAGACGACAGCCTGGGGCGAGCCCGCCTTCAACAACCAGTCGTCGAGATAGGGGAAGACTGGGACCCCTGATCTGCGCAGATGAGCTGCGACCACCGCCATCACTTTCGTGAACACCCGAGGGGCACTGGTGAGGCCGAAGGGGAGCACGGTAAACTGAAAGTGCTCTTGGCCCACCGTGAACCGCAGGTAACGCCGGTGGGCCGGCAGGACGGGGATATGGAAATATGCGTCCTGCAAGTCCAACGCTACCATCCAGTCTCCAGGGTCTAGGGCAGCTAAAACCTGAGCCAACGTTAGCATCTTGAACCTTTCCTTTCGGAGGAAGGCATTGACGTTCCGGAGGTCCAAGATAGGGCGCAGGCCCCCCTTGCCCTTCTTGGGAACCAGAAAGTAGTGGGAATAACAACCACGACCTACTTCTGGACTCGGAACGCGCTCGACGGCCCCCTTGGCCAGGAGAGCCGAAACTTCCTCGCGGAGAAGATCCAAATGATCCCCCGAGATACGGTGGTGTTGTGGTGGCATGGCTGGAGGGGTCGTCTCGAAGGGGAGGGAGTAGCCCCTTCGGACGATTTGCAGCACCCACCTGTCCGATGTGATGGACCGCCAGTGGAGCAGGTGATGGCGAACTCTGCCGCCCACTGGCGTGGTATGGGCCTGAAAGCTCGGACTAGGAAGGCTTTGAGGCGGATGCTGCCGGGGTGGATGTGGGCTGACCACGTCGGCCTCCATTTCCGCCACGGCGGAAGCCACGTCCGCGACCGCGCGCAGGTTGGTTCTGCGGCTGGTGGCTCTGCGGACGTGAGGAGGCGCCCCTTCCTTGGCCACGAAAGGGGCGAAAAGCGGAGGTGTGCGCCCGCGGAGCCGAGAGGCCCAAGGACTTGGCCGTAGCCCGGGAGTCCTTAAAGCGGTTCAGCGCACTGTCCGCCTTCTCACCAAACAGGCGAGTGCCATCAAAGGGCATGTCCATGAGGGTGTTCTGGACATCCCCGGAAAAGGACGTGGACCGCATCCAGGCGTGGCGGCGGAGCGCCACCGTGGTGGAAATCGCCCGACCTAGCGAGTCCGTGGTGTCAAGCCCACATCTTATGGCGTGCCGTGCTGCATCCCTCCCATCGGCCAGAGCCTGGGAAAGACGCGTCCGGACCTCCTCCGGACACAGGGGCAGCACGTCCTCCACCGTATCCCACAGAGAATGGGAATAACGGTCCAAGAGACAGGCGGTATTTAAAGACCGCAGGCCCAAACTAAGGGACGAGAACAGTTTCTTGCCAAACTGCTCGAGTCTCTTGTTATCCCGGTCCGGCGGAGCGGTCGGGAAGGAGGATTGGGAAGTAGAGGCCTGGATAACCAGACTCTCGGGGGTGGGGTGTTGGGACAGGAAGCTGGGGTCGCCCGGAGCAGGGCGGTGGCGCCTGGCAACGTTCCTATCCACAGGAGGAACTGTGGAGGGCTTGGACCAGGTGCCCTGCAGAACGTCAGTGAGGGCCTCGTTAAACGGCAGCAGAGGCTCAGTGGAGCTTGCTGAGGTTTGAAGCACCTCAGTGAGGATGTTGGTCCTCACAGCCACGGCAGGCAACTCGAGCCCAAGGGCCTCAGCCGCCTTGCGCAGCACCACAGAAAATGCTGCACCCTCCTCCGAAGCCACGGTCGGAGGAGAAGTGAATCCAGCGTCTGGCGAGGTGTCCAGCCCGCTGGCCTCCCCCAGTTCATCTGCCCAGTCCTGAGAAAGCTGTGACTGAACAGCCAGAGGGTCCTCGAACCCCTCCCAGTCGCCCCCTTCTTCCGATTCCTGATAAACAGGAGGAATGATCGGAACCGGACTGTAGAGATGGTAGGTCTCTAGCGGCGTCGGATGCGGCGTCGGCGGACGCCGTGCCGGCGTCGGGTCCGGATGAGGGCTAAACTGGGGCGTCGGCGTCACAGGCGTCGGCGGCGCCGGCGACGGCGTCGGTGGTTCAGGCGTCGGCGCCGGTGGAGGAGTGACAAGGTCAACCGGCGTCGACTGGGGCCCAGGCATGGGCCCCGCGGGGACCTGCGGCGTCGAGACCGGAGTCGTCGACGGCGCCGGGGCCGGAGCCGCCGGCACGCGAGGTCGCCCAGTCGAGCCCGCGGGGCCCGAAGGCGCGCCAGCGGGCGTCGACGGCGGGGCCAGGCTCCTCATGGCCGAGAGGAAGGCACTGATCTCCGCCGGCGCCGCGTCAGCCCCAGGGACCGGAAGGTATGGGGGCGGACGCGGCACCTGCGGCTCCGCCGGAGCCGCGGGGGTGGAACCACTTGGACCCTCGGCCGAGTCGCGCGACCGGCGAGGGGAGTCCGAAGAGCGATGTCGCCTCTTGGACTTCTTTGAGTGTTTGGACTTACCCGACGACTTGGAGCCCGACGATCGATGGTGGCGTCGGCTAGGGCTCCGCGAGCGATCCTTGGACCTCCTCCTGGACCGGGATCGCGCACGACGCGGAGCCGAGTGGCGAAGCTCGAGAAGCTTGCGGGACCGCTCCCGCCTAGCCTTCGAAGTCAGGGCCTGACAGTCGTTGCACGACTCCGCGTCGTGGTCGAGGCCTAAGCAATAGAGGCACCGGCGGTGGTGATCGGTCACCGACATCAGTCGATGACAGTCTTCACAAGCCTTGAACCCAGGCATCCTACCGGCACCAGATGTCGACAGACAGGGATCAAAAATGATCAAAAAGATTTAGTCAAAAAAGACTAAAAGGGGTAGCTCTCCCGGATCTGCGCTTACTGGCGCGGAAAAAAGAAGAACTGACGTCAGCGCGCGAGGGCGGCGTCTAAGTACTCCGACGACGTCATCCCGGCGCACGACGCCGACGACGGACGCGGAGCCGCAGACGACGCCTAGCGACGCGCAAGGGGTATTGCTGACGAAAAATCTTCCGGATCCAGTCTGACGCCTGGGGATATTCTAAGGTGAGGAATCTAACTAACGTGTTTCTTTCAGATACTAGGGAAGGCATTGTCCGAGGACGGCGCCGGAGTCGTGAGGTCAACTGGCATCGACCGGGATCCAGGCCTGGATCCTACGGGGACCTGCGGCGTCGGACCGAAGTCGGCGCCGGGGCCGAAGCCGCCGGCTCGCTAGAACCCCCAGTCGGGCCTGCGGGCCCAGAGGCGCGCCACCAGGCCTCGACGGCGGAAAGAGACTTCTCATGGCCACGAGGATGTCTCGAATCTCAGCCGGAGTCGCATGAGGCCCAGGGACCGGAGGGTGTGGGGCCGAATGAGACTCCTGCGGCTACGGTGGAGCCGCGCAGGTGGTGCCACCAGAACCCTCGGCTGAGTCGCACCATTGGCGAGGGGAGTCAGAAGAGGGATGTCGCTACTTCGACTTCTTTTTACTATGCCTCAACTTACCTGAGTGCGAGGACTTGGATCCCGACGAGCGGCGATGACTGCGACCGGTCCCTCAACTTCCTCCTCGACCGGGACCTCGAGTGGCGCGGAGCCGACTGCCGGATCTCGAGGAGCTTGCGGGACCGCTCGAGGTCAAGGCCCGGCAGTCGGGGCACGACATGTCATCGTGGTCGGCCCCAAGGGAGTAGAGACACCGATGGTGGGGGTCGGTAACCGACATGAGTCGGTGACAGGCGTCACACGGCTTGAACCCGGGCATCCCTACCGGCACCAGGAGTCTAAGTCGACTCGAAAGAATAGACCAAAATAGTCCCAAAAAGTTAGTCAAAAAGTGACTAAGGGTATGTTCTTCCCGGATCTGCGCTTACTGGTGCGGAAGAAAGAAGAACTGACGTCAGCTCACGAGGGCAGCGTCTAAGTACTCCAGCGACGTCGTCCCGGCGATCACGCCGCCGATGACGGACGCGGAGTCACAGACGACGCCTTCCGACGCGCAAGGGTACTGCTGATGAAAAATCTTTCCGGATCCAGCCTGATGCCTGGGCATATTCTAAGGCAAGGAATCTAACTAACGAGTTTCTTTCAGATACCACATACAGATAAGATGTGGGTCCGTCGCGGACATTTGCCACGAACAGGAGGTACACGTTTTTTAGCCCGAAGGCATCGCACACTGTTCCAGACGCGAAGCGTCAAAAGGGGCCTGAAAACAGGCCAGAGTAACCGCTTACTCCGGATCCGCGTTGCACGCGTAAAAGAAGGAAGCTGATGTCAGCGAGCTGGGAGGGACTTATATGACTTCGCTGACGTCACGTACGTGGACGACGTCAGGCCGGGACGTATGGCGCTGTCCCCCGGCACGCAGAGGTGCTGGTGGATCCAGTCTGACGCCTGGGGATATTCTAAGTTAAGGAATCTGCGGCTAGATGTCTCTATCAGATACCTATACCCATTCTAAACCCTAAAAAAATTACATTGCTGCCCAAAAATCCCATACTCACCCTAAACCCTATAAATTCCCTTGCCACCCAAAATCCTATACCCACCCTAAACCCTAAAAATTCCCTTGCCACCCAAAATCCCATACACCCCCTATACCCTAAAAATCCCTTTGCCACCCAAAAACCTAGACCCACCCCAAACCCTAAAATTTCCTTGCCACCCAAAATCCCATAACCAAACCCTAAAAATTCTCTTGCCACCCAAAAACTAAACCCTAAAAAAACAAGTTACTTACCTTCGGTAACTATGTATCTCTAAGAGACATAGTTTAGTTATAGATTCTTTACCTTAGAATTACCCCCAGGCGTCAGACTGTATCCGGAGGATTTTTTCTTAGCAGTACCCCTGCGGTTTGGTAGGTGGTGTCGGTCAACTCCTTGTCCATCGTGGGCGTCGCGTACGCTGTGATGATGTTGCGGTGTCTACTTAGACAGCGCCCCTGCGCACTGACGGCAGTTCGATCGCGACTTTCTACACCATAACTAGGGTCCTCTAAAGGAGTCTCTATCCTTAGAAGTCAGTTCACAGAGCGGGAGGATGAGTAGGGTGGTAAGCAATCGATAACTAACCTATGTCTCTTAGAGATACATCTTTACCGAAGGTATTGAACTTGTTCATTGAAAGAGACAGTTAGTTATTGATTCCTACTCTTAGAATAGATACCCCAGCAATACCATCTCCCGAGGAGGGACTGTGAACTAAGTTCACACCAGAAAGTCCTGGAGGATCGAATGGGCAAAATAGCCACCCCCCCAGACTTGGTTGGCCAAGCAGTAAGTTCTGGTGAATGTGTGCAAGGATGCCCACGTTGCCGCCTGGCAGATGTCAAGGAGTGGGACTCCAAGTGCCAATGCAGTAGTAGCTTCCGTCGCTGTAGTGGAATGTGCATGCAGCCCCACTGGAGGTTCCTTTTTCGCGAAAGCGTAACAGATTTTAATACACAGGACAACCGATCAAGAGATGGTGTGCTTTTGGACAGCACATCCTTTCTTGGCACCTACATAACCAACAAAGAGTTGATCATCCACCTGGAAATCTTCTGTGCGATCAAGATAGGACAGCGCACGTTTTGGGTCCAGATGGTGGAGTCTCTCTTCTACCTTGGAATGGTGCAGAGGTGGGAAAAAGGTGGGCAAAGTGATCATTTGTCCTATGTGAAATGGTGTAACCACTTAAGGAAGGAACAAGGGTCTCGTCCTAAACACCAATTTGTCCAGATGCACAGAGAATAAAGGGAGCTTAGAGGATAGAGCCTGAAGCTCACTCACACCCTGCGAGCAGAGGTGATGGCAACAAGGAAAGCAGTTTTCAAAGAAAGAAGCCTGAGAGGAGAGCTGTGAAGAGGCTCGAAAGGAGAACACATAAGATAAGTTAAAACAAAATTCAAGTCCCACTGGGGCATTATGAAAAGAGATGGAGGAAAGAAATGAAGAATCTATTTACAATGGGGCACTTGAATAAAGACGGCTGATCTGGTAGCCAAAGTAACACAGAAATAGTTGCAAGATAGTCTTTAAGAGTGCCCAGAGCAAAGCCCTGCTGGGCCAAGAAAAAGATGAACAAGAGAACCTCGGAAAGAGGAGCAGAAAGGGGATCCACAGCCTTTACTGTGCACCATGCCACAAACTTATTCCAGCGACAGGCGTATACCGATTTAATGGAGGGACGCCTGGCTGCCAAGATGACATTACAGACTTCGGGCGGAAGGTCAAAAGCTTTCAACTGTTGCCGCTCAATCTCCATGCAAGGAGGTGGAGGCTGGACAGGTTCGGGTGGAGGACCGTCCCCTGTTGCTGCGACAGAAGATCCTCCCGAAGGGGCAATCTGATCGGAGGATCAATGGCCATGCTGAGGAGCTTGTGGGTACCAGACTCTTCGTGGTCAGGCCGGAGCCACAATAAAGAGTCAGACCCGTTCACGCTTGAATTTCTTCAGCACTCGGTACAGAAGTGGTACAGGCGCAGAGGTGTACAGGAGGCAGCAGTTCCACTCGCGACAAAAAGCGTTGCCAAGTGAGTGCCGCCTTGGAACTCCAACGTGCAAAACTGCTGACATTGCGCGTTCTCTTCAGTGGCTAACAGATATAACCAAGGCTCTCCCCATTGCTGAAAGAGACCTTGCAATACGTCCGAGTGAAGACACCATTTGTGATCTACCTGGCACTGACGGCTGAGTTTGTCCGCCCTAGTGTGTTCAGACAACCAGCCAGGTGTTGAACCACCAGGGTCACGCCCTGATGTTCCAGCTATGTCCAAAGGCAAAGAGCCTCTTGACATAGGGTCCATGACCACACCCGCCCTGTTTGTTGCAGTACCACATGGCGGTAATGTTGTCTGTGAACACCTGCACTACTTTCCCCTTGAGGGAGGTAAGGAATACTTTCAGTGCCAGGTGGATCGGCTGGAGCTCCAACAGGTTGAAATGGAGTCTGCACTCTGCTGGAGACCAGAGTCCTTTGATCTCCACCTCTCCCAGGTGGACGCCCCACCCCAGGAGTGACGCATCGGTCACCACTGTTAGATCTGGTTGGGGAAGGGAGAGGGATCTGCCTCTGACACAATCTTGGTTCACTAACCACCACTGCAGTTGTTGTGCAGATCCCTTCGAGTTCTGGATGGGTCAGAAAGATTTCCCTGATGCTGCGCCCACTGGAACTTCAGGTCTCACTGCAGAGCCTGCATGTGTCACCTGGCATGATCAACTAGCAGGATGCAGGTGGCCATGAGAACCAGCATACTCAGGGTCATGCCCACAAAAATCCGGGATAGAGTTTGAAACATCGGTGTCATAGCCCGAATATCCCGGACTTGCTGCTCGGGAGGATAAGCCCGAAACTGCACTGTGTCCAGAACAGCTACGATGAAAGGGAGCATCTGAGAGGAAGTCAGGTGCAAATTGGCATGTTTATAGTGAACCCCAGCGAATGCAGGAGGCACGCTGGAGGTGGGAGACGACCGCCTGGGGCGAGCCTGCCTTCAACAGCCAGTCGTCGAGATAGGGGAAGACTGAAACCCCTAATCTGCACAGATGAGCTGCAACCTTCCCCATCACTTTTGTTAACACCCCAGGGGCACTGGTAAGGCCAAAGGGGAGCATGGTAAACTGAAAATGCTCGTGGCCTACTGTAAACCGCAGGTAACGTTTGTGGGCTGGCAGGACGAGAATATGGAAATAGGTATTCTGTAAGTCCAACGCCACCATCCAGTCTCCGGGGTCGAGGGCAGACAGGACCTTTGCCAATGTAAGCATTTTGAACCTCTCCTTTCTGAGGAAGCGATTGAGGGCCCTGAGGTCTGGAATAGGACTCTGGTCTTTGTCCTTCTTTGGCACAAGAAAGTTGTGGGAGTAGCAACCACAACCTACTTCTGGCGCAGGGACCCTTTCAATAGCTCCCTTGCCCAAAAAAGCCACGACTTCCTGGCGGACAAACGCCAAATAATCCTCCGACATTCGATCAAACAACGGTGGCATGGAGGGAGGTGCAGTCTGGAAGGGAAGGGAGTAGCCTCTTCGGACTATTTGCAAAACCCACCTGTCTGACGTGATGGCGAATCCTGCCGCCCACTGGCCGTTGATGGCCCTGAAAAGTTGGACTAGGAGGGTTTGGAGGCTGCTGTAGGGAGTAAAAGATTGGACTGGCCCACTGGCTCCCAGACCTGCCAGGTCGCTGGGTCCCACATCCGTGGCTAAAAAGAGTTTGGGCAGCTTGCGTGACCCCGTGGCTAGACTGGGCCAGACATGGCTGGGCGCCCCTTCCGTAGCCACGAAAGGGACGAAAAGCAGACTGGAGGGGACGGGAAGACAAAGCGAGACCCAAGGATCTGGCCATAGCCTGAGAATCTTTAAAGCGCTCCAGCGCTGAGTCTGCTTTGTTGACAAAAAGGCGACGGACATCGAAGGGTATGTCCAGCAAGGTAGTCTGGACATCCCCCGAAAAGCCAGATGTCCTCAACTAGGCGTAGCGCCTAAGGGCTACCGATGTGGCAATCGCTCTGCCTAGTGAGTCGGTGGTATCGAGTCCACATCGGATCGTGAATTTTTCTGCGTCTCTCCCATCTGCTACTGCCATGGAGAGAATGGCCCGGGCCCCCTCTGGACACTGAGGAAGCACCTGTGTGACCGTATCCCAGATGGTATGAGAGTATCGGCCCAAGAGACACGCGATATTCACGGACCTCAGTGCCAAGCTGGAGGAACAGAACATGCGCTTCCCATGATGATCCAGCTTCTTGGATTCCCTATCTGGGGCAGCAGAAGGGAATTCACCACTGGTAGAAGACACTTGGACCACCAGGTTCTCAGAACGGGTGTTGGGTGAGGAAAACTGGGTCACCCGTGGACGGGTGGTGGTGACGGGCAATCGTCCTTTTCTTAGGAGCACCTGTGCTGGGCTTGGACCAGGTGTCGAGGAGGAAGTCAGTGAGGGCTTCGTTGAAGGGCAGGAAGGGTTCAGAGGAAGTTGCCGCAGGCTGAAGCACCTTTGTAAGGAGGTTAGGCCTGACTGCCACCGAAGGGAGCTCTAGGTCCAAGGTCTCATCTGTCCTTCACACCACACAGCGTAAGACGTTCCCTCCTCTGTAGCCATTGTAAGGGGAGAAAGTTTGTCAAGGTCTGGAGAAGTGTCCAGACCACTGGCGTCATCCAGGTCCTCTCTCCAGTCCGGCTCTTCAAGCTGGTCTGCTAAAGGGTCCAGCGACCCCTCCCAGTCCTCGTCACCACCATCTGGGTGATAAGGAACACCAGAGATGAACAAGGGGAACAAACGTGCCAGGCTCTGGGTTCATCTCGGGGGTGAGGATGGGGACCGCACCGACTGGGGCATGGTTGGTGCCAGGGGTGTCGTCGTCGGGATCGGCGCTGGGGGAAGGTCGAGTGAGGGGGCCCGCCGGAGCCAAAGCCACCGGCATTGAAGGCTCAGGACCCCGACCGGCTCCGCAGATCCTGAAGGCAAGCCTGCGAGGTCAGGCTGCCCAAAGATACGATGGAGGGCTTCTTAAAATGTACATTTGGGCAGGGGAAACTCAGGCTCTCGGAAACTGGGGGAGGCGCGGATTCGTCCCTGAATCAGGCACAGGATACAACGCCTTTAAGCCACGACGTTCCCGGTCCCGCGTTGCATCAGCTGACTGATGAGGAGAAGGTGAAGAGTGCCGGTGCTTCTTTGCTTTCTTCTTCTTGGATTTACCCGAAGACCTGGAAGACTTGGAGTGCGACGATGTGTGGTGGCTCCACTAACAGTCTCGAGACCTTCCTCTCGAACGGGACTGACGCGGATGTGAGCGATAAGCCTCCAATAACTTTCGGGACTGCCCCAGCAAAGACTTAGGATTCATGGCCCGGTGGTCTGAGCACGACTTCGGGTTGTGCTCCAGACACTAAAGGCACACGAGGTGCAGATCCGTCACAGACATCAGCTTGTGACAGGTGCGGCAAGGCTTGAACCCAGTCCGGCATTGGGACATCCCTCGCGCACCAGGAGTCAGACTCAAAAAGAAGTTGACAAAACGTCGAAAAAGTTAGTCAAAAAGTGACTAGGGGTAGCTCCCTCTGGTTCTGCACAAGGACGGCGCGGCAAAAGAAAGAACTGACGTCAGCGTGCAGGGTAGATACTACGTCATCCCGGTGACCACGACGCTGACGACTGAGTCGACCAACGCCACCTACCAACGCGCAGGGATACTGCTAAGAAAATAGTCTCCGGATCCAGTCTGACACCTGGGGGTAATTGTAAGGTAAGGAATCTATAACTCGCTGTCTCCTGACCTCTACCTCAAAAGGACAGGAAGGTCTGCTGCTACTGAGGCAGCAGGAGTCCCCCACAGAAGCCTCAAATAGAGCAAGGCTGCTGGGGAAATTATCAACAGGGAGAGCTAAGTCTACAGAGCGAGCAATTGCTTTGCTCTCTTTAAATAGTTCTAATACCGAGCCTGCCTTAGTTCCAAACAGTCCAGAGCTGTTGAAGGGCATGTCCATCAAGGATTGTTGAACATCAGAAGAGAAACTGTTGGAGTAAATCCAAGCATAGTCCTGAAGCAGCACACTGGTCCTAACGGCTATACCCTATCTGTGGGTCCTATCCAAGCCAAGGGAATTAAGTACTTTGCTCCGTCCTGGCCGTCCGTGATGATATGTTGTAGGGTTGGTCGATTGTCCTCCCAGACAGCTGGCAAGATGTCTACTAGTCTGTCCCATAACACTTGAGAACCTCTCCAGGAGGCAACCATTATTTACAAATCAGAGAGCAAGGATGGCAGAGGAAAGCATACATCTGGTGAACAGCTTAATACTTTTTGATTCTTTGTCAGGGGGAGTTGTAAGAAATGCATTGGGGTACAGTAGCAAGTGGTCACCTGCAGCACCAAGCTCTCTGGGGTAGGGTGTGGAAGGAGACCTTGCCACCAGCCTATTAACTTGGGGGCAAGTTCCTGGCTACACCCAGGTTCCCATAAGGCATGAATGAGCGCTTCATTATAAGAAATTAGAGGTTCTTGGCTCATTTGATCTGGGATGAGCAACTCAGTTTAGAATTTTTTCCTCACCACTGTAGTGGGCAGGATGAGACTTAAAACGTCTGTTGCCCTCCTTAGCACTGTTGCAAAGGAGGAGAACTCCTGTGTTCCTATAGATTGGTGAGGGAAAGACAGGCCTATATATCTGGTAAAGTGTCCATCCTATTAGCATCTTACACATCTAGAAGTAAGTTTTGGCCATCGTAAGGAGTGTTATCACCATCATTATCATCGCCAGCATGAGGTTGTTAGGTTTCTGTAATAGGAGTACAGGTGTGTCTTTTCAGAAACTATCAGCTGTTTCTGACGTCAGGCCGGTTCTGAGACTCGGGGTTGCGGTGCTGGGCAGGAGCTGAAGTTGCCAGAGCCGGGCTCTGAGACAGAGGTGACCTCAAAGTGAGGTTGAGTAGCACAGTTAGAATCAGGATGGATCTACCAGCGGTAGCCAAACTGGAGGCCACCTTAGATGCTTAGGGCTCGGAGACACTCCAGAGGAATTCCATGAGGTATGAATATTTTGTCCAAGGTCAATTTCAGTTCACCTAGCTGTTGAGGTGTGGTTGATGACCCAAGAAAGTCGGGCCCTTTGGGATCATTTAAGGAACTGTGGGGAATGACTCTGTGGCCTTGAGGGCCTGGGACATCGCGTGAAATGATGGTAGTGGTGGGACGATGGAAATTTGCACTTTGATCTCTTGAGTCTTTGATTTTTGGGGATTTATCTGTACTCCTGGACTTCAATGATGAACAATGGCGAGATCGGCCCTGAAATTGAGAGTGTATCCACGCCTTTGACTTCATTGAGACCGGGTCTTCTTCAACTTTCTTTGAAGTTCTGCCACGAAAAGTTTAGCTTTGTGTTCGCAGATGCCTCTTCCTGTTGATCTCCGCGCAGCAATCACACATCACCGAGCACTGACTGCAATTTAGACACCAGAGACAGACATCAAGAGTATGTGTGTTACCAACATCGTCCTTGCAAGGTTTAAAGCCTGTGGTTTTTGGAGGGGAAGATGTCCGTTGCACACTGGATAATTTCAAGGGAAGAAACTCTATCAGACTGAACTGGTTCCAGATTAAAATTGGAAAGTGCAGAAAAAAAGAAATGGACATCAACATGCAGAGATGGATCAGATATAGTGGTCCAAACATCTCAATCGGGGCGGGATAGATCAGACGCTGAGCAGCACAATGCCACCAATCAATGCGCAAGGGAATTGCTATCAAAATTCTCCAGATCCAGTCTGGCACATAGGGGAAATCACAAGGTGAGGAATCTACTGTTGGAAGTCTCTATCAGAAAAGAGAAATAAAGGGTTGACAGGACAATGAGCATTAACTGCACTTATGATGTTATCAATACTGATGATGTGCATAGCATCATGGAACAAGTAAGAATCTTGTAATCCCTCTGGTTTCCTTCTACTAGGAAGCTGGCTCTCTATATAATGCACAAGTTACTTACCTTCGGTACAGATATATCTGTAAGAAACATTAGTTAGTGATAGATTTCTTACCTTAGAATTACCCCCAGGCGTCAGACTGGATCCGGAAAGCTTTCGTCGGCAGTACCCCTGCGCGTCGGAAGGTGGCGTTGCGCAGCTCCGCGTCCGTCGTTGGCATCGTGGTCGCCGAGATGATGACGCAGCAGCAACTTAGACGCCGCCCTCGCACTTTGACGTCAGTTCTGTTCACGCTTTCCGCGCCAGGAACGCAGAGCCATGTAAGATACTGACCACTGGTGCATAGAAACTAGGGCCCAGAAAGGGATGACCTTAGCCCAACAAATCAGTTCGCAGAACGGGGAGGATGGGTGGGGTGGTAAGGAATCTATCACTAACTAATGTTTCGTACAGATATATTGTTACAGAAGGTAAGTAACTTGTGCATCTGAAAGAAACACGTTAGTGATAGATTCCTTACCTTAGAATAGATACCCCAGCAATACCAACCCCGGTGGTGGGTCTGCGAACCAAGATCACACCAAGAAGTCCCAGAGAACAGTACGACCAAAGAAGCCGTCTCTCCGGACTTGGCTGTCCAGGCAATAATGCTTAGTAAGAGTGTGCAACGAGGCCCATGTAGCTGCCTGACAGATGTCTTGTAAGGGGACACCGCGTCCCAATGCTGTAGTGGCAGCCGTCGCCCTGGTGGAATGGGCGTGCAGCCCCACCTGAGGCTCTTTTTTTGCCAGCGAATAACAGGCTTTAATACACAAGACAACCCATCGGGAGATAGTCCGCTTGTGTACGGCCCGACCTTTCTTGGCGCCTACGTAGCCCACAAAGAGCTGGTCATCCACCCGGAACTGTTGTGTGCGATTCAGGTAAAATTAGAGCGCATGTTTTGGGTCCAGATGGTGGAGCCTCTCTTCTTCTCTGGAAGGATGCGGAGGTGGAAAGAACGTGGGTAAAGTGATGGTCTGCCCCATGTGAAAGGCAGTGACATCCTTTGGCAGAAAGGATGGACGTGTCCGGAGCACAACCTTGCTGGATGGACAGACAGAAAAGGAGGTTTGCAAGAAAGAGCCTGGAGCACACTCACTCTCCTAGCAGAGGTGATGGCAACCAGGAAAGCAGTCTTCAAAGTTAACAGACGAAGAGGACAGTTATGAAGAGGCTCGAAGGGAGCACACATTAAATATGTGAGAACCAGGTTCAAATCCCACTGTGGCATTACGAAGGGAATAGGAGGAAAAAGATGAGTACTGCCTTTGAGGAATCTATAAACAACAGGGGACTTGAAAAGAGAGGGCTGATCAGGAAGCCTGAGAAAGGCTGAAATAGCAGAAAGGTAGCCCTTGATAGTGTCCAGAGCAGAACCCTGCTGGGCCAAAGAAAGAAGGAACAGTAAGACTTCAGAAAGAGGGGTAGAAAGGGGATCCATAGCCTTTGCTGTGCACCATGCCACACATTTGTTCCACCTGTAGGCGTATACTAATTTAATGGAGGGATGCCTGGCTGCCAGAATGACATCATAGACTTCAGGAGGCAAGTCGAAAGGAATCAATTGCCGCCGCTCAATCTCCACGCAAAGAGGTGGAGACTGGACAGGTTCGGGTGGAGGACTGCCCCCTGCTGCTGCAATAGAAGATCCTCCCGAAGAGGCAGTTGGATCGGGGGATCGATGGTCATACTGAGTAGCTCGGGATACCAAACCCTTCGAGGCCAGTCAGGAGCCACAAGAATGACTTGGGCCGGGTCGCGCTTGACCTTCTTCAGCACTCTGGGCAGAAGTGGTTTATGCGGAAAGGTGTACAACAGACCACAACTCCACTCACGACGAAAAGCGTCGCCTAGCGAGCGCCACCTTGGAAATTCCAACGCGCAAAACTGCTGACATTGCACATTCTCTTCGGTGGCGAATAGATCTAACCAAGGCTCTCCCCGCAGCTGAAAGAGACCATGCGCCACCTCCGAGTGAAGATGCCATTCGTGAACCACCATGCACTTGCGGCTGAATTCGTCCGCCCTGGCGTTCAGTGAACCTGCTAGGTGTTGAACCACCAGGGAAATGCCCTGATGTTCCAGCCATGTCCCGAGGCGCAGGGCGTCCTGACATAGGGTCCATGACCCCACCCAGCCCTGTTTGTTGCAGTACCACATGGCGGTGGTGTTGTCTGTGAACACCTGCACTACTCTCCCCTTGACAGAGGGAAGAAATGCCTTCAGTGCAAGTCGGATCGCCCGGAGCTCCAGAAGGTTGATATGGAGGCTAGACTCCGCCGGAGACCAGAGGTCTCTGATCTCCGCCTCTCCCATGTGGCCGCCCCATCCCAGGAGGGACGCATCCGTCACCACCGTGTGTTCCGGTTGGGGAAGGGAGAGGGATCTGCCATTGGCCCAATGCCAGTTTGTGAGCCACCACTGCAATTGTTGAGCAGTGCCCTCCGAGATCTGGACGTAATTGGACAGGTTCCTCATAAGCTGCGCCCACTGGAACTTCAGGTCCCATTGCAGAGCCCGCATATACCATCTGGCATGATCGACCAGCAGGATGCAGGAGGCCATGAGGCTCAGCAGCCTCAGGGTCATCCTGAGCAAAACCCAGGATAGAGGCCGAAAGATCGGAATCAGAGCCTGAATATCCTGGACTCGCCCTTCAGGAGGACAGACTCGAATGTGCGACGTATCCAGAATTGCTCCGATGAAGAGGAGCTTCTGAGAGGGAATCAGGTGCGACTTCAGCACATTGATGGAGAACCCCAGCAAATGCTGGAGGTCGGCCGTAGTCTAAAGGTGGGAGACGACTATCCGGGGCGAGTCCACCGTCAACAGCCAGTCATCGAGATAGGGGAAGACTGGAACCCCTGATCTGCGCAGATGAGCTGCGACAACCGCCATCACTTTTGTGAACACCCGTGGGGCACTGGTAAGGCCAGAGGGGAGCACGGTAAACTGAAAGTGCTCGTGACCTACCGTAAACCGCAGGTAACGCCGGTGGGCCGGCAGGACGGGAATATGGAAATATGTGTCCTGCAGCTCCAACGCTACCATCCACTCTCCAGGGTCGAGGGCAGACAAGACCTGAGCCAGAGTTAACATCTTGAACTTCTCCTTCCGGAGGAAGCGATGGACGTCGCTGAGGTCACAGATAGGACGCAGGCCCTTGTCCATCTTCGGCACCAGAAAGTAGTGGGAATAACAACCACGTCCTACTTCTGGCCCAGGAACGTGCTCGATGGCCCCTTTGGCCAAGAGGGCCGCGACTGTTTAAGAAGTGCCAAGTGATCCCCCGACATGCAGTGGTACTGGGGTGGCATGGCTGGAGGGGTAGTCTCGAAGGGGAGGGAGTTTCCCCTTCAGACTATTTGTAAAACCCACCTGTCCGAAGTGATGGTGCGCCAGTGGGGGAGTTGATGGCCAATCCTGCCACCCACTGGCGTTTGATGGGCCTGAAAATCCGGACTAGGAAGGTTTGGAGGCAGTGGTGGCTGGTGTGAAGGAGGACTGACCTGCCCGCTGGGCCCCTGACCCACCCCGGAGGGTCCCACATACGCAGCTGCACTGAGACTGTTGCTGCGCAGGCCTGTGGCTCTTAAGCGAACGTGTCGGGCGCCCCTTCCATGGCCACAAAAGGAGCGAAAAGCAGAAAGCGGAGGAGGGCGTGTGGAGGAAAGGCCCAGGGACTTGGCCATAGCCCACGAGTACTTAAAGCGCTCCAACGCACTATCTGCCTTGTTGCCAAAAAGGCGAATGCCACCAAAGGGCATGTCCATCAGGGTGTTCTGGACATTCCCAGAGAAACCAGTAGTCCTTAGCCAGGCGTGGCGACGGAGCGCCACTGTGGTTGAAATCGCCCTGCCCAGCGAGTCGGCGGTGTCGAGATCACATCGAATCGTGAACTTTGCTGCATCTCTCCCTTCAGCAATAGCTTGAGAGAGCACTGTCAGGGCCTCCTCCGGACACTGAGGCAGCACTTGCGCCACCGTATCCCACACAGAGTGGGAATAACGGCCCAAGAGGCATGCGGTGTTCACAGGCTGCAGCCCTGAACTGGCGTAAGAAAAAATCTTCTTACCAAACTGCTCCAGTTTCTTGGATTCCCTGTCCGGTGGTGGGGTAGGGAATGCGCTCTGTGACGCAGAGGCTTGGACAACCAAGCTCTCAGGAGTGGGGAGTTGGGAAAGGAAAAGGGGGTTGCCCAGGAGATGGCGTCAGGCCACGTTCCTATCCACAGGAGCACCTGTGTTGGGCCTGGACCAGGTGCCCAAAAGAATGTCTGAAAGTGCATCGTTAAAAGGCAGCAGTGGCTCCGCAGAGGTAGCCACCGGCTGAAGCACTTCTGTCAGGAGGTTAGTCCTGACGGCCACTGTAGGGAGCTCGAGGTGGAGGGATTCGGCAGCCCTACGCCACACCACTGCGTAACTTGCACCCTCCTCCGTAGCCACGGTAGGAGGAGATAGCATGCCACGGTCAGGAGAGGTATCAAGACCACTGGCATCCCCCAGGTCCTCTGTCCAGTCCGGGTCAAACTCATATTGGGCTGTGAGAGGGTCCTCAGACCCCTCCCAGTCCTCCCCTTCCTCCGAAAACTGATGAACAGGCCGAAAAGAAGGAGGCTGGACATAGGGATAGAAAGGTCCCATCAGTGTCGGAATCGGCGTCAAGTGACGCAGTTTCAGCGCCGTGTCCACATCGGGGCTGAAACCGGGGACGTCGTCGTCCGGTGGAGCGGGCGACGTCGGAGGTGGTGCCGGTGGGGTCGACGTCGGTGCAGGTGTCACAAGGTCAACCGGGATCCAGGCCTGGATCTATGGGGTCCCTGCGGCACCGGTGCAGACAGCGATGCCAGAGCCGCCAACAGTAAAGGGCGAGGACCCCCAGTCGGGACGGCGGGGCCGAAGGCGCGCCAGCAGGGCCTGACGGCCCAAAGAGGCGAACCATGGTTGACAGAAATACCTGCAGCTGGGCGACTGTGTAGGCTTCGCCGGAGCCGCAGGGGAGGCACCACCCGCACCCTCAGCCGCATTACTCAACGGGCAGGGGGAAGTCGGAGAGCGATGACGCTTCTTCGACTGCTTGTGATGCTTCGTCTTACCTGACCCTGAGTGCGAAGACTTCGATCCCGACGAACGATGGTGGTGGCTCCGCGTCCGGTCCCTCGACCTCCGAGACCAGGACCTTGAGCGGCATGGAGCCGAGTGCTAGACTTCAAGCAACTTTCTGGACCGCTCCCGCAAAGTCTTCGGCGCCATGGCCCGCCAGTCGGGGCACGACTTGGGGTCGTGGTCGCGCCCCAGGCAGTAAAGCCACACGCGGTGCGGGTCCGTCACTGACATCATGCGATGACAGTCCCCGCTAGACTTGAAGCCGGGCATCCCTACTGCACCAGGAGTCGATCGACTCGAAAACAAAAGGTCTACAAAAACTCAGTCAAAAAATGAGTGGGGGTACCGCTCTCTCCAGATCTGCACTTGCTGGCGCAGTTAAAGAAAGAACTGACGTCAGCGCGCGAGGGCGGCGTCTAAGTAGCTGTTGCGGCGTTATCTCGGCAACCACGACGCCAACGACGGATGCAGAGCCGTACGACGCCACCTTCCGACATGCAGGGGTACTGCTGACGAAAACTTTCCGGATCCAGTCTGACGCCTGGGGGTAATTCTAAGGTAAGGAATCGATCACTAACGTGTTTTTTTCAGATCAGTCAGTCAGTACCCTAGTAGTTGGTAGATTTTCAGTGGGCACCTCTAAGGTGCCCTCTGGGTGCATTTATTAACAAATCCAACACTGGCATCAGTGTGTATTTATTGAGACGAGATATTTGGAACCAAACATCTGGGGAAACAGTGAAGCAACCATGTGGCTGGGGAACTCGTAATTCTGAGTGTCCAGCCCATGTACTCATTATGGCTTCCCCGCGCACTTGTGATGGCTAAGAATTGGCTTGGATATCACAGGGAAACATCCACTCATGCAGATATGCCCACACATTGGGGATAGTACACCCTGCCTTAGGGCTTTAACCCCTTCAGTGCCCATGACGAGATAGTCTCGTCATGGAGCACGGTTGCGCTGTGCCCATGACGAGACTATCTCGTCATGAACCCCACCCACTAATACAACGCCCGGCACAGGAGGGGGAAAGGGCGTGCCACACAAGGGGTTAAGGCCTGCTGTAGGGGTGACTTACCTATACTACATGTAGTGTTTTGCAGGCGTGGCACACAGGGATGTGTGCCATGTCGGCCTCACTTTTCTCTGCACCATGACATGCAGGCTGCAATGGCAGTTTGCATGAGTTTGGTGAGGTGTACCTTAGTGTGGCACAATTCATGCTGCAACCCCTAGGGACACCCTCCTTAGTTCCAATGACATAGGTACCAGGGGTACCATTTACTAGGGACTAACATGGAGCATAAAGTGGTGCCAATTGTGGAACAAAAGTACAGTTTAAGGAAAGAGCACTAGTGCTGGGGGCCTGGTTAGCAGGAACCCAGTACACTTTCAACCAAAGTTGCATCAGATACCAGGCAAAAAGGGGGGGGGGGGGTAACCATGTCAAAGAGGGGCAATTTCCTGCACTTCTGCTTAAAAGTTTACTATTTCCAAATCAACCTTATTTTCTGGCAGCATGATCACAGTTGTTTCGATACTAGAACCATGCAGGGAAGAGTGCAGGACTAACGTCTCAAACTGACCAATAAAGAGTCAGCAAGCCATTGCGCTTTACATCGCGCACACCCCTTTGAGCAGTGAAAAAAACTGTCCAATACTAGGGTTTTAAAAACATATGCTTCCATCACTGTTCACGGTACATGTCCCGAATGACATAGACGGTAGTCTCTTCTCCACTACAGAATACGATCCGGTCCCTCTCCTGACCTCAGAGCCAGCCCTCTGCCTTGTGCTCAATTTCACACCTATGCCCCAGCACACATGCAGAACTTCTTGGGTGCTGGAGCCAAAAGAAAATCAGGATACTAGTGTCACATGGAGTTGGTTTCCCACAGGGTGGGAGTGCATATCAGTTACCTTGCAATGGACATTCCCATCCCAATAGACAATGATACAGGTATAGGGGTAACGGTATCGGTAGGGACACCATGGGACAGGCAGAGTTAGTCTTAGTAGAGATTAATATGCAGAGGTACTGGAGATAGGTACGAGCGTACAATTAGAGCCAATAGTGTATTGGCACCAAGGTAAAGGCAGGGGTTGAGGGTTTACTTAAAGACAAAAACAGGTCAGATAGAGAGGGGAGAAACTGACTTGGCAATAGGAAAAAGGATGATGGGACAAAAGAAGGAAATCGTTCTCTCTGGCCAACAAGACAAAGAGATTAAAAGCAAATAAGAAAATGCTAGAGAAGTTTTACCGTAAAAAGGAAGCACAGAATCAATGCTTTCTTGGGTGAAAATGGCTAGCGGGAATTTCTTAAACATGAAGGGAGGGCATTCACCAGGGTTAGATTCTAGGAATACAACTAATTTAGAAAGGCTTATAGGGAAAATTCCTCCGAAAAGGTCTCTTTAATCCGGTTTGTTTTCCAAATTCACAACCTAACATATGATGGCTATTTTAATTGCCATTAATTTGCAGGATAATGCACATGAAAACATATATACAATAAGAGTTCAGTGTGTCATCAAAATACAATCCTAAATACTTCCTGACAATTCATTTTCATTAAGCATAATTTGACGTTTTCAATTAGAAAATGTAATTTCAGAGTGATATGTACCTGTGTAGCGGATCCAAAGGCATGTCCAAAGTCTATCCCAACCATGCCACCAGTCTCCAAGTTAATCATGAAATTGGATAGATGACGATCACCGATGCCAAGAATCCAATGACTGATGCAAATTAGAGCATGAGAACTAGCAAAATGGGAGCGCAAAGCCAGGAAGGACTCAGGAGTAGTACTCATTTTAACAAAGGCTCTCCTGAAAAGAAAGTTATATAATGTTAGCAAACAGCATAATAATTTATTTACAAATAACACTGCATTTTTAATATTTGCCAGTAAGATAGTGCAATCAGGTTGAAAGCCAACTGCAGAAATATGTGTGCAACCTGCAGTTGACACAATCAAATCTGGCAGGGCTAATTCTGTCTTGTAGGGTGAATAAAATCAGTAGTAGATGTGGCATAGCTGCAGACTTGGGAACTGAGGAACCAGGTGTGAATCCGGGCCTTGGCAAAACAGTTACTTACCTTCAGTAACGATCTTTCTGGTGGATACTCTGTCTACCTGCAGATTACTCACTTGTGGAATATCCTTACAGGGGCTAGACTGTTCTACAAAAATGTCTTCCATAGCCCTCCCATGACAGTGGGGGCCCAACTTCGTATCAACATCAGAAGAAATGTTCATGCGACGTTGCAGGAGCCATAAAGTGTCTCTGGAGCCAACATGATGACAGTTTTCAATTCATTTTTTTCTGCACAGCAGGGCAGGAATTAGATCATATTGTTAAATGTAGTGTACCAGCAAAAGAAATGTGATCCAATTAATTGGCCCCCAACCATCCGTCAAAAAATATAGAGGTGGGCGGCATTGCTGATGAATCTGGAGTTATACTACTAGAATGTTCATTACCAAATGCAAGTAACTTTTTCTTTGGAAGGATACTCTTACCTGCAGATAACGCGCCTCGTGATTAGACTCCCAAGCAACACCTCCCTGGAAATGGAGAGTTTGATTGATAGTTACACCAGGAAATCCTGTAGCTCAGATCAGATGAACTGATCATCCTTCCTCACCTCCGATTCCACACATCAATGCAAAGGTGTAAGCGGATAACTAAGTGGCTCCTCTGCAAAATAACACCAACAGGGCTTATCCTAGCCAGAGCAGATGTTGCAGCTTTGGCGCTTGTAGAGGGCCGCTGCTTAACAGATCTTAACACAAAGCATAATCCACCTGGATAAGGTAATTTTTGCACTGCTTTCCCAATTCTATTGACAACACAACTAAGGAAGAGCTTGCCATCCATCCAAAATCAGTTAGTGATATTTGTATAAAAACTGCGCCCCCTCCTCTGGACCTGGTCTATGTAACCTCTCCTCCACCTTAATGGAATGAGGTGGGAGAAAAAAAAGACAAAGGGAAGGTGATTGACTGACCGAAATGAAAGGTGGCACCACCGTAGGAAGGAAAGCAGCTGCGGTTTTTTGCACAAGCTTGTGCCACCCCTGGAGGAAACAGACTTGGTAGATGATCTAAGGAAAGATAAGAGGATATCCACCAAGGAATCAGACAGCTGAAAAGCAGTCAAATGTCCTTCCAAATGGAAGAGAAGGTCCACCTTGAGAGAAAGGCAGAGCAGAGAACATAGGGAGAGGTTCAGAAGGTCTGCATACCACACCCTACTTTGTCAATTCTGAGACACTAAGATGAATTGGGCCTGGTCTTGGTTGATCTTCATCAGAACCAGAGCAATCAAGGGTATGAGGGAACACATAATGAAGAGGAAAATTCCACTTCTACTGAAACGCTTCCCCCAAGGTCCATTCATCAGTTAGTGGTCAGCACAGAACTTCAAGCACTTTGAATTAGAACAAGTGGCAAAGAGATCCACGTGGGGGCATGCCTCATTGCAGATTTACTACCTCTGGGTGGAGACGGCACTTGTGGTCAGCAATATGACTCCGACTCGGGTTGTTGGCTCTAGTGTTCAGAGAGCAGGCTAGATGATTCACCACCACCCACATACAATGTTGGTGCGCTCCATACCCGAGACAAAGTGCTTCATGACAGAGAGGCTGGGACCCCATTCCCCCTTGAATGCTGACAAACCTCATCACTGCCGTGTTGTCTGTCAAGATCTGGATTGACTGACCACAAAGTGAAGGGAGAAATACCTTGAGCTCTAGGTGAATCTTTAGGAAAGTACCCTTTTGCCATGGTCCCCCACACACACTTCATGCCTAATTCTGATGCCTCTTTGACGGAGTGTGAACTGGGTTCCTGCTAACAAGTTACCCAGTGCCTGTGTTCTTTCCCATAACTGTACCTTAGTTTCCACAATTGGCACACATATAAGTCCCTTGTAATAGGTACCAGTGGTATCGAGGGGCTTGTGACCAGAGAGGGTCTCTAAGGGCTGCAGAATATATTGTGTCACCCTAAGAGACCCTTCACCAAAAACAGGCATCCTGCCACTGCAGCCTGCCTGTTTTGGTGCAGACAAAATTGAAGAGTCGACCTCGCACAATTCCAACTCGCTAATGTGTGCCTGATTGGTCTCCACCAACCTGCTCCTTCTAGATATGTTTCTGACCCCTGAGGTGGGAGCCTTTTGCTCTGGTGGGTCAGAAACATAGCCTGCTCTAGGTGGGGGTGCTTCACACCTACCCCAAGAAGGAATAGCATAGAAAGGCGGAGAGCGTCAAAGGCTTCCCGTCCTTTGTTATGCTGACCAGGTCCTTTTCAGCTAGTAAAGTTGCCCGCTCCACAGACCAAGCCCCACTTTTGACGGCATATCAGGTGGGAAAATTAGTAACCTGAGGAGTAGTGTCCACTCTCAGCCAGGACCACCCCTACGGTGCCCTGCACTGAGTCAGACCCCTCTCTCCATAATCCTTCATATTGGTTTGGAAAAGATTAGCCAATAGGGTTAGAGATGCACAACCTCCCCAAAGTGAGTGGACATACAAAGGGTGAATTTTCCATTAGATAAACTTTTTTCCAGAGTACGAATTTGAATCCTGCACCTTGCAGCCCCTGTGCTGCTGGAGGTGCAGCTTTGTCACTTACCTGAACGTAGCCTGGTGTTGATTCTTTATCCTAAAAACCAAGATTGTAAGTCATTTACTTACATGCAATTTGTTTGATTGGGGTTCCTTCCATAGGATAACATTGTGTTTATGAATATTGCAGTTAAGTGTCCACTTTTGTTTTTGAAAAGTAATTCTATAGCAAAAGGTATTTACATGAAACAAATTATCTTTGGTTCTATAGAACAAGTTACTTACCTTCGGTAACGATGTATCTGTAAGAAACATTAGTTAGTTAGATTCCTCACCTTAGAATATCCCCAGGCGTCAGACTGGATCCGGAAGATTTTTCGTCAGCAATACCCCTTGCGCGTCGCTAGGCGTCGTCTGCGGCTCCGCGTCCGTCGTCGGCGTCGTGCGCCGGAATGACGTCGTCGGAGTACTTAGACGCCGCCCTCGCGCGCTGACGTCAGTTCTTGTACATAGCTTTCCGCGCCAGGAACGCAGAGCCATGCAAAGACCGACACTGGTGCCAAAAATAAAATCTAGGGGCCTGAAAAGGATAACCTTAACCCTAGATGTCAGTTCGCAGAACGGGGAGGATGGGTGGGTCGGTGAGGAATCTAACTAACTAATGTTTCTTACAGATACATCGTTACCGAAGGTAAGTAACTTGTTCATCTGAAAGAAACACGTTAGTTAGATTCCTCACCTTAGAATAGATACCCAAGCAATACCATCCCCGGTGGTGGGTCTGCGAACCAAGATCACACCAGAAAGTCCTGGAGGACAGAACGGCCAAAGAAGCCATCCATCCGGACTTGGCTGTCAAGGCAATAATGCCTGGCAAATGTGTGTAGCGAAGCCCACATCGCCGCCTGACAGATGTCCTGCAAAGGGACACCCCGTCCCAAAGCAGTAGTAGCCGCTGTGGCCCGAGTAGAGTGGGCGCGCAGCCCAACAGGAGGGTCCTTTTTTGCCAAGGAGTAACAAACTTTAATGCACAAAACGACCCACCGAGAGATGGTCCGTTTGTGCACAGCTTTCCCCTTCTTAGCACCCACGTATCTAACGAAAAGTTGGTCGTCCACCCGGAACTGCTTTGTGCGGTCCAAATAAAAGGAGAGCGCAAGTTTTGGGTCCAGACGGTGGAGCCTCTCTTCCTCTTTGGAAGGATGCGGAGGCAGGAAGAAGGTGGGCAAGGTGACAGACTGCCCAAGATGAAATGGAGTCACCACTTTCGGAAGAAAGGAGGGACGAGGCCGAAGGACAACCTTGTCCGGATGAACAGACAGAAAAGGAGGCTTTGAAGATAAAGCCTGGAGCTCACTCACCCGCCTAGCCGAGGTGATGGCTACCAGAAAAGCAGTCTTAAGAGTCAGAAGACGAAGAGGACAATTGTGAAGAGGCTCGAAGGGAGCGCACATCAGGAATGTCAACACAAGATTCAAGTCCCACTGAGGCATTACAAACAGGACAGGAGGGAACGTGTGAGTAATGCCCTTTAGAAAGCGTGTAACTACAGGGGACTTGAAAAGAGAAGGCTGATCAGGAAGCCGCAAAAAGGCGGAGATGGCAGCAAGATAACCTTTCAGGGTGCCCAGGGCAGAGCCCTGCCGGGCCAAAGAAAGAAGAAAGAGGAGAACCTCAGAAAGAGGGGCGGAAAGGGGATCCACAGCCTTTGCTGTGCACCATGCCACAAACTTGTTCCACCGGCAGGCGTATACCGTCTTTGTGGAGGGACGCCTGGCTGCCAGAATGATATCACAAACTTCAGGAGGCAAGTCAAATGGCATCAACTGCCGCCGCTCAATCTCCACGCATGGAGGTGGAGGCCGGACAGGTTCGGGTGGAGGACCGTCCCCTGCTGCTGCGACAGAAGATCCTCCCGAAGGGGCAGACGTATCGGAGGATCGGTCAACATACTGAGTAGCTCGGGATACCAGTACCTTCGTGCCCAATCCGGAGCCACCAAGATGACTTGGGCCCGGTCGTGCCTGATCTTCTTCAGCACTCTGGGCAGAAGTGGTATAGGCGGAAAGGCGTACAACAGACCGCAACTCCACTCGTGACGAAAAGCGTCGCCGAGCGAGTGCCGCCTTGGAAATTCCAACGCGCAGAACTGCTGACATTGCGCGTTCTCTTCGGTGGCGAATAGATCTAACCAAGGCTCTCCCCACTGCTGAAAGAGACTGTGAGAAGTTGGCCTGATGTATGATGTCACTAGTTCTAGTGTACACCTTATATCAGTCCAAATACCCTTATGGTGATTGGTTGTAAAGTCAACCTTATAGACCAGCTATCCTAGTGGTAGCATGGACAAGAGCAGTCTTAGGCTAAACTCTGAATGGCATGTGAAGCCAGCTGTGATACCATATATAATCCCTTGAATACCAAATGAAAGGACACCACAACAGATATATATATAAAATAAAGTGTATTTATTCTAGTCAAACCCTCAGCACTCTTTATGAGATTAGAGGTAAGTACAACACAGTCTTATTTAAGCATACATTAAGTCACACAGGTAAGTAATACAGTTAGGCCCTAGGGGCCACGCAAACCATATACTAAGTAAGTGGTATAAGAACCACTGTCACGGAAATAGAATAGGCCTAGGCCTAGGGAATCGCTGGGGCTACACTACACTAGCGTTAGTTAGGAAGTGGGAGGCCCACGGGATTCGTGTGCAGAGTGGAAACACTCACGCGTAATGCGTAAAAGTCAATAGCAATAGTACAGTTTAGAAAACGGTAGATTTAGGACACTTCCGGAGTAGCTAGGAAGTTGAGACTTGAAAACTAGACACTAGGATAGTCACTATCCTGATGAGCACCGGAGTACCCAAGTTACCTAGCCCACAGGCTGCGGGTGCATAGGGGTGAAGATGCGTCGTTTTCGTCATCGACTCCTATGGATGCCTGAAGAAAGATGCTGACAGGCAGTCAGTGAAGAGTGTCCGGTGGATCCCAAGGCTGGGATCAAGAAGAGAGGAAACCTGCAAGCAGAAGGGACAGAGTCAAGGTCACTAGCCAGTGACCACGTGGAACCAGGAAGGAACCAGGCGATGTCGTGAAGATTGCAGGTGAAGGTGAAGCTTGTCGCTGCAGCCAGGAGGACCAGGAAGCGTCGAGGACGACCAGGACCAGGAGGCGAGCTGTCCCACGAAGGCTCTTGCTGTCGGCGGCGTCGAAGTTGGACTAGGACTCACCAAGCCTTGGCAAGCGGAACCCACGAAGAACGGAGGACTTGCTTCTGGTGCAGACCAGGAAGGTCTGGGGTGCTTCTTCTTTGCAGAGAAGCGGGAGCCAGTCTGGAGGAGCCAAACCAGCGCAGAAGATTTCAGGGTGCGTCGTCACAAAGGCCACTAGCCAGCGGGCAAGCAACCGGACAGACGCGGCAAGCAGGAAAATGCAGAAGGGCCCCACGCAGGACTCGTGGAGTGTGGGGGGCTGATCTTCGGTGCAGATGGTGCTTGGGGTTGGGGCTTCTCAATCCCCGGTGCACAACTTCGAGGGTACCTCAGAAGCTGCGCTTTAAGTTACTAGCCACTTTTCCCAGGTAGCCGGTCCCACGTCGCTCGTCGCCTCCACGGATCTCAGCTTTGCTGTCGATGTGGATCAGGGTCGGAGAAGTCTGGAAGTCAAGGCTCTGGTCGGGCTCTGCAGTCGGTTCCTTGTAGAACGTGGGCAAAGCAAAGGGTAGTCTCTTGATGGTGCCTGTTTGCACAGGGTAGCCACTCCTTGGCTACAAGGGAGATTCTTCAGTCTTCTTCTTTCGTCGAATGTTGAAGGTCCAGAGTTTCTGTTCAGTTTTGCAGGTTCAGGATAATCTAAAGTCTTGAGGCCCAACTCCCACTTTTATACTAATCTGGGGGGCTGGGATACCTGCTAGGTCACGCCTTATGGGTGGGACCTGGGAGGGGGTGGTTACACCCACTTCCCTTTGTCCAGTTTCGCGCCAGAGCTGGGGCTGGAGTGCCCCAGCGCCGGTTTGAACTGGACTATGCAAGGAACACCTTGTGTGCCCCAGGCATGTCTCATTCCTTTCAGCCCACCCTGCCCCAATACACTAAAGGCTGTCTGGGGAGGTGCTAGCACCTCCCCAAGCAGGAAACCTATTGTCCAGGCCTCCCTGGCTGGGATCACTCCCAGCTGCAGGAGGTCAGACTTGTGTCTGTGGCAGCAGCATCCATTTTGTGATGCTGAGGCTTTGGTTAGAGTTAAACAGCAAAGTAGGATTTTAACATGTCTCTCCCTCTAGAAGGGAGGAATAATATCCTCATCACCAGAAATGGTATGGGGGTATTATTCCAAAGTGTTAGACACCTTACACGACATGTTTTGATAAAGCCAAACCATAGTTACCATAACCGTTTAAGATTATAAGGCACTTTAAGAGTATATGGTAGGCTATATCATAGAACAGCTATAAGGACATGGTTCCGAAAGCTGCAGACAGGCTCAGCTCATGCTAGAGCACCATCTCACATGTTACCAAGCACTCTGCCTCCAGGATTGTTAAGGCCTGCCATAGGAGTGACTGATAGGTACACATGTGTCTATATATAAGGGTAGATATAGGCATACTATATCTAAGCAAGGGGTGATTACACGACCTTGCCCCAGCTGAGTGATCAGCCAGTTGTGTCTGATTGGAAGGCCAGACCAGGGGTGGCATAATACATGCTGCAGCCCCTGGGAGGCCTAGGGTACACCTATGCCCTGGGTACCTAGGGTACACTGTACAGGGTCCAATAAGGTGATCCTTACCAATTGGTTATGTATCTAGGGTACATGGAGTCCATTTTAAAGAGAGAGCAGACAGCCTGAGACCCTGAATGGCAGGATCTCAGGCCAACTAAGTCGAAAAACCAGCTAGACACTAGGCAAAAAGTTGGGGGTAACCATAGTCAGATATCCACCTTCCTACAGAGACCTTGTGCCACTTCGGAGTTCAGACGCCATTCGTGATCCATCATGCACCGGCGGCTGAGTTCGTCTGCTCTGGCGTTCAGAGAGCCCGCCAGATGTTGAACCACCAGGGTGACGCCATGGTGTTCCAGCCATGTCCAGAGGCGCAGAGCCTCCTGACAAAGGGTCCACGACCCCACCCCGCCCTGTTTGTTGCAATACCACATGGCGGTGGTGTTGTCCGTGAACACCTGCACGACATTTCCCCTGACAGAGGGAAGGAAGGCTTTCAGTGCAAGTCGGATCGCTCTCAACTCCAACAGGTTGATGTGGAGACGAGACTCCGCCGGAGACCAGAGGCCTCTGATCTCCGCCTCTCCCATATGGCCACCCCATCCCAGGAGGGACGCATCCGTCACTACGACATGCTCCGGTTGGGGAAGGGAGAGGCTCTTGCCCTCGACCCAATCGCGGTCCGTGAGCCACCACTGCAACTGCTGTGCAGTGCCCTCCGAGATCAAGACATGGTCGGACAGGTTGCCGTGATGCTGGGCCCACTGAAACTTCAGGTCCCACTGCAGAGCCCGCATGCGCCGCCTGGCGTGATGCACTAGTAGGATGCAGGAGGCCATCAGCCCCAGAAGCCGCAACACTAGCCTGACCGAAACCCAGGATAGAGGCCGAAAGATGGGAATCAGGGCCTGAATATCCCGGACCCGCTGTTCCGGTGGATAGACCCGGAACTGCGCCGAATCGAGAACTGCTCCGATGAGGAGGAGCTTCTGAGAGGGACTCAGGTGTGACTTCGGCACGTTGATGGAAAATCCCAGCAAATGCAGGAGATCCGCCGTAGTCTGGAGGTGGGAGACGACTGTCTGGGGCGAGCCCGCCTTCAACAACCAGTCGTCGAGATAGGGGAAGACTGGAACCCCTGATCTGCGCAGATGAGCTGCGACCACCGCCATCACTTTCGTGAACACCCGAGGGGCACTGGTGAGGCCGAAGGGGAGCACGGTAAACTGAAAGTGCTCTTGGCCCACCGTGAACCGCAGGTAACGCCGGTGGGCCGGCAGGACGGGGATGTGGAAATATGCGTCCTGCAAGTCCAACGTTACCATCCAGTCTCCAGGGTCTAGGGCAGCTAAAACCTGAGCCAAAGTTAACATCTTGAACCTCTCCTTCCGGAGGAAGGCATTGACGTTCCGGAGGTCCAAGATAGGGCGTAGGCCCCCTTTGCCCTTCTTGGGAACCAGAAAGTAGTGGGAATAACAACCACGACCTACTTGGCCAAGAGGGCCGAAACTTCCTCGTGGAGAAGATTCAAATGATCCCCCGAGATACGGTGGTGCTGCGGTGGCATGGCTGGAGGGGTCGTCTCGAAGGGGAGGGAGTAGCCCCTTCGGACGATTTGCAGCACCCACCTGTCCGATGTGATGGACCGCCAGTGGAGGAGGTGATGGCGAACTCTGCCGCCCACTGGTGTGGAATGGGCCTGAAAGCTCGGACTAGGAAGGCTTTGAGGCGGATGCTGCCGGGGTGGATGTGGGCTGACCTAGTCGACCTCCAGATCCGCCTCGGCGGAAACCACGTCCGCGACCGCGCGCAGGTTGGTTCTGTGGCTGGTGGCTAGGCGTACGTGAGGAGGCACCCCTTCCTTGGCCACGAAAGGGGCGAAAGGCGGAAGTTTGCGACCGCGGGGCCGAGAGGCCCAAGGACTTGGCCGTAGCCCGGGAGTCCTTAAAGCGGTTCAGCGCACTGTCCGCTTTCTCGCCAAAAAGGCGAGTGCCATCAAAGGGCATGTCCATGAGAGTGCTCTGGACATCACCCGAAAATGACGTGGACCGCAGCCAGGCGTGACATCTAAGCGCCACTGTGGTAGAAATGGCCCTACCCAGCGAGTCCGTGGTGTCAAGCCCACATCGTATAGCATGTCGCGCGGCATCCCTCCCATCGGCCAGAGCCTGGGTAAGTCGTGTCCGGACCTCCTCCGGACACAGGGGCAGCGCGTCCTCCACCGCATCCCACAGAGAGTGGGAATAACGGTCCAAGAGACAAGCGGTGTTCAAAGACCGCAGGCCCAAACTAAGGGAGGAGAACAGCTTCTTGCCAAACTGTTCTAGTCTCTTGGAATCCCGGTCCGGCGGGGCGGTTGGGAAAGAGGATTGGGAGGTGGAGGCCTGGATAACCAGGCTCTCAGGGGTAGGGTGTTGGGACAGAAAACTGGGGTCGCCCGGAGCAGGGCGGTGGGGCCTGGCGACGTTCCTGTCCACAGGAGGGACTGTGGAGGGCTTGGACCAGGTGCCCTGTAGAACGTCAATGAGGGCCTCATTGAATTGCAGCAGAGGCTCAGTGGAGCTTGCTGCAGACTGAAGCACCTCAGTGAGGACGTTAGTCCTCACAGCCACGGCAGGCAGCTCGAGCCCAAGGGCTGCGGCCGCCTTGCGCAGCACCACAGAGAAAGCAGCGCCCTCCTCCGAAGCTACAGTCGGAGGAGAGACGAATCCAGTGTCTGGAGAGGTATCCAGGCCACTGGCCTCCCCCAGTTCATCTGCCCAGTCCTGTGACATTTGAGCCTGAGCGGCCATAGGATCCTCGGATCCCTCCCAGTTGTCCCCATCATCCGATTCCTGGTATACAGGAGGAAGGTACGGAGCCGTACGGTAGACATAGTGTGTCTCTAGCGGCGCCGAACGCGGCGTCCATCGACGCCGTAGCGGCGCCGGGTCCGGAGTGGGACTGAACTGGAGCCCGACGTCGAGCGGAGTCGACGTCGGGGGTGGCACCGGTGTCGACGCCGGCGGAGGAGGCGTGACGAGGTCGACCGGCGTCGGCAGGGACTCGGGAACGGGTCCCTCGGGCGCTTGCGGCGTCGAGGCCGTCGACGGCGCCGGGGCCGGAGCCACCGGCAGGCAAGGCAGCCATGTCGGGTCCGCGGTGCCCGAAGGCGCGCCAGCGGGCGCCGACGGCGGGGCCAGGCTCCTCATGGCCGAGAGGAAGGCACTGACCTCCGCCGGCGTCGCGTCAGTCCCAGGGACCGGCGGGTATGGGGACGTGCGCGGCGCCTGCGGCTCCGCCGGAGCCGCGGGGGGTGGAACCACCCTGACCCTCGGCCGAGTCGCGCGACCGGCGAGGGGAGTCCGAAGAGCGGTGTCGCCTCTTGGACTTCTTGGAATGCTTCGACTTACCCGAAGACTTGGATCCCGACGACCGATGGTGACGTAGGCTGCGGCTCCGCGACCGATCTTTGGACCTCCTCCTGGACCGGGATCGAGCGACGCGCGGAGCCGAGTGGCGGATCTCGAGAAGCTTACGGGACCTCTCCCGTCTTGTCAGGAACAACGTGCATGCCATTGCTGTTGTCAATCAGCAAAAGAAAAGAGTTCGAATGACAGTTAAGCCCTCCTGTTGCAGTGTCTGGATAAATGCTAAGTAGAGTTGAAACCCGTTCCAAGATAGCCGCTTGTTTCTTCAGACTTTCCCCTTTGCTGATTGGCCTCTGGAGTCTTGTGTGAAACGAGACTACGTGGGTCAGCAAGGCGCGTTCCAATGCGCACTTCAATTTGAGTTCGTTTTGAGGGAAGTAGTGTTTTTTCTCACGCTCTCTGTGAGAAATATCCAGAGCGTGTTCAATTCCTTCACGCGCGTCTACCGACCGTGAGTGAAGAGGTTCTTAGTAATTACAGAGTCAGAGGTTGACTTCCGAGTAACTAATAAGTATTTAGTTTAGCGAGTGGCAAGTACCATTCTACTGAAGCACTATCGACGTCCTGGTGAGCAGTCAACAGTGGAAGACTTTCAGAAGGGATTTCGACCTTCCTTGACAATTCAATCATTTGAGCTTGAGAGAACTCGAACTTTCTGCATATGAAGACAAACAAGTAAGAGAGTTCAATTTAGACTTGGATTTGAACTGCAAACCTATTTGAAGATAAGTCAGTGACTACACCTTCTACCCTGTCCTTCCTTGCGTTTTACCTGTTCTCTCCTTCCTTGTTTTCCTATTCTTACCTTTTTGCGCGTAGACCCCTCCCCCTTTGAAGTTGGATTCTCCAAAGAACTTCTGCACAAGAAAAGCAAGAAGTCATCAAGGACTTGGGTCAACTATCAGGAGTAACACTGTTCTCTCTCTCTCCTACAATCAGTTACCAAGTACAAAGCAGAAAGACTAACTACAGGGTAAGGAGTGTGGAAGGAAAGGTAGTTTAGTAGAGATACAGAAGAACAGAATACATAATTAACCCAAGTCGTGTTTTCTTGTGCTATAGGGTGAACATCATTCCACCTGTGGTTAGTCAACTGAATAGAAGAGAGGCCAATACTCCAGCGGACCTGGGTAGGGGAGGTATTTAGATGTATTGAGTAGAGACAGCCAGATAAGTAAAAGTAAGTAGATTGAAATGTTCTCTCCCTCTGTGCATTAGGAGACTCCCGAATAAGATCCATCCAGAATAGAAGAGGGAGTCCAGTAACGCACGAGTGTCTCTTCTTGTCCCTTTCCCCCTGTCCGGAGCCGCTGTTTCCTCACAGTGCGTTCCGGAAGGTGGGCATTGGGAGCTAGCAGCCTTCTGCCTCTGTGGAACATCTGGTGCAACTTCCCTGACACGTCTAGCCTTCGAGGTCAGGGCCTTGCAGTCGGAACACGACTCCGCGTCGTGGTCGAGGCCCAAGCAGTAAAGGCACCGGCGGTGATGGTCCGTAACCGACATCAGGCGGCTACAGTCAGCACAGGCTTTAAAACCAGGCATCCTACCGGCACCGGAGTCGATAGACAAGATCAAAAAAGATCAAAAAAGTTAGTCAAAAAGTGACTAAAGGGGTAGCTCTCCCGGATCTGCGCTTACTGGCGTGGAAAAAAGAAGAACTGACGTCAGCGCGCGAGGGCGGCGTCTAAGTACTCCGACGACGTCATTCCGGCGCACGACGCTGACGACGGACGCGGAGCCGCAGACGACGCCTAGCGACGTGCAAGGGGTATTGCTGACGAAAAATCTTCCGGATCCAGTCTGACGCCTGGGGATATTCTAAGGTGAGGAATCTAACTAACGTGTTTCTTTCAGATAAATAAATATACTAAAAGTATTATTGTTATAAACAAATGGTCTCCGATTTAGTCATTGCCTGTGTGTATCATTCATTGCCTGTGTATGTACCACAAATGCTTAGCACTGCCCTCTGATAAGCCTAACTGCTCGCCCACACTACCACGAAAGAGAGCATTAGTATTATCAACTTGAGCCTCTGTAAAACCTCTGGGGATCCACTGGACTGTGCACACTATACTTCATTTTGGTATAGTATATACAGTGCCAGCTTCCTAGAGAATCTACCTCATTTCAAGCAAATTGCTTCTCCCTGGAGAACAGAGGCCTCTGATGCAAGCAAACCAATGGGTTATTAATGCTGTGGAATGCGATGGCGCCTCCCAAATTCACGCAAAGTGTTATAAATATCCAGTATCAGTGTGGTGCTACAAGCAAAGGGAAAACCCTCAACCCTTCAAGAAGGCAAAATTGCCCCGAACTGTTTACTCAATGTGCCTGTGCACACAAATACTCAAGTATGGGACAAATAGTAGTCAAATTTAAATTCACATTACACTACTGTAATGCTCATTACAATCCACTTCAAACAAAATGATACATGTAGAACACTCAGGATGATTCGTGTTCAAGGTTTAATGTAGGTCACTATGTCCAGGTCCTCTAAATGACTCCCTCCCACCCTAGAGTGGAGGCATCCGTCACTACCATGATCACTGCTAGAGGGGGTGGGAAGAGCATCCCTCTGGACAGGTTATGTTCGACGCCCCACTAAGCACGTTCAGATGCAGCGTTCTTGGAGATCACTAAGGAGTTCAACAGATTTCCTCCAAGCTGGAAACACTGCATGCGGTGGCACCACTGGAAGGTCCTCATATGTCACGGAGCATGTGTGACCCGGATGATGCAAGATGCCAGCAGGCCAACTGGGCGAAGTAAACACAAGACTGGAATCCAAGCACTTTCCTGAAAGTGCAGGAGCAATGTAAAGACATCCCGTAGTCTCTGCGCAGGTGGAAAGTCTCAGGTCAATGTGATATTCAGTACTTCCCTATGAATAGGAGAAATTTAGGAACATTGATGGTTTAGTCCAGGTTATGCAGCAGGAATGCCATTGACTGCAGGTGTGAGCACATCTTTGGAGTCCTGGCTTCCAAGAGCCAGCCCATCCAGGTAGGGAAAAACTGGAATCTCCGACTTTCATTAATTTGTGAAGACTTGTGGTGCTGATGTTAGGGCAAAGGGAAGCACTGCAAACTGGTAGTGAGTTATTCCCACCACAAACCCCAGGTACTTCCCTGAGAGACTTCAGTATCAGTATATGGAAATATGAATTACGTACGTCTAGTGACACCATCCAGTTTTCAAGTTCCAGAGCCCAAAGAACCTTAGGTAGGGACAGTATCTTGAATTGTTCCTTCTGAAGGAAGATGCACAAGACCCTGAGATCCACAATCCAACAAAAAGGACCGTCCATTCTTGAAATAAGAAAGTACTGGGAGAAGCACCTTTGTTCAACTCCACAGCTTCTTTATGAAACTGGGCTGCCACCCAGGAGAAGGTGTCCCTGTGAAAGGTTCAAACAGCAAGGGTGTATGTGTGTGGGGGCTGTATTGACACAGAGTATCAAAATATCGTGAGACAAAATATTGTGTCAAGAATATCGAGAAGGCAAGTTTCTATAGGTAAGCAAAGTTTTACTATATATAACTCCACTTATGTGTACCTTGACAATATATACATCGTCAAGGTACAAAGAAGTGGTGTTAAGAATAGCAATTCTATACTTAGATATTTGCACTTACCTTCTCGATTTTTTGGTCCTTGATATTTTTTACATGATATACTGTCCACAGATTCCATAATCTGCAGGACCCATTGATCCGAAATGATGGTCTTCCAGGCCTGTAGAGAGGAGGACACCTAACCACTCACCAGTTTTGAGTGCCCTGCAAAGGGCAAACTAGAGCTGCTTCCCTCCAATGGAAGGGGAGGAGAAGGATATGACTGGCTGAGGAGTTCAACCCCTGCCCTTCCCACGCCCCCTCTACTGTTGCAAAAGGTTATGGACCTGCGGCTGTATGATGGCTTTATGACACCGGCGGAACTTGAGGCCTCTTATGAAACCATGGAATTTGCAAAACCCCCAGTTGTCTCTTTTTGGGGTTTGCAAACCATGAGAGTGAGGAGTGGCTGACCTGATTTTAAAGCGCTCCAAAGCTGCATCCGCACTGTCTCTGAAAAGCGTGGAACCGTCATATGGAAGATTCGTCAAAGTCATCTGATCATCATTTGAGAACCCCGATGTCCTGAGCCATGCATTCTATGTACTGCCATGGAGGTCCCCATTGCCTTGGAAATAGAGTCTGCACTATTGAGACCTGACTGCATGACTTGCCCAGCAGCCCCATGACCATCACGCACAAGATCCATGAAGCGTGCCTGAAGGTCATTGGACAGTTTGGTAGCGGTTAAGCTATTCTGGTCCCATAACGAGTGGCTACATCTATCTAGGAGGCATGTGCCATTAAGAGACTTCAAAGCCAGGTGCCTAGCAGAAAAAATCTTTCTGGACAAGGCTTCCTCGATTTCTGACTGTCAGCAGGTGACAAATGGTAATTGCCTGCAGAAAATGTGGGAAAAGAAGATGTCTGGATAACTACATTTTCTGGGAAAGGGTGAGTCAAAAGAAAGTGAAGTGATCACCCAGTGCTGATCTGTATCTCCTCGCTATGGTTCTCCTGACAGCTGGAGTGGACGAGGGATTATTCCAGAATCTAGAAGGGCTTCATTCAATGGTATATGTGGCTCTACTGAATGAGGTATATGCTGCAGCACCTCTATCAATATGTTGACCATATTTTCTACTGTGTGCAGGGGTAAGTAAGGTAACTAGGGGTCCAGCAATTCGAGCTCTGGCGAGGTGTCTAGCCCACATGCCTCCACGAGATCTTGGAAACCCTCGGGTATATCATGAGGGATCCCAGCCTCATCCAGGTCTGAATCGGTGTCAAGGAAGGTGTAAAAGGAGTAGCCTTTCTCCTTATATTGTATTCCCTCTAGGTGTCAGGCTTCCCAGCTAGACCTTTAAATTCCTTGTTGTGAAGTGGTGTGTAGTTTCTGACGTTAATTTTGATGTCGATGACATAGGACCCAAGTTCGGGATCGACATTCAGGGCCTGGGCAGAGTCAGGGTCGGCGCCACTGACACGGTCACTGGAACCAATGGCGCTGTTGACTGGGGCATGAAGGGTGCGAACTGCACCATGTTAAGACCCGCCAGCAGTAGTCTGCCGGACAACCAGAAAGGATCCATGGGGCCTGAAGAAGCTGTAGAGGGGATTATCAACATCCTGGACAACTCAAACATGGCGTTCAGGTATGACAATGAATCCATACCACACCGGAAAGTTAGGTTAGGGTTGTATACTTAGTTGCTGGAGGTGGTGGAGTCGGTAGTGGTGATGGAAACTCCACTGGCACCTGTGGCACCAGCTCCAAAGGGGGGTGGATTTTGGCCAATTCCGTCTACAACAAGGAACCTAACGAGAACCCCTTGAAGACTTACCTTTTTTTGTCTTGCCGCTATTATGCCACTTTTTTGTGTACTTATAGCAGGAAGACCATGAAATCGATGACTCTAGCGACCGCGATCATGATCTACACTTGCATTTACCCCTGCTGTCATCCTTGGCCCGAGCCATAAAGAGTTTTGATTCTCTCTATTTTATGGCTTTAAGATGCATACTTTGGCATGCCTTACAAGCCTTCGACTCATAACCAGATCTTAGGCACCAGGGGCAAACGTCATGGTGTCAGTCACTGACATCTGAACCCACTGACTTTACATGGTTTTCTGACCACTTTGGGGGTGACACTTTGTTGATGCACTACCTAAAGAGTTTTCTGAGAAAATAAATGCCTGAAGAGCTTCAGACTATGTCGAAGGAGCAGATGAAAAGGAACTATCGTTGTGCCAATAGTGGGAGTGCTTAATGGCATCTGCGAGATGAAATGAAGAACAAGTTACTTACCTTCGGTAACGATGTATCTGTAAGAAACATTAGTTAGTTAGATTCCAAAACCTTAGAATATCCCCAGGCGTCAGACTGGATCCGGAAGATTTTTCGTCAGCAATACCCCTTGCGTGTCGCTAGGCGTCGTCTGCGGCTCCGCGTCCGTCGTCGGCGTCGTGCGACGGAATCACGTCGGAGTACTTAGACGCCACCCTCGCGCGCTGACGTCAGTTCTTGTACATAGCTTTCCGCGCCAGGAACGCAGAGCCATGCAAAAGACCGACACTGGTGCCAAAAATAAAATCTAGGGGCCTGAAAAGGATAACCTTAACCCTAGATGTCAGTTCGCAGAACGGGGAGGATGGGTGGGTCGGTGAGGAATCTAACTAACTAATGTTTCTTACAGATACATCGTTACCGAAGGTAAGTAACTTGTTCATCTGAAAGAAACACGTTAGTTAGATTCCTCACCTTAGAATAGATACCCAAGCAATACCATCCCCGGTGGTGGGTCTGCGAACCAAGATCACACCAGAAAGTCCTGGAGGACAGAACGGCCAAAGAAGCCATCCCTCCGGACTTGGCTGTCAAGGCAATAATGCCTGGCAAACGTGTGTAGCGAAGCCCACGTTGCCGCCTGACAGATGTCCTGCAAAGGGACACCCCGTCCCAAAGCAGTAGTAGCCGCCGTGGCCCGAGTAGAATGGGCGCGCAGCCCAACAGGAGGGTCCTTTTTTTGCCAAGGAATAACAAATTTTGATGCACAAAACGACCCACCGAGAGATGGTCCGTGTGTGCACAGCTTTCCCCTTCTTAGCACCCACGTATCCAACGAAAAGTTGGTCGTCCACCCGGAACTGCTTCGTGCGGTCCAGATAAAAGGAGAGCGCACGTTTTGGTCCAGACGGTGGAGCCTCTCTTCCTCTGTGGAAGGATGCGGAGACGGAAAGAAGGTGGGCAAGGTGACAGACTGCCCAAGATGAAATGGAGTCACCACTTTCGGAAGAGAGGAGAGACGAGGCCGAAGGACAACCTTGTCTGGATGAACAGAGAGAAAGGGAGGCTTTGAAGATAAAGCCTGGAGCTCACTCACCCGTCTAGCCGAGGTGATGGCTACCAGAAAAGCAGTCTTAAGCGTCAGCAGACGAAGAGGACAATTATGAAGAGGCTCAAAGGGAGCACACATTAGAAATGTGAGAACAAGATTCAAGTCCCACTGAGGCATTACAAAAGGGACAGGAGGGAACGTGTGAGTAATGCCTTTTAGAAAGCGTGTAACAACAGGGGACTTGAAAAGAGAAGGCTGATCAGGAAGCCGCAAGAAGGCAGAGATGGCAGCAAGATAACCTTTCAGGGTGCCCAGGGCAGAGCCCTGCCGGGCCAAAGAAAGAAGAGAGAGGAGAACCTCAGAAAGAGGGGCGGAAAGGGGATCCACAGCCTTTGCTGTGCACCATGCCACAAATTTGTTCCACCGGCAGGCGTATACCGTCTTTGTGGAGGGACGCCTGGCTGCCAGAATGATATCACAGACTTCAGGAGGCAAGTCAAATGGCATCAACTGCCGCCGCTCAATCTCCACGCATGGAGGTGGAGGCTGGACAGGTTCGGGTGGAGGACCGTCCCCTGCTGCTGCGACAGAAGATCCTCCCGAAGGGGCAGACGTATCGGAGGATCGGTCAGCATACTGAGTAGCTCTGAATACCAGTACCTTCGTGCCCAATCCGGAGCCACCAAGATGACTTGGGCCCGGTCGTGCCTGATCTTCTTCAGCACTCTGGGCAGAAGTGGTATAGGCGGAAAGGCGTACAACAGACCGCAACTCCACTCGTGACGAAAAGCGTCGCTGAGCGAGTGCCGCCTTGGAAATTCCAACGCGCAGAACTGCTGACATTGCGCGTTCTCTTCAGTGGCGAATAGATCTAACCAAGGCTCTCCCCACTGCTGAAAGAGACCTTGCGCCACTTCGGAATTCAGACACCATTCGTGATCCATCATGCACCGGCGGCTGAGTTCGTCCGCTCTGGCGTTCAGAGAGCCCGCCAGATGTTGAACCACTAGGGTGACGCCCTGGTGTTCCAGCCATGTCCAGAGGCGCAGAGCCTCCTGACAAAGGGTCCACGACCCCACCCCACCCTGTTTGTTGCAATACCACATGGCGGTGGTGTTGTCCGTGAACACCTGCACGACACTTCCCCTGACAGAGGGAAGGAAGGCTTTCAGTGCAAGTCGGATCGCTCTCAACTCCAACAGGTTGATGTGGAGACGAGACTCCGCCGGAGACCAGAGGCCTCTGATCTCTGCCTCTCCCATATGGCCACCCCATCCCAGGAGGGACGCATCCGTCACTACGACATGCTCCGGTTGGGGAAGGGAGAGGCTCTTGCCCTTGACCCAATCGCGGTCCGTGAGCCACCACTGCAACTGCTGTGCAGTGCCCTCCGAGATCAAGACATGGTCGGACAGGTTGCCATGATGCTGGGCCCACTGAAACTTCAGGTCCCACTGCAGAGCCCGCATGCGCCACCTGGCGTGATGCACTAGTAGGATGCTGGAGGCCATCAGCCCCAGAAGCCGCAACACTAGCCTGACCGAAACCCAGGATAGAGGCCGAAAGATGGGAATCAGGGCCTGTATATCCCGGACCCGCTGTTCCGGTGGATGGACCCGGAACTGCGCCGAATCGAGAACCGCTCTGATGAAGAGGAGCTTCTGAGAGGGACTCAGGTGTGACTTCGGCACGTTGATGGAAAATCCCAGCAAATGCAGGAGATCCGCCGTAGTCTGGAGGTGGGAGACGACTGTCTGGGGCGAACCCGCCTTCAACAACCAGTCGTCGAGATAGGGGAAGACAGGAACCCCTGATATGCACAGATCAGCTGCGACCACCGCCATCACTTTCGTGAACACCCGAGGGGCACTGGTGAGGCCGAAGGGGAGCACGGTAAACTGAAAGTGCTCTTGGCCCACCGTGAACCGCAGGTAACGCCGGTGGGCCGGCAGGACGGGGATGTGGAAATATGCGTCCTGCAAGTCCAACGCTACCATCCAGTCTCCGGGGTCTAGGGCAGCTAGAACCTGAGCCAAAGTTAACATCTTGAACCTTTCCTTCCGGAGGAAGGCATTGACGTTCCGGAGGTCCAAGATAGGGCGTAGGCCCACTTTGCCCTTCTTGGGAACCAGAAAGTAGTGGGAATAACAACCACGACCTACTTCTGGGCTCGGAACGTGCTCGACGGCCCCCTTGGCCAAGAGGGCCGAAACTTCCTCGTGGAGAAGATTCAACTGATCCCCCCGAGATATGGTGGTGCTGCGGTGGCATGGCTGGAGGGGTCATCTCGAAGGGGAGGGAGTAGCCCCTTCGGACGATTTGCAGCACCCACCTGTCCGATGTGACGGACCGCCAGTGGAGCAGGTGATGGCGAACTCTGCCGCCCACTGGCGTGGAATGGGCCTGAAAGATCGGACTAGGAAGGCTTTGAGGTGGATGCTGCCGGGGTGGATGTGGGCTGACCGCGTCGTCCTCCGGAACCGCCTCGGCGGAAACCACGTCCGCGACCGCGCGCAGGTTGGTTCTGCGGCTGGTGGCTAGGCGGACGTGAGGAGGCACCCCTTCCTTGGCCACGAAAGGGGCGAAAAGCGGAGGTGTGCGCCCGCGGAGCCGAAAGGCCCAAGGACTTGGCCGTAGCCCGGGAGTCCTTAAAGCGGTTCAGCGCACTGTCCGCCTTCTCACCAAACAGGCGAGTGCCATCAAAAGGCATGTCCATGAGGGTGTTCTGGACATCCCCGGAAAATGACGTGGACCGCATCCAGGCGTGACGTCGAAGCGCCACTGTGGTGGAAATCGCCCTACCTAGCGAGTCCGTCGTGTCAAGCCCACATCGTATGGCGTGCCGTGCTGCATCCCTCCCATCGGCCAAAGCCTGGGTAAGACGTGTCTGGACCTCCTCCGGACACAGGGGCAGCACGTCCTCCACCGCATCCCACAGGGAGTGGGAATAACGGTCCAAGAGACATTCGGTGTTCAAAGACCGCAGGCCCAAACTAAGGGACGAGAACAGTTTCTTGCCAAACTGCTCGAGTCTCTTGGAATCCCGGTCCGGCGGGGCGGTCGGGAAGGAGGATTGGGAGGTAGAGGCCTGGATAACCAGACTCTCGGGGGTGGGGTGTTGGGACAGGAAACTGGGGTCGCCCGGAGCAGGGCGGTGGCGCCTGGCAACGTTCCTATCCACAGGAGGGACTGTGGAGGGCTTGGACCAGGTGCCCTGGAGAACGTCAGTGAGGGCCTCATTTAACGGCAACAGAGGCTCAGTGGAGCTTGCGGCCGTTTGAAGCACCTCAGTGAGGATGTTAGTCCTCACAGCCACGGCAGGCAGCTCGAGCCCAAGGGCCGCGGCCGCCTTGCGCAGCGCCACAGAGAAAGCAGCACCCTCCTCCGAAGCCACAGTCGGAGGAGAGATGAATCCAGTGTCTGGAGAGGTATCCAGACCACTGGCCTCCCCCAGTTCATCTGCCTAGTCCTGTGACAGCTGAGCCTGAACGGCCATAGGATCCTCGGACCCCTCCCATTCGCCCCCGTCATCCGATTCCTGGTAAACAGGAGGAAGGATCGGAGCCGGACGATAGACATAATGTGTGTCCAGCGGTGCCGAACGCGGCGTCCATCGACGCCGTAACGGCGCCGGGTCCGGAGCGGGGCTGAACTGGGGCACGACGCCGAGCGGAGCCGGCGTCGGAGGTGGAACCGGCATCGACGCCGGCGGAGGAGGCGTGACGAGGTCGACCGGCGTCGGCGGGGACGGGTCCCTCGGGCACTTGCGGCATCGAGGCCGGAGCCGGCGACGGCGCCGGGGCCAGAGCCGCCGGCATGCAAGGTTGCCCAGTCGGGTCCGCGAGGCCTGAAGGCGCGCCAGCGGGCGTCGACGGCGGAGCCAGGTTCCTCATGGCCGAGAGGAAGGCACTGACTTCCGCCGGCGTCGCGTCAGTCCCAGGGACCCGTGGGAATGGGGACTTGCGCGGCGCCTGCGGCTCCGCTGGAGCCGCGGGGGTGGAACCACCCTGACCCTCGGCCGAGTCGCGCAACCGGCAAGGGGAGTCCGAAGAGCGGTGTCGCCTCTTGGACTTCTTGGAGTGCTTCGACTTACCCGAAGACTTGGAGCCAGACGATCGATGATGACGTCGGCTGCGGCTCCGCGACCGATCCTTGGACCTCCTCCTGGACCGGGATCGAGAGGGGCGTGGAGCCGAGTGGCGAAGCTCGAGAAGCTTACGGGACTGCTCCCGTCTAGCCTTCGAGGTCAGTGCCTTGCAGTCCAAGCACGACTCTGCGTCGTGGTCGAGGCCCAAACAGTAAAGGCACCGGCGGTGATGATCCGTAACCGACATTAAGCGGTTGCAGTCAGCACAGGCTTTAAAACCAGGCATCCTACCGGCACCGGAGTCGAGACAAGATCAAAAAGGATCAAAAAACTTAGTCAAAGAAGACTAAAAGGGGTAGCTCTCCCGGATCTGCGCTTACTGGCGCGGAAAAAAGAAGAACTGACGTCAGCGCGCGAGGGCGGCGTCTAAGTACTCCGACGACGTCATTCCGGCGCACGACGCCGACGACGGACGCGGAGCCGCAGACGACGCCTAGCGACGCGCAAGGGGTATTGCTGACGAAAAATCTTCCGTATCCAGTCTGACGCCTGGGGATATTCTAAGGTGAGGAATCTAACTAACGTGTTTCTTTCAGATCTTCACTTATGGCATCGATACAGTCGCCGTCCCCTACCATTATGGGAGAGCTAGGGAAGAAGTTTTTCCCAGACCAGTGTAATGCCTTGAAGGATATTCAAGAGGTGAGGAACCCACAGGTAGAAGTATCTATCAGAAAATCTGGGTAAATCCCTTTACCACCCTGAGATTAGAAATTTAAAGAAAAAGTATAATGTGTGGTTCTCATGCAAAGCCTTCAGGAACAAAGTTCATGCTAAAGAAAAAACTACACCCAAATATACTGCGCAAAAAAAAAAAACACACACACACAAGTAGACAATTCAGTTTATGGTGTATGCTGAATACATTTGCAATCTCTTTCCAATGATCAACTTTGCCTAGTAGACCAGAAACTGTTACTAAAGCTAGTAATTCTGAGCTTTGCATGTTTGGACCACACCCATGTCAGTGTTTAATCCACAGCACACCCTCCATCCTTGTGCATATGAGCACCAGCACAAGTTCCTTGGAACAAGTATTGGCAAACTCAATAGGCAAGGCTTTAATGTGCAAATGCAAGTCAGAGCTAATATTTGCATGCGTTAGCATGTTAAAGTTAAACCAATTCCCTTTTACCATGCTAGGTGTCCTGACAGTAGGCAGCAGATGTCTCAAGAGTGGCAGCACAGGTCTGCAGTACCCCAGGCTGTCTGAAATTAAAGAGCAGATGGACCAGTTACTTACCTTTGGTAACTGCTTATCTGGTAGAGACATGACCTAGCCGCAGATTCCTCACCTTTGAATTTCCCAGGCGTCAGATCAGATCGGAAGATTTTTCTTTGAGCAATACCCTTGTGCGCCAGTAGGTGCCATTGGTTGTCTCCGCATCATCTCCGCTGTTGTGATGCCGGCGCCAACTATATAGGCGAAACCTCGGCATGCTGATGTCAGTTACTTTTCATGACTTTCCATGCCAGAAGCACAAAGCCATGAAGCGCACCGACATGTGTGTGTTTCAGAACAACTATGGCCATAAAAGGGATTAGCCCTGACCCTAGAAACCTGTCTGCAGTGTGGAGAGTATTGGTGCGTCGGTAAGGAATTTGCGGCTAGATCAAGGCTCCACTAGGTAAGGCGTTACCGAAAGTAAGTAACTTGACTGTCTGATAGAGACATCTAGCTACAGATTCCTTACCATTGAATAGATATCCAAGCAATACCATCCCCAGAGGAGGGACTGCAGATAACTTTAGACCAGGAAGTCCTGCAGGACAGAGCGGCCAATGGCAGTCCCTGTGGACTTGACTGTCCAGGAAGTAGTGCTTGGTGAAAGTGTGAAGTGATGCCCACGTTGCTGCCGGACAAATGTCGAGGACTTGGACTCTACGTTGCAATGCCGTGGTAGCAGCCTTAGCTCTGGTAGAATGAGCCCTTAAGCATTCAGGAGACTGCTTTTTTGCCACAGCATAGCAGATTTTAAAGCAAGCACCGCATGACCCTGCTTCACTCCCACATACCCCACGGTCATCCACCTGTAACTCTTTTGTGCGGTCAAGGTACAGCGCCAATGCTAATTTTGGGTCCAAACAGTGGAGTTGTGCCTCTTTCTTTAGAAGGGTGCAGACGAGCGTAGAAAGTGGGCAAGTTGACAGATTGGAATGGTGTTACCACCTTCGGTAAGAAAGGGGGCCTAGTGCAAAGCACCATCTTATCAGGGAAAATGGCCGGGTAAGGAGGCTTAGATGATAGAGCCTGCAATTTTCTCACCCTCCTGGCAGAAGTTATTGCCACTAAAAAGGCTGTTTTGATGGTAAGCAGCCGGAGGGGGCAGTTGTGCAGAGGTTCGAACTGAGCACACATCAGGAAGGTGAGAACCAAATTAAGGTCCCACTGAGGCATGTTGACAAGGGCAGGTGGAAACATATGAACAAGCCCCTTCAGAAATCTATTTACAATAGGGGATTTAAATAAAGCCACCACTGCAAGTCCTTTGCAGTTCTCTCCAAGATCTGGACCATGTTGGAGAGATTTCCCTGTTGCTGCATGTAGGAAAGTAGGAACTTTCTGCAATAGATATCCCCACTTTTTGCCTGGTGTCAGTGTGTTTTGACTGTAGTTCACTGGGATCCTGCTAACCAGGACCTTAATGGTGGTGCTCTTTCCTCTCAATTTGAAGGTATGTGTAGGAAAGTGCCCCTTTTTGCATGGTTATCCCCCAATTCTTGCATGGCATTTGATGTACATTGGCTTGATGCACCCTTGGTATCTGCCAGTCAGGTTCCCAGGGCCTGTGTTCTTTCCCAAAACTACCTTTGTGCCCACAATTGGCACATCGCTGGCCACAGGTAAGCCCCTTGTAAAAGGTACTATGGGTACCGAGGGCACTGAACAGGGAAGCCCTCTAAGGGCTGCAGCACCTAATGTGCCACCCTTAGGAGTCCTTCACCTTAACACCAATACACTGTCATTGCAGGCTGTATGATATAGCGTAGACAAAAGTGAAGAGTCGACATGGCAACATGCAATGAGTGTAAAATCTGTGTAAAATGAAGTTGGTTGTATATAGGTTTGAACATTAAATCCAAATGCATTTTTTTAAACTTTGTAGTGAACCCCTGAAGAAGGGCTATGGAAGCCCGAAATGCATTAGGTAAAACATGATTAACTGCCAAGGATGATTTATGTAATCCTGCGTGCCCTAGAAAAAGGCCTGGATAGGCATATCTGTCACATTAGAAATACTGGAAAACATAAGCATCATACTTGTGAATTGAGAAAGAAAAGAGTAAAAGAACTTTGGAGTACATGAAATAAAGATTATTAAATAAGGACAAGTTTGCGGCATTTTTGTGAACAGTCACTACTTAAGCAGTGCGCCGGGCAAGGAGTGACACATCGCTCCAATTCTGATGATTCTCAATGTGTGTGGTACAAGTGCGGAGCACGCGAGTCCAGGCTACATGCGAAATCCAAACAATTTCAAACCAAATGGAATGAATGTATTCGAAAGGTGTGCATTCTATCTCCCCCCATTTTAGATACAAACATCCCTGTGTGCCATGCCTGCAAGCCACTGCCTGTGGCCTAGAGAAGTCACCCCTCTAGCAGGGTGCACTAGCCCACAAGTGAGGCTACAGTTGCATGAGCACTGTACCCCTGCAGTGTCTAAGGCCATTCTTAGACATTGCAAGGGCAGTAAAGCCATAAAGAGTATATGGTCTGGGAGTTGGTCACTACGAACTCCACAGCTCCATAATGCCTTTACTGAAAAGTTTGGTAGCAAACGTCTCAGCACATTAAACCCAGACTGATGCCTTTTCTCCCTTTTTAGGGTTAAATAAAGGCTACCTCGAGAGTGGGTCCTTAGATTCATCCCAACAACAACTTCACGATCTGACGGCCTGTCATCTGAAGACTGTTTAAAGACTCTTCTGCTGGAGGACCTTGGAACATTGCTGTTTCTTCGAGCCAGGACTAAAGACAAGACTGCTCTCGGTGGGAAGATTCCTACTGCAACTTTGTCTCCACGCTCTTTAAGTTTCTGCGTCGCCGTGCATCCTCCCAGTCCACAAGGACTCTGACTGCATCCAAGCCAGAAGGAATCTCCCTTGAAGTGAAGGAGTCACTTCCCGGCATCCGCAGTCACTTCTAAATCAACAACTGGTTTGCTGATCCTGTTGTCAAACGGACATTACCTGGATATGCAACACATGTGGTGGTTTGTTGGTATACCAGAGACCTCACCAGTCTTCCCTGCAACTTGGGCAACTGCATTCCCTATCCAGCCAATGGGAACTGCCTCCATGTAGTCTGCGTCTGTTTGCGGTAGCCAAGGCTTGTTGACTTTCTTCACAGAAGACCTTCAAGCTCTAATAAGCCTCAGACTCCAGCATTGCACAGCTCCTAGAACAACGCCCTGCCTGCATCCTCTGCATCATGGGCCTTCATCTCCTGTGTGAGGAGGCTTCCTTGCGACTCCCTGTGCCTGCTGCCAGAGGGTCCTCGAGAGGGCTCCATCGATTCCTGCTGGCTCTCCTGGGTGCTGAGGGGCGGCTCTGACTTACTGTTGTACCCTAGTAAGTCCCTAGTACATGGTACTAAGGTACCCAGGGCATAGGTACACCAGGAGTCTCCGATGGGCTGCAGCATGTATTGTGCCACCCATGGGAGTCCACTTAAACTGTGACTACAGGCCTACCATTGTAGCCTGTGTGAGTTGGTGCTTGTACCGCTCACAACAGATATACGTGTCCTTATATCTGTGGGTCACTGCACTTAAAACCTACAAGTCACCCCTAAGGCAGGCTCTTCAGTCCTGAGGGCATGGTGCTTGGTTAGAAGTGTGAGGGTGCCCCTGCATGGCAGCACACCCCTACAAACCCCAGAGTCAATTCTCCCGGCTTTGTATGTGTAGTCAGCCATTTTAATACATATAGTGGACATCAGTCATTACGAGATGTCTAACTATATAGTTGCTACGTGGAACCCAGTAATGTTTTGTATCAGACATGTTGGAATCATACCACAACACCAATTCCAGTGTTGGAAGTATGATCCCATGTACTGGGGGCTCCTTCGGGGTACCCCTCTGTACTCACTGTAACAGCCTTTCAGGGTCTGACAGCAAGCAAGTACTGCTGCCGACCACAGACATAATTCTGCCCTCCTGCTGTTGAGTGAAGCTCGAGCAGGGGAAGGTAGAACAATAGATTTCCTATCACAGGGAGGTGTGACCACCTCCCGGACAGGACGTAGTCTGTTGGGCTGGAGTGGGCGCACTTGCCAGCGCCACCAGACTGCTTTGAAGTACACATTTGGTGCCCTCCTTCCATACTCCAGTTTGAGCCTGTTAAGGGAGCCCTTGGCTTCCTCCTCGGTGAGAAATTGGACAAAAGAAATGGGAGTATTCTCCCCTCTGCCCAGCTCCTCCTCTGGGAGGGACCCCTGAGTTGTTCAAAAACGTACCTTAGGGTACTTCAGGCTTACCTGTGGGTAGTTCCTTAGATTAGTCATGGGACAAGAATCAAGAATGAAAACACATCACTCTTCAACCATCTGGACACTTGAACTTCACTGGACTCTACCTAGAACCGAGACTGCACCAAGGAAGACTCCTGCTGCTCCTTGTCTCCCTGTTCTGAAAGTCTTCTTTGTCTTGTGTTTGCTTCTTCCAGGTTCTTCGAAAGACCTGTGGGCATCAAGGACACCAAAGTAATCTCCCTTGGTGGTCCCCAGTACTGAGACAGCATTGGTCGAGGTTACTGATAATATCAGGCTGCCTGGCATTAGACAAACATCAGTCAGTCATCCTCGTCCTGCTTGACCTGTCCGCCGCCTTTGACACCATCTCCCAGAGCATTTTAGAACATCGGCTCTGGGAGATTGGTGTCAGGGGAAATGCCCTTAAATGTTTTAAAAGCTATTTATCTGACCGTGTAACAACTGTCCAGATGGGAAACAGCATCTCCTGTGAAAGATCAGTCAAGATGGGAGTACCACAGGGCTCTATTTTGAGCCCGACACTTTTGAACCTTTACATGACCCCCTTGGCTAAGGTGATCAGAGCCTACGGATTTGACGTTATATCGTATGCAGACGATACGCAGATCCTGGTCACCTTAGGTCCGGACCCTATTGAAACCAAGTAACGCTTTCAAAACTGTTTGTCTCATGTGGATCGATGGATGAGATCTAACCACCTCCAACTAAATGGTGATAAGTCGGAGATTATGCTTTTTGGCAAGGCCACAGAACACTGGGCACATGACTGGTGGCCAGCCAATCTAGGACTTTGCCCAACCACCAAGGAAACAGTCCGCAACCTTGGTTTTTACATGGACAATCAATTGTCCATGAAAAGCCAAATAAATTATATCATTGGTACCTGTTTTGGTGTAATGCGCAGTTTACGGAGGGTCTTCAAATGGATCCCCACTGAGGCGCAGAAACCATTAGTTCAGGGATTGATTATAAACAGGATGGACTATGGCAACGCCTTATTGCTCTCAATAAATGAAAACCTTTTGAACAGGCTCCAGATCCTGCAGAACATAGCTGCTAGGCTTGCCTTAGATCTTCCATATAGATCTTCCTCAGCTCCCTGCCTAAAAACCCTTCATTGGCTTCCTGTGAAAAAAAGGATTCTTTTTAAAACTCTTTTTTTGACTCATAAGAACATGTACGGTGTTGGCCCAAGATACTGGTTAGGAAAATTACGCTGGTATCAGCCACGCAGGGTACTCAGATATAGCAATGATGCTCTGCTTACTACCCTCAGAATCCAAACCGCTAGAAAAGAGGGCAGATCTTTCTCCTTTCTCGCACCGGCCTCCTGGAACAAAATGCCCTCACATCTATGCTCCATCTCTGACCATAGTTGCTTTCGCAAGAAGTTAAAAACATGGCTATTTGATAGCTAAGCCAACCGTTGTCAGAGCCGTCTGCATGCGCCATGAGACTCTTGGAGTGATGTGTGCGCAATACAAATGTCCCTGACTTGACTTGACTTGGAATGAAGGAGTCACTCTCTTGCATCTGCAGGCACCATAACGAAGATGACCCGTCTGCTGCTCCTGTCGTCCAACAGACTTCCCGAGGCTCAGCAACGTGGATGGTGGTTCTGCAACTCGCTCAAGGCCTGACCTGTCCTCTTAGCAACTTTGAGGCCAGTATCCCTCATCGAAACCGCTGTGACTGAACCCCTGTGCACCCTGTTGACTTGCTCCGTTGCCAAGGCTTATTGACTCCGCACTCCAGAGATCTTCGGGCTACAAGAAGCTCCAACCTCCAGCATCTCTTCCCTCCAATCTCAGTGTCCTCACCGCATCCTTTGCACCGTGGGCTTTCATTCTTGGTGAGCTGCTCGAGGTCCTCTTGCGACTCTTTTGCCTTTGGCATGTGGGTCCTCTTGAGGGTCTTCTACTGCTTCAATGGGCTCCCCTGCTGGCTCTGGCCTGCTCCGACTATCCAGCTGTTGGTGAGCCCCTTGGACCTTGCTGGTCTCAAAGTTGCTCTTTCGTTCTCCACGCCAGTTGCGGGTACAAAAGCTTGTTGGTGCTCCCACCGGAGACTGACCACCTAGTCACCAACATCTGACAGCTTGTGTACGACTCCTGGTGTTCCTCAGCGTCACCTGGTCCTCACAGCTGCAAAGTTATGGTCGACTTTCCTGAACCTCCTGACATCGGTGGGCATTGTGTCTTCGTGCCTCCTGGTCACTTCCGAGTGGCATAGACTCTATCCTCTCTGCTTGCTGGTTCTTCACTTCCAGAATCCAACCTTGGATTCCATTGGACTTCTTCATCTTCTTCTCCAGGGGCCTTTTCTTCCAAGTCTTCCATTGTCATCTACAGAGGTTTCCGAAGACTCTTCACCCCTATGCACCTGGTTTCCATGGTGTAGGTAACCTGGTTACTGGGGCATCCACAGGTAGGGTGGCTCCACAACCTTCCGTCCTCCAAGGGAATTCTTCGGAGTCCTCTGAAAAGGGTCCTTCTTCTGCAAAACTGCAACCATGACTTCTTCATTGACTTCCATTGGTCACCTGGCTGTGTTCCCATTCTGCAAACAACCTCTGCGGGGTTCCTGGGTAATTACCTTGGGTGGTTCCTTGTGTTCCTGTTTCCTCTGGGTTTTCTGGTCCAAGTCCTGTCCTCCTTTGCAGTTCGCATTCCACTTTCTTAGATAGTGAGTGTTGTGTAATAGAAGTATTTTTAAATAACACTGATTGGTTATTTTGCATTTAACCTAAACTACAGCATTAAACTGGTAAAACAAGCTGCTTAACACTCTTTCAAGATAAGCCTGAAAGCTGCTCTCCAATCAATCAATCAAGGAATTTGTAGAGCGCACTAGGTTCTCAAGGCGCTGGGTTCTCAAGGGGGGGGGGGGGTGCTGCTCCTGCTCGAACAGCCAGGTCTTAAGCAGCCTCCTGAAGGATAGTAGGTCTTGGGTCTGCCGTAGGAGGATGGGGAGGGTGTTCCAGGTCTTGGCGGCGAGGTAGGAGAACGATCTGCCACCGGAGGTTGCTCTTCGGATGCGGGGGATGGTGGCGAGGGCACGGTCGGTGGAGAAGAGCTGGCAGTTCGGGGTGTAAAAGGTGAGTCGTCTGTTGAGGTATGCTGGTCCGGTGTCGTGGAGTGCCTTGTGTGTGTGGGTGAGGAGCTTGAAGGTGATCCTCTTGTTGATGGGCAGCCAGTGCAGGTCTCTGAGGTGGGGTGTGATGTGGCTGTGTCGAGGGATGTCGAGGATCAGGCGGGCCGAGGAGTTCTGTATCACTTTGATAGCTTTCTACAGTTATCAAAGGCCACTAAAATCACCATAATGGTTGCCTTGGTTAGTGCAAGGTGCATCACTTTAATAAGTGTGCACCATATACTAATCCAGCCTCATACACTTACCCTTGCTGGATTAGTCCCACAGACCTTGCTTGTCTGCAACACAGCATCTTCTCCCAAAAACAGTTGTTTGTGTTTGCCAAGGCTTGTTGGTGGTCCTGCCGGCCACTGACCTCCCTGCACTTGTCAACAGGCATGAGAAAGCTCATGGACAGCTTCTGGGCTTCTGCATCGCCCCCTGGTCTCCATAGCTACTGCTTCAACCTCACCGTGCTACAGCAAGAACCTCCAACAAGGACTGGTATTGTGCTCCCGTGTCTCCTGATCACCTCTGGGTGGTTGGGACTCTGTCCCCTTTCCTTTTAGTTTCTTCTCATCTGGATTCACCGTCCTGGTTCCACCGGCCTGGTCCACAAGACTTTGCAGCTGTTGATCCTCCATGATCCGTCAATGAGAAGGTCCGTCACCACTTCACCCCTTTGCACTTGGACTCCCTGATGTAGGTTTCCTGGGAATCCACGGGTGGGGTTGCTCTCCAACCTATTTTGATCCAAGTGGTTGCTTCGGGATCCTTTGGAAAGGGTCCTGGAACAGGGAATATTAAACCGGAACTTACGCTGTTTTGTCCTATGGATGTTTAAACCAGTGTAACCACTCTGCACCCAGACGCCTTAGGGTACCTGGCTACTTACCTTGGGTTTTTCCGTACTTCCCCTGGGGTCCTCCATCCTTGGGTATTAGTCCCGTTTTGGTAACCATTTCACATTCCACTATTTTAGTATATGGTTCAGCCCACCAATAAGGGCCCATGTGCTTTCCTATGATACTTACCTGGTTTTGAAGTATTTTGTGTGTGTATTTGATATCCCCGGGTAGGAGCTATACCACGTTGTTGTCTAGTGTGTGTTTAATAAATACGAAGTATTTTTATACTCACCTGGTGTGATTCTTTCTTATGTGTGAGTTTACTGACTAAGTGGTAAATGAACCTGCTTTACACCCTTTTGAATAAACCTTAGCTGCTTTCCACAGCTACCCCTTGAGGATTTTGGTGGTTATGAGAGACCTAAACACAATCACTAAGGATTGCATGGACTCAGTGCACAGTGCCTCATCATAGGTGGACACTATATACTGAGCCAGCCTCCTACAATGCGACTACTGGAACTTTAGGTCCTACTGCAGAGCCTGCAGATGCCATAAGGCATCTGTCACTAGCAGGATAGATAAGGGCCATGAGGCCCAGCAGTCTCAGATTCAGTCTCACCGAAATCCAGGAAGGATGCTTAAAAATCAGTATCATAGCCTGAATATCCTAGACTCGCCGTTCATGAGGATAAGCCCAAAACTGAACTTGGTCCAGTACATCTCCGAGCATGTGAGAGGGAGTCAGGTGTGACTTCCATATGTTGATAGTGAACCACATCGAACGCAGGAGGTTTGCCGTACTCTGGAGGTGGGCGGCAACAGCCTAGGGTGAGCATGCCTTCAGCAGTCATTCATCAAGATAGGGGAAGACTGGCACCCCTGATCTGAGCAGATGAGCTGCGACCACCGCCATCACCTTCGTGAATTCCCGAGGGGCGCTGGTAAGGCCAAAGTGGAGCACGGTGAACTGAAAAAGCTTGTGGCCTACCCTAATCCACAGGTAATGCAGATGGGAAGGCAGGATGGGGATGTGAAAATAGGTGACCAGCACCGGTTTGAACTGGACTATGCATGGGACATAGATTATTGTGGGGGCTTACACATTTGCCCCTCCCCCACCTTTTATCATGTCCCAGGGGGACCTTAATTTGACCCTCACCTATTTGATGTGTGCACCATTCGACCCACTGCACAATTGCCCCCTCCGGCTGCTTAAACAAAACAGCCTTCTTAATGGCAATAACTTCTGCCAGGAGGGTGAGCGAATTTCAGGGTCTTTCCTCTCATCCTCCTTACCTGACCGTCTTTCCGGACAAAGTAGTGCCACATAAGGGCTTCTTTCTTGCCTACATTTGTGGCACCTTTCCACCTAGGGCAATCTGTCACCTTGCCCACCTTCTATGCTCCTCCGCATCCTTTGAAGGAACAAGAGCGTCTCCATCGTCTGAACCAAAAAAGAGTTATCATTCTACCTTATCGCACTAAAGAGTTCCAGGTGGATGATCAAATCTTTGAGGGGTACGTTGGAGCAAAGAAGGGATGTGCTCTGCAGAAGACGACCATTTCACGTTGGGTTATCCTCTCCATCAAAATCTGTTACGCTTTGGCAAAGAAACAGCCTCCTGAAGGCCTCAGAGCTCATTCTACCAGAGCTAAGGCAGCCACCACGGATCTTCAGCATGGTGTCCCAATCCTCGACATCTGCCAGGCGGTTACATGGGCATCCCTTTACACGTCTGCCAAGCATTATTGCTTGGATAATCAAGTCCATAGGGAACGACTCTGGCCGTTCGGTCGTACACACCATTGTGGTTTAAAATGTTTTCCATAGTCACTTCTCCAGGGATGGTATTGCTTGGGTATTTGTTCTTAGGTAAAGAATCTATGGCTAGATGTCTCTATCAGGTGGACAAGTTACTTAACTTCAGTAACGCCTTATCTGGTAGAGACATGATCTAGCTGCAGATTACTTACCGACCCACCCATCCTTCCCGTACTGCAGATCAGTTATTAATGTTATGGCTGTACCTCTTCAGGGCTCTAGTTGTTTTAATACACCACTGTCAGTTCACTTCATGACTCCGCACTTCTGGCGTGGAAAAGTCATGAAAAGTACTGATGTCAGCACGCCGAGGTGGTGCCTATATAGACGGCGCGGACGGCACGACAACAAACCCGATTCCTACGTCACGTGGAGTTGACCGAAGCCACCTATCGGCGCGCATGGGTATGTCTAAGAAAAATCTTCAGGATCCAGCCTGACTCTGGGAAGTTCTATGGGAAGGAATCTGTGGCTAGATGTCTCTATCAGATTCAGGAGGCACCTCTAAGGTGCCCGCTGGGTGCATGTCTTATTAAATCCGATACTGGTATCAGTAAGAATTTATTAAGACAAGATGTTTGATACCAAACAACAGTATTTTCAGTGAAGCCATTATGTAGCTGGGTAACTCTTAATGACCAGTACCTAGTACATACCTTTAAAATGGCTTCATGATCACTTGCAATGTCTAGTAATGGAGCTAGACATCACAAGGGGCACATCTGCTCAACGAGATGTGTCCTCACGTGTAATATAATGCACCCTGTCTTAGGGCTCTAAGGCCTGCTGCAGGGGTAACTTAGATATAGTACATGGAGTGCACTTGGGCATTACACTCAGGTAGTGGGCAATGTTGTGTTTTCTGAATGGCTTGCACCATTTCACGCAACCTGCAATGGTAGTCTGCATGCAGTTTGTGTGTGGGTCCCTTTGGGTTGCATAATACATGCTGCAGCCCTTAGGGACCCTCTTTAGTACCCATACCCTGGGTACCATTTACCAGGGACTTGCAAGTGTGCTAAAGTCCTTGCCAATAGGGTTACAATTAAGCATTTATCGTGTTTCTAGGGAAAAAGCACTGCCACTGGGGCCTGCTAAGCAGGGACCCAGTGCTCTACCAACAATAACAGTATCAGTGAGTAAACAGTGGGGGTGACAATGTCAAAAAGTGGTACTTTTTTGCACATTTGCAAAGAAAAGTGCATCCTAGATGAATACTCTTTATGATAGATACTCTATCTAACTACAGGTTGCTCAGGTTGTGAACACCTCCAGGTGCCAGACTGGATCCGGAGGTTTTTCTTTGGCAATTTCCCATGTGGCTATGCGTGAGGTCTGTCTCGCTCCAGAAGTCACGTCTGCCACAAAATGTGTAAATTTTGAAGTCAGCACTGGGGCCTCTCTGAGGGTCCGGTAAGGGGGCGACACCCCCCAACTCCTAAATATCAATGCCGGCCCCAGGAGGTCGGGTCCTAGGGGTCTCGTAAAGACTCGGGAAGGGGACCATACACCTGCCTCCCCCAAAATACCTTTCGATCTACGGACCCTCTGTGTATTTATATAGACAGAAATTCTGAACCTTAATTTCTCAAAAACTACTGTACAGATTTAAACCAAATCATAAAAAACACACTTTCTGGACCAAGGTCTACCTTTCTACCAAATTTGGTGTTATTCCATTCAGCTGTTTTTGTGGTATTGCTGTTCAATTTTCCAATAGGAAATGCATATTGGGACCCCCTTTTTCTCAGCCACCGCTTGACGGATCATTCCAAAACTTTCTAAAAAAAGCTAAGGTACATTTTTTTAAGAAGGTTTTGCAAACATTCACCAAACGGAGCCCAAATTATTATCAAACCAAAACATCCATTTCCTATGGAAATGTGGTCCTAACTCTAACTACTCAGGGCAACCTCCACTGGGTAATTAATAAATGTACAAGTTACTTACCTTCGGTAACGATGTATCTGGTAGAGACGATTCTAGCCGCAGATTCCTTCACGTAGAATTATCCCCAGGCGTGAGACTGGATCCGGAAACATTTTGCCACAGCATCCCAGCGTGCCCGGGGCGACACCACGCGACTCCGCCCAGGCGTCTTACGTGACGTCAGCGAGGTCACATAAGACGCGCCCACGTCAGTTTTCTTCGGAAAACTTTTCCGCACCACAACGCGGAACCGCCAGAGAAAAACTGTGGGAGCATGGAAACTGTGTGCGAAGAGCAGAAAAATTGGAAAGAAACGGTGACTAACACCACCACCAGGGAAGTGCCAACACCGCAGACCCCAAGGGCAGGGAAAGAAGAAGAACAACAAGCAAAAACCTGCGTAGCCACCCTGACGCACATAGACAACCACCCATTCCTGTGCCCCGAAGGGAAGAACAGGCATAAAAGTCATGGCACACGTAGGAAGCCCACCCCCCTCATCCTGAACAAGGAATGGGACCAGTCCCAAGACAGACAGGGACAACAAACCACCAAGCCACCACAACCTAGAGGGCAACTACCCACAAGGACATGGGCAAGACATGGCCAGACGACCTTCAAACCAGAGAATAGCAATGGAAGGAAGGGAGGGGAGGGAGGACAAGGATGAAAGCAACCCCCCCAAACCTGGAGTAGCCAGAGCAGCAGGGCACCGAAACCCCATCCACTAAAGAACCAAGGGAGGAATGTACCGTCCCCAGACGGAGCCACCCATCAAGAACAAGGAAGGCACTCACAGGAGACGCAGCCCCCCACCGGGAGGCAAGTACCGAAGACCAACTCAAGGGTCCTCGCAGAATAGGGGTGGAAGGGCGGGCCGTTAAGGAATCTGCGGCTAGAATCGTCTCTACCAGATACATCGTTACCGAAGGTAAGTAACTCGTACATCTGATAGAGACTACTAGCCGCAGATTCCTTCACGTAAAATAGATACCCTAGCAATATCACCTGGGAAGGAGAGTCTGCGAAAGGACCCCACCAGCCAAAGCAGAACCCCACCGACCCCAAGGGGACGTAGGAGGGAAGGAAGGCTGAAGAGGCGCGGACACTCACAGCAGAGGAACCAAGGGCAAGGATGGAGAGGCCGAAGCACCCCATTCCCCCACAAGTCAACATAGCTTCCGCCGAATGCCTAGAAAGGAAGACAGAAGAAGAAGAAAAAGCAGCAGCCTAGAGGGCCCAAGGAGAAGAAGGCGAGCCCATTCCAGATGGAGAGCAGCCTGCCAGCCAGAACAATGCCGGCCGTCAAGGCCAGAAGCAAGAAGAACAGCCCGAGGCCCCAGAAAGACCAAGTAGGCAATGCCTGGCAAGGGAGAACACAGGAACATCCCAGACCGCAGAACGGGAGCGGGGAGAGGACCGGGCCACCACCACGAGTGGCCGCGCACACGACCTCAGGAAGCAAAAGCAACCTAAGTAAACACCATGGAGAACAGGTACCCAAAGACGACCAGAACCCTCCAGCAGAGCGTAAGCCATATGAGAGCTACCATAACCCCACATAGGGCACGTGAAGTCCCAATATATGGGAACCCTCTTTGGAAGATCTTCCGAAGCAGAGGAAGAAACAAAAGAACCACGGGGAAAAAAAGCATCCCCGCTACAGGCTTGACAGCAACCCAAGCAAAGCAGAAGACCCAATTTCAGGGCAAAGTCTGTGCAACAACTCCTGCAGAACTCACACACAACACAGGGGAAGTCCAGCAGCCAACATTGCCAAAGTCCCAAGGAAGGACGTAAACGGCCAGAAAAATCTACTCCACAGCTAGAACAGCCGGCCTAAGAAGGCCCAAAAGCAACCCTCACTCAGAAGTCACTGAGGAGGGGACGGAGGAGGAGGAGGACGGAGCCCTGCCAAGAGCCTCTGGATGGCGAAGTCGGCTGGCGCATGAAACAACAGACTGCCATCAAATGGGAGATAAATGAGCCTCTCCCGAATATTTTCAGGGAAGACACTGTCCCGAAGCCAAGCATAGCGACGGAGACCGACTGAGGAAGCCATGGCCCGGCCCAGCACCTCGGAGACGTCCAGAGCTGAGCGGCGAATAAACGCTGCAAGTTCCCGGCCATCCAATGCATGGTGCCACAAATCCACCTGAGCAGGCTCCTGGGACGCTGCAGACCTCAGAGACTCAGCCGAGTCCCACAAACAGGAGGAGGCCCTAGTCAGCACACACTGCGCTGGTCAAGTCAAAAATGTTGCGTCCCCAAGTGTCCAGCCAGCGGGCCTCCCTGGACGGCGGGGCCACCTGGGGCGGCAGGGAGGGAAAAGCAGTCCGCAGAAGGGGACTGGCGACTGAGCGGTGAACAGACAGGCACGCCGGGTCACGCGGCGTCAGAAGGTGCCGATGCAGAAGATGCAGAGGCACCGGGTCCCCGGAGGCAAGACGCCTCCATGCCCCTGTCAAGGCAGAAAGGAGCGACCCTTCAAAGGGAGGCAAGATTTCCCTCCCACCAGAGCCCTGGTGGAGGACCTCCAACAGATGGTCCGCCGGAAAGTGAGCCACAGGGTCACCCATACGTAGGATGCCCACAGCCGTGGACACCGCGTGAGCGAAGGCCGTACCCACATCCGACGGGCCCCGCGGTGGAGAAAGCAGCTCCTCTCTGGGTGACGGCTGCAAACTAAGGCGGCTGTCCTCGAGGCCAAGCGGCCAGACCTGGAAGTCAGGAGGAGCCAAAGAATGAGGGACCTGCCGCTCTTCCGACGAACAGCCCTGCCTCAGGAAGGGTGGTGAGCCACCCTTCGACGCCGGTGAAAAGGACACCACACGGCGACCAGTCTCCGGGGAGGACGATACCAATAAGCAGCTTGCCTTCAGAGAAGAAGGAGCGTCTGAAGACGAATCCGCGGTACGACCCCTGCGCGGAGCTGTAGAGTCCGCCGCTTGAGGCAGGACACCGGCGCCATCCGGCATCACCGGGCAAGGGAGCTCCAAGTCACCCCGCACCGGAGACCGGAGTAGAGCTGGAGCCGCACCGGCCCCGGAGCAGCGCCGGCCCGCCCCCGCAGAGGCAACCACCTGCGTGGGGGAACGGGATGGGCCCTGAGCCCTCCGCGGCCCAGAAGGAGGCGAAGGTCGCCCGGCAACCCCTGTGGCGGCGCCAGGGACGATACAACCTCTGACTCGCCCTCCAACGAGGCAGCCGCCTGTGAGGAGATACGAGAGGGGCCCGGAGAGGGACGAGGGGTCTGCCCTCGACCCGGAGCGGGACGAGGAGGGCCACTGACCCTTGTGGCTCCGTACGGTCCAGCTGCTGCCGGCGCCGTAGCGGCGTCACCTCGGCCTTAGGCAGGACCACCCTGCCAAGGGACCGAGAGGGGCTCGGGGATGCAACCCGAGCCCCAGCGACCTCCCACGACACAACAGAGACCCCCGTGAGGATTTGGGGCGAGGCAGAGACGCCGTGGCCTGAAGGAGGTGCCCCAGAAGAGCTGCACCCCAACAGCACCACATGCTCCAAGCCTGGATCCCACGTAGTCGGGCCGGAGCAACCGGTGGCGCCGCGGAGGGTCCTGCGCAAGGCAAGGGCTTCGCCGATGCCCCAGGAGGGGAAGGAGGAGGAGATGCTAGCAAGGCCTGCAAAGCTGCCACGTTAAGTCTCCATCTGGACTCTCGATGCTCCAACACCGGGAAACGGTGGATAGGACGACACGCGGGGCAGCATCACCCGCGGAGAGTCCACGCCCCCGGTAGGCCAGAAACCAGCCCCCGGGGATGAACTGCGACACTTACCCACTGGAGAGCGACGCTCTCGTGACATCGGAGAAAGGCGAGGACGATGACCACGGCCGGATCTGAAGCCGTCCGCCGCAGCAGACCGAGGGGTGGACGTCGTCCTGGAGAGACACGCCGAGAGAAGTTCCATTCGGCACTCCCGCCACGACTTCGGCTTCAACTTTTGGCACGCTGCACAATCTGCGGTGCCGTCATTCTCCCCCAAACACCACATGCAAATGAGGTGAGGGTCCGTTGCCGACATAAGACACCAACAAAACGTGCAAGTTTTAAAGCCCGAAGGCATTCGCACACCGTTTCATTCCAAAAATAATGGAAGAAAGGGGGCCTTTAACAGGCCCGCAGCAAAGAACGGATCCGCGTTGGACGCGGAAAAGCAAAAAACAGACGTGGGCGCGCCGGGGCGGGTATTATGTGACTTCGCTGACGTCACGTAGCGTGGTGTCGCCCCGGCGTGCAGGGATGCTGTGGCAAAAAGTTTCTGGATCCAGTCTCATGCCTGGGGATAATTCTACGTGAAGGAATATGCGGCTAGTAGTCTCTATCAGATAAGAAACTGGTTTAATATTTGGGGTGGGTGACTCCCAACTTCAAGAAATAACCACAAACCTTATCAGGGTGAACACTCCAAGTCACTAAATGTAACCAGAGCTCAGCCCCTGGTAGCTATGGCACACAGGATCAACTTAGGGCAAAAAGTGGAGTACATATGCAGTAGCCAAACAGTAATAAAATCAAAATGCAAAACTAAAAAAAAAAAAACAACTGAATCAGAAAAATAGAGTACAATTTAATAAACTAAGCGAGAAAAAAATGGCAAAAATCCAACAAGGGGAACCAGGGATATACGTTTGTAAAGTTTTAAGTAGGAATAGCACCAAGAAGCACAATGTGCCAATGACAGTCAATGGTCGAGATAGACCAGGACCTGGGTGCAATTTGGACTGACCGAGACCCTCATCGTAGATCTTACCTTCTGACTTATGGGCCTGATTTTGATTTTGGCGAACAGGTTACTCCATCACAATGGTGACGAACATCTCAGCCGCTGAAATAAAAATCCAACTATATCCTATGGGATTTATATTTCAGCAGACGGGATATCAGTTACTGCTGTGATGGAGTAACCTGTCTACCAGGATCTAAATCAGGCCCTTAGTCCTTTAAGTACCAATCCACTACAGGAGTATACTTCTAAAGCCCAAGACCTCAGGGGAATCACTTAGGGACTCACAATGTGTGCCACTCCAGGTCCAGTTGCCACCTGTCAACTGGGCAATTGCAGGAAAGGCCTTGTTGTACCCATGTAGCTTAAGCAGGTGGTCAGCCTTATGACCCTTGGAGACCACTTCCTTGTCCTGGGTGTAAGAGGTAACAGGCTCAGTCCTTCACTACTCTTCTCAGGTCACAGACAGCAAGTTCAGTCCTTTTCTCTTCTTCCTCAGGTCCAGCAGTGTTCTAAAGTGAGGCTTGGGGGGGCGTGGCCAAGATGGCGGGGTGAGCGGACGCTTCCTCCCGTAGCTCCTCCGGCCCGGCCAAGCTTGAGCCCTTTTCTTATGCTTTTCTCCCCCCGCTGAGGCTCAGCGTGGAAGAGGAGTGTGGCGGAGCACCTGGTGCGCACGTTGTTGCCGTTTTGGTTTTGATCGCCTCGGGGAAAGCCCCCAAAAAGTCCGATCGAGCTTGAGGAGCAAAGGAGGGCCTGAGAGGCGGAGCGCATCGGAGTGCTGTCCGGGCGCCTCGGCTGGGCCTGGTGCTGAAAGTTGCGATCTGGAGGGAATCTGGCCCGTCGCTCGACGGAGGGTGAAGGAGCCCTGCGGGAGGGGACCCGATGGTGCGGAAGACTTAGGACGGGTGTTTTGGCACTCGGACCTGTGTCGGCGACACTTCGCACTATGTAGGCCCCTGTCCCTTGGCCGAAGTACAGCGGACTCTCTGTTGGGGTCGGACCATCTGGGCCCCTGCGTGTGACAGACTGAAACCGGTGGCGGAACCTATTTGATTGCTGTGCGTTTTGGGGGCCCCGGTGGTGTCGTCGGGCCTGGTCGCTCTGCCCTGCCTCGCCCTGCCGCCATCTTGTCCCCGTGGGATCAGTGGTGTTGGCCTTCGCCGGAGCCCTTGCTGGCGGATGTGTGTGACCGCCGCTGCTGCCGGGCTGACTTTTTGGGGGATGTGCTGATGAGGAGCCCCCCACTGTAGCTTCCATTCCTGTCTCGGCTGGGCACCCGCGGCTGGCGGTGACCGGGCTGGACCGCCATTTTGTCACCTGTGACGCAGCGACCCTGCTTGTGGGGGGACACCCACGTCGAGTGCTTGCCAGCAGCTGGGCATCCCTGGGGCGGCTGGACCAGTGCCCGACCGTAGTGCCTGCGATGTCTGGAAGAGGAGGCTCGAAGAAGGGGGACCGCACCCTGCCGGACATGCTTGGCAGGGCCCAGCAACTGCGGGACAGAACACAGCCTCCGCCGGGGACCTCCCAGGCCTCGGCGGACGTGACTGGGGGGGAACCACCCGTCACGAGGACCTTTATGGAGGAACTGTTTAGCTCCCTCAGGGAGGACTTCCAGACACTGAAGCGGGAGGTGGCCAGCGAGGTCCGGGAAGTGCGCAGGGAAGTGGAGGGCCTTGGCGAGCGCGTTGAAACGGTGGAGACAGAGGCCCAACGCCGGGAGGAGGAGATAGTCCACCTTCAACAGGACGTTCTCCGCCTCCGGGAGCAGTGTGTTGAGCTCCAGGCCCACTCTGAGGACCTTGAGAACAGATCACGGCGGAACAACATTCGAGTGCGTGGTGTGCCGACTGCAGACGAGGGGTCCGATCTGGGGAGCTACCTGCGGGACCTGTTCCGAGAGATCCTGGGGGAAGCTGCGGACTTCCCCATTCGCATTGATAGGGCACATAGGGTTGGCCGGCAGCGCCAGTCATCGGCACCTCCACCGGACATTCTGGCCTTCCTGCCCGATTTCCCGCTGAAGGAACGCATCATGGCTGAGGCCCGCAGGAAACAGCCCCTGACTTTCCGGGAACGGCCGGTGGCGCTTTACCAGGACCTCTCCGCCATCACGCTGCAGAAACGCAGGTCCTTCAGGATTGCCACTGACTTTTTGCGAGAACACGAGACGCCGTACTCTTGGGGTCATCCCTTCCGCCTGATCTTTCGATGGAACGGGGTGCTACACCAGCTACGCTCCTTGCAGGACATTTGTGGAGTCTTGGGGCTTACGGCGGCGGAGGAGGAAGGAGCTACACCGTCGTGGAGGGCCTCGGAGAGACGGAGCCGGCGGAGGTCGGCGAGGCGACGATCAGCGGCCAGCGCAGGGCGTCCTGATTCCCCTACCATCAGAGCGGACATGGCCGACGCTTTGAGGGCGGCGGCCAGGGACTCGGCCGGCTCCACCGGCGTGGCCTTGACGGCCTAATACTCACTCCGGGGGGAGATGCCTTTAGCTTCTTTCAATGCTTGGTGCGGGGCGGGGGGGTTGGGGGGGGAGCGGCTGGAGGTGAGTGGCTGGACGTCCACTTCGTTTCTTTCTACGGACTTGCCCGTTTTGGGGCTTGACTGGGACAATGGGGTGTTTGAGTTTGTGTTTGGCTAGTTGCCAGGGTTGTGTTTTGGGGGGGGGGTAGGGGTTGTTCTGGGGTTGGGGAGGTCCCGTCCGATGTTGTCCATGCCCACGCTTGGTATGTTATGGCTTGTCCTGTGCGGCTGCCCCGCGCGCCCCACCCGCTGATCCCCTGCCCATTGCATGGCGCTCCCGATCCCCGAGAGGTATGTCGGCCCTAAAGGTAGTGACCCTTAATGTTCAGGGTCTGAATAACCCCGTGAAGCGCAGAACGATTTTATCTTTGCTGGAGGGGACGCAGGCGGACATTTGCCTTTTACAGGAGACCCACTTATTGTCCCGGGATTGCCATAGGCTGCGCTCTGCTAAGTTCCCTACCCAGTTCTTCTCCTCGGCAGCGAACAAGACGGCGGGGGTAGCCATTCTTCTAGCGAGCTCCTTTAGGGGGGAGGTTTTGTATAAATGTGCTGAACAGAAGGGGAGGCTTCTTGCGTATCGCATGCGCTTAGGGGGCATAGCGTTTACGGTCGGCTCCGTTTATAGCCCAAACGACCACCAAGAGCGTTTCCTAGACTCCGTGTTGGTGGATGTCACTGCTTCCCCCGACCGCCACGTCATTTTGGGGGGAGACCTTAATATTGTCTTCGATTCTGTGATGGACAGATCGGCGCAGCGCTTCCCGCAGACGGGGGAACTGTCCCAGGCTGTGAAGGCCCGGATTGCGGACATGGACTTACACGACCTTTGGCGTTCCATGCACCCCACGGATAGGGACTACTCTTACTTTTCACACGCACATCGAACCTACTCACGGCTGGACTACATTCTGGTGAGTGGACCGATGCATGCCGCAGCCACGGCGGCGGACATCGGGGTCCTGACCTTGTCTGACCATTCACCAGTCACCGGCGTTTTCCAGTGGCCGGCGGCCTCCCCCTCTCGAGGGGCGTGGCGCCTCCGGGATACCCTTTTACACAAAAAGTCTGTCGTGCAGCGTATTGGGGAGGTCATACAGGACTACCTAACTCACAACAGCAACACCGACACTTCGCAGGCGACACAGTGGGCGGCACTGAAGGCAGTCCTCCGGGGGGAATTTATCTCTATCTCCGCAGCCGAAAATAGGGAGCGGCAACGGAAGAGGGACGAGCTGACCGTTCAGGTCCGGGAGCTTGAGCAGGTCCACCGCCGCACGGGGGCGCCAAGGGTGTGGAGGCAGCTGAAGGCTGCGAGGAAGCTCCTGTCGGCATTGGATCTTGATAGGGCGGAGTATGCCGCCTTGCGCTTGAAACATGCCTTCTACACTGGGGGGGACACATGTGGCAAGCTTCTAGCACACCGGCTCCGGGTCACGCAGCAGCGTGGCATCGTGAGGGAACTGGTGGGCGCAGACGGGGTGGTAGTCTCCGGGGACTCAGCGTTAGCGGAATCTTTCCGCGGCTTCTACGAGGCGTTGTATGCGGAGGAGCCCTCCTCGACACGGGACGCCGAAGGCTACTTGGAGTCGGTGACCCTTCCGGTGCTGGATCCGGCTCAGGCGGACCACCTGGAGCGGGATATCCATGTTGAGGAGGTGATTTCCGCTATCGCGCGGCTGAAGCATGGTAAGGCCCCGGGCCCGGACGGGTACACGTCATTGTTTTATAAGACTTTTTGCACGGCTGTGGCCCCTGTCCTTACTCGGCTATTTAATTCATTTTCCGAATCGGGAGCCATCCCACCGGATCTCCTGAGGGCGATGGTTGCGGTAATTTCGAAACCTGGGAAGGATCGGGCCCTCTGCGGTTCGTATCGACCCATCTCGCTCTTAAATGTCGACCTCAAGTTGTACACAGGGATTCTAGCGTCCAGGCTGGGTCCACACCTCCCCGAATTGGTGGAGGCGGAACAGGCAGGCTTTGTACCCGGGAGACAGACGGTTGACAATACCAAACGGGTGGCGCATGTTCTGGAGAAGGCCTCGCGGATCCCGGGGGAGCGGATGTTGCTGTCCGTCGACGCGGAGAAGGCCTTCGACAGAGTTCACTGGCCGTATCTCGAGCTGGTTCTCAAGAAATTGGGAATCGGGGATAAGTTCCGCACCATGGTATTCAACTGTTATAAGCATCCTTCAGCGTCGGTGCGGGTCAACGGGTGCAGCTCCGGCGGATTTGCCATCGAACGCGGCACGAGGCAGGGCTGCCCCCTCTCGCCGCTCTTGTTTGCCCTCTACATGGAGCCGTTTGCTCAGCGGATTCGCGATAACCCGGATGCAGTCGGGGTCCGGATGGGCCAGTATGTCCACACTGTCAGTCTCTACGCGGACGATGTCCTGTTGACCTTGGACGACCCTAGGAGGTCGCTGCCTGCTTGCCTCCAGGAACTAGACGCCTTTGCCTGTATGGCCGGCTTCAAAATGAATATGAGCAAGTCGGTGGCGTTAGACGTGTCCCTGGCTGCGGACACCAGGAGGGACCTTCAGCGACTCTTCCCCATGCAGTGGTCCTCCTCCACGGTGCCATACCTGGGGATTCTGCTGGCGCCCACATTACCGGAGATGGTTACGGCTAACTATGCCTTCCTCAGCAGGAAGCTCAAGGAGGAGCTTGGTCGTTGGAGCAAAGGCCTACTGTCCTGGTTGGGGCGAATCGCGGCGGTTAAGATGACGGTGTTGCCCCAGATACTGTATCTTTTCCGGGCCCTCCCTCTCCAGCCCCCGGCGGGCTGGATACGACAAATGCAGGCTGACATCTCCCGCTTTGTCTGGCAGGGCCGCAAGCCACGAATGAAGAGGGTCCTCTCCACGCTTGCTCCGGAGGCGGGGGGCCTCGGTATTCCAGACCTCCGTAAGTACTTTCAGGCGGCACAGCTGCGATATTTGGTGGAGTGGAGCAGGTGGGAGTCCGACAAACATTGGCTCTTTCAAGACCAGGCAGTGGCGGGTCGCACTTTACAAGAGGTTCCATTCTTGCGTCGCGCGCACCGCCCCCCTAACCTTTACGCTTCTTTTATTACGCGGGTCCCCCTGCGGGTGTGGGACGCAGTCTGTGAGGCTCGGGGCCTCACCACCTTCCCTTCGTCGTTCACACCCATAGCGGGCAACCCGGACTTCTCCCCAGGGATGGAGCCGGGAGTCTTCTCCCATTGGGTGCAGGCGGGCTGCAGGGCGCTCTTCCAGATCTATGGCCCGGAGGGAGTGATTCCGTTTCAGCAACTCCGCCAGGAGTTCGGCCTGACGGAGCTGGACAGATTGCGCTACATGCAGGTTCGGCATTGGGCCCTCCAGCCCCAGGTGCGTGACACCGCTGCCTGGCAAATTACACCGTATGAGAGGTGGCTGGCCACCCGGACCTCCGACGCTAAGCTAATTACCGATCTGTATAAGTACCTACAACCCCCGCCGTTTCACTATTACAATCCGGGGAGGGAGCGCTGGCACAGGGAATTGGGTAGGACACTCAGCCACAAGGAATGGGACAAAATTGCGTATCGGGCGCGGCACTCTGCATATCACACGGGCCTTACGGAGACCTTCACTAAGGTGTCCACTTATTGGTATTACACCCCGGAGCGACTGTATGAAATGCATAAACACACTGACAAGGGGTGTTGGCGGGGCTGCGGGCAGGAGGGTACCCTCTCACACATTCTTTGGGATTGCCCCGTGTTGACCGCTTACTGGAAGGAAGTTTTGGATGAGGTGGATAAGCACTTTGGGATAGAGCTGCCGCGCTTCCCAGCGTATGTCCTGCTGGGCCTCCCCAATGACCTGATGTACCCACTGAAGTCCCGCAGGGGCAGACAGATCGCGATTGCGCTGGGGTCTGCGGTCCAGAACATCCTTATCCACTGGCGCACCGACACTGTCCCCTCCATCACGGGTTGGTTGCATAGGCTTTGGCATGTGCTGGGAATGGAGAAGCTGTCGCTCACGGTGGCGGGGGAAATAGACCAATTTGAAGAGCTGTGGCAACCCTTTCTAGCGCTGCTGTCCACCGAATTCCGGGAGCTCACCTGCCCGAGGTATCTTAGGCTTCTCAGGCTGACGCCGCCGGTGATCCCGGCGGACTAGATCACATGTGAGACAGGGGCCTCCGGGGGGGGGGGGAGGGGGGGGGGGGTGCGGGGCTTCTTGGTAAGGACTAATCTGACGCGGGACCATAGGACGGGGGGGGTGGGGTATTGTTTTGTCTTCCTTTCTTTACTGGGGGGATGGGGGATGGGGGGGTGGATTGTGCTTTGTCGAGTTGCTGCTGGCTTTCATTGCTCAGATTTGGGGTGTTGGATATGCACGCAGGGATTCCACAGTTTGCATTTCTAGCCTTTCATTTATTGTGCTTTTCCCCTGACTCATCAAGCTATCCATCGCTAACCCTCTTGAGTTGCACCTTTTTTCTTTGATTGTATTAAGTGTACCCTAACCTCCTATCCCCCTCCCCCATGGTTTGTTTTGTATCAATAAAAACGTTTTAAACATAAAGTGAGGCTTGAAGATGCCACATTTATGCCTGGCATAAGTTACTTGGTGGAATGACTCCTGGGGATGCCCAAAACAATGGGATAAAGGTTTCTGGGGCCAACCTTACCCACTTTGGGCATTTTCAAGATGGCAGATCTTCTTGGGCCACACTAAACCTGGGCTCTGAGGCCTGGGGGTATGTGTGTGGTGTTTAATCTGGTAATCTCAATGTCCTCTCACATCTAACACTAAAATTCAGTTTGAACAAGCCACAATAACCGAGAGACAGATGTTTGCTAGGACAAAAGAAGAGTTCTTCAACAACCAGAAAGCAGACACACAAGAACTGCCATGGCATCTTGTTTCCTTCCTTTTAATTGCACCTGAGTGTAATATGTAAACCCAGAGAGAAGTCTAGGACAGAGCAGGTCCATTGAGCAACCAAACAATGGATACACAAGAACTGTCTTGGCCTCCTGCTGCAATCCTTTCAAGTGCTCCTTCAGTATTGTATGCAAACCTAGCAGACCTGTCAAGCAGGATTTGATACTGTGCTGTCAAAAGGAGGACCACAGCCCCCACCCTGCATATTCTGTGAGGTTCAAAGGAGTCCCCTCTGCCTTTTCATGTTAACCTATTATTTGCTCCTGGGGGGCATCTCGCAACCTTATTCACATCTGTTCTAATGTTAATTACTGGCTGGGAGAACCTGCAGAGCCAATGCAAATTAGCCTCCTCAAAGAACATCAGGCAGGGAAAGGTAACTTTCTACAGTTTGTCATTGCTGTGTAATAAAACAGCTACTTCACCATTTAATTGGATGTTTAGTAACAATCAAAAATAGGTGTTTAACAATTTTTTTAACTAGCTATTTCTGAGATGCAGTGTTAGCATTTTAATCAGCACTTTGGTTTTCTTTATGGGCCAAAGAGCCTTCCTACAGTGAAAATAGCTTGTAGGTGCGAGTCACTGTAAGGACATACTAACTTTGAATTCTATGGCGGGACCCAGAGGCGAGGATTAGGCTGTTTTCTCTTCACTTTATTTTCTCCATCAAATAAACCATTTTATAAACATAACTACATTTCCCATGAGCCATTGAGAAAGAGAACCAGAAATCTTCAATCCAATCACAGTGCTGCCTTCTGTACAACGGTCCATGCAGCCCTTCTATCTCCCTCTTTCTCTGCTACTCCAGCAGCATTCAAATAAGTGTTTTACCTCACCCTTGTGGGCTTTATAACTTCATAACATGTTGTATTTCTAAGCTAGCGGTATGGTTTCTCTTACTGTGCTACTGGTTTGGGAGTTTTGTTGCTAACAGTATTTTTTTCCTTGTTAAGAGTGACAGTGGAAACGTTCTTGTTCCTACACGGTCCCGACTCAACTGCCAGCTTGCGTGTGGTGCGGTCTTCCGACCGCCAGGGGGACCGCACACTAATTTGATGTGTGTGTGGCTTGTCTTCAACCCCCGCCAGCCCACGCACATTAGTTTCACTGTTAGAGTGCAGTGAAGCATGTCCGGCTGCAGCGTAATACACAGGGGAAGACTAACTGCTTCGCTTCTGTCACTCGAATACGAGTTGACGTCTGGGCAGTTTTCTCCTCACGAACAGTAAAAGATATTTAGAGAGCCGCCGCCTGGAGAGATAACACCCGTAAGGGTAAGGCTAGCCTCGTCTGAGGCAATTGGTGAGATCATTCTCTGGCACTGTTTTTACCCAATAAAGTAAGGGGTGTTTGTCCCAAGGGGCTTCTAAGCCATATCTTCCAAAGACTGCTTGTTATTATTCAGGGATTGAAACCAACCATATTGCTCCTTCTCACGGATGGCCTACCATGGAAGACTTTTAGGGTTCTGAGGACTATTGGGAAGGGGAAGACATTACCTACCTCTCAATTGATGATCACTTTTGCCAAGCAAAGGACGCTTCCACCTTTAAGGCGGTCTCACAAGTGGTAGCCCTCCTGGACAAGAAAATCTTGTCTCTTCAGGCACATTGCCCGAAATCCCTCCCCGAGTAAAGAGACATCCGGGCCTTCGGCCTCACTACCTCCAGGGCAGCCAGCTACCCCTATTCCTACCTCATACAAGCGAAAGCGCACGGATGAGCCAAGGGTTGATTTAGATGCTTTCACACGCCTAAAGTACGAGTTACTTACCTTCAGTAACGATGAATCTGGTAGAGACGATTCTAGCCGTAGATTCCTTCATGCAGAATTATCCACAGGCGTGAGACTGGATCCGGAAAACTTTCTTGCCCAGCATCCCTGCGCGCCGGGTGGACGGCTTAACGCGACTCCGCCCAGGCGTCGTACGTGACATCAGCGAGGTCACATAAGTCCCACCCCGGTGCTCCTACGTCAGTTTTCTTCGGAGAACTTTTCAGCGACACAACGCGTAGCCAGCAGACAAAACTGTGAGAGTATAGGAACAGTGTGCGAAAGAACCAAAAAAAGGAATGGTGAGGAACAACACCATAAAGAGCAGTGCCCAGCACTGCAGTACCCAAAGGCAGGGAAAGAATAAAGAACAGAGTAGAAACCCTGCCAGTACAGAGACAGCCCCCACCCCCGGAGACAAGGAACATATGTAAAAATGTCACGATAACATGCAACAGGACTACAACCACAACCAAAGACAATGAAGGGGAACCAGTCGGGGACACACAGGGAACAACAAAACTCCAAGACATCCCCATCAGGAACAAGGACCGAGGCACAGCCAGAAGACCCCAACCTCAAGAATCGCAAAGAGCTAGAAGTACCAACAAACCTATCCTCCCATGTGACAACGGGGAGGAAAAAGGGACAGCCTGACAGAAAGAGGGAAAGAATGTACTCATAGAAGACACAGCCACCCACAGGGAGGCGAGTGCAAAAGACCAAATCACAAGCCCTCGCAGAACGGGGAGGAAGAGTGGGCCGTGAAGGAATCTGCGGCTAGAATCGTCTCTACCAGATACATCGTTACCGCAGGTAGGTAACTCGTACATCTGATAGAGATTACTAGCCGCAGATTCCTTCACGTAGAATATATACCCTCGCCATACCCAAGGGGAAGGAGGGTCTGCGAGAAGACCCCAACCACCGGGGCACAACAGAGGGCCGCACGGGGGACGAGTCTGAAAACAGGACGAGGAGCCCCGTCCACCAGGCAAAGGGAAGAGAAAAATATAGCCTGTCCTTATCCAGCAGAGGAAACAAGGCAAGGCGCAGGCAACAAAAAACGTCCGCCCCAGGCCAAGGCATAGAAAGGAGCCCCAAAGGAGAAGTGCAACCTAGAGACTCTAAGGAGAAGAGGCAGAGCAAAGGCAATCCCAGACAGGACGGAGCCGGTAGCAAGAAGCAGGCGGAAGCCGAAACGGGTAACTCAAGGTCACCCAGGAAGAATCGTCCAACGCCCCGCAGGGACAAACTGCACCCGCAAGAGGGTCCAGAAGACAGGGACCATCCCCCCACAGGGAGAAGAGGTAGAACCAAGAGCAAGGCCCATTGGAAGCAGCGGAGAAGGCATGATGACAGTCCCACTAAAGCCCCAAGAAGGCACAACGGTGCAGAAAGAACGAGAGGGCGGCACTGGCAAGCTCCGCCAGACGGAGGTTGCATCCACAACGCCACGAAGAGCAGAAGCCCGCAGGCGACCACAACTCCCCAGCACATATCAGGGCTATATAACAGCCAACCCTGCCCCACATAGTGCATGTCACATCCCAAGACATGGGAACCTCTTAGGAAGAAACTTCTGCAGCAGAGGACAACAAAAAAGACCTGCGGCAAAAAATCCCGCAAGAGGCCTATCACGCAGCCAGAGGTAAAACGCAGAAGGCCCGAATCTCAGGCCCAGCATGGTGTAAAAAACCCAAGGAAAAAACACACAGTCAAAAAGGGCTGGCCAGCTGTAGGAAGGTGGATATCTGACTATGGTTACCCCCAACCTTTTGCCTAGTGTCTAGCTGGTTTTTCGACTTAGTTGGCCTGAGATCCTGCCATTCAGGGTCTCAGGCTGTCTGCTCTCTCTTTAAAATGGACTCCAGGTACCCTAGGTACATACCCAATTGGTAAGGATAACCTTATTGGACCCTGTACAGTGTACCCTAGGTACCCAGGGCATGGGTGTACCCTAGGCCTCCCAGGGGCTGCAGCATGTATTATGCCACCCCTGGTCTGGCCGTCCAAACAGACACAACTGGCTGATCACTCAGCTGGGGCAAGGTCGTGTAATCACCCCTTGCTTAGATATAGTATACCTATATCTGCCTTATATATAGACACATGTGTACCTATCAGCCACTCCTATGGCAGGCCTTAACAATCCTGGAGGCAGAGTGCTTGGTAACATGTGAGATGGTGCTCTAGCATGAGCTGAGCCTGTCTGCAGCTTTCGGAACAATGTCCTTATAGCTGTTCTATGATATAGCCTACCATACACTCAAAGTGCCTTATAATCTTAAACGGTTATGGTAACTATGGTTTGGCTTTATCAAAACATGTCGTGTAAGGTGTCTAACACTTTGGAATGATACCCCCATACCATTTCTGGTGATGAGGATATTATTCCTCCCTTCTAGAGGGAGAGACATGTTAAAATCCTACTTTGCTGTTTAACTCTCACCAAAGCCTCAGCATCACAAAATGGATGCTGCTGCCACAGACACGAGTCTGACCTCCTGCTGCTGGGAGTCCTCCCAGCCAGGGAGGCCTGGACAATAGGTTTCCTGCTTGGGGAGGTGCTAGCACCTCCCCAGACAGACTTTAGTGTATTCGGGCAGGGAGGGCTGAAAGGAATGAGACATGCCTGGGGCACACAAGGTGTTCCATGCATAGTCCAGTTCAAACCGGTGCTGGGGCACTCCAGCCCCAGTCCTGGCGCGAAACTGGACAAAGGGAAGGGGGAGTAACCACCCCCCTCCCAGGTCCCACCCATAAGGCGTGACCTAGCAGGTATACCAGCCACCCAGATTAGTATAAGAGTGGGAGCTGGGTCCTTAGGAAATTAGATTATCCTGAACCTGCAACTTGAACAGAAAGTCTGGACCTTCGACATTCGACGAAAGAAGAAGACTGAAGAATCTCCCTTGTGGCCAAGGAGTGGCTACCCTGTGCAAACAGGCACCATCAAGAGACTTACCCTTTGCTTTGCTGAAGTTCTACGAGGGACCGACTGCGGAGCCCGATCAGAGCCTTGACTTCCAGACTTCTCCGACCCTGATCCACATCCACAGCAGAGCTGAGATCCGTGGAGGCGACGAGAGACGTGGGACCGGCTACCTGGGAAAAGTGGCGAGTATCTTCAGCGCAGCTTCTGAGGCACCCTCGAAGTTGTGCACCGGGGATTGAGAAGCCCCCACACCAAGCTCCATCTGCACCGAAGATCAGCCCCTCACACTCCACGAGTCCTGCGTGGGGCCCTTCTGCATTTCCCTGCTTGCCGCGTCCGTCCGGTTGCTTGCCCGCTGGCTAGTAGCCTTTGTGACGACACACCTTTGATTTTCGACCGCTGGTTTGGCTCCTCCAGACTGGCTCCCGCTCCTCTGTAAAAGAGAAGCACCCCAGACCTTCCTGGTCTGCACCAGAAGCAAGTCCATCTTCCTGCGTGGGTTCCGCTTGCCCCGGCTTGTTGGGTCCTGACTCGACATTGACGCCGCCGACAACAAGAGCCTTCGTGGGACAGCTCACCTCCTGGTCCTGGTCGCCATCGCCGCCTCCTGGTCCCCGTGACTGCTGCGACAAGCTTCACCTTCACGCCTGCACCTTCGCGACATCGCCTGGTTTCTTCCTGGTTCCACGTGGTCACTGGCTAGTGACCTTGACTCTGTCCCTTCTGCTTGCAGGTATCCTTCCTTCTTGATCCCAGCCTTGGGATCCACCGGACACTCTTCACTGACTGCCTGTCAGCAACTTTCCTTCAGGCATCCATAGAAGTCCACGACGAAACCCGACGCAAGTTCACACCTATGCACCCGTAGCCCGTGGGCTAGGTAACTTGGGTACTTCGGTGCTCACAAGGGTAGTGACTATCCTAGGGTCTAGTTTCCGAGTCTCGACTCTCTAGCTGCTTCAGAAGTGTCCTTAAACTGCTTATTTCAAAACTGTACTACTTCTATCGACTATACGCATTACGCGTGAGTGTTTCCACTCTGCACCTGAATCCCGTGGGCCTCCCACTTCCTAACTGTTGCTAGTGTAGTGTAGCCCCAGCGATTCCCTAGGCCTAGGCCTATTCTATTTCCGTGACAGTGGTCCTTATACCACTTCTTTAGTATATGGTTTGCGTGGCCCCTAGGGCCTAACTGTATTACTTACCTGTGTGACTTAATGTATGCTTGAATAAGACTGTGTTGTACTTGCCTCGAATCTCATAAAGAGTGCTGAGGGTTTGACTAGAATAAATACACTTTATTTTATATATATATCTGTTGTGGTGTCCTTTCATTTGGTATTCAAGGGATTATATATGGTATCACAGCTGGCTTCACATGCCATTCAGAGTTTAGCCTAAGACTGCTCTTGTCCATGCTACCACTAGGATAGCTGGTCTATAAGGTTGACTTTACAACCAATCACCATAAGGGTTGTTTGGACTGATACAGGGTGTACACTAGAATTAGTGACATCATATATCAGGCCAACTTCTCACACCAGCAGCCAACAGAACCACAGCCTCAGCAAGGAGGACTCGAGTGGCCATGAAGCACACAGAACAGACAACCGGGACGACCCGCGCCAACGGAAGAACAGCTCCAAGAACTAGATCAACACACAGGTCACTGAGGAGGAGAAGAAGGAGGGGGAGGAGGGGGAGGAGGGGGAGGAGGAGGAGGAGGACTAAGCCCCGCCAAGAACCTCTGGATGGCTGAGTCCGCAGGGCCATGGAACAAAAGAGCACCATCGAAGGGAAGGTCCACCAGCCGTTCTCGAACATTCTCCGGGAGCACACTGTCCCAGAGCCAGGCATGGCGACGAAGAGCAACCAAAGAAGCCATGGCACGACCCAGCACCTCCGAGATGTCCAGAGCGGAGTGAAGGCTAAACGCCGCCAGCTCCCGACCATCCAAGACATGGTGTCTCAAATCCACCAAGGCACCGTCCTGAGAAGCGGCAGACATAAGGGACTCCGCCGAGTCCCACAAGCAAGAAGTGGCCCTAGCCAGAACACACAGTGTGTTAAGGGCCCGCAGAGCCGCACTGGTCGAGGCAAACATATTGCGCTCCCAGGAGTCCAGCCAGCGGGCCTCCCATGACGGGAGAGACAACAGCAGCGGCAAAGCAGGAAAGGCAGACTGCAAAACGGGGCCTCTGGTTGAAGGGTGAAGAGAAAGGCACACCGGTGCCGGATAGTGGAGGTCCAGAAGGTGCTGGGGCACCAGGTACCCCGTGGCGGGACGGCCCCAAGTCTCCAAGAGAGAAGAGTGGAGTGAACCTTCGAAGGGAAGCAACAGTTCCCTACCACCAGAGCCCTGATGGAGAACCTCCAGAAGATGATCTGTGGGGAAATGGGTAGCTGGATCACCCATGCGCAAAATTCCCACAGCCGTGGAAACAGCGCGGGCGAAAGCCGCACCCGTCTCCGTAGGGCCCCGCGGAGGGGAAAGCAGCTCCTCGTTAGGCGACTGCTGCAAGCTAAGGCGGCCATCCCCCAAGCCACCAGAAAGAAGGAAGGGCCAAGGCCGGAAGGAAGGAAGAGGGACCTAGGAGTGGGGGACCTGCGGCTCCTCCGGCGAAGACCGCGGTCGTGGAGACGGCGAGGAACCGCCTTTAGACGACGTCGGGAAAAAAGCCACAACACAGGGGCCTGTCTCCGGCGAGGATGACACCAGCAACCGCCGAACCTCTGGAGAAGAGGAGGCGTCCGAAGACGAGTCAACGACCCGACGTCGGCCCGGTGCCGAAGAGTCCGCAACCTGAGGCAGGACACAGTCGTTGACCAGCGCCAGAGGAGACGCCGGGGCGACCTCCGACAGCGCAGGAGACCGGAACTGGGCCGGAGCCGGGGTGGCAAAGGGGCTGTGCCAGAACGGCGCCGACCAGACCTCCGACAAGGCAGCCACCTGCGTGGAGGGACAAGAAGGGCCCGGGGAGGGACGAGGAGACCATCGCCAGCCGTGACTTGTGACAGGGCAAGATGGGCCCTCCGCCGACCCCTGTGGTGCCGCCAGGGCCAGCAGCCACCGGCGCAGTAACCTCGGCCAAGGGGGCCGCCTGTCCCGAGGACCGAGAGGGGCTCGGCGACCTTCCGCGACACCACAGGGACTCCCGCGGGAGTTTGCGGCGAAGCAGAGGCGCCGTGGTCAGAAGGAGGGACCCCCAAAGGGCCGCACCCCAACGGCACCACATCCTCCGAGCCTGGATCCGAACCAGTCAGTGCCGGGGTCGGAGCCGCGGGCAACGCTGCGGCGGGCCCCGCACACTGCAAGGGATCCACTGACGTCCCAGGAGGGGAAGGAGGAGGAGGGGGAGAAGCCAGCGAGGCCTGCAAAGCCGCCGCATATGTCTCCATCTGGGCTCTGGTCGCCCCCACGCCGGGAAACAGCAGATAAGGGGACGACACACGGGCCGCACCACTCGTGGAGAGCCCATGCCCCCGACACGCAGGAAACCCGACCCTCGGGGACAAACTGCGACACTTACCAATAGGTGAGCTGTGCTCTTGCGACCTGGGCGAAGATCGAAGTCGGCGAGGGAAGCTGCGGGTTCGAGAACCCTCCGCAGAGGCCGGGCGAGGTTGTAGGAGAGTAGGGTCTGCTTTCTATGTTCACCCCCACTTTTTGCTTTTGCTCCACTGGTTTTTGACTTAGATGTAGCTGCGGGCCTGCTAATCAGACCCACAGCCCTGCTGTTCTCTCTCTGAATTCACACTATGTACTTTAGGTACATAAACCCATTGGGAAGGATCACCTTATTGGAACCCTGTATAGTGTACCCTAGGTACCCAGGGCAGAGGTGTACCCTAGGCCTACCAGGGGCTGCAGCATGTATTATGCTACCCCTGGCCTGGCCTCTCAATCAGACACAACTGGCTGATCACTCAGCTGGGGCAAGGTCGTGTAATCACCCCTTGCTTAGATATAGTATCTCTGTATCTACCCTTAAAAATAGACACATGTGCACCTATCAGTCACTCCTATGGCAGGCCTTAACAATCCTGAAGGCAGAGTGCTTGGTAACATGTGAGATGGTGCTCTAGCATGAGCTGAGCCTGTCTGCAGGTTTCGGAACCATGTCCTTATAGCTGTTCTATGATATCGCCTACCATATACTCTTAAAGTGCCTTATAATCTTAAACGGTTATGGTAACTATGGTTTGGCTTTATCGAAACATGTTGTGTAAGGTGTCTAACACTTTGGAATAATACCCCCATACCAATTCTTGGGATGAGGATATTATTCCTCCCTTCTAGAGGGAGAAGACATGTTAAAATCCTACTACCCGGTTAAAGTTAACCAGAGCCCCAGCATCACAAAATGGATGCTGCTGCCACAGACACAAGTCTGACCTCCTGCTGCTGGGAGTCCTTCCAGCGAGGGAGGCTTGGACAGTAGGTTTTCTGCCTAGCGAGGTGCTAGCACCACCCCAGACAGGACTTAGTGTATTGGGGCAGGGAGGGTTGAATGACACGAGACACTGCCTGGGGCACACAAGGTGTCCCATGCATAGTCCAGTTCAAACCGGTGCTGGGGCACTCCAGCCCCAGTCCTGGCGCGAAACTGGACAAAGGGAAGGGGGTGTAACCACCCCCCTCCCTGGTCCCACCCATAGGAGGGACCTAGCGGGTAAACCAGCCCCTCAGATTAGTATAAGAGTGGGAGCTGGGTCCTTAGGAAATTAGATTATCCTGAAGCCTGCATCTTGAACAGAAACTCTGGACCTTCGACATTCGACGACAAGAAGACTGAAGAATCTCCCTTGTGGCCAAGGAGTGGCTACCCTGTGCAAACAGGCACCATCAAGCGACCTGCTGTTTGCTTTGCCTACGTTCTACGAGGAACCGACTGCAGAGCCTGACCAGCGCCGAGACTTCCAGACTTCTCCGACCCTGATCCACATCCACAGCCCAGCTGAGATCCGTGGAGGCGACGAGAGACGTGGGACCGGCTACCTGGGAAAATTGGCGAGTAGCTTCCAGTGCAGCTTCTGAGGCACCCTCGAAGTTGTGCTCTGGGGATTGAGAAGCCCCACTCCCGAGCACCATCTGCACCGAAGATCCGCCCCCCACACTCCACGAGTTCTGCGTGGGGCCCTTCTGCGTTTTCCTGCTCGACGCGTCTGTCCGTTTCCTGGCCCGTTGGCTAGTGACCTTGGTGACGACGAACCTGTACTTTTTCACCGCTGGTTTGGCTCCTCCAGACTGGCCCCTGCTTCCCTGCAAAGGAGAAGCACCCCAGACCTTCTGGTCTGCATCAGAAGCAAGTCCCGCATCCCGCGTGGGTTACGCTTGCCAAGGCTTGTTGAGTCCTGACCCGACATCGCCGCCGCCGACAGCAAGAGCCTTCGTGGGACAGCTCGCCTCCTGGTCCTGGTCGACATCGACGCCTCCTGATACCCGTGGCTGCTGTGACAAGCTTCACCTCTTCACCTGCATCTTCACGACATCGCCTGGTTCCTTCCTGGTTCCTTCCTGGCCCCTGGCTGGTGACCTAGACTCTGTCCCTTCTGCTTGCAGGTTCCTTCCTTCCTGATTCCAGCCCTTGGAATCCACCAGACACTCTTCACTGACTGCCTGTCAGCATCTTTCTTCAGGCATCCATAGGAGTCGACGACGAAACCCGACACAAGTTCACACCTATGCACGCGCAGCCTGTGGGCTAGGTAAACTGAGTACTTCGGTGCTAACATGGGTATTGACTATCCTAGGGTCTAGTTCTCAAGTCTCTAACTCCTAGTTGCTTCCGAAGTGTCCTAAAACTCTATATTTCTAAAGACTTCATTTCTATCGACTTTTATGCATTACGCTTGAGTGTTTCCACTCTGCACCTGAATCCCGTGGGCCTCCTACTTCCTAACTCTTGGTAGTGTAGTGTAGCCCCAGCGATTCCCTAGGCGTAGGCCTATCCTGTGTTCGTGACAGTGGTTCTTATACCACTTACTTAGTATATGGTTTGGGTGGCCCCTAGGGCCTAACTGTATTACTTACCTGTGTAACTTATGTATGTTTGATTAAGATTGTGTTGTACTTACCTCTAATCTCATAAAGAGTGCTGAGGGTATTTTGACTAGAATAAATATACTTTATTTTATATATATCTGTTGTGGTGTCCTTTCATTTGATATTCAAGGGGTACAAATGGTATAACAGCTGGCTTCACATGCCATTCAGAGTTTAGCCTAAGACTGCTCTTGTCCATGCTACCACTAGGATAGCTGGTCTATAAGGTTGACTTTACAACCAATCACCATAAGGGTTGTTTGGACTGATACAAGGTGTACACTAGAACTAGTGACATCATATATCAGGCCAACTTCTCACAGAGGTGTCGACACCGACCTGGACACACGAGCCGAAAGAGGTTTCATCCGGCGCTCACGCCGGGACTTCGGCTTCATCTGCTGACATGCCTCACAATCAGTGGAGTCGTGGTGCTCCCCAAAACACCACATACAGATGGGGTGAGGATCTGTCGCCGACATGAGGCGGCCACACGACGAGCAAGTTTTAAAGCCTGAAGGCATTTGCACACTGTTACCACACATGCAGCAATAGCGTAAGGGAAAGGCCTAAACAGGCCCAGAGCACAAACCGGATCCGCGTTGCACGCGGAAAAGGAAAAAACTGACGTAGGCGCGTCAAGGTGGGACTTATGTGACCTCGATGACGTCACATACTCGGACGATACCTGGGAGGAGTCGCGTGATGCCGTCCCCTCGGCGCGCAGGGATGCTGGGCAAGAAAGTTTTCCGGATCCAGTCTCACGCCTGGGGATAATTCTACGTGAAGGAATCTGCGGCTAGTAGTCTTTCAGATGAAGGCATTTATGGAATTCCAACCTGTGCAAGACCCTCAGACTCAGGGTCCTTCGGGGGACACCCCTACCCCCACTCCCCTCTACAACCGACCCTGGGGATTGTGACGGCTCCCCCAATACTTCCGATGGGGATCATTCCAGGTCTTGGCGCCCTACCAACAATTCCCTGACCAACACTGACCCTACCTCAGGATTATCAGAGCCCCCTGAGGCGGACTTGAAGGACCCAGCCGACCTACTTCATCCACGCTCAGCGGAGTGGTACTCGGCTCCCAAGGTGGCCTCCTACATGGCAAGCAGGTTGAGTAGGCCATTTGATAAGGAGGTGAGGGGTTACCGTAAGGCAGAGTGCCCTAAGCCTTCTTTAGAGGGCAAAGTGGCCATCACACCAGAAACTGACGCTAAAATGGTCACTTTCATGACTAAAGTTGTCAGAGACCCCAAGAAGGGCATTGACAGATCATGGCGCTCATGCCAAGATAAACTTCTAGATGTAGCAGGGCCCCTAATAAAGATTATGGACATGGCGGAGAATGCGAAGTCCTCCGGGGCGCTAATTTCTCTGGACGCCCTGTCTGGCTGGGTTCAACGAGCCATTCTTCTTTGTAACGTGAACTGCGTGATTTCCACCGAGTGGGGCAGATTGCTGCTTATCAAGATTGATCCCAAGTTGGGGGAACTCTCCACCTCAGAGGTGGGTACAGGGGCCCACATCAAACTCTTTGGGGACCCCTTTATCTGGGAATTGGGCAAATTTGTTAACACCTTCAATTCACTGGATAAAGCACATGCCTCTATGAAGAGAATCTTTACCCCCCCCCCCCATGTTTTTGCCAAAGCTGGTCGAGGTAGGGGGCGCTTTATCGGCCGTTCTTTCCATCAAGCCTCCAGAAGTGGTGACTGCCGTAGAGGTCAATGACAGGACTCCAGTAAATTTGGAAACATCTACCCCACCAGACTCTACACCCGGCGTCGGGGAAGCAAAGACAGTTCCAGGGGGAACGGCAGCTTCAACAATGCACTAGGTGAAAGTAACTGCCTCTGTGGGGCTCTGAATTGGGGGTTGTCTGGCCTCTTTTGTACCGAACAGGCAAAATGTCTCCTCAGATGCGTGGGTTCTTCAAACAGTCAGAGGTTTTCGGATAGAATTTTATGGGACTCCCACGCAATCTCACAGTACCAGGCCTTTGGTCTTCTAGTGGGAGCAGAGAGCTCTGGTAGACCAAGAATCAACCAGTGTCTTAGAGAAAGAAGCGATAGTCCACACAACAGTCCATCCCAATGGGTTCCTCAGCAACCTTTTCCTGGTGGAAAAAAGGGATGGCGGTCAACGTCCAGTTATCAACTTGAAGGCGTTCAATGGGTGGCTCACATACCGGAATTTTAAGATGGAAGGGTTCCACCTTCCGAGAGATTTTCTACAGGCATTGGATTGGATGGTGCATCCTGATCTGACAGACTCTTACCTGACGGTCCCCATCTTTCTGCCTCACAGGCACTTCCTACAATTCAGTTGGGGCTCTCAAGTGTTCGAACTCACATCCCTGCCTTTCAGCCCCTTGGTGCGTCACCATATTGATGAAGTGGGTAGTCGAACACCTGCATTTGCAACAGGTGCGTCTGATAGTCTATCTCGTCGATATTCTGATCCTGAATCAATGCCCACTCACTGCCTCTCCCTACACTTACAGATGGCCATTGATCTTCTGGAATCTTTGGGTTTTGTGATCAACAAGGAGAAATCTGCTCTCATCCCAGCTCAATCCTTGCAATTTTTGGGATTCATGATAGACTTGGTCAAGGTGACCCTCAGTCTCCCAGCTCAGAAGCTGACCAAGATCAGAAATGAGCTCAGGAGGAAGACCTCTAAATCTCAGGTTTCCCTTCGGCAATTAGCGCGGATAATGGGGCTCCTTTCATCCTCCATACAAGTCATCTTCCCGGGACCCCTCCATTATGCATGCTTCAACGCCTATAAATTTCTCATCTACATAAGGGCCTCGCGTACTCACAGTTGGTTCCACTCTCAGAAGAGGCAAAGAAGGAGATGTAATGGTGGATTGCCCATATGGAGGCGAGGAATGGTAGAGCGATATTTGTCCCTCAACCCGACCTGGTAATCAAATCCAACACCAGTGGTTCCGGGTGGGGCGCTCTTTGTGGGGATTTCTCCACAGGAGGAAAATGGTCCTCCGCAGAACAGTCTCTGCACATAAACTGCCTCAAATTGATGGCAGGTTCCTTCGCCCTCAGATGCTGGATAAAAGGAAAAGTCCAGTGTTCGGTCCTCTGGAAGATGGACAATGTAGCGGCGGTCCGATATGTCAACCATGGTCCAAAGCCCTATCTGACCTTGCACGCATGCTATGGGATTTCTGCTTGGCCAACCAGATTTCTCTGTCAGCGGAACATCTAACGGGAAGTTCCAATCAGGTGGTGGATTGGCATTCTCGTCATTGGAGGAATATCAGCCTCTGGAAGTTGTATCCTCATATGTTTTGGCAACTGCAGGAACAGGCGGGTCCTTTTTCAATGGATCTCTTCGCGTCCTGTCTGGTCTTCCAACTCAACAGATACTGCAGTTGGAGACCGGATCCCCACGCAGTAGCCACGGAGGCCTTCGTTCAAGACTAGAGCAAGAAGTCAGCTCAAGCCTTCCCGCCCTTTATAATGATAATGAGACTGGCGGCTCAAGTGCGCAGACAATAGGCAGACCTGGTGGTGATTACCCCAGTTTGGAGATCACAAGTATGGTTTCCAGTGATGATGGAACTTTCTTGGGATTTTCCAATTCCTCTACCCCTGTGCCTGGATCTTCTCTGGGATCCCTAAGACAACTCTCACCCTCTGGTGCTGACGGGATCTCGTTGTCTCATGGCCTGGAGGCTTACCTGGAACATTGGAAAGTCCCAGGGATTTCTACGAGAGGCTGCCAATCTGCTCACCAAAGTCTGGGCAGATAGTACAAACAAACAGTACTTTTCTGCTTGGCTAAATAGATGGGTTGGTGTCTCCAACGCTAAGTGGATTCCGTGGGGGTGGATGTTGTCCATATTTCACATTTTTCTGTCGAGTTTGGCTTTGCAAGGTTTTGCCTATAGGTCTATCAATACCTTTAGGTTGGCAGTATCTGGAGGCCATTTGCCGGTGGACGGCAATCCATTGGGAGAACACCCCATGGTGTCTAAACTGTTACGGGGTATTAGGCTGTCAGTACCCCCAGAGCGTATGTATTCAGCCCTATAGGACGTGAATAAAGTGCTTTCTTTGTTTCAACACTGGCCTTCTAATAAATACTTGTCCAGTAAGCAACTATTGGCGAAATTGGCTATGTTGTTATGTTTAATTTCGGGGCCATCGAGTTTCAGATGTTCGAGCCCTGGCAATTACAGGTAGATTTTTACCCCAGAAGGAATAACTTTTTTATATTTCTCGCTGAACAAAATGTAACTCTAAGTTGGTATCATATCCAGCGTTTTCGCAAGTTCCTAAACTGTGTGTGGTTCGTGCAGTGAAAAGGTATGAGATTGTTACGGGAAGACCTATGTCCTCATTGAGAACGACAGTTACCGATTGCCCTCACAAAAACTCATAAAGCGGTTTCATCCCTTATAATTGCCAGATGGATCAGATGGGTTATGGAAGAGGAGGGCATCGAAACCTCACTTCTTGGGGCCCACTCAGTGAGATGTGCTATGGTCTCTAAGGCTTTCTCTTTAGGAGTGAGTCTGGAGGACATTCTCAGCGCGGCTGATCGGTCATCGACTCCACTTTTAAAACAATTTTAAACCGGTGCCCTCTCTGGCAAACAGTGGTTAATCAGCTTTAAACCAGCCTAATCCTCGCCTCCAGGTCCTGCCATAGAATGAAAATTTCCTAGCTATCATAAAGGAAAGTTTCAATTCTGTTAAGGACACGGAGGCAAGGATTAGACCACCCTATGCTTCTTTTCTCGAAGCACCTTCTCTGGTGAGGCACAATGAGGTGCAACGTTATCTATGATTGAGAGGTTTTTACATCAGGCGAGATTGCATGCCAGCATTGTTAATGATGTCTTTGACTTGTACAAAAGCTTTTGGTCTATGGGTTTAACACGATGAATTATGTTTCCATACCATACCATGTTGATTGATCATGGTCCAGTTTATTATGAGTTGACAGACAACTTGAATTTTTTCTTGTCCCTTCCTAGGAACAGAGTACAATAAACAAGAGTAGAGCAAATAGATGAAAGCTGTGTACACAGGAAGAAAGAGGTAGACAGAAGTGCTGCAGGGACCGTTATACAGAAGGTAGCCCTGTGATTAGATGGATTGTTTCCGTTTCTCTTTCCCAGTGGCTCTTCAGAAATGTAGTTATGTTTATAAAATTTGTTTACTTTGAAAAGGGTGCTGGAGAAAATAAAGCGTAGAGTGAAGAGCCTAATCCCCGCCTCCATGTCCTTAATAGAACTGAAACTTTATTTTACGATAGCTAGGAAAGTTTTTATTGATACATGTTCTACTTTTAAATCCCACGTACCCTGCCTACCTAGGGTTGACTTACTAATATTTAAAATGGAGGCTTTGACCTCTCAAAAGGGTTTATTATTACAGGTGGAATAAAAGTTTTTACATTGCTACAGGCAACCTACAATGGAAGACCTGAGAACAAAAACTTACACTGAGAACAAGGAGTGTGCTCTTCCTATGTGGGTATCTAGGTCTAAAGAGTGGTCAGCGGAGGAGAGTGCTCCTTTTGGGAGCAAGGGACCTCACACACCCCGAGAGGTGTCATGCTTCATCATTGGGCAGCTCCTCGTTGGTTTGGCGCTGCAATGCCCAACAGGCCCCTCGAGGGGGCTCTTTGCCGGAGGTCTTTTCTTTTTTGCTGATGTGAGTTGCATGGGCGAGTGACAAAATTGTGAGTAGAATGGGTGAGGATGATGTGGGTTAAAAATGACTAGGGGATCCAAAGAGGAACTTAGTTTTAATAGTAGGGTCCCTCTGTCAAGGATAAAAACGTGATTTGAGCATAGAAAAGATATAACGGTCTATTTAGCTGCAGTATGTGTGAATTGAAAATCTCAACATGTTTCATGCCTATTACAGTCCCTAGAGGATCATGACACATACACACACGCACCCCCCCCCCCCCCCCCCCAAACCAGTCATTCCAAGCTCAGTGCACTCCTTTATTGCTGGTACCCAGGCAAAAAAATGACAAGATCCAGATATACATTTTTTGCCATGATAAAGACCTGGATGGTTGAAACGCGTTGGTGTTTTTCATTTCTCTGCTTGTAGTTAAAATGCCTTATTTTTCATTAAAATTATTTTCGTATGAAAAATCTAAAAACAAAATCACAAATACAGTACATTATCTTGAAAAATTAGACAGTGTATCTAACATTTAATTTACTTATCTACTTCAAGTAAGGATGTGTTTCTCATGAGGCTTCTATTGCTTTTAAATGGCAAATCCTTCTTTTCAACTTTGAGCAATATTGCACTAATGACCTTATTGTCCTCAGTCCCTGCTGCCATTCCTGGAGTCCTACACCATCACCCATACAATGCCGGAATGGGAGACAGGTGCTGGAAACTCCATTTGGCTGTTTCTATTTAGAAGGTCCCTGCAGTGCTGTTCTTCTGTGAGACCCACTCCTTGTCAACCTTGCCTCGACTGCTGCTGGGTTGGGCCGCAGGCACGAGCTGAACTTGAGCGAGAAGGGTGGCGCTTGTGGACCCTTGATACACCTTGCCATGTTAAGTAGAACTCTTAGGGGGGGGGGGGCATAATATAAAGTATACCATGCTTACTGTGACACCAAGCTGCAGTCTGCTAATATATGGAGTTGCAGACCAGAGTCACCCACAGAGGTTTTTTACTTCATGTTAAACACAATAATACTGCTGCACATCCACATTATGCAAAAAGGAATATACACGAGTACAAAGATAGTTCATGCATTCTCTGCACTACTTCTGAACCGGATTACCACAGAAGAATAGAAGACACCGTATTACGAAATTGGGACTGAGTGCTACTGCATATTGATCGCCACTTGCAGGCCATTAGTGATGTTTTTCTTGTTCTTCAATATATATTTAACCCTCAGCGACACACACATACACCACACACAAATTTGTATGACAACACACACACTAAACCAAATACACTCTTTTTGTTTCTCACACTCCTGAAGAACCAGGCTTTGTCAGGCCCGGCGGCGCAGGGTACGCCTGAAATCTTCGGAGTTCGCCTTCCAAATTACAGAGACACGGAACACTCTGTTAGCATAGGAACTTCAATTTATTTAGCTGCAGCTAGGAACAGTTGTCCCAGAAGTACATCGTAAGTAGGTTCTTAGGAGACTGCCACTTCAATCTGTGGCTCACAATCTTTTGTAGCGCTGGAATCCCCTAAAGCAACACCCCCCTTCATGTGCAATAAAAATACAAATCATCCACAAGAACACATTCTTTGTACAAGATACTGAATAATGGGCAATACAAATTCCTTCCCTAAGGTCGTGTTCTCTATCCGACCCGACAGGTCAGGTGGCTTAGCCATTCCTTAGCTAAATTACTTTACGACAGGGCGCGTGTGCGTGCTGGGGATGATGATTCGTAAAACAGCTGTAGGGGCCGGAGAACGGTCACCAAGGGTCAATAGATGGTTATCTAAAGAATTGGCTGCTTCGAGCCAAGGTTCACGAGGCTCAGGATGGGCTTGGCTCGAGAGAAACAGAGAGGTCGTGTTAGATGTATAACAGCATAAAATACGAAAGAAACGCTATAAAGGTTTAAGGTGCCTGAGTGAGGGCAACAGCGCCATAATGCCACTAAAACGGGATGGGGTTAAATTTAAAGTTCCTCAGACCCTCCTTTTGCCATTACTCAGGCAAAGGAAACATAGGCTGTTGTTAATCTGAATCAACTTCAATGGCCATGAAATCTATAAGCTGTTGTTGCAACATTATTTTTGCGTTCTCTGCTTTCTGGGACACGGGATGTGGAAGACACAGGGTAGCGCAGAGTCTGCATATAGCGGGACCACATTGTAGGCAAAGGCAACATGAGAAGAGAATAGCCAAAATCACTTCGACAAAGGTAAGAATCTTCCATCCCCATATAGACAGTATTTCCCCAAACCATCCTATCAAAGACCAGTTTCCTTCATCCTGATGAACGGACTCGGCGATCTTATGTAGCTTAGAGATGGCTTGGTATACTGTAGGGGCGCGGTCCGGGATATAAATGCAGCAGCTCGATCCGATCAATTTGCATACGCCCCCACGGTCAGCAAGAATAATATCTAGTACCATTCTGTTCTGAAGCGTGACGAGGCGGTCAGCAACTAGTTCTGCAGTGAGATTACTCAAAGCTCCAGCTGTTTCATTGATAGTGGCTTCTACAACTCGAATTAGTTGCCTTATGTCCCTACTGTTGGCTATTGGGCCCCAGAATGGGAGGAGTCCTTTCAAGACATCCCCGGCTTCCTGTCCTGACGTATCCTGGTCAGATGTCACCCCTCTTTTCTGTAAATGATGTTTGGCATCAGCTATGTATGTAGGGGGCAACAACCAAGCGATATAACAAGTGCCTCTCCAGCTACCAGGTAGAGAAGTATAAGCCTTATTCCCACATACAAAGTATGTATTACGTGAGGGAACCATGCGAGGCCAGTCTGTCCCATTCAATGTCACAATATGTTGGCAGTTGCTTGTACCCTTATACTCTGACCCCCCTTTCCTAATACAGAATGGTGCTTGTCCGGGTACCACTAGAAAAGTTTGACCTTTCCGAGAGGTTTTATTGGAGCGCAGAAAGTACAAGTCTGTAGATCTGGTTTGACGATCAGCATATTCTGATTTCTCACTACTCGTCCCATATATCCTTTTTCTGTCCCGCCAACATAAGTGATACAGATGTACTCCCAAACTTCTCACGGCTTGGGTATCACCATCTCCAGAAAATACCCAACTGGCACTCAGTTCCCATCATGCACTACAAGAACCATTAAATGAAAAAGGAAGGGTAATATATGGCATTCCAGTGTGCACTGAACTTGGCAGGAGGCCACAAACCCAACAGTTTGTTGCATTAGTCGCCAATTGATGTTGGTGTAGCATAGAAACAAATGTGTTGTTACGGAATTCACCCCTTCTTGACTCAACATGAGGTGGTAGAGTGACAAAGGTATGCATTTCAACGGTGACTTAGGTAACAGGCTGCGTAAAAATTGCATGTAGTCCTCATCCTATGCACGACAATATAATACACATTACAATCAATACTATTAAGATTACTACAAAACGGTTATGCAATAATTTACAATGCTTCGTGTTCATTGTTCGTGTTTTGTCCATTCCCTTTTTAACAGTCATTTTCATCTCTAAAGGTTGCCCGTGACGGGAGGTTGCTTCACTCAGCTGTGATTGTCTGTAGTTTTCTTTACTTTCCTACAAGTCCCACAGGCCTAGTGCCACAACTTGGGTCACAAGTCTGAGACTTCAGTCACGGCCCTGCAACATGTGGAAATTGGGATAAAAGACAAAGTCAATAAGGTACTATTGAGGTATTTCTTTTCAGTCTGGGCCTCAAATTGTATCTCTGGGAACCAGGTACAGTTTGTTCTTGGAAAAGGGGATGTGGTTCAGTAGTGTCCAATTTCGATGTCGGTGGTACAGTCACTTGGAAGACCTCGCCGTCGTTTTTCTGTGATCTGGCAGAGTCTAGGTGTGCATCGCTAAACAGTTCAAATGAACAAGTTACTAACCTTCGGTAACGATGTATCTGTAAGAAACATTAGTTAGTTAGATTCCTCACCTTAGAATATCCCCAGGCGTCAGACTGGATCCGGAAGATTTTTCGTCAGCAATACCCCTTGCGCGTCGCTAGGCGTCGTCTGCGGCTCCGCGTCCGTCGTCGGCGTCGTGCGCCGGGATGACGTCGGAGTACTTAGACGCCGCCCTCGCGCGCTGACGTCAGTTCTTGTACATAGCCTTCCGCGCCAGGAACGCAGAGCCATGCAAAGACCGACACTGGTGCCAAAAATAAAATCTAGGGGCCTGAAAGGACAACCTTAACCCTAGATGTCAGTTCGCAGAACGGGGAGGATGGGAGGGTCGGTGAGGAATCTAACTAACTAATGTTTCTTACAGATACATCGTTACCGAAGGTTAGTAACTTGTTCATCTGAAAGAAACACGTTAGTTAGATTCCTCACCTTAGAATAGATACCCAAGCAATACCATCCCCGGTGGTGGGTCTGCGAACCAAGATCACACCAGAAAGTCCTGGAGGACAGAACGGCCAAAGAAGCCATCCCTCCGGACTTGGCTGTCAAGGCAATAATGCCTGGCAAACGTGTGTAGAGAAGCCCACGTCGCCGCCTGACAGATGTCCTGCAAAGGGACTCCCCGTCCCAAGGCAGTAGTAGCCGCCGTGGCCCGAGTAGAATGGGCGCGCAGCCCAACAGGAGGGTCCTTTTTAGCCAAGGAATAGCAGATTTTTATACACAAAACGACCCACCGAGAGATGGTTCGTTTGTGCACAGCTTTCCCCTTCTTAGCGCCCACGTACCCAACAAAAAGCTGGTCGTCCACCCGGAACTGTTTTGTGCGGTCCAGATAAAAGGAGAGCGCACGTTTTGGGTCCAGACGGTGGAGCCTCTCTTCCTCTTTGGAAGGATGCGGAGGCGGAAAGAAGGTGGGCAAGGTGACAGACTGCCCAAGGTGAAAAGGAGTCACCACTTTAGGAAGAAAGGAGGGACGAGGCCGAAGGACAACCTTGTCCGGATGAACAGATAGGAAAGGAGGCTTAGAAGATAAAGCCTGGAGCTCACTCACCCGTCTAGCCGAGGTGATGGCTACCAGAAAAGCAGTCTTTAGAGTTAGAAGACGAAGAGGGCAATTGTGAAGAGGCTCGAAGGGAGCGCACATCAGGAAGGTCAATACCAGATTCAAGTCCCACTGAGGCATTACAAAAGGGACAGGAGGGAACGTGTGTGTAATGCCTTTGAGAAAGCGTGTAACCACAGGGGACTTGAAAAGAGAAGGCTGATCAGGAAGCCGCAAGAAGGCGGAGATGGCAGCAAGATAACCCTTCAGGGTGCCCAGGGCAGAGCCCTGCCGGGCCAGAGAAAGAAGGAAGAGGAGAACCTCAGAAAGAGGGGCGGAAAGGGGATCCACAGCCTTTGCTGTGCACCATGCCACAAATTTGTTCCACCGGCAGGCGTATACCGACTTCGTGGAGGGACGCCTGGCTGCCAGAATGATATCACAGACTTCAGGAGGCAAGTCAAATGGCATCAACTGCCGCCGCTCAATCTCCACGCATGGAGGTGGAGGCTGGACAGGTTCGGGTGGAGGACCGTCCCCTGCTGCTGCGACAGAAGATCCTCCCGAAGGGGCAGACGTATCGGGGGATCGGTCAACAGACTGAGTAGCTCGGGATACCAGTATCTTCGTGCCCAATCCGGAGCCACCAAGATGACTTGGGCCCGGTCGCGCCTGATCTTCTTCAGCACTCTGGGCAGAAGTGGTATAGGCGGAAAGGCGTACAACAGACCGCAACTCCACTCGTGACGAAAAGCGTCGCCGAGCGAGTGCCGCCTTGGAAATTCCAACGCGCAGAACTGCTGACATTGCGCGTTCTCTTCGGTGGCGAATAGATCTAACCAAGGCTCTCCCCACTGCTGAAAGAGGCCTTGCACCACTTCGGAGTTCAGACGCCATTCGTGATCCATCATGCACCGGCGGCTGAGTTCGTCTGCTCTGGCGTTCAGAGAGCCCGCCAGATGTTGAACCACCAGGGTGACGCCCTGGTGTTCCAGCCATGTCCAGAGGCGCAGAGCCTCCTGACAAAGGGTCCACGACCCCACCCCGCCCTGTTTGTTGCAGTACCACAGGGCGGTGGTGTTGTCCGTGAACACCTGCACGACACTTCCCCTGACAGAGGGAAGGAAGGCTTTCAGTGCAAGCCGGATCGCTCTCAACTCCAACAGGTTGATGTGGAGACGAGACTCCGCCGGAGACCAGAGGCCTCTGATCTCCGCCTCTCCCATATGGCCACCCCAACCCAAGAGGGACGCATCCGTCACTACGACATGCTCCGGTTGGGGAAGGGAGAGGCTCTTGCCCTTGACCCACTCGCGGTCCGTGAGCCACCACTGCAACTGCTGTGCAGTGCCCTCCGAGATCAAGACATGGTCGGACAGGTTGCCGTGATGCTGGGCCCACTGAAACTTCAGGTCCCACTGCAGAGCCCGCATGCGCCGCCTGGCGTGATGCACTAGTAGGATGCAGGAGGCCATCAGCCCCAGAAGCCGCAACACTAGCCTGACCGAAACCCGGGATAGAGGCCGAAAGATGGGAATCAGGGCCTGTATATCCCGGACCCGCTGTTCCGGTGGATGGACCCGGAACTGCGCCGAATCGAGAACCGCTCCGATGAAGAGGAGCTTCTGAGAGGGACTCAAGTGTGACTTCGGCACGTTGATGGAAAACCCCAGCAAATGCAGGAGATCCGCCGTAGTCTGGAGGTGGGAGACGACAGCCTGGGGCGAGCCCGCCTTCAACAACCAGTCGTCGAGATAGGGGAAGACTGGGACCCCTGATCTGCGCAGATGAGCTGCGACCACCGCCATCACTTTCGTGAACACCCGAGGGGCACTGGTGAGGCCGAAGGGGAGCACGGTAAACTGAAAGTGCTCTTGGCCCACCGTGAACCGCAGGTAACGCCGGTGGGCCGGCAGGACGGGGATATGGAAATATGCGTCCTGCAAGTCCAACGCTACCATCCAGTCTCCAGGGTCTAGGGCAGCTAAAACCTGAGCCAACGTTAGCATCTTGAACCTTTCCTTTCGGAGGAAGGCATTGACGTTCCGGAGGTCCAAGATAGGGCGCAGGCCCCCCTTGCCCTTCTTGGGAACCAGAAAGTAGTGGGAATAACAACCACGACCTACTTCTGGACTCGGAACGCGCTCGACGGCCCCCTTGGCCAGGAGAGCCGAAACTTCCTCGCGGAGAAGATCCAAATGATCCCCCGAGATACGGTGGTGTTGTGGTGGCATGGCTGGAGGGGTCGTCTCGAAGGGGAGGGAGTAGCCCCTTCGGACGATTTGCAGCACCCACCTGTCCGATGTGATGGACCGCCAGTGGAGCAGGTGATGGCGAACTCTGCCGCCCACTGGCGTGGTATGGGCCTGAAAGCTCGGACTAGGAAGGCTTTGAGGCGGATGCTGCCGGGGTGGATGTGGGCTGACCACGTCGGCCTCCATTTCCGCCACGGCGGAAGCCACGTCCGCGACCGCGCGCAGGTTGGTTCTGCGGCTGGTGGCTCTGCGGACGTGAGGAGGCGCCCCTTCCTTGGCCACGAAAGGGGCGAAAAGCGGAGGTGTGCGCCCGCGGAGCCGAGAGGCCCAAGGACTTGGCCGTAGCCCGGGAGTCCTTAAAGCGGTTCAGCGCACTGTCCGCCTTCTCACCAAACAGGCGAGTGCCATCAAAGGGCATGTCCATGAGGGTGTTCTGGACATCCCCGGAAAAGGACGTGGACCGCATCCAGGCGTGGCGGCGGAGCGCCACCGTGGTGGAAATCGCCCGACCTAGCGAGTCCGTGGTGTCAAGCCCACATCTTATGGCGTGCCGTGCTGCATCCCTCCCATCGGCCAGAGCCTGGGAAAGACGCGTCCGGACCTCCTCCGGACACAGGGGCAGCACGTCCTCCACCGTATCCCACAGAGAATGGGAATAACGGTCCAAGAGACAGGCGGTATTTAAAGACCGCAGGCCCAAACTAAGGGACGAGAACAGTTTCTTGCCAAACTGCTCGAGTCTCTTGGAATCCCGGTCCGGCGGAGCGGTCGGGAAGGAGGATTGGGAAGTAGAGGCCTGGATAACCAGACTCTCGGGGGTGGGGTGTTGGGACAGGAAGCTGGGGTCGCCCGGAGCAGGGCGGTGGCGCCTGGCAACGTTCCTATCCACAGGAGGAACTGTGGAGGGCTTGGACCAGGTGCCCTGCAGAACGTCAGTGAGGGCCTCGTTAAACGGCAGCAGAGGCTCAGTGGAGCTTGCTGAGGTTTGAAGCACCTCAGTGAGGATGTTGGTCCTCACAGCCACGGCAGGCAACTCGAGCCCAAGGGCCTCAGCCGCCTTGCGCAGCACCACAGAAAATGCTGCACCCTCCTCCGAAGCCACGGTCGGAGGAGAAGTGAATCCAGCGTCTGGCGAGGTGTCCAGCCCGCTGGCCTCCCCCAGTTCATCTGCCCAGTCCTGAGAAAGCTGTGACTGAACAGCCAGAGGGTCCTCGAACCCCTCCCAGTCGCCCCCTTCTTCCGATTCCTGATAAACAGGAGGAATGATCGGAACCGGACTGTAGAGATGGTAGGTCTCTAGCGGCGTCGGATGCGGCGTCGGCGGACGCCGTGCCGGCGTCGGGTCCGGATGAGGGCTAAACTGGGGCGTCGGCGTCACAGGCGTCGGCGTCGGCGGCGCCGGCGTCGGTGGTTCAGGCGTCGGCGCCGGTGGAGGAGTGACAAGGTCAACCGGCGTCGACTGGGGCCCAGGCATGGGCCCCGCGGGGACCTGCGGCGTCGAGACCGGAGTCGTCGACGGCGCCGGGGCCGGAGCCGCCGGCACGCGAGGTCGCCCAGTCGAGCCCGCGGGGCCCGAAGGCGCGCCAGCGGGCGTCGACGGCGGGGCCAGGCTCCTCATGGCCGAGAGGAAGGCACTGATCTCCGCCGGCGCCGCGTCAGCCCCAGGGACCGGAAGGTATGGGGGCGGACGCGGCACCTGCGGCTCCGCCGGAGCCGCGGGGGTGGAACCACTTGGACCCTCGGCCGAGTCGCGCGACCGGCGAGGGGAGTCCGAAGAGCGATGTCGCCTCTTGGACTTCTTTGAGTGTTTGGACTTACCCGACGACTTGGAGCCCGACGATCGATGGTGGCGTCGGCTAGGGCTCCGCGAGCGATCCTTGGACCTCCTCCTGGACCGGGATCGCGCACGACGCGGAGCCGAGTGGCGAAGCTCGAGAAGCTTGCGGGACCGCTCCCGCCTAGCCTTCGAAGTCAGGGCCTGACAGTCGTTGCACGACTCCGCGTCGTGGTCGAGGCCTAAGCAATAGAGGCACCGGCGGTGGTGATCGGTCACCGACATCAGTCGATGACAGTCTTCACAAGCCTTGAACCCAGGCATCCTACCGGCACCAGATGTCGACAGACAGGGATCAAAAATGATCAAAAAGATTTAGTCAAAAAAGACTAAAAGGGGTAGCTCTCCCGGATCTGCGCTTACTGGCGCGGAAAAAAGAAGAACTGACGTCAGCGCGCGAGGGCGGCGTCTAAGTACTCCGACGACGTCATCCCGGCGCACGACGCCGACGACGGACGCGGAGCCGCAGACGACGCCTAGCGACGCGCAAGGGGTATTGCTGACGAAAAATCTTCCGGATCCAGTCTGACGCCTGGGGATATTCTAAGGTGAGGAATCTAACTAACGTGTTTCTTTCAGATCTTGGTATTCTTTCGTGTTCAGAATCGCCAATTGGGTTACGAACCCACTGATCATAAGGCAAAGGTAGGGGCACTTTCTTACAATGTACCCCATGTACCCAGTTCTTTTTGCCGACGACCTTTACTGCAGTACGCGTTGCGAGGAGTACTTGGCGGGGTTCTCTCCAGCGAGGTTCCAAGTTCTTCGACCTCTGGAAGTTTTTAACGCAGACCCAGTCTCCTGGCCGTATGGTATGACCAGGATCTGTTGAAGCCTGAGGCAAAGTATCTTGTACCTGTTGGTGAAGGACACGTAGCATAAGCATCTGGTAACAACCAGCATTGATGTTCCGACAAATCTGTCCAGCACCCTGTCACATACAACCTTCCCATACTTTCTTTCCACGTACTTAATTCTTTCTCTGTGGCTTCCGCCTGGATCATTTTTACACTGTCCACAGTATTCTCACACATCCCACCTTGTGCAACCCATCTAACGGAGTCCACAACATACATGCGGCTAGTGGTGTCCTTAGCTGTCTCTTTCGCTATCTGGTCTGCAAAAGCATTACCTTGACCCACATCATCAACGACCTTCCTATGTGCACTACACTTCACAATTGCTATCTGAGTGGGCAAGGTAAGCGATTCAAGAAGGTCATTTACTAATTGGCCATGCTGTATCTTAGTGCCATGGGATGTGAGAAACCCTTTTTCCTTCCACAGGCAGCCAAAACTATGGGCCACTCCAAACGCATACTGACTGTCAGTGAACACATTCACCCTTTTTCCTTCAGCCAACACACACGCTCTAGTCAGTGCTATCAATTCAGCTGCCTGGGCTGAATTATGCATAATCTGTGCTGTTTCCACAACAGTGTACAAGGTAGTAACTGCATAGGCTGCAGTTGTTTCGCCATTGGGAAGCTTAAAACAGGAACCGTCCACCCATAGGGTCCCATCCGGGTCCGGGAGTGGAGTATCCTTCAAATCAACTCTGCCTCTTGTCTCTTCCTCCGTACGGAGGGAACAATCATGTTGCTCCGGTGTACTATTTTCTGCTGGATTTGGCAGCAATGTTGCCGGGTTCAGAACATTACATCGTTTAATATGTATGTGGCTAGCCAAGAGTGTCAGTTCGTACCCCGAAAGGCGGGCACTCGTAAGGTGTTGCGTCTTTGTTCTGTTTAGGAGGGTGTCTACTGCATGTGGCACCATGACAATGAGGGTATTATCTAATACCAATCCGGCAGACTGGCGAATGGAAACTGCTGCTGCTGCTGCAGCTCTCAAACAGCTAGGTAAAGCCTTGGCCACTGGATCTAATGTGGCAGAGAAATAGGCACAGGGACGCTGCCTGTCCCCAAATCGTTGCGTTAAAACTGATAATGCGCAAACTTCTTATGAACATAGAGTGTGAAAGGTTTACTGTAATCAGGAGTACCTAACACAGGAGCAGAGCACAAGGCAGTACGTAAATCAGTGAAGCTTTTCTGACATTCCGCAGACCATGGGAGAGGGTGTGGTGTGTCTTTAAGAGTCAGTGCCAACAAGGGTTTCGCCAGAAGGGAGAAATTGGGGATCCATTGTCTACAATAAGAGGTAATACCTAAAAAGGCACGCACCTCTTTTTGCGTACAAGGAATAGGCATTTGCGCAAATGCGTGAAAGCGTTCTGGGGTCAATCGCCGTCCCTCCTTTGACAAGAGATGACCTAGGTAGGTAACCTCTTGGCAGCAATATTGCAATTTAGACGGTGAAACCTTGTGATAGTGGTCAGATAAGTGGCGTAACAATGAAACAGTAGCCTTTTTACAAGTGTCCTCTGAATCAGCTGCAACTAACAGGTCATCCACATATTGAATGAGGGTGGCACCTGGTGGTAAAGGCATAGTGTTGAGTTGTGATTTTAATGCTTGACTGTAAATGGAGGGGCTCTCGCAATACCCTTGAGGAGCCCTCTTGAACCGGAAGCTTCGGCCTGCTAAGGAGAAGCCAAAAATATCCCTTCTTTCCTCAGCAATAGGTATGCTGAAGAAAGCATTTTTGAGGTCAATGACAGAAAACCAGGAAGCTGAGGCAGGTATCATAGTCAATATGGCATTAATGTCTGGTACAACAGGGAATTGAGGCACTACAATCTTATTGACCTCTCTGAGATCAATCACAAAACGATAAACAGGTGGCTGGGAGGGGTCGGTCCGTTTAAAAACAGGCAGAACAGGGCTACTGCATACATTTCCCCTAGTCTCTTCGATCACACCATTTTGTACCAAATCATGAACTATAGTCAAAAGAGCCTTTTCGCCGTCACTGGAAATTTTATACTGTGGAATGCGAGGAAATTTGACATTTGGCTTAATCGTTACGATGTAGGGCAGAATTTGTAAGAGGCCCACATCATTGGGGCCAGTGGCCCAGAGGGTGGCAGGAAGAGACTGTAATTCAGGAGGAAGCTGGTCTGTGGACAAATACATCGATGACGTCAATCTCTTACCTAGGGTAAGACGCACACCAGGAGAACAATGCAATGTCACAAACAATCTCTTCAATAAATCCAAACCCAACAAATTTTCACCACAACCAGTTGTTAAAAGGAGCGGAGCCTCCAATTGGTAAGGACCTATTGAAATGGGCAAAGGGCGTGAAACTGGGTTTTGAACTGGGGCGCCAGAAAAACCTACAGAAACATTCGTACAGCCAGATAAAGGTGCCCCAGGGAGTTTAGAGTGAATTATAGAGCTCTTTGTTGCACCAGTGTCTAACAGGAATGGCTCTGTAACACCTAGTGCTACCACATCAACATAAGGCCCGTTTTGATCCACTGGAATTGATACTACTCCCTTACTTTGTCCAAGGCTGTCCTAGCTAGATTGGCAATTCTGGCTCTCACCCTCGGTATAATAATCATCATTGTAATAGTTGGTAGACTGAACATTGCGCTGATCAAAATAGTTCGTGGAGTTCTCAGGGGCATGGAACGTTGCTTATTAGGCGGTGTGCCTCGCCCTCTACCCCTGGGTGCTGACTGATAAGCACCCCGGCCTCGTGACCCGGGGGATGCCGCTCGTACGCTGTAACAAAACTGGGCAATTATACTTCAAATGGCCTTCTTCTTTACAATAGGCACATTGATTCTGGCCCAGCGCGGGTCGGGGAATAAAAGGCCCAGGCCTCTGCAATGGTATCTGAAATTGTGGAGGCAGCTGATATTCATGTTGGGCAGGGCGAGGACGATAAGCCTGTTGCAAGAGAACTTTCGTTTTCAGCTCTTTCGTCTTTTTATCGAGTTTCTCTCTCTCCTCTTTATCCCTATTCTCATAATACTGAGCAGTGGCAAGTATCTGGGCAGAAGACGACACGGCCCACGCACTCTCGGAATTCTTTAATTTATTCGATATTTCCGGAACCAAATTAGACACAAACTTATCTACAAACAATCGTTGGCCACCTTCCGTGCTCATGTCCTGACCACTATGATCGATAAACGTCTCCTCAAAACGAGTGAAGAAATCAGAGACATTTTCGTCCGCTTTCTGCTTAAAAGCTGCTAATTTATCCCAATTAACTCGCAGAGGGGGCATCATAGTTTTCAGTAAGGCAATAATTCTAGCTGGGAGTTCTGTGACTAACGGTTCCGGTTTAGAACCACCCACTTGGAGTCTGTCTGCGGCAAGTATGGCAGCCCAATCACCCCCCAATTCCGCAGGGTGGTCTTCCTTCCGAATTCTAGCCCATATTGGCTGTGGGATCACATTACCCATGAGCATGTCTATGTCAGCCAAATTCATAACACATGCGTCGACAGTTTGGGACAACTCTTTATAATACCCAGCAGGATTTTTACGGGGGTCCGGTAATGACTGTTTAAGGGCCAATACCTCGGAACGTTTCCAAGGAACGTGTACCCACACACGCTGAAAGTGAGCAGGTATAAGAGGATTAGCACCGTGAGCTGCGACCTCCTCTCTCCACACTGGGGGAACCTCTCTCATAGGGTAGTGTTTTAACTTTCGCCTAACAGAAGAATCGCGTTTTGGCAAAGACCGGCAAGCAAACATCATTCTAAACGCGACAAGTGTTCTTACCGCATCCTCGACCTCAGCGCCCACAATCAATCCTTTATCAAACTCGACCTGTACATCTAGCAGGCCCTGGGGGACTGGTCCCAATCCCATATCTTCCCATTCTTGACTTAATACATTACACATAACATCAAAAAGGTATCTTTGCGTAGGCGCTTCCCATTGGTGAAAGGTAAGCATAATGTCCTGCAAATTATACTGGGAGTCGTTCATGACCCATCGTCGGGCAAGGAGGTCTAGCACTCCCCGTTCGTCTGGACCGGGGAGCTGACTACGAGTTTGCCTGCGAGGAAGAACGGGGTTAGTTTGCAAAGCCCCAAAGAGAGGGGACAAAAGGCCGGAAGAACAAGTTACTTACCTTCGGTAACGATGTATCTGTAAGAAACATTAGTTAGTTAGATTCCTCACCTTAGAATATCCCCAGGCGTCAGACTGGATCCGGAAGATTTTTCGTCAGCAATACCCCTTGCGCGTCGCTAGGCGTCGTCTGCGGCTCCGCGTCCGTCGTTGGCGTCGTGCGCCGGAATGACGTCGTCGGAGTACTTAGACGCCGCCCTCACGCTCTGACGTCAGTTCTTGTACATAGCTTTCCGCGCCAGGAACGCAGAGCCATGCAAAGACCGACACTGGTGCCAAAAATAAAATCTAGGGGCCTGAAAAGGACAACCTTAACCCTAGATGTCAGTTCGCAGAACGGGGAGGATGGGTGGGTCGGTGAGGAATCTAACTAACTAATGTTTCTTACAGATACATCGTTACCGAAGGTAAGTAACTTGTTCATCTGAAAGAAACACGTTAGTTAGATTCCTCACCTTAGAATAGATACCCAAGCAATACCAACCCCGGTGGTGGGTCTGCGAACCAAGATCACACCAGAAAGTCCTGGAGGACAGAACGGCCAAAGAAGCCATCCCTCCGGACTTGGCTGTCAAGGCAATAATGCCTGGCAAACGTGTGTAGCGAAGCCCACGTTGCCGCCTGACAGATGTCCTGCAAAGGGACACCCCGTCCCAAAGCAGTAGTAGCCGCTGTGGCCCGAGTAGAATGGGCGTGCAGCCCAGCAGGAGGGTCCTTTTTTGCCAAGGAATAACAAATTTTGATGCACAAAACGACCCACCGAGAGATGGTCCGTTTGTGCACAGCTTTCCCCTTCTTAGCACACACGTATCCAACGAAAAGTTGGTCGTCCACCCGGAACTGCTTTGTGCAGTCCAGATAAAAGGAGAGCGCACGTTTTGGGTCCAGACGGTGGAGCCTCTCTTCCTCTTTGGAAGGATGCGGAGGCGGAAAGAAGGTGGGCAAGGTGACAGATTGCCCAAGATGAAAGGGAGTCACCACCTTCGGTAGAAAGGAAGGACGAGGCCGAAGGACAACCTTGTCCGGATGAACAGAGAGAAAAGGAGGCTTCGATGATAGAGCCTGGAGCTCACTCACCCGTCTAGCCGAGGTGATGGCTACCAGAAAAGCAGTCTTAAGCGTCAGAAGACGAAGAGGACAATTATGAAGAGGCTCAAAGGGAGCGCACATTAGAAACGTGAGAACAAGATTCAAGTCCCACTGAGGCATTACAAAAGGAACAGGAGGGAACGTGTGAGTAATGCCTTTTAGAAAGCGTGTAACCACAGGGGACTTGAAAAGAGAAGGCTGATCAGGAAGCCTTAAGAAGGCAGAAATGGCAGCAAGATAACCTTTCAAGGTGCCCAAGGCAGAGCCCTGCTGGGCCAAAGAAAGAAGAAAGAGGAGAACCTCAGAGAGAGGGGCGGAAAGGGGATCCACAGCCTTTGCTGTGCACCATGCCACAAATTTGTTCCACCGGCAGGCGTATACCGTCTTTGTGGAGGGACGCCTGGCTGCCAGAATGATATCACAGACTTCAGGAGGCAAGTCAAATGGCATCAACTGCCGCCGCTCAATCTCCACGCATGGAGGTGGAGGCTGGACAGGTTCGGGTGGAGGACCGTCCCCTGCTGCTGCGACAGAAGATCCTCCCGAAGGGGCAGATGTATCGAAGGATCGGTCAACATACTGAGTAGCTCGGGATACCAGTACCTTCGTGCCCAGTCCGGAGCCACCAAGATGACTTGGGCCCGGTCGCGCCTGATCGTCTTCAGCACTCTGGGCAGAAGTGGTATAGGCGGAAAGGCGTACAACAGACCGCAACTCCACTCGTGACGAACAGCGTCGCCGAGCGAGTGCCGCCTTGGAAATTCCAACGCGCAGAACCGCTGACATTGCGCGTTCTCTTCGGTGGCGAATAGATCTAACCAAGGCTCTCCCCACTGCTGAAAGAGACCTTGCGCCACTTCGGAGTTCAGACGCCATTCGTGATCCATCATGCACCGGCGGCTGAGTTCGTCTGCTCTGGCGTTCAGAGAGCCCGCTAGATGTTGAACCACTAGGGTGACGCCCTGGTGTTCCAGCCATGTCCAGAGGCGCAGAGCCTCCTGACAAAGGGTCCACGACCCCACCCCGCCCTGTTTGTTGCAATACCACATGGCGGTGGTGTTGTCCGTGAACACCTGCACGACACTTCCCCTGACAGAGGGAAGGAAGGCTTTCAGTGCAAGTCGGATCGCTCTCAACTCCAACAGGTTGATGTGGAGACGAGACTCCGCCGGAGACCAGAGGCCTCTGATCTCCGCCTCTCCCATATGGCCACCCCATCCCAGGAGGGACGCATCCGTCACTACGACATGCTCCGGATGGGGAAGGGAGAGGCTCTTGCCCGTGACCCAATCGCGGTCCGTGAGCCACCACTGCAACTGCTTCGCAGTGCCCTCCGAGATCAAGACATGGTCGGACAGGTTTCCGTGATGCTGGGCCCACTGAAACTTCAGGTCCCACTGCAGAGCCCGCATGCGCCGCCTGGCGTGATGCACTAGTAGGATGCAGGAGGCCATCAGCCCCAGAAGCCGCAACACTAGCCTGACCGAAACCCAGGATAGAGGCCGAAAGATGGGAATCAGGGCCTGAATATCCCTTACCCGCTGTTCCGGTGGATAGACCCGGAACTGCGCCGAATCGAGAACCGCTCCGATGAAGAGGAGCTTCTGAGAGGGACTCAGGTGTGACTTCGGCACGTTGATGGAAAACCCCAGCAAATGCAGGAGATCCGCCGTAGTCTGGAGGTGGGAGACGACTGCCTGGGGCGAGCCCGCCTTCAACAACCAGTCGTCGAGATAGGGGAAGACTGGAACCCCTGATCTGCGCAGATGAGCTGCGACCACCGCCATCACTTTCGTGAACACCCGAGGGGCACTGGTGAGGCCGAAGGGGAGCACGGTGAACTGAAAGTGCTCTTGACCCACCGTGAACCGCAGGTAACGCCGGTGTGTCGGCAGGACGGGGATGTGGCAATAAGCATCCTGCAAGTCCAACGCTAGCATCCAGTCTCCAGGGTCTAGGGCAGCTAGAACCTGAGCCAAAGTCAACATTTTGAACCGTTCCTTCCGGAGGAAGGCATTGACGTTCCGGAGGTCCAAGATAGGGCTTAGGCCCCCCTTGCCCCTCTTGGGAACCAGAAAGTAGTGGGAATAACAACCACGACCTACTTCTGGACTCGGAACGCGCTCTATGGCCTCTTTGGCCAAGAGGGCCGAAACTTCCTCTCGCAGAAGATTCAAATGATCCTCCGAAATACGGTGGTGCTGCGGTGGCATGGCTGGAGGGGTCGTCTCGAAGGGGAGGGAGGAGCCCCTTCGGACGATTTGCAGCACCCACCTGTCGGACTAGGAAGGCTTGGAGGCAGATGCTGCCGGGGTGGATGTGGGCTGACCGCGTCGGCCTCCAGAACCGCCTCGGCGGAAACCAAGTCCGCGACCGCGCGCAGGTTGGGTCTGCGGCTGGTGGCTAGGCGGACGTGAGGAGGCGCCCCTTCCTTGGCCACGAAAGGGGCGAAAAGCGGAAGGTTGCGACCGCGGGGCCGAGAGGCCCAAGGACTTGGCCGTAGCCCGGGAGTCCTTAAAGCGATTCAGCGCACTGTCCGCTTTCTCACCAAAAAGGCGAGTGCCATCAAAGGGCATGTCCATGAGAGTGATCTGGACATCCCCCGAAAAGGACGTGGACCGCAGCCAGGCGTGACGTCGAAGCGCCACCGTGGTAGAAATCGCCCTACCCAGCGAGTCCGTTGTGTCAAGCCCACATCGGATTGCATGTCATGCTGCATCCCTCCAATCGGCCAGAGCCTGGGAAAGTCGTGTCCGGGCCTCCTCCGGGCACAGGGGCAGCACGTCCTCCACCGTATCCCACAAAGAGTGGGAATAACGGTCCAAAAGACAGGCGGTGTTTAAAGACCGCAGACCCAAACTAAGGGAGGAGAACAGCTTTTTGCCAAAGTGTTCCAGTCTCTTGGAATCCCGGTCCGGCGGAGCGGTCGGGAAGGAGGATTGGGAGGTAGAAACCTGGATAACCAGGCTCTCAGGGGTGGGGTGTTGGGACAGAAAACTGGGGTCGCCCGGAGCAGGGCGGTGGCGCCTGGCAATGTTCCTGTCCACAGGAGGAACTGTGGAGGGCTTGGACCAGGTGCCCTACAGAACGTCAATGAGGGCCTCATTGAATTTCAGCAGAGGCTCAGTGGAGCTTGCTGCAGACTGAAGCACCTCAGTGAGGACGTTAGTCCTCACAGCCACGGCAGGCAGCTCGAGCCCAAGGGCTGCGGCAGCCTTGCGCAGCACCACAGAGAAAGCAGCACCCTCCTCCGAAGCCACAGTCGGAGGAGAGATGAATCCAGTGTCTGGTGAGGTATCCAGACCACTGGCCTCCCCCAGTTCATCTGCCCAGTCCTGTGACAGCTGAGCCTGAACGGCCATAGGGTCCTCGGACCCCTCCCAGTCGCCCCCGTCATCCGATTCCTGGTAAACAGGAGGAAGGATCGGAGCCGGATGGTAGACATAATGTGTCTCTAACGGCGCCGAACGCGGCCTCCATCGACGCCGCTCCGGCGCCGGATCCGGAGCGGGGCTGAACTGGGGATCGACGCCGAGCGGAGTCGGAGGTGGTACCGGTGTCGACGCCGGCGGAGGAGGCGTGACGAGGTCGACCGGCGTCGAAGGGGACGAGTCCCTCGGGGACCTGCGGTGTCGGGGCCGGAGCCGTCGACGGCACCAGGGCCGGAGCCGCCGGCGTGCAAGGTCGCCCAGTCGGGTCCGCGGGGCCCGAAGGCGCGCCAGCGGGCGTCGACGGCGGAGCCAGGTTCCTCATGGCCGAGAGGAAGGCACTGACTTCCGCCGGCGTCGCGTCAGTCCCAGGGACCGGCGGGTATGGGGACGTGCGCGGCGCCTGCGGCTCCGCTGGAGCCGCGGGGGTGGAACCACCCTGACCCTCGGCAGGGTCGCGCGACCGGCGAGGGGAGTCCGAGGAGCGGTGTCGCCTCTTGGACTTCTTGGAGTGCTTCGACTTACCCGAAGACTTGGAGCCAGACGAGCGATGATGACGTCGGCTGCGGCTCCGCGACCGATCCTTGGACCTCCTCCTGGACCGGGATCGAGAGGGGCGCGGAGCCGAGTGGCGAATCTCGAGAAGCTTACGGGACCGCTCCCGTCTAGCCTTCGAGGTCAGGGCCTTGCAGTCCGAACACGACTCTGCGTCGTGGTCGAGGCCCAAACAGTAAAGGCACCGGCGGTGATGATCCGTAACCGACATCAAGCGGTTACAGTCAGTACAGGCCTTGAAACCAGGCATCCTACCGGCACCGGAGTCGAGACAAGATCAAAAAGGATCAAAAAACTTAGTCAAAAAAGACTAAAAGGGGTAGCTCTTCCGGATCTGCGCTTACTGGCGCGGAAAAAAGAAGAACTGACGTCAGCGCGCGAGGGCGGCGTCTAAGTACTCCGACGACGTCATTCCGGCGCACGACGCCAACGACGGACGCGGAGCCGCAGACGACGCCTAGCGACGCGCAAGGGGTATTGCTGACGAAAAATCTTCCGGATCCAGTCTGACGCCTGGGGATATTCTAAGGTGAGGAATCTAACTAACGTGTTTCTTTCAGATACGGCATCGACCATCCGTTTCCGAGCGGAGGGAGAATTCGTTATTAGGACAGGAGACATAATATTAGGCGGAGCAGGTGAGGGGGTAGCATGCATATTAGGAGGAGCAGGAGAGGGAGTAGCATTTACGAAGGGGGCCGACGGTAAGGGAGAGCTCGGTAATACCGGAAGAGGCTGTAATGGGGGTGCGGGAACCAATAGGGGAGCGACGGGTGGAACAACAGGTGGGGCAGGTACTAACAATAAGGGTGCATTCGGTCCCGGGGGAGGCGGCAATACGGGAGGTACATTAGTCCCCTGCGCATAGGGCGGGGGAAGTCTCAACAGATGGGACATCAAAGGATCCTTCTCAGGGTCCACACTTTTCTCTGCAGGGGGAGTCGGCAACACTGGATAACATCTATCGACCGCCATACGATGTTGCCTATCTAAAACCTCAATCGCACGATCGGTCTCGTCACTTTTAAATTGCTGAGCAGCTTGTACAATAGTCATATTTCTCCTATCTTTTTTTAACTTGTTTCATTTCTTTCTGTTTGGCCTCCTTGCGCCATAAGCGAAAGGAGTCAAACATAGCCGGCCGACCTTTTCGTTTAAACAGGGCGTTTTCCAAATTATCTAAGATATCGAGCTCATAACTGCCGTTCTGCGGCCACCGTAAAACACCATCTTTCCTGGTATAGCGAACCCATGCCTCATTAAACGCTATGGGGCCAATACCATGTTTAGAGTATACTTCATACGTAGGAGTTCCGGCCGGAGGAATTGGACAAGAGTCCTCCTGTCGGGAATCCCTATTGCACCCAAAACCAAACCAATTACCAAACTTATTGAAACCAGACATCGTTAGCACACTAGTCTCTTACAAACTTCAAGGGGATTAATTAGTCACTTTATGGTACACAAAGTGCACTCACCCCTCGGTTTCGGCTTTTGCAAAAGTCGAACAAAACAAAACAAAGACAAAGGAGTGGCCACTATACTTAACTTATCCAGATGATTCCCACGCCAACAGAGGTCCGTTCTAATGCCTCGCCATACCAATACCAAGAGGGCCAAAGCGTGGCGGCAGTCAGGGCAGCAGGTCTTCGCAGCCGTTAGAGGGGAGAAGCCACGCTGTAAAAACCTTCGGTCCACTTACGACATGCAGGGGTCGATCACGTGCTGCGCGTCCTCCGGAATTTCTCTGCGGGGCTCCTCACGATCCTCGGACTGGACCCACGTCCTCTGAAGCTGCCTCACAGAGGGCACCATTTGAAGAACCAGGCTTTGTCAGGCCCGGCGGCGCATGGTACGCCTGAAATCTTCGGAGTTCGCCTTCCAAATTACAGAGACACGGAACACTCTGTTAGCATAGGAACTTCAATTTATTTAGCTGCAGCTAGGTACAGTTGTCCCAGAAGTACATCGTAAGTAGGTTCTTAGGAGACTGCCACTTCAATCTGTGGCTCACAATCTTTTGTAGCGCTGGAATCCCCTAAAGCAACACCCCCCTTCATGTGCAATAAAAATACAAATCATCCACGAGAACACATTCTTTGTACAAGATACTGAATAATGGGCAATACAAATTCCTTCCCTAAGGTTGTGTTCTCTATCCGACCCGACAGGTCAGGTGGCTTAGCCATTCCTTAGCTAAATTACTTTATGACAGGGCGCGTGTGCGTGCTGGGGATGATGATTCGTAAAACAGCTGTAGGGGCCGGAGAACGGTCACCAAGGGTCAATAGATGGTTATCTAAAGAATTGGCTGCTTCGAGCCGAGGTTCACAAGGCTCAGGATGGGCTTGGCTCGAGAGAAACAGAGAGGTCGTGTTAGATGTATAACAACATAAAATACGAAAGAAACGCTATAAAGGTTTAAGGTGCCTGAGTGAGGGCAACAGCGCCATAATGCCACTAAAACGGGATGGGGTTAAATTTAAAGTTCCTCACTCCCCGCCATTCTTTCTCTCATGTCTTTCTCATTCTTTTATATCTCCCACTTCCTGCCTTTTCCTTTATCTACATCTGTGAATGTGTTTATTGCATTCACTTTCATTCTTCCCCTTTCACCTCTCGTACCCTTTTCTTACCTTAACGATCTCTCTCAGGCCCATGATATTTCTTCCCTTTCATCTCCATCCAACTCTGCTCTAGGTCCTTCTCGTCACCACCTCCACTTGTCTAGCTCTAAGTCTCCCTTCCTTCTTGTCTCGCAGTGTTTTCCATACTTTTTCCCAGAATCACAATCTATTTTACCCTTTCCCCTCGCTTCTTTTCCTCGCTCAATAGTGCCCTTCTTCCCATCCCGGCACAGTCTTTGCCATCTGCAGCTTAGGAACATGTTTTTTAACAAGATATCTTCTTCTGTGAGGTTTACAACAGCGGATCAGAAAGTGCACGTTTATACCAGTGCGAAACTGTTATAATATCCGTGGGAGGGGTGATATAAACCAGGATGAGAAGGTTCTGGTTTAGCCAAGAATGACCTTGCGGTTGGAAGCCACATGCCCACACACACCAAGTAAACATCAAGGCATATAGCCTATGGCAGGTTCAAGGGACATTATTTTGTTTTCTTTGGGGTGCAGAAGATTTAGTATGCTATGCTTACTGAGATGACAAGCTTCAGTCTGCAGTTGGAGGGAGTGGTTTTAAAAATAGCTGTGATCCCTTGGGCCAATGCCTGTAGACCTGTGCGTCTTGGAGATAATCAGTGGTCTAATGCCTCAGACTGTCAGATCCAAGTTACTCCAGTAATAGCACCCAAATGTGTATGAATGCCTGTCCATACATGACTGACTGCATTTGTACTTTTATGCCTAAAGTCTGCGTATATATGCCTCTACGTGTATTGTCTGCATTCTATGGGTACCTGTATTTGTATTGTCAATGATCCCACATTTACATTACACATGGAACAGCAGATACATCAAAGAATGCATTCATATAAAACGGCCCAGACCTACTGGCATTACCAATGGTCATTTTACTAGGTCTACTGGAGCCAGTGGAATGATCAATTATTATCTACTCTCACCTTAGCAGATCACCTGGGACCAGAGATTCCCTTGCTCTGAATGCCATAACTGTTTCTGTCCGATTAGCTTTCCTGAAAAACAAAATATAATTAAGTAGTACATTTAGGATTAATTTACATTTTCTGATAAACATCCACTTTTTCAAAATGCTTATTCCATTTTTTCAACAATTTAGTTTATGCTGTCTACAAATTAATGTGTAAGATTTGTATTAAGTGAAATGAATTTTGCAAGATGTTAATATATTTTAATTTGAACAAAGGAATCCAATTAATAAAGTTTGACAAAGATGGCCAATATTTAAATCACACTGCTCAGTGGCGGCTAATCTAGTTGAAAAAGGTACCATTAACACTATGCTGTGTGAACAAAAAGCTCAGTCATGACATTACAAGAGATAACAGCTGGATTGTCTAACTTTACATTGACAGTATTCAGTAAAAACATTTCAAATCTTTACTTATTCGGAGCAGGAGCATCCTATTTGGTCGTTATAATTTATTCCACCCCAAACAATGCTACCCACAAATTAGCTCAACTCCTATCAACCAACCCTCATCAATTTCTGGCAGTACGGTGAATCTCTGACAATATACAGCTTGTTATGACAAAATGTTTATCTTCCCTTTAGGTTTTGGCTATGCAAGAGTAGAAAAAATTCCCTTAGGCATCTGCCTAATACTCCTCTTTCTTTCTTACTGTGTTTTACTTGTTGTTCTTCATTGTATGGGGTTGTCCCTAACTTTGTAGCGCAAATAATCAAACAAAGGCGATTACTGCTTCTGAGCTTGAGTATCAACTCGTATTTAAGAGAGGTGCGTTTAACACTGTCTACTAAAGGAATCAAGGTCAGAGATTCCAGGATAGTGAAAAAGAAACTTTAATTCACAACAGCACATCAGTGGCTGCAAGTGGTCCACAGCCAACAACTGCCACCTACTCCAAACATCTAGATTTTGGAACACAAGTAGCAAAGATCCATAAGAGTAATGAACAAAATACAAAAGCAAGCAAGAAATAACATATTCATTCCTTTAATAGTGACAGAAACAAGTGAAATAAATAAAAGGCAAAACAATGTACATAAAAGCTAACATACATCAAATACACACTGAACCAAAAACATATGCACAATGCATAACCTACCAATGCTAAGTGACCATAATATAAAAATAGAGTAAAGGATTATTAATGCAAAAAACTATTTGAACATTTCATAATTGTTAAACTTTATTGTGCGGCAACAGTTGTTGCTTTAGGAACCCATACAAACTAGTTGCTGTCCTCCCAACATCCACTCGTGGTGGGGCGTCTTCCGAAGAGTTAGAAAATACCCCAATACTATATTTGCTTCCATTACTGCCCTTCTCCATTAGGAACTTTTGCCTGCTGTTTTACATTTCACCACTGCCAGTTTGATAAACTCAAAGCATTTTAGAAACCTACACTACGACCATCTCTGCAGCATAATACAAATCCACTTTTTTTAACCTTCTCTGATATCCTGAGTCGCACGATATTCCCCTGGTCATCTGTACTACTCCTAGTACACTTAATGAGCCCATAACTTATGTTATTTTTTACTTAGTCCCACCTCCACTTTTCTCTCCAAAGAATCCTTTTCTTGTATCATATGCACTGCGAAGCACGTGCCACAGCTTGAAAATCTTCCTCACCATCACCAGGATGTCTGCCTAATCTCACTCTGCCATTCCGGGTCTAGACACATCTTGTGCATCACATCTCTGCAATGCTTTAAACAGGAATATCCCATTAGTAGTGCATAGGGAGTTTCCTGTCAACCACAGCATACATCTTTCAGCATCCATTAGTGTCACACCTCTAGACACAGACCATCACTCGCACTCACTCACCAAGCAATTAGCCCAACAGGCAGAACATTCTGTGGCGGGTGATGCGAAACACAAATCTGTCAAAGTTGTCTGCATCTCCACATAGGTAAACTGCATTCTGCTGTCAAATACTAATTCACTGGGACAACCTTCCCGGGAAACATATAGATTAGGAAATCAATCATGTTCCTATAGTTGAGGTCTGTCAAAAACACAAACCTGCAACCATTTCGACTTATGGTCCACAAACACTTCAGCATATTTCTGAGTAACAGGAAGGAAATAAAAAAAAAAGGACTGAAAAAGTTGATTTCCAGTTTCTCTCACACTTCCTCTGAAATTCCCACTTAAACCATTTTTAGGACGAGCGTCAGCGCGCATGTGCTGTCTGCACGACTTCTTGTAGTCAGAAAAGGACTTATTTCCCGCCTGCTGCTTACCATTGGTTCAGTCGAGTGTCCCTCTTCTTTGCTGGCTCCTAACTGGTACACGCAGCATTAGTCACTTCAGTTTTTCAGCATAAGAGCACCGGCCAAGTACAGTGTCATTATGCTTGCCGTGCTCTTCTGTTGTTTTAAGAGAACTCTTTTTTAATTGAACATTTCTGCCTGTCGCTTTTCCGCCTGTTGCTGCTTCTTTTAGATGTTAATTTTTGAGGAGTACTTTTTATTAGCGCTGTCGTATGCGCCTCCCACTCTGCAATGCTTAACCCGCCCTTGAGTTTTCAACGGCCACATGTGGACACACCGTTCTGGTACACTACTGGGCTTCCTGGAGTTCATTTTGTTTGTGCCTTAAAATGGTAATGTTTCGTTTTTTAAAAAAAATTTTAAAGTGGCGTTTAAATAATTATTGGGCTGGAAGAGGGATTTATATTTCGTTCTGATTAAAAATTTTTGTGTGCTTCAAAAGACATTAATATGCTCCGACTGAAGCACACACTCAGCAGTCCCCCTGGGGCACAATCAAGCGCAGGTTTCAGTGCTTCACGATCACCGAGCACTCAGTAGTCCCCCGGGGCCAAAGCAGGCATGCACTTCTGTACCTACAGTGAAGGTATGGCTAGAAGATAACTGCAAAAAAGACCGGGGCAGCAGGGGCAATGGAAAGTAAGTTCTTTCTATATCTTTAAAGTAGTTGTGTTTCATTTGAACCCAAAATCAGTGGAGTTCAGATGGGTAGGTTCTACATTTGATTCATGGCGCTATCAGGCCCAAAGGCAGTGGAGTTAAGCTGGGTAGTTACCACACTTGATTCACTGTGCTATCGAACAAGTTACTTACCTTCGGTAACGATGTATCTGGTAGAGACATAGTCTGGCCACAGATTCCTTAACTTAGAATATCCTCCAGGCGCCTGTTTAGATCCAGAGATTTTTCAGCAATTCCTCTGCAATCCGGGGGATGGCGTTGCATGGCTCCGCTCTGACGTCAACCACGGATGTGACGTCAGTGGAGCCATATAAGCCCCACCGGGCACGCTGACGTCCGTTTTCTACTGGGAAACATTTCCGCGCCACAACGCGGAGCCAACACTAAAACTGAATGTGTAGGAACAGTGTGCCAAAAAAGGGTTAAACATAGTTTAAGACGACAATGATAATAAAGAATAAAAATGAAGAGAAACATCACTCTGCATTGTAGAGAAAAACACTGCGTAACGTAAGTGAATGGAAGGCGAGAGCAGAGTACTCGCCTCATAGAAACAGTCACGCAGAAACAAAGAACGATACCTTGCTATAAAGCAAACAGCAAATGAATGTTACGGGAAACGACAAGCAGTCTGCCACAACATGAATGTCATGGGAGTCAATAACAAGACTTTAGCATGAAGTTACGGCAAGTGACAATATTTCTGCAACAACAGAAAATGTGCAACCACACGCACTAAATATGAGCAAACTGACTGTATCAGCATCAAATAGACCCCAAACTAATGGCCAAAGGGGAGGAGGGAAGGGAGAAGAACATGACCAACCTCCACACTGGAAAAGAAACCAGGGTGCCAGAGCGTGCATGGATATATGAGCCCGCCACCCATGTGCAAGAATGGGTGGAGAAGCAACAGGTAAAACAGAAGAAGACATCCTGACCTGGTGAAGGATGTGAACTAGAGAAAAACGCAAGAAGGCAGAGATCACTGGCAGAAAAGACCAGTGGGTAAGAATCCAACCTGAAAAAATCCTCGCAAGCGGGGAGGATGGGTGGGCGTTAAGGAATCTATGGTTAGACTGCGTCACTACCAGATACATTGTTACCGAAGTTAAGTAACTTGTTCATCTGATAGAGACATCTAGCCGCAGATTCCTTAACTTAGAATAGATACTAAAGCTATAACTCATTGGAAGAGGGTCTGCGACTCAACCCCATCAGGCTCTAAAAGAGAACTAATCCATCAAGAAGATGGACCAAACCAGGTGGGGACAGCAAGTGTAAACGTGGCTGACACCAGATCCTTAAGCTCTATAAAAGGAGCAGCAACAAGAAAAGGCAATGGCCCTACAGTCCGGCAGAGGATAGGTCGAGCTCTTCACTTCCCAGGAAGGAATGAGGGAAAATCGTAGACACTAAATTGGCCAGGGCTAATGGAAGAAATCCATAAGTTTCTGCAATAAGAATAAGAAGCAGAACTGTGCACAGGATCCATGGACCTGCAAAAAAGAACGTCCCAGAGAAAGGACAAAACAGCACGATAGAGCCAGATCATACAAAATGAGTATACACAACAGTGGGTGCCAGGATGGACATGCATAGAGACAGATGTCATCGAGGGCCAGACATACAAAACCAAAACTACAAGGAGATACGTGTATGTGGATAGTATGGATACACATAGGCCCACCGTTTAAACCATTGAGCCACACCACACACATGCAAAAGTCTATGAAATGTAGCATCGACAGCACAGATGCATCGGCAAAAAGACACCGAACGTATCACCAGGTAGTCAAACTGACCAACCATACACAGAAGCACAGTAGTGAAAGGATACTGGCAGAAGCCGGACACAAACACAAGGCTCGCGCGAGAGTGAGAGAAAAAAGAGAGAGACAGAATCTGGGGCTAAGAAACCCAAATATTCAGGAGAAAAAGAGCCTGATGCATGAAACCGTTGCAACAGTGCACCCACAGAGTAACGTTTCAGCATGGGTACAGATTTACAACATTTTGAAATCCCAAACATTTTCAAATGTTCAGAAACAAAGTAGTAGTATTCAGTTTATAAACGTACTTTGGTGACCATTTTTGCATTGGAATTTCACCGTTGCAGACCTGTGCACATCAGATTCAGCCCACATAAGTGAAAGGTAGCGCCTCTGTGCAATGGCATATTTTGTTTTCCTTCTTTTCCCCACCTCCCTCTTTCCCATTGAAAAGCTCCTTCCACTCCATAATGTTTGGGGGTGTTTTCATCTCCTCTCCATCATGGAAACAGATTTACTCAAGCCCTTGCTCGGAATAAGTCTTCAACTATTTGCGGGGCGGGGTAGGGTTGGAAAAAACATATGTGAGCGTTCAACTAACTTACCTATCCGAACAGGCCTTAAAATTCTCACTCGCCACACTTTGTCTGGGCTTTACTCCTTATATAAGAATGTGAGTATACTGGAAACTATTAGGTAGGAGTACCATATGTTTACGCATGCAATTAGACATCACTACAGAAAAAGCTTTGTGAATCAGCCATAAAGAATCAAAAGTACTCCTACCAAGCAAAATGCACCCATGCCAACTGATCAGCTCAAGTAACTCCTGCTGATATACGCATTTGACCATGTAACTTTTCTCAATAGGAATGTATTTTTGACTGTGGAGAAACCGTTTCCCTTTCAACCCCGTAGCATTTAAGGGAGCTGCTCTTTGGGGCTTTCCATGCCCTTGATAAGCACTTTTTAGAACAGGAGCAACTATAAGGGTGCATACAAGGTGGAAGGCCTCTTCAAAATATTCATGGCTTCCGACAATTCTGTAAGTTTGAGGGTGATCGCTACATTTTGCTTGGTCCCCCCCCAACCATACATTTACAATAGTGTAAAATCCACCACACTGTAGATTTTTCACTGTTGCTAGTCTAATTTGTGATTTTCAGGCCCTCTCTCTTAAAATTTGTTGACCATGCTATTCTGATGTCCTTGTGGCTTTATCCATGATGGGTTGCGTTAGCGCTAACATATTAACGGTAAGAATTTATTTTAGGTAATATCCAACAAGTAATGTGCACAGTGTGTATTTTTGTTACTGGTCCGTTTAATGATAAATCTATTAGTTCTATATTACTTACAGTTGTCAAGCAATTTAGAAAGAGATGGCCTATTTAACAACCAACGTAACAGTGAGCAAACTCTTTGGCAGATGCACTAGATTTCATATTTTTTTCCAGGGCTGTCCAAATCAAAACAGCAAATATGAATACTTATTTCAACATTGAGGAATACAGAGCGTGCACAACAAATTAACCAAGATGGGTAGCGCGAAGGCCTTAGCAGCATAACTTGAAAACTCATATTATGTGAAATTTTGCACCAATGCGAAAAGTTAAGTTCAGTTTGCTCTATGCTTAATGCTTTCGTAAGGTTTTCACCAGTATCTAAAAAGAGAACTACAGAGCAAATCGATTTAGCACAATTTTTCCTGTTGCCATTCTAGGGAATAGTTCAAACACGTTTTCCCCCAGACAAAAGCTTCTCTTTAGTGGAAACAATGGAGGAGAATGTATTTGTGCTATGTTTTGTTATATCTACAATGTAGTGAAGTTGAGCTAGGTAGTTACAAGATTTGATTGACGGTGCTATCATGCAGCTTTATAACGAATGCCAAAATGTTATCATGATTATACCTTGATTTGCATTGAATGCAGGCACATGTTGCGCCATATCTGTGCTAGTAATATCACACCATGCGATTTCTAAATAAGGCCCTTTCTCTGTAATATGATTTTTAGATCATTCCATGTCACCAGAAACACTATATTCAATAAACATGCATTCTTTTAGTGCATTCTTAATGCTGCAAGATGTCTGACTGACCAGGACCTCTTCCACATAATTCCACAGCACATTATTCCAATACACAAATCCCTCCACACCACACAATTCCACACCACATAATACCTCAACTAATACAATGCAACCCACATAATTGCACTACACACCACATACATACACTCCCTAACACATAGAGAAAATTTAAAATGCCAATAGCGCTAACTCAAATAAATGCGAGACTGTTAAAAATGGGATTTCTGGTTGGCTGAGGCTTGCGCCAAAGCCAAGCAGAAACCACCACTCTAGTCAGGGTAAGGGGGAAACACTGTGGACAACCCCTGCTCACCCCCTTGGTAGCTTGGCACGAGCAGACTGGCTTATCCCCAAGGCAATATGTAAAGTATTTGCACTAACGAACAAGTTACTTACCTTCGGTAACGATGTATCTGTAAGAAACATTAGTTAGTTAGATTCCACACCTTAGAATATCCCCAGGGGTCAGGCTGGATCGGGAAAGATTTTTGTAGCAATACCCCTTGCGCGTCGCTAGGCGTTGTCTGCGGCTCCGCGTCCGTCGTTGGCGTCGTGCGCCGGAATGACGTCGTCGGAGTACTTAGATGCCGCCCTCGCGCGCTGACGTCAGTTCTTGTACATAGCTTTCTGCGCCAGGAACGCAGAGCCATGCAAGAGACCGACACTTGTGCCAAAAAATCTAGGGCCCTGAAAAGGATAGCCTTAACCCTAGATGTCAGTTCGCAGAACGGGGAGGATGGGTGGGTCGGTGAGATTTCTAACTAACTAATGTTTCTTACAGATACATCGTTACCGAAGGTAAGTAACTTGTTCATCTGAAAGAAACACGTTAGTTAGATTCCTCACCTTAGAATAGATACCCCAGCAATACCAACCCCGGTGGTGGGTCTGCGAACCAAGATCACACCAGAAAGTCCTGGAGAACAGAAGAACGGCCAAAGTAGCCATCTCTCCGGACTTGGCTGTCCAGGCAATAGTGCTTGGCAAACGTGTGCAGTGAAGCCCACGTCGCCACCTGACAGATGTCCTGCAAGGGAACTCCCCGGCCCAGGGCAGTAGTCACCGCTGTGGCCTGGGTGGAATGGGCCCTCAACCCAACAGGAGGGTCCTTTTTTGCCAAGGAGTAACACAGTTTAATACACAACACGACCCACCGTGAGATGGTCCGTTTGTGTACCGCTTTCCCCTTCTTAGCTCCTACGTATCCAACAAGAAGTTGTTCGTCCACCCGGAACTGTTTGGTGCGGTCCAAATAAAAGGATAGCGCCCGTTTTGGGTACAGACAGTGGAGCCTCTCTTCCTCTTTTGAAGGATGCGGAGGCGGAAACAAGGTGGGCAACGTGATAGATTGCCCGATGTGAAAGGGGGTCACCACTTTTGGTAGAAAAGAAGGACACGTCCGGAGGACAACCTCGTCCGGATGAACAGAAAGAAAGGGAGGCTTAGATGACAGAGCCTGGAGCTCACTCACCCGTCTAGCCGAGGTGATAGCTACCAGGAAAGCAGTTTTCAGGGTCAGAAGACGAATGGGACAATTGTGAAGAGGCTCAAAAGGAGCGCACATCAGAAAGGTCAGAACAAGATTCAAGTCCCACTGAGGCATTACGAAGGGGACAGGAGGGAACATGTGAGTAATGCCTTTGAGAAAACGTGAAACAACAGGGGACTTGAAAAGAGAAGGCTGATCAGGAAGCCGTAAGAAGGCAGAGATTGCAGCAAGATAACCTTTCAAGGTGCCCAAATCAGAGCCCTGCTGGGCCAAAGAAAGAAGAAAGAGAAGAACCTCAGAAAGAGGGGCGGAAAGGGGATCCACAGCCTTTGCTGTGCACCATGCCACAAATTTGTTCCACCTGCAGGCGTATCCCGTCATTGTGGAGGGACGCCTGGCTGCCAGAATGACATCACAGACTTCAGGAGGCAAGTCAAATGGCATCAACTGCCGCCGCTCAATCGCCACGCATGGAGGTGGAGGCTGGACAGGTTCGGGTGGAGGACCGTCCCCTGCTGCTGCGACAGAAGGTCCTCCTGAAGAGGCAGTCGTATCGGAGGATCGACTGAGATACTGAGTAGCTCGGGATACCAGAACCTTCGTGCCCAATCCGGAGCCACTAAGGTAACTTCGGCCCGGTCGCGCCTGATCTTCTTCAGCACTCTGGGCAGAAGTGGTATAGGCGGAAAGGCGTACAACAGACCGCAACTCCACTCGCGGCGAAAAGCGTCTCCGAGCGAGTGCTGCCTTGGAAATTTCAACGTGCAGAACTGCTGACATTGCACGTTCTCTTCGGTGGCGAATAGATCTAACTAAGGCTCTCCCCACTGCTGAAAGAGACCTTGAGCCACGTCCGAGTTCAGACGCCATTCGTGATCCATCATGCACCGGCGGCTGAGTTCGTCTGCTCTGGCGTTCAGAGAGCCCGCCAGATGTTGAACCACCAGAGTGATGCCCTGGTGTTCCAGCCATGTCCAGAGGCGCAGAGCCTCCTGACAAAGGGTCCACAACCCCAACCCGCCCTGTTTGTTGCAATACCACATGGCGGTGGTGTTCTCCGTGAACACCTGCACGACACTTCCCCGGACAGAGGGAAGGAAGGCTTTCACTGCAAGCCAGATCGCTCTCAGCTCCAAAAGGTTGATATGGAGTCGAGCCTCCGCCGGAGACCAGAGTCCTCTGATCTCCGCCTCTCCCGTAGGGCCCCCCCATCCCAGGAGGGACGCGTCCGTCACTACTACATGGTCCGGTTGGGGTAGGGAGAGGCATCTGCCGCTGACCCAATCGGTCCGTGAGCTACCACTGCAATTGGTTCGCAGTGCCCTCCGAGATCAAGACATGGTCGGACAGGTTGCCTCGATGTTGTGCCCACTGAAACTTCAGGTCCCACTGCAGAGCGCGCATTCTCCACCTGGTGTAATGCACCAACAGGATGCAGGAGGCCATCAGCCCCAGAAGCCGCAGCACCAACCTGACCGAAACCCAGGATAGAGGCCGAAAGATGGGAATCAGAGCCTGAATATCCCGGACCCGCTGTTCCGCAGGATAAGCCCGGAACTGCGCCGAATCGAGAACCGCTCAGATGAAGAGGAGCTTCTGGGAGGGTCTCAGGTGTGACTTCGGCACGTTGATGGAGAACCCCAGCAAATGCAGGAGGTCGGCCGTAGTCTGGAGGTGGGAGACGACTTGCTGGGGCGAGCCCACCTTCTATAGCCAGTCGTCGAGATAGGGGAAGACTGGAACCCTTGATCTGCGCAGATGAGCTGCGACCACCGCCATCACTTTTGTGAACACCCGAGGGGCACTGGTGAGGCCGAAGGGGAGCACGGTGAACTGAAAGTGCTCCTGACCCACCGTGAACCGCAGGTAACGCCGGTGGGCCGGCAGGACGGGGATGTGAAAATAGGCGTCCTGCAAGTCCAATGCTACCATCCAGTCTCCAGGGTCGAGGGCAGCCAGAACCTGAGCTAAAGTTAGCATTTTGAACCGTTCCTTCCGGAGGAAGGTGTTGACGCTCCTGAGGTCCAAGATAGGGCGTAGGCCCCCTTTACCCTTCTTGGGAACCAGAAAGTAGTGGGAATAGCAACCACGGCCTACTTCTGGACCAGGAACGTGCTCGACGGCCTCTTTGGCCGAGAGAGCCGTAACTTCCTCCCGCAGAAGATTCAAGTGATCCTCCGATATACGGTGGCACTGCGGTGGCATGGCTGGAGGGGTCGTCTCGAAGGGGAGGGAGTAGCCCCTTCGGACGATTTGCAGCACCCACCTGTCCGAAGTGATGGAGCGCCAGTGGAGCAGGTGATGGCAAACTCTGCCGCCCACTGGCGTGGAATGGGCCTGAAAGCTCGGACTAGGAGGCCTTTGAGGCGGATGCTGCCGGGGTGGATGTGGACTGACCGCGTTGTCCTCTAGCACCGCCACGTCGGAACCCACATCCGCGACCGCGTGCAGGTTGGTTCTGCGGCCGGTGGCTAGGCGGACGTGAGGAGGCGCCCCTTCCTTGGCCACGAAAGGCGGAAGTTTGCGGCCGTGGGGCCGAGAGACCCAAGGACGTAGCCGTAGGCCGGGAGTCCTTAAAACGAGCCAGCGCACTATCCACCTTCTCACCAAAAAGGAGATCCGCCATCAAAGGGTATTACTGAGTGAGAGGGTTAGCAAGGGATAAAGGAAGAAGGCGCTCAAGCGTGTGCACTAAGAGTAGTTATTTGCAAAAGAATGGAATGAATACGGTGCTAACAGGTCAGGGGTACTAACCCAGAAAAGGCCCCTGCGAACAAGTGGGTATGACCCACTCAAGGAAACAGACAAAGAGGTCCTGTGCACACATTTACGGATAGAACTCTCGTTAGAATTGGTAGAGGAACAAAAAAAGGCTTAAAGTTTGTATGGTATTGAAATGACGAAGGTCGACATCAAGAGTTTCAATGCAAAGTAATATATATGTATGTCGGTATCTGACCAATACATAATACAAACAAATCAGCCGACACGTGTTTTGTCATACCGTGTGAAGATGTGACTCTTCAGGGCTGGGAAGGACATAAAGCAGAAAATCAAATAAGTGAAAAAACTTAAATAAGTAAAAAAAAGTCACAAATTAAAGAACAAACCAAAAACAAAATAACGTCCATATGCTGAGATAGCAAGCGTTGGAAACGAATAATAATGAAAAGTATGACCTATGCGTACCAGAGTGGGCCAAAAGAGAAAGGAAAAACATGGAAGACAGAAATCATAGAACCGGGAAAGCACCATGGAGTAAAACGACATATCATAGGCAAGTTCAATGTGAAAGAAGACAGAGATAAGATAAAGACCCGATAGGCAGAGTACGTCAGTGGAGGGTGCGAAATGTGTGAAATATAAACTAAACTAGGTATATGTAAAGTTATAATCAACAAAATCAAACGGTGGTAGACAGGTGAACACATTGGGTCAGTTAAAAAATATAAAAAATAGAATACACAGAGAATAAAGGCGGACAACAAAGCAACAAGAAAGTACTGTCAAGCGTATGAGGAGGCAATAACCAATAAAAATTAATGTAAAACTTGAAATTAAGCACAAAAAGCACTTGGGTGGGCGCTGTAGAGAAAACAATAACATGCACGTTTAAAATTATGAAGAAGCCATACAGAAATAATGGCGAAAAGCAAGAGCATAATCCCAAAAGCTTCAGGGATTCCGTATGAACAAAGAGTAGGCAAAGACATATGTAGAAAAATAATGAAAACAAGCAAGAGCATGGTGTTTAACGAACATAATGTCAACGTGATGCTAAAGGAAAAAAGGGAAAAACCGGCATTGCACAATGACTGTTATAAACAACGTCGAGAGTAAAAGCGAATTTACAACATCACGAAATAAATGCAATGTAAACAAAACACGGAAAATCAGCATGAGGGAGCAAACGATAGAAAGAATAGAAACAAGTACAACAGGAGGAACGTACGGTGAATAACAGCAAGGGAGGGGGAGCCTATCCTGAATTAAAGAAAAAAACACAACGAGCACGGGTGGTGCAAAAGGGCCATGTAGAGTGATTAAATAAACGGAATAAGATAAAATATGAAAAATACCTGGTAAGGCAGTGAAGTGAAAAGCATATAAACCGATCCTGAGCGTAGGCAACAAGGGTGTAGTGAGAAGGATCGACCTCACAGCATCGAGGAGTAAGGGGCGAAAAGTACACACCATACGGGTAAGATGGCTGTACAATCTGAGGGAGCAAGGACAGAGTCAGCCTACTGTTTAAACTGGTGACAGGATAGGGTATGGTAGGGAAGGGGCTTACCGGGTGTAAAGAGGATCGCACAGTGAAGGATCCACCGTTCTCCAGGTTGTGGGAACAGCACGGTGCAGGAACCGGAAGTCTAAATAGGGGGTGCGCGTGTGCCGGAAAAAACAACTAGACAGTGCGCTAAACACGGAACCGTGGCAAGGCGGAAGTGAGGACTTAAGGGACCACGTGGTGTAGGTCGTGCGTGAAAAGGTCAGAAGGCTCGTAATATTGAGCACACGGAAAAGAGACAACAAGAAAGAAAGAAATGAACCAATAATGGTTTAGGACACAATATACTGATTAGAAGTAAAGAGCGTATCTGGACAAATAAACAAAGTACATGTCAAAGTAGAGAAGAGATGTAAACAGTGCAAAATAAGAGTAAATGGTTAACATAGCGTAAGAAAGGAGTGCAAACTCTGTCATTACGTGGAGACAGCAAAAATGGAGGAGCAAGAAAAGGATGTAACAGGGCAAATAAGGGAGCAAATGTAGAAAAATACAGACAGTGCAGAAGTCATAATCTGACACAGTAGTTACACATGGTAAGGTAAAGCTGCAATAAGGAAGGGCATGAAAAAAGGAGTATCAGGGCGAGTAAAAAGGCCAAATCAGACAAATGAAAGGCAATATAGCGTAGGAGTCACAGGCTAGAAAAATGTAATATGAGATACAAAATATAATAAATACGTAGAGAAAAAGATTAGTACTGAACAATAAGTCAACAATGTCAGAGAGCACATGAGCGTAATGTTAAACAGAAAAGGATGCGGTGTCTACTTAAACAAGCAAACCCACAATATATGCCGAGACCAAGTATTTATGTGCCTAGAAAGTAGTGCAGGTCATGGACGATGTTAAGACCGTGATTAACCGACTGAAGACGCATAATCCAAAATGCCTCTTGTCTCCTGAGTCTTAGTTCACGGTTGCCACCTCTTACATTGCTCCTGGTGATGTCTATTCCAAAAAAGGAGAGGCTTTTACGAGGGCCCTGAGTTTTACACATTGCAATGTGAGAAGCCATAGGGTATTTCGCATCCTCATTGTGCATGGCACGGACATGCTCGCTGATGCGTTACTTCAAAGATCTGATCGTGCTCCCAACGTACTGGAGTTTACATGTGCATTGTAGGATATAGACAACAAAGGAAGAGTTACAGTTGATGTTACAGGTTATTTTGTGTTTTTTGCCATTCCAGCTGCTGAATTCTTTAGTGCCATTGATGGCCCATTTACAGATCCCACAACCACCACATTTGAAGAAACCTATACTGTGAGGTTGGAGCCAAGTAGAAGAGAACGCTGTGGGGTGTGGAATCGTAGGACAGAGTCTGTTTCTTAATGTTCTTCCTTTCTTGAAAGGGTATATCCATGAGGGTACTCTGGACATCCCCCGAAAAAGACGTGGACCTCAGCCAGGCGTGGCGCCAGATCGCCACCGTGGTGGAAATTGCCCTACCCAGCGAGTCCGTGGTGTCAAGTCCACACCGTATGGCATGTCGCGCTGCATCTCGCCCGTCAGCAAGTGCCTGGGAGAGACGTGTCCGGGCCTCCTCCGGACACAGGGGCAGCACGTCCTCCACCGCATCCCACAGAGAGTGGGAGAAACGGTCCAAGAGGCAAGCGGTGTTCAAAGACCGCAGGCCCACACTCAGGGAAGAGAACAGTTTCTTTCCGAACTGTTCCAGCCTCTTGGATTCCCGATCCGGAGGAGCGGACGGGAAGGAGGATTGGGAAGTGGAGGCCTGGATAACCAGGCTCTCGGGGTGGGGTGTTGGGACAGGAAACTGGGTGTAGGAGAGTAGAGTCTGCTTTCTATGTTCACCCCCACTTTTTGCTTTTGCTGTACGGGTTTTCGACTTAGATGTGGCTGTGGGCCTGCTAATCAGACCCACAGCCCTTCTGTTCTCTCTCTAAACTGATACTATGTACTTTAGGTGCATAACCCAATTGGATAGGATCACCTCATTGGCCCCTGTACAGTGTACCTTAGGTACCCAGGGCATAGGTGTACCCTAGGCCTACCAGGGGCTGCAGCATGTATTATGCCACCCCTGGCCTGGCCTTCCATTATGACACAACTGGCTGATCACTCAGCTGGGGCAAGGTCGTGTAATCACCTCTTGCTTAGGTGTAGTATTCCTATACCTACCTTATATATAGACACATGTGTACCTATCAGCCACTCCTATGGCAGGCCTTAACAATCCTGGAGACAGAGTGCTTGGTAACATGTGAGATGGTGCTCTAGCATGAGCTGAGCCTGTCTGCAGCTTTCGGAACCATGTCCTTATAGCTGTTCTATGATATAGCCTACCATATACTCTTAAAGTACCTTATAATCTTAAATGGTTATGGTAACTATGGTTTGGCTTTATCAAAACATGTTGTGTAAGGTGTCTAACACTTTGGAATAATACCCCCATACCATTCCTGGCAATGAGGATATTATTCCTCCCTTCTAGAGGGAGAAGACATGTTGCAACCTACTTACCCGGTTAAAGTGGATGCTGCCACAGACACAAGTCTGACTTCCTGCTGCTGGGAGTCCTTCCAGCGAGGGAGGCTTGGACAATAGGTTTCCTGCCTTGGGAGGTGCGAGCACCACCCCAGACAGGAGTTAGTGTATTGGGGCAGGGGAGGATGAATGAAACTAGACATTGCCTGGGGCACACAAGGTGTCCCATGCATAGTCCAGTTCAAACCGGCGCTGGGGCACTCCAGCCCCAGCTCTGGCGCGAAACTGGACAAAGGAGAGGGGGTGTAGCCACTCCCCTTCCTGGTCCCACCCATAGGAGGGACCTTGCAGGTTGCCCAGCCCATTAGCCTAGTATATTAGGAGGTAGCTGAGCCCTGCAGAATTAGATTACCCTGAAAATCTGCAACTTGTACAGAAACTTTGGACCTTCGACATTCGACCTCAGGAAGAAGACTGAAGAATCTCCCTTGTGGCCAAGGAGTGACCACCCTGGGCAACCAGGCACCATCCAGCGACCGCTGCTTGCTTTGCGACTGATCCACGAGGAACGACTGCAGAGACTGACCAGCGCCGTGACTTCCAGACACCTCTGAACCAGATCCACATCTACAGCCAAGCTGAGACCCGTGGAGGCGACGAGGGACGTGGGACAGGCGACTTGGGAAAAGTGGCTAGTAACTGACTAGCGCGACTTCTGAGGCTACCTCGAGGTTGTGCTTGGGGAATTGAGAAGCCCCACTCCCGAGCACCATCTGCAAAGAAGATCAGCTCCCCACACTTCACGTGTTCTGCGTGGGGCCCTTCTGCACCTGAACTGCTAGACGCGTTGTCCGGTTGCTGGCCCGTTGGCTAGTGATCTCTGTGACGACAAACCTGCTATTTTGCTTTGCTGGTCCGGCTCCTCCAGACTGGCACTCACTCCCCTGTGAAAGGGAAGCACCCCAGACCTTCCTGGTCTGCAACAGAAGCAAGTCCTCCATCCTGCGTGGGTTACGCTTGCCAAGGCTTGTTGGGTCCTAACTCGACATCGACGCCGCCGACAGCAAGAGCCTCCGTGGGACAGCTCGCCTCCTGGTTTTGGTCGTCCTCGACGCCTCCTGGTACCCGTGGCTGCTGAGACAAGCTTCACCTCTCCACCTGCATCTTCACAACATCGCCTGGCTCCTTCCTGGTTCCCTCCTGGTCCTGGGCTGGTGGCCTAGACTCTGTCCCTTCTTCTTGCAGGACTCCTTCTTCTTGATTCCATCCCCGGAATCCACAGGACACTCTTCACTGACTGCCTGTCAGCAACTTTTCTTCAGGCATCCATAGGAGTCAACGACGAAACCCGACGCAAGTTCACACCTATGCACCCGCAGCCCGTGGGCTAGGTAACTTGAGTACTCCGGTGCTCACAAGGGTATTGACTATCCTAGGGTCTAGTTTCCAAGTCTCGAACTCCTAGCTACTTCAGAAGTGTCCTAAAACTCTTAATTTCTAACTATCACTATTTCTATTGACTTTTACGCATTACGCGTGAGTGTTTCCACTCTGCACCTGAATCCCGTGGGCCTCCTACTTCCTAACTCCTGGTAGTGTAGTGTAGCCCCAGCGATTCCCTAGGCCTAGGCCTATCCTGTGTTCGTGACAGTGGTTCTTATACCACTTACTAAGTATATGGTTTGCGTGGCCCCTAGGGCCTAACTGTATTACTTACCTGTGTGACTTATGTATGCTTGAATAAGATTGTGTTGTACTTACCTCGAATCTCATAAAGAGTGCTGAGGGTGTTTTGACTTAGAATAAATACATTCTATTTTTATATATCTGTTGTGGTGTCCTTTTATTTGATATTCAAGGGGTTACAAATGGTATAACAGCTGGCTTCACATGCCATACAGAGTTTAGCCTAAGACTGCTCTTGTCCATGCTACCACTAGGATAGCTGGTCTATAAGGTAGACCAATCACCTTAAGGGTTGTTTGGACTGATACAAGGTGTACACTAGAATTAGTGACATCATATATCAGGCCAACTTCTCACACAGGCATCCTACCGGCACCAGAGTCGAGTCGACAGAAGACCAAAAAGAGTCAAAAAGTTTAGTCAAAAATTGACAAAGGGGTAAGCTCTTCCCGGATCGGCGCTGTCTGGCGCGGAAAAAAGAAGAACTGACGTCAGCGCGCGACGGGCGTGGTCTAAGTACTCCGACGACGTCATTCCGGCGCACGACGCCAACGGCGGACGCGGAGCCGCAGACGACGCCTAGCGACGCGCAAGGGGTATTGCTACAAAAATCTTTCCGGATCCAGCCTGGGGATATTCTAAGGTGAGGAATCTAACTAACGTGTTTCTTTCAGATACTCACAGTAACACAGTGGAACACCACAAAGTGACACCACACAGGTATTTATAAAAATAAATATCTTTATCTAAAATTAAGCTTTACCAAAACGACACAAATCCGACATACACAATAAAAGTGGTTTCAACAACAAAGATCCTCTTGTAGTGTTCTTTTTTTTATAACGTCTAAAAAAAGTTCCTTTTGCAAAAGCGCACTGATTATGTTAAGAATACTGTGGGCTCCGTAAGGCTGTGAGCCCTCCTTTCTAGAGTGTAGAAACTCTAACAATGGTGCCTGTATCAATGATCGCCCTGCTGTACTTGTAGCACGGAGTGCGCTACCTGGGCGTGCTCGCTTTCACCTTTGGGGAATCATCCCCTCACTAAAGCGTGAGCGCGCGCCAGTCACCAACAGGCCACTGCCTTCAACAATAGCCCACACTGTATCTTCTAAATGCCCTCGTTGCCCTTTAATTCACATGGGGGCACCGTTCTTTTTAAATGCCCCCGCTGCCGTTGAAATCAACCTGGGCTTTCAAAAGCATGAAGGTGCGCTAGTTCCCGCCAAGGACGCGATCTTTGGATATTGCCCTCGCTTTGCTCTGTCCAGAGACGGATCCACTCTGCTCCCATGTTACACCAACAGTCTCAGGCAGCCCCCGCCGGTTCCCCCACCTGCTCCTGACCTCGCACTGAAAACAGCGCGGCCGAGAGCGTGTTCCCTCAGGCTGCTCTCACGGTGGCGGTGCTCCTCAGGAGATTCTCAGCAGGAGCCCTTCTCGTCCGGCTGTGACGCGCTGGTCGGGACAGGTCTTCCTTCCGGCGGTCTTCCTACTCTTCGCAGCGATGACGTAGACGCAGGCGTCCTCGTCACAAGGCAACCCTTCGGCTTCACTCTATGGTGACGGCCCTTCTTAGATTACGGACTCGGCCTCGGGCAAGTTGCTCGAGTAGCGGCGGTGATTTATCTGGGCCCAGCGCTTCGCTTATTTTCCGGACCAAGCCGGCGGCAGTGAAATCAGTTTACTTACAGCAATCTGGGGCAAAGCAGACGCCCCGCAGGTGCTCAACGGCATGCTAGTCTGCACAGAGCGCGAGAGGAACGATCCTGGGGCAGGTCACGCTTGAGGCAGAGCAGACCTCACGACAGGCCCCCAACTGTGTGCCAATGAGCACGCCGAGTCAGCTTCACGAAAGCACAAGCACACCACGTTGATTAAAAAGGTTTCTTCTGGTAAACCTTTGGGTTCCTGAGTTTTAACAGGAGGCCAGCTCTCTTCTGGCCCTTGGAGACTCTAAGGACACGCAGCAAAGTCCTTGGTTTTCAAGTAGAGGGGGGACACAGCACACAGCAAAGTCCTTCAGCCTCACCCTCAGCAGAATCAGCAAACTGCAGGCCAGCCCCAGAACACACAGCAAGGGCAGTACGTCTCCTCAGTTTCTTCCGTTGATCTCCTTGGGCAGAGGTTCCTCTTGAGTGTAGAAGTCTAATTTACAGGGGTATCAGGTCTTACTTTTATACCCCAAAAGTCTATGTTCTCCATGTGTGAGGGGTCCAGGATCCAGTCCCAACCAGTTCTGGGTGCCCTAGCCAGAACATGTCTTCTTCCTTTTTGAGTGTGGGCCCGGGCTATTAGACGCACCGCAGGAGGTGGAGCCAGCATTGTGGAAGGCAGGCACAGCCCTATTCAGGCCCAGGTGCAACTCCTCCCACCACTCTAAGTGCAGATAGGTCTATTCAGCCTAGTGCTGACTCACCCAGCCTCTTGCAGCCACCCCCAGCCCCTGTCACTCACAAACCAGACAGTCAATACACAAACAGGCAGAGGCACACAGAAAGGTTGAACAGGAAAATAGCCACTTTCTAAAAGTGCTATTTTCAAACACGGAATATTAAAACCGTCTTTCCTAAAAGATGCGTTATCAAATTCTGAGTTCAGGGATACCAGACTTCAGCTTCCCATCTTGCTCCTATGGGGAGATATGCAGGTACACATGGGACACAGCATTCCCCATTCTATTCTATGAGCAAGATGGCCTTTCAATAGTGAAAAACGAAATGGGCAGTATTTCACCATCAGGACATGTTACCCACACTAGTACATGTCCTACCTTTCACATACACTGCACCCTGCCCAGGGGGGTATCTTGGGCCTACCATAGGGGTGCCCAATGTGTAAGAAAATGGAAGGGTCAGGCCTAGCAAGTGTGTACACTGGCCAGGACAACATGGCAGTTAGCAACTGCCCACAGGCACTGCGGTGGCAGGCCTGAGACACCATTTTAGGGCTACTCATGTGGGTGGCACAATCAGTGCAGCGGCCCACTAGTAGCATTTGAATTACCAGCCCTGGCACACTCAGTGCCCTTACTAGGACCTTACAGGTAAAACAAATAAGCCAATCATGGATAGCCAATCATCATATGCACTTTAGCACTGATCAGCAGTGGTAAAGTGCCCAGAGTCCTATAGCCAACAATCACAGGTCAGGAAAAATACAGGGGGGAAAAAGCAAAAAGTTTTGGGATAACCCTGCAAAAAGAGCCATTTCCAACAGAGACCTATTGCATTTCCAATGCTTAACTACTTATCTGAATGGAGACATACAATACAATTTCAAAAGTTCTGTGCAATGCCCCATCTCTCCCTGGTCACCAATACTTGTCAAACAATCTCCTCTTATTGCGTGTCATCCCCAAATGAACCTCATGAATAATGTTTAATTGTCTACTCATGACAATGTTGATTGCCCTCAATGTGTTCACTCTAAAAGCACCTTCCTTCAATAGACAAATGTTACTCCACTTTCTTGAATAACTGTTGCCCCTATAGAAAACTGTTTTCCCAGGGCCATCTTTTACTGTCAAAACTGCATGACTTTGTTTATCTGACCATCATCCTGTAGAGCTCGCTCCCCTCTTGCTCTATGCAACAACTTACTGCCGACCAGATTTGTTCTGCACAGAATAGCCACAGTCCTCAAAATATTCAACTTCTGTACCAGTTTCTTCAGTCTCTTGCACAGACATTTCACTTTCTTATTTCTAGTATAGGAACATGCTTCACCACAAAGTGGTACACCAGTAATTTTGGCCTCAGCCTGACCAACCTTGATGTAGTTCTACTTGAAAAATATATGTCCTGAACTTTCTAACAGTCTAATAAGTACATGCTAGCATTTCCCTCATAGAGTAAAGAGGTCATATTTTGTGAGCCAAATGCTAAAGAATGTCCTTTCTCTGCCATCCTTTGAAATAACTAAGTCCCACACCCCCACTCGCAGTCAGCGACATCGACCGAGACATCACTTCACATCCGGGAACAAATGGACAAGAACTTTTAATCTTTGAAAATACTTCTTGTTGTTTAGCACTTCATTCACACCGTCCTTGAGTTGCTTCATCAACTGATTTGGCACCTTAGTTTTAAATTTGGTGTAATACTCTGCCATCCCCATAAAATAGTTTTTCCTATCCCAGAGCTGGTGCCTTTTCAATTGCTCTCAAGAACCATGGGCTCGGTGCAGTGCCCTCTGTCATTATTACATGTCCTAGATACTCAGCTTCCTTACCACCAACAACATGCTTCTGTTTCCTCAAGTGCAGCCCTCATTTTCACCACCACACTCTCCAACCTCTCTGCATGCTCAAACTAATCTTTGCCACACAAAAATACATTGTCTTGAAACACAATCACACCTTCTATGCCATTCAGCACATCACCCTTCAGCTGGTGAAATACCAGTGCAGCCGAAGAAATGCTAGAGGGCTTTACAAATCTAAAACATCCCCTCTGATTGACTAAATGCTCAATAATTTCTCAATTCCTTGGCTAAAACAACGATATGATAAGGTGTTTGCAAATCAAGCTCAATTTAGTGTACCAACCATCTCATTAATACTCGACAAAGGATACCAGTTCATCTAAATAGTCTTATTATCGCTTCTGAGTCCAAAGCACATCCTAAATTTGAAAAGCTTGCATGCCAGCACTGTGGGTGAGAACTACAATAAACAATTAGTTCAATAACACCTTATTTACATACACCTGCTAGCACTGTGCTCAAGCTTAAAAGGTGGCACATCTTGCTTAACAAATGACAAATTCAAAATCTGTTTACATCCATAGTTTCTATTCTGATAGAGACTACTAGCCGCAGATTCCTTCACGTAGAATTATCCCCAGGCGGGAGACTGGATCCGGAAACTTTTGCCACAGCATCCCTGCGCGCCGGGGGGCGGGCGACATCACGCGACTCCGCCCAGGCGTCGTGCGCGTACGTGACGTCAGTGAGGTCACATAAGACCCGCCCGGCGCGCCTACGTCAGTTTTTTCCTTTTCCACGTGCAACGCAGATCCGTTCCTTGCTGCGGGCCTGTTTCAGGACCCCCTTTCTTCCATTCTTTTTTGGTGGGAGCAGTGTGTGAATACCTTCGGGCTTTAAAACTTGCACGTTTCGTGGGCGTCTTATGTCGGCGACGGACCCTCACCATATTTGCATGTGGTGATTGGCGGAGGATCACGGCACCTCGGATTGTGCGGCGTGCCTAAAGTTGAAGCCGAAGTCCCGGCAGGAGCGCCGCATGAAGCTTCTCTCGGTGCGTCTCTCCAGGTCGACGTCATCCCCTCGGTCTGCTTCGGCGGACGGCTTTAGGTCTGGCTGTGGTCGTCGTCCTCGCCTTTCTCCGATGTCACGTGAGCGTCGCTCCCCGGTGGGTAAATGTCGCAGTTCGTCCCCGGGGGCTGGTTCTTGGCCTACCAGGGGCGTGGACTCTACGCTGGTGATGCGGCCCTGCGTATTGTCCTATCCACCGTTTCCCGGTGTTGGGGCATCGAGAGTCCAGATAGAGACTTACGCTGCGGCTTTGCTGGCCTCATTGGCGTCTTCTCCTCCTTCCCCTCCTGGGGCGTTGGTGGATCCCTCGCCTCGCGCAGGGCCCTCCGCGGCGCTGCCGGTGGCTCTGGCCCCGGCCCCGACTGGGTCGGATCCAGGCTTGGAGGACGTGGTACTGATGGGGTGCGGCTCCTCTGGGGCACCTTCTTCAAGCCACAGCATCTCTGCCTCGCCGCAAACCCCCGCGGGGGTCCCTGTGGTGTCGCGGGAGGTCGCCGGGGCTCGGGTCGCATCCCCGAGCTCCTCTCGGTCCCTTGGCAGGGTGGTCCTGTCTAAGGCCGAGGTGACGCCGCTACGGCGCCGGCAGCAGCTGGACCGTGCGGAGCCACAGGGGTAAGTGGCCCCTCCTTGTCCCGCTCCGGGTCGAGGGTAGACCCCTTGTCCTTCTCCGGGCCCCTCTCGTACCTCCTCACAGGCGGCTGCCTCGGAGGGCGAGTCGGAGGTTGTATCATCCCTGCGCCGTTACAGGGGTTGCCGGGTGACCTTTGCCTCCTTCTGGGCTGCGGCCGGCGGAGGGCTTCGGGCCCCTCCCTGGGCCCATCCCGTTCCCCCACGCAGGTGGTTGCCTCGGCGGGGGTCGGGCCGGCGCCGTCCTGGCGCCCCTCCGGGGTCAGTGTGGCTCCAGCTCTACTCCGGTCCCCGCTCCGGACTCCGGTGCGGGGTGACTTGGAGGTCCCTTGCCCATCGACGCCGGAGTCCTGCCTCAAGTGGCAGACTCCACAGCTCTGCAGAGGGGTCGTATGGCGGATTCGTATGGCGGATTCATCTTCGGACGCTCCTTCTTCTCCGGAGGCAGGCTGCATTTTGGTGTTGCCCTCCCCAGAGACTGGTCGCTGTGTGGTGTCTTTTTCACCGGCGTCGAAGGGTGGCTCCCCGCCCTTTCTGCGGCAGGGGTGTCCGTCGGAGGTGTGGCAGGTCCCTCATTCTTCGGCACCTCCTGACTTCCAGGTCTGGCCCTTGCCCGCCCCGCTTGGCCTTGGGGACGGCCGCCTTAGTTTGCAGCCGTCGCCCACAGAAGAGCTGCTTTCTCCACAGCGGGGCCCTACGGATGCGGGTGCGGCCTTCACTCACGCGGTGTCCACGGCTGTGGGCATCCTAAGCATGGGCGACCCGGTGGCTCACTTTCCGGCGGACCATCTGTTGGACGTCCTCCACCAGGGCTCTGGTGGGAGGAAAATCTTGCTTCCCTTTGAAGGTTCGCTCCTTTCTGCCTTGACAGGGGCTTGGATGCGTCCTGTCTCCGGGGACCCGGTGCCTCCGCATCTTCTGCATCGGCACCTTCCGACGCCGCGTGACCTGGTGTGCCTGTGCGTTCACCCCTCAGCCACCAGTCCCCTTCTGCGGACTGCTTTTCCCTCCCTACCGCCCCTGTTGGCTCCGCCGTCCAGGGAGGCCCGCTGGCTGGACACTTGGGGACGCAATATTTTTGCCTCGACCAGCGCGGCACTGCGGGCCCTTAACACCTTGTGTGTGCTGGCTAGGGCCTCCTCCTGTTTGTGGGACTCGGCTGAGTCTCTGGGGTATGCAGCGTCCCAGAAGTCTGCTCAGGTGGATTTGCGGCACCATGCGTTGGATGGCCGGGAGCTTGCGGCGTTTATTCTCCGCTCCGCTCTAGACGTCTCTGAGGCGCTGGGCAGGGCCATGGCTCCCTCAGTCGCTCTCCGTCGCCATGCTTGGCTTCGGGACGGCGTCTTCCCCGAAAATATTCGTGAGAGACTCATTGATCTCCCATTTGATGGCAGTCTGTTGTTTCATGCCCCGGCCGACTCCGCCATCCAGAGGCTCTTGGCAGGGTTCCGTCCTCCTCCTCCGTCCCCTCCTCAGTGACTTCTGAGTTAGGGTTGCCTTTAGGTCTTCTTAGGCCGGCGGTTATGGTTGTGAAGTATGTTTTTCTGGCCGATTACGTCCTTCCTTGAGACCTTGGCATTGTTGGCTGCTGGACGGCCCCTTGTTGCTGTTGTTGTGTGTGATTTCTGCAGGAGTTGTTGCGCAGACTTGGCCCTGAGATTGGGCCTTCTGCTTTGCTTGGGATGCTGTCAAGCCTGTTGCGGCGATGTTTTTTTCCCCGTGGTTCTTTTGTTTCTTCCTCTGCTGCGGAAGTTTCTCCAAAGAGGGTTCCCCTATATTGGGACTTCATGTGCCCTATGTGGTGCTATGGTAGCTGTCATATGGCTTATGCTCTGCTGGAGGGTTCTGGTCACCTTCGGGTACCTGTTCTCCTTGGTGTTTCCGTAGTTTGCTTGCTCCCTGAGGTCATGTGCGCGGCCACTCGTGGTGGTGGTCCGGACCTCTCCTTCTCTCCCTGCTTCCGTTCTGCGGTCTGGGATGTCCCTTACTAGGCGTTGCCTACTTGGTCTTCTTGGGGCCTCGAGCTGTTCTTCTTGTTTCTGGCCTTGACTGCCGGCATTGTTCTGGCTGACAGGCTGCTCTCCATCTGGAGTGGGCTCACCTTCTTCTCCCTAGTTTCCTTGGGCTCTCTAGGCTTCTTCTTCCTGTCTTGGCATTCGACGGAAGCTGTGCTGCCTTGTGGGGGAGTGCGGTGCTTCGGCCTCTCAGCTCTTGCCCTTGGTTCCTCTGCTGTGGGTGTGCGAGCCTCTTCAGCCTTCTTTCCCTCCTACGTCCCCTTGGGGTCGGTGGGGTTCTGCTTGTGGGGGTTCCCTTGGCCTGGCAGGGACGAGGTTCTACCTAGTCCACAGATCTGGTCGCCTGTGGGGCCCTCTGCTCTGCATTGGCTGGTGGGGTCCTTTCGCAGACCCTCCTTCCCCGGGGTATTGCTAGAGTATCTATTCTACATGAAGGAATCTGCGGCTAGTAGTCTCTATCAGATGTACGTGTTACTTACCTTCGATAACGATGTATCTGGTAGAGACGATTCTAGCTGCAGATTTCTTCACGGCCCGCCCTTCCTCCCCTATTCTGCGAGGACCCTTGGGCTGGTCTTTGGTACTCACCTCCCGGTGGGGGCTGTGTCTCCTGTGAGTGCCTTCCTTGTTCTTGACGGGTGGCTACGGCTGGGGGCGGTTCCTTCCGCCCTTGATTCTTTGGAGGATGGGGTTTCAGTGCGCTGGTGCCCTGCTGCTTTGGCTACTCAAGGTTTAGGGGGGGGGGTTTGCTTCTATCCTTGTCCTCACTCCCCTCCATTGCTGTCCTCTGGCCATGTCTTGCCCTTGTCCTTGTGGGTGGTTGCCCTCTAGGTTGGGGTGGCTTGGTGGTTGTTGTCCATGTCCGTCTTGAGACTGGTCCCCTTCCTTGCTCAGGATGAGGGGGGCGGGCTTCCTCCGTGTGCCATGACTTATGCCTGTTCTTCCCTTCGGGGCACAGGGATGGGAGGTTGTCTATGTGCGGGCAGGGTGGCTGCACAGGTTTCTGCTTTTTCTTCTTCTTTCCCTGCCCTTGGGGTCTGCGGTGTTGGCACTACCCTGGCGGTGGTGTTAGTCACCATTTCTTTCCAATTTTTCTGCTCTTCGCACACTGTTCCCATGCACCCACAGATTTTTATCTGGTGATTCCGCGTTGTGGTGCGGAAAAGTTATCCGGAGAAAACTGACGCAGGCGCGCCGGGGCGGGTCTTATGTGACCTCGCTGACGTCACGTACGCGAACGACGCCTGGCCGGAGTTGCGTGATGTCACCCCGCCACCGGCGCGCAGGGATGCTGTGGCAAAACTTTCCGGATCCCGTCTCACGCCTCTGGATCATTCTACGTGAAGGAATCTGCGGCTAGAATCGTCTCTACCAGATACATCGTTACCAAAGGTAAGTAACTCGTACTTCAAAAACGTATGAATTTCATAAAACCACTTTCTGCAATAACTGCTCCTTGCTACTCTAATTGTCTTCCACTTTCCAGGTCACATCATTATCCCTAGAAATCCTTGATGTTTGTAGGAATGCGTAGGAAAGTAGGATCTGCTTTCATGGTTACCCCCACTTTTTGTCTGGTGTTATGCTGTTTCTGTCTACTCAAACTGGAACTCCAGGCCCCTCCTATATCGGAGGTCACTGCACTTAAAACCTATAAGTCATCCCTAAGGAAGACCTTTCCATCCTAAAGGCAGGGTGCTTGTTTCTAAGTGTAAGGGTGCCCCTGCATTAGCAGGACACCCCCACAACCCGGGAGAATTGACTCCGAAGGGTGTAAGTGCATCAGCCATAATGAGATATAGAATGGCCATGCGTCATTACACAATGACCCTCTCTAAACTGGCTTTAACAAACCCCGTCATGTTTGGTATTAAACCTGTTGGAATCATACCTTCCACACCGTAAACGGTGTAGGAGGTATGATTCCATGCGCTGTAAAGCTCCTGCAGGAGGCCCTAAATGCTCCGGGTACCAGTCTTCTAGAACCGGACAGCAAGCTAGGGCAGCTACCGACCAGAGACCTATTTCTGCCCTCCTGCTGCGAAGCCAAGTTCGAGCAGGGGAAGGCAGAACAATAGATAAACCCTGTCACAGGGAAGTGTGACCACCTCCCAGACAAGGTTTAGTGTACTGGGACAGGGTGGGGGCACTTGCCAGCGCCACTGAGAATGCTTGAAGGGCACACTTGGTGCCCTCCTTGCATACTCCAGTTCAAACCAGTTCAGGGAGCCGTCAGCTCCCGCTCTGGCATGAAACTGGACAAAGGACATGGGATTATCTTCCCTACTGTCCAGCCCCCTCCTCTGGAAGGGACCCCTGAATCGTTCCAACCCTTTCTTTAGTGTACTTAAGGGCTTACCTGTGGGTAGGTCCCTAGATTCGTTGTGGAACAAGATTCAAATCAAGACACCACTTCATCTTTGACCGTCTGGGCACTCCGGACTTCGCTGGGCTTTACTCTGGGCACTGAGACTGCAACTGGGAAGACTCCGGCTGCTCCTGGTATCTTTGTCCTGCTCGTTCGTGGCAACGTCTGGTCTGTGCTCCATACAGGATCCTTTCAAGGCCTGTGGGCATCCAAGACACCTGAAGGAATCTCCCTTGAAGTGAAGGAGTCACTTTATTGCATCTGCAGGCACCGCAACCAAGCTGACTGGTCTGCTGCTCCTGGGCTCCCACGGACTCCGAAATCTCAGCAACACAGGTGGTGGTTGTACAACTCCCTCAGGGCCTGCACCGTCTTCTCACCGAGTCTGATGCCAGTATCCCTCGTCGGAGCCACAGGAACCAAACCCCAGTGCACCGCGTCGACTTGTCATTGCAAAGGCTTGTTGGCTCTCTTCCTCTTAGATCTTCGGGCTTCAAGAAGCTCCAGCCTCAAGCATCTCCTACAGCCAAGATCTTCGTTCTCACCACATCCTTTGCACTGTGGGCATGCATCTTTGGTGAGCTGCTCGCGGTCCTCGTGCGACTCCTGTGCCTCTGGCCTGTGGGTCCTCTTGAGGGTCTTCTTCGACTCCAGTGGGCTCCCCTAATTGCTCGGGCCTACTTCGATTCCCCTGCTTGTGGTGAGTCCCTTGGACCTTGCTGGTCCTGACAATGCACCTTTTTCGCATGCCACGTGTTAGAAATGGGGATCTCTAGTTTGCAGTGGCTGGCGCCAATGTGGAAATAGGGATCCTTCTTCCTAAGTCAGAGTAAGGGGGCTACACCCTTTGATAACCCCTGCTCAAACCTGTGGTAACATAGCAAGAGCAGACAGGCCTATCTAAGAGGCAGTGTGTGAAGCATTTATGACCATACACAATAACGCAGTGAAGACACTACAAAGGGACACCACACAAGTAGCTATAGAAAAACTGAGTATCTTTATATAGGCTTAACACAAGGCACAAAAGCGATCAAGAAGCCACAATGCACATAAATATAGATTCACTTAAAAAGCAATAAAAGCACTCAAAAGCGTGTGAAACGAACTTAGTTCGAGACCGGGGTCTACGCGACCCGGTGATGCACAATGAACCTGAGGTTTAAAGGGGCACGGCACGCAGCTTTGTGAGGAAGCCGCGATGATGACAGGCGGACTCGCAGAGGCCACAACTCCCAGCTGCAGCAGTCCGCGGCATGCACTCACGATGATCCTGGGACGGTGATTAAAGGCGGGCACCCAGCGGCAACAGTGCTCGGTGGCGGCCGCCCACGCAGGTGATAAAGATTCTCGATGCGGTGACCAGTGCGGGCACTCTGCGGCACAGCTCCTCAGCTGCAGCGGCCCACAGTAGCGATAGCGATGATTCTCGTAGCACAGACAGATGCGGGCTCTCAGCGGCAACAGCTCCTCAGCTGCAGCGGCCCACTATAGCGATGATTCTCGTAGCACAGACAGATGCGGGCTCTCAGCGGCTACAGCTCCTCAGATGCAGCGGCCCACAATAGTGATAGCGATGATTCTCAGCCCGTGTTCCCCGTAGTAGACCCAGAGGCTCTGGAATTCTCGACAGAAGCCTCACCTGCAAGTAGAATCCCCCTCAATAGGAATTCAGAAGGCTGATGGGTGAAGTCTAATGTCCCCGAGACTTCAGCAGGAGGCAAGCTCAAATCAGGCCCTTGTGTAGTTGCTTCAGCAAGATGTATTAAAGTTCCAAAGTTCTTTCCCTCTAGTTACATGGACAGAGATTTGTCTTGACATCCAGAAGTAACACACCGTGTAGGGGTTTTAGCACAGATATTTATACCCCAAAAGTATTGGTTCTCAAAAGTCACAAGTCACTGAACCTAGCCAGAACCAGTTCAGTGTGGTCCTGGAGCACTTTGTTTACAAGGCTGCATCCTGACTTTCAGGAAGAGGGGGTCTGCCATCAGACGCACAGTGGGAGGTGGAGCCATCATTCACCTTGCCAGGCACAGCCCTGCTTAGATCAAAGGGTCACCCCTCCCCATAATCCAACTGCAGATCTCTCTATTCAATCCAGGTCGGGCTCAGCCTGCCCTGTCCCTCCAAAGCCAGACAGCCAATACACATAACAGCAGAGCACACTGGAAGACTTAGGCAAGAAAATACCTACTTTCTAAAAGTGGTATTTTCAAACACAGAATATAAAAATAATCCTCACTAAAAAATGTACTTTAATATTCTGAGCTCAGGCATACTAAATTCAACTTTCCAAACATGTTCCTTGGGTCAGCTAGGATTATAGGATGTATTAATCAAACTGCCCATTCTGGCCTAAGGGAACAGATAGCCTTGCAATAGTGAAAAACGAAATGGAGTGTAATTCACTATCAGGACATGCCACAGAGACCAAGGCAGGTCCTACCTTTCACATACCATGCACCCTGCCAATGGGGTGACTTACAGGATGCCAAGGGAAGGTTTAGGGACTGGGAAGTGGGTTTACTTCACAGTCAAAATGGCAGTTCTGGACTGCGCACAGACTCTGCAATGGCAGGTCTGAGACACATTTTACAAGCTGCTTCTGTGGGTGGCGCAATCAGCGCTGCAGGCCGACCAGCAGCATTCGGTCTACCAGCCCTGGGCACGCACGGTGCACTATACTAGGTACTAACAGGTAAATCAAATAGGCCAATTATGGGAATACCAATTCATAGTCAATTTACAATAGGGAGTATTCGCGCTGTGGCACTGAATGGCAGTGGCACAGCGCCCAGAGCATCTAACACCAGCAAACACAGAGGAGACAAAAGCGAAAGATGGAAGGGAGACCCACACCAATGGTGCCAGGTCTAACACCACGTTGTCTGCAGTTGCCAAGGCTTGGTGGTGCTCAACACAGACTTCAACCCCTCAACTCTCGACATCTGATGTGGAACAGCTCGTGAACGGCTCCTGGTCTTCCACAGTGTTGCCTGGTCCACACAGCTGCAGCTCCAAGGTCACCGTCAACTCTCCTACAACACCCGACATCAGTGGGCATTCGTCTTCCGTGCCTCCTGGTCACTCCTGAGTGGCATAGGCTCTGTCCCCTCTGCTTGCAGGTACTTCTCATCTTGAATGCACTTTTGGGTTCCATCGGACACTATCACCTTTTAGACAGCGGCATCTTCCTGAAGTCCTCCACTGAGTTCGACAGCAGTTTCTGACGCCACTCTGCACCTATGCACTCAGCTTCCCTGGTGTAGGTATCCTGGTTCCTAGGGTATCCACGGGTGGGGTGGCTCTCCAACCTTCTGCCTTCAACGGGGGTTTCTTCAGCGTGCACTGGGAAATGTCCTTCTTTAAAATTGCAACTGCGACTTATCCATTGACTTGAATTGAGCACATGGTCGTGTTTTCACTCTGCACACTGCCTCCGTGGGGTTCCTGGTTACTTACCTCGGGTGGTTCCTTGGGTCCCCAGCACTTCTAAGTCTTCTGGGTATAGTCTTGACTTGGGTCGTGGTTAGCATTCCCACTATTTTAGTATATGGTTTGGTCCCCCTTGGTGACCACTGTGTATATTGTGCTACTTACCTGTTTTCTTTGCAAAGTATTGTGTGCATCGTGTATATATCGGGGTAGGAGATATCTGTATCTGTTAGTGAGTGTCTTAAAATAAATACCTATTTTTATAAATACATTGTGTGGTTCTTTTTCACTTAATTTATACCTATAAGATTACATTCTGGTAAAACAAGCTGCTTTACACTCCTTCTGTAATAAGCTTGAAGGCTGCTCTCCACAGCTACCACTTGGAGAGCTTGCTATGGTTGTCTAAGATCACTAAAATCACCATAAGGGTTGTCTGGATTACTGCATGGTGCTACACTTACATAAGTGAGCACCATATACTAAGTCAGTGTTTTTTGCAGGGTCATCCCTGAACTTTTTGCCTTCCTCCTAGTCTTTTTTCTAACCTGGTGATGGTCGTTTCAGGACTCTGGGCACTTTAGCACTGCTATCCAGTGTAAAGTGTGTGTGCTCTCTGTGGTAAACATGGTAAGATTGGTCTACACCTGTTTGGCGTATTTAATTTACCTGTCCCTTGTAAAGTGGTATCTTAGATAACCAGGGCGAGTAAATTAAATGCTACTGGTGAGCCTGCAGCGCTGATTGCGCCACCCACCAAAGTAGCCTTTCAAACCTGTCTCAGGCCTCTGCCATTGCAGGGCCTGTTTGTGCAGTGTTACTGCCACTGTGACGTGGCACCTAAAGTGTGTGCCATGCCTGTGATCCCCCCTTTAACTGCATGTCAGTCACCTCCAAGTTAGGTTAAACCAAGAGAGGGAAGGGAGGGCTAATATTTATTCAGGTCCAGCATACATGCCCCTGGAAATATCGAAACAATACTGGTATGCAGTTCCTAATATAAAAACAGGTTGTTGAATAAGGTCAAGTGCTCCAAATGGAGTAGGTACTCAGGAGACAGACGGTTGTGCCCAATCTGATACAAAGGGGATTCACCTTTTGTTGGTTCTGCCCGCTCTCAGTCAATTTGACGTTTACTGTGTACCGGTGTTCCTGAGAAACATGTGTTCTGGACTCCTCTAATCACCTTTTCCCATACATCAGGACACTACACCTTAGTGTCTACACCGGCCGGTACTGTTGCGGTCCATCGCTGACCCTAATAGGGTGAGAATCCTTGTATTTTTATATTTATTTTCTTTCATTCTTATTATTTGCATCCACTGAGCTGTTAGCTCTTATCCCTAGAGTAATCCTTATTTTCAAGCTCTCACATTCTTTAATATATAGAACTTCTGTGCAAAGCATGCCACCTCTCACTGATGTTACGCATGCGTGTGATGCACCAAAAACACTGATTGGTGCACCAACTTCATGAATACGACTTTGTGCTTATAAACATGACACATTTAATGTTTGTTACAAATGTTTGTTATTCTATTTCTTTTGCAGTTTGTTTTTTGAACTACAGGTATCACCACTTTTTAGGGTGCTGTAACGGTGGTCATTTCTCACTAATTATTGGTAATGACCACTACCAAAAAGTGTAGGTAGTCCCTTATTGGTCCTGAAGAATTGCCATCAATTTGATACAAGGCCAAGCAACATGTCGACCGTTATCACAAGCGTAGAACCTCACACCATAGAGTGAATATACGCGCATTGTTTATTTTAATTAGGAAAGTGGCCAATTTCATTAAAATTATCTTGAATGGACCATTTCTCCCTATTTTAATTTTACATTTCCCTACACCTTTGGAAAGGTGTGATACTTAGAAATTGTCGAACTGTATTAAATCCGGCGCTCCGAGTGATCCTTGTCCAGTGTGAATTATTAAGCAGATTGCTGATACTATCTGTACGGCACTTACTCCTCTGCTTAATGTTGTATTCTCATCTGGAATTTTTCCAAAACTATGGAAAAAAGCCTAGGTTCTTCCGTTACTGAAAAAACAGTCTTTGGATCCTAAGGATCCAAACAACTATCGACCAATCTCTAGACTTCCTCTGCCAGCCAAATTGTTAGAAAAAGCAATGAATAGTCAACTCAGTGACTTTCTTCATCTTAACAATTCTTTGGATCCCTCACAATATGGGTTCAGAGCTCTTCATAGCACTGAGTTGGCACTATTAAAATCGACTGAGGAAATCAGAGAGGCCGTGGATAGGGGAGGGAATGCGATACTGATCCTATTAGACCTATCCGCGGCCTTTGACACGGTTCACCATAAGGTACTACTCAACCGGTTATCTGAAATAGGGATAAGTGGTTTGGCCTGGAACCTGTTAAAATCATTTTTGACAGACAGGTCACAAACAGTAGAACTAGATGGTAACATCTCTGAACCCTTTTCTTTGCCATGCGGGGTACCTTAGGGCTCAGCTCTTAGCCCCACACTTTTTAACATCTATGTGGCACCCCTGGCTGGCATCATTAGATCCTTTGGGTTCCAGCTCACCTCCTACGCTGACGACACAGAAATTGTGCTGTCGGTGATGGAGGGAGCAGAAAAGGAAGTGGGTGCACGCTTCCATGACTGTATGGGATCCATCTCAACGTGGATGTCTGACAACTGTCTAAAACTCAACTCAGCCAAGACTGAGGTTTTGAGATTTGGCAACAATCCACAGGTGTGGACACCAGAATGGTGGCCTGAGGATCTGGGTCTCTGTCCTACACCATCTAGAAAAGCCAAGAATCTAGGTGTGGTGGTAGATGATAAACTCACCATGGGGGACCATGTGAGCATGGTGACTTCCGCATGCTTCATGGTTCTCAGAATAATTACGAAAATTCGGTTCTTCCTGTCTGAAGGGAGTTTGAGGACGTTGGTGACGGCACTTATAATGTCGCGTCTCGACTACTGCAACAGTTTATATCTTAATGTTCAAAAACAACATCTGAACAGGTTGCAAGTGGCCCAGAATGCAGAAGCCAGATTGCTGACCGGGACACCTAGGTTTGTTTCAGTTAAGGGAGAACTTAAGAAATTGCATTGGCTCCCAATCCATCTGAGATCTCGATTCAAGGTGCTGTGTATTGTTTTTAAAGCGGTGAATGGAACAGGTTTTCATGGTATATCCCAAATAGAACTCTAAGGTCTACAGGTTCCAAACAAGTGAAAACTCCCTCTTTCAAGAAAACAAACTGGGGAGGCAGAAGCTTTGTGTATTGTGCCTCTAAAGCTTGGAATGAACTGCCTTTCCCCTTGAGAAATAATTCTGATCTCATCTCTTTCAGAAAAGACCTTAAGACATGGTTCTTTTCCCAGTTTTAGATCTATGCTCCTCAGGTAATCAGTGCTTAGCGCCAGGACACCTTAGGGTAATCGTGCGCTTTACAAGCATTAATTACATAACATAACACATCACCACCACCCACACTTTTCTAGGGCCCCCACACGCACTGCACCCAACGGCTTAAGGAATAAAGATCTCAGCCAAGTAGGCCCCATCACGGGCGCCTGATCGGGTATTACAGCGCCAACCCGTGTAGGAGCAGACCCGATGATGAAGCATGACACCTAGCTGGCTGGGTGTGTGAGGGCCTTTTTCCTAAAAGGAGAAAATTCTCCTGAGTTCCTACTCCATTTGGAGCACTTGACCTTATTCAATAACCTGTTTTTATATTAGGAACTGCATACCAGTCTTGTTTAGATACCTCCAAGCTAGGCCCTAGCTAGCCCTATGGGCAGGGTCCATTGTAGGTGAAAGGTAGGACATTTACCTTAAGTGCGTGACATGTCCTGGTAGTGACAAACAGCCATTTTGGGTTCTTACTTATGTGAGGGTGCCCTCTCATAGGAATGCATTGGGGATTCCCTGATAAGTGTTTCAGTGGTAATTCCTGATATGAGAGGAGCAGCGTGGTCAAGTTTGGTATGTTTGGAATAGTAATAATAAGTGTTGTGCAATGATGTGCGCAGATTTATTATCACTATTTTAGAAATGCCACTTTTAGAAGTTGGCATTTCTGTGTGCTATGTGTCTGCCTGCCTGATCTGTATTGCATGTCTGGCTCTGGAGTGACAGGGGCTGGTAAGGTGTGTGGCTCCAGGAAGGGCAGGGTGAGTCAGCGCTAGGCTGAATAGGAGATCTGCATTTGGAGCAGTGGGAGGAGTAGTCCCCTGACCCTGAATAGGTCTGGGCCTGCCTGGGTGAATGCTGGCTCCGCACCCCTGTGGTGTGCCTGATGACTGAGCACCCATCTGACAAAGGAGGGTGTGAGCACTGTACAAAAAGTGCTCCAGTACCCCCCATAACCAGTTGAGGCTGGTTCCCAAGCCCTGTGCCAGGGCAGAACAAAGGGAATTGCAGTAAAAATATTGGGGCAGTGACCCCATGTAGGATGTGCTGTTCTTGGGTGCTACTTGTGTAGGAGAGTAGGGTCTGCTTTCTATGTTCACCCCCACTTTTTGCTTTTGCTTTACTGGTTTTCGACTTAGATGTGGCTGTGGGCCTGCTAATCAGACCCACAGCCCTGCTGTTCTCTCTCTAAATTAATACTATGTACTTTAGGTGCATAACCCATTTGGATAGGATCACCTTATTGGCCCCTGTACAGTGTACCCTAGGTACCCAGGGCATAGGTGTACCCTAGGCCTACCAGGGGCTGCAGCATGTATTATGCCACCCCTGGCCTGGCCTTCCATTTTGACACAACTGGCTGATCACTCAGCTGGGGCAAGTTTGTGTAATCACCCCTTGCTTAGGTGTAGTATTCCTATACCTAACTTACATATAGACACATGTGTACCTATCAGTCACTCCTATGGCAGGCCTTAACAATCCTGTAGGCAGAGTGCTTGGTAACATGTGAGTTGGTGCTCTAGCATGAGCTGAACCTGTCTGCAGCTTTCGGAACCATGTCCTTATAGCTGTTCTATGATATAGCCTACCATATACTCTTAAAGTGCCTTATAATCTTAGACAGTTATGGTAACTATGGTTTGGCTTTATCGAAACATGTCGTGTAAGGTGTCTAACACTGTGGAATAATACCCCCATACCATTTCTGGACATGAGGATATTATTCCCCCCTTCTAGAGGGAAAGACATGTTAAAATCATACTTCACTGTTAGCCTCTGACCAAAGCCTCAGCATCACAAAATGGATGCTGCTGCCACGACACAAGTCTGACCTCCTGTAGCTGGGAGTGATCCCAGCCAGGGAGGCCTGGACAATAGGTTTCCTGCTTGGGGAGGTGCTAGCACCTCCCCAGACAGCCTTTAGTGTATTGGGGCAGGGTGGGCTGAAAGGAATGAGACATGCCTGGGGCACACAAGGTGTTCCTTGCATAGTCCAGTTCAAACCGGCGCTGGGGCACTCCAGCCCCAGCTCTGGCGCGAAACTGGACAAAGGGAAGTGGGTGTAACCACCCCCTCCCAGGTCCCACCCATAAGGCGTGACCTAGCAGGTATCCCAGCCCCCCAGATTAGTATAAGAGTGGGAGTTGGGCCTCAAGACTTTAGATTATCCTGAACCTGCAAACTTGAACAGAAACTCTGGACCTTCGACATTCGACGAAAGAAGAAGACTGAAGAATCTCCCTTGTGGCCAAGGAGTGGCTACCCTGTGCAAACAGGCACCATCAAGAGACTACCCTTTGCCCCAGTTCTACGAGGAACCGACTGCAGAGCCCGACCAGAGCCTTGACTTCCAGACTTCTCCGACCCTGATCCACATCCCCAGCAGAGCTGAGATCCGTGGAGGCGACGAGCGACGTGGGACCGGCTACCTGGGAAAAGTGGCTAGTATCTTCAGGCGCAGCTTCTGAGGCACCCTCGAAGTTGTGCACCGGGGATTGAGAAGCCCCACCCCCAAGCACCATCTGCACCGAAGATCAGGCCCTCACACTCCACGAGTTCTGCGAGGGGCCCTTCAGCATTTTCCTGCTTGCCCCGTCTGTCCGGTTGCTTGCCCGCTGGCTAGTGGCCTTTGTGACGACGCACCCTGAAATCTTCATCGCTGGTTTGGCTCCTCCAGACTGGCTCCTGCTCCTTTGAAAAAGAGAAGCACCCCAGACCTTCCTGGTCTGCACCAGAAGCAAGTCCTCCGTTCTGCGTGGGTTCCGCTTGCCAAGGCTTGGTGAGTCCTAGTCCAACTTCGACGCCGCCGACAGCAAGAGCCTTCGTGGGACAGATCGCCTCCTGGTCCTGGTCGTCCTCGACGCTTCCTGGTCCTCGTGGCTGCAGCGACAAGCTTCACCTTCACCTGCAATCTTCACGACATCGCCTGGTTCCTTCCTGGTTCCACGTGGGTCCTAACTCGACATCGACTCCGCCGACAGCCAGAGCCTTCGTGGGACAGCTCGCATCCTGGTCCTGGTCGTCCTCGACGTCTCCTGGTACCCGTGGCCGCTGTGGCAAGCTTCACCTCTTCACCTGCATCTTCACGACATCGCCGGGTTCCTTCCTGATTCCTTCCTGGCTCCTGGCTGGTGACCTAGACTCTGTCCCTTCTGCTTGCAGGTCTCCTCTCTTCTTGATCCCAGCCTTGGGATCCACCGGACACTCTTCACTGACTGCCTGTCAGCATCTTTCTTCAGGCATCCATAGGAGTCGACGACGAAACCCGACGCAACTTCACCCCTATGCACCCGCAGCCTGTGGGCTAGGTAACTTGGGTACTCCGGTGCTCATCAGGATAGTGACTATCCTAGTGTCTAGTTTTCCAGTCTCGACTTCCTAGCTACTCCGGAAGTGTCCTAAATCTGTCTATTTCCAAACTGTACTATTGCTATTGACTTTTACGCATTACGCGTGAGTGTTTTCACTCTGCACACGAATCCCGTGGGCCTCCCACTTCCTAACCTTTGGTAGTATAGTGTAGCCCCAGCGATTCCCTAGGCCTAGGCCTATTCTATTTCCGTGACAGTGGTCCTTATACCACTTACTTAGTATATGGTTTGCGTGGCCCCTAGGGCCTAACTGTATTACTTACCTGTGTGACTTAATGTATGCTTAAATAAGACTGTGTTGTACTTACCTCTAATCTCATAAAGAGTGCTGAGGGTTTGACTAGAATAAATACACTTTATTTTATATATATATCTGTTGTGGTGTCCTTTCATTTGGTATTCAAGGGATTATATATGGTATCACAGCTGGCTTCACATGCCATTCAGAGTTTAGCCTAAGACTGCTCTTGTCCATGCTACCACTAGGATAGCTGGTCTATAAGGTTGACTTTACAACCAATCACCATAAGGGTATTTGGACTGATATAAGGTGTGCACTAGAACTAGTGACATCATACATCAGGCCAACTTCTCACAACTTGGACCTGCTGGGCCCCAGGAGAACCGCCCCTCTACTGGAGAGCCCTGTGAGCTGGGCTGCCTGGGCCCAGCTTTGCTTTATGGGTTCTGGTCCTAGCGCCTCGTGAGCGCTACATCGCTATTGCTGGAGCCCCAGAGAAAGGGACTCCAGCCTTGCAAAGACGAGAGGGGCATTCGCTTTTGCTGGAGCCCCAGAGAAAGGGACTCCAGCCTTGCCAAGACGAGAGGGACGTTTTAGCCCTGAAGCGCTGGGCTGCGAAGTCTTTAGGGGGAATCCCAGCGTGAGGATTGCCTGAGTTGAGAGGAATAAGTGGTATCGAGCATGGCCTCGGAGCCGGACAGTGCAAGAGGCCAGCTGTTGTCATTCGATGAAGCCGGCACTGACATCGGAGAATCAAACTTCAACATAGGGCATGGTGCCGGAAATGGTTTGGTACCAGAATCGCTACAAAACTGGGTGTGGATCCAGAGGGAGGACGCAACAACAGGAGTCCAATTGGGAGGACCCCTGGGTTCCATGGTGACTGAAGGAAAATAAGCACATCATCGCTTTGACAAACTCCTTAATCTGTAATTGAGTTGCCTGGGGCCAGAAAACTGGGGATGGACGGGACGAGGGCAGAACAGGATCTGCAGAAAAGCTACGGGAGGGAGTCCTGGAGGCACAAAGATAGCCCCGTGGCCAATCTGGACTTATAGGGGTGAGGTGGGGAGACACCTGCTTGGACTAATTCTTCTACTTACCCGTGACTGTGACCTCGACAACGACTTGTTGTGTCAACCACTTCGAGAGTGGGACCATCTTCCCTGTGACATCGACCAAGCCCAAGTGTAGGAGAGTAGGGTCTGCTTTCTATGTTCACCCCCACTTTTTGCTTTTGCTCCACTGGTTTTCGACTTAGATGTGGCTGTGGGCCTGCCAATCAGACCCACAGCCCTGCTGCTCTCTCTCTAAATTCACACAATGTACTTTAGGTACATAACCCAATTGGGAAGGATCACCTTATTGGCCCCTGTACTGTGTACCCTAGGTACCCAGGGCATAGGTGTACCCTAGGCCTACCAGGGGCTGCAGCATGTATTATGCCACCCCTGGCCTCTCAATCAGACACAACTGGCTGATCACTCAGCTGGGACAAGGTCGTGTAATCACCGCTTGCTTAGATATAGTATATCTGTATCTACACTTAAAATAGACACATGTGTACCTATCAGTCACTCCTATGGCAGGCCTTAACAATCCTGGAGGCAGAGTGCTTGGTAACATGTGAGATAGTGCTCTAGCATGAGCTGAGCCTGTCTGCAGCTTTCGGAACCATGTCCTTATAGCTGTTCTATGATATCGCCTACCATATACTCTTAAGTGCCTTATAATCTTAAACAGTTATGGTAACTATGGTTTGGCTTTATCGAAACATGTCGTGTAAGGTGTCTAACACTTTGGAATAATACCCCCATACCATTTCTAGAGATGAGGATATTATTCCTCCCTTCTAGAGGGAGAAGACATGTTAAACCCTGCTACCCCGGTTAAAGTTAACCAGAGCCCCAGCATCACAAAATGGATGCTGCTGCCACAGACACAAGTCTGACCTCCTGCTGCTGGGAGTCCTTCCAGCGAGGGAGGCTTCGACAATAGGTTTCCTGCCTAGGGAAGTGCTAGCACCACCCCAGACAGGACTTGGTGTATTGGGGCAGGGAGGGATGAATGAAACGAGACACTGCCTGGGGCACACAAGGTGTCCCATGCATAGTCCAGTTCAAACCGGTGCCCCAGATTAGTATAAGAGTGGGAGCTGGGTCCTTACGACTTTAGATTATCCTGAAAACCTTTTACTTGAACAGAAACTCTGGACCTTCGACATTCGACGAAAAGAAGACTGAAGAATCTCCCTTGTGGCCAAGGAGTGGCCACCCTGTGCAAACAGGCACCATCAAGCGACCGGCCGTTTGCTTTGCCTACGTTTTACGAGGAACCGACTGCAGAGCCTGACCAGCGCCGAGACTTCCAGACTTCTCCGACCCTGACCCACATGCACAGCCCAGCTGAGATCCGTGGAGGCGACGAGAGACGTGGGATCGGCTACCTGGGAAAATTGGCTACTAGCTTCCAGCGCAGCTTCTGAGGCATCCTCGAAGTTGTGCTCTGGGGATTGAGAAGCCCCACTCCCGAGCACCATCTGCACCGAAGATCAGCCCTCCACACTCCACGAGTTCTGCGTGGGGCCCTTCTGCATTTCCCTGCTCGACGCGTCTGTCCAGTTGCTGGCCCGTTGGCTAGTGACCTTTGTGACGACAATCCTGAAACTTTGCATCACTGGTTTGGCTCCTCCAGACTGGCCCCTGCTTCCCTGTAAAAGAGAAGCACCCCAGACCTCTCTGGTCTGCACCAGAAGCAAGTCCTCCATCCTGCGTGGGTTGCGCTCGCCACGGCTTGTTGGGTCCTAACTCGACATCGACTCCGCCGACAGCCAGAGCCTTCGTGGGACAGCTCGCATCCTGGTCCTGGTCGTCCTCGACGTCTCCTGGTACCCGTGGCCGCTGTGACAAGCTTCACCTCTTCACCTGCATCTTCACGACATCGCCGGGTTCCTTCCTGATTCCTTCCTGGCTCCTGGCTGGTGACCTAGACTCTGTCCCTTCTGCTTGCAGGTCTCCTTCTTCCTGATCCCAGCCTTGGGATCCACCGGACACTCTTCACTGACTGCCTGTCAGTATCTTTCTTCAGGCATCCATAGGAGTCGACGACGAAACCCGACACAAGTTCACACCTATGCACGAGCAGCCCGTGGGCTAGGTAAACTGAGTACTCCGGTGCTCACGTGGGTATTGACTATCCTAGGGTCTAGTTCTCAAGTCTCTAACTCCTAGTTGCTTCCGAAGTGTCCTAAAACTCTTTAATTCTAAATACTTCATTTCTATCGACTTTTACGCATTACGCGTGAGTGTTTACACTCTGCACCTGAATCCCGTGGGCCTCCTACTTCCTAACTCTTGGTAGTGTAGTGTAGCCCCAGCGATTCCCTAGGCCTAGGCCTATCCTGTGTTCGTGACAGTGGTTCTTATATCACTTACTTAGTATATGGTTTGCGTGGCCCCTAGGGCCTAACTGTATTACTTACCTGTGTAACTTATGTATGTTTGATTAAGATTGTGTTGTACTTACCTCTAATCTCATAAAGAGTGCTGAGGGTATTTTGACTTAGAATAAATACATTCTATTTTTATATATCTGTTGTGGTGTCCTTTCATTTGATATTCAAGGGGTTACAAATGGTATAACAGCTGGCTTCACATGCCATTCAGAGTTTAGCCTAAGACTGCTCTTGTCCATGCTACCACTAGGATAGCTGGTCTATAAGGTTGACTTTACAGCCAATCACCATAAGGGTTGTTTGGACTGATAGAAGGTGTACACTAGAACTAGTGACATCATATATCAGGCCAACTTCTCACACCAAGGTTTTCAGATGTCAAGCACTAAATAACTTTGATTGGCCTTCGGGTACATCCCAGTGCAGTCACTGCAGGAAGCCGAGTCATGGGACGACTCCAGGCCCCAAACGCAGATCAAGAGGGTTCAGTCACCAACATCTGTCGGTGACTTTCCCCACAAGAGTTGAAGCCTGTTGATCTGCTGAGGGGCATGTCCCTGGAACACTGGAAAGAGACCACATATAGCTCTGGATCGGTATCTGATGACGCAGAAAGAGAGGAATAGATGTCAGTGAGCATTGATAGCACCTATATAGGATCGCGCACGTCACAGAGGGTGTCACAGGCACCACTTCCTTGCGTGCAGGGGTACTGCGTCTACATTTTTCAGAGACAGTCTGGTGCCTGTGGAAATATTCTAAGGTAAGGAATCTGTAGTTAGAAGTCTTTATCAGAAATTACCTTCATCCTGGCAAATCTCAGGTGGTGTGGAAGCGGAGATGGCAGAGGCTTATCTTCAAAATGACAACCAGGGAGGTCTTACCAAAGGAGTAGATGCACCGTCCGCTGCCATAGGCAAACTCCGGGTATGGACAGACACCGCAGAATAAGTAACTACCAGCAGAAGTACAAGTGGTAGACCTGAAAGTTACTGGGACATGAAGACGTATCAGAGGGAAGTGGAGTCATATTAAACATTGAGAGCATAGTCTCTCTAAAGGCATCAACTTGCTGCTGATCCGAAGACGACTTTCAGGCACATCTTTTCCAGTATCGAAACGGCTCAGAGGAAGAGGATACCATCTACGTGACCTAGCATGAGGATGGGAATTTCTAGAAGCCCAAGACTCACATTTACGCTGTTTCTTGTGCTTCTTTTAGTGCCAAGACCAGGGCACAAGTCGGGGGTACATGCGGGTGGACGGTGTCCACCCACTATTTTCACAGAGTGATGCCGTCCACCCTGCCAAGAAGTTGGGCCCTACTGAAAAATATGCTGAATGTGTCCCGTGTAATTTGCAAACACCGGGACACATTAAACAGCGCCTGCACGTTGTTTTCGGCTTTCGATCGCAACAACGTGCGGGCGGGGAGGGGTCTTTCTTAGGTCAGACTCCCGCTGGGCCCATAACAAAGGCCGAATCTGAGGGGTCATCCGGCCTCCCTTTGTTGGAGTCTCCTGGCTGGCAGCAGTCAGGAGCCTCACACCTAGTTGCAAATGCAGCAGAGGGAAACAATGGCTCGCACCTGTCAGCACTTCATACATACTTAAGAGAGGCAGCTTTTCACTTTGTTCAGGCTCTGTTTAGGAGATTTGCATGCACTGTAAGAATGTCAGATGCGTTGGTCTTTCCCAGTATTTAAACAAAATAAATAGCATTTATATAGTGCTTACTACCCCAGAGGAGGCTTTGTAATAATTTAAATATCACAATTTTTTCTTGAATAGCACTATGGGTAGAGGAAGTTTACACTGACAAAAGGCAAAATGATTTAATGTGTAGCTAACAAAAGTATGATTCTTCTGCCTAAATCAGGAGGGTTCCCTGTATACTTGAGATGTGCTTTAACCCGTTCCGTGCTCATGGCGAGCTGAGCTCGTCATAACTGCCGCGGCCCACCCATGTGCGATTGATTCCCCGCCTGTGCGGGAGAATTAATCAGTGGGTGGGGTCGTGACGAGCTCAGCTCGTCATGAGCACAGCTCCACTGTGAGTCATGACGAGCTGAGCTCGTCACGAGCACAGCGGCCCCACCCCACACCGCGGGGGAATTACCCCCGCAGGGAAGGGGTTAATGTACTCATGAGAGACATGCTAAACATATATGTGAGGGCTTAAGATATGATGTCACTTCTTATGATGTCACTTCCTGTGATGTCACGTGCAGTAATGTCACGTGCAGTGATGTCACGTGCAGTGATGTCACGTGCAGTGATGTCACGTGCTGTGATGTCACGTGCTGTGATGTCACACGCCGTGATGTCACGCGCCGTGATGTCACGCGCCGTGATGTCACGCGCCGTGATGTCACGCACCGTGATGTCACGCATCGTGATGTCACAGACCGCGATGTCACAGACCGCGATGTCACAGACCGCGATGTCACAGACCGCGATGTTACACGCGGTAATGTCACAGACTGCAATGTCACGCGTGGTGATGTCACGCGCGGTGATGTCACTTGCATACTGATTAACTAGGTAGTCCCCCCAATTTTTTTTAGGACTTTTGCCCTGGCCAAGACAGCCAACTGGGAAATTTGGGCTACATAAAACCCCTACTAAATCTCTTTAGAATTCGTGTCCTCCAGCCCTGAGTTACCTGAAGAGGTTAACCTGGAGCAAAAAGCGCCTTTGCGTCTTGTGTTCAGCCGTGCACAGCCTGGCCTCACGGGCCCGCTTGCCTTCAAATGCACATGGAAGTATTTTTCGCATAAACTGGCATCATATTGTGGCCACAGCCAAACATTATGCGGCACTCTGACCAACATTTGTTTGTGACAGGTATGCCAGTGTTTGTAACCTGTAATCGTTGGTGGTGACATTCCTGCCACACTGCCAAATATTTTGCAGTTTGGAAAAGGTCGTTTGAAGTCATAAAAAAAAATATCAGAGCAACAGAGGTCTGAATCTGCATTGCAGGGCATGGAAAAAGGGAAATTATGTCAGCGCATAGGGATAGCGTCTATGTGTGGCCCTGTCTTGTCACATCTGGCGTAGAACATAGTCACAGTGGATGCCAATAGCACCACCTACAGGCACACAACAGTGCTGGAAGCTTTTCTGGATCACGTCTGGTGCTTGGGAGTTCTCATAGGGCGAGGAATCTGTGGGTTGAAATATACATAAGAAATAAAGATTCTCAAACACAAGTGCGAAAATCCGTAACCGCAATCAACAAAGGACAACCACAAACAAGACATAACAAAAGTGTCTGATTTAGAGTAGGGTAGTAACAGAAAAAAATTCAATTTTTGGAGCAAGTGGCAAAATCTCCACTAAGTAGTTCTCTGTCAGTGATGATTACTTATAGGCCAATATAGGGCCATTCAGAAAGTTCCGAGTGCTGCACACGTTTCTTTAACAAAAAAATTGATATTCTGTGGAATTCGCTGAGCAATCGCTGGTTTTCTTCATCTAAGGAACATGTTACAATTTAATTTTGCAGTGAGTTCAAAAATTTCAGGAATCACACAATTTCGGAGGCACTTTATCCACATTCTTTTTAAAACCAAAATATTTTGCCATTTAAAAATAAAGAGCCGCACACACAGAGTTTCATTGTAATAGTTATCTTGTAGGAAAAAAGGTAATAACTGTTGTCTAAATTTCTTGATTGAAAACATTCTGAATATATGAATGCCAAAAACCAAGACATCTAAAAAGGACTTAAAATGTAGGTAGAAAACCCTTAGAAGCAACAACTTTTTTTTTAACCCGAACGCCTCTCATTTACTTTCAAGTCTCGTTATAACTTATCAGTGACCTGTTTGCAGCATTTTTTGTGTAAGTGTTCCTCTGTATCTATATTTTTGTTGTTTTTACATTTTTTGTCGAACCGTTCACCTGTAGAATTGCTTTCATACAAACTAAAACAGCCGCTTTGCGCACATTTTTTTGGCTGTTAATTGCATGAAACTGTAAGCACCGTGTTGCATATACCAGTACATTCACACTTAGTAAATGTTATCATATTTACTATAATGCTATGCGTGCATTATAGTTTGTTCTGTTAAAGTTAAACACTGATACACATGTTATGTGATGTAATCCTCAAGAATGTAGAATGTAGTAGAGGGGTATTTAGTAGAGCATTGGAATGTAGAGTGAAAGGCTGTTCAGCCTTCATCAGGGACACTACCCGTACATGTCTGTGCTGCTGGCTTGTGGGCCATATGTGATATAACTTGAAGAATAAGGTATACAATTCCTGCTCATCATAGACAGCTATTGGATGCTTCTTTACAACACACCGCATAACGCTTCCTTCATATAGCACGAGGTGTTTGCGTAAACCATGTTGAGTTGTACGAGTTACTTACCTTCGGTAACGATGTATCTGGTAGAGACGATTCTAGCTGCAGATTCCTTCACGTTGAATTATTCCCAGGCGTGAGACTGGATCCGGAAACTTTTTTGCCACAGCATCCCTGCGCTCCGGGGGCGGGGCGACATCATGCGACTCCGACTAGGCGTCGTCCGCGTACGTGACGGCGTCAGCGAGGTCACATAAGACCCGCCCTGACGCGCCTAAGTCACTTGACCTGGAGAGACATGCGGCGACTTCGGCTTCAACTGTTGGCACGCCGCACAATCTGTGGTGCCGTGATCCTCCCCCAAACACCACATACAAATGAGGTGAGGGTCCGTCGCCGACATAAGATGCCCACAAAACGTGCAAGTTTTGAAGCCCGAAGGCATTCCCACACTGTTCCACCAAAAGGAAATGGAAGAAAAAGGGGCCCTAACAGGCCCGCAGCAAGGATCGGATCCGTGTTGCACGCAGAAAAGGAATAAAACTGACATAGGTGCACCGGGGCAGGTTTTATGTGACCTCGCTGACGTCCCGACACCTGGGCGGAGTCGCGTGATGTCGCCCCGGCACACAGGGATGCTGTGGCAAAAAAGTTTCCGGATCCAGTCTCATGCCTGGGGATAATTTTACGTGAAGGAATCTGAGGCTAGCAGTCTCTATCAGATATATGATTATACATCATATCACGAGAATGACAGGCTACTTGACTTTTTATGTTTTTGCAGGAAGCGACAGAATGTATTTATTTCTGCATTTATTTAAAAATATGGCAGTTATTTTAAAAAAAACACAGCGTCACTCATGAACCACGTTTTACTTACTTGTATGCATTCACGAAACGCAAAATACCCTCGCACTTTGTCATCTTAGTCAGCCAGTCGTTGTATTGTGAAAGTGGCCCTTTTCGACTATTAAAGAAAGAGAAGAAAGCAGATAATAACGAAATTAGTTTATAACTTGTTCTGTTTTCATGGATAACAAAAACAGGAAGCGTTGGCAAAGCCAACAGTTTTTACCGTGGCAAACTGGGGCATGGTTATTTTTCATTGCAAGAATAAGCCACATAATTGAGAAGTTAAAAGAAAATGAAAGAGTAGCACCGCCTAAATGTAATCCTTTTTAAAAATATTGTTTTAATCCACATCACATGAAAATATTATTCTATTTGGCACAAAGAATCGGTACTGCCCACAATGAAATTACTGTACCCTGACACAGTTTAACCACATAAGTACGAGTTACTTACCTTCGGTAACGATGTATATGGTAGAGACGATTCTAGCCGCAGATTCCTTCACGTAGAATTATCCCCAGGCGTGAGACTGGATTCGGAAACTTTTTTTTGCCACAGCATCCCTGCGCGCCGGGGGCAGGGCGACATCACGCGACTCCGCACAGGCATCGTCCGCGTACGTGACGTCAGCGAGGTCACATAAGACCCGGCGCGCCCACGTCAGTTTTCTTTGGAGAACTTTTCCGCACCACAACACGGAACCACCAGATAAAAAACTGTGGAAGCATGGGAACAGTGTGCGAAGAGCAGAAAAATTGGAAAGAAATGGTGACGAACAAAACCACCAGAGTGGTGCCAACACCGCAGAACCCAAGGGCAGGGAAAGAAGAAGAAGAAGCAGAAACCTGTGCAGTCACCCTGCCAGCACATAGACAACCTCCCATCCCTGTGCCCCGGAGGCAAAGAACATGCGTAAAAGTCATGGCACACGTAGTAAACCCATCCCCCCCATCCTGAGCAAGGAATGGGACCAGTCCCTAGACAGACAGGGAAAACCAACCTCCAAGTCTCCCCAACCTAGAGGGCAACCACCCACAAGGGACAAGGGCAAGACAAGGCCAGATGACCCTTAATCAGAGGATAGCAATGGAAGGAAGGGAAGGAGGGGAGGGAGGACAGGGATAGAAAGCAATCCCCCCCAAACCTGGAGTAGCCAGAGCAGCAGGGCACCGGAACCCCATCCTCCAAAGGACCAAAGGAAGAATGAACCACCCCCAGACGGAGCCACCCGTCAAGAACAAGGAAGGCACTCACAGGAGACACAGCCCCCCACCGGGAGGCAAGTACCGAAGACCAACCCAAGGGTCCTCGCAGAATAGGGGAGGAAGGGCAGGCCGTGAAGGAATCTACGGCTAGAATCGTCTCTACCAGATACATCGTTACCAAAGATAAGTAACTCTTACATCTGATAGAGACTACTAGCCGCAGATTCCTTCATGTAGAATAGATACCTTAGCCATACCCCCTGAGAAGGAGGGCCTGCGAAAGGACCCCACCAGCCAATGCAGAATAGAGGGCCCCCCAGGGGACCAGATCTGTGGACCAGGTATAACCTCGCCCCTGCTAGGCCAAGGGTACCCCCGCATCAGAACCCCACTGATCCCAAGGGTATGTAGGAGGGAAAGAAGGCTGAAGAGGCTCAGACACTCACAGCAGAGGAACCAAGGGCAAGGACGGAGAGCCCGAAGCACCCCACTCCCCCACAAGGCAACATAGCTTCCGCCCAATGCCAAGACAGGAAAAGCGGAAGAAGAAGAAGCCTAGAGGGCCCAAGGAAACGAGGGAAAAGAAGGCGAACCCACTCCAGATGGAAAGCAGCCTGCCAGCCATAACAGCGCCGGCAGTCAAAGCCGCCAGGAGCAAGAAGAACAGCCCGAGGCCCGAGAAAGGCCGAGTAGGCGACGCCTGGCAAGGGAGAACACAGGATCATTCCAGACATCAGGACAGGAGCAGGAAGAGGAAGAGATGCCCGGGCACACCACTACGAGCAGCCGCGCACAGGGCGTCAGGAAGCAAAATCAACCTACCTAAAGGACATGGAGAACAGGCACCCAAAGACGCCAGAAGAACAAGTTACTTACCTTCGGTAACAATGTATCTGTAAGAAACATTAGTTAGTTAGATTCCTCACCTTAGAATATCCCCAGGCATCAGGCTTGATCCGGAAAGATTTTTGTAGCAATACCCCTTGCGCGTCGCTAGGCGTCGTCTGCGGCTCCGCGTCAGTCGTTGGCATCGTGCGCCGGAATGACGTCGGAGTACCTAGATGCCGCCCTCGCGCGCTGACGTCAGTTCTTGTACATAGCTTTCCGCGCCAGGAACGCAGAGCCATGCAAGAGACCGACACTGGTGCCAAAAAATCTAGGGCCCTGAAAAGGATAACCTCAACCCTAGATGTCAGTTCGCAGAACGGGGAGGATGGGTGGGTCAGTGAGGAATCTAACTAACTAATGTTTCTTACAGATACATCGTTACGGTAGGTAAGTAACTTGTTCATCTGAAAGAAACACGTTAGTTAGATTCCTCACCTTAGAATAGATACCCCAGCAATACCAACCCCGGTGGTGGGTCTGCGAACCAAGATCACACCAGAAAGTCCTGGAGAACAGAACGGCCAAAGAAGCCGTCTCTCCGGACTTGGCTGTCCAGGCAATACTGCTTGTCAAACGTGTGCAGTGAAGCCCACGTTGCCGCCTGACAGATGTCCCGCAAGGGAACTCCCCGGCCCAGGGCAGAAGTAGCCGCTGTGGCCCGGGTGAAATGGGCCCTCAACCCAACAGGAGGGTCCTTTTTTGCCAAGGAGTAACAAAGTTTAATACACAACACAACCCACTGTGAGATGGTCCGTTTGTGTACCGCTTTTCCCTTCTTAGCTCCTACGTATCCAACAAAAAGTTGGTCGTCCACCCGGAACTGTTTGGTGCGGTCCAAATAAAAGGACAGCGGCCGTTTTGGGTCGAGGCGGTGGAGCCTCTTTTCCTCTTTTGAAGGATGCGGAGGTGGAAAGAAGATGGGCAACGTGACAGATTGCCCGATGTGAAAGGGGGTCACCACTTTCGGTAGAAAAGAAGGACGAGGCCGGAGGACAAACTTGTCCGGATGGACAGAAAGAAAGGGAGGCCTAGATGACAGACCCTGGAGCTCACTCACCCGTCTAGCCAAGATGATAGCTACCAGGAAAGCAGTTTTCAGGGTCAGAAGACGAATGGGACAATTGTGAAGAGGCTCAAAAGGAGCGCACATCAGAAGAGTCAGAACAAGATTCAAGTCCCACTGAGGCATTACGAAGGGGACAGGAGGGAACATGTGAGTAATGCCTTTGAGAAAACGGGAAACAACAGGGGACTTGAAAAGAGAAGGCTGATCAGGAAGCCGTAAGAAGGCAGAGATTGCAGCAAGATAACCTTTCAAGGTGCCCAAAGCAGAGCCCTGCTGGGCCAAAGAAAGAAGAAAGAGTAGAACCTCAGAAAGAGGGGCGGAAAGGGGATCCACAGCCTTTGCTGTGCACCATGCCACAAATTTGTTCCACCGGCAGGCGTATACCGTCTTTGTGGAGGGACGCCTGGCTGCCAGAATGACATCACAGACTTCAGGAGGCAAGTCAAATGGCATCAACTGCCGCCGCTCAATCTCCACGCATGGAAGTGGAGGCTGGACAGGTTCGGGTGGAGGACCGTCCCCTGCTGCTGCGACAGAAGGTCCTCTCGAAGAGGTAGTCATATCGGGGGATCGATTGACATACTGAGTAGCTCGGGATACCAGAACCTTCGTGCCCAATCCGGAGCCACTAAGATAACTTGGGCACGGTCGCGCCTGATCTTCTTCAGCACTCTGGGCAGAAGTGGTATAGGCGGAGAGGCGTACAACAGACCGCAACTCCACTCGAGACGAAAAGCGTCGCCGAGCGAGTGCCGCCTTGGAAATTCCAACGCGCAGAACTGCTGACATTGCGCGTTCTCTTCGGTGGCAAATAGATCTAACCAAGGCTCTCCCCACTGCAGAAAGAGACCTTGCGCCACGTCCGAGTTCAGACGCCATTCATGATCCATCATGCACTGGCAGCTGAGTTCGTCTGCTCTGGAGTTCAGAGAGCCCGCCAGATGTTGAACCACCAGGGTGATGCCGTGGTGTTCCAGCCATGTCCAGAGGCGCAGAGCCTCCTGAAAAAGGGTCCAAGACCCCACCCCGCCCTGTTTGTTGCAATACCACATGGCGGTGGTGTTGTCCGTGAACACCTGCACGAGACTTCCCCGGACAGAGGGAAGGAAGGTTTTCAGTGCAAGCCGGATCGCTCTCAGCTCCAAAAGGTTGATGTGGAGTTGAGCCTCCGCCGGAGACCAGAGTCCTCTGATCTCCGCCTCTCCCATGTGGCCCCCTCATCCCAGGAGGGACGCGTCCGTCACTACTACGTGCTTCGGTTGGGGTAGGGAGAGACATCTGCCGCTGACCCAATCGCGGTCCGTTTTGCAGTGTCCTCCGAGATCAAGACATGGTCGGACAGGTTGCCTCGATGCTGGGCCCACTGAAACTTCAGGTCCCACTGCAGAGCCCGCATGCGTCGTCCGGAGACGGCGCCGGAGGTGGAACCGGTGTCTGCGCCGCCGTGAGGTCGACCAGCGCCGACAGAGATCCAGGCCTGGATCCCTCGGGGACCTGCGGCGTCGGGACCCTAGTCATCCACGGCGCCAGAGCCGCCGGCACGTGAGGTCATCCAGTCGAGCCCGCGGGGCCCGAAGGCGCGCCGGCAGGCGTCGACGGTGGGGCCAGGCCCCTCATGGCCGAGAGGAAGGCACTGACCTCCGCCGGAGTCGCGTCAGTCCCAGGGACCAGCGGGTATGGAGACGGACGCGGCTCCAGCGGAGCCACGGGGGTGGGACCACCCTGACCCTCGGCCGAGTAGTGCGACCGGCAAGGGGAGTCTGAAGAGCGGTGTCGCCTTTTGGACTTCTTTGATCGCTTCGACTTACCCGAAGACTTCGAGCCCGACGAGCGATGATGGTGACTGCAGCTCCGCGACCGGTCCTTGGACCTCCTCCTGGACCGGGACCTTGAGCGGCACGGAGCCGAGTGCCGAAGCTCGAGAAGCTTACGGGACCGCTCCCGCCTAGCCTTCGAGGTCAAGGCCTGACAATCGGGGCCCGACTCCGCGTCGTGGTCGGCCCCCAGGCAGTAAAGGCACCGGCCATGGTGATCCATCACCGACTTCAGGCGATGACAGGCCTTAAATCCAGGCATCCTACCGGCACCAGAGTGGAGTCGACAGAATACCAAAAAGAGTCAAAAAGTTTAGTCAAAAATTGACTAAGGGGTAAGCTCTTCCCGGATCGGCGCTGTCTGGAGCGGAAAAAAGAAGAACTGACGTCAGCGCGCGAGGCCGGCGTCTAAGTACTCCGACGACGTCATACCGGCACACGATGCCAACGACGGACGCGGAGCCGCAGACGACGCCTAGCGACGCGCAAGGGGTATTGCTACAAAAATCTTTCCGGATCCAGCCTGACGCCTGGGGATATTCTAAGGTGAGGAATCTAACTAACGTGTTTCTTTCAGATCCCTCTAGCAGAGCGCAAACTATATGACAGCTACCACTACCCCACATAGGGTACGTCAAGTCCCAAGATACGGGAACCCTCTTTGGAAGAACTTCCGCAGCAGAGGAAAAACAAAAGAGCCACGTGGAAAAAACACCCCCAGCTGAAGGCTTGATAAGCAGCCCAAGCAAAGCAGCAGGGCCAGGTCCGCGCAACAACTCCTGCAGAACCCACACACAATCAACACAAGGGCCGTCCAGCAGCCAACAATGACAAAGTCCCAAGAAAGGACGTAAACGGCCAGAAGACGCACTCCACAGCCAGAACAACCGGCCTAAGACGGCCCAGAATCAACCCAACTCAGAAGTCACTGAGGAGGGGACGGAGGAGGACGAGTGACCTAGTTTAGGACACCCCCCGCGCCGCACGGCCACCAGCTGCTGCGTGTGCCCCCCAACTACCTGCCTCTGTGCTCCGGCTGCCGCCGCGAGACCACGCCCCCTGCCTCGAGCAGCGTGGTCTGTGCTCTCTATCCTGCCTTGCGCCACTGTTTCTGCTGAATTGTGTCCCTAATTGTACTTGCTGTATATTGTATATTGTTTTCCTTTTCCCCCTTTTTGCCTGCTTGCCTGTTGTCCTTGTTCGCCCCGTCTCCTCCCTCCCCGCTCCCCGCCACCGCCGCTAAACCCCGCCCCTTTCTTCATTCTGTACCCTCCCCGCTCCCGCCTCCCAGCTGCTCCGCCCCCCCTCGCACTTCACCATAAATGGCGACCGTGCGAACGCGCAGCGGTCACGCGCAGCGGGTGCGCCGATTGTGCGCCGAAGGCGCGCCAAAGGTAAGCCCGTCTGCGCCCGGACCGCGCCCAGTGCCAGGACCCCTGGCCCTCGAGGACTCCTGCCCACCCGCTTGACGTACACCGCCGCCACCCTCATCGCTCTCAACTCCGGCCGAATCCCAGGTTGCCACCGAGCCACCCCACGACGCACCCACGGACCCTTCAGCTGCCACGCCTGCAAGTTCACCTGCATTCGGACCTGCCCTACTCCAGCACCCGCCAAGCCGAACACCAGCAGCAACCACCTCAAGTGCATCCTGCTCAACACCCGCTCCGTCCACAGACACGCCATCGAACTCTGGAACCTCCTCGACACCACAGCTCCTGACGTCGCCTTCCTCACGGAAACATGGATGAACGCCTCTTCTGCGCCCGACATCGCCATCGCCATCCCAGAGGGATACAAGATCACCCGGAGGGACCGCTCCGCCAGCCAGATGGGAGGAGGCATCGCCGTCATCCACAGGAACACCATCCGCATCACGACCGACACCGACGACACCCTGACAAGCGCCGAACACCTGCACTTCCAGATCCACACCGACCCGAAGACCACCCTCAGAGGCACCCTGATCTACCGACCCCCGGGACCACGCATTCAATTCAGCGAGGACATCGCCGACTTCATCAGCCCGCATGCCCTCCGCTCCGCCGACTACATCCTCCTGGGGGACCTCAACTTCCACCTGGAGAACAACAACGACCGCAACACCTCCACCCTGCTCGACAACCTCGCCAACCTCGGACTCAAGCAGCTGGTGTCCACCCCCACCCACCTCGCCGGACACACACTCGACGCCGTCTTCTCATCCAGCAAAGACATCACCTTCAGCCACGCCACAGGACTCCACTGGACGGACCACAGCTGCGTCCACTTCACCTTCAAAAGAACGACGAACCACAACCACCAGCAACAGGCTGCCCGAAGAAGCTGGAACAAGATCACAGCCGACCAGCTCGCCGCTTCCCTGAGCCAGCACCCTCCTGCCAGCTCAGCGAACCCCAGCCAGGCCGCCGACAACCTCACAAAGTGGATCAGCAACTGCGCGGACGAACTCGCCCCACTGAGGACCCCACCCAGCAGACCCGGCAGCAAGAAGGCCCCATGGTTCACCGACGAACTCAAGAGCTCCAAGACGAATTGCCGAGCCCTCAAGAAAGCCTGGAGAAAGGAACCAACACCGGACAACATGACCACTCTCAAGCTTGCCACCCGGAAGCACCACCAACTGATCCGCGCCGCCAAGAAAACTGCATTCAAGGACCGGCTGGACAACAACGCACACAACTGCAAGGAACTCTTCAACATCGTGAAAGAGCTCTCCAACCCCAACGCCGGAAACAACGACATCACCCCATCGCAAGACCTCTGCAACTCCCTCGCCTCCTACTTCCACAACAAGATCGCGGACAGACACAACAGCTTCAGCATTCAACCGACGCACGCCACGACCACAGCAACGCCGCCCACCACCACCCTCCGCGCCTGGACTCCGACCACCACCGAAGACACCATCCGCATGATGAACTCCGTCCACTCCGGATCTCCGACCGACCCCTGCCCTCACCACGTCTTCAACAAGGCCGACGCTGTCATCGCACCCCACCTGCGGGACATTATCAACACCTCCTTCAACACCGCCACCTTCCCTGAGAGCTGGAAGCACGCCGAACTCAGCGCTCTACTCAAGAAACCTACAGCGGACCCCACCGAACTCAAGAACTACCGCCCCATCTCACTCCTCCCGTTTCCTGCAAAAGTCATCGAGAAGACCGTCAACAGACAGCTTGCCGCCTTCCTCGAGACGAATGGATCCCTCGACCCCTCACAGTCTGGCTTCCGAGCCAACCACAGCACCGAGACCGCCCTCATCGCCGCCACCGACGACATCCGGGCCCTGATGGACAACGGAGAAACAGCGGCCCTCATCCTCCTAGACCTCTCCGCGGCATTCGACACTGTCTGCCACCGCACCCTAGTGCAGCGCCTCAGCAATGTCGGAATCCAGGAGAAGGCACTGGAATGGATCGTCTCCTTCCTCGGCGGAAGAACACAGAGAGTCAGCCTACCACCGTACAAGTCAGAGGCCACCGAAGTCATCTGCGGCGTCCCTCAAGGATCCTCGCTGAGCCCCACCCTCTTCAACGTCTACATGAGCCCCCTCGCGGCCATCGCACGCCAGCACAACCTCAACATCATCTCCTACGCTGACGACACCCAGCTGATCCTCTCCCTGACCAACGACCCCGCCGCCGCCAGAGCCAACCTACACGAAGGGATGAAAGATGTAGCCGAGTGGATGACGACCAGCCGCCTGAAACTGAACTCAGACAAGACGGAGGTCCTCATCTTGGGCCCCTCGCCCTCCGCCTGGGACGACTCCTGGTGGCCCCCCGCCCTGGGCACCGCACCCAAACCGACGGACCATGCACGCAACCTGGGCTTCATCCTGGACTCCTCCCTCTCCATGACCAGACAAGTCAACGCCGTCTCCTCGTCATGCTTCAACATCCTGCGCATGCTACGGAAGATCTTCTGGTGGATTCCACGGAGACCAGGAAGACAGTCACCCAGGCCCTCGTCACCAGCCGACTGGACTACGGCAACGCCCTCTACGCCGGAACCACCGCCAAGCTCCAGAAGAGACTCCAGCGGATCCAGAACGCCTCAGCCAGACTCATCATCGACATCCCACGAAACAGCCACATCTCTGGACACCTGAGGAACCTGCACTGGCTCCCCGTCAACAAAAGAATCACCTTCCGTCTCCTCACCCACGCACACAAAGCCCTACACGATCAAGGCCCGAGCTACCTCAACAACCGAATCAACTTCTACGCTCCCAAACGCCACCTCCGATCAGCCAGCCACGCCCTCGCCGCCGCCCCCCGCATCCGAAGAGCGACTACAGGAGGAAGGTCCTTCTCCTACCTGGCCGCCAAGACCTGGAACTCCCTCCCGACTGACCTGCGCTTGACTCAAGACCATCTCTCCTTCAGGAAGAAGCTCAAGACCTGGCTGTTCGAGCAGTAGCGGCACCCCCCCCCCCCCCCCCCCCCCAAGCGCCTTGAGACCCTACGGGTGAGTAGTGCGCTATATAAATGTCACTGATTGATTGATTGATTGATTGACGGAGCCCCGCCAAGAGCCTTTGGATGGCGGAGTCGGCCAGTGCATGGAACAACAGGCTGCCATCGAACGGAAGGTCGATGAGGCGCTCCCGTATATTGTCAGGGAATACTCCGTCCCGAAGCCAAGCATGGTGACGGAGAACGACTGAGGAAGCCATGGCCCGGCACAGCACCTCTGAGATGTCCGGAGCGGAGAATAAACGCCGCAAGCTCCCGGCCATCCAATGCATGATACCGTAAGTCCACCTGACCAGAGACTCCTGGGACGCTGCAGATCCCAGAGACTCAGCCGAGTCCCACAAACCGGAGGAGGCCCAAGCCAGCACACACAAGGTGTTAAGGGCCCGCAGGGCCGTGTTGGTCAAGGCGAACACGTTGCGCCCCCAAAAGTCCAGCCAGCGGGCCTCTCGGGACGGCGGAGTGAACAGTGGCGGCAGTGAAGGAAAAGAAGTCTGCAAGAGGGGGCTGGCAGCTTAGGGGTGAAGGGAAAGACACGCCGGGTCACGTGGTGCCGGGAGGTGCCGGTGCAGAAGATGCTGAGGCACCGGGTCCCCTGAGGCAGGACGCCTCCAAGCCCCCGTCAAGGAAGAAAGGAGCGAACCTTCAAAGGGAAGAAAGACTGCCCTCCCACCAGAGCCCTGGTGGAGGACCTCCAATAGATGGTCCGCCGGAAAGTGAGCCACCGGATCACCCATGCGCAGGATGCCCACAGCTGTGGACACCGCGTGAGCGAAGGCTGCACCCGCCTCCGTAGGGCCCCGCGGTGGAGAAAGCAGCTCCTTCGTGGCCGACGGCTGCAAACTAAGGTGGCCGTCCCCGAGGCCTAGCGGGGCGGGCAAGGGCCAGACCTGGAAGTCAGTAGGAGCCGAAGAATGAGGGACCTGCCGCTCTTCCGACGAACACCTCTGCCTCAGGAAGGGCGGGGAGTCACCCTTCGATGCCGGTGAGAAAGACACCACGCGGCGACCAGTCTCCGGGGAGGACGACACCAATATACAGCCTGCATCCAGAGAAGAAGGAGCGTCTGAAGACGAATCCGCGGTACGACTCCGGCGCGGAGCCGTAGAGTCCGCTGCTTGAGGCAGGACGTCGGCACCATCTGGCATCACCGGACAAGGTACCTCCAAGTCACCCCGCACCAGAGTGGAGACCGGAGTAGAGCTAGAGCCGTACCGGCTCCGGGGCGGCGCTCGAATGACCCCGACCCCCGCCGAGGCAGCCCCCTGCGTGGGGGAACGAGACGGGCCTGGGGAGTGGCACAAAGCCCTCCGCCAGCTACGGCCCAGAATGAGGCGAAGATCGCTCGGCAACCCATGTGTCGCGCCAGGGACGATGCAACCTCCGACTCACCCTCCGACGAGGCAGCCGCCTGTGGGGAGGGACGAGAGGGGCCCGGAGAGGGACGAGGGGTCCTCCCTCAGCCTTGACCCGGAGCAGGACGAGAAGGGTCCATCGACCCCCGTGGATCCGCACGGTCCAGCTACTGCCGGCGCCGTAGCGGCGTCACCTCGGCCTTAGACAGGACCACCTTGTCAAAGGACTGAGAGGGGCTCGGAATGCGACCCGAGCCCCGGCGACCTCCCGCAACACGACAGGGACTCCCGCGGGCGTTTGCGACGAGGCAGAGACGCTGTGGTCTGAAGGAGGTGCCCCATAGGAGCCGCACCCCAACAGCACCACATCCTCCAAGCCTGGATCGAACCGGGCGAGGGATCCGCCGACGCCCCAGGAGAGGAAGGAGGAATAGACGCCAGCGAGGCCTGCAAAGCTGCCACGTATGTCTCCATTTGGATTCTCGACGCCCCAACACCGGGAAACGGTGGATAGGACGACATGCGGGGCCGCATCCCCCGCGGAGAGTCCACGCCCCCGGAAGGCCGGAAACCAGTCCCCGGGGACAAACTGCGACACTTTCCCACCAGGGAGAGACGCTCACGCGACATCGGAGAAGGGCGAGGACGACTACCACGGCCATATCTGAAGCCGTCTGCCGAAGCAGACCGAGGGGAGGACGTCGACCTGGAGAGACGCGCGGAGAGAAGTTTCATCCGGCGCTCCCGCCGCGACTTCGGCTTCAACTGCTGGCCCGCCGCACAATCTGTGGTGTCGTGATCCTCCCACAAACACCACATAGAAATGAGGTGAGGGTCCGTCGCTGACACAAGACGCCCACAAACCGTGCAAGTTTTGAAGCCCGAAGGCATTCGCTCACTGTTCCACCAAAAAGAAATGGAAGAAAAAAGGGGCCCTAACAGGCTAGTAGCAAGGATCGGATCCGCGTTGCACACGAAAAAGGAAAAAACTGACGTGGGCGTGCCAGAGCGGGTCTTATGTGACCTCGCTGAAGTCACGTACGCGGGCGACGCCTGAGCTGAGTTGCATGATGTCGCCCCACCCCCGGTGCGCAGGGATGCTGTGGCAAAAAAAAAAGTTTCCGGATCCAGTCTCACGCCTGGGGATAATTCTACGTGAAAGAATCTGCGGCAAGTAGTCTCTATCAGATGTATGAATAAAAAGATGAAGAAAAAAAAGATTGTCAAATTAAACGGTGCCCCATTAGCCCCGTCTCTTAAGTGTACTTTCTTTTAGTCGGATATACACATGTGAAAGGCAGTGAATTACAGCGCAGGAGAGTCAACGGCTGAAGTGGTGCGTGCTGTGGTAGGCGGAAGCAGCACGTGAATGACAGTTTAACAGACCAACAGATAAAGAGGGATGAGTTAAAGTCCCGCTATGTATAGTTCTTTTAATGTATTCTTATTATGTATGGTGTTTTAGTACGGGAGGCTGACAACAGCTAAAACTGTCCCTACGCAAGATCTGAACATTGCATGTCAGAACATTACATAAAGCTGGCATAAAATCACGTAGCAATTGTCCTCAGGGGCGTAACACAGGCCACCGCAGCCCCCGCGGTGCGGGTGGGCCCCGAGCTGCAGGGGACCCCCTCAGCACCATTCTCAGGCCTGAGAGCTCCTTCTTAAATCCTGAGTGGGGGCCCCTTCATGTACCTTGAAGGGGGGCCCCCTCAATTTTCGTTACGCCAGTGATTGTCCAACTGGTAAATCGCTCACGAACATTTTTTGGGGAGCAGGGTATTTGTACCCCAGGTTTGGCTCATTATCACAGATGCCGGATGTGAGTGTGGCTATAAAGCCCTGGGAAACAATATCACAAGCCTGCAGAAGGGGTGAAAACCACATCCAGGATTGTGGTCAGCCTCTATCCCAGTGGTGGTGGTTTTCATGAGTGACACCAATATTGGGTGCCCTGCGCACAGCCGCAGCTGTGAGTGCCATTCAGTGGCAGTCCCATAAACATGTGCATATTGAGGCAGTGGGCATTTAACAGCAGTCAGAGATGTTACAGCGCCATTGTTTGCAATGTGCATCCGTAAATTCTCAGGTTTTAATATAACTTTAAAGAATGTTCAGGAGGATATTATGAAAAAATTGCCCTTGAGCCAAGTTACTCATCCCAAGTTAAAGAGACTGCATAGTAAGAGGGCTTCTGTCAATGATAATGCCCTGTTAGGCGTTTGTTGCATGATATTCTATTGCATTTATATAGCGATTCAATCCCCTGACTAGGCACCTCAATGCACTAATGGAGGGGCAGCATACTACTCCATGGGGTTCCTTGGGTTGAATGTGTTTGTCGTGTGCTGTATTTGGGTAATGTTTTGGTGTTGTGCCTGAAGGCCAGAGTCATACTCTTATTGTGATTTGTCGCTGCACTCAGGCATGAGGAGGCAGCAATCGAGGGCTGGGATGCATAAGGATAAAAGCGGGTCTGACTGTGGAAAGTGTGTGTGAATTGATTATGGCCCACATCAAGTATTTTCATGTTGTGCAAGTACATTCACGCCACAGCAATCGTGAGGCTACAAGTGGATTAGGAAGTGTGCGAGAACAGGCGCAGCCATGTAAACATGCAGCAATGTACAATTCAAACACAGTAGCGGGGGCGTGGCCAACAACCTAAGGGAAAGGCTCCACACTAGCGTGGCTCTGTAACCCTCACCCGATATCTGGCCAAAATCCAACATAAATCCTGGCTCAAAACCCATGCACTCAATGGATTAGGCCCTTGGATTCTTGGGTCAGAAACTTAATCCACCCAAACTCACCACAGAACGGCACTGAAAACCTGCATCACTGAAGCGAGAAGAATAATCAAAATGGCGGCGTCTCCAGTCTCGCTTCCCTGGTAGCGTACCGAAGCGACCCCACCACGGCTCAATCAATGCCCAGGATCGGCAGACTGGGGAGGAGGTACCGGTGAGTGCAAGCCGTCCAACATCAGAACTCGCAGCGATAGTAAGACACCGAGGCAATTGTGACGGTGCCTGATCCCCAAATCCGGCTCGGGCAGCGTGTCATCTACACTGGGCCACCGAGGACACGAGTGGAGATTGGCACTAGATGGTGTGGTGAATGCCCACCGCTTCCTAAGGTGAACAACTGCGAGGGTGTAATATGTGGAAGTGTATTATTTATTTATTTATAGGCATAAACATATACAGTATGTGTTACTTGCATGTAACTTTAAGAAACGTAAGTTTGGAATTCTTAGTATGTCATTGTTGGAATGTTAGTGTTTGACTTGGTAGAACTGACTGGGGAACCGAAGCCGTTAACAGACGTGACATTTTGGGTTGGCAGGACCAAGCTAAGCTGGGTATTATTTTACGACCGGGTCATGAGGAACCTGTCACACTAGGTGACATGCCCATTTTAGCAATTCAGGAAACGAACATCTGTGATAATTTCACTAAGATGTTACAAGTTAAATTTCCTCAAGTATTTTCTAATAAAATTGGAGTTATCAAGAATTTTGAACATGATATTGTACTCAAGAGCAATGCTATTCCGGTGATTCAAAAAGTAAGACCCGTTCCTTTGTCAGCCATTACTTGATGATATGTGCTCTCAGGGTATTATCAAACAAGTGGAGTCATCTGAATGGGTTTCTGCGGCAGTCGTCGCACGAAAAAGTAATGGGGATATACGCCTGTGTGCTGATCTTAGAGTTCTTAATAGGAATATTCTGGCTGATTGCCATCCCCTCCCACGTATTCATGAAATGCTAGCTAGATTAGGGGGTAGTAAATATTTTTCAACAATTGATTTACGGTCTGCATACCATCAGATTCCGTTATCTAAAAACTCACAACATTTGACCACTTTTGTGACACCTTTTGGTGTATATATGTATAAGCGCATGCCATTTGGTTTGGCATCTGCTGCCAGCGTTTTTCAACGTCTGATGGATCACATTTTTGGAGGTCTTGTGGGGGTACAAACCTTTCAAGATGATATTTTAGTTCACACTGAAAGTCTAGATGAACACATTGCACTTTTAGAAGATGCCATTAGCAAATTGGGCGCTTGGGGTATGACAGTTAATTTTGAGAAATGTAAATTTTTATCACGACAGGTTAACTATTTAGGACATTTCAGGAGATGGCATTAGACCCAAAGAATCCTTGCTAAAAGGTATAAATGAAGCAGCAATTCCAAGTGACAAAGATTCTCTTCGGGCATTTTTAGGCCTTAGTGAGTACTATGCACGTTTTGTGCAGGGTTATGCAGTAGTTGTGCAGCCCTTAAGGAATCTTCTAAGGAAAAATGAGAAGTTCATATGGTCCAAGGAGTGTCAGGAGGCATTTGAATCTGTAAAAACCTTAATCACTTCTGCTTCTGCAATTAAGCCATTTACGTATGGTGCGAAAGGTATAATAACGGTAGATGCCAGTGAGAAAGGTTTAGGGGCAGTCCTTCGCCAAAATGTTGCAGGTAAGGAGTGTACCATTGCGTTTTCTTCACGTACTTTGAATGTGGCGGAGAAAAAGAACAAGTTACTTACCTTCGGTAACGATGTATCTGTAAGAAACATTAGTTAGTTAGATTCCTCACCTTAGAATATCCCCAGGCGTCAGACTGGATCCGGAAGATTTTTCATCAGCAATATCCCTTGCGCGTCGCTAGGCGTCGTCTGCGGTTCCGCGTCCGTCGTCGGAGTACTTAGACGCCGGCCTCGCGCGCTGACGTCAGTTCTTGTACATAGCTTTCCGCGCCAGGAACGCAGAGCCATGCAAGAGACCGACACTGGTGCCAAAAAAGTCTAGGGGCCTGAAAAGGACAACCTTAACCCTAGATGTCAGTTCGCAGAACGGGGAGGATGGGTGGGTCGGTGAGGAATCTAACTAACGAACAAGTTACTTACCTTCGGTAACTATGTATCTGTAAGAAACATTAGTTAGTTAGATTCCTCACCTTAGAATATCCCCAGGCGTCAGACTGCATCCGGAAGATTTTTCGTCAGCAATACCCCTTGCGCGTCGCTAGGCGTCGTCTGCGGCTCCGCGTCCGTCGTCGTGCGCCGGAATGACGTCGGAGTACTTAGACGCCGCCCTCGCGCGCTGACGTCAGTTCTTGTACATAGCTTTCCGCGCCAGGAATGCAGAGCCATGCAAAGACCGGCACTGGTGCCAAAAATAAAATCTAGGGGCCTGAAAAGGATAACCTTAACCCTAGATGTCAGTTCGCAGAACGGGGAGGATGGGTGGGTCGGTGAGGAATCTAACTAACTAATGTTTCTTACAGATACATCGTTACCGAAGGTAAGTAACTTGTTCATCTGAAAGAAACACGTTAGTTAGATTCCTCACCTTAGAATAGATACCCAAGCAATACCATCCCCGGTGGTGGGTCTGCGAACCAAGATCACACCAGAAAGTCCTGGAGGACAGAACGGCCAAAGAAGCCATCCCTCCGGACTTGGCTGTCAAGGCAATAATGCCTGGCAAACGTGTGTAGCGAAGCCCACGTTGCCGCCTGACAGATGTCCCAAAGCAGTAGTAGCCGCTGTGGCCCATGTAGAATGGGCGCGCAGCCCAACAGGAGGGTCCTTTTTTGCCAAGGAATAACAAATTTTGATGCACAAAACGACCCACCGAGAAATGGTCCGTTTGTGCACAGCTTTCCCCTTCTTAGCACCCACGTATCCAACGAAAAGTTGGTCGTCCACCCGGAACTGTTTTGTGCGGTCCAAATAAAAGGAGAGCGCACGTTTTGGGTCCAGACGGTGGAGCCTCTCTTCCTCTTTGGAAGGATGCGGAGGCGGAAAGAAGGTGGGCAAGGTGACAGATTGCCCAAGATGAAAGGGAGTCACCACTTTCGGTAGAAAGGAAGGACGAGGCCGAAGGACAACCTTGTCCGGATGAACAGATAGAAAGGGAGGCTTGGACGATAGAGCCTGGAGCTCACTCACCCGTCTAGCCGAGGTGATGGCTACCAGGAAAGCAGTCTTAAGCGTCAGAAGACGAAGAGGACAATTATGAAGAGGCTCAAAAGGAGCGCACATTAGAAATGTGAGAACAAGATTCAAGTCCCACTGAGGCATTACAAAAGGGACAGGAGGGAACGTGTGAGTAATGCCTTTCAGAAAGCGTGTAACCACAGGGGACTTGAAAAGAGAGGGCTGATCAGGAAGCCGTAAGAAGGCAGAGATAGCAGCAAGATAACCTTTCAAGGTGCCCAAAGCAGAGCCCTGCCGGGCCAAAGAAAGAAGAAAGAGGAGAACTTCAGAAAGAGGGGCGGAAAGGGGATCCACAGCCTTTGCTGTGCACCATGCCACAAATTTGTTCCACCGGCAGGCGTATACCGTCTTTGTGGAGGGACGCCTGGCTGCCAGAATGACATCACAGACTTCAGGAGGCAAGTCAAATGGCATCAACTGCCGCCGCTCAATCTCCACGCATGGAGGTGGAGGCTGGACAGGTTCGGGTGGAGGACCGTCCCCTGCTGCTGCGACAGAAGATCCTCCCGAAGGGGCAGACGTATCGAAGGATCGGTCAACATACTGAGTAGCTCGGGATACCAGTACCTTTGTGCCCAGTCCGGAGCCACCAAGATGACTTGGGCCCGGTCGTGCCTGATCTTCTTCAGCACTCTGGGCAGAAGTGGTATAGGCGGAAAGGCGTACAACAGACCGCAACTCCACTCGCGAAGAAAAGCGTCGCCGAGCGAGTGCCGCCTTGGAAATTCCAACGCGCAGAACTGCTGACATTGCGCGTTCTCTTCGGTGGCGAACAGATCTAACCAAGGCTCTCCCCACTGCTGAAAGAGACCTTGCGCCACTTCGGAGTTCAGACGCCATTCGTGATCCATCAAGCACCGGCGGCTGAGTTCGTCTGCTCTGGCGTTCAGAGAGCCCGCCAGATGTTGAACCACTAGGGTGACGCCCTGGTGTTCCAGCCATGTCCAGAGGCGCAGAGCCTCCTGACAAAGGGTCCACGACCCCACCCCGCCCCGCCCTGTTTGTTGCAATACCATATGGCGGTGGTGATGTCCGTGAACACCTGCACGACACTTCCCCTGACAGAGGGAAGGAAGGCTTTCAGTGCAAGTCGGATCGCTCTCAGCTCCAACAAGTTGATGTGGAGGCGAGACTACGCCGGAGACCAGAGGCCTCTGATCTCCGCCTCTCCCATATGGCCACCCCATCCCAGGAGGGACGCATCCGTCACTACGACATGCTCCGGTAGGGGTAGGGAGAGGCTCTTGCCCGTGACCCAATCGCGGTCCGTGAGCCACCACTGCAACTGCTGTGCAGTGCCCTCCGAGATCAAGACATGGTCGGACAGGTTGCCGTGATGCTGGGCCCACTGAAACTTCAGGTCCCACTGCAGAGCCCGCATGCGCCGCCTGGCGTGATGCACTAGTAGGATGCAGGAGGCCATCAGCCCCAGAAGCCGCAACACTAGCCTGACCGAAACCCAGGATAGAGGCCGAAAGATGGGAATCAGGGCCTGTATATCCCGGACCCGCTGTTCCGGAGGATAAATCCGGAACTGCGCCGAATCGAGAACCGCTCCGATGAAGAGGAGCTTCTGAGAGGGGCTCAGGTGTGACTTCGGCACGTTGATGGAAAACCCCAGCAAATGCAGGAGATCCGCCGTAGTCTGGAGGTGGGAGACGACTGCCCGGGGCGAGCCCGCCTTCAACAACCAGTCGTCGAGATAGGGGGAAGACTGGAACCCCTGATCTGCCATCACTTTCGTGAACACCCGAGGGGCACTGGTGAGGCCGAAGGGGAGCAAGGTGAACTGAAAGTGCTCCTGACCCACCGTGAACCGCAGGTAATGCCGGTGGGCCGGCAGGACGGGGATGTGGAAATATGCGTCCTGCAAGTCCAACGCTACCATCCAGTCTCCAGGGTCTAGGGCAGCTAGAACCAGAGCCAAAGTCAACATTTTGAACCGTTCTTTCCGGAGGAAGGCATTGACGTTCCGGAGGTCCAAGATATGGCGTAGGCCCCCTTTGCCCTTCTTGGGAACCAGAAAGTAGTGGGAATAACAACCACGACCTACTTCTGGGCTCGGAACGCGCTCGACGGCCTCTTTGGCCAAGAGGGACGAAACTTCCTCTCGCAGTAGATTCAAATGATCCCCCGAGATACGGTGGTGCTGCGGTGGTATGGCTGGAGGGGTCGTCTCGAAGGGGAGGGAGTAGCCCCTTCGGACAATTTGCAGCACCCACCTGTCCGAAGTGATGGTACACCAGTGGAGCAGGTGATGGCGAACTCTGCCTCCCACTGGCGAGGAATGGGCCTGAAAGCTCGGACTAGGAAGGCTTTGAGGCGGATGCTGCCGGGGTGGATGTGGACTGACCGCGTCGTCCTCCAGAACCGCCTCGGCGGAAACCACGTCCGTGACCGCGTGCAGGTTGGTTCTGAGGCCGGTGGCTAGGCGGACGTGAGGAGGTGCCCCTTCCTTGGCCACGAAAGGAGCGAAAAGCGGAAGGCTGTGGCCGCGGGGCAGAGAGGCCCAAGGACGTGGCCGTAGCCCGGGAGTCCTTGAAGCGAGCCAGCGCACTGTCCGCTTTCTCGCCAAAAAGGCGAGTGCCATCAAAGGGCATGTCCATGAGAGTGCTCTGGACATCCCCTGAAAAGGACGTGGACCGCAGCCAGGCGTGACGTCGAAGCGCCACCGTGGTAGAAATCGCCCTACCCAGCGAGTCCGTAGAATCAAGCCCACATTGTATGGCATGGCGCGCTGCATCCCTCCCATCGGCCAGAGCCTGGGAAAGGCGTGTCCGGGCTTCCTCCGGACACAGGGGCAGCACGTCCTCCACCGTATCCCACAGAGAGTGGGAATAACGGTCCAAGAGACAGGCGGTGTTTAAAGACCGCAGGCCCAAGCTAAGTGAGGAGAACAGCTTCTTACCAAACTGTTCCAGTCTCTTGGAGTCCCGGTCCGGAGGAGCGGACGGAAAGGAGGATTGGGAGGTAGAGGCCTGGATGACCAGACTCTCGGGGGTGGGGTGCTGTGACAGAAAACTGGGATCGCCCGGAGCCGGGCGGTGGCGCCTGGCGACGTTCCTATCCACAGGAGGAACTGTGGAGGGCTTGGACCATGTGCCCTGAAGAACGTCAAGGAGGGCCTCATTGAATTGCAGCAGAGGCTCAGTGGAGCTTGCTGCAGTCTGAAGCACCTCAGTGAGGATGTTAGTCCTCACAGCCACGGCTGGCAGCTCGAGCCCAAGGGCGTCCGCCGCCTTGCGCAGCACCACGGAAAAAGTTGCACCTTCCTCCGAAGCCACAGTCGGAGGAGAGATGAATCCAGTGTCCGGTGAGGTATCCAGACCACTGGCCTCCTCCAGCTCATCTGCCAAGTCCTGAGAAAGTTGACCCTGGAGGGTCAGAGGGTCTTCAGACCCCTCCCCGTCGCCCCCGTCATCCGATTCCTGGTAAACAGGAGGAATAATCGGAGCCGGACGATAGACAGTGTGTCCTAGGCGGCGCCGGATGCGGCGTCGATGGACGCCGCACCGGCGCCGGGTCCGGACCGGGGCTGAACCGTGGAACGACGGAGACCGGAGTCGGCGTCGGTGGTGGTACCGGTGTCGACGCCGGCGGAGGAGGCGTGACGAGGTCGTCGACGGGGGCCCAGGCCTGGGCCCCTCGGGGTCCTGCGGCGTCGGGCCGGAGCCTGCGCCTGGGCCGGAGCCGCCGGTGCGCAAGGACGCCCAGTCGAGCCCGCGGGGCCCGAAGGCGCGCCAGCGGGCGTCGACGGCGGGACCAGGCTCCTCATGGCCGAGAGGAAGGCACTGACCTCCGCCGGCGTCGCGTCAGTCCCAGGGACCGGTGGGTATGGGGACTTGCGCGGCACCTGCGGCTCCGACGGAGCCGCGGGGTTGGAACCACCCGGACCCTCGGCCGAGTCGCGCGACCGGCGAGGGGAGTCCGAAGAGCGGTGTCGTCTCTTGGACTTCTTGGATCGTTTGGACTTACCCGAGGAGCCAGACGATCGATGGTGACGACTGCGGCTCCGCGACCGATCCTTGGACCTCCTCCTGGACCGGGATCGAGAGATGTGCGGAGCCAAGTGGCGGAGCTCGAGAAGCTTACGGGACCGCTCCCGTCTAGCTTTCGAGGTCAGGGCCTGACAATCCGAACACGACTCCGCGTCATGCTCGGGGCCCAAACAATACAGGCACCGGCGGTGATGGTCGGTCACCGACATCAGTCGGTGACAGTCGTCGCAGGCCTTGAAGCCAGGCATCCTACCGGCACCAGGTCGAAGACAAGGACCAAAAAAGTCAAAAAGATTTAGTCAAACAGTGACTAAAAGGGGTAGCTCTCCCGGATCGGCGCTTACTGGCGCGGAAAAAAGAAGAACTGACGTCAGCGCGCGAGGGCGGCGTCTAAGTACTCCGACAACGTCATTCCGGCACACGACGCCAACGACGGACGTGGAGCCGCAGATGACGCCTAGCGACGCGCAAGGGGTATTGCTGACGAAAAATCTTCCGGATTCAGTCTGACGCCTGGGGATATTCTAAGGTGAGGAATCTAACTAACGTGTTTCTTTCAGATCTGTGTGAATGTCTGTATGTGTCTGCGTGTTGGTGTATAAGTGGATGCATGGTTTTGTGAATAGCTATATGAGTGTCTATATGGGTTATTGATTGGTTGTCTGAGTATCTGTATGGGTGCCTGAGTGTTTGTGTGGGTAGGGTGTGTGACTCTGTGACTTGATGTGTGAGTGGGTGATTCAGTGGGTGCATGTTTTTAAGAGTGCATCTGTGATGGACTGTATGGTTGGGTGAGTATGTACGGGTGTGTTAGTGATTGAATGTATATCTCAGTTGTACATGTGTCAGTAACTACATATGTGAGAGTGTGTGATTTTGGGAGTGGCTGTATGCGCCATAGTGCAAGGATATCTGTGTCATGTGATGTTTGTTTTTCTGCAGGAAGACACAGAATTTTTTTGTATTTTTAGGAGTAAGTGAACTTGAGTGTTTTTAACTGTATAGGTGAGTAAATTTTACTGTGATTAATTATTTGCATGACTGACTAGATGTGTCAGTACCTCAATGGATGATTTGTGTGTGAGTATCTATATAGGTGTATAAATGCACAGAGTGACTGTAAGTATGAGTGACTGTACAGGTAAGTGAGTGGAGATGTATGTAGACCTAAAAGTCAATGAGTGGGTGAGTAGTTATTGGTATTGGAGTATCTATGGTTGTCAAAATGGCCGTCTGAAATTTTGAGTCGGTGTATCAAAGGTTATATTAGGGTGTGACAAGATGCACTAATTTATCAAATGGATGACGTCATCAGTGATGTCATTTGAGATGTCATCAGTGATGTCACTGACCATGTCATGAGTGATGTAATATGTGACGTCATCAGCAGTGCATTGCGGGGGCGCGAGTTATAGTTAGCTGAACTAACTATAACAGGGGAATTTCTAGGGTTTTGTACGAGGGAAATGTCCAGCTAACTATAACACCCCTGAAACCTATAGTTTTTTCAGTGATATATATATATATATATATATGTATCTATAGTGACATGCAGGGGCCCTAAAGATTGGCTCCAAAGGGGGTGAAAGGAAATAGTAACATCAGGCCATACCAATGAGTAGTGCCTTCCTTGACCACACCATTGTAAGGGCGCCTCCAAGAGCATTATCCTCAAGCCCCAGAGGGTGACCTTCCTGCGGATGTAGAGGAATCTACCTACATTCAGACCGTTGGATGGATCACATAACAAACCGCCACAAGTATTAGACGGCCACCCCAAGGAGAACAGCAAGACGTTACCCACATTCAATAACACAGGGAGTCAGGCATTAAATACCGGCGCGACACGACGAATCACACGACGCGGGGGTAAGCGGCCTGTACCATATAACCCAAAAACTATTTTCTGCAGCAGTGATACCTAACAAAGACTCAGGTATAGTGGCTTGGTTCCTCCACCCCGGTTGGATGAACCCTCCCCCGTGGTGATCCAGCACACAAGATATCGCACGTTGAAGTCACCAAAGGGAACGCAACACGGGAGGCCACACCATTGCACCCAGCTGTATCTTTACCTTGGCAAGGACTACACTAGAAGCACAACTAATCAGACTGTGGTATAGACTTGCGTATCAAAATTAGGGAAACCCGACAGGCCGCAAGGGCATAGTACCCTAAGGCAGGCGGCGGGGACTACCTCATAACATCCACGACCAATATAACCACATAGCACAAGCTGTACATAGCAAGATGGCTGGGGCAAGGGAGGCAAGGCAGCACTACAAACAAAACTCAACAAATAGGCTTGGACCAAAAACGGCGAAGAACATGACACTGCTACCGTAAGCGTGCAAGAACGGACACTGACTCCCACCGGGCAATCCGAACTTACTCTCCAGGATATCATGACTGTGACAAATAATGTCCGCACCTCTGTCGAGTCAAGACTAGATACAGTAAACATTGAAATCTCCCATGTTAAAGCAGACATAGGAAACATCGACACAAGAGTCAAGGAGGTGGAAGAAACCACCAATACATTATCCACCAATACATCCCACCTCAAGCAGCAAGTGCAACAGCTTTTAACTAAAATAGACATAATGGAGGCACAACTAGACGACTATGAAGGTAGGGCACGTCGAAACAATGTTCGTATTCCTGGAGCACCGGAGCGTGCAGAAGGGCCAGTAAAAGACCTCTTTCTGGAAGAGCTCGTCAAAAAACACCTGCAACCCAAAGACCTCTCAAACTACTTCTCAATTGAATGGACCCATCAAGTCCCAGGGGGTAGGCCAAAACCATGGGCCCCCAAGACCAATAGTTGCAAGAGACTAACTTCTGTGACAGAGATGGCAATCTGCAAACTGCCAGTAGTACTCCACCTATAAATTAGAAAACAGCACAATCACCTTCTTCCTGGACTTCACAATCCGAGTAAAAAAACAATGACGAAGCTTCCTGAAATATGCATGCTATTTCCAGCTAAGTTAAGTGTCGAAGCTGACAGCAAAACATGTTTTTTCTTTACACCGGAAGAGGCTTCGGATTGGCTGGATGGATGGCGACAAGTCCAAAAATCCAATATAGGGGGGCGCTTAAGACAGCAGCGGAACCGCTACGAACAATCCCAAAATGCTCGGAATGACGCAGACCATGGACCTGCAGAATAGGAAGTGGAAAGTGGAAGAGTCCACGAAGCCTCAGACGCAACATTTGAACATATCACATGCTCACCAGTCTGATCTGACACTCTTGCTTGCCTTGATCTTGTCCATCTGGCTCGGTGGCGGAGATGATTACCCCCGGCCCAGATTCTTCATGCCCATCGATCCAGGATGGGTAAATACGTACACAACAGCCAAACAAAGGGATCTGTACCTTGTAGCCGATGTACAGATTATGTTGCTATTATTGTTTTGGGCAGAACTGGTGAGGGAGGGCTAGGCAAGGCCACGTACATCTGTTTTTTGAGTGAAGGGGTGACAGGCACTCTGCATTGTAGGGGAGGCGGGTAGTTTAAAGTCTGTCAGCAGTGAAGCAAGGAGGGGGGATTGCTGGGATTTGGGGGATTTGTTTTTAGTTTATCCAGGTTATGTCACACACATTCCAGTTCTCGCCAAAGAAGCTCGCACAGACACTTGTAGAACATATACATTCATATCACAAACACGAGCAAGATCAACGACACGCCCACAGACATCACACAGAATATGCTGAGGGTCCCACCCAGGCGAAAAGATACCAGTCATGGCTGTGAGAAGTTGGCCTGATATATGATGTCACTAATTTTAGTGTACACCTTGTATCAGTCCAAACAACCCTTATGGTGATTGGTTGTAAAGTCAATCTTATAGACCAGCTATCCTAGTGGTAGCATGGACAAGAGCAGTCTTAGGCTAAACTCTGTATGGCATGTGAAGCCAGCTGTTATGCCATTTGTAACCCCTTGAATATCAAATGAAAGGACACCACAACAGATATATAAAAAATAGAATGTATTTATTCTAAGTCAAAACACCCTCAGCACTCTTTATGAGATTCGAGGTAAGTACCACACAGTCTTATTCAAGCATACATAAGTCACAAAGGTAAGTAATACAGTTAGGCCCTAGGGGCCACGCAAACCATATACTAAGTAAGTGGTATAAGAACCACTGTCATGAACACAGGATAGGCCTAGGGAATCGCTGGGGCTACACTACACTACCAGGAACTAGGAAGTAGGAGGCCCACGGGATTCAGGTGCAGAGTGGAAACACTCACGCGTAATGCGTAAAAGTCGATAGAAATAGTGATAGTTAGAAATTAAGAGTTTTAGGACACTTTTGAAGTAGCTAGGAGTTCGAGACTTGGAAACTAGACCCTAGGATAGGCAATACCCTTGTGAGCACCGGAGTACTCAAGTTACCTAGCCCACAGGCTGCGAGTGCATAGGTGTGAACTTGCGTCGGGTTTCGTCGTTGACTCCTATGGATGCCTGAAGAAAAGTTGCTGACAGGCAGTCAGTGAAGAGTGTCCGGTGGATTCCGGAGATGGAATCGTGAAGAAGGAGTCCTGCAAGAAGAGCCGGACCAGCAAGGCAAAATTGAAGGTTCGTCGTCACAGGGGTCACTAGCCAACGGGCCAGCAACCGGACAACACGTCGAGCAACTCAGGTGCAGAAGGGCGCCACGCAGAACACGTGAAGTGTGGGGAACTGATCTTCTTTGCAGATGGTGCTCGGGATTGGGGCTTCTCAATTCCCCAAGCACAGCCTCGAGGAAGCCTCAGAAGTCGCGCTAGTCAGTTACTAGCCACTTTTCCCAAGTCGCCAGTCCCACGTCCCTTGTCGCCTCCACGGGTCTCAGCTTTGCTGTAGATGTATATCTGGTTCAGAGGTGTCTGGAAGTCACGGCGCTGGTCAGTCTCTGCAGTCGTCCCTCGTAGGATCAGTCGCAAAGCAAGCAGCGGTCGCTCGATGGTGCCTGGTTGACCAGGGTGGTCACTCCTTGGCCACAAGGGAGATTCTTCAGTCTTCTTCCTGAGGTCGAATGTCGAAGGCCCAGAGTTTCTGTTCAAGTTGAAGATTTTCAGGGTAATCTAATTCTGCAGGGCTCAGCTACCTCCTAATATACTAGGCTAGTGGGCTGGGCTACCTGCAAGGTCCCTCCTATGGGTGGGACCAGGAAGGGGGGTGGCTACACCCCCTTTCCTTTGTCCAGTTTCGCGCCAGAGCTGGGGCTGGAAGGCCCCAGCGCTGGTTTGAACTGGACTATGCATGGAGCACCTTGTGTGCCCCAGGCATGTCTCATTCCTTTCACCCCTCCCTGCCCCAATACACTAAAGTCTGTCTGGGGAGGGTGCTAGCACCTTCCTAAGCAAGAAACCTATTGTCCAGGCCTCCCTAGTTGGGAGGGCTCCCAGCTGCAGGAGGTCAGACTCGTGTCTGTGGCAGCAGCATCCATTTTGTGATGCTGAGGCTTTAGTCAGAGTTAAACAGCAAAGTAGGATTTTAACATGTCTCTCCCTCTAGAAGGGAGGAATAATATCCTCATCACCAGAAATGGCATGGGGGTATTTTTCCACAGTGTTAGACACCTTACACAACATGTTTTGATAAAGCCAAACCATAGTTACCATAACCGTTAAGTTTATAAGGCACTTTAAGAGTATATGGTAGGCGATATCATAGAACAGCTATAAGGACATGGTTCCAAAAGCTGCAGAAAGGCTCAGCTCATGCTAGAGCACCATCTCGCATGTTACCAAGCACTCTGCCTCCAGGATTGTTAAGGCCTGCCATAGGAGTGGCTTACAGGTACACATGTGTCTATTTTAAGTGTAGATATAGGTATACTATATCTAAGCAAGGGGTGATTACACAACCTTGCCCCAGCTGTGTGATCAGCCAGTTGTGTCTGATTGGAAGGCCAGGCCAGGGGTGGCATAATACATGCTGCAGCCCCTGGTAGGCCTAGGGTACACCTATGCCCTGGGTACCTATGATACACTGTACAGGGGCTGATAAGGTGATCCCTCCCAATTGTGTATGTACCTAGGGTAGATGGAGTCCATTTTAAAGAGAGAGCAGATAGCCTGAGACCCTGAATAGCAGGATCTCAGGCCAACTAAGTCGAGAAACCAGCTAGACACTAGGCAAAAAGTTGGGGGTAACCATAGTCAGATATCCACCTTCCTACAATGGCACATAACAGTTTCTGACGAAAACTGCTGTCAGCATTATGGCAAAAATTCTCGCTGAAACCTCACCCAAAATCCTCACGTGGAATGTCAATGGGCTCGGAGACAAGTTAAAAGGTGGATAGTATCACAGTACCTCAAGCGACAAGCCCCAGATACAATTTTATTGCAGGAAACCCACCATGTAGGCAATAATTGCAAAACACTGAATAGATGGGGGTACACGCTAGCAGTACATGCCGGCTTTATGGCTGGATCCAGACCAACTGGCATATTAATCAGTAAAACACTTGCACTAACTCCACAACAAGCATGGGCCGACCCAAAGGGCAGATTTGCTACCCTAGAAGCGGCCTGGGAAGGGAAGCCAATTAGTGTCATATTAGTTTGCCCCCTCCCGGGCTCCATAAATCAGCACTTGCTGATCTAGGTAAAATAATTTTAAATATACCACTCAGATCCCTAGTCCTCGGTGGGGACCTTAAGATGACCTTGGATGACAGCCCTGATCGACAGCCATTGCGCACACCAACTCGAAACACATGCCCCTGCCAGAATTTCTCAGCGCAATGGGCCTGACGGCGTTTGGTGCCACTTTAACACACATTCATCTCAATTCACCTTCTTCTCCAGCGCACACAACAGTCTCTCTCGTATAGATTACATTCTGACACATACAACAGATATAGGTAAATATAGAGAAGCCCGTTGTTTGGCACGTGGTGTCTCATATCACTCACCTGTCTCGGCCACTTTCAACTTTGACAAAAATCGACACAAACCTACCATAGCACTAAAACCATGGCTCCTTAAAACCCAGAGTGTAAAGGAAAAGCTGATACAGCAAGCAGACTACCATTTCAAAGAAAACACGGGCTCGATAGAATCAACACAAACGCTATGGGAGGCCTTCAAAACAGTGATAAAAGGCCATGCATTAGCACTCAAGGTGGGACACAATAGAGAGCGTAGCGGAAAGATAGAACAGTTCGAACTCGAGCTCCAAAAAAGTGAAGAGGAATATACGCAGACACCTAATGATGTCAACAAACACAAGCTAAATATTAAAAAAATTTGAGTACAAAGCATTAGTGACATTGATTGCCAAAGCTAAATACACAGCAGTCCACCATAAGGAATATGACCTAGGAGACAGAACCGGCAAACTTGCCCTGCTATAAATAAATGGTACTGACATTACTAGAGACCCACAAGAGATTGCAGAGGCATTCGTCGATCACTTCAAATGGCTGATACTCCAGCCACTGACACCACATCAGAAGACTCACAGCAACTACTCGCGGACATTACTTACTTACCATTTCCCCCAAAGATGGAGACTTGCTTGAAGGAGACCCTACTGAGGAGGGAATTCATTCAGCAATCTGCAATATACAATCTGGGAAGGCAATGGGACCCAACGGCCAAATAAAATCACTGCATCTCAGATCGCACCATACATACGAAACATGTTCCTCGAAAGTAGTGAGAAAAGGGCTCTACTGGAAGACCAAAGGATAGCCTCCATTGTAGTTACTCACAAAATGGAGAAACCAGCTAAAAATTGTGGCTCCTATCGACCAATCTCTTTAATAAACACAGAGGCCAAAATCCTCACTAAAATATTAGCCTCACGACTAGCCCCCATCATCACTAATATAGTACAAGTGGTTCAGTCGGGCTTCATGCCCGGCCGCAACACAGCCTTAAATATTCAACGTCTACATAACATTCTGGGTAGAAAGATACAATAGTAGAAGATGCAGTAATACTCTCATTAGATGCCACACTGGCATTGAATACAATCGAATGGCCTCTTTGAGGTCCTGAACGGAATGGGTTTCGGGACGAAATTTCTTGGGTGGGTTAAGCTCCTCAATACAGATCTTTAAGGCAAAGTTAGAGTAAACAACCGCACATCCTGGACATTTCCGTTGAAGAGGGATACAAGACAGGGATGCCCCTTATCACCACCATTCTTCTCCCTGATGCTTGAACCTGGGTTAGAGGTGACAGATTACTAAGAGGACTGAAATGGTCTGAGGAACAAGAGACTAGAATATCCCTATATGCTGAAGACATACTGCTATATCTCAGTTCACCGGCAAAATAAATCAACAGAATTCTCCACATTTTCATTGATTTCGGTAAATACTCGGGCTATACTATCAACTGGTCCAAGTCCGTAATCTACACACTTCGTGGACTGAACCCTGAGTTGCCACCAGAGTGTGCAGCCCCAACTGCAGTTGAAGGTTTCTGATATCTCGGCGTATATATAACCCCAGACTCAGATCTCCTATTCTAAAAATCTCACAACTCCCCTGCATAGATTGCAAAATGATATGCAGCACTTGCGGAAACTGCCTCTGTCATTACTGGGACTCGCAGCGCTGTTCAAAATGCTGGCTTTGCTACATTTTCTATATATCCTAGAGAACAGACCATATAAGGTTCCTGAAACCTACTTCAAAAATATACACAGCAAAATTAGAACACTGCTTTAGGACGACAAAACACCACGTATTACCACACAAATTATTTAGGAGTTGGTATGATGGTAGGATAGCCCTTCCCAACCTAAGACTCTACTACTGGGCATTCCAACTGGTGGTTATCAACAACAGGGTGTTCCACTCCCAGACAGAATCCGCGTATCAGATGGATAGATTCCAAATGGGGTAGGAAAGATATAACGGGACCCTATACTTAAAACACAAAAAAGGTCTATACACTGGCCACACTGCCCTTAACGAACAAGTTACTTACCTTCGGTAACAATGTATCTGTAAGAAACATTAGTTAGTTAGATTCCTCACCTTAGAATATCCCCAGACGTCAGACTGGATCCGGAAGATTTTTCGTCAGCAGTACCCCTTGCGCGTCGCTATGCGTCGTCTGCGGCTCCGCGTCCGTCGTCGGCGTCGTGCGCCGGAATGACGTCGTCAGAGTACTTAGACGCCGCCCTCGCGCGCTGACGTCAGTTCTTGTACATAGCTTTCCGCGCCAGGAACGCAGAGCCATGCAAAAGACCGGCACTGGTGCCAAAAATAAAATCTAGGGGCCTGAAAAGGATAACCTTAACCCTAGATGTCAGTTCGCAGAACGGGGAGGATGGGTGGGTCGGTGAGGAATCTAACTAACTAATGTTTCTTACAGATACATCGTTACCGAAGGTAAGTAACTTGTTCATCTGAAAGAAACACGTTAGTTAGATTCCTCACCTTAGAATAGATACCCAAGCAATACCATCCCCGGTGGTGGGTCTGCGAACCAAGATCACACCAGAAAGTCCTGGAGGACAGAACGGCCAAAGAAGCCATCCCTCCGGACTTGGCTGTCAAGGCAATAATGCCTGGCAAACGTGTGTAGCGAAGCCCACGTTGCCGCCTGACGGATGTCCTGCAAAGGGACCGCCCGTCCCAAAGCAGTAGTAGCCGCCGTGGCCTGAGTAGAATGGGCGCGCAGCCCAACAGGAGGGTCCTTTTTTGCCAAGGAATAACAAATTTTGATGCACAAAACGACCCACCGAGAGATGGTCCGTTTGTGCACAGCTTTCCCCATCTTAGCACCCACGTATCCAACGAAAAGTTGGTCGTCCACCCGGAACTGCTTTGTGCGGTCCAGATAAAAGGAGAGCGCACGTTTTGGGTCCAGACGGTGGAGCCTCTCTTCCTCTTTGGAAGGATGCGGAGGTGGAAAGAAGGTGGGCAAGGTGACAGACTGCCCAAGATGAAAGGGGGTCACCACTTTCGGAAGAAAGGAGGGACGAGGCCGAAGGACAACCTTGTCCGGATGAACAGAGAGAAAAGGAGGCTTTGATGATAAAGCCTGGAGCTCACTCACCCGTCTAGCCGAGGTGATGGCTACCACAAAAGCAGTCTTAAGCGTCAGCAGACGAAGAGGACAATTATGAAGAGGCTCAAAGGGAGCGCACATTAGAAATGTGAGAACAAGATTCAAGTCCCACTGAGGCATTACAAAAGGGACAGGAGGGAACGTGTGAGTAATGCCTTTTAGAAAGCGTGTAACAACAGGGGACTTGAAAAGAGAAGGCTGATCAGGAAGCTGCAAGAAGGCAGAGATGGCAGCAAGATAACCTTTCAAGGTGCCCAGGGCAGAGCCCTGCTGGGCCAAAGAAAGAAGAAAGAGGAGGACCTCAGAAAGAGGGGCGGAAAGGGGATCCACAGCCTTTGCTGTGCATCATGCCACAAATTTGTTCCACCGGCAGGCGTATGCCGTCTTTGTGGAGGGAAGCCTGGCTGCCAGAATGATATCACAGACTTCAGGAGGCAAGTCAAATGGCATCAACTGCCGCTGCTCAATCTCCACGCATGGAGGTGGAGGCTGGACAGGTTCGGGTGTAGGACCGTCCCCTGCTGCTGCGACAGAAGATCCTCCCGAAGGGGCAGACGTATCGGAGGATCGGTCAACATACTGAGTAGCTCGGGATACCAGTACCTTTGTGCCCAATCCGGAGCCACCAAGATGACTTGGGCCCGGTAGTGCCTGATCTTCTTCAGCACTCTGAGCAGAAGTGGTATAGGCGGAAAGGCGTACAACAGACCGCAACTCCACTCGTGACGAAAAGCGTCGCCGAGCGAGTGCCGCCTTGGAAATTCCAACGCGCAGAACTGCTGACATTGCGCGTTCTCTTCGGTGGCGAATAGATCTAACCAAGGCACTCCCCACTGCTGAAAGAGACCTTGCGCCACTTCGGAGTTCAGACGCCATTCGTGATCCATCATGCACCGGCGGCTGAGTTCGTCTGCTCTGGCGTTCAGAGAGCCCGCCAGGTGTTGAACCACCAGGGTGATGCCCTGATGTTCCAGCCATGTCCAGAGGCGCAGAGCCTCCTGACAAAGGGTCAACGACCCCACCCCGCCCTGTTTGTTGCAATACCACATGGCGGTGGTGTTGTCCGTGAACACCTGCACTACACTTCCCCGGACAGAGGGAAGGAATGCCTTCAGTGCAAGCCGGATTGCCTTCAGCTCCAATAGGTTGATATGGAGCCGGGACTCCCCCGGAGACCAGAGGCCTCTGATCTCCGCCTCTCCCATGTGGCCCCCCCATCCCAGGAGGGACGCATCCGTCACCACTACATGCTCCGGTTGGGGTAGGGAGAGGGATCTGCCACTGACCCAATCGCGGTCCGTCAGTCACCACTGCAACTGTCTTGCAGTGCCCTCCGAGATCATGACGTGGTCAGACAGGTTGGCCTGATGTTGAGCCTACTGGAACTTCAGGTCCTACTGCAGAGCCCGCATCCGCCACCTGGCGTGATGTACCAGCAGGATGCAGGAGGCCATCAGACTCAGCAGCCGTAGGGCCATCCTGACCGAAACACGGGATAAAGGCTGAAAGATCGGAATCAGAGCCTGAATATCCCGAACCCGCTGTTCGGGAGGATAGACCCGAAACTGCGCTGAGTCCAGAACCGCTCAGATGAAGAGGAGCTTCTGGGAGGGACTCAGATGTGACTTCGGCACGTTGATGAAGAACCCCAGTGAATGCAGGAGGTCGGCCGTAGTCTGGAGGTGGGAGACGACTGTGAGAAGTTGGCCTGATATATGATGTCACTAGTTCTAGTGTACACCCTGTATCAGTCCAAACAACCCTTATGGTGATTGGTTGTAAAGTCAACCTTATAGACCAGCTATCCTAGTGGTAGCATGGACAAGAGCAGTCTTAGGCTAAACTCTGTATGGCATGTGAAGCCAGCTGTTATACCAACATAATCCCTTGAATACCAAATGAAAGGACACCACAACAGGTATATATAAAAGTAGAATGTATTTATTCTAGCATATACCCTCAGCACTCTTTATGAGTTCAGAGGTCTAAGTACAAACAATCTCTTAAATAGCATACATTAAGTTACACAGGAAAAATACAGTTAGGCCCAGGGGCCACGCAAACCATATACTAAGAAAGTGGTATAAGTACCACGTCACGAATAGGGAGTAGGCCTAGGGAATCGCTGGGGCTACACTACCCTACCAAGAGTTAGGAAGTGGGAGGCCCACGGGATTCAGGTGCAGTGTGGAAACACTTACGCGTAATGCGTTAAAGTCGATAGAAATAGTAATATTTAGAAATAAGAAGAATAAGGACACTTCCGAAGTAACTGGGAGGAAGCAACTCAAGACTTAGACACTTGGATAGTCAATATCCACTGGAGCACCGGAGTACTCGCGATACCTCACCCACGGAAGACGGGTGCATAGGTGTGAAGATGTGTCGGGTGTCGTCGCTGGATCCTATGGATGCCTGAAGAAAAGATGCTGGCAGGCGGCCAGGAGGAAGATGTCCGGTGGATCCAAGGGTGGATCTGGAAGGAAGGACACCTGAAGGTCGAGTGGACAAAGTCTGGGTCACTAGCCAGTGACCGTGTGGAACCAGGAGGAACCCGGCGATGTCGTGCAGGACACAGGTGATGTCGTGAAGCTGGTCTCTGCAGCCACGTGGACCAGGTGACGTCGAGGATGACCAGAACCAGGATACGAGCTGTCCCACAAAGGATCTTGCTGATGGCGGAGTCGACGTCCCGATTGGAGTCAACAAGCCTTGGCAAAGGTAACCCACGCAAGGATCGAGATTCGCTTCAGGTGCAGACCAGAAACGTCTGAGGTGCTTCTCCTTCACAAGGAAGCAGGAGCCAGTCTGGTGGAACCAAACCAGAAGTGGAAAATCAAGGGTTCGTCGTCACAGAGGCTACGAGCCAACGGGCCAGCAACCGGACAGACGCGTCGAGCAGGAAAATTCAGAAGGGCCCCACGCAGAATTCGTGGAGTGTGGAAGGCTGACCTTCGGTCCAGAAGGTGCTCGGGGTTGGGGCTTCTCAATCCCCAGAGCACAACTTCGAGGATACCTCAGAAGCTGCGCTGGAAGCTACTCGCCAATTTTCCCAGGTAGCCGGTCCCACGTCTCTCGTCGCCTCCACGGATCTCAGCTCTGCTGTGGATCAGGGTCGGAGAAGTCTGGAAGTCAAGGCGCTGGTCCGGCTCTGCAGTCGGTTCCTCGTAGAACTTGGGCAAAGCAAACGGCAGGTCGCTTGATGGTGCCTGTTTGCACAGGGTGGCCACTCCTTGGCCATAAGGGAGATTCTTCAGTCTTCTTGATGAAGGTCGAAGGTCCAGAGTTTCGTGTCAAGTTTCAGTTCAGGATAATCCAAAGTCCTAGGGACTCAGCTCCCACTCTTATACTAATCTGGGGGGCTGGGTTACCTGCTAGGTCACGCCTTATGGGTGGGACCTGGGAGGGGGGTGGTTACACCCCCTTCCCTTTGTCCAGTTTCGCGCCAGGACTGGGGCTGGAGAGCCCCAGCACCGGTTTGAACTGGACTATGCACGGGACACCTTGTGTGCCCCAGGCATGTCTCATTCTTTTTATCCCTCCCTGCCCCAATACACTAAGGCCTGTCTGGGGTGGTGCTCGCACCTCCCAAGGCAGGAAACCTATTGTCCAAGCCTCCCTTGTCGGGATCACTCCCAGCAGCAGGAGGTCAGACTCTTGTCTGTGGCAGCAGCATCCATTTTGTGATGCTGGGGCTCTGGTTAACTTTAACCGGGTAAGTAGGTTACAACATGTCTTCTCCCTCTAGAAGGGAGGGATAATATCCTCATATCCAGAAATGGTATGGGGGTATTATTCCACAGTGTTAGACACCTTACACGACATGTTTTGATAAAGCCAAACCATAGTTACCATAACCGTTTAAGATTATAAGGCACTTTAAGAGTATATGGTAGGCTATATCATAGAACAGCTATAAGGACATGGTTCCGAAAGCTGCAGACAGGCTCAGCTCATGCTAGAGCACCATCTCACATGTTACCAAGCACTCTGCCTTCAGGATTGTTAAGGCCTGCCATAGGAGTGGCTGATAGGTACACATGTGTCTATATGTAAGTTAGGTATAGGAATACTACACCTAAGCAAGGAGTGATTACACTACCTTGCCCCAGCTGAGGGATCAGCCAGTTGTGTCATAATGGAAGGCCAGGCCAGGGGTGGCATAATACATGCTGCAGCCCCTGGTAGGCCTAGGGTACACCTATGCCCTGGGTACCTAAGGTACACTGTACAGGGGCCAATAAGGTGATCCTATCCAAATGGGTTATGCACCTAAAGTACATAGTATTAATTTAGAGAGAGAACAGCAGGGCTGTGGGTCTGATTAGCAGGCCCGCAGCCACATCTAAGTCGAAAACCAGTAAAGCAAAAGCAAAAAGTGGGGGTGAACATAGAAAGCAGACCCTACTCTCCTACACTTACCAATTGGGTTATATACCTAAAGTACATAGTATGAATTTAGAGAGAGAACATCTGGGCTGTGGGTCTGATTAGCAGGCCCACAGCCACATCTAAGTCGAAAACCAGTGAAGCAAAAAGCAAAAAGTGGGGGTGACCATAGAAAGCAGACCCTACTCTCCTACAACGACTGTTCAGGCGAGCCTGCCTTCAACAACCAGTCGTCGAGATAGGAGAAGACTGGAACTCCTAATCTGCGCAGATGGGCTGTGACCAACGCCATCACTTTCGTGAACACCCGAGGGGCACTGGTGAGGCCGAAGGGGAGCATGGTAAACTGAAAGTGCTCGTGGCCTACCGTGAACCGCAGGTAACGCCGGTGGGCCGGCAGGACGGGGATGTGGAAATAAGCGTCCTGCAAGTCCAACGCTACCATCCAGTATCCAGGGTCGAGGGCAGCCAGAATCTGAGCTAATGTCAGCATCTTGAATTTCTCCTTCCGGAGGAAAGCGTTGACGCTCCTGAGGTCCAAGATAGGGCGTAGGCCCCCTTTGCCCTTCTTGGGAACCAGAAAGTAGTGGGAGTAACAACCCCGTCCTACTTCTGGGCCAGAAACACGCTTGATGGCCCCTTGGCCAAGAGGGCCGTAACTTCCTCCTGCAGAAGTTGCAAGTGATCCCCAGACATGCGGTGGCATGGCTGGAGGGGTCGCCTCGAGGGGAGGGAGTAGCCCCTTCGGACGATTTGCAGCACCCACCTGTCCGAAGTGATGGTACGCCAGTGGAGCAGGTGATGGCGAACTCTGCCTCCCACTGGTGTGGAATGGGCCTGAAAGCTCGGACTAGGAAGGCTTTGAAGCAGATGCTGCAGGAGCGGATGTGGACTGACCGGCTCTCAGTCCCCCTGCTCCGCCACGGCGGAATCCACGTCCGCGTTGAGGCTAGTTCTGCGGCCTGTTGCTGGACGAACATGCGGGGGCGCCCCTTCCTTGGCCACGAAAGGGGCGAAAAACAGATGTTTGCTGGAGCTGGGCCAACAGACCCAAGGACTTGGCCGTAGCCCTGGAGTCCTTAAAGAGTTCCAGCGCGCTATCTGCTTTGTCGCCAAAAAGGCGACGGCCATCAAAGGGCATGTCCATGAGAGTGCTCTGGACATCCCCTGAAAAGTTTGTGGACCTCAGCCACGCGTGACGACGAATCGCCACCATCGTTGCAATCGCTCTGCCCAGCGAGTCCGTGGTGTCAAGTCCACATCTAATGGAATACCATGCTGCATCATGCCCCTCAGCAAGAGCCTGGGCGAGCCGTGTCCTGGCCTCCTCTGGACACTGGGGCAGCACGTCCGCCACCGTATCCCACAGAGAGTGGGTGTAATGGTCCGAAAGGCAGGTGGTATTAATGGACCGCAACCCAAGACTGAGAGAGGAAAACAGTTTCTTGCCAAACTGTTCCATCCTTTTGGATTCCCAGTCCGGAGGTGCGGACGGAAAGGCAGTTTCGAACATGGAGGCCTGGATAACCAGACTCTCAGGGGTGGGTTGTACGGACAGAAAGTTGGGGTCGCCCGGAGCTGGGCAGTGGCGCCGGGCCACGTTCCGATCCACAGGAGAGACGGTAGAGGGCTTGGACCAAGTGCCCATCAGAACTTCGATGAGGGCTTCATTAAACTGCAGCAGAGGCTCCGAAGAGCTTACTGGCGGTTGAAGCACCTCAGTGAGGAGGTTAGTCCTCACGGCCGCTGCAGGGAGCTCCAGGCGCAAGGCCTTGGCCGCCTTGCGCAGCACCACAGCATAAGTAGCACCGTCCTCCGTAGCCACGGAAGGAGGAGAGACGAAACCAGTGTCAGGTGAAGTGTCTAGACCACTGGCCTCCCCCAGCTCATCAGCCCAGTCCTGACTTAACTGGCACTACTGTGCCAGAGGGTTCTCAGACCCCTCCCAGTCCTCCCCTTCATCTTAGTCCTGGTAATCAGGCAGAAATGACGGAGCCGGGTCATAGGCAAAAGGCTCACCCATCGATGCTGAAGACGGCGCCGGACCCAGACCGGGGCTGAAACCAGGGACGGCGTCGTCCGAGGACCTCGCCGGGAGCGACACCATGGGGGTCGGCGGCATGCAGAAGAGTCGTGAGGTCAACTGGCGTCAACCGGGATCCAGGCCTGGATCCCACGGGGGCTTGCGGCGTTGGGACCGAAGTCGACGACGGCGCCGGGGCCGAAGCCGCCGGCTCGCAGGACCCCCAGTCGGACCTGCAGGACCCGGAGGCGCGCCGGCAGGCCTCGACGGCGGAAGTGAGTCCTCATGGCCACGAGGAAGTCTCGAATCTCGCCCAGAGTTGCATGAAGCCCAGGGACCGGAGGGTGTGGGGCCGGATGCGACTCCTGTGGAGCCGTGCGGGTGGTGCCACCCGAACCCTCGGCCGAGTTGCGCGACCGGCGAGGAGAGTCAGAAGAGCGATGTCGCTTCTTCGACTTCTTTTTGCCATGCCTCGACTTACCTGAGTCCGAGGACTTGGATCCCGACGAGCGGTGATGACTGCGGCTACGCGACCAGCGCCTCGACTTCCTCCTCGACCTCGAGCGGCGCGGAGCCTACTGCGGGATCTCGAGGAGCTTGCGGGACCGCTCCCGCCTGGCTTTCGACGTCAAGGCCCGCCAGTCGGGGCACGACTTGTCATCGTGGTCGGCCCAACGACAGTAGAGACACCGATGGTGGGGGTCGGTAAACGACATCAGTCGGTGACAGACCTCACACGGCTTGAACCCGGGCATCCCTACCGGCACCAGGAGTCGAAGTCGACTCGAAAAAGAGAGACAGAATGTCCAAAAAGTTAGTCAAAAAATGACTAAGGGTATGCTCTTCCCGGATCTGCGCTTGCTGGTGCGGAAGAAAAAAGATCTGACGTCAGCGCGCGAGGGCGGCGTCTAAGTACTCCGACGACGTCATCCCGGCGCCATCACGACGCCAACGACGGATGCAGAGCCGCAGACGACGTCTACCGACGCGCAGGGGTACTGCTGACGAAAAATCTTTCTGGATCCAGCCCGACGCCTGGGGATATTCTAAGGTAATGAATCTAACAAACGTGTTTCTTTCAGATATAAGATGTATTCACTTGGTTCCATCCTCTGCCATTTTCCTGGGAACGGCAGGTCGTACTACAGTACATGGAAGCACGGCCCACCAAGGGGCGCCGCACACTCAAGGAAATTGCTACTGTGTTTTTTAAATTATTTTTTACAGATTTTTTTTGCTTGATTTCAGTGTAAAAATAGTACAGGACCCATTGTTGTACTATTGTGGAGAGATCCGTGGCGTCCCATATATCTGAAAGAAACACGTTAGTTAGGTTCCTTACCTTAGAAAAGAGGTCTTTTATAGGTTGAGCCCCCACAGCAGAATGTTTTTAGATATCGCCCCCCCCCCCCAACACCTGACAGAAATGTATGGAATCTGATACACTACATAATCGACTGCCATCCGCATATGCCAGGCCATATCCAGCAAATAATGTTAAACCCAGTAAGAGTGTTTAGTAAAGTGCAGGTTTGTGAATGGGTGTGGTTAAATGACAGTCTTATTAACCAGTTCAAAGCAAAAACAAATCAAGATAAAATGCGCGCAAATTATTTTTACTAAGGTATTACATATGCAGTTGAGTCATAATGGGACAGTGTTATCTGTAGCAGCCCATTCATCTCTTAAGTAATTACCCTCAAGTCAGTTAACCTTTCCTTCCGTAGCAAGCAAGTAAAGAAAGCCCAGCACATTTATTTTAAAAAGAAGAATCTCACATGGTGCTAACATTCCTTCCTGTGATGTCCTGACACCAATGCGCATTGCTTATGCTAATTAGTCCCCCCACTTATTTTTTTAGGACTTGTGCCTTGAGTGGCAGTTTAGGACACGTCAGGCTTATGTTTAAAAAAATAGAACTAATAAAAACTGAATGATGTTGTCTATTTTACTTCAGAGCAACATTGTCTGACAGACTTTGTGGTGATCAAATGGATCTCGATCCAGCTGCACAGTGCACTGGCAGCATTGCAATGCCGTTCGCAGTAGCTACTTGTGTGGACCTTTGACTCTCTTGACCTGCCTCCATTCCGCCGGGACTGCGAGGACCAGCAGCCTTAGTTATTTCCACAGCTGGTGCTTCTTCCCGCAGAGCTCCCTCCCACCTGCCTGCTAACTCCTCACGGCCCCCGCTTTGCGGGAGCCGTTCGCAGTAGCTGCTTGTGTGGACCTTTGACTCTCTGGACCTGCCTCCATTCCGCCGGGTCTGCGAGGTCTAGTAGCCTTAGTTGTTTCCACAGCTGGTGCCTCTTCCCGCAGAGCTCCCTCCCACCTGCCTGCTGCCTGATAACTCCTTACGGCCCCCGCTTCGCGGGAGCCATTCGCAGTAGCTGCTTGTGTGGACCTTTGACTCTCTGGACCTGCCTCCATTCCGCCGGGACTGCGAGGACCAGCAGCCTTAGTTGTTTCCACAGCTGGTGCCTCTTCCCGCAGAGCTCCCTCCCACCTGCCTGCTGCCTGATAACTCCTCACGGCCCCCGCTTCGCGGGAGCCGTTCGCAGTAGCTGCTCATTTGACTCTCTGGACCTGCCTCCATTCCGCCGGGACCGCGAGGACCAGCAGCCTTAGTTGTTTCCACAGCTGGTGCCTCTTCCCGCAGAGCTCCCTCCTACCTGCTTTCCGTATATAACCACGCCCCGCTCACGCATCGCGGGATGCGCGGTGGCGGGCGGGCGCCGGGCGAAGCCCGGGCCAAGGGCGGGCCCGTTTGAGCCCGTTCGAGAACGGGACGGGGCACTCCATTATTATCTGCTTAAGGTCAATGCAATCGTGATATAGTGACAAAGCTAAAACATGCCCACCCGTGCAAGAAAAACAATTCCGGGAAGTCTAACTGTGGGTATTTTGGACCAGTTTCTTGTTAGAGCTTCGTCCGTGTTGACCAAGGAAATCAAACTTACAGAAAAAAGACTATCTTTGGATATTGCACATAGCAAAAGATCGTCCCTGGGAAGAATATCCCAGGTTAGCTCCCCTATATCTTCCCTGATGTCTGTCAATGATAATGTGTTAATTTCTGGGGTAAGGGAGGAGAACCCTTCCTTAAATGTTGATGGACGTTGGGCTAATTTGCAGGTGTCTAATGCTCTTATCACTACTCCTCCTAGAACCATTGTGTCTGCACCTTTAAGTATTAGTAACTCTGAAACACTATCGCCGCCTCCCTGTGTTAGGACTAGATCTACCTATAGTAATAAGGTCGGGGAGAATTACCAAGTAGCAAGTAAGACATATAAAAGGAAGTGGAGTGGTGTACAAACACAAACTAAAGGTAGGAAAGCAAAAATTAAGAAAACTAATGGTGTTTTGGACCCAATTCCATCAAGTAGCCCTATTAACTGCCCTGCCACTGTCGGTATTGATGCGGACATGGATGTATCGAGTTGGGCAGTAGATGTACTGATAGATGAAGCGGGCCCTCCTTTTGGAGTAAGTTGGAGGCTATTTTTAAGAAAACTTGTCTCCCGATATATGATAGATTGGATGTTATCGAAAGTAGGCTTGTTTGTTTAGAACTTGCAGTTGCATCGGGCCAATTCCGGGGTGGTTTGCGGACAAATGGAGTAAACTGTACTGATAAGACTGTCGATGAGAATACAGGAGTGGTTGAAATTTCTGGTAACGTACAGGAAGGCATAAAGGATAATATTATTGTTAGGGAACAAGGCCCTGTATTGTTACCAATTAATAGGCCTTCGGGTCATAATTCTAATCCCCTCCGCTCTGGTCAAGTAGTGGTAGCAGCGGAAATGCCACAAATCGCAACCCAGGTACAACTGGGGAGGGCTACCACTATCCCTCTGCCAACATTCTCCCCAGCAAGTTTACCTCGAATTGATCTTCCCTGAGAGTCTTCCCCGTACATAGTGGTTCTTGTGGGGGTCCCTCAACTGGTTCAGGGGAAGGGAGAGATATACACGGATCTTAAGAACAAATGTACTTTCTGGCTCAATACAAATCGCCCGCTTCCCCCCAATGTATCTGCAGAAATACTATTTGTATGAAGAGTAGACTGGGTAGGGGTACGGAGTAAATCCAAACATGGTGATTGTATTATTATTAATTTTAGAGACAGAAGGGTTGCTGAATATATATGTAAATGGTTCTTTGAAGACACAAACACTGGGATAGAGTCACTGCCTCTGAGTTATTTATATCCAGTAACAGTCCCTCCGCCCAGGAAGTTGATGCCAACTAGAGGGAACTGGAATAGTAATAATGTAATGGGTTTCCACAATTCCAATAGATTTGAGGTACTGTCGGGATTGGAGGATTGTGATTGATGTCAGTCTCCACCCCTTGAGAATTGCCAATGTAATATGAAGGAAAATGTTGACCCTAGATGCGAAGTTATATCCTTAACAGTTGACGCCGATCTAGGTAGTTTAGAGAACGTTACCCGATTAGACCAGGATTGTGATGTATTAGAGCCCCCAATACTTGCTAATGAACGTATGGAATATTTTAGGGGTAATGTAAATATTGAAAAACCTCTTAGGAGATCTACTGGCTCTCTCCCCTTGTCTTTGGTTTCCTGGAATGTGGCGGGATTTGGGTCAAAACTGAAGATGGATGACTGGGCTACTTTCATAGACACATATGATATCTGTCTCTTTCAAGAGACGTGGTTGGTGGAACCTGCTTTCCGTGAGGGGTATGTGAATTTTTATGTGCCAGCGGACAGAAGGGAAAGGGGGCAACCTATGGGAGGATCAGTTATTTGGGTTAAACAGACACTAGGTTGCAAAATACGTCAACTACCGACCCTCAACAAAGATATTCTGGCGGTGAGGCTCTGCTTTCCATTAGGTGGTAATTTAGATATTTACAATGTGTATGCTAGAGGCCTCCCGGGAGGGAAGAAATCGTCGGTAATCTCCGCTTTGGGAGATTTAATTGAGGCTTTACCAGCTAACACTTTGCCGCTCATTGCAGGGGACTTTAATGTTACATTCGAACCCCTGGGTTATGAGGATCAAAATATATCAGAGGAGGAAGATTCGAGATGGGGAGTTCCCCAGCTTGATTTGGTTCCTATAAAAAAATGGACTGAAGCGGCCATCCAACTTAAGGGTTTTTGCTTGGGGAACAATTTGAGAGCTGCTAATGGACGCACTCATTCAGATAGGTGGGGTAGCAACACGTATGATAATGGCTGTAGGGCCAGCCGGATAGATTACATGTTTGTCCATTTAAGATTATGGCATTTCCTAAGGGATATGGCCGTTATCATGTGCCTAGAGAGTGACCATAACCCACTTGCCTCTTCTTTTGAACTGGCTGTAGTCAGATTAGGAATGGCTACCGGTGAGAGCATAGCTCCAGAAGTAGTCCTAGCAAATGACGAGCGCCATCTAAAATGGAGTAGGGTCGTTGAGCACCCAGAGACTTTGTCTTTAATTAGGGAAGAAGTAGCTAAGGTATTGCTACTTCTGGGATCCCACGAGCTAACCCCTGAATTCCAGCTTAGTACCATTCAGGTACATGGTACACTTTTTGATAAAGGGCCACTTCTGCAAACCGGGTCGGGGAAAAATGAAGAATAAGAAGAAGGAAGAAAGCTGGTATAATGCGGTTTGTAAGCAAACCAGATTGAACCTGGGGATAGCAATAAAAAAACGGGATCCTACTCAGGTAAGAGAGGCGAGGAAGTTGTACAGGGAGGCTCAGAAGGAGGCAAAGAAAGAATGGGACAGATGTAAGTGGCAGGAGTTGAAAGAAGCTTGCAAAGCCAAGAACCCAAAATTGTTTTGGGACATATTTAAATGGGATAGGGGAGGGTGTCCTGAACGTGTACAGAATAATGTAGCTCAACATCAGTGGCTTGAATTTTTCAAACCACAATATGCATGTGATAGAAGGTATGAGTGTGGAGACATCATTCCAAACACGTTCTATAAAGATGCTATCTTTAGTTTGGAAGATGTGGATAGGGCTCTTGAGGCTGTTACAGAGGGACGGGCCCCAGGAATGGACTGTATCCCCGCAGACGTTTTTTAAATGATAAGCAAATGTGGCGGAAGTATATAGCTTTATTGGCTAATGCAATCGCCCAGGGCGGGGCCATTCCTCCTTCCTGGAAGGGGGCAGAAATCGTGCCAGTTTATAAAAAAGGGGTAAGTCAGTAGCAGGCAATTACAGGCCTATTAGCCTGATTGACTCCATCCAAAAAATTATGGGCTGGTTAGTTCTTTTTTAGATACAGGTCTGGATTGATGAAAACAACATCCTGAGTCCATTACAGGCGGGTTTTCGTAAGAAAACTAGCACAATAGATCAAGTCTTCCGATTTGTAAATTTGTATTGGTGAACTGTGGTCCTGGGAAAGGGGTCTTTATATGCAGTGTTTGTGGATCTGAGAGCAGCTTTTGACCTAGTCCCGCGGGCCAAACTATGGCAGGTCCTGAAAGATCTTGGGATGGCTCCAGAGCTATTGACACTGATCGTCCGCTTGCATGAGAGCACCTTTGCACGGGTGCGGTGGGGGCTACAGGGGGAGGTCACTGAAGCCTTCCCCGTTGAACGAGGAGTGCGGCAGGGGTGCGTAATGGCGCCTACCCTGTTCTCACTCTTTGTCAATGGGGTGGTGGATTACCTCGCTCTGCGCCCCACGGACGCCCCGGCGCTGGATGGTATTCGCATCCCTGTTCTCATGTTCGCGGACAATACCTTAATCATCTTTAAGACTCCCAGTGGCCTGCAGAAGGCTGTGCTGCGTTTCGAGGATTTTTGTAGTCGGCATGGGCTGGAAATAAATACAGCCAAAACCAAGTTTATGGCATTTAATGAACATAGATCCTTTAGAGGCAATATAGTTATGGGTAACTGCCCCCTAGAAGAGGTGGATGCTTTTACCTACCTGGGGGTAACTTTACAAAGGGGCATGTGCTGGAATCGTCATATTGACATGGCTGTTTTGAAACACCAGCAACAAGGTGGTTGCCTACTGCAGAAACTCAAAAGCTCACAAACAATTCGTATTAAATTACTTTCCTTGCCCAGAGCTTAACCGCAAAGCCCTTTGACTCCTGTTGAGAAGAATCGACATCTTTCACCCATTTACTATGTATTAGTTATTGGTATGTTTTAGATATGATGAAATTGCATCTTATTGTATTTAGTAAATGAAATTTTTAGATATTGTGTTTTAAACCTATTCTTCATGAGTTGTCTTTTTGAATAGAATTTAATACTTTCTTAACTGGGTATGGAATCTGATGTATTTATGAATGACTGATGTATTTTATAGTTATACTTTGATGACTCAATTGTCGAATATAATTTATGTTAAGGTTAAGGTAAATACAGCGGCAACCGGTTCAGGTAAGCGCGGTGGGAAGTCAACAGACTATGGAATAGGTCAAATTAAATAAATAAATAAATCCTATTCGCTCCGCCCAACTCTACTGCCCACCACACTTGCCTGCACCAGCAACGACTGATGTGTCTTGGTCCAAGTTGAATGCTGAAAAATAATTCTTGGTCCCTAAAAATGAGTACCGGGGGCCTCCACCTGCCACCTCCGATATAAAGGAAGCGCTGCCCACATATGGAGTCAGGTCAGGAATGGACTGGTTGGAAGCACTGTTCATAAGATCACCCTTTGCCCCAGAACTCTCGGCCCAGTCACCACTGCCGCCCATGCGCTGCAACGTTAGTCATGTTGTCATTTGTATTCATTGCCTTTAGGCTTCCGATTGTATTACTATATAAGTGTATGCCGCATAAAGTGATGACATTATTCAGTCAGGCGAAAATTGGCGCCTTACAGATGTCCTAAAGTAAGAAATATAAGTTGAGAGTTGCGTACATTGCTAAAAAGCCTTCCGTTCTACCGAGGCATGGAAAGGCTGCCAGAATTTCCCATCATCAAACGCTCTCTTCTGCTTTTCCGGCAGACTGGAGAAAGATTACTTTTCAAGCACGTTGTTGCGGGATCACGACAAAGCATTTATTTGGGAGCATAATGCGACAACTGCACACGATGGTCCAGCGTATGAGCGCGCAGCTCCCAGTACTCCCGAAAGGCGACACAGTGCACCCTCCCTTTCCCCGGTTTCTCCGCCCCCAGTTAGTTCATGGTTACTTAATGGCTGCACTTTCATAGCCCCTGCGACGCCCCTCACAGGGGGGGTAGTCCTACTGCATGGCACCCCTGCGGCAAGGCGATTATGGCGCGCTCCAGTAGGGTGCACCCAGAGGCTGGCCCGGGCACACATCTGCAGCCCCACTCAGGACAGCGACGAATGGCTTGAAGGGCCAGAAGGCAGCACGATTGTATGGACTGTGCACGGGTGCACTTGAAATGTAAACCTATGTGATAATGCCGATATCGCCTGTGCCCGTGTGTTATACTATCTATAAATGCCAATAAAGAAAGTTTTCAAAAAAAATAATGCGACAACTGCAAATTATGCGAACTAGCCACACTTGCAATTCAAATAGCTGCCCATTTGCTACTCGCACAAAATGAGCATGGCACAAACAGTACATGTAAATGTTAAAATAAAAACTATTGAATATTTAGGTTCAGGGCCGCATGGTCAAAGGATGTCAACCTTGTCACTGACAAGAATGGCCTTCTTCATAGTTCTCATTTGATTTTATTTGCTTTCTGAGGCTCCCAGCATTGTTTCCACTTGAATTCCATTCACTTAGTACAAATAAAATTGTAGTTGCTTAATTGATTACACTCATTCATGTGAGGGAACCTCAGCTGCCAAACTCCACAGTATCCTGAACGAACTGCCCCTCATTTGTCCCCTAAGCCATTTGATTTCAGCCTATTATAAAGAAAGGTCTGTCGTAAAAATGTGCTTAGAGCACAGTGTATTAAACAAGCATGAAAATGGCTACATTAAATTTGCACTTTTGTAATTTTGAAAGAAGGCCCCGAGTATATGGCATGCCCATACTTACATAATTTAAAGAGAAACTTAGCATCCTTTCTGTGAAAAGCTGAGCCTCCCGACACAGTTAATTCCCAGAGCTGAAATGTTTCGCTTTTGGTTTCACAGCACAGGAGACTCCCTGCCTCCCACTGCAGCTGAAGCATTTCAGCTCTTGCAATTAGCTTTCTTTCGAAAATACAAAAGTATGGGCACTAGGGTGGAGTTGGCGCCCCCCCCCCCCCCCCGAGATGGTGTTGTGCGCCCCTGGGGGGGGGGGGGGGGCACACCCCACAGATTGAAGAACTCTGCCTTAGAATATCCCCAGGCATCAGGCTGGATCCGGAAAGATTTTTCGTCAGCAGTACCCCTGCGCGTCGGTAGGCGTCGTATGCGGCTCCGCGTCCGTCGTCGGCGTTGTGATCGCCGGGATGACGTCGGAAGTACTAAGACGCCGCCCTCGCGCGCTGACGTCAGTTCTTCTTTTTTCCGCGCCAGCAAGCACAGATCCGGGAAAAGCGTACTCTTAGTCACTTTTTGACTAACTTTTTGGACATTTTGTCTATCTTTTTCGAGTCGACTTCGACTCCTGGTGCCAGTAGGGATGCCCGGGTTCAAGCCGTGTGACGTCTGTCACGGACTGATGTCGGTTACCGACCCCCACCATCGGTGTCTCTACTGTCTGGGGCAAGACCACGATGAGAAGTCGTGCCCCGACTGCCGGGCCTTGACGTCGAAAGCTAGGCCGGAGCGGTCCCGCAAGCTCCTCGAGATCCGGCAGTCGGCTCCGCACCGCTCGAGGAGGAAGTTGAGTGGCCGGTCGCGGAGCCGCAGCCATCACCGCTCGTCGGGATCCAAGTCCTCGCACTCAGGTAAGTCGAGGCATGGCAAAAAGAGGTCGTAGAAGCAACATCGCTCTTTTGACTCCCCTCGCTGGTCGCGCAACTCGGCCAAGGGTTCGGGTGGCACCACCAGTGCGGCTCAGCCGGAGCTGCAGGAGTCGCATCCGGCCCCACACCCTCCGCTCACTGGGCTTCATGTGACTCCGGGAGAGATTCGAGACTTCCTAGTGGCCATGAGGACTCTCTTCCCACCATCGAGGCCTGCCGGCACGCCTCCGGGCCCCGCAGGTCCGACTGGGGGTCCTTGCGAGTCGGCGGTTTCGGCCCCGGCGCCGTCTTCGACTTCGGTCCAGACGCCGCAGGCCCCCGTGGGATCCAGGCCTGGATCGTGGTCGACGCCAGTTGACCTCACGACTCCTCCGCTGGCGCCGATCCCCATGGTGCTGTTCCCGGTGCCGTCCTCGGACGCCGCCGTCCCTGGTTTCAGCCCCGGTCCGGGTCTGGCATCGGATCGGCGCCGCTCGGCACCGTCTCCGGCGTCGATGTGTGAGCCTTTCGCCTATGACCCGGCTCCGTCATTTCTGCATGATTACCAGGACACGGATGAAGGGGAGGAGTGGGAGGGATCTGAGGATCCTCTTGCACAGCAGTGCCAGTTAAGTCAGGACTGGGCAGATGAGCTGGGGAAGGCCAGTGGTCTAGACACTTCGCCTGACACTGGTTTCGTCTCTCCTCCTTCCGTGGCTACGGAGGAGGGCGCTACTTATGCTGTGGTGCTGCGCAAGGCGGCCAAGACCATGCGCCTGGAGCTCCCTGCAGCGGCCGTGAGGACTAACTTCCTCACTGAGGTGCTTCAACCACCAGTAAGCTCTTCGGAGCCTCTGCTGCAGTTTAATGACGCCCTCACCGACGTTCAGATGGGCACTTGGTCCAAGCCCTCCACAGTCCCTCCTGTGGATCAGAACGTGGCCCGGCGCCACCGCCCAGCTCCGGGCGACCCCTGCTTTCTGTCCGTACACCCCACCCCTGAGAGTCTGGTTATCCAGGCCTCCACGTCCCAAACCGCCTTCCCGTACGCACATCCGGACCGGGAATCCAAAAGGATGGAACAGTTTGGCAAAAAACTGTTTTCCTCTCTCAGTCTTGGGTTGCGGTCCATTAATACCGCATGCCTTTTGGACCGTTACAGCCACTCTCTGTGGGATAATGTGGCGGACGTGCTGCCACCGTGTCCAGAGGAGGCCAGGAAACGGCTCGCCCAGGCTCCTGCTGAGGGGCGTGATGCAGCACGGTATTCCATTAGATGTGGACTTGACACCATGGACTCACTGGGCACAGCGATTGCAACGACGGTGGCGATCCGTCGTCACGCCTGGCTGAGGTCCACGAACTTTTCAGGGGATGTCCAGAGGACTCTCATGGACATGCCCTTTGATGGCCGTCGCCTTTTTGGCGACAAAGCAGTTAGCGCGCTGGAGCGCTTTAAGGACTCCAGGGCTACGGCAAAGATCTTGGGTCTGTCGGCCCAGCGCAAGCAAACTTCTGCTTTTCGCCCCTTTCGTGGCCAAAGAAGGGGCGCCCCCGCACCTTCGTCCAGCCACAGGCCGCAGAACCAGCCTCAACGCGGTCACGAACGTGGATTCTGCCGTGGCGGAGCCGGTCAGTCCACATCCGCTCCCGCAGCATCTGCCTCAAAGCCTTCCTAGTCTGAGCTTTCAGGCCCATTCCAAGCCAGTGGGAGGCAGAATTCACCATCACCTGCTCCACTGGCGTACCATCACTTCGGATAGGTGGGTGCTGCAAATCGTCCGAAGGGGCTACTCCCTCCCCTCGAGGTGACCCTCCAGCCATGCCACCGCAGTACCACCGCATGTCGGGGGATCACTTGCAACTTCTGCAGGAGGAAGTTACGGCCCTCTTGGCCAAGGGGGCCATTGAGAGCGTTGCTGGCCGAGAAGTAGGACGGGGTTGTTACTCCCAGTACTTTCTGGTTCCCAAGAAGGGCAAAGGGGGCCTACGCCCTATCTTGGACCTCAGGAGCGTCAACCCCTTCCTCCGGAACGAGAAGTTCAAGATGCTGACATTAGTTCAGGTTCTGGCAGCCCTAGACCTGGAGACTGAATGGTAGCGTTGAATTTGCAGGACGCTTATTTCCACATCCCCGTTCTGCCGGCCCACCGGCGTTACCTGCGGTTCACGGTAGGCCACGAGCACTTTCAGTTTACCATGCTCCCCTTCGGCCTCACCAGTGCCCCTTGGGTGTTCACGAAAGTGATAGCGGTGGTCGCAGCTCATCTGCGCAGATTAGGGGTTCCAGTCTTCCCCTATCTTGACGACTGGTTGTTAAAGGCGGGCTCGCCCCGAACAGTCGTCTCCCACCTCCAGACTACGGCCGACCTCCTGCATTCGCTGAGGTTCTCCATCAACGTGCCAAAGTCACATCTGAGTCCCTCCCAGAAGCTCCTCTTCATCGGAGCAGTTCTGGACTATCCTCCAATAGCCCGAACAGCGGGTTCGGGCTATTCAGGCTCTGATTCCGATCTTTCAGCCTTTATCCCGAGTTTCGGTCAGGATGGCCCTGCGGCTGCTGGGTCTGATAGCCTCCTGCATCCTGCTGGTACATCACGCCAGGTGGCGGATGCGGGCTCTGCAGTGGGACCTGAAGTTCCAGTGGGCTCAACATCAGGGCAACCTGTCCGACCACGTCCTGATCTCGGAGGGCACTGCAAGGCGGAGATCAGAGGCCTCTGGTCTCCGGCAGGGTCCCGGCTCTATATTAACCTATTGGAGCTGCGGGCGATCCGGCTTGCACTGAAGGCATTCCTTCCCTCTGTCCGAGGAAGTGTAGTGCAGGTGTTCATGGACAATACCACCGCCATGTGGTATTGCAACAAACAGGGCGGGGTGGGGTCGTGGACACTTTGCAGGAGGCTCTGTGCCTCTGCGCCTCTGGACATGGCTGGAACATCAGGGCATCACCCTGGTGGTTCAACACCTGGCGGGTTCTCTGAAAGCCAGGGCGGACGAACTCAGCCGTCGGTGCATGATGGATCACGAGTGGCGCCTGAACTCGGACGTGGCGCAAGATCTCTTTCGGCAGTGGGGAGAGCCTTGGTTAGATCTATTCACCACCGAAGAGAACACGCAATGTCATCAGTTCTGCGCGTTGGAATTTCCAAGGCGGCACTCGCTCGGAGACGCTTTTCGTCGTGAGTGGAGTTGCGGTCTGTTATACGCCTTTCCACCTATACCACTTCTGCCCAGAGTGCTGAAGAAGATCAGGCACGACCGGGCCCAAGTCATCCTTGTGGCTCCGGATTGGGCACGAAGATACTGGTATCCCGAGCTACTCAGTCTGTCAATCGATCCCCCGATTTGACTACCTCTTCACTTCAGGAGGACCTTCTGTCGCAGCAGCAGGGGACGGTCCTCCACCCGAACATGTCCAGCCTCAACCTCCATGCGTGGAGATTGAGCGGCGACAATTGATGCCATTTGACTTGCCTCCTGAAGTCTGTGATGTCATTCTGGCAGCCAGGCGTCCCTCCACAAAGACGGTATACGCCAGCAGGTGGAACAAATTTGCGGCATGGTGCACAGCAAAGGCTGTGAATCCCCTTTCCGCCCCTCTTTCTAAAGTTCTCCTCTTTCTTCTTTCCCTGGCCCAGCAGGGCTCTGCTCTGGGTACCATCAAGGGATATCTTTCAGCTGTTTCAGCCTTCTTGAGGCTTCCTGATCAGCCTTCTCTTTTCAAGTCCCCTGTTGTTAATAGATTCTTGAAAGGCATTGCTCACATGTTTCCTCCTGTTCCCTTTGTAATGCCTCAGTGGGACTTGAATCTGGTGTTAACTTATCTGATGTGCGCTCCCTTTGAGCCACTTCATAACTGTCCTCTTCGTCTTCTGACTCTGAAGACTGCTTTCCTGGTTGCCATCACCTCTGCCAGGAGAGTGAGTGAGCTCCAAGTTCTTTCTTCTAAACCTCCTTTCCTCTCTGTCCATCAGGACAAGGTTGTTCTGAGGACTCGCTTTTCTTTTCTACCTAAGGTGGTTACTGCCTTTCACATCGGGAAGTCCGTTACCTTACCCACCTTCTTTCCGCCTCCACATCCCTCGAAAGAGGAAGAGAGGCTCCACCGTCTGGACCCATAACGTGCGCTCTCCTTTTATCTGGATCGCACAAAACAGTTCCGGGTGGACGACCAACTCTTCGTTGGCTACGTGGGCGCTAAGAAGGGGAGGCAGTGCACAAGTGAACCATCTCTCAGTGGGTCGTTTTGTGCATTAAGGTCTGTTATTCCTTGGGTAAGAAGGATCCTCCTGTGGGGCTGAGGGCCCATGCCACTCGGGCCACAGCGGCTACTACTGCCTTGGGACGGGGAGTCCCTCTGCAGGACATTTGTCAGGCAGCTACATGGGCCTCGCTGCACACGTTTACCAAGCATTACTGCCTGGACAGCCAAGTCCGGAGAGACGGCTTCTTTGGCCGCTCCGTTCTCCAGGACTTCCTGGTGTGATCTTGGTTCGCAGACCCACCACCGGGGTTGGTATTGCTGGGGTATCTATTCTAAGGTAAGGAATCTAACTAACGTGTTTCTTTCAGATGAACAAGTTACTTACCTTCGGTAACGATATATCTGTAAGAAACATTAGTTAGTTAAATTCCTTGCCGCCCCACCCATCCTCCCCGTTCTGCGAACTGATATCTAGGGTTAAGGTCATCCCTTTCAGGGCCCTAGTTTCATGACACCAGTGTCGGTTTCTTACACGGCTCTGCGTTCCTGGCGCGGAAAGCTATGAACAGAACTGACGTCAGCGCGCGAGGGCGGCGTCTAAGTACTCCGACGACGTCATCCCGGCGATCACGACGCCGACGACGGACGTGGAGCCGCAGACGACGCCTACCGACGTGCAGGGGTACTGCTGACGAAAAATCTTTACGGATCCAGCCTGACGCCTGGGGATATTCTAAGGTAAGGAATCTGACTAACTAATGTTTCTTACAGATATATTGTTACCGAAGGTAAGTAACTTGTTCATTAGCGTTTTCTGAGATGTGACCAGAAAGTGCCTCTGTGAGCAATCATAAGGACATAAGCTTTTGCTGTCAATTCTTGAGTGGCACAGGCAGGACTGCTTATATGCCTTGATGTATATATGTGGGCTTAGATCAGTGCATGACTACTGGGTATATTAGTGCTGAGCGGGTATACGACTCCAGGACAGGTGGCAAATCAATCCATTAGATGTAACTATTATAGAACTGTCAGAGAGTAGATCATATGGTCATCCTATGTCCTACAGTCAAGGGCAGGCAGTAATAGCTTTCCTTTGGGTTTTTTTCATAAATACCTTCCAGACTAAAGCTGAGTTAGTCTGGTCACTGCATTATTTTGGTAAAGACCAGGTCTGACAACATCATGAAGAAAGACCAGGTCTGCACAACCCTACTGAATGGTGGATGGCTTTTAATGATTTGCAGAAACAGAGTTCCAGACTTCAACTTCTTGTATGTGTGAGAAGTTGGCCTGATATATGATGTCACTAATTCTAGTGTACACCTTGTATCAGTCCAAACAACCCTTATGGTGATTGGTTGTAAAGTCAACCTTATAGACCAGCTATCCTAGTGGTAGCATGGACAAGAGCAGTCTTAGGCTAAACTCTGTATGGCATGTGAAGCCAGCTGTTATACCATTTGTAACCCCTTGAATATCAAATGAAAGGACACCACAATAGATATATAAAATAGAATGCATTTATTCTAAGTCAAAACACCCTCAGCACTCTTTATGAGATTCGAGGTAAGTACAACACAATCTTATTCAAGCATACATAAGTTACACAGGTAAGTAATACAGTTAGGCCCTACTCTGCCTCCAGGATTGTTAAGGCCTGCCATAGGAGTGGCTCACAGGTACACATGTGTCTGTTTTAAGTGTAGATACAGGTATACTATATCTAAGCATGGGATGATTACACGACCTTGCCCCAGCTGAGTGATCAGCCAGTTGTGTCTGATTGTGAGGCCAGGCCAGGGGTGGCATAATACATGCTGCAGCCCCTGGTAGGCCTAGGGTACACCTATGCCCTGGGTACCTATGGTACACTGTACAGGGGCTGATAAGGTGATCCCTCCCAAGTGTGTGTGTACCTAGGGTACATGGAGTCCATTTTAAAGAGCGAGCAGACAGCCTGAGACCCTGAATGGCGGGATCTCAGGCCAACTAAGTCGAAAAACCAGCTAGACACTAGGCAAAAAGTTGGGGGTAACCATAGTCAGATATTCACCTTCCTACAGTATGTAGAAGGATGTCCTCCCGATTCATTTCTTTCTGTGGATCATTCAATGCGTGATGCACAGGGTCTTTAAAACTGAGCGTGTGGAGACAGGCAGTGAAGTGCTTTTAGAGCTGGCGAGATGTAGTCAGGTGTATGAATGCGCACCATCTGTTTTGCAGTGGTGTTTTAGAGACCGAGATTCTCCTGGTAGAGCCTGTGTCCATAGTTAAGATATGTCATAACAAGGTCGGTTTTCGTCTGAAGCTTCTGTGAGAATACTGTATGTGAAAAAATCCATCTTATTGTGCACAGAGGGTATCAGGCGCTTCTCGTGACTTTGTTTACTTGGGGATAGATTGTAGTCCTTGGTCACGCCAAGATTTCTCATTTCTTTCAAAGCAAGTGATGCCCCAAATTATTGGGGCCAGATTGTTGAGAAATGGTAGGGCTTCCAATCTCTGTTAAACTCTAAATTTTCAAGGATCACACCAGTCAAGGGAATGTTTCGACTGGCAATCTGATATTCCCCTCCGGAGACTCTCATTTAAATACCTGGGGATCTGGGTCACCCTCCTTCCGGAACTCTGCTGGGCCCTCAATGTGGCTCCCGTAGTCAACAAGACCAGATCAGATATGCTCCGGTGGCAGTCACTCCCTTTGAATCCGCTGGGGAGAGTCGCCCTCTATAAGATGATGATCCTCCCCAAGTTTCTGTACATGCTACAAAACACTCTGTGCCCCTTTCCGCGCCCGTGGTTCCGGGAATTGGATAAGATGGTGATTAAATTTCTCTGGGGCGGCGGCAGGCCCCGGCTGGCCTTAGATCGCTGCAGAGTCCCCTCCTATGACGGCGGCCTAAGCATGACTAACCTACATCTATATTACTTGGCCACCCAGCTACTGGTGATTCATGATTGGTTCTCGAGTGGATGGGACGATCCGGCCTATCGACTCGAGGTGCAATGCCTCGGGTTCTCCTCTATCCAGAACATGCTCTATGGAGCAACGGTCCCCCTGTCGCTCCCTGGTGTCGTGCGGGCCCCTTTTCTCGCGTGGCGCGCAGCTTTGAGGCACACCCGATGGTCGGGGACGAAAACACAGCTCACACCGCTTTGGCACGGGACATGGCTGCGGGAGGTGCTGGGACTTGCGGGTTTTCGGCAGTGGGATCTTCTAGGGATCTCCAATCTGGGCGATATATGGCGGGGGAGCCACAAGTGTTCCTTCCAGGAGCTTCAGACCTGCTTCTCGCTACAGCCTTCCCAATTTTATAGATACCTTCAGCTGCGCCATGCGGTCCGGGCCCACGTCCCTCTAGACTCCAGATTGCCTTCTCATAGCCCGCCTGAGGCTCAGGTGATGTTAGGGTGTCTGGGGAAGGGGGGAATATCCCGCATTTATAAATCCCTGATTAACAATACCCCGGTAGACTGGAGCGGACTAAAACAGCGATGGGAGGTCTGGGTGGGACCCCTAGATGACGCGGACTGGAGGGACGCCCTTATGGCGCCTCGATCGCTTACCACCTCCGCTAGACTGCGGCTCATCCAACTCTATTACCTCCACACCGCTTATCTGACTCCGGACCGCCTATATCGTGCGGGCCTCCGCGTGGACGCCTCCTGTGCTCGCTGTGGGGTGGCTCCGGCGGATTTCTTCCATATGGTGTGGTCTTGTTCCCGCCTGGAGGGCTACTGGGCAGCGATTGAAGCCGATCTAGCGGAGGTCCTGGGATGGGAGGTCCCCCATGAGCCTAAAATGGCTCTGCTGGGCATCACGGACGGGCTGGATGGGTCCCGTAACGACAAGTACTTTCTCACTACTGCCCTAATGGTAGCTAAGAGGGATATAGCGGCCGTGTGGTCACAGCCAGATCCGCCCAGAAGGGCTACCTGGAGTAGAGGGGTGGATTGGTGTGCGGCCCAGGAGCGGTCGTTGTACGCTGCCCGGGGCTGCCCCCAAAAATTCCGCAAAATATGGGGGAAATGGCTGGGGGGCCTGTTTTGAAGGGTGGGGGCGGGGGATGGGGGAGGAGGGGGGGTTTTACATTCGTTTGTCAATGCTTCCCTGATTGAAGTTACTGATGCCATGTTCAACGCACTGTTGTATATCATTCTTGATATTGTCCTTTATGCCGAAAATAAAAAAAAATTGTTTATCAAAAATTTTCAAGGATCGCACTGCAGAAAACACGCAGTGCCAAAGCTACTGCGAGTTGGAGTTCCCAAGGCAGTTCTCACTCGGAGATGCTTTTCACTCAAATCGGAGCTCAGTACTCTAGGACGCATTTCTGATTCTGCTGTGGTGAAAAGATTGAGCCATGGTACTCCCCAGGTCAGAAGACGCCCTGTGCCACCTCACAGTTCGCCTTCACTCTTGATCAGCTAGGCAACGTTGGCCGAGTTTGTCCGCCCATGGCATTCAAAGATCCTGCCAAGTTTTGTACAACTGGGGAGATGCCACTTCCAAAGTCACAAAGCCTCCTTGCACAGGACCCACGATCCTCCCTGTTTTTCATAAGTACCACATGGCGGTCGTGTTGCCAGTGAGAACCTGCATCTATTCTCCCTTGATGGACAGGAAGAACACTTTTTGTGCAAAACGTATCACCCACAGCTCCCACAAGTTGATCTGGAGATAGACTTCCACCAGAATCCAGAGGCCTCTGAACTCTACCTCTCCCAGATGACCTCCCCAACCCGGCAATGATGCATCGGTGACAGCCGTTAACCTGGGGTATGGTAGGCAGAGGGGCCTGCCACCTGTCAAATTGAGGTACAACAGCCTCCACTGCAGGTCTTTTGCAGTCTTCTACAACACCTGAATGTAATATAATCGGTTTCCTTGGTACTGAGCCCACTGTGATTTCAAATTCCACTGCAGAGCCTGCATGTGCCACCTGGCGTGGTCCACAAGCAGTAGGCCATAATGACTCTGAGCCCCAGGCTCAATATTGAAACATCAGGATCATAGCCTGAATATCCAGAACTCGCTGAGGTAGAGGGAAACTCGGAAAAGCACAGTGTCGAGAATGGCTCCAATGAACATGAGCATCTGCGAAGGAGTCAGGTGGGACTGTGGCACCTTGGTGGAAAATCCCAATGCTATCAGCAGGTCGGCTGCCATCTGAAGCTGGTTCACAACTGTTTGCAGTGAGGCCAACTTTGAAGTCAAGGTATGGGAAAACTGCTATTCTGAACCTCAGAAAATGTGGAGCGGCAACCATCATCACTTAAGTGAACACCTGAAGAGAACTTGTAAGGTCAAAAGGGAGCACGAAAACTGTTAGTGATTGTGGCCCACCTAAAACTGCAGGTAATGCCTGTGGGACTGTAAGATGGGAATTTTGAAATAAACGTCCTGCATTTCCAAGACTACCATCCCATCTCCTGCGTCCAGGCAGACAGAATGTGGGCAAGGGTGAGCATTTTGAACTCGTCCTTCCTGAGGAAGAAGTTCAATGGGCGAAGGTCGAAGATAGGACAGAGGCTTAAGTCCTTCTTTGGCACCTAGAAGTAACAGGAGTAGAAAACCAGCCCTGACTTCTGATGCTGGCAATTTTTCTATGGGTTTCTTGTCCAAGAGAGCCTGAACGTCCCCTCGCAGAATAGACAAGTGGTCCTGCGGGAGGCGTTGCGGTGTAAGAGGCAGGCATGGAGAGGAAATGGAGGGCATATCCATTCTGGATAACTGGAGCACCCACTAGTCTGACCTGATGGTCCGCCACACACAGAGGTAAAAGATGATAAAGCCTCCTATCTGGTGTTTGTGTGCCACAAAAGGAAAATTAAAGAGGTTTTGTGGTGCCTGTGGATGGGTTAGGGGTTAGGGTAAATTGTTAACCCTGGTGGCCTTGACGGCAGCGGCCTGGATCCCCTACCTCTACCCCAACAGGGTTTGGGAGGCCTGTTGCTGCTGAGACCAGGTCTGATGCTGTCTCTGCTGAAAAAATCTTCTGAAGTAAAGAAAGGGGTGAAATTGTTGCGGAAATCACAGTGAACGGCGGTGCTAACCCAGTGTATCACTCTATTGCCCTACCCTCCTTCAAATGCTCAAAGGCTGAGTCCGCCTTGTCTCTAAACATACATCTGCAATCAAAACAGATATCCCCAAGCAATTATTGGAGATCTCTCAAAAACCCCATTGAGCAAATCATAATATGGCACTGAAGCAGCACACTGCTTCCGACCACCCTACTTAAGCAGTCGGTAGTGTTCAAGCCAGTGTGAGTGACATACTCTGTAGCATCCTCACCCTCCTGCATAACATGCTGGAAGTTGGATTAGAGGTCTTACTGGACAGTTGGCAAGATCTACTTCACTGGATCGCAAAAGGTATGCAAGTATGTGCCCAGGAGGCAGATGAAATTCGCTAAGTGTAGGGCAAGAATAGTGATGGAGAACATGCATTAGGGAAAAGTTTCCATATGTCTTGATTCTCTCTATGGTGGTGTGGTCTAAAATTCATTGGAGTTTAATCTGATTGTTGACACCTCAACAAAATAGGTTTCTGGCATAGGGTGTTGGAGGAGACAGCTCTGCCTCTCCTTGCTTTTTGGCTGTTTACTGGAGGCAAGATCCTGGTTGTGTCCAGCATTGTGTCTGTAAGGGTCCCAATGAGTGGCAGCAGAGACTCCTGTGACCTCTGCTCTAGCTAAAGCATCAGTGAGGGCACTAGTTTTCACTTCAGTAGTTGGAAGCGTCAGATTAAGGACCACTGCTGCTCTCCTTATTACATTTGCGGAGGGGAGGTGTACAAGGCTGGCTTAGTATATGGTGCACACAGATTTAAGTGAAGCACCTTGCGGTAATCCAGACAGCCCTTATGGTGATTTTAGTGGTTTTAGACAACCATGGAAAGCTCTCTAAGTGGTTGCTGTGGAGAGCAGCCTTCAGGCTTAGTCTAGGAGTGTTAAGCAGCTTGTTATACCAGAACTAATCATATAGTGTAGGTTAAACGACCTCCCTGGTCCACCAGGACCAGGCAGGGTTCATTCCGGGTGGAAACACAAATCTGAATATAAGACAGCTCCTCTCCATCTTAGAGTTGAGCAGAAGCAAGGAACAGGAAGGTGTGATCTTCACTGGATAGAGAAGGCCTTTGAAGCCTGGAGTGGGAGTTTCTCTATACCGTTTTGGCAAAAATGAGAGTGGGCCAAGAATTTATAGGCTGGGTGAGACTGCTGTATTCGAGTCCAGTGGCCTGATTGCACACGGGCCGCACAATCTCGGAACAGGATCAGGTGGAGAGGAGCACACGTCAGGGGTGCCCCCACTCCCACTTGTTATTAGCATTGGTAGTGGAGCCATTGGCCTGCGTAGCACGGGCCGGCGGCAGATACAGGGGTTTATGGCTGGGAGGACAAATACATCATATAGCGTTATACGCTGATGACCTCCTGTTGTTCCTGAAGAACCCTGGGGAGGAGCTCCGAGGTGCTAGAGATATGATGGAGGAGTTCGGTCCCTGTCAGGGCTAAGAGTTAATTGGCAAAACTCTCGCCTCTTTCCGATAGTAATAGGCTGGCTGCCGCCTGAGGGATTGGGAGATTTGCAGTGGGAGCCCTGTTTTAGATATCTGGGGTGAAGATTTTCCACTAGCCCCTGGGTACACAGGAAGGGAATATAGGAGGAGCAGTGAGAGCGTTAAAGGACAACATAGCCTTTTGGGGGAAACTCCATTTCGGTAGCGGGAAGGATCTCCTTTCTAAAAATGGAGACCCTCCCCAGATTATTGTACTTCTTTACCACACTGCCTGTTTGGATACCCAGGGCATGGTTCCGAGAACTGGATTCATGCCTCTCCGCCTTCATCTGGGGGACTGGAAGAAGGAGTGTGCCCTGACAATGCTAAAACTACCATCGGCAGAGGGGGTGGGGGGACTAGCAGTCCCGGAGTTTGAGGCATATTATCTGGCAGGGCAACTACAGAGACTCACGCAATGGATCTCAGGAAGAATGACGTCAGATAGGAGGGTACCACCTTCACCCCTGAGAGATGTGTTAATCCGCACCCTACTGAGAACCGCAAAGTCACAGCACATACACACAACTGAACATAAGGTGATACAATGGTGCTGGAATAGATGCCTCCAGAGGACTCAGACTAGATACCCATACTCTCTGGAATTACCGCTGATAACGCTTAGGGCACTGCCACACGGAGGACAATGGAGGGGCCTGGAGGAGTGGGAACAGGCAGGGGCCACGAAAATAGGGAGCCTCGACAGCAGCAGGGACTTGATTCCCTTTGAATAATTTAGCACAGACTGGGACATCCCGCAAGGCCAGTTTCTGCTTCACAGGGCAATTACGGGAGCCAAGAGACGACACTGGGGGATGGGCACTCTTGAACCAACATGACAAGCCATCTATGAATACATAGGAATAGCTGGGGTCAACATAAAGGCAGTTACATGCTTGTATGGGGCAATAGGTAGGGACTCTGCTAAACCCCTGGACAAGCTAAGGACAGAGGATCTAGGAAGGCCCCTAGAGGATAACGACTGGGAGAATATACTGCAGAGGACACCTAAGGTATCCAGAAATGCACGGTTTATTCTGATTAACTACTATATTCTGCACCGGGCATACATCACTCCAAATTGAATTAACTGCATCTTCCAAAGAGATGATGCGGGGTGGCCGAGATGCAGCGAAGTGGGAACAAGCTTTATTCACATGATGTGAAATTGCAAGGCCCTGACTCAATACTGACAGGAGGTGACAACTGAGATGGCCCAAATCGCTGGCCGAGTAGTGCCATGTGCGCCGGCGCACTGCTTACTTGCCCTGTTCCCTCATACAGCTAAGACAAAGATCACTGATAAATTCCAGGACTTGTCCTTCATTCTAGCCAAACGCGAAATCACCAGTAGGTGGAAGGCACCAAACGGCCCTAGCATAGTCAGATAGAAGCAGGAACTGGAGAAATGGGCGGGCTGTGAGAGGAGAATTGTGCTCAGGAACACAAGACGGGGCCTGGGTAAGATTGAGAGAGCTAGGGCTTGGAAGGCACTGGTGGAAGACATGAGAAGTAGGACACAGGGATCTGAATCCACCATCCCAGCATTGCCTTCACGACAGGGGAGTCCCATAAGACACGACCAAGATGGAGCATTAGAACAAGCACCCTGGGAAGCAAAAAACGTAGGATACCAGGAAACATAGGTTGGTATAGGATCGGGGAGGAATGTCCGAAGGACGCATAACCACACATTAAACAACAGGAGGTGTGACAGCTTAGCTAAATTAGGACAGCAAGATGATCTGCAGTGAGGGAGAGGGAGGGGGGAGTTGGGAGAAGTTTGGGAGGGAGAAATTGGACTGCATATATGAACCTACTAAGGGGGCAGAATGGAACGGGGTACCAGATATATGTACCATGTAAGGAATTCATGCAGTATTGTGTTACATTATAAGGTATAATGTATGAGCTGTTAATAACTCCATTGATGCAAACCAAAGTAAATAAAATATGTTTTAAAAAAAATATAGTGTAGGTTGAACGAAAAAGAATCACACAAAGTAGTTATAAAAATAGTTATATCTATTATACGCCCTCACTAACACACTGGTATATCTCCTACCTGGAGATATCAACACCATACACGTAATATTTCAACGGTAAACATGTAAGTTAGCACAAATACACAGTGGTCTCCAGGGGGGAGACCAAACCATATACTAAAGAAGTGGAATGCGAACTGAGAACAAAGTTGGGACTTGGACAAGAAGACTCAGAAGAGCTGGGACACAAAGAACCACCCGAGGTAAATACCCAGGAACCCCACGGAGGCTGTGCACAGAGTGGAAACACAGCTACGTACTCCGTGCAAGTCAATGGGAAAGTTGTGGTTGCAGTTTTTAAATAGAAGGACCTTTCTCAGTGGACCCTGAAGAAACCCAGAGGAAGACAGAATGTTGGAGAGTCACCTAACCTGTGGATACCCCAAAAACAAGGATACCTAACACCAGGGAAGCCGGGTGCATAGATGCAAAGTAACATCGGGAACCACCGTTGATCACAATGGAGGACTTCAGTAAAGATGCCGCTGGCAAAATTGAAAGAGTTCGGTGATATACAAGGATGGATTATTGAAGAGGAGTACCTGCAAGCAGAGGGGACAGAGTCTATGCCACTCTGAAGTGACCAGGAGGCACGGAAGACCAAGGACCACCAATAACGGAAGATGCAGAGCGATGGCTGTGACCTTGTGTAGGAAGCTGGCTCTGTATATACTATACCAAAGTGAGATATAGTGTACACAGAGTCCAGTGGAACCCCAAAGGTAGGTAGAGGCAAAGTTAGATAGAACCTTCTCTCTATTTGTGGTAGTGTGGTCGAGCAGTAAGGCAGTATCAGAGGACAGTGTTAAGCATTTGTTGTACCCACTCAATCAGCAAATGTTTCACACACTCAAAGACTAAACTTCAGAACAATTGGTTTTGTATAAAAATATTCTTTTAGTTATTTTATTTTCTAGAACCAAGCAAGCCTGGCACAGGTAAGTTGATAAATACTTTGCAGAAAATATACAGTTTGAAATCCAATTGTAAATGTACTTTGAAATGGTTGACAGTTTGAATTACTGATAATGCAATACTGTTAAATGCTGTACATATACTTTGTATCGAATTTGCAATGAAAATTACAGGTAAGTTACTTTTACGTTACTTTTGAGATTACTTTTTCTACTCAGTGTGATATGCCTAGATATCACACTGGGACATTTCCTAGAGAAAACGTAAGTAAAATCAGTTTTGCACAATGGTTATTTTTCTGGTTTCCATACAAATCAACTCCACACTTAGCACATTTTTCAGAGAAAAACAGTCAATGGATTCCTACGGAGAGAAATTAAGTTAACGGTTATCAGGTAAGTAATCGGTGTTTGGAGTTGAGCTTCTGTGGTTAGAACAAGGGTTCCCCCAGGGTCAAGGATGCACTTTTGTTACACCCTCAGCAGCACTAGGGCAGCCGAGTGCAGAGTGATGAGGCCCAATGTTATCCAATGAGGGATAGGGGGCCTATGGTTGGTGGCTGCTGGAGAGCAGGCCACAAGATTGTGGAAGTCAAGCTCCTGGTGTTAGGCTCAAGGCAAAGGGTGATCCGGTTTAGCACACAAAGTGCACCAACAGCGGCGCAGGGGCGGCTGGGTGCAGGGTGCTGTTTTGGCGTTGGGTGCCCTGTTATTTTCAGTGGGGATTTTTGTTTTTTAGCTGCAGGCTCAGTCCAGGACGACTTCCGGGAGGAAACAACAGCTGGGTAGGTAAGTTGGAGGGCTCGGGAGTGTAATTTGAGGTCGGATTTCATGTTACCAGGCCACTCGCAGTTGGGGGGGGGTCTTCGTGCAGAGGCTGCAGGCAATGTCGGGGAGTCCTGGAGGGGTCAACCCACGGTGGACTCGGACTCTGGAGCGCTGGGGGACCTCGCTGGGACCGGTGGGCTACTTGAACTCAGGCTGTAGGCGACGGGTGCAGTGGTGGTTCCAGGCGTCTGGTTTCTTTTTCCTCAGCAGGCTCCGAGTCTTTGTTTGGTGTTTCTTTTGAACAGAGCTTCTGTTCACAGGAAATCTGGTCTTTGTTGAAGGCAGTCAATTCCCCCCGGGGTTCTGGAGGTCGCTGGCTGCAGGACAAGACGATTTTTGGCGCAGGATCTCTGGAAACTGCAGACGGGCTGGTAGGGCTGGGACCAAGTCAGTTCTCTGCAGTCTCCTCTGCTGGGCGTCTTCTTTCGTCCTTTTTCTTCTTAGGTTGCGGGAATTTGCATTCCTAATTCAGGGCTGCTCCCTAAATACTGTATTTAGGGGGCGTTTTAGGGGTCTTGAGGTCAGTAGCTAATGGGCTACTGACCTTAGGGTGTCTACATCCTTGGTGTGCTCACCCCACGTGGGGGAGTGAGCATAATCCCTAATCCTGAGGGGGAGTGCCTGCCATCTGCAAGATGGCGAGCACTAAGAGAGGGCTTCACCTCGCCGCCCCCACCTGAGGGGTGGAGTTGGCAGAGGTGGGCACACCTTCTGGGCTGACTAGTTTTTCCCGCCTGTCTTCCTGACGAAAAGGAGGGGAGACAGGAAGGAGGTCTGCTCCTGCTAGCAGGAGAGGCTGGGGGTCGCATTACAAAGGCTGCCAGGCCTTTGAAGCTCCCCTGCCACAGACGGCTCTTCCTGGCCTGGGGGAGGTGTGAACACCTCCACCCAGGAAAGGCTTTGTTTCTGGGCTCAGGGACCGAAAGGCTCCCACCCTAGGGGTCCAGAAACATGTCTTGTGGTGGCAAGCTGGTGTGTACCAGTCAGGGAACCCACCAGAGGCTGGTCTATTTTTAGGGGGCATCTCTAAGATGCCCTCTGTGTGCATTTTTCATTAAATCCTACACTGGCATCAGTGTGGGTTTAATTTGCTGAGAAGTTTGATACCAAACTTCTCGGTTTTCAGTGTAGCCAATGTGGTGCTGTGTAGTTCGTAATGACAAGCTCCCAGCACCATATAATCTTAATGTCAGCACTGCACTTACAATGTCTAAGAATGGACTTAGACACCTGTACCCTCACCACTGGTATAGGGCACCCAGCTAGAGGGGTGACTGATCTATGCCAGGGCAGTGGGTTGTAGGCATGGCACACAGGGAGGTGTGCCATGTCGACTCTTCACTTTGTTCTGCACCAAAACACGCAGCCTGCAAAGGCAGTGTGTGTGTGTAAAGGTACAGGGTCTCTAAGGGTGGAACAATAAGTGCTGCAGCCCTTAGAGCTCTTCCCTGGTCACAGTGCCCTGTGTACCTGTGGTACCATTTACCAGGGGCTGACCTGTGGCCAGAGATGCCAATTGGGTTAAGTTTGGGGAAAGAACACATGCCCTGGGAACCTGATTCGCAGGGACCCAGGGCACATCAAGTCAAAGTGCATCACTAGTCTGGCAAAAAAAGGGGGGGTTACTGCAACAGAAACCCACTTTCCTACACCTTGTTGCTGCAGCTGTGAGGACCAGGTGACGCTGTGGAAGACTAGGAGCCGTTCACAAGCTGTCCTACGTTGGAAGTCAAGAACCAGAAGGTCAGTGGCTGGGGGGAACAACAGCAACAGACATGATAAACAAAAATGGTGCAGCTTTGGGACCAGCAAGGTCCGGGGAATTCACCATGTGCAGGATAGTCAGAGCAGGCCCGAGCAAGCAGGGGAGCCCACTGAAGCCAAAGAAGACCCTCAAGAGGATCCACAGACTGAAGGCACAGAAGTCGCAAGAGGACCTCGAGCAGCTCCCAAAAAGATGAAGGCCCATGGTATAGAGGATGCGGTGAGGACGCTGATCTTGGCAGGAAGAGATCCTGGAACTTCTTGTAGTCCGAAGATCTTTGGAGTGCAGAGCCAAAAAGCCTTGGCAAATGGCAAGTCACCGCGATGCTCAAGGGATACTGACCTCAAAATTGCAGAGGACAGGTCATGCCTCGAGGGTTGTTGTAGAACCACCACCTGTGTTGCTGATCCTTTTGAAGTCCGTAGGACGTCAAGAGCAGCAGAACAGTCAGCTTTGTTGCGGGTAGTGACTCCTTCAAGCCAAGGGAGATTACTTTGGGTGTCCTTCATGCCCACAGGTCTGTTGAAGCTCCTGGAAAAAGCACAAACACAGACGATGAAGAAGACTTGCAGAACAGCGAGACCAGGAGCAGCAGGAGTCTTCCGTGGTGCAGTCTCGTCCAGGCGAAGTCCAGCAAAGTCACGTGATATGGGCATGTCTGGTGATAGTTCGATATTACAAAGAGATGCACAATAGCCATATTACAGATCTGAAATACTCCAGCTCCAAAGTTGGAGCTTCTGGGAATAATGGGGGCATGGACGAGTCAGAGGACGCTGGCAGGTTTAGGATTTCTGGTGGCAAAGAGAGACATTGCCGACCCTGGAGCGTGATAAAGCACTGCCAGGTAGCAGTATGAACTACTGTTAAGGGGCGGAAAGGAAAATGTATAAATGGGAAGGGGTGTGAATAACCATAAAAAATATGGGGTCTGTGGCCCTCTTGTTATGAAGATTATTTATAGGTGTGAAGAATCCAATTGATTGCACTTTATGTACACCAATGCTGCATACTCTGTGAAATGTCGATCTTGCTACGTTTCGTTTTTACTTCATATACTGTATATGGTGCATGTGCACTGGTTTATACCCGAGTTTGGGACTTGTTATAGGACTGTTTCTATGCACAAAATAATATAACATTGTTTTGAGACAATGTTACTCTATGAAAATCTTAGTAATTGCTCCAGTCAGTGAAGATAATCAAATCCAAAGCTAGGAAAACATCCACTTGCCATTCCTTTACAGCCTTTGAGTGCATGCTAAGGCAAGACTCTCAATTTCTATAGTCATGATGGCCCTAAAGTCATAATCAGAGCCCAAACATCACACAGATCTGGGGATGATACTTGCATCTCCAACCCATTTTCGGCATTGTACTAGACCAAATTAAAGGAAATACGATTTTCATTTGTGGACTCTTGCATCTATTGCCAGAGGACAAACAACCAACTTAATGGAATTGAGGTGGCACCTTTATGGATGCACAACTTCTGGCTGTGATTCCCCTGCAGCTCTGCTGCCACATAGAAACCTCACAGTGTAATTTCAAAAGATTTTGGGTGTAAATGATGCCTGAGCAATATTTCCTTATGAAATAACAGAAAGGGACATCACTTTCAATTAGTTAAATTTACTTAAAGTCTTCATATAGCTTGGTATGCAACGCAGAAAATGCTTCAGAATGCTCGTAATGCAAGGTGTTAAAGCCCTATGGGTGCTACCCCATGCATCCTAAATGCTTTAAAGGGATTATTGAATTATGAGCAAGTGATTATAGGGGATTCGTTAATGACAGTCATCCTAAAGTTATGCCTCTGGAATCTTAGGTTAAAAGCTTCCATAGACGGCTAGATGACTGCTAAATGTTAGGATTGGAAAGCCAAAGATGTAACAGGGATCAATCTTTTCAAGCGAGGAAATTTCATGCTAGCACCAAATGCTTGCATAAAAAGAAAGGTCTTTAGTTACATAAATAAAAGGCGGCTGTTCTGTTCACTTCAGCAAAAGTTGCTGGAGGGAGCAGAAGTCATCACGCTTATGTCCTTCTTCCAGGTTTATTCTGTCTCAACCTCCTTGGGAAGATCAAGTGAGAAAGGCTGATGTCTAGGTTTGCGGTAGATGCCTGGTGATTTGGTAGCCTTATTTATGTGATTGCTTTTGAAAGCAGTTCAGGCCTCTGCCTTGGTGTGTGGTGCAGATTGCCTTATAGTTTATTCTCTTTTTTACTAAAAACTCATCAAATGTTGATCTACTTACATTTTCTGAAAGTTTCTGAACATGCTCACATGTTTTATTTTAGAGCCTAGGTAACATTTAGAGATTTGGCAAAGCCGTTGGACAGAATATTGTAGCTGTCTAGCCTAAAGAGGATTAGGAATCTGGTTAGCCCACTCTAAAAATAGTAGTTCAGTGGGAGGATATGCTCTTGACTACCACACTGAACACAAGGATGAACGCTAATAATAAACATGATGTCCGGAACCCTGTTATTCTCTGCCAGGGTGGTGGCATCATGCACCATCTAAGCAAGATCAAAAAAGGATGTTGTCAATGCTCATTATAAATATAACAATTCATTATGTTACAAATATTTAAGATGTTCTACGAGCAGAAATAAACATTGTACAGCAGCAGTGATAGTACTCCAATCTGACTCATAGCATTCTTCACTTCAACTTGCCCATTCAGATATGAATGTTTTTGGCATAAGAGCAACACCCAATCCAACTAAGAACTGCTTGCACAGTCCAGATGTTAAAGACGTACCAGAGCATTTACAGGTGACATATCAATTAATGAGGCTTTGATTGTCTACTGATACTCAAACAAAATGGAGTGGAGGTGTTTGCTTCTCTCTTTTAGTTAATTAAGAGTGATGTATTTCTAAAGTATACAGGTCAGAATAAAATTAATACAATGAATGACAAAATCAATTCTTAGAACACCTTTTAAAATACTACCATTTTCTCATATCTGTGTACACAATTTCAGAATCATTTAGGAAAGACATTTTTTTAAGATGTGCCTCATTTTGCAGAAGGAATGCTCCAAATCTTACAATTAAACCTCTTACCTGCAATAATTATCATTCTCTTGCTCTGTCATATTGTTCAGTAGAAAATCCTTTAAAGTGCATGTTTTTTCAAGCCATTCAATAAGGCCAATTCTGGAAAGAAAAATAGCAAGCCATGTAGACTCAAAAGCATGCATGTTGAAACCATGACAAAGTTCCATAATCATTTTAATTGTGATGGCCATATTATTCTATAGAAAATGGTTATATGATTTATATTATGAATGTCAATATGCACCATGAACAAGTTACTTACTTTCTGTAAGGTATTACTTTGTTGAGACTATATATCTAGCTGCAGATTACTTACCTTTGACTTTCCCAGGCGTCAGACTGGATCTGGAACTTTTTGCCTGAGCAGTACCCCTGCAGACCCATAAAGTGAACCGACTAGTGTGTGTCCAAACTAGGGCCCTGAATAGTGAGCAACCTTAGCTCTATAAATATGTCCACAGAGCAGCGAGGCATGGGTGGGTCTATTAAGGAATCTGCATATAAATATTGTCTCTACCAGATAATGCATTATAAAAGGTAAGCAACTTGTTCATCTGATACAGACTTCTAGTTGCAGATTCCTTACCTTTGAATAGATACCCAAGCCATACCATCCTGCAGTGGGCTGCAGACAAATTACTAGACTAAAGTCCTGCAGGACCGAACGGGCGAAATGTCCATCCCTGCAAACCTGACTGTCCAGGCAGTAGTGTTTAGGAAATGTGTGCAGGGAAGCCCACGCTGCTGCCTGACAGATGTCCAGGACTGGCACCCCACGAGCTAATGCCTAGGTTGCAGCCCTCCCTCTGGTGGATTGTGCCCTCAAGTCCTCAGGAGGCTGCTTGTTATCAAGGGTATAGCAGATCTTTAAACAGAGAATGACCCAGCGCGAAATGGACCACTTCTGTACCGCCCGACCATTTTTAGCTCCCACATAGCCCATGAAGAGTTGGTCGTCCACGTGGAACTTTTTTGTGTGGTCAAGGTAGAACAACACTCTTTTTGGGTTCAGGCGGTGAAGTTGTTCGTCCTCTCAAGAGGGATTTGGAGGAGCATAAAAGGTGGGGAGTGTGAACGATTGACCCAAATGAAATGGGGTCACCACTTTAAGTAAGAAAGAGGCCCGGGTGCGAAGCATCACTTTATCTGGAAACATCATAAGATAGAGAGGCTTGGATAATAAAGCCTGCAGCTCACTCACCCTCCGGGCAGATGATATTGCCACTGGAAATGCAGTCTTTATGGTAAGCAACCGGAGGGGATAATTATGTGGTGGCTCAAAGGGAGCACACATGAGGTAAGTGAGAACCAGGTTCAGAACCCACTGAGGCATAATGAAGGGCGTAGGGGGAAACATTTGTAAAAGCCCTTTCAGGAACCTATTTACAACAGGGGACTTGAATAAAGAGGGTCGGTCAGGCAGCCGCAGGAAAGCGGACACAGCAGAAAGATAACCCTTAAGTGTGCGCAGAGCAGAGTCCTACTGGGCAAGGGTAAGAATAAAGAGAAGACTATCAGAAAGAGAAGCAGAAAGAGGGTCGATAAACTTCAGTACAATATTTTAATTTTTTTTTGCCAACGACAGACGTGTACCTTTTTGGTGGTGGGACACCAGGCTGCCAGAATAAATGTACAAACTTAAGGAAGAAAATCAAATGCTATCAACTGTCGCCGCTCAGTCTCCAAGCAAGGAAGGTGGAGAGTTGACAGGTTCGGGTGGAGAACCCTCCTCTGCTGCGGCGACCTTAGATCCTCTTGAAGGGGTGGCCTGATCAGAGGATCGATGCTCATTTTCAGAAGCTCACGATACCACGCTCTCCGCTTCCAGTCCGGAGCCTCAGGAATGACTTGGAGCCAGTCCTTCCTGATCTTTTAGCGAACTCTGGGTAGGAGTGCTATGGGTGAGAAGATGTAGAGGAGGTATGTGCTCCACTCGCGATGATAAGCGTCACTGAATGACAGCCGCCTCGGAAACTCCCAACGCGCAATACTGCTGACATTGCGTGTTCTCTTCGGAAGCGAACAGATCTAACTAACGCTCACCCCAAATCTGAAAGAGCCTTGCGGCACCTCCAGCTGGAGATGCCATTCGTCATCTGCTAGGAAACAACGGTTAAGTTTGTCTGCTCTGGCATTCAGAGAACCTGCCAGGTGTTGAAACACCAGGGTAATGCCCTGCTGTTCCAGCCATGTCTATAGACACAGAGCCTCTTGACAAAGGGTCCACGATCCCACACTGACCTGCTTGTTGCTGTACCACATGGCAGTGGTGTTGTCCGTGAACATCTGAACTAACTTCTGCTTAACAGAGGAGAAAAAGGCTTTCAATGCTAGGCGAATCGCCCCGAGCTCCAGCAGGTTGATGTGGAGCCCTGATTCTGTCACAGTTCTCTGATGTCCACCTCTCCCACATGGCCACCCCATCCCAGGAGCGGCGCACCTGTCACTACTGTGAGATCTGGTTGGGGAAAGAAGAGGGGTCTTCCTCTGACCCAATCGCAGTTCGTAAGCTACCTCTGCAGGTCCTTTGCAGTTCCTTTCGAGATCTGGACCACATCGGAGAGACTCCTCTGATGCTGCGCCCACTGAAACTTCCGGTCTCACTGCAGAACCTGAATACGCCATCTGGCTTGATTTACCAACACGATGCAGGAGGCCAAGAGGCCCACAAGCCTCAGAGTCATTCTCACTGATAGCCAGGATAAAGGCTGAAACATCAGAATCATAAACTGAATATCCTGGACTCGCTGCTCAGGAGGATAAGCCCGAAACTGCACTGTGTCCAGAACAGCTCTGATGAAAGGGAGTGTCTGAGAAGGAGTCAAGTGTGACTTTGGCATATTTGCTACCCACAAACAGGGCAGTGATTTTTCCTGAGCTGCATGCCATGTTGAGGTGAGGTTTGTTGTAGGAGAGTAGGGTCTGCTTTCTATGTTCACCCCCACTTTTTGCTTTTGCTTTACTGGTTTTCGACTTAGATGTGGCTGTGGGCCTGCTAATCAGACCCACAGCCCTGCTGTTCTCTCTCTAAATTGATACTATGTACTTTAGGTGCATAACCCATTTGGAAAGGATCACCTTATTGGCCCCTGTACAGTGTACCCTAGGTACCCAGGGCATAGGTGTACCCTAGGCCTACCAGGGGCTGCAGCATGTATTATGCTACCCCTGGCCTGGCCTTCCATTTTGACACAACTGGCTGATCACTCAGCTGGGGCAAGGTTGTGTAATCACCCCTTGCTTAGGTGTAGTATTCCTATACCTACCTTATATATAGACACATGTGTACCTATCAGCCACTCCTATGGCAGGCCTTAACAATCCTGGAGGCAGAGTGCTTGGTAACATGTGAGATGGTGCTCTAGCATGAGCTGAGCCTGTCTGCAGCTTTCGGAACCATGTCCTTATAGCTGTTCTATGATATAGCCTACCATATACTCTTAAAGTGCCTTATAATCTTAGACGGTTATGGTAACTATGGTTTGGCTTTATCAAAACATGTCGTGTAAGGTGTCTAACACTTTGGAATAATACCCCCATCCCATTTCTGGGGATGAGGATATTATCCCTCCCTTCTAGAGGGAGAAGACATGTTGTAACCTACTTAACTGGTTAAAGTTAACCAGAGCCCCAGCATCACAAAATGGATGCTGCTGCCACAGACACGAGTCTGACCTCCTGCTGCTGGGAGTGATCCCGGCAAGGGAGGCTTGGACAATAGGTTTCCTGCCTTGGGAGGTGCGAGCACCACCGCAGACAGGCCTTAGTGTATTGGGGCAGGGAGGGATGAAAAGAATGAGACATGCCTGGGGCACACAAGGTGTCCCGTGCATAGTCCAGTTCAAACCGGTGCTGGGGCACTCCAGCCCCAGTCCTGGCGCGAAACTGGACAAAGGGAAGGGGGTGTAACCACCCCCCTCCCAGGTCCCACCCATAAGGCGTGACCTAGCAGGCAACCCAGCCCCCCAGATTGGTATAAGAGTGGTAGCTGGGCCCCAGGAGATTAGATTATCCTGAACCTGCAACTTGAACAGAAACTCTGGACCTTCGACATTCGACGAAAGAAGAAGACTGAAGAATCTCCCTTGTGGCCAAGGAGTGGCTACCCTGTGCAAACAGGCACCATCAAGAGACTACCCTTTGCTTTGCTGAAGTTCTACGAGGGACCGACTGCAGAGCCCGACCAGAGCCTTGACTTCCAGACTTCTCCGACCCTGATCCACATCCACAGCCGAGCTGAGATCCGTGGAGGCGATGAGAGACGTGGGACCGGCTACCTGGGAAAAGTGGCGAGTATCTTCCAGCGCAGCTTCTGAGGCACCCTCGAAGTTGTGCACCGGGGATTGAGAAGCCCCAACCCCAAGCACCATCTGCACCGAAGATCAGCCCCCCACACTCCACGAGTCCTGAGTGGGGCCCTTCTGCATTTTCCTGCTTGCCGCGTCTGTCCGGTTGCTTGCCCGTTGGCTAGCAGCCTTTGTGACGACACACCTTGAAATCTTCACCGCTGGTTTGGCTCCTCCAGACCGGCTCCCGGTTCTTTGCAAAAGAGAAGCACCCCCAGACCTTCCTGGTCTGCACCAGAAGTAAGTCCTCTGTTCTTCGTGGGTTCCGCTTGCCAAGGCTTGGTGAGTCCTAGTTCGACTTCGACGCCGCCGACAGCAAGAGCATTCGTGGGACAGCTCGCCTCCTGGTACCCGTGGCTGCAGCGACAAGCTTCACCTTTCACCTGCAATCTTCACGACATCGCCTGGTTCCCTCCTGGTTCCACGTGGTCACTGGCTAGTGACCTTGACTCTGTCCCTTCTGCTTGCAGGTATCCTCTCTTCTTGATCCACCGGACACTCCGCACTGACTGCCTGTCAGCAACTTTCCTTCAAGCATCCATAGAAGTCCACGACGAAACCCGACGCAAGTTCACACCTATGCACCCGCTGCCCGTGGGCTAGGTAACTTGGGTACTTCGGTGCTCACAAGGGTAGTGACTATCCTAGGGTCTAGTTTCCGAGTCTCGACTCTCTAGCTGCTTCAGAAGTGTTCTTAAACTGCTTATTTCGAAACTGTACTATTTCTATCGACTATACGCATTACGCGCGAGTGTCTCCACTCTGCACCTGAATCCCGTGGGCCTCCCACTTCCTAACTGTTGCTAGTGCAGTGTAGCCCCAGCGATTCCCTAGGCCTAGGCCTATCCTATTTCTGTGACAGTGGTCCTTATACCACTTCTTTAGTATATATTGCGTGGCCCCTAGGGCCTAACTGTATTACTTACCTGTGTGACTTAATGTATGCTTGAATAAGACTGTGTTGTACTTACCTCGAATCTCATAAAGAGTGCTGAGGGTTTGACTAGAATAAATACACTTTATTTTATATATATATCTGTTGTGGTGTCCTTTCATTTGGTATTCAAGGGATTATATATGGTATCACAGCTGGCTTCACATGCCATTCAGAGTTTAGCCTAAGACTGCTCTTGTCCATGCTACCACTAGGATAGCTGGTCTATAAAGTTGACTTTACAACCAATCACCATAAGGGTTGTTTGGACGGATATAGGGTGTACACTAGAACTAGTGACATCATACATCAGGCCAACTTCTCACATTTGTTTCCCATCACCAACAGGCACCACCAGTGAATCCCTCCAAAGAAACTAAGATAGACTAAAGATCACTGGTTTTGAATAACATATAATTTTTGTTTTGTCACATATTGTTTGATATACTCACAAGCACATAGGTTGTTGAGCAGCAGCACTAGTTGGTACTGAAGAAAGCCGCTACACCTCCAAGTGAGTGTTACAAGGCTGAAACATGTGGGCCATCTCGTCATTAACTGCAGGTATATGCTTTTCCCGCCGGGGCCCTGTTTATAATACTGGCCCAGGGACGTTCTAAGAAAGTGACATTACGTACCCTGGAGCTAGTTTTATTCCATCATTTTTTTCTTTGCGCTGCGTTACCCTCGGACCTTGAGCTCATTGTTGCGGTATTTAGCATACCTCTTTGTCCATACAAAACATCCCTGACCTCCTCCCTCTCAGTGAGGGGGTTGTAGCCCGTGCCATGACTAGGCATCACGCCACGAGGAGAATCCCAATTATGAATAACGCCACCATTGCTGGGTGAGGGATTTCGTCCTTTTAAAGAGACACCCCACTGTAGCTATCTCACCCCACGTGATTGTTTCTTTCTGTTCCAGACCACAGGGTTCCTTTCTTGTTATACATGTTTGGTATCAAACATGTTGGAATCATGCAACTATTCTGATTCCAGTGTTAGATGCATAATACCATGTACTGGGGGATCTTTAGAGGACCCCCCCCAATAGCTACCTGTGTATCATTATAGGGTCTGCCTAACAGCCCGCGCTGCTGTCGACCCTAGACAGTGTTCTGCCCCCCTGCTAATGAGCTTAACTTGGGCAGGGGAAGCTGAGCAAAGGATTTTCTGCGAAGGAGACATGTGACCACCTCTCCTTTAGAATTAGGTAGGGTGGGGGCACTTCTGAGCTCCACCAGATTGCATTGAAGAGCACTTTTGGCGCCCTCCTTGCATAAACTAATTTTGCCCAGTTCAGGTGCCTTTGGCTCCCGCTGTGGTGCAAAACTACACAAAGGACAGAGAAATGTCCACCCTCTTCTCCAACTGCACCCTAGGGAGGTGCCCAGAGCTCCTCCAGGTGTCCACTTGATTCTGCAATGTTGAATATTGGACCCTGGGAGCATCTGACTAGCTAAGCCAGCTGAGTAGCGTCTCAGGCCCCCCGATAGGTGGGTCACCACAGAAGAAGCCCTACCCTTTCTAGGGTTACTTAAGGGCTGCCCTGAGGGTGGGTCCTTACATTTGTCCCGACAACAACTTCAAGATCTCTGACTGCCTGTCATCTGAAGACTGTTCAAAAACTCTTCTGCTGGTGGACAACGGAACTCTGCTGTTCCTCAATCCTGGACCTAGGACAAGACTGCTCCCGGTGGGAAGATTCCTCCTGCATCTTGGTCCCTGTGCCTTTTCAAGTTCTGCAACTCTATGACTGTGCATCCTTCGAGTCACTAAGGACTCTGCCTGCATCCAAGTAAGAAGGAATCTCCCTTGCAGTGAAGGAGTCCCTGCATCCTTAGGCACCTCTATGTTGATGACCGGTATGCTAATCCAGCTGTCCCAAGGACATCAACAGCTCTGCAACACAGTTGGTGGTTCTCCAAAAACCTGAAAAGTTTTTCCTGCATTTGGGCGACTGTAAACCCTCTTCAGCCAACGTGAACCACCTCCATGTGCACTGTGTTTCGTTGCCGTTGTGAATGCTTGTTGGCTCTCTTTACGAAAGATCTTGAAGCTCCAAGAAACCCCAGCGTTGCACAGCTCCAAGAACAATGTCCTGCCTGCATCCTCTGCATCTTGGGCCTTCATCTCCTGTGTGCTATTGAAGCTTTACTGCGACACCCTCTGCCTGCTCCCAGCGGGTCCTCGAGGGAGCTCCATTTATTCCTCCTGGCTCACCTGCCAGCTGATGGCCGGCTCTGACTTACTTTTGCTAGAATAGACCCACAGACCTTCCTGGTATGCAACACAGCATCTTCTCCTGCAAACCACTGTTTGCATGTGCCAAGGCTGGTTGGTGTTCCTGCCGGTGACTGATCCTCCTGCACTCGTTGAAAGGAGTGGGACAGCTCATTGATGGCTCCTGTGCTCCTGCAACGTCACTTGGTCTACCAGCTGCTGCTTCAACCTCACCGTACTACAGCAATAACCTCCGACAAGGGCTAGTATTGTGCTCCTGGGCCACAAGGTCACCTCCGGGTCATTTGGACTCTGTTCTCTCTGCTTTCAGGTTCTTCTCGCCTGGATTCCACGTCCTGGTTTCACCACCCTGGTCCAAGTGACTCTGTAGCTGCTGATCGTCCACGATCCTCCTTTGGCGTCAACATGCGGTTCCAACACCACTTCACCCCTATGCACCCGGGCTTCCTGGTGTAGGAATCCAGGTTTTCGGAGTATCCACAGGCGGGGTGACACTCCAACTTTCCTTGATCCAAGTGGTTCCTTTGGGATGAGTCCTATAACAAAAATCCAACATCAACTTACCATGTATTATCCTATGGACGTCTGAACCAGTGTAACCACTCTGCACCGGGGCGCCTTAGTGTCCCTGGTTACTCACCTTGGGTGGTTCCATGCTTCCCCATGGGTCCTCCACCCTTAGGTATTAGTCAAGGTTTTGGTAACTAATTAACATTCCACTATTTTAGTATATGGATTGGCCACCTGTAGGGGCCCATCTATATTCCTATGATACTTACCTGTTTCTGAAGTATTACTTGTGAGTATTTGATGTCTCCAGTTAGGAGATATACCAAGTTAGTGTCTAGTGTGTGCTAATAAATACAAAGTATTTTTATACATACTCACCTGGAAGAACAAGTTACTTACCTTCGGTAACGATGTATCTGTAAGAAACATTAGTTAGATTCCTCACCTTAGAATATCCGCAGGCGTAAGGCTGGATCCGGAAAGATTTTTGTAGCAATACTCCTTGCGCGTCGCTAGGCTTCGTCTGCGGCTCCGCGTCCATCGTTGGCGTCGTGCGCCGGAATGACGTCGTCGGAGTACTTAGACGCCGCCCTCGCGCGCTGACGTCAGTTCTTGTACATAGCTTTCTGCGCCAGGAATGCAGAGCCACGCAAGAGACCGACACTGGTGCCAAAAAATCTAGGGCCCTGAAAAGGATAGCCTTAACCCTAGATGTCAGTTTGCAGAACGGAGAGGATGGGTGGGTCGGTGAGGAATCTAACTAACTAATGTTTCTTACAGATACATCGTTACCGAAGGTAAGTAACTTGTTCATCTGAAAGAAACACGTTAGATTCCTCACCTTAGAATAGATACCCTAGCAATACCAATCCCGGTGGTGGGTCTGCGAACCAAGATCACACCAGAAAGTCCTGGAGAACAGAACGGCCAAAGTAGCCATCTCTCCGGACTTGGCTGTCCAGGCAATAGTGCTTGGCAAATGTGTGGAGTGAAGCCCACGTCGCCGCCTGACAGATGTCCTGCAAGGGAACTCCCCGGCCCAGGGCAGTAGAAGGCGCTGTGGCCCGGATGGAATGGGCCCTCAGCCCAACAGGAGGGTCCTTTTTTGCTAAGGAGTAACAAAGTTTAATACACAACACAACCCACCGTGAGATGGTCCGTTTGTGTACCGCTTTCCCCTTCTTAGCTCCTACGTATCCAACAAAAAGTTGGTCGTCCACCCGGAACGGTTTGCTGCGGTCCAAATAAAAGGACAGCGCCCGTTTTGGGTCCAGACGGTGGAGCCTCTCTTCCTCTTTTGAAGAATGCGGAGGCGGAAAGAAGGTGGGCAACGTGACAGATTGCCCGATATGAAAGGGGGTCACCACTTTTGGTAGAAAAGAAGGACGAGTCCGGAGGACAACCTTGTCCGGATGAACAGAAAGAAAGGGAGGCTTAGATGACAGAGCCTGGAGCTCACTCACCCGTCTAGCCGAGGTGATGGCTACCTGAAAAGCAGTTTTCAGGGTCAGAAGACGAATGGGACAATTGTGAAGAGGCTAAAAAGGAGCGCACATCAGAAAGGTCAGAACAAGATTCAAGTCCCACTGAGGCATTACGAAGGTGACAGGAGGGGACATGTGAGTAATGCCTTTGAGAAAACGTGAAACAACAGGGGACCGGAAAAGAGAAGGCTGATCAGGAAGCCGTAAGAAGGCAGAGATTGCAGCAAGATAACCTTTCAATGTGCCCAAAGCAGAGCCCTGCTGGGCCAAAGAAAGAAGAAAGAGTAGAACCTCAGAAAGAGGGGCGGAAAGGGGATCCACAGCCTTTGCTGTGCACCCTGCCACAAATCTGTTCCACCGGCAGGCATATACCGTCTTTGTGGAGGGACGCCTGGCTGCCAGAATGACATCACAGACTTCAGGAGGCAAGTCAAATGGCATCAACTGCCGCCGCTCAATCCCCACGCATGGAAGTGGAGGCTGGACAGGTTCGGGTGGAGGACTGTCCCCTGCTGCTGCGACAGAAGGTCCTCCTGAAGAGGTAGTCGTATCGGGGGATCGATTGACATACTGAGTAGCTCGGGATACCAGAACCTTCGTGCCCAATCCGGTGCCACTAAGATAACTTGGGCCCGGCGCGCCTGATCTTCTTCAGCACTCTGGGTAGAAGTGGTATAGGCGGAAAGGCGTACAACAGACCGCAACTCCACTCGCGACTGTGAGAAGTTGGCCTGGCATATGCTGTTCCTAGTTATAGGGACACCTTGCACCAGTCCAATTCGACTCTTATTGATGATAGGTTTAAGACAATCTTTAAAGAAAGCTATCCTAGTGGTAGCTGTGGAGAGCAGCCTTCAGGCTAAGTCTTGAAGGAGTGTTAAGCTTATTGTTTTACCATAATAACCTCTTGAATAACCAAATGAAAGAGTAGCCCACACAGGTATATATATATAAAATATATGTATTTATTCTAGACAGAATCCCACAGTCACTTTATGTGGCTAGTGGCAAAGTTACACTTTAAACAAGCATTTATAAACACAATAAATAGCACAGAAATTACTGGGCCCCGGGGGGGACCAAAGCATATACTAAAATAGTGGTATGAAAACCACGACAATTACACAGACAATGCCTAGGGCATTCAGGATCGCTTGCCCCTTCAGAATCCACCCACTGTTATGAGGAAGGGGACCCACGGGAGACGCGTGCAGCACAAGAAGTTGCTATCGGGATCCCAATGTTAGTCTATGGAGAATGTCGCGGTTGAATATTTAAGGATAAAAGACACTTCTAGCAGTAGTACAAAGTTAAGGCTTGAGACTTAAGGCTTTGGAGAGCCCACCACCACGGGAGTACCGAAGTACCACTGTTACCTGCCCCAGGGAAGCCGGGTGCATAGGTCGATTCTGGTGTCGGGTCGCGGGCTGATTTTCAATGGAAAAGTAGTCCAAACTGCTGCTAGCTGAAAGCGTCGATGAAGTCGTGAAGATCTAAGATGTAGAAAATGTAGAGAATAACCTGAAAGCAGAGGGGACAGAGTCTGGGTCACGGCACAGTGACCAGGGGGCTCAAAGCAAGGAGCCCTTCGATGTCGGGTGCTTCAGGTGAGGAAGATGCAGCTTGGCTCTGCAGTCACGGGCTCCGGGAGGCTTCAAGGAAGGCCAGCTTCTGGAGGGCGACTGTCCCACGTCGGATAAGGGTCGCTGCGGTGTTAGTGTCCCGATTGGATCCACTAAGCCTTGGCAACCGCAACCCACGCAAGATTAACAAAGCAGCTGCTGGTGCAGACCCACGAGGTCTGAGGGTGCTCTCCTTTGGAGAGAGCGCAGAGCAGGCCTGGAGCAACCAGGGGAACTCTCGGATGTGAAGATTGTCCTCCGCCAGGGCCCACAAGTCGAGAGACAAGGGACCGCGGAAGGCAGCAAAATGGAGTGCGTAAAAGGGCTCCCACGGGCCACCGAAGCGGGCTAGGGAGCTGGGATTTGGCGCGGATGCTGCTTGAAGTTTGGCTCAGAAATGGGCCAAAGCACAACTTCCCCACTGGTCGGGGTCGTGTGCTATGCAAGAGGTGGCCGGTGTCTTGGGGTATGCAGGGATCTCGGCACCCACGTGGCCCACGGTGCTCAGACTTGCTGGGCACGCTCACAGGACTCTGGGATGCTCTAGAGACCCACCTCAAGTTTGCTGGAAGACGCCGAAGTTCGTGAGAGCAGCGAAGTTCCAACCGGGTATCTTGCAGTCTTTCAGGTGCCTGCCAAGCAGGGGGATAACTCCTTTATCCCAAGGGAGATTTCTTCAGTCAGCTGGGCAGCAGCTCGTCGAAGGTCAGTTCTGTGAAGTTCTGGATTAATCTGAGGCTCTGGGGCCACGTTATTCACATATATCCCCAAGATTAGGGGATGGTCCCAACTAGAGCCTACCAATCAGAGTAGAGGCGGGAAAGGGTGGCTACACCCACTCCCCTTAGTGTGTTTCCCGCCTGGGCGAGGGGCAGGATGCCCCTGAACCGGTTCCAGGCGGTGTATGCAGAATTGGGGCTCTGCAGCTGCCTACGTGCAACTCTGAAAGGACATTTTGGTGCACCCACCCTGTTCCAATCCACATATCCTGTCTGGGGAAGTGCTGGCACCTCCCTGCCACAGGAGCCCTATTGTCCAGATGGCGAGGCTGGGGTTTTCCCCAGCAACAGCCAGCCAGAATCGTGTAGGTGGCGGACAGTAGCCATTTTGTGGTACATGTGCACTTTTAAATTGGTGTCTAAATTCTACCGCTTTTCCCATATCGCCCTTCTAGCAAGGGGGGATCGTACCCTCATGCCCATGGCTGGACTGGGGGTATGATTCCTTCATGTTTGACACCAAACACGATATGGTTCTATGTAGCCATTCTCAAGTTATCGCGATGACGCGATTTACTTATAATGCGGTTAAGAGTATATGGTATGGCTACACTACTAACAACCCAGTAACGATTTTACGAAGGTTGCAGAGCGGCCCTACTCACGTAGGGGTCCCCCCTCACACATACCTCAGCACCCAGCCCTGTAGGATTACCAGGGCCTGCCATAGGGGTGACCTATGAGAGTATATGTGTTGTAATGGTGTGGGATATAGGGTACCTACATCCCTGTAAGGGGTGCTAGCTCCACCTTACCCAGACTACAGTAGTGGTCTGGTGGTGTCAGTTTGTGTGGCTGTCCCAGGGTGGCACAATAAGTGCTGCAGCCCTGGTAGGCCTACCTAGGGTACTCACATCGTTTAACAGAGGAAGCAGATAGGCTGGGGTCCTGGATAGCAGGATCCCAGCCAGACTAGTCAAAAACCACTCAAATACCAGGCAAAAAGTTGGGGGCAACCATTAGTCAGATTCCACCTTCCTACAGCGACGAAAAGCGTCTCCGAGCGAGTGCTGCCTTGGAAATTCCAACACGCAGAACTGCTGACATTGCGCGTTCTCTTCGGTGGCGAATAGATCTAACCAAGGCTCTCCCCACTGCAGAAAGAGACCTTGCGCCACGTCCGAGTTCAGACACCATTCGTGATCCATCATGCACCGGCGGCTGAGTTCGTCTGCTCTGGCGTTCAGACAGCCCGCCAGATGTTGAACCATCAGGGTGATGCCCTGGTGTTCCAGCAATGTCCAGAGGCGCAGAGCCTCCTGACAAAGGCTCCACGACCCCACACCGCCCTGTTTGTTGCAATACCACATGGCGGTGGTGGTGTTGTCCGTGAAAACCTGCACGACACTTCACCGGACAGAGGGAAGGAAGGCTTTCAGTGCAAGCCGGATCGCTCTCAGATCCAAAAGGTTGATATGGAGTTGAGCCTTGTACTGCTCGATTTTCCCGGCCCTATTGTGTTGACGGGTGATTAGTGTGACTTCAGTCTCTTACCATCTAAGTCTAAGGGTTAGAGTAATGAATGGAGCCTATTTACTAGGCACTTCGACATGATCCTGTGTTCTTCCCCATAGATCAGGGCTTGCACACATATCCTAGGGGATAGATTCGTTAGTATTAGGGATAACCTGTCCTGTAGTGAGGGTATTTCATGGAGCCGTGCTGAATTCAGGCCTGGTAGGCCTCAAACGGGAGAGACTCCATCTTTCTTTCTGCTCCAGCAGCTTGAGACGCTTCTAGGTTAAGGGTGATGTTTTAGTTATGAGGTGTTATTCGCTTGGAGAGAACCGGTTCAGGCCAGCCCTTATCGAAGGATTGTATTTTTCTTCATGCCGAAGACACTACATCAGGCCGGCCGGCTGGGAACGTGTCCTTGGTACGGGGAGGTACAAGAATTTGGTGGGCGGCAGGTTACGGCCGGAATTTTCCATGAGGAAATGCACCTCTATATTAGTGAAAGTCTGAGGCAGATACCGCGCACTTACTTCAGTCCGTAGGCGGCATCTAGCCGTTAGCAGTAAAGCTACTACTTATTCCAGGGAAGACAGATGACAAACTTGAAGGCGGAGAAAAACCGAGAGACAGATACTCTTCTAGCAGAATAGCCAGAGAGGAGAGAGTAGCCGATGAGGAAGAGGTCCCAGTGACTCGGAGAAGGGAGAAGGGAACAGATCCGTGACTGCGGAGGTGTGACTTCCAGGCGAGCCGAGGCACAGACGAGAAGGGAACCTAGATGACCATTGAGTGCAGGCTACACACGACTAAGGTGATGTCGACCCCTTTCTTATTAGAGTGTACAACCTAATCTTTCACTTTTCTTTGCAGGTTATGTGTTACACAGTAATGTTATGTGATTGCGTATATAATGAATAATAAAGTACCCAGTTTGTAGTGAATCAACATGTGCTGCGTGTTCTTGTATAAGAGGGTAGCCTATTCTTCTAGTCAGCTGTGACTTGACATGAACAGATGTTAACCCTGATCAGGTAAGTGGTAACTGAATAAGGGAGAGAGGAGCCCCTCGAACCAGAGAACAGGTTGTGCTCAAACTGGCAGTTCTTGTGTGATCTGATAAATAGTAAAACTGATTGATGTTATGGTAATCATAGGATGAACTTGTACTGAGGCTGCCGTCTGGGTAGGAAGTCCTGGGTCCGTCTGGGACCGCGAGGCTGAGGCTGCCGTCTGGGTAGGAAGCCCTGGGTCCGTCTGGGACCGCGAGGCTGAGGCTGCCGTCTGGGTAGGAAGTCCTGGGTCCGTCTGGGACCGCGAGGCTGAGGCTGCCGTCTGGGTAGGAAGTCCTGGGTCCGTCTGGGATCGCGAGGCCGCCACTCGTATTATAAGAGGTCTAGATATATATATATATATATATATATATAGAGTAGGAATCCCCTGTCCTTAGGTGGTATATATCTGTGGTTACTTGTTGTGAATAGGCCCTAGGGAGAGGGTAACGTTCTGGCTGGGTTAGAGAGGCTCTGATGAGCGGGTTCTATCTGATCCGAAAACCCAAGCAGAACATTTGGCGTCACGAACCGTTTTCGAAACCTGTGTGCGTCGTGTTGTCTCGTGTTTGCTTTCGGCGTGTGCGTGGTTTTGTTTGTATACTATTTGTGGTATAATTGTGTGTATAGTTTTTCTTCTTCTTTCTTTTCTTTTTCTTTCTTTTCTTCTTTCTTTTTCACGATGTTTTCTAGAAAGTCAAAATCTACTTTTAAGTTGCCCGTTGATATTCCCGGATGGGATTCAACGCCTTATGAAGCCTTAGCCCGTGAGTGGGCTGATTCTACTGGTTTGAGTGAGAATTGGAATTCTTCTTTGGAGCTGGCGGAGCCGGCTAATGTGATTACTTGTTTACAGAAGGCACCCGTCTCGAAGGGTGAGGAGATTCCCATTTTGGGGCGCAGAGGTTGGATTGTTCTGTCTGCGTACAGGATTCTGCATGAGAGGTTGTTGAAGTTACAGATATCTCTTAAGGATGTGGAAGCGCACTTTGTTAAGATTCAGAATTCTCATACTTTGTTGCGGTGTCAAAATAAGTTGCTTGCTGACAAACTTGAGACGTACCAAACTATTGCCGAGAGGGCGGCTGTGCGAATTGCTCGTTATAAATACAAGAATCGGCGTGGTCGGGTTTCGACGCGAAAGGTGCGTCTGGTCGTGGCGAAAGCCGGACTAGATTGGAATCCTGATGAATGGGATGGTAATATCTGGAACTCGAGTGATTCTTGTTCCTCGGGTGAGGAGTCTGTCAAGCGCGAGTCCTCTCGTTCCCGCCATGATTGTAAGCCTGCTTCTCGCACCTCTGATGGTGCACCCCGTGATTGCGCTCGTTCTTCGAGTGGGGTCGATGCTCCTTCCACTGATTGTTCCTCTACGTGTACTGGTCGAGCTCCTTGTGATGCTCGTCCCGCGGTCTCAGTGCATCCAGTTTTTCGTCGGAAGTTGCAGCAGTCTCCCGCTGCTCCGCAGGGTGTTTCTTTAGACTCTTTAGAGGACTTTACTCAACAGGAAATTAGTGATATTTTGCAGCGATTTCGGCAGCGAGCTGGTGAGACCTTGCTCACATGGATGGTGCGCCTTTATGAACTGGGCGCTGCTGGCATTATGTTAGATAATGGCGATTGTTTGAAGTTTTGTTCCTTGAGTTCGGATTCTACTGTACAGGATCATTTTCGTAACTATAATGGTGGTGGTCAAATTTCTTTACTTCAATTGGCGACTGAGGGTTGTAATCAAAAGTATCCTACTGAGTCTGATTGGCCTGTGAATGACAAACCGTGGTATACTTTGCGCGACGCTGCACAACGTCTCAAAGAGGAGGTGATGAAAACGGCAATATTTCTGGGTACTGCTGACAGGTTGCTTGATGGTTTGTTGACATCTTCTGTGCGGAATCGTATCATTCGTTCTTCCCCTGTTGCCTATAAGCAGGTCATGATGACTTTATTGATTAATCAGACTGGTAACGTGTTATCTACGGTACTGGAATCGGTACGCCAACTCGGTGAGTTGGGTGAGTGGTTTAAACCTGAACGTCAGTCCCGGCCTGACACTCGTACTCCTGGTGACAATAAACTTACTAGACGTGATATCTTTTCTGGTCTTCTGGCCGATGGTGTGCGGAGGGAGGACATTGACGGTGAGACTACTGCTCGTTTGTGGGAGTTGTTTCGCAAACGTGGCTTGGATCGGAAGGAGGGTGCCCGGCGTGTTCGGACGACTGAGTGTGATCGTGGTGGTTCTGACGGTAGCGGTGATGACGATCGCCGTGGGCGCTCTGTTCGTCGTGATGATCGACGTTATGTACGTGATATGTCCCCCCGTCGTGAGAGAGACGGAGAGAGAGAGGAGGTAAGAGAAAGGGGGAGAAATGATTATGTTTACAGCAGACGTAGAGATGATAGGGATCAATCCCCTGAGTTGAGGAGGAGAGAGGATCGTCATAGTTTGGCCGATCGAAACCCGCAGTACAATGCAGAAGACACGAATCCATTTCGTACTGGGAATGGATATGAACAGGAGGTACCGATACCTAAGAAACGTGACAGTCTTTATCCTGATTTATCCTGGTACACAGAATGCAGTAAGCATGACTAGGAAATAGGTCAAGCTCCAGTACACAGATGGGCTCACAGAGATAATAGACCCTATGTAGATATTGAAATTTATTGGAGACATCGTAATATCCAAAGGGCCCAAGCATTGGTAGATACAGGAGCGGAGGCCACTCTTATTCATGGAAAATCAAAGAAGTTTACAGGTCAGCCTTTTACAATTACCGGATTAGGTGGAAAGGAAACTCCTGCAGTTCAAACTTTACTTGAAATGAGAATAGGTAGAAACCCTAGAAAAGAATACTCTGTACTGGTGGTGCCACTCTTAGAATTCATAATTGGAATTGATATTTTGAAAGGAATGACTTTGCATTTAGATGATGGATGTTACCAATTTGGAACTACGCATTATATATCGTCTAGGCCTATACGGGTTGGTCGTTTAAGAATGCCCCCCATAAAAGTTCCTCAGGCGACAAAAGTGGTTTGTCAGAAGCAGTATCGTATTCCAGGTGGTCATGAGGAGATTAGTACCACTATTCAGGAGTTGGTGGATGCAGGTGTTATAACCCCAGTTACTTCTGCTTGGAATAATCCTGTTTGGCCTGTACGTAAGAGTGATAATTCTTGGCGTATGACTGTTGATTATCGTGAATTGAACAAACACACACCCTCTTTGACCGTTGCAGTACCGGATGTCATTACTCTAATTGAAAGAATCCAAAAACATCCAGGTACATGGTATGCGTCCATTGATATTGCTAATGCTTTCTTTTCGATTCCGATTGCCCCTGAGTGTCAGGAACAGTTCAGTTTTACGTGGAACGGGCGTCAGATGACGTTTAGAAGTCTTCCTCAGGGCTATGTGCATAGTCCTACGATATGTCACCGGCTGGTGGCAGAGCATTAGGCTGAGGTACCGGTTCATCCACAAATTCAGATGTGTCATTATATTGATGATGTTTTGATCCAAGGCGAAACACAAGAGGAAGTTCAGACCCAATTGGACAGAGTCATTGAGTGCCTGCGTGAGAAAGGTTGGGAAATCAATCCGGATAAATTACAAGGCCCGTCCCAGGCTGTAAAATTTTTGGGTATTAATTGGCATGAAGGGCACCGTGAAGTGATCCCTCAGGTTAAACAGAAAATCCTTGATTTTGCAGTTCCGAGGAATAGGAAAGAAGCCCAAAGCTTCATTGGTTTGTTTGGTTTTTGGCGTCAGCATATTCCTCATTTGAGTCAAATATTGGCCCCCTTGTACCGTGTCACTCGTAAAAAAGAATGCATTTGAATGGGATAAACCACAGCAAGATGCGTTCAACCTAGCAAAAGAGGCAATTCAGCATGCTTTGGATTTATGGCCCGTACGTGATGGTGAGGTGGATTTGAATGTGTCTGTACAGGGCCTTTATGCGAATTGGAGTTTGTGGCAGAAGCAAGGTAGGAGTAGAGTGCCGTTGGGTTTTTGGACCAAAAAGTTACCTGATGCTGGTGAGCGTTATACACCTTTTGAGAAACAGTTACTTGCATGTTATTGGGCTCTGGTGGATACCGAGCAACTGACTTTGGGACATGATATAGTTTTGCGACCTGAAATTCCTATCATGCAGTGGGTTATGAGTTCGCCGAAAACTCACCGAATTGGACATGCTCAAGAGGCGAGTGTGATTAAATGGAAATGGTATATACAAGACAGGGCACGTGTGGGACAAAAAGGAGTTGCATCTTTACATGAGCAGGTGGCGCGAGCGCCATCGACTGAGACCGAGAGTGAATGTTCCGTACCTTTAGTACAGGAGTCTCCTGTCAAGTGGGGTAGACCTTTTGATGATTTGTCCGCAGAGGACAGAAACCATGTCTGGTTTACGGATGGTTCAGCAAGGTTCATAGGGACGAAACGGCACTGGAAAGCGGTGTCCTATAATCCGATCACCCAAAAACTGCTGAGCACAACTGGTGAAGGTAAGAGCAGTCAATTTGCTGAACTTTATGCTGTTTATCAAGTTCTGAAACAAGAGTTACCTGGCACATGTCATATTTTCACCGATTCTTGGTCTACTGCCAATGGACTGGCAGTTTGGTTACCGACTTGGCATTCCCATAATTGGAAATTGCATTCAAAAGAATTGTGGGGAAAAGAATTATGGCAGGAGATTTGGGAGATGCTCCCACAGAGTACTGTTACAATCTTCCATGTGGATGCTCACACCCCGATAGATTCTCTTGACAAATTTTTTCATAACATTGCAGATGAGAAATCTAAAATTGCTGAGGCAGTGGTGGACAGGCAAGATTCTGATATTGCGGGATTGGCGAAATGGGCCCACCAGAAGGCAGGACATTTTGGAGAGAAAGCCACTAGCAGGTGGGCTGCTGATCGAGGAATTTATATTCCCCTAGATTTAATCAAAAATGTTATTTTACATTGTCCCATTTGTCAGCATATCAGACAGCGCAAAGTGCCCCAAATTGTTAAAGGTCATTTACATCGCGGGAAACTGCCCGCTCAAATTTGGCAGATTGATTACATCGGTCCACTTCCCATGAGTAGGAATTGTCAATATGTTTGTACTATTGTTGATACATACAGTGGCCTGTTGGTGGCCCTTCCCTGTAAGCAAGCTACCCAATTGAATACTATTAAAACCTTGGAATTGATTATGATGTATTATGGTGTGCCATTCCAAATTCAATCTGATAATGCATCCCATTTTCGTGGAAGATTGGTACAGGAATTCTGTGTGGAAAACAATATTGACTGGGTATTTCATATCCCATATTATCCGCAGGCCTCGGGTCTTGTGGAGAGATTGAATGGTCTGCTGAAGGACCAACTGCGCAAATTAACAGATGACAAATATAAGAATTGGCGAGACTTTTTGCCCCAAGCACTATTGATTTTAAATAACCGTCCTTTTCTCAATGCTGAATCCCCACTTATGCGTTTGTTTCCTCCGAATGTTAATGCTCAGCCAAATGAAATCAGAGAGACTGTGATGTACTGGGAAATTACTCCCGGAGGTTTGGCTCCATGTAGAGCGACCCCAGGGTCGGCAGGTTTAGACTTGCATGCCATGGATGACACCGTTATAAAAGGTAAAGATCGGGTCATCATTGCGACCGGTGTTGGTGTTCATATACCACCCGGGAATTTTGGATTAATCGCCCCTAGATCGGGGCTGGCTGTAAAAGGCATTCAGGTGCTTGGAGGGATCATTGACAGTGATTATCAGGGAGAGATTAAGGTGCTCCTGCTGAATAGCAGTGAGGCTGACTTACTGATAAATCAAACTGACCGAGTGGCTCAATTACTCATTATGCCTGTTTTCAGTGGAGAGATTACAAAAGGCACTGCCCCAACTTTGCTAACTGTACGAGGCCAGAAAGGTTTTGGCTCCACAGATAACCCTGGGGCCAGGGTTTGGGTGCAGTCGCCTAAGAATCCCCCTGAACAAGCAGAGGTCATCGCCACCGGTCATGACAATACCATTTTAGTTATGAGACCAGGGAAAGATAGCTGGGAAGCAGTCCCGGCTGACAAATGTTACTTACGAGAATGAATAATGCCTGTATTTGATTCTCTTTCAGATCATTCTTTGGACTGTTGCTGCAGGATGTGTCGTCGTCGGACTATTTTCGGGTTGGTTCGACGAGAGAGGAGGGATCCCGTCAACCCGGGATGAGTTACGCACCCGAGTGTCGCGTTCCCTCGCTGCGTGGGATTCGTCATCGAACTTTTGGACCTCACTGGCGAAAAGGGTGACTGATGCCCCTCACTTCTGTTTGACGCCGATGAGATCTGTACACGACATCTTGGCGACCTGCCTGGTTGCTGTCCCTGCCTCGCTAGAAACTTTGACTCATATTTTCAACATTTCAAAGGCTCGCCCCAATGTTCTTCTGGGCGATTTTGCCACCCATGCGTATTGCCCCTTATGTACTGAACTACCAGACCAGATACCCCCCATCCAGTCCCAAATAGTTACCTATAATATCACACAAGGAGATTTGTGTTTTTTCCTTACGTGTAATCCTGGTGCAATTTCTGAATGTCTGCGTCTAAAATTGAAAGGTGCTACTTCCTTTACCCTTCATGAGCGAACTTTGTGCTTTCAAAGGACACCGAAAACATGTGCTTCTGTCCAGAACAATATGACTTGCAAGAGTATGGTAGTTACCCCCAGTCATTATCGCACGATGTTACTACCTGCCGGATGGCTTTTCTCATGTGGTAATACTTCCTGGCCATATGTCCCCGCAAATATTTCTGGAGGCCCTTGTGCCATTACGAGACTCAGTTTACTGATGTTCTCGTCACATCCGAATGCCAATTCTCGTGTGATTCGAGATACAGTGATGTTACAGGAGGATTGTGACTCGTCTTTGCATTTATATTCCAAGTCTGAATACCTTAGCCTGGCTATTTCAATTATTGGTGTTCCTGCTTTGGCGGTTTATAATGCCAAATCTATTGGGAAAATGGCCTGTTGGATGGTAAAATCCATTAATCATACTTCTACAGTCCTGTCTGATATGCTGTTAGACGCCCAGGGTGAACGCAGAGCCATCTTGCAAAATCGAGCGGCCATTGATTATCTTTTGCTTAAACATGGACACGATTGTTCTGATTTTGAGGGTCTTTGTTGTTTTAACTTGTCTGATCATACACAATCCATTCGCGCTCACATTGATAAGCTACATGACTTGACAGAAGAAGTTAGAAAACACATTGACCAGGGCTGGTTTGACTGGCTCTTTAATTGGTTACCTGATTTGTATCTGTTACGTCAAATATTAGGAGGTATTCTGATTACCATCGCTGTTTTGATTTCTATCTGCTGCTTTATTCAGTGTATTCCTTCACTACTTCAATTCTGCACATGTGGTACTAGACATAGATCAGTTAGCTTTGTTTCATATTATTCTTCCACAGATGTTAGTTCTGTTTAATGAATGTATAATAGACTGAAGTCAAGGGTGAAATGTACTGCTCGATTTTCCCGGCCCTATTGTGTTGACGGGTGATTAGTGTGACTTCAGTCTCTTACCATCTAAGTCTAAGGGTTAGAGTAGTGAATGGAGCCTATTTACTAGGCACTTCGACATGATCCTGTGTTCTTCCCCATAGATCAGGGCTTGCACACATATCCTAGGGGATAGATTCGTTAGTATTAGGGATAACCTGTCCTGTAGTGAGGGTATTTCATGGAGCCGTGCTGAATTCAGGCCTGGTAGGCCTCAAACGGGAGAGACTCCATCTTTCTTTCTGCTCCGGCAGCTTGAGACGCTTCTAGGTTAAGGGTGATGTTTTAGTTATGAGGTGTTATTCGCTTGGAGAGAACCGGTTCAGGCCAGCCCTTATCGAAGGATTGTATTTTTCTTCATGCCGAAGACACTACATCAGGCCGGCCGGCTGGGAACGTGTCCTTGGTACGGGGAGGTACAAGAATTTGGTGGGCGGCAGGTTACGGCCGGAATTTTCCATGAGGAAATGCACCTCTATATTAGTGAAAGTCTGAGGCAGATACCGCGCACTTACTTCAGTCCGTAGGCGGCATCTAGCCGTTAGCAGTAAAGCTACTACTTATTCCAGGGAAGACAGATGACAAACTTGAAGGCGGAGAAAAACCGAGAGACAGATACTCTTCTAGCAGAATAGCCAGAGAGGAGAGAGTAGCCGATGAGGAAGAGGTCCCAGTGACTCGGAGAAGGGAGAAGGGAACAGATCCGTGACTGCGGAGGTGTGACTTCCAGGCGAGCCGAGGCACAGACGAGAAGGGAACCTAGATGACCATTGAGTGCAGGCTACACACGACTAAGGTGATGTCGACCCCTTTCTTATTAGAGTGTACAACCTAATCTTTCACTTTTCTTTGCAGGTTATGTGTTACACAGTAATGTTATGTGATTGCGTATATAATGAATAATAAAGTACCCAGTTTGTAGTGAATCAACATGTGCTGCGTGTTCTTGTATAAGAGGGTAGCCTATTCTTCTAGTCAGCTGTGACTTGACATGAACAGATGTTAACCCTGATCAGGTAAGTGGTAACTGAATAAGGGAGAGAGGAGCCCCTCGAACCAGAGAACAGGTTGTGCTCAAACTGGCAGTTCTTGTGTGATCTGATAAATAGTAAAACTGATTGATGTTATGGTAATCATAGGATGAACTTGTACTGAGGCTGCCGTCTGGGTAGGAAGTCCTGGGTCCGTCTGGGACCGCGAGGCTGAGGCTGCCGTCTGGGTAGGAAGTCCTGGGTCCGTCTGGGACCGCGAGGCTGAGGCTGCCGTCTGGGTAGGAAGTCCTGGGTCCGTCTGGGACCGCGAGGCTGAGGCTGCCGTCTGGGTAGGAAGTCCTGGGTCCGTCTGGGACCGCGAGGCTGAGGCTGCCGTCTGGGTAGGAAGTCCTGGGTCCGTCTGGGACCGCGAGGCTGAGGCTGCCGTCTGGGTAGGAAGTCCTGGGTCCGTCTGGGACCGCGAGGCTGAGGCTGCCGTCTGGGTAGGAAGTCCTGGGTCCGTCTGGGACCGTGAGGCTGAGGCTGCCGTCTGGGTAGGAAGTCCTGGGTCCGTCTGGGACCGCGAGGCTGAGGCTGCCGTCTGGGTAGGAAGTCCTGGGTCCGTCTGGGATCGCGAGGCCGCCACTCGTATTATAAGAGGTCTAGATATATATATATATATATATATATATATATTACCTACTGGCGATAGCCAGTAGGTAGTTATAGTTAGGACCACGTTTCCATAGGAAAACCTCAACATTCTATTTTGAATAACTTTGGCGCCGGTCGACGAATCCTCGCAAATTTCTCAAAATAGGTGGGGCGCTACGCTCCGCTCCTACCCTGAAAGTCTCGGGGGGATCCGTCAAGCGGGGGCTGAGATAAAAGGGGGGTCCCAAAACGCGTTTTTCCCATGCATTTTTCCATAGGACCTTTAGAACGAGCTACAGCCCGAACGGCTGAACAGAATTACTCAAAATTTGGCAGAGAGGTAGTCCCTAGGTCAAGGAAGTGCCTTTTGTAGGTTTGGTGTAAATCTGTTCAGTAGATTCTGAGAAAATAGCCTTTAAATCAATATATATATCTGAGCCAGCTTACGGTACGCTTACCGTACGCTTACGGTAAGCGTACGGTGGCGTGCGCGAGCGCGATTCTGATTGGCTCTTAGATCTTAGTAAACATTCGAATCGGCCGAAACCAGGAAGCGGCGGCCGCCATTTTGTCTCTCGCACTGAGAGTGATTTTTAAAATATCAAGCCAAAAAACATGTAAAGGGGCTGTTTTGACAACTCCCTCCCACATAGTCATGTTGAGGGAGTCCCCAAACATCCCCCAAGTGCAAAAACGGTTTTATTTTTTTTTCGGCAATTTCGCGGGGTACGCTTACCGTACGCTTACGGTAAGCGTACGGTAAAAAAATAAAAATAAAAAAAACACTATCCACACTTACCCCACCCCCTGTGCTTTTGGTGGCCGAAAGCCACCAAATGTACAGGGCTTTTGTTAAGGGCAAAAAACACTATCCACACTTACCCCACCCCCTGTGCTTTACAGGGCTTATTATAAGGGAAAAAAACTTAGCATTTAAAAAACCGTACTAATTCACTGAAAAAACCATAGGTTTCACACACGTTATAGTTAGGAATTAGCATTTAAAAAACCTTGCAAATTCACTGAAAAAACCATAGGTTTCACACATGTTATAGTTAGCGGAAATTTTACTGATAAAAAACCAGTGAAATTCCCCCGTTATAGTTAGCGCAGGCAACTATAACTCACGCGACTGCAATCTTCTGCTGATGACATATGTGTCTTTATGAAAAAAAAATATTTGTAATATATGTATAGCTAAAAATGTATGGAAGAAGACATGGGCAAATAAGTGTCTAAATACAGTATTAGCATCAGCAGAGGATTGCAGTCGCGTGAGTTATAGTTGCCTGCGCTAACTATAACGGGGGAATTTCACTGGTTTTTTATCAGTAAAATTTCCGCTAACTATAACATGTGTGAAACCTATGGTTTTTTCAGTGATATATATATGAGTAGGAATCCCCTGTCCTTAGGTGGTATATATCTGTGGTTACTTGTTGTGAATAGGCCCTAGGGAGAGGGTAACGTTCTGGCTGGGTTAGAGAGGCTCTGATGAGCGGGTTCTATCTGATCCGAAAACCCAAGCAGAACAAGCCTCTGCCGGAGACCAGAGTCCTCTGATCTCCGCCTCTCCCATATGGCCCCCCATCCCAGGAGGGACGCGTCCGTCACTACTACGTGCTCCGGTTGGGGTAGGGAGAGGCATCTGCCGCTGACCCAATCGCGGTCCGTGAGCCACCACTGCAACTGGTTTGCAGTGCCCTCCGAGATCAAGACATGGTCGATAGTTTGCCTCGATGCTGGGCCCACTGAAACTTCAGGTCCCACTGCAGAGCCCGCATTCGCCACCTGGCGTAATGCACCAACAGAATGCAGGAGGCCATCAGCCCCAGAAGCCGCAGCACCAACCTGACCGAAACCCAGGATAGAGGCCGAAAGATGGGAATCAGAGCCTGAATATCCCGGACCCACTGTTGCAGAGGATAAGACCGGAACTGCGCCTACTCGAGAACCGCTCCGATGAAGAGGAGCTTCTGGGAGGGTCTCAGGTGTGACTTCGGCACGTTGATGGAGAACCCCAGCAAATGCAGGAGGTCGGCCATAGTCTGGAGGTGGGAGACGACTTGCTGGGGCGAGCCCGCCTTCAACAGCCAGTCGTCGAGATAGGGGAAGACTGGAACCCCCGATCTGCACAGATGAGCTGCGACCACCCCCATCGCTTTCGTGAACACCCGAGGGGCACTGGTGAGGCCGAAGGGGAGCACGGTGAACTGAAAGTGCTCCTGACCCACCGTGAACCGCAGGTAACGTCGGTGGGCCAGCAGGACGGGGATATGAAAATAGGCGTCCTGCAAGTCCAACGCTACCATCCAGTCTCCAGGGTCGAGGGCAGCCAGAACCTGAGCTAAAGTTAGCATCTTGAACCGTTCCTTCCGGAGGAAGGTGTTGACACTCCTGAGGTCCAAGATAGGACGTAGGCCCCCTTTGCCCTTCTTGGGAACCAGAAAGTAGTGGGAATAGCAACCACGGCCTACTTCTAGACCAGGAAAGCGCTCGACGGCCTCTTTGGCCAAGAGGACCGTAACTTCCTCCCGCAGAAGATTCAAGTGATCCTCCGATATACGCTGGCATGGCTGGAGGGGTCGTCTCGAAGGGGAGGGAGTAGCCCCTTCGGACGATTTGCAGCACCCACCTGTCTGAAGTGATGGAGCGCCAGTGGAGCAGGTGATGGGGAACTCTGCCGCCCACTGGCGTCGAATGGGCCTGAAAGCTCGGACTAGGAGGGCTTTGATGCGGATAATGCCGGGGTGGATGTGGACTGACCGGCACGTTGTCCTCTAGTACCGCCACGGCGGAGTCCGCGACCGCGTGCAGGTTGGTTCTGCGGCCGGTGGCTAGGCGGACGTGAGGAGGTGCCCCTTCCTTGGCCACAAAAGGGGCAAAAGGCGGAAGTTTGCGGACGTGGGGCCGAGAGACCCAAGGACGTGGCCATAGCCCGGGAATCCTTAAAACGAGCCAGCGCACCATCCGCCTTCTCACCAAAAAGGCGAGAGCCATCAAAGGGCATATCCATGAGGGTACTCTGGACATCCCCCGAACAAGACGTGGACCGCAGCCAGGCGTGGCGCCGGAGCGCCACCGTGGTGGAAATCGCACTACCCAGCGAATCCGTGGTGTGAAGTCCACATCGTATTGCATGTCGCGCTGCATCTCGCCCGTCAGCAAGTGCCTTGGAGAGACGTGTCCGGGCCTCCTCCGGACACAGGAACAGCACGTCCTCCACCGCATCCCAGAGAGAGTGGGAGAAACGGTCCAAGAGGCAAGCGGTGTTCAAAGACCGCAGACCCAAACTCAGGGAAGAGAACAGTTTCTTTCCGAACTGTTCCAGCCCCTTGGATTCCTGATCCGGAGGAGCGGATGGGAAGGAGGATTGGGAAGTGGAGGCCTGGATAACCAGGCTCTCGGGGGTGGGGTGTTGGGACAGGAAACTGGGGTCGCCCGGAGCAGGGCGGTGGCGCCGGGCCACGTTCCGATCCACAGGAGGAATTGTGGAGGGCTTGGACCAAGTGCCCTGCAGAACGTCGACGAGGGCCTCATTGAACTGCAGCAGAGGCTCTGTGGAGCTTGCTGACGGTTAAAGCACCTCTGTGAGGATATAAGTCCTCACGGCCACAGCCGGCAACTCGAGCCCCAGTCCTTCGCCCGCCTTGCGCAGCACCACTGAGAAAGCTGCACCTTCCTCCGAGGCCACAGTCAGAAGAGAGATGAAACCAGCGTCCGGTGAAGTGTCCAGATCACTGGCATCCACCAGTTCGTCTGCCCAGTCCTGTGAAAGTTGGCCCTGGATGGCCATAGGGTCCTCAGAGCCCTCCCATTCGCCCCCGTCATCCGATTCCTGATGAACAGGAGGAATGATCGGAGCCGGGCGGTAGATGAAACGCTCATCCATCGGTCTCGGGAGCGGAGCCGGGTGGCGCCGCGCCGGGTCCGGACAGGGGCTAAACCGGGGAACGGCGTCGTCCGGAGACGGCGCCGGAGGTGGAACCGGTGTCGGCGCCAGCGGAGGAGGCGTCGTGAGGTCGACCGGCGCCGACAGAGATCCAGGCCTGGATCCCTCGGGGACCTGCGGCGTCGGGACTGAAGTCGTCGACGGGGCCAGAGCCGCTGGCACGCGAGGGCGCCCTGTCGAGCCAGCGGGGCCCGAAGGCACGCCGGCAGGCGTCGACGGCGGAGCCAGGCCCCTCATGGCCGAGAGGAAGGCACTGACCTCCGCCGGAGTCGCGTCAGTCCCAGCTAACGGCGGGTATGGAGACAGATGCGGCTCCTGCGGCTCCGACGGAGCCGCGGGTGTGGGACCACCCTGACCCTCGGCCGATTTGCGCTTCCGGCGAGGGGAGTTCGAACAGCGGTGTCGCCTCTTGGACTTCTTCGATTGCTTCGACTTACCCGAAGACTTCGAGCCCGACGAGCGATGATGGTGACTGCGGTTCCGCGACCGGTCCTTGGACCTCCTCCTGGACCGGGACCGTGAGCGGCGCGGAGCCGAGTGCCGAAGCTCGAGAAGCTTACGGGATCGCTCCCGCCTAGCCTTCGAGGTCAAGGCCTGACAATTGGGGCACGACTCTGCGTCGTGGTCGGCCCCCAGGCCGTAAAGGCACCGGCGATGGTGGTCCATCACCGACATCAGTCGATGACAGGAGTCACAGGCTTTAAACCCAGACATCCTACCGGCACCAGAGTCGAGTCGACAGAAGACCAAAAAGAGTCAAAAAGTTTAGTCAAAAATTGACTAAGGGGTAAGCTCTTCCCGGATCGGCGCTGTCTGGCGCCGAAAAAAGAAGAACTGACGTCAGCGTGCGAGGGCGGCGTCTAAGTACTCCGACGACGTCATTCCGGCGCACGACGCCAACGACGGACGCGGAGCCGCAGACGACGCCTAGCGACACACAAGGGGTATTGCTACAAAAATCTTTCCGGATCCAGTCTGACGCCTGGGGATATTCTAAGGTGAGGAATCTAACGAACGTGTTTCTTTCAGATTGGTTCTTTCTTATGTGTAAGGTTGCTGAATGACTATAGTGGTAAATGCACCCGCTCTATACCCTCCTGAATGAGCCTTAGCTGCTCTCCACAGCTACCCCTTGAGAGCTTTGGTTTTCAGGGACCTATACACTGTTATTAAGGTTTGCCTGGACTCAGTGCACAGGGCCTCACCATAGGTGGACACTATATACTGAGCCAGCCTCCAAGTGTGGGGGGGGAGGAAGGGAGAATGCCAACAAAGACTGTCACACCAGGCGCCAGCAGCACTAAGACAGCCATGGCTGAGGCAGTAGGCCTAGGCGTGGTCCCTGCGCCAAAATACCACCCAAAGCCTCAAAAGGGGGTGGAATTGCGGGGGATACAGCGGTATGGGCATAGAAAGTCATAAGGAGTGCCCAGTTGCATTGCTTTCTTTGAATTGGTCTTACCTCCAAAGAGTCGAGTGCAGTCAAATGACATTTTCATTAATACCACTCGGGTGTCCCCTAAAAAACCAATGGATCTCATTCACGTGTGGTGCTGAAGCACCACGTTGGTACAGACTGCTTTGCCTTAGCAGTCAGTTTTGTCCATCTCAAAAATAATCTACAAGAACAACCAGTGTAGGAAAGTGGCTTTGTATATACTGTTCTCAAATAGGTACAGTGTACACTGAGTCCACAGTCCCCAGAGGTTTGGCAGAGGCTAAAGTTAGATATAACCTTACTCTCTAAAGTGGTAGCTTGGTCGAGCAGTAAGGCAGTATCAGAGGACAGTGTAAAGCATTTGTTGTACACACTCAGTCAGCAAATGGTCTCACACACTCAAGACCTGAACTCTAGGCCAATGGTTTGTATATAAAAATATATGGTTGTTTTATTTTAGAACTAACAATAGGTATCAAAATATACTTTCTCAGAATGAGATGCTTTAGTTAAATACTTTGCAATGGCAATTGACTTTTAAATGCAATAGTTACAGTTTGTTGCAATAGGCAACACAATTTCAAACACAATAATACATCGAGCTCAATGGGAATTTCAAGTTAAATGCAATTGATTACTTTTAGGATTTCTTTTCTAACTCCAGGACTGGATCCTAGATTCAGTCTGGGGACAGTTCCTCGAAACAGGTGAGTAAATACGATTTAGTTACTGTGGTGATTTTTAAGCATTATTTTGGTATTTTAAAAGTTGACACTTAGAAACTTTTTCTAATGAAATCACCAATGTTATCTTAAGGAAGGAAATTCACTTAGCAGGTAAGTGGGGTTATTGTTACTTTTTCTAGCTCAGTGTTGGATCCTGGATCCAGCACTAGTGTACCACCTGTAAGCAGTTGAGAGAATGTGTTTAGGTTATACAGGTGATTTGTAACGAATATATGTAATTTTGCAAAATCGACACTTAGATACTTTTTCAGCAAAAACCAGGCAATGTTATCCTACGGAAGGAAATTCAAGTTGCAGGTAAAGTATATTCTCGTTACTTTAGTAATCCAGTGCTGGGCTCCTAGGCTCAGTACTGGACCATCTATCTAAAACAGGTAAGTAATTAAGTTTTCACAGTTGGTACCATTTTTAAAGAATATTTGTAGTTTGCAAAAATCGACACTGGGAAGAAATTTCACAGAAAAACAGTCAATGGCTTCCTATGGGAGAAAATTGAGTTAGCGGTAAGTATGGTTGTAATTACTTTTCAGGGTCAGTGCTGGGCACCAAGATCCAGCACTGGGATCTCTCCTAATAGCAGGGGAGTATTTTCGATTTCGTTACTCGGTTGATTTTAGGTGAATATGTACGAGTTACTTACCTTCGTTAACAATGTATCTGGTAGAGACGATTCGAGCCGCAGACTCTTTCACGTAGAATTATCCCCTGGCTTGAGACTGGATCCGGAAACTTTTTGCCACAGCATTCCTGCGCGCCGGGGGCGGGGCAACATCACGCAACTCCACCCAGGCGTCGCGGCACACGTGATGTCAGCGAGATCACATAAGACCCACCCCGGCGCACCCACGTTAGTTTTCTTCAGAGAACTTTTCCGCACCACAACGCGTAATCACCAGATAAAAACTGTGGGAGCATGGGAACATTGTGCGAAGAGCAGAAAAGTTGGAAAGAAACGGTGACTAACACCACCACCAGGGTAGTCCCAACACCGCAGACCCCAAGGGCATGGAAAGAAGAAGGAAGAAGAACAAGCAGAAACCTGCGCAGCCACCCTGCCCGCACATAGCCAACCTCCCATCCCTGTGCCCCCAAGGGAGGAACAGGCATAAAAGTCATGGCACACGTAGGAAGTCCACCCCCCAAATCCTGAGCAAGAAAGGGGACCAGTCCCTAGACGGAGAGGGACAACAAACCACCAAGCCACCCCAACCTAGAGGGCAACCACCCACAAGAACAAGGGCAAGACATGGCCAGAGGACCCTCAAACCAGAGGACAGCAATGGAAGGAAGGGAGGGCAGGGAGGACAAGGATAGAAGCAAGCCCCCCCCAAACCTGGAGTAGCCAGAGCAGCAGGGCACCAGCGCACTGAAACCCCATCCTCCAAAGAACCACGGGAGGAAGAAACCGCCCCCAGACGGAGCCACCCTTCAAGAACAAGGAAGGCACTCACAGGAGACACAGCCCCCCACCGGGAGGCGAGTACCGAAGACCAACCCAAGGGTCCTCGCAGAATAGAGGAGGAAGGGCGGGCCGTGAAGGAATCTGCGGATAGAATTGTCTCTACCAGATACATCGTTACCGAAGGTAAGTAACTCGTACATCTGATAGAGACTACCAGCCGCAGATTCCTTCACGTAGAATAGATACCCTAGCAATACCCCCTGGGAAGGAGGGTCTGCGAAAGGACCCCACCAGCCAATGCCGAACAGAGGGCCCCACAGGGGACCAGATCTGTGGACCAGGTAGAATCTCGCCCCTGCCAGGCAAAGGGAACCCCCACAACCAGAATCCCACCAACCCCAAGGGGATGTAGGAGGGAAAGAAGGCTGAAGAGGCTCGTACACTCACAGTAGAAGAAACAATTGCAAGGGCTGAGAGGCCGAAGCACCTCACTCCCCACACAAGGCAGCATAGCTTCCGTCGAATGCCAAGACAGGAAGATGGAAGAAGAAGAAGCCTAGAGAGCCCAAGGGAACTAGGGAGAAGAAGGCGAGCCCACTCCAGATGGAGAGCAGCCTGTCAGCCAGAACAATGCCGGCACGCAAAGCCAGAAGCAAGAAGAAGAGCCCGAGGCCCCAGGAAGACCCAGTAGGCTACGCCTGACAAGCGACATCCCAGACCGCAGAACGGAAGCAGGGAGAGGAGGAGAGGCCCGGGCCACCACCACGAGTGGCCACGCACACGACCTCAGCAATCTATGTAAACACCAAGGAGAACAGGTACCCGAAAGCGACCAGAACCCTCCAGCAGAGCACAAGCCATATGACAGCTACCATAACCCCACATAGGGCACGTTAAGTCCCAATATATGGGAACCCTCTTTGGAAGAACTTCCGCAGCAGAGGAAGAAACAAAAGAACCATGGGGAAAAAAACATCCCCGCTACAGGCTTGAAAGTAGCCCAAGCAAAGCAGAAGGCCCAATCTCAAGGCCAAGTCTGCGCAACAGCTCCTGCAGAACTCGCACACAACAGCGAAGGGCCGTCCAGCAGCCAACAATGCCAAAGTTCCAAAGAAGGGCGTAAACAGCCAGAAATACATACTCCACAACCATAACCGCCGGCCTAAGAAGAACTAAAAGCAACCCTAACTCAGAAGTCACTGAGGAGGGGATGGAGGAGGAGGAAGACGGAGCCCTGCCAAGAGCCTCTGGATGGCGGAGTCGGCCGGGGCATGAAACAACAGACTGCCATCAAATGGGAGATCAATGAGCCTCTCCCGAATATTTTCGGGGGAGACGCCATCACAAAGTCAAGCATGGTGACGGAGAGCGACTGAGGAAGCCATGGCCCGGCCCAGTGCCTCAGAGACGTCTAGAACTGAGCGGAAAATAAACGCCGCAAGCTCCCGGCCATCCAATGCATGGTGCCGCAAATCCACCTGAGCAGACTCCGGGGACGCTGCAGACCCCAGAGACTCAGCCAAGTCCCACAAACAGGAGGAGGCCCTAGCCAGCACACACAAGGTGTTAAGGGCCCGCAGGGCCACGCTGGTCGAGGCGAAAATGTTGCGTCCCCAAGTGTCCAGCCAGCGGGCCTCTCTGGACGGCGGAGCCGGCAGGGATGGAAAAGCAGTCCGCAGAAGGGGACTGGCGGCTGAGGGGTGAATGGACAAGCACGCCGGGTCACGCGGCGTCGGAAGGTGCCGATGCAGAAGATGAGGAGGCACTGCGTCCCCGGAGACAGGACGCATCCAAGCCCCTGTCAAGGCAGAAAGGAGCGAACCTTCAAAGGGAAGCAAGATTTTCCTCCCACCAGAGCCCTGGTGGAGGACCTCCAACAGATGGTCTGCCGGAAAGTGAGCCACCGGGTCGCCCATGCGTAGGATGCCCACAGCCGTGGACACCGCGTGAGTGAAAGCAGCACCCGCATCCGGAGGGCCCGGCGGTGGAGAAAGCAACTCCTCTGTGGGCGACGGCTGCAAACTAAGGCGGCCGTCCCCGAGGCCAAGAGGGGCAGGCAAGAGCCAGACCTGGAAGTCAGGAGGTGCCGAAGAATGAGGGACCTGCCGCTCCTCCGACGGACACCCCTGCCGCAGAAAGGGCGGGGAGCCACCCTTCGAAGCAGGTGAAAAAGACACTACACGGCAACCAGTCTCCAGGGAGGCCGACACCAAAACGCAGCCTACCTCCGGAGAAGAAGGATCGTCCGAAGACAAATCCGCTGTACGACCCCTCTGCGGAGCCGTGGAGTCCGCCGCTTGAGGCAGGACACCGGCGCCATCCGGCGTTGACGGGCAAGGGACTTCCAAGTCACCCCGCACCGGAGTAGAGCTGGAGCCGCACTGACCCCGGAGCGGTGCTGGGACGGCACCGGCCCGACCCCCGCCGAGGCAACCACATGTGTGGGGGAACAGGATGGGCCCAGGGAGGGGCCCGAAGTCATCCGCCGGCCGCGGCTCAGAAGGAGGCGAAGGTCGCCCGGCAACCCCTGTGGCAGCGCCAGGGACGATGCAACCTCCGACTCGCCCTCCAACGAGGCAGCCGCCTGTGAAGAGGTACGAGGGGGGCCCGGAGAAGGACCAGGGGTCTGCCCTCGACCTCGAGCCGGATAAAGAGGGGCCACTGACCCCTGGGCTCCGCACGGTCCAGCTGCTGCCGGCACCGTAGCGGCGTCAACTTGTCCTTAGACAGGACCACCCTGCCAAGGGACCGAGGGGGGCTCGAGGAAGCGACCCGAGCCCCGGCGACCTCCTGCGACACCACAGGGACTCCTGCGGGAGTTTGTGACGAGGCAGAGACGCCGTGGCCTGAAAGAGGTGCCCCAGCGGAGCCGCACCCCAACAGCACCACATCCTCCAAGCCTGGATCCGACCCAGTCAGCGCCGGGCCGGAGCCACCTGTGGCACCGCGGAGGGCCCTGCGCGAGGCGAGGCATCCGCCGACGCCCCAGGAGGGGAGGGAGGAGGAGACGCCAGTGAGGCCTGCAAAGCCGCCGCATAAGTCTCCATCTGGACTTTCGATGCCCTAACACTGGTAAACGGTGGATAGGACGATATGCGGGGCCGCATCACCCGCGGAGAGTCCACGCCCCCAGTAGGCCGAGAACCAGCCCCCCGGGGACGAACTGCGTCACTTACCCACCAGGGAGCGACGCTCACGTGACATCGGAGAAAGGCGAGGACGACGACTACGGCCGGACCTGAAGCCGTCCGCCGAAGCAGACCGAGGGGAGGACGTTGACCTGGAGAGACGCGCCGAGAGAAGTTTCATGCGGCGCTCCCGCCGTGACTTCGGCTTCAACTTTTGGCACGCCTTACAGTCCGAGGTACCGTGATCCTCCCCCAAACACCACATGCAAATGAGGTGAGGGTCCGTCGCCGACATAAGACGCCCACGAAACGTGCATGTTTTAAAGCCCGAAGGCATTCGCACACTGCTCCCACCAAAAAAGAATGGAAGAAAGGGGGGCCTGAAACAGGCCCGCAGCAAGGAACGGATCCGCGTTGCATGCGGAAAAGGAAAAAACTGACGTGGGCGCGCCGGGGTGGGTCTTATGTGACCTCGCTGACGTCACGTGCGCAGACGTCGCCCCCGACACACAGGGATGCTGTGGCAAAAAGTTTCTGCATCCAGTCTCACGCCTGGGGATAATTCTACGTGAACGAATCTGCGGCTAGTAGTCTCTCAGATTTTAAAGTTTAGAAACTCCACACTTAGAAGAATTTTCAAGTGAAACCTGCCAATGTTACCCTATAGAAGAAAAGTGAGTTATCGGCTTTTGGGTAAGTACTCGACTGACAGAGTTAAGTTGCTGGGCATAGACTCAGGGGTCTCCCAGGGTCAGGTAAGTAGAGTTGTTACACCCTCAGCGGCACAGGGGCAGCGGGTTGCAGAGTGAGGTAGGCCCAATGTTATCCTATGGGAGGCAGGGGGCCCATGGTTGGTGGCTGCTGGCTAGCAAGCCACGCAGCTTTGGGACCTGGGCTCCTGGTCACTTGCTCAGGGCAAATGGGCAAGTATGTTAGAGTAGAGGTTGCACTGCCAGGGCCACTCGGGCGGCTGGGTGCAGGGTGCTTTTGAGCCGAGGGGCGCTCAATGGATTGCAATGGAGAAGATCAAGAACGAACAAAGGCTGCAAGCTCGGGGACGAAGATTCTTCAGGTGCGACCACCACTTCGAGAGGTAAGTTGGGTTGTTGGAGGATAGGTAGGTACCCAGGAGTTGGGCACAGGGGGCCGCAGGGCGCCGGGGTGCCTTTTGGTGTTGGGAAATCTTACCCTCTGTTGATCGCGGTTGGGGGGGGTCCCTGGTTCTGAGGCTGCAGGCGTCGCCAGGAGCGTCAAGGTGGGTCCTTGGGTGCCGGATTCGGGGTCACAGTCGCCCGGGGGACGTCCTCGTGGTCTTTGTCCACTCCAGCACAGGCCAGGCTTGTGTGCAGGGTTTGCGGTTCCTGGCTGATGCCAGGGGTCAGTTACTTGCTTTGAGCAGTGCCACTAGCGTGGGAGTCCCAGATGCTCAGAGTCACAAGGTAGCCAGGTCCTCCGGGGTTTGTTAGGTTGCTGGCCGCGGGAGATGCCGGGATTTAGCAGGAGCAGGTATGAGGGTCGACAGGCCGGTTGGGCTGGGGCCAAAGCAGTTGGTGTCTTCCTCTTGTTAGCATCTGCACGGCAGGTCTTCTTTCTTCTTGATCTTCTTTGCTGTTTCGGAATCTGGATCTAAGGAAGGAAGGTTCAGGGTGCCCCTAAATACTAAATTTAGGGGTGTTACAGGTAGGTAAAGGGCAGGGATCACTGGGTCCCTGCCCTGGGGTGGGAACACCCCCTATCCTGCCACTCTCCTGTGGGAGGGGGACAGTGGCCTAGTCCTGATTGGGCAGGGCTCCCCATCTTCAAGATGGCGAGAGCCCGGAGATGAGCTTCACCTCGCCTCCCTCACCTGAGGGGTGGGGTTGGCAGAGGCTGGCACATCCCCTGTCCTTCCTTGGGGTTTCCGGACAGTCTTTCCGCCAGAGTGGGGGTTTAGAACCGGTAGGGGCCAGTTGCTGATTACAGCAAGTAGCCTGGAGAAGCTCACAAAGGCGGCATGCCTTTGAAGCGTCCCCTGCCTGTTGCAGGCCCAGGAGAGCGGATGGCTCTCTACCCAGGGGTCCAGCAACATGTCTGCTGTGTGGCAGCCTAGGCAGCCCTTCAGACCAGACGTGGATTGTAGGTTAGGTTCAGGGAGCATCTCCAAGATGCCCTCTGTCATGCATTGTACATTAAATCCTGCACTGGCATCAGTGCGGGTTTAATGTGCTGAGAAGTTTGATACCAAACTTCTCAGTCTTCAGTGAAGCCATCATGGTGCTGTGGAGTTCGTGTTGACGATCTCCCAGCATCATATACTCTTAAATGGCAACACTGCACTTACAGTACCCAGGAATGGACCTGGGTACTGTAGGGGCACAGGGCTCATGCTCCTGTACCCACACCACCGGCATAGGGCACCCAGCTAGAGGGGTGGCTGATGTATGCCAGGGCAGTGTATGTTGTGGGCATGGCACACAGGGGTGTGTGCCATGTCGACTCTCTGTTTTGTTCTATACTCAGACACTCAGCCTGCAAAGGCAGTGTGTTTGTGTCAGGGTACAGGGCCTCTTAGGGTGGCATAATAAGTGCTGCAGTCCTTAGGGGGCTTCCCTGACCACAAGGTCCTGGGTACCTAGTGTACCATTTACCAGGGACTGACATGTGGCCAGGGTTTGCCAATTTGGGTTTTAGGTTTCCGCACAGTTTTTAGGGAAGGAACATATGCCCTGGGCACCTGATTGGAAGGAGCCCAGGGCACACTCAGTCAAAGTACATTCAGCAATTCAGCAAAAAGTGGGGCATACCATGCAAGAAAGATGGCACTTTCTCACAACCAGCTACAGCAAGCATTTCCTGCAACTACTCAGCTGACCAGTGGCAACTGGACCTGAACTGGACCCTGCTGTTTGGCCTCTGCCTGACACCCTGAGTATCTCCAAGTGCCTCACATGAGGCCCTTGGGAGTTTTAGAAGTGTATTCCTGAGGTGGATTGGGACTTAAAACACTAAAGTCAAAAAGTAAACTCTTTGACCAGGACCAGCCTGGTTGGTGTATCCATCAAGATCAGTGTCAAATTGGGACTAGATGAACAAACTAATTACCTTTGGTAACACTCTTTCTGGTAGAGACTATTTACCAGAAGATTCCTTAATTTTTTAATAATCCACAGAGTGGGTCTGGAAACCGTTGAGCAGTACCTCTAAAGGGTGGTAGGTGGTGCCGTGCAGCTCTGCACTGATGCTGTTCTGGTCTGGAAATGACGTGCGGACCTATATAGGCACCATTCCAGAGTGCTGATATCAGCTATTTTTAAGGTTGTTCATACCCCCAAACGCAGAGCTCTAACAGCAAATTGCCTTTTGAGCACTGTGCAGATTATTAGACTTGTGATTTTATTAATGGGAGGGCACAATTCACAGAACAGGGAGGCTAGGAGGATTGATGAGGCAACTAAGGTTAGATAGAGTCTCAACCAGGAAGAGTGTTACTGAAAGTAAGTAACTTGTTCTCCTGATATAAACTTCAAAACATGGTGCCTCGCCTTTTGAATCAATACCTATTAGTAGGTGGGTCTGTGAATTGCTCAACCCAAGAAATCTAGTAGGACTTAGTGGGCGAAATGCCCTTTTTGAAGAATCTTGCTGTTCAGACAGTAGGACTTTGTGCATGTATGGAGTGATGCCCCTGTGGCCGCCTGGCAGATATCTAGGACAGGAACTTCACATACCAATGTGTTAGAAATGGCGATTTCTGGTTGGCTAGGGCTTGCGCCAAAGCCAGGCAGAAACCACCACTCTAGTCAGGGCAAGGAAGTTACACGCCAAAGATAACCCCTGCTCACCCCCTTGGTAGCTTGGCACGAGCAGTCAGGCTTATCTCTGAGGCCATGTGTAAAGCGTTTGCGCGCGCACCCAGCAACAACACCCAAGGCCCACCACAAAAGATACTCCACACAAGGTATTATATAAAAAAATAACCTTTGTATTATACCAAACACATTAGATAAAAACACACACTTTACAATGTGCCAACAGGCACGGGCAGAATTTACAAGGGATTATATGTACAGGAGACAGGGCCTCCTGGACCACTGTCAGGAATTAGCACTTTGTAGGAATTAGCACATAGGATATAAAATACTGTAGTACAAAATAGCAAATGTAGCACATAACCAGTAGCTACTGGTAACAGGTAAGTACCACCTACGCAACCCTAACCACCTTAGGAAAATGTCACGCAGGGAACTAGGACCTCACTAGCACCACCTGTACTAGGAGTAAACAAACAACCACCTAAGTATCACAATACCTGTAGGGGTAATAGCACGTTACACATGATGCATCACATTCAGAGGTGTAGGGAAGGAAAACACATGATGCATAAAATACATTCAGCGGTGTAAAACAAGGCACATGACGCATAAAAACACATTCAGAGGTGCAGGGAAACACAATTGCGCAATAACTCACATAAGCCACCACCTGTGGCAGTCCCTAGGCCAACTGGCCTTGTCAGGGCTAAGACGCCCTATGTCCCAATGTCAGGGCCAGACTGCGCACGCAGTCAAGGCCAAGCGCAAAGTAGCACTGTGCACAACCTAAACGTTGCAGCTGCCCACGAAGTGCTGGGCAGCTGTAAAACAAGGGTGCTGGGGCCAACGTTGGAGCCTCACCGGGCTCTGGGCATGACTAATGCCCCCAAAGCAACGTAGGAGCCACGTGGGCGCAATACACAAGAAATGCCCCCTAGAGCCTCCGGGGCTCTGCTCCACTCTGTGGGGCAAGGTGGGAGTGGCCCGCTGCTATCTGGGGCCACTCATTCATTGCAGAAATGCCCCCTTCCACCTGGGAGCCTCACAGGGCTCGGGAAACCACCACTTCCCCAACGTTGGAGTCCCACTCAGGGGACTCGTGAGCCTCGCAGGCTCGGACAACAATGTGCCCCTTCGGTGGAGCCTTACAGGCTCTGTAACGAACGAGATGCCCCTGCGGTGGATAGAGCGTCCACGCGCTCTGACAAAGAATCCTGGCCCCCTAGAGCCCCCACTCACCGGCAGCACTCTTCGGCTCTTCACTCGCGGCGGGGCTGGGGCAGTCATGGCGCTGCATCTCGTCCTCTCCTCGGGGAAGCACGGGGTAGGCTCCCGTCCGCTTCCTCCTACGACGCCCTCACTTCTCGCTCCTTCCGGGTCCCGTCCAGCGCGGGGTGGGCTCCCGCCTGGATTCGTCTTCAGGGTCAGGCCCCGCCCCCTCTAAGGTTGCCGGGATTCCCTTCCGGGTTGCCGCGGGCAGCGCGGCGGACCAGGGTTCCCGGCGGCTGCGGGAAACACGGGGTGGGCACCCGATAACTCAATAAAAGACTGCGGCCAGGTCGCTGGCGGGGTGGGCACCCGCCAGAGATACGTATTCTTCAATAAAGCGGGGTAGGCACCCGCTATCGGGCACACTAATGCGGGGTGGGCTCCCGCTATGGAAATATTAAAATAAACGGGGTAGGCACCCGCGAGGATCGCAAAGCGGGGGAATCCCCCGGATGCAGCTTCGCGCTGCAGGCCCCCAGCAGTCTTCTCGGGGGCAAGACACAGCGCTCCGCACCACAAAGGGAGCGCTTTCAAGGCGCTAGGATGGGGTCCCACAGGAGGCACTCCCAGCGCTGCAGGTCAAAGAAAAGCGCTTCCAGGCGCTTTGGGGAGCATACAATCAACAGAGCAAGTCCAGCAAAGTTCTTAGGAAGGTAGGCAGGGGGGCAAGGCTGGGCCAGGGGCCAGCTCACTGGGCCCTCCAGGGCAGGAAGGCAGTCCCAAGTGGCGGTTCCTCCTGGCCTCCAGCAGCAGCAGCCCCCCTCAGTTAGGATCCTGGAAGAGAACAGTTTCTGTGGGGACACAGCCCCATTTTTATACAGTAAAACCCTTTGTCTGAAGGTGCAGGGAAGGGGCGAACCAGTTACAACTGGTTCCTGAGCACTTTGTTTTGCTCAGCCCCTCTCCCTATTCACTGGCAGGGCTAGGGTCATCAGTCGCACCACAGGGGGCGGAGCCAGCATTGTGTGGGGAAAACCCAGCCCTATTCAGGACCCAGGTGTACTCCTCCCACCCATCTAGCTGCTGATCTCCCCATTCACCACTGGGTGACTCATCCTGACTCTGGGGATTCCCTAGCCCGTCACATGACCTCAACCAGCCAATCGCCAGACAAGGCACACATTTCATACTGCACACTGAAGTGCCCACTTCTAGAAGTGGCACTTCCACACTAGCTACATGCACGCCACACACATCATCGCGCAGCATTCAATCACACGAGTCCGCACATACCAAACTCGAGCCTGCACACCCCACGCATCAGGAACTACCAGGGACACATACATTCCCCCATGCATTCCTATGGGAGGGCAGGCCAACCTCACTACACGCATGCACTTTACCCTGGGACACAGAGGTAAAAGTGCGCAGAAGTCAAAAATCACTACACCAAGTCACAATAAATAGCGAAAAGTTTAGGGGTGAACCTGCCAGAAGGGCCAAGTCCAACACAATGCAGTTAGGGGAGCTTTGGATTGGTGGAAGGAGCTTGCACGCTTTTTGACCAATGCGTAGCAGATCTTGATGCAGAGCACAATCCAGTTGGAGATAGTCCGCTTCTGCACTGCCTTGACTTTTTCCACTCCAATGATCCCCACAAAGAGCCGATAGTTCACCCAGTGTTGCATGGTCCCATCAATGTAAAAAGCTCAACTCTCTTTTTGTGTCTAAGTGATGGAGTCTTTCCTACTCCTTAGAAAAGGTGTGGCAGATCATAGAACGTAGGCAGGGTGACGGTTTGACTGATGCGGAAAGGCGTCATGGCTTTTGGCAAGACTGATGCTCACGTCAGCTGAATCATTTTGTGTGAGAAGAAGGTAGTGTACAGCAGGTTAACACAGAGAGCCTGAAGCTTACTCACCCGCTAACCAATGAAGTGGCAATGAGGAATTACCATCTTGAAGGTGAGGAACCACAAAGGACAGCTTGGTAGAAGCTCAAAGAAAGTGCACATCTAGCATGCAAGGAGCACGTTAAGGTCCCACTGTGACAAGACAAAGAGAGAGGGCTGGTCTGACAACCATAAAGAGGCAGAAAGATTGAGGTACATCTTAACTATGCCCAAAACAAAGCCTTGCCAGGCAAGAGACAATACAAACAACTGAATGTCAGATAACCTGGCCTGCAGGGGGGTCAATTTGGCGTGTGTCGCACCAAACCACAAATGTGTTTCAAAGACAAGCTATGCAGTTTTTGTAGAGGGACACATGGCTGTCAAGAAGACATCAATCATCTCCAGAGGAAGCTCAAAGGTTTTCAGCTGTAGCCGCTTAATCTCAATGTATAATAGTGGAGATTGTGAAGGTCAGGGTGTAGAAGCTTGCCCTGTTGTAGCAGCAGTTCCTCATGGAGGACATATGCTCAAGCCCAAGTGTAGGAGAGTAGGGTCTGCTTTCTATGTTCACCCCCACTTTTTGCTTTTGCTCCACTGGTTTTCGACTTAGATGTGGCTGTGGGCCTGCTAATCAGACCCACAGCCCAGCTGTTCTCTCTCTAAATTCACACTATGTACTTTAGGTACATAACCCAATTGGTAAGGATCACCTTATTGGCCCCTGTACAGTGTACCCTAAGTACCCAGGGCATAGGTGTACCCTAGGCCTACCAGGGGCTGCAGCATGTATTATGCCACCCCTGGCCTGGCCTCACAATTAGACACAACTTGCTGATCACTCAGCTGGGGCAGGGTCGTGTAGTCACCCCTTGCTTAGATATAGTATACCTATATCTACCCTCACAATAGACATGTGTACCTATCAGTCACTCCTATGGCAGGCCTTAACAATCCTGGAGGCAGAGTGCTTGGAAACATGTGAGATGGTGCTCTAGCATGAGCTGAGCCTGTCTGCATCTTTCGGAACCATGTCCTTATAGCTGTTCTATGATATCGCCTACCATATACTCTTAAGTGCCTTATAATCTTAAACGGTTATGGTAACTATGGTTTGGCTTTATCGAAACATGTTGTGTAAGGTGTCTAACACTTTGGAATAAAACCCTCATACCATTTCTGGGAATCAGGATATTATTCCTCTCTTCTAGAGGGAGAAGACATGTTAAACTCCACTTACCCGGTTAAAGTTAACCAGAGCCCCAGCATCACAAAATGGATGCTGCTGCCACAGACACAAGTCTGACCTCCTGCTGCTGGGAGTCCTTCCAGCGAGGGAGGCTTGGACAATAGGTTTCCTGCCTTGGGAGGTGCTAGCACCACCCCAGACAGGACTTAGTGTATTGGGGCAGGGAGGGATGAAAGAAACGAGACACTGCCTGGGGCACACAAGGTGTCCCATGCATAGTCCAGTTCAAACCGGTGCTGGGGCACTCCAGCCCCAGCTCTGGCGCGAAACTGGACAAAGGAAAGGAGGTGTAGCCACTCCCCTTCCTGGTCCCACCCATAGGAGGGACCTTGCAGGTAGCCCAGCCCATTAGCCTAGTATATTAGGAGGTAGCTGAGCCCTGCGGAAGGAGATTACCCTGAAAATCTGCAACTTGTACAGAAACTCTGGACCTTCGACATTCGACCTCAGGAAGAAGACTGAAGAATCTCCCTTGTGGCCAAGGAGTGACCACCCTGGGCAACCAGGCACCATCCAGCGACCGCTGCTTGCTTTGCGACTGATCCACGAGAAACGACTGCAGAGACTGACCAGCGCCGTGACTTCCAGACACCTCTGAACCAGATCCACATCCACAGCCAAGCTGAGACCCGTGGAGGCGACGAGGAACCGGCGACCTGGGAAAAGTGGCTAGTAACTGGCTAGCACGACTTCTGAGGCTACCTCGAGGTTGTGCTTGGGGAATTGAGAAGCCCCACTCCCGAGCACCATCTGCAAAGAAGATCAGCTCCCCACACTTCACGTGTTCTGCATGGGGCCCTTCTGCACCTGAGCTGCTCGACGCGTTGTCCGGTGGCTGGCCCGTTGGCTAGTGATCTCTGTGACGACGAACCTGCTATTTTGCTTTGCTGGTCCGGCTCCTCCAGACTGGCACTCGCTCCCCTGTGAAAGTGAAGCACCCCAGACCTTCCTGGTCTGCAACAGAAGCAAGTCCTCCATCCTGCGTGGGTTACGCTTGCCAAGGCTTGTTGGGTCCTAACTCGACATCGCCGCCGCCGACAGCAAGAGGCTTCGTGGGACAGCTCGCCTCCTGGTCCTGGTCGTCCTCGACGCCTCCTGGTACCCGTGGCTGCTGAGACAAGCTTCACCTCTCTACCGACATCGCCTGGCTCCTTCCTGGTTCCCTCCTGGTACCGGGCTGGTGGCCTAGACTCTGTCCCTTCTTCTTGCAGGACTCCTTCTTCTTGATTCCATCCCCGGAATCCACAGGACACTCTTCACTGACTGCCTGTCAGCAACGTTTCTTCAGGCATCCATAGGAGTCAACGACGAAACCAGATGCAAGTTCACACCTATGCACCCGCAGCCCGTGGGCTAGGTAACTGGAGTACTCCGGTGCTCACAAGGGTATTGACTATCCTAGGGTCTAGTTTGCAAGTCTCGAACTCCTAGCTACTTTAGAAGTGTCCTAAAACTCTTAATTTCTAACTTTCACTATTTCTATCGTGTTTCCACACTGCACTTGAATCCCGTGGGCCTCCTACTTCCTAATTCCTGGTAGTGTAGTGTAGCCCCAGCGATTCCCTAGGCCTAGGCCTATCCTGTGTTCGTGACAGTGGTTCTTATACCACTTACTTAGTATATGGTTTGCGTGGCCCCTAGGGCCTAACTGTATTACTTACCTGAGTGACTTATGTATGTTTGAATAAGATTGTGTTGTACTTACCTCGAATCTCATAAAGAGTGCTGAGGGTGTTTTGACTTAGAATAAATACATTCTATTTTTATATATCTGTTGTGGTGTCTTTTCATTTGATATTCAAGGGGTTACAAATGGTATAACAGCTGGCTTCACATGCCATACAGAGTTTAGCCTAAGACTGCTCTTGTCCATGCTACCACTAGGATAGCTGGTCTATAAGGTTGACTTTACAACCAATCACCATAAGGGTTGTTTGGACTGATACAAGGTGTACACTAGAATTAGTGACATCATATATCAGGCCAAATTCTCACACCAAGGGTTCTGGATACCATACTGTCCATGCCCAATCCAGGGCCACTAGGATGAATTGGGCTTGGTCATTCCTGGACTTCTAGAGAATTCAGGGCAAGAGTGGTATTGTGGGGAAGTTGAACGGAGGAAGTCCCAGCAGCCTCAGAGTAAACCTCACTGAAATCCAGGACAATGGATGAAAGATTGTAATCATATCCTGAATGTCCTGGACTCTCCTTTCTGGGGGAAAACATAAAACAGAATTGTGTCCAGAATGCCTACGATGAACGAGAGCTTCCAACAATCAGTCAGGTGTGACTTCGACACGTTGACAGAGAACCACAAAGATAACTTGATGTTTGTGTAATCTGGAGGTGGTTGATGACTGCTTGTTATGACACTGCCTTCAACAGTTTTCGATGTAGTAGAAGACTGGGACCACCAACCTCCTACGGTGTGCTGCTATACCATCATTACTTTTGTGAACACCCACCCATGGGGAGCTGGTAAGATCAAAGGTCAGCACAGCATACAGAAAATGATACCGTCCCATCACAAACCGCAGGTAGCAACAATGGGCCTACAGAACGGGTATATGGAGACAGGCATCCTGCATGTACGTCACCTTCCAGTTTCAAGGGTTGAGGGCAGCCAAGGGCTGGGAGAGTGTTAGCATCTTGATTTTTTCCTAGAGAAAGGCGTTGAGAGGGCGCAGATCTAAAATAGGCTGAGCGCCGCCATCCTTTTTCAGAAATAGAAAGCAAAGGAAATAATAACCACAGCCAACTTTTGGTGCTGGCACCCTCTTAATTGCCATTTTGGTTAAGAAGGCCTGCACTTCCAGCTGTAAGATGGACTGATGGTTCTCAGTCAGTCAGTCTGGGGAAGGTGCAGCAGAGTGGCTATTAAAGATAAGGAATACCTGTGGGAGAGTAGGATCTGCCTCTTATGTTGCCCCCACTTTTTTTTCTGATGTTTACACTGGTTTCTGGCTATAGTCTGGCTGGGACCCTGCTAATCAGGGCCCCATCCTCTCTGTTCTCTCTAAACAACTTGGAGTGCATATTAGGTGCACTAGTGATTGGATACTGTGGTACCTTATGAGCCCCTAGTATATGGTACCTTAGGTACCAAGGGCATAGGTACTTCACAGGCCTACCAGGGGCTGAAGTATGTATTATGCCACCCCTGGGAAGCAGACTAAATCTGACACCACTGGCCTGCTACTGCAGCCTGGGTGAGGTAGTGTTAGCACCCCTCACTGAGATATAGGTTCACTATATCTCTCCCTGCACACACATTTAAACCTATCATTCACCCCTAAGGCAGGCCCCATCAATCCTGAGGGCAGGGTGCTTGGTTTCCATGTGAGGGGGTGCCTCTGCCTGAGCAGGGCCCCTCTGCAGCTCTCAGAGTCCATTCTCTGGGGCTGTTTGTGAATACGGTCAAACCATATACTCTTAAGTGCATTATAACCTCGCGGTAAATGCTAACTCTGGGGTGGCTGCATCAAAACATGTTGTGTTTGGTGTCAAACGCTTTGGAATCATACCCCCACACCAGTAACTGGTGGGGGAGTATGATCCCACCCTTCTAGAGGGATAGACATGTACCTACTGTGGAAACACGGTAGAATCCTGAAGAGCCCTGGCATCACAAAATGGATACCACCAGTCACAGACACTGGGCTGCCCTCCTGCTGATGACCGAAACTCGCAGTGGAGGAGGCCCAACAATAGGCATCCTGTAACAGGGAGGTGTGGCCACCTCCCAGACAGGGTTTAGTGTATTGGGGCTGGGTGGGTGCACTCCTAGAGTGCTTTGAAGTCCTGCACTGGGGGAGCAGTAGGCTCCTCTGTGCATACACCAGTTCAAACCGGCTCAGGGGCTACCTGCCCCTGCTCTGGCGCGAAACTGGACAAAGGGAAGTGGGTGTAGCCACCCACTCCCCTGACCCTCCCATAGGTGGGGGTCATAGAGCTAGTCCCTCCCTTCCTTCTAGTATAAGTTAGGGAACCCTTGCCATTGCAAACTAGATATCCCTGGACGACGCCCTGAAGAAGAATCCTGGACCTTCGACGTTCCACTACCTCTTGAAGACTGAAGAATCTCCCTTGAAGTCAAGGAGTGACTCCCCTGCTTGGCAGGCACCCAATCTTGCAATAAACGGTCACAAACTTTCCCGCTCCCGCCAGAGTTCGAAGTCCCTGCATCCCAGGAAGAGGATTTCCTGACTTCTCCAAGGCCATCGTGAGTCCCCAGCGACGCTGAGGCAAGTGGACCCCACGAGTGACGAGGAATCGCAATCCCTGGGTAGCGTGCACTATTTTCGAGTACAACCCCTTTACGACGTTCTAAGAACTTGTGCTTTGGACCACGTGTGGTCAAAGCCTCCAGCAGGATTTCCATCGAAGATCAGAGGCCTACCCCGTCCCGAGTGACCGTGGGCCCCTGTTGAGTGAAATCCTCCCGAGGCGTCTTCGCGATCCCTTGCTGGTTGGCTTGTGGGTCCCTAGAAGACTTTTCTACAGTTCCAAAGGGCTCCCCTGGTTGCTCCAGGCCTGCCCTGACTTACCCTTGCTGGGCAAGTCCCTCAGACCTTGCTGGTCTGCACCGCTGACTTTTTACACTTTCCACAAGACTTGATGTTGCCAAGGCTTGTTGACTCCAATCTGGTCGCCGACACCGCAGTAAGCTGCAGACTTCGTGGGACACGCCGAATTCAGCTCCTGGTCGTCGTCGACACCTCCTGGACCTCGTGGCTGAAGAGTCAAGACACCCGTGGATCCCCTTAAAATTACCCGACGACTGTGGGCATCCATCTTCCTTGCCCCGGGTCACTGCCAAGTGACTTTGAACACTGTCCCGTCTGCTTTCAGGTCTTCCTTCTTCTGAATCCAGCCTGAATCCAGCCTTCGATTCCACCGGACACTTCTCCTGTCTTCACAAGCAGCAAGTCTTCTTTGGCTCCCATTGAAAACGACGCCGCGACACGACACCAAAAGACACCTATGCACCCGGCTTCCCTGGGTGAGGTAACTCCAGCACTACAGTGCTCCTGTGGGTGTTGGCTCTAGAACTAATTACCCTGTAAGTGACTTGCTTGTAGACTCTCCCAAAGTATCCTTAAACTCTAAATTTCCAATCGCGACTTGCTCCATTGAAGTCAATTGGGATCCTCGGCTGTGTTCTCACACTGCATGTGTCTCCGTGGGTCCTTTACTTACCTGCCTTGGGTGGATTAGTGAGGCCCTAGCGCTTCTGAAGGCCCTAGGCATTGTCCCTTTCCAAGTCGTTCTTCTTAAGTCTCTTTTTTAGTATATGGTCTGGTACGCCCCAGGGCCCCAGCCATAGTTGTGCTTAACTTGTTGTGAAATGTTGATTTGAGCATATGTTCCTGACTTCTAATCTCATAAAGAGATTAGCAGAGAATTGTTAGTAATAAATACATATATATTTGATATATATATACACCTGTGTGGTGTCCTTTCATTTAGTAATTCAAGAGATTATAAGGTAAAACAAGCTGCTTTACATTCCTCCAAAGACTTAGCCTGAAGGCTGCTCTCCACAGCTACCACTAGGATAGCTTTCTTTAAAAGGTTGTCTTAAACCTATCTACCATAAGAGTCGAAATGTACTGGTGCAAGATGACCACTTTAACTAGTGAACAGCATATACCAGGCCAACTTCTCACAGTACCCAATACATATTATCTGCAAGAACCACCCATCTGACATGGTAGTCTGCTAACCCAGAAAGAATTGTCGGATCCTGCCTCCAACTGGGTGGTTGTTCTCCACGAAGGGCATGCTAAAGGGGTTTGTTGGTGGGTCGGCAAGAGGGGGATGAGTAGCAGACTAAGGGGATCGCTGGCCTTGGCCATGGGGGCAGTGGGCGCCGCAGCCACAAAACTGCTGTGCACTTTGCTGAGGCTCGACTTGCTGACAGTATGAGGTATGTTTGCTGAAGCCACAAAAGGAACGGTAGGGCTGATGCAGTGGGAAAGGCGGGCCGATAAGCTCAGAGAGCATGCAATGGCCCTGCTCTCCTTTAACAGCTCTTGAGCAGAATCAGCTTTGAGCCCAAACAGGCGAGTCCCATTAAGGGCATGTTCCTAAGGGACGAATGGACATAACCTCAGAAACTGTGTGGCTGCTGCCAGGCATTGTAGCAAATGTCAACACTGGTTCCAATGGCTCGTCCAGTGAATCTGTGGTATCCAAGCCACAACGTCCTGTGAACTTGGCCGCATCACGAACACTCTGAATGGTTTGGGTTAGGACAGATCATAGGTCACCTGTGACACCTGGGAGAACTAGAGCCACCGTATTCTGAAGAGCATGGGAATAGCAGCCCAGGAGGCAGCTGGCATTCACAGATCTGAGAGCCAAGTTTGTGGAAGCAAAAACCCTCCTCCAAAAAATCTCCACTTAGGTGGTCTCCCTGTCAGGGGGAGTAGTTGGGAAGTTATTTGGATTCATCCAACTTGTAGACGCCTGAACCACCGAGCTTTCAGTGCTCCTGTGGGTGTTGGCTCTAGAACTAATTACCCTGTAAGTGACTTGCTTGTAGACTCTCCCAAAGTATCCTTAAACTCTAAATTTCCAATCGCGACTTGCTCCATTGAAGTCAATTGGGATCCTCGGCTGTGTTCTCACACTGCATGTGTCTCCGTGGGTCCTTTACTTACCTGCCTTGGGTTGATTAGTGAGGCCCTAGCGCTTCTGAAGGCCCTAGGCATTGTCCCTTTCCAAGTCGTTCTTCTTAAGTCTCTTTTTTAGTATATGGTCTGGTACGCCCCAGGGCCCCAGCCATAGTTGTGCTTAACTTGTTGTGAAATGTTGATTTGAGCATATGTTCCTGACTTCTAATCTCATAAAGAGATTAGCAGAGAATTGTTAGTAATAAATACATATATATTTGATATATATATACACCTGTGTGGTGTCCTTTCATTTAGTAATTCAAGAGATTATAAGGTAAAACAAGCTGCTTTACATTCCTCCAAAGACTTAGCCTGAAGGCTGCTCTCCACAGCTACCACTAGGATAGCTTTCTTTAAAAGGTTGTCTTAAACCTATCTACCATAAGAGTCGAAATGTACTGGTGCAAGATGACCACTTTAACTAGTGAACAGCATATACCAGGCCAACTTCTCACAGTACCCAATACATATTATCTGCAAGAACCACCCATCTGACATGGTAGTCTGCTAACCCAGAAAGAATTGTCGGATCCTGCCTCCAACTGGGTGGTTGTTCTCCACGAAGGGCATGCTAAAGGGGTTTGTTGGTGGGTCGGCAAGAGGGGGATGAGTAGCAGACTAAGGGGATCGCTGGCCTTGGCCATGGGGGCAGTGGGCGCCGCAGCCACAAAACTGCTGTGCACTTTGCTGAGGCTCGACTTGCTGACAGTATGAGGTATGTTTGCTGAAGCCACAAAAGGAACGGTAGGGCTGATGCAGTGGGAAAGGCGGGCCGATAAGCTCAGAGAGCATGCAATGGCCCTGCTCTCCTTTAACAGCTCTTGAGCAGAATCAGCTTTGAGCCCAAACAGGCGAGTCCCATTAAGGGCATGTTCCTAAGGGACGAATGGACATAACCTCAGAAACTGTGTGGCTGCTGCCAGGCATTGTAGCAAATGTCAACACTGGTTCCAATGGCTCGTCCAGTGAATCTGTGGTATCCAAGCCACAACGTCCTGTGAACTTGGCCGCATCACGAACACTCTGAATGGTTTGGGTTAGGACAGATCATAGGTCACCTGTGACACCTGGGAGAACTAGAGCCACCGTATTCCGAAGAGCATGGGAATAGCAGCCCAGGAGGCAGCTGGCATTCACAGATCTGAGAGCCAAGTTTGTGGAAGCAAAAACCCTCCTCCAAAAAATCTCCACTTAGGTGGTCTCCCTGTCAGGGGGAGTAGTTGGGAAGTTATTTGGATTCATCCAACTTGTAGACGCCTGAACCACCGAGCTTTCAGGGAAAAGATGCCATGATAAAAATGCCCAGGGCAGGGTTAACGGCATCTCCTATTCTGGAGAGCAACTTGGGGGCTAGAGCAAGTTTTGGCTGAAGCCCACTAAATGGTCTGTGAAGGCCTTATTAAAAGGCAAGAGGGACTCAAAAGCTGTTTGCCCTGGCATTAAGACATTGGTATGGACCTCTAAGGTGTTTGAACTTTGCCACCCTATGTCTGACCATGGCTTAAAAAGCGATCTCCATAGCGGCCGGACCAAGGGGGTAGGAGGAGGTCCGACTCAGGGGAAGGATCAAAGTCACTGGCTTTTTGAAGTCAATCATGCCAATTTTTCTTGTGGTATGGTTGCTCAATCTAATCACAAGAATAATAATTATAGTCTGAATCTGTGCCAAAAAAGGAATGCAACGTATGTGTCCTTCCCTGTGGGGGTGGTAAGTCAACAGGGGAAGGTGGCGCCTTGACTGAAGCTAAGCTCCGCCTCAGACGAGGCTGTAACAGCACCAACTCTGAGTCAGAGAGCACAATGGGAACCTTGTCCTCTGGTACTGATGGGGTTGGCATTGACGCAGAAGCTCCGGGAACCAGCGTGGTCCCAAAGGCTGAGTCTAAATAGGTACCGAAGGAGGCCCATGGTGGATTCGGAGCATCCAACAGGCACTGAGGGTGAACCTGCTGGTGATACCCTAGACAGAGGGCCTCTTAGCTCTTTTGGGCCCGAATGTGTAGCAAAGTGAGTCAGTAAGGATCCGAAGAGTCCAAGCATAGTCTTCTGGAACTCTTCAATCTGACTGAGTGTCTCAGACGGCCCCGGAAACCCGAGTTGGGCCATGCCAAGTTGTGGGATAGGCTCCGACCTCAAACGACTTCAGGAGTGTGATCAGAAGGCATGGTGATGCCCTCCTGCCTTCTTAGGAGTGCATGAGTGGCAGGAGGGGAAGGATCCTCCTTATATTTTTTGCGCTTTTTCGTCAAGCACTTTGAGCACTAGGACGACCAACCCTGAGAAGAATTCCTGTGACTTCTGGACCAGGAATGGGACGGAAAACTACCCTTTGTCTTGAACCAGTCTCGTCCCTGAGTCTTCCAGTGCTTTGGTACCTTAGTTTTGCCTTACGGTCTCATGTGGCTTTCAGGTAAATGGACGCAGTCACTGCAAGCCTTGAAGTTAAGGCTTGACCCAAGGCATCAAAGGCAGACCTGATGGGGGATCTGTCAAAGACATTTGTTTGCAACAGTCCTTACAGAGTTTAAAACATGCACTTTTGGGAGGTAACATTTCCCTTGGACACTGGATTTTCGAATTTTATGAGGTAAACCAGGTCTCTGAGAAACAAGTGGTAGCTCCAGATCAGTGTCTGGTCTCAGGGAAAGAAAGGAACTGACATCAGCGTACAGGAGTGGCGTATATATAGGCTCTGCTCACCACTGCTGGAGCAGAATGGTGTCAGTAAGTAAAGATCCACATGGCGCTACCTAACAGCACATAGAGGTACAGCATAGTTGTTTCTACCCACACGCTCACCCAGCTCGACTTTGGACCCGAAGGCTTCTTTTGTGATAGATTTTATTAGGATTGGGGAGACTGCCCTCGCTGGTCTTTAAACCTCCTCAGGCCCCCTTTGTGAGACTAAGTCACAAAAACTGCCAGCACTTTAATGGAAAAGTAATCAGCTCAAATGCAGGACTATAAACTAATAGCACTGGGACTCCACGTTAAAAATAGGGTACATTGCTGTGACTCAGATACCCCTGGTGAGCAACAGGAAATGGAAGACGGAAGTATGCATCCTGTAGGTTCAAGGACGCCATCCAATCACTAATGTTTAGGGTCAACAAAACTTGTCTCAGAGACAGCATTTTGATCTTGAACTGTTCAATGACAAAGGTTCAGAAGGCGGAGATCCAGAGTGGGACTCGAAATTCCGTCCTGAAGGGGACCTAGTACAATTAGTAAATCCTGTGCCTTTTTCTTCTACAGGCAATATCTCTGGGGCCCCTTTGTTCAGAAGGGCAAGGATCTCTGCTGTGAGAATTAAGGTGTGCCTGGAAAGGCATGACCTGGCATAGGGGGGACAGACTGGGGGTAGGGACAGAAAGGGAAGGGCATAGCGGAAGGGTACGGTATAGCCCTTGTATAAGGAAATTACTCTTTTTGTATGGTCAACCCCTCCCCCAGGTTTTTGGACTAATGCTGCTAGTTTTTCGACTCTGAGTGTGTACTGAGACCTGCTTATCAGACCTCAGTGCCTGTGCCCTTACTCTTAATGAATATGCTACTTACCAGTATGCATCTGTTCTTGGCATGTAGGGCTGCTAACATTCATATCTGTGCATAGATCGCCGCCTAGTGTTGGGTCCGGATGTTTGCACGTTGTTGTCCTGGAAGAGTCTTCGAGGTATCCTGGGATAGGTGACTCCTCCCCTGGACTACAGTGCGCATGGGCAACCTCTCCATCCTCAGATTGTTTTTCGCCATTGTGGCAGTGATGGAGTAGATACAGAAAAGTGATGACCATGCTTACAGTAATTCTGAGAGCTGCAGCTGCTACAGGCGCCGGGGAGGAGGGAGGGCGATATGAATGTCAGCAGCCCTACATGCCAAGAACAGATGCATACTGGTAAGTAGCATATTCAGTTCGAGGCATGTGGGCTGCTGAATTCATATCTGTGCATAGAATGTATAGCAGTGCCCTCTATTAGCGGCGGCTACCAGTGCCAGCTGCAGCGGTCTGAAAAAGGGTTTTGAGAACAGCCTGTCCTACAGCTGCCTGCTGTTTTGATTGCACATCTACACAATAGTGTTTGGTAAATGTGTGTGTGGTGGACCAGGTGGCTGCTCTACATATATCATGCAGGGGAATATTTCCTAGAAAAGCCATGGAGGCCCCTAACTTGCGTGTTGAGTGGGCTCGTGGGGGAATAGTTAATGTGCGTTTGGCCTTCTGATAACAAATTTGAATACACTTAACTATCCATCTGGCTATCCCTGCTTTGGAGATGGCGTTACCCTTGTGTTGTGGGGCAAAGGCAACGAACAGTTGTTTTGTCTTCCTAAAGGGTTTAGTCCTGTCGATGTAGTACATGAGGGCCCTCCTTACGTCTAGTGTATGGAGTGCTCGTTCCGCGACAGTTTGTGGGTTTTGGAAGAAAACGGGCAGTTCAATAGTTTGATTCATGTGGAACTGCGAGATTACCTTGGGCATGAATTTGGGGTTGGTACGTAGTACGACCCTGTTGGCGTGAACCTGTATAAATGGCTCTTGAACTGTTAGTGCCTGGAGTTCACTAACCCTTCTTAAAGAAGTGATTGCTACCAGGAAAGCTACTTTCCAGGTGAGGAATTGAATCTCGCATGAGTGTAGAGGTTCAAAGGGTGGACCCATCAGGCGTGTGAGGACCAGGTTGAGGTTCCACATTGGAGCCGGTGGGTGGCTTGGTGGAATGACTCGTTTGAGTCCTTCCAAGAATGCTTTGATGGCAGGCACTCTGAATAGTGAGAGGTGCTGCCTGGTTTGCAGATAGGCTGATATTGCCGTCAAATGGACACGTATAGAGGTGTACGCCAGATTGCATCGGTATAGGTGTAAGAGGTAACATATGATGTTTTGGATGGATGCGTCCAGCGGGTTAATGTCATTATTACTGCAATAAATGACGAACCTTTTCCATTTGGCTGCATAGCAAGCTCTTGTAGTGGGTCTCCTGGCCTCCTTGATGATGTCCATACAGTCAGGTGGCAGGTTGAGGTAGCCAAACTCTAGGACTTCAGGAGCCAGATTGCCAGGTTCAGCTGTTGCGGATCTGGGTGCTGAATCTCTCCATGGTTCTGCGTCAAATGCGCGGGTTTGATCCGCAGCCTTTGATGCGGCACCACGGAAAGTTCGAGGAAGGTGGTGTACCATGGCTGGCGTGCCCACGTAGGAGCAACTAGGACGAGTGTCAGGGAGTGTTGTCTGAGTTTGCGAGCCACCAGCGGTATCAACGGCGCTGGGGGAAAAGCGTACGCAAATCTGCCGGACCAGTTCATCCATATCGCATTGCCCTGCGACTGCGGATGTGGGAACCTGGCGGCAAAGCTTTGGCATTTTGCGTTTTCGCTTGTGGCGAAGAGGTCTATCTCTGGATGACCCCACTGCTGGAAGTACGGTTGGAGTACTGATGGGTGTAACTCCCACTCGTGCATCTGGTGGCTGTGTCTGCTGAGCAGATCCGCCATCTGGTTGTCCTTGCCCGGGAGGTGCTCTGCCATGAGGAACATGTTCCTCTGAATGGCCCACTTCCACATGCTCTGAGCCAGATGAGACAACTGTGGAGAGTGTGTTCCTCCCTGCTTCTGTATGTAGTACATGGCAGTCATGTTGTCCGTCCGGATCAACACGACTTTGTTGCACAGATGTACTTTGAATGCCTTCATGGCCAGGAAGATTGCCATCAGTTCCAGAAGGTTGATGTGCATCTTTTTCTGTTGTGTCGTCCATAGTCCCTGCACTGTGTAGTGGAGTACATGAGCTCCCCATCCCTGGAGAGACGCGTCCGCTGTCAGTACTATTTGTGGAACAGGCTCTTGGAACGGTCGGCCCTTGCAAAGATTTTGAGGATTCCACCAATGCAGAGAGTTGTATGCCCGACCGCTCACCAACACTAGGTCTTTCAACTGTCCTTGAGCCTGATTCCACTGACGTGCTAAGCACTCCTGAAGCGGGCGCATATGTAATCTCGCGTGTGGGACTATGAAAATGCAGGAGGCCATCATGCCTATCAACTGCATGAACACTCGTGCTGGAAGTGAGTGTTGGGGTTTGAACCTGGAGATCAGCATTTGCATGCTGTTGATCCTCACTAAATTTGGCTGAGCTGTGGCCGCCAGAGTGTCTATAGTCGCACCTAGGTACTGTTGTACGTGTGCGGGCTGGAGATGGGATTTTGGGTAATTTAGTGAGAACCCCAGACTGTGAAGGAGGTGAATGGTGCGGGACATGTGGCTGGCACATTGCTGGGCTGACTTCGCTTGAACGAGCCAGTCGTCCAGGTAAGGGTAGACGTGTATGTGCTGCCTCCGTAGATGTGCCGCCACAGTAGCTAGGCACTTTGTAAACACCCTTGGTGCCGTTGTCACGCCGAAGGGAAGGACTCTGAATTGGTAGTGCTGTCCTTGAACAGTGAACCTGAGGTATTTTTTGTGTGATGGGTGAATGGGTATGTGGAAATACGCATCCTTGAGGTCCAGTGTTGCTAGAAAGTCTCCCTGCTTGAGCAGCGGGAGGACTTGCTGGAGAGTGAGCATGTGAAAATGCTCGGAAAGAATGTATCTGTTTAGGGGTCTCAGGTCTAATATAGGTCTGAGTGACCCGTCCTTCTTCGGTATTAAAAAGTACAGGGAGTACACCCCCGTACCTTGCTCGTGGACGGGTACGACCTCTATTGCGCCTTTTAGAAGCATGCTTTGCACCTCCTGCTGTAAGAGCGTTAAGTGCTCTGAGGACATAGGACGGTTTCTTGGAGGAATTGTGGGTGGAGTGGAGGTTAGCTCTAGACAGTAACCGTATTTGACAATATCTTTGACCCACCTGTCCGTGGTGATGGAGTTCCACGTGGACAGGAACCTTTGTAGCCTTCCCCCGACAGGTGTTATGTGGTCGGGAGGAAGGGAGAGGGCGTCACTGCTTGTTCTTGGGGGAGGACCTGGTGTTGCCGTAGCCGCGTCCTCTTCCCTTTGTACTGGAGCCACGATATCCACCCCGGGTGTTTTTATCGTAGGTGGTTTGTGTATTGCCCTTGTTGTATGTCTGCTGTGACCCCTGTCCTCTACCTGCTCCTCTATTTCCGGGGCGACGAAAGGAGCTGCTCCGAAAGGACTGAGTCTGGAGAGCCCCCATGGACTTTGCGGTGTCCGTGTCCTTTTTTATTTTCTCAAGGGTGGTGTCAACCTCCGGTCCGAATAAATAGTCGGGGTTGACAGGCTGGTTGAGTATGTTATTTTGCACCTCCGGTTTGAATCCGGAGATTCGCAACCAGGCATGTCGTCGCAGCATGACGCTTGTGTTAATGGCCCTGGCAGCCGTGTCTGCGGCATCTAGTGCACACTTGATGGAAGCATTTGTGAGTAGCTGTCCCTCTCTGATAAGAATTTCTGCACCTTCTTTGTACTGGTCAGGGAGATGTTGGAGTAGTTGTTCCAATGTGTCATAGTGCGCTCTGTCGTAGCGAGAGAGGAGCGCTTGAGTGTTGGCTATGCGCCATATGTTGGCAGCCTGGGCGGCAACTCGCTTGCCGGAGGTCTCTAGCACCTTGGACTCTTTGTCCGGGGGAGGAGCCTCACCTGTCGTCTGCGAGTGTGCCCTCTTGCGAGCATTCGCTACGACAATGGAGTCTAGTGGTAATTGGCCTCTGATGTAAGTAGGGTCCCCAGGCGCCAATCTGTATTTCTTATCGATCCTGGGGTTTATCACTCGTGCCCTGGTGGGTTCTTTGAAGATGTCCTTGGCTGGTTTGAGGACCCCTTTCAACATGGGCAGAGTTTTTACATGTCTTTCTGAGGATGCGAAGGTGTCCATAAGAAAGTCGTCCTCGATGGTGTCAGAGTGAAGCTGCAGTCCATGATTATTTGCGGCACGTTCGATAAGAGCGTTGAATGCTGCAGTGTCCTCTGTGGGAGATGTTTTCGCCCCATAGAGTTGTGGGTCCTGTGCATCTAGAGTTGCACCTGGGTCTACAGGGTCGCCCCAAGTTTGATCAGGGTCCTGTTGGTAATCAGGGTCTATGTCTCCGTGGTAGGGGACTTGGTCACCCATGTAGTCCTCCAACACATCCGTGTCGGAGTGTGTGGGAGAGAATGATTGTGGATCCAGGTAGGGCGAGTGGTAAGATTCGCTTAGGAGAGGTTCTGAGTCCACAGGCAGCTTCCTTTTTAGTGGGATCCGGAAAGGGTCCAAAGGTGGCTCCGAAGTTATCCTCCGTTCGTGGATAACCATCCTGCCGGTGTTGGCGTCGATGACATGTGGCGGAGACGCCTCAGCAGGTGTAGTTGTGGAGTGGGTGACCCGTGCCCTGAGTTGGAATATTTTTGGGATCGTGGACGGAGGCAGGCCAAAAGTAATGTTGGCTGGCGCCGAAGAGGCTGCTGGAGCTTTTATTGGGCCGGAGCCCGACGTGTCCTGGAGGACCGTTTTGGTTTTGCTGCTTTGTGCTGCACCAGGTCGCACTTGGAGCGCCTTTAAGGCTTTCGCGCCGACCAGATCTGTAGAGGCGGTCGTCGACTTTTTCGGCGCCGGCGGGTCACCGAGTCGAGGGGCGGGAATGGCCGTCGACGTCTTCGATGCATGAGGCTTCGGTGTTGCCGTGGAAGCGATGCGAGACGCAGCCGGCAGTGTGACCTTTGGTGTCGGAGTCGATGGCGTCGACGCCGGGAACCGATCAGGTTTGTTGGCACCGAAGGCCTTCTTCCGTATGCCGACTCCGACGTCGGCCGCTTCAAGTTCGGCACCGAAGTCTGGCTTGGTGCGCTCGGTGCCGACGCGCTTCGCTGGCGTCGAAGGCGTGGAAGGCCTCGATCCGACCAGCGCCACTTTTGGTTTCGGTTTCGATTGAACCAGTGCAGCTTTCGGTTTCGGTTTGGAAGAAGGGAAACCAGCCGGTTTAGGTAATAATGGCTGCCGCTGAACGTCCGAGGCCGGGCCCGAGGGCGGGGCCGAAGAACTGCGGGATAGGTCTCGGGTAAGGCCCGAAGGCGATCCCTCGACCGCAGCCATAGACTGTGTCACTGGGCTCTCTTCAGTCTGAACGGGTAGGCCTTGCTCGTCATTGGAGCTACTCTCTTCGGCCCCTAAGGCCTCATCGTAGTCTCCTACCTCGGTGTCGTCTTCATCTCTGCGAAAGAGTGATTCGTCGACGTCGTTCGATCCGGAGTCATGTTCGGAAACGGGACTGGAGGGTAGGATCTCCAATTCTTCGACATCTTCGGTCTCGGCGTTGAAGATGTCTGCCGGGGCCGGTGCCGCGTGCTGCGCTTCGAGTCTTGCCGCTCGTCGATTCCGTAGAGTCTTCTTGGAACGGAACCGGGCACAGGCCATGCATGTCGATTCGTCGTGATCCGGCGAAAGGCATTTGTTGCACACCGGATGGACGTCGATGTGGGGATATTTCGCATTGCATACCGGACATATCTTGAACGGTGTCCTCGATTCCATCGTCGATGGGCAGGTAAGAAGCGAAAAGTCGGTGCTGAAAGTTGTTAAACTAACAAAGGAGTATCGAAACCGATCGAGAAAACAGTACCGACGCGAACTAAAGGCCTTTTGGCCTCGATAAAGTTTTTCCTAACTTGAGCTAAGATAGCACATCCGAACCCAATGGCGGAAAAAAACAATCTGAGGATGGAGAGGATGCCCATGCGCACTGTAGTCCAGGGGAGGAGTCACCTATCCCAGGATACCTCGAAGACTCTTCCAGGACAACAACGTGCAAACATCCGGACCCAACACTAGGCGGCGATCTATGCACAGATATGAATTCAGCAGCCCACATGCCTCGAACACTGATATTTTGAATTGGCTTTTTCCCAATTGGCTTAGTTAGCTTACCTGTAAGTCCCAAGTAAATGGTACCCAGGGCATGAAAGTAAGAGGGTCCCGCTAGGGACTGGCGCACTGGTTACACAACTCTCGGTGGGACACAAGTAAAACAAGACTCCCAGCCTGCCATTTGCAGGCTCAAATGGCAGTTAACTGCCGGCTCGACTTTGTCATTTAAAGCAATTGACAAGCCAGACTTTCCCCTAGTATATGTGCAAGTCACCTACATGGCAGGCCTATCGAGTCCTAAGGCAAGGTGTAACATAGTCCACAGGAAGAACATGCAACTTTACATGTCTAGCCAGTGAAAACACAGAACTGTTGTCTATACTGTGAAAAACGCTTGAACGCCCAAGTGGTGAATGCAGTTAAATGCTGACCCCTCAGCTGTGCTAAATGAGGGAACAAAGTCTGCCGTCCAAGGTATCAAACAACTTGTTACATTAAGTCCGACTTGATTCTCAGTTTGAAATTAATGTAACCAGCTGCAGTGTGCAAGGTTAGGAAAGTTGCCACTTTGTTGTCTTCAGTACTCTCTGCCTTTACTGGTGCTGATCCTCGCAATGGCGGGGATGTGCTGGTCCAGGTCAAAGCAACATCGGCAATGGGTTTGCTCTGATGAGCGCAGCGGCTGTGATGCAGAGTTCTCTGCGTCGTTGTATAGGCTGTCGTCTTCGGGGATGCGAAGATCTTGAGCCGGGATGAGCGTCGTGCAGTGCTGGTTCCAAAGCCAATGCGGCGACCTTAATCCTTACAGCAGAGGCGATACGCCGGTTCTGGTCATGCAACAGGGGTGATGTGCCTGTTCCGGCCCACGCAATGGCACCGATGTGCCGGTTCTGGAGGGGATACGTGGGTTTGGTTGGAGCAAGCAGCTTTAGCCTCACTTCCAAGGGTCCAGGACTGGGATGGCACTACTTGGCAGGGCAGAATCACACATGGCAGAGTCAAGGTAAAGCAGCAGAAGAGTTGGAAGTTTTTTTATTTCCCTGAGACTTCAGATTAGTAGGCAAGCCAACAAGCCCTTGGAGTCACTCTTGGTTCAAGTGATGCAGGTCCCATCATCTCACCCAAACAGGGGAATAGCAGGTCAGCACAGCAAGGCAGGAGTCCAGCCAAGCAGCAGTCCACCAGAGCAGCAGTTCTTCTTCCTGGTAGTGGTCACAGGTCCAGAAGTGTACTGAAGTAATGGTTTTGGAGGTCTAGTACTTATACCCAGTTGTGCTTTTGAAGTGGGAGACTTCAAAGAAGGGTCTTTGAAGTGCACAGAGGTCCTCTCTTTCTGCCCTGGCTCCAGACTCATTACAGGGGGTATGCAAACTTTTATGTCTGGACAGGACACAGCCTATTCAGGTGTAAGTGTGAGGCTGTGCCCAGTTCCTCCCTCCCATCTCCCAGGATGGCTCATCAAGTCACACCTAAGCTCCCTTTGTGTGTGGCTGTCTAGAGAGAATACACTAAGACCAGCTTTCACCCACCCCAGACTGAACAGAGACAGGCACCAGGCAACAAATGGCTAAAGTAAGAAAATGCTAGCTTTCAAAAAGTGGCAGTTTCAGAATTGCAATTTAAAATGCGACTTCACAGAATTGCAATTTAAAATACGACTTCACCGTAAGTTGCGATTTTAAATTGTGAGTCTAGAGACACGAGACTTGGGGGTCTTATCTCTTCCCAATTGGAAATGACACTTACAAAATGTAATAAGATAATCCTAATGTTATCCTATGGAAGAGATAGGCCTTGCAGTGGTGAAAAACGACTTTGGGAGTTTTTCACTACCAAGACATGCAAACTTAAAAGTACATGTCCTGCCTTTTCAATACATTGCACCCTGCCCTCTGGGTTATAAAGGGCCTACCTTAGAGGTAACAAATGCATAAAAAGGGAATATTTGGGACTGGCAAAATGGTTGTTTTGCCAGTTCGACATGGCAGTGTAAACTGCACACACAGGCTCTGAAGTCGCAGGCCTGAAACATGGTTAAAGGGCTACTTAAGTGGGTGGCATAATCAGTGCTGCAAGCCTACTAGGATTATTTAATTTACAATCCCTGGGTAAAAGGGGTACCACTTTATTAGGGACGTATAAGCAAATTAAATATGCCGATTGGGGATGAACAAATGATCCCAAGATTAGGAGACAGAGCACAAGCACTTTAGAAATGGTTAGTAGTGGTGAAGTGCACAGAGTTTTAAAGCCAGCAAAAACGAGGTCAGAGAATTGGATGAGGAAGTAGGCAAAATGTTGGGGGGGGACATCCTAAGGCTGTCAGGTCTAACAGCTTGGAGTTATGTTTGGTGCTAAGTCACTACAGAGAGCTGTCATGTCTGTGGCAAACCTCGGCTTTCAACATGCGCACAATGGTTTAATCCCTATTGTGCTGGTTGGAGAAATCCATGCGCACTGCTAAAAATGTTTTGTTAGAAATTTCTGTAAAATAACTCATTAAAGCAGAGCTACGGAACTAGTGTAAGTTTGCAGAAGCAGCACCTATGTATGGCGAAATACTGTCATGTTTGGAGGAATGATGGAGTTAAAAGGCAGGAAGATGGTGTCACCTGCCACTGTGCAGGAGCTATTGCAGGATTGTCCAGGTCCAGTCTGAAGAGGACTATGCCTAAAAGGCTGTTAGTATGGGTATTTGGAAGGTACTATCAATCAACCTGTACTTTGTATGGATGACAACATGATTGATGTCATGGGAAGGGGAAACCCCTGTGGGGGTTTAGGAAAACACCACCCCTTTGCAGTGGGAAAGAGAGCTCAAAGTCTCATTAGTTAGATTGACATTTCTGTAAGTGAAAGAAGATGGATATTAAGCACCAATATAGTATGGATCCGGGTTCCTCTCAAGTGCAGCAAAAGTGAGTAGGAAAAGAAGCTCTGCAAAGACAATCATCAAAGAAAAACAGTGCTACTGATGATATAAATCTAAAAAACTATGACAGTGTGTGAAACAGTACATTTCGGGAATTGGCATCCTTCTGTTTAAGCGGAGAGAGAAAACATATCAACTTGCTGTCTATTTACCTGGTTGTCATTGGTATCACTTGGTATGTTTTTAGTTGCATGTTTCTTTGCTTGCACGCAGCATCCTGGGAAAGGATGATATTCATGACCTCGAACAGCTGTTCTATCCTTTGATCCTGCCGCAAGTCTTCACCACCTTTTACAAGAAAAAGGTACTCCTTTTCGTCACCCCCTCTTATAATTATTCGCTTTGGTTTTCGAAGGGACTTCATTATTTTCACCTTAAAGGAAACAAGTGCTTTTTACGATTTTATGATACCTGACATTTTTCCTAATTCCACAAAACATTATTTTAGAATAACGCTCTGGATCTTCCATAATGATAGCTGATCCATAAGAAACAAAACCAATCATACTGTATATACATGTGATACTCTACATGAGGTATAAATCACAATACGACTAGAACAACATAAAACGAAGACATGACACTCAAATGTGTGTTATGTTGATTATTTAGGGTTAAACAGAGATACATAATTTGGGCTGCACACCATGCTTTCATACAGCTAAACTGAACTACCAAAGTGAGGAATCTCCTCCCCCCAAAAGAAATTTCCATACCCGTTCATCGAATCCTGAAATCTTCACATGGTATTCCGGCAAAGGTTTAGATTTTCCATCATACTGACCTGAAAATATGGTACCGGCATTGAATTATAAATAAACATATACAAGAAGAAAAGAGTTTTTTATGACCACACTAATCTATCAAATGACGGCCAACAGTCGCTTACAAAGATATATTTAGGTACAAAGCAGATCTTTAAAATCCACACCGTATTGTGGTAAGACGGAGCATTGAGAAAATAAGAGATTTCTATAAAACATCCCATAAACATAACAGAGTAGTAAGAGCATGATCATTTCCTTAAGAGTTGGTGTATTTTACAATTTAAGTGAGCGAGATATTCGTGCATGGATGGCTGAACGGGGCATTGTATTAAACAAGTCAATACCTAGACATCAGTTCTAATCAGGCAGATGTAGATTGTGATTAAATTCCATAACCGTATGCCATTTCCTGAGTTGTCTTCTTTGACGACATGGTGAGAGCAATGTATAGGGAGAGAACTCATGGACACTGAATAAAGGGGTGCACTGAGTTACCCTAAGAGGGTTGCAAGAAATCCCAGATTTAAATACACTCAAATAAATTATTTACAGAAACAAAGGGTCTACCCTGAGCACACACAATCATTTTTTTAAAGTCCAATAAATTTGTTGGAGTCTAAATATGCTGTTCCAAGATCCTTTTCTTTATTCCAATTTAATCTGGTAGTATTTCCACAGCTTAATGAAGTAAAACATTCACAGAAAACAGCATCTGTTCAGAACAGTTCCTACGGGCCCTCACCATTTCCCCGTATGGAATGGTATTGATTTGACATTTGGGGTGACAGCTTTCCGCATGCAGTAAAGCATTACAACTAGTAGTCTTGTGAAACATTCTGCTATATATCTTATCCGCCACAATATATAGTTCAACATCCGGAAAAACAATAAGTTGTGAGTCATAGTGTGTAGTAAACTTTAAATTATAGCCATTATCATTCAGGTAAGCAACAAATTCCTCAAGTTCAGCAACAGTCCATAACAGTAAGCAGTCATCAATGAAGCTGCCCCAATAATAAATGTAATCGGTCCAGTGTCCTCCTTTAGGGCCCCAGATCCGCTCCGCCTCAAACCAACCCATAAAGAGGTTGGCAAAGGACGGAGCGAACCTGGAACCGATGGTAGTCCAGAGTATCTGCCTGTACCACTTGTTATCAAAGAGAAACACATTGATCTCTAGAACCAATCTCGTCATGGCAAGTAACATTTCGGTATGCTCAAAATATTCAACAGGCTGTTTATTTCAAAAGGCTTTTAAGGCCATGATTCCTAAGTCATGCTGTATATTGGTGTGAAACGGGGAATGAGGACCCGGTCATGGAAAAATCAATAGACTGTAGTACTCTTAGTCTGTCTAAGGAAATCAATGTGATTAATTTGTCAAATGTTGTACTGACTACAGATATGATTTCAGTTTTGAAAAAAGGTCTAGGTTTTTGCCCTTTGACAGCAAATGACTGGTGTATAACGAAGATTGAGCTGTACAAATTTGTAAGATTATTGAAATTAAAGCACAAGTTACTACTTGTGTAATGATATATCTGTAAGAGACTTTAGTTAGTGATAGATTCCTTACCATACAATATTCCCCAGGCGTCAGTCTAGATCCAGAAAGTTTTCTACTTAGCAGTACCCCTGCGCGCCGTGACCTTTGGTGCATAAAACTAGGGCCATAAAAGGGGATGACCTTAACCATAGTAATCAGTTCGCAGAACAGCGAGGATGGGTGGGGAGGTAAGGAATCTATCACTAACTAATGTCTCTTACAGATATATCGTTACACAAGTAGTAACTTGTGCATCTGAAAGAGAAACGTTAGTGATAGATTCCTTACCTTAGAATAGATACCCCAGCAATACCAACCCCGGTGGTAGGTCTGCAAACAAGATTACACCAGAAAGTCACGAAGCACAGAACAGCCAAAGAAGCCGTCTCTCCGGACCTGACTGTCAAGGCAGTAGTGCTTGGTAAACGTGTGCAGCGAGGCCCACGTAGCTGCCTGACAAATATCCTGCAAGGAGACACCGAGTCCCAAGGCAGTAGTGGCTGCAGTTGCCCTGGTCGAATGGGCACGCAGTCCCACAGGAGGCTCCTTCTTGGCCAAGGAGTAACAGGCTTGGATGCACAGAACAACCCACCGAGAGATGGTCCATTTGTGCACCGCCCGACCTCTTTCGGCACCCACGTAGCCAACAAAGAGCTGATCATCCACCCGGAACGGCAGTGTACGCTGCAGATAGAACGCGAGGACATGTTTTGGGTCCAGACGGTGGAGCCGCTCCTCTTCCCTTGAAGGATGCGGAGGTGGAAAAAAGGTGGGCAAAGTGATGGTCTGCCCGATGTGGAAGGGCGTGACAACCTTTGGCAAGAAAGAAGGACGTGTCCTCAGAACCACCTTGTCCGGATGAAGAGAAAGGAAAGGAGGTTTGGAAGAAAGAGCTTGGAGCTCACTCACTCTCCTGGCAGAGGTGGTAGCTACCAGGAAAGCCGTCTTGAGAGTAAGACGACGTAAGGGACAGTTATGAAGGGGCTCAAAGGGAGCGCACATCAGAAAAGTCAAGACAAGATTCAAGTCCCACTGAGGCATTATGAAGGGCACAGGTGGGAACGTACGCGTAATGCCTTTAAGAAAACAGTTAACAACCGGGGACTTAAAAAAGAGAAGGCTGATCTGTAAGCCGTAGAAAGGCAGAGATGGCCGAAAGATAACCTGTAAGAGTGCCCAGAGCAGAGCCCTGCTGGGCCAAAAGAGAAGGAACAGAAGAACCTCAGAAAGAGGGGCAGAAAGGGGATCCACAGTCTTAGCTGTGCACCATGCCACAAATCTGTTCCACCTACAGGCATACACCGTTTTAGTGGCGGGACGCCTGGCTGCCAGGATGACATCACAGACTTTGGGAGGAAGATCGAAAGGTGTCAACTGTCGCCGCTCAATCTCCAAGCATGGAGGTGGAGGCTGGACAGGTTCGGGTGGAGGACCGTCCCCTGCTGCTGCAACAGAAGATCCTGCCGAAGAGGCAGACGGATCGGGGAATCGATGCTCATACTGAGTAGCTCGGGATACCATACTCTTAGAGCCCAGTCCGGAGCCACAAGAGTAACTTAGGCCCGGTCGCGCCTGATCTTCTTCAGCACTGTGGGCAGAATGGGTATAGGCGGAAAGGCGTACAACAGACCGCAGCTCCACTCGAGATGAAAGGCGTCTCCGAGCGAGTGCCACCTTGGAAATTCCAACGCGCAGAACTGATGACATTGCACGTTCTCTTTGGTGGCGAATAGATCTAACCAAGGCTCTACCCATCGCAGAAAGAGAACTTGCGCCACGTCCAAGTTTAGACACCACTCGTGATCCACCATGCACCGGCGGCTGAGTTCGACTGCCCTGGTGTTCAGAGAACCTGCCAGTTGTAGAACCACCAAGGTAATGCCTTGATGTCCCAGCCACGTCCAGAGGCGCAGAACCTCCTGACATAGGGTCTCCAACCCCACCCCACCCGGTTTGTTGCAATACCACATAGCGGTGGTGTTGTCCTTGAACACCTGCACGACACTTCCCCAGACAGAGGGAAGGAATGCCTTCAGTGCAAGCCGGATCGCCCACAGCTCCAGAAGGTTGATATGGAGCTGGGACTCCGCCAGAGACCAGAGGCCTCTGATCTCCGCCTCTCCCAAGTGGCCTCCACAAACAGGAGGGACGCATCCGTCACTACTGTGTGCTCCGGATGGGGAAGGGAGAGGGATCTGCCATTGACCCAATCGCGATTCGTGAGCCACCACTGCAATTGCCGTGCAGTCCCCTCCGAGATCTGGACATGATCGGACAGGTTGCCCTGATGCTGCGCCCCATGGAACTTCAGGTCCCACTGCAGAGCCTGCATATGCCATCTGGCATGCGGTACCAGCAGGATGCAGGAGGCCATCGGGCCCAGAAGCCGGAGGGTCATCCTGACAAACCCAGGATAGAGGCTGAAAGTGCGGAACCATAGCCTGAATATCCCGGACTCGCTGTTCGGGAGGATAAACCCGAAACAGCGTCAAATCCAGAACCTCTCCGATGAAAGGGATCTTCTGAGAGGGACTCAGGTGCGACTTCGGCACATTGATGAACCCCAGCAGATGCAGGAGGTCGGCCGTAGTCTGGAGGTGGGAGACAACTGCCTGGGGTGAACCTGCCTTCAACAGCCAGTCATCGAGGTAGGGAAAAACTGACACCCCTGACCTGCGCAGATGAGGTGCGACCACCGCCATCACCTTCGTGAACACCCGAGGGGCGCTGGTAAGGCCGAAGGGGAGCACGGCAAACTGAAAATGCTCTTGGCCTACCGTGAACCACAGGTAACGCCGGTGGGCCGGCAGGACGGGAATGTGAAAATAAGCGTCATGCAAGTCCAACGCTACCATCCAGTCGCCAGGGTCCAGGGCAGACAGGACCTGAGCCAGAGTCAGCATCTTGAACTTCTCCTTCCGGAGGAAGCGATTGACGTCCCGAAGGTCCAAGATGGGGCGCAGGCTCCCCTTGTCCTTCTTGGGGACCAGAAAGTAGTGGGAATAGCAACCACTCCCTACTTCCTGATCGGGAACGTACTCGATGGCCCCCTTGGCCAGGAGGGCCGGGACTTCCTGACAGAGGAGAGACAAATGATCCCCGGACATGCGGTGGTACCGAGGTGGCATGGCTGGAGAGGAGGACAGAAAGAAGAGCGAGTAACCTTGGCAGATTATCTGCAGCACCCACTTGTCTGACGTAATCTCGCACCAGCGGTGGAGGTGGAGGTGAACCCTGCCACCCACTGGCGTGGGGTGCCACTGAAGCTCGGATTAGGAAGGTTTCGAGGTGGAAGCAGCGGGGGTGGAAGTGGACTGCCCCACACGCTTGTTACCAGACCCGCCCCTGCGGAACCCACGTCGCGGCCTCGCTGAGGCTGGTTCTGCACAGGCTTGCTGGAAGAGCGCGCCTGGATACCCCTGCCCACGAAAGGAACGAAACCCCGTTGTGGCAGGGTTTTTCGAGGAAAGATCCAAAGACTTGGCCGTCGCACAAGAGTCTTTAAAGCGCTCCAGGGCATTGTCAGCTTTATCACCAAGGAGGCGGGAGCCATCGAAGGGTATGTCCATGACCGAGCTCTGGACATCGGGTGACAACCTGGACCTCCGCAGAGCACTGAGGCAGAACCTCCGCCACCGAATCTCACACTGCGTGGGAGTAACGGCCCAATAAGCAGGCGGTATTAACCGATCTCAACCCCAAACTGGCTGAGGAGAACAACTTCTTGCCATATTGGTCCAGCTTCTTAGAGTCCTATATCCGGCGGAGCCGAGGGAAAGGCAGTGGTCAAGAAGGCGGAATAACCAGGCGCCGGGCGATGACGCCTAGTGACTTTCTTATCCACCGGCGCCCCTGAGGCCGGCCGCAACCAAATACCCAAGAGGACTTCGGTAAGGGCCTCATTGAAAGGGTACAGCGGCTCCGACGACGTAGACGCCGTCTGGAGCACCTCCGTAAGGAGGTTGATCTTAAGGGCCACCGTAGGGAGGTCGAGGTGAAGCGTCTCCGCGGCTCGACGCAGCACCATAGTGTAGGAAGCGCCCTCCTCCATAGTAGGCAGAGGCAAGGCAAACCCCGGGTCAGAAGACACATCAAGTTTACCCGCATCTTGAAGGTCATCCACCCAATCCTGCTCAGAGTCACACTGCTGCGCAAGGGGGTCCTCGGAGCCGTCCCAGTCCTCATTCGGCTCTGGGGTAGAAGGAGCCGGTCGCCGCGGCAGGACCGGAACCGGAGAGGGGGCCAGCGGCGCCGGGAGCGGCGCCGACCGGGGCCGACCCAGAGCCGCATCCCAATGAGGATCCCAAGTCGGAACAAAATGGTCCAAGACCGAGGCAGGGGCAGGATAAATGGCACCCAGTGTGGCGCCTGTGGCGGCGCTGGGGCCGGAGCCAAGGGCAGCGTCGGAGCCAGCGGCGTTGCGCCATGTGGCGCCGGGGCCAGAGCCGCGGGCGCTGGATCCAGTGGCTCCGGGGCTGGCGCCGGAGGCGGTGCCGCCTGGTCAACAGGATCTGGACACTGGGCCGCGGGGACCGCAGGCGGGAGCCCGAGGCCTAAACAGGCGGTCCAACGCAGCAAGGAACTCTTGCCGCTGTTCGGGAGTCGCCGACGAACCCGGGTATAGCGGGTAGGCCGCAGGACTACCAGGCTCCAGAGGAGCTACAGGGGTGTAGCCCCTGTCCCCCACGTCCGCCTCCGGGGAGCAACGGGGGAACGTCGGAGAGCGAACACGCTTCTTCGAAATCTTCTTATGGCGTCGCTTACCGGAATCTGAAGGTGTAGACTTAGAGTCCGAGGAGCGACGGCTGCGGTCCCGCGAACGGCCCCTAGACCCGGAGCAGCGGTGAGAGGAGTGCTGGACCTCCAGCAACTTCCAGCGCCGCTCCCGTAATGCCTTCAGGGCCATGGCACGGGTGTCCCGACAATCCCGGGAGTCGTGGTTGTTCTCCAGGCAGTAGAGGCAGACATCATGGGGGTCCGCCACCGACATATTACGGTGGCACGACCCGCAAGACTTAAAGCCGGGCATCCGTACGTGCACCAGGAGACAAGAGAAGGCGACAAAAAAGTCTCAAAAAAGTGGTCAAAAAATTACAGAGGTACGTGCTCAATCCGGATCTGCGCTTTTGGCGCGGAAAAAGAAAGAACGGACGTCAGCATGCATGGGTGGCGCCTAAGTAGCCTCCGTGACGTCATCCCGGCGCGCACGGTGCCACCTACTGGCGCACAGGGGTACTGCTAAGCAGAAAACTTTCCGGATCTAGACTGACGCCTGGGGAATATTCTAAGGTAAGGAATCTATCACTAACGTGTCTCTTTCAGATACACATGTTTAAGCAATGTTACAAGAAAGGCAAGTGGCTAATGTTTTGGTAAGAGGTTTCCATCATTCCACCTGCAGTACACAAGAATTTGGACACATGGCACAGAATATCAGATATCTACAATGAGATGGTAACATTTGTATAACCATGTCTGAAATTATGTTTGCTTCTAAAGAAATTCAGAAATATGGTGACTGTTGAAAATAAATGAAGCAAACACTCAGGTTTACTGCTGAAAGAGGCTGTGTTGTGTGTTTAGACTTGATATTAAATCAATTGAAACCATATATATTAACGCAGAGATTTTCTAAGTTGCCATAAACATTCAAGAAAGGATAACATAGGTCATGTTACACACTATACAACACTCGCAATTTTAAGTACACAAGCTATGTATTGTGAACACTGCCATAGAGTTACAAACCAGGTATTTCCAGCTCATTCCTCAAAAACTCAGGTTTAAATTCACTCATCCAAGGAGAACATTCTTTCAAGTTTCCTGGTTCTTTCTGACATTCTTTCATCTTTGACAACAAGGAATCCGTGACTGTGGTGAATGATTTGAGTTCCATATCCAAGAGTTTCGAGCCTCCTTTTCCAAAGAGTTTATCTATTTCCTTGCCATAGGTCTGAAATTGACAAAGTGATTTAGAATGACAAGTGAGCCATTAATTTAAAGACTCTAAAAATTCTTTATCAATTAATTTCAAAGAAGAACAAGTTAATTACCATTAGTAACGATCTTAATGGCTGACACTTTATTTAACCAAAGATTTTTCACCTTGTGGATAATGCCCAGGCATCAGACTGGATCCGTAAACATTCATAGTGTTTCTCTGTCACGCTGCTAGGTGGCATTGTGTGACTCGGCACTCACATCTTTTCGCTCCAGAAGTGATTGACTGAGCCGCATATAAGTGCCACCCAGACAATAACACCAATTTCTTTCAGGGCTGTCCGTGTACTCAAACGCAGGGTGTATCGGCAAAAAGCCCTGTGTGCAGATCTCTAGATTTGGACCATTTTAGATGAAAATGAGTTCAGTTCACAGAAAGGGAAGATGGAAAGCTCAGTGAGGAATCTGTGGTTCAATAAGAGAATCCGTCAGATAGATCATTACAGAAGGTAAGTAACTTCTGATGGGTGCTTCTAACTTCAGATTCCTCATCTTGTGAATAAATACCATAGCATTAATTTCCAAGGTGGTGGGTATGAGTATTGGCTCAGACCATCAAAGACCTGCAGGACTGCGTGGCAAAATGTACCTCACGACAGACCTCACTACTGAGGCAGTAATTCTTCATGAATGGGTGTACTGAAGCCCACGTGCCTGCTTAATATTAGTCCAGCACAAGCACTTGGCATGCTCTTGTAGTGGTAGAAGATTTTGGTCTGGTACAACAAACCCATAAGCCTTCTGGGGGCTGCTTTTTCAGCAGTGTCTAGCAGATCTTTATGCATAGAAAAATCCATCAGATGAGATGGTACATTTTTTGCACTGCTTTAGCCTTCTTTGCTCTGGAAAACCCTACAGAGAGCCGATATTTCAATTTAGAAATTGGAAGCTCTTTTAGGGTCCAATCGATGGAGTCTTTCTTCCCCCTCTGAGGGGTGTGACAGAGCAAAGAAAGTTGAAGGGTGATGGCCTAGCAGACATGCATAGGACTAACCACTTTCAGTGGAAAGGAAGCTGGGTTCTCAAAACAAACTTGTCAGGGAAGAAAGTGATGTAAGGTGGATTTACAGAAAGAGCGTAAAGCCTGCTGACACATCTAGCTGATGTTATGGCAGTGTCTGTCTTTAAGGTCAGATGTCTCATGGGACAACTGCACAACTGTTCATAAGGGGTGCACATCAAGATCGTGAACACTAAGACCACTTCACACTGGGGAATCACAAAGGAGTGTGGTGGAAACAAATGTTGCAAACCTTTAAAAGAAATCATCAAAAGGGTGATTTGAATAATGAAGGCTGATTCAGCCCTGCAAAAAAGCTGAAAGAGCCGATAAATAGCCCTTAACTGTGCCCATGGCTACTACCTCTGTTAGGAACAAAGCAAACAGCAAAACTTCAAATAACTGTCAAGTGCCGCATCATTCCATAAACGTGCCCAAACAGTTGGTACACACTGATTTAGTGGAGGGATATGTAGATACTTAGATATGCATGTAACTTTAGGCTAGATGTCTCGTAAGTGCGTATACATAATTTGTACAGATCACATCAATGTTTGTTAACCATATGAGGCCACTGGAACTATGCAGCAGGAAACGTCAACATTTATGCGGCAGGACTGAGTAAAGTATGCGGCGGCAAATTACGCAGCATAATGCGTCACATTTTGTAATAGTATTACTTCAATATTTCGTCATTTGCCGTTAGGCCGGCTAGAGGGACAGAATGCGGGCCTATTGGAGGCTGCTTCCACCGTATGCAGGGTTGCACAGGGGCCTCCCCCCTCATGCCACACAGATAAAAGTCCTTTTCTCCACTGCCTTGCCTTTCTCAGGACCAGACAAGCCCACCAAAAATCATCCATCTGATCGTCTTTAGTGTGATTGCTGTAAAAGCTCAAGGCTCTCTTTGGGTCAGCCTATGGAGTTTCTCCTTCTCTTTTGGAGGGTGAGGCGAACCAAAGAACACTGGAGGGGGATGGATTGCCCGATGCGAAAAGCAGTCAAGACCTTTGTTTGAAAGGCCGCCCTAGATTCACCACCACATTATCTGGGGGAAAATGTGAAAAGGCATTAGTACTGAGAGAACTTGGAGTTCACTCATGTAACAATTTGAAGTTATCGCAACCAAGATATGCACTGGGCAGCTTTCCAGTCGTTAGAAGGGAGTACATATGAGGAAAGTGAGGACCAAATTTAGATCACAAAGATTTTGCAAGGAAAGAAACAAGTCAAATAATTTATAAACATCATCACAACATGTGATCTAAATAAGGACAGCGGTCCACCTAATGCAAAAAAAAGCTGAAAGGGCTGGAAAAAAAAACCAGTTCGCCCACGGGAGAACTGGTCTGACCAGTGTTTTCCCATCGATGTCCATGGTACCCTTCTGTCTACCTAAACAAGAACTACCCCCTCTTCGAGTGTCTTTACAATTTGCTCTTCAAAGGCAACTTCCCCTTTAAAGCTCACCTTTTGGGCTCACATCCCGTGTGACTTTCCTTGCCAGGAGGAGATAATATTTCTCCCCAGCAGGCCCTTTGCCGGCTTTCCTGGGAATCATTCACACTTCTCCCCAGTCAGCTAGAAGGCTGGCTTGAAGACAGTCCTTTGTGTGCAAGTGTAAACGGGAACTGTAAAACCTTGGGCAACAAAATAGAAACTTACTAAAGTTGCACTTTGCCCATTAGGGACATTAAATTGGATTTAACCATTAAATCGAATTTAATTCACCGATTCGTTTGATAACTTAAAGTACCAACCTTAGTAGTCCCATTCAGAAGTTAGCAGGACTGAGATGTCAGCCTGTAACTCTGCACTCACCAATGGGGCTACTAGCCTTTCAACAGTAAAAACAACAATGTTGATTTTTACTGTTAGGATCTTAATAACAACTACAGGTCCAACCTTTTAATATAACGCACCCTGCATTTAGGGTCCAGTAGGCCTGCTTTAGGGAAACTTACTTATATTAAAAAAGGCTTGGGTTTTGCCATTGCTTCAAATGGCAAAGTCGATTTAACAGTTTAAAACTGCACTGCCAGGCTGGAAGTCATGCCTCTGCCTTGTCATACTCGTGGTGGCACAACTAGTGCTGCAGTCCATGAGAGCACTTTAATGTACAGGTCCTAGATACCCCTAGTACGACATATTACAGACTTACAAGTAAGTCAAGTTATGTCAATTGGGGATAAGTCATTTAAACATGTACTTTTTTAAGGGTCAGAGTACATGTACAGAGCATTGATTAGCAGGCTCGGGGCATTTCAGAGTCATTACACCCGGTGCCTAGTAGTCAAAATGAGGGCAGAAAAGTGGAGGTGAACCTGCAAAATGCCCATTTCCTCACAGACTGCCAGCAAGATCCTAATTTCCATTAAGCGTGGGAACATCTCCCAGGCAAACATCTGTCATTGACTGGCCAGAGAACAATGCTAGCTGATGAAAACATCTATTTTCCAAAAGCTTCGATTCTCTTTGACTTTGTTGCTTTCTTGAATCTTATGTATTTTACTTATTTTCCCTTTGTGTGGGTTCCACTACATTGTGAGGCAATAACACTGTGACAAATTCCACCATGAAGATGGGATACAACACTTCTCTTTGTGAGTTGATGTAATGCAGAACACCCACATTGAAACAATAAAATCTTTCTATAGAAAAACAATTATTCATGAGTTCAAGCCTGATGGATGAGAACACTTCAAAGACGAAGAATCTGCTGTTTTATTGTCAATCTGGCATTAAGCTATAGTAGTAACAATAGGAATATTGTTTATCATACACTAATTAGAGAGATTTAAAACTAGTGAAAAGGATTCAACAACTTCCTATGAGACCAGGCAAAATGTACACCCATGTTAAATAAGAATGCCTAATTTTTAGTTTTCATGTGTACACTTGTTATTCACGTTTTTACTCACTATAAAATAGGTAAAAATAAATTAGAGATGCAGACAAAACGCTTGCAATATAATGTCATCCACAAGTACTTACATTTGTTTATGTTGTCCTTACCAAAAATTAAACATTTTACAGACCTGAATAAATTTCCTTCGGAAGGGCCCAAGAAGTGGAGCTTCCAAATTTCCCAGGTTTTTGTACATTTCATCATACATTTGCTTAATATGTTTCTTATTTCTCTGTGATTTTGCTAACTCATTTTTGGCATCCTCCATCCAGTCCTGTGGCAAAGAATCAATCAAAAAAGGTGCAAAGAGTTATTAGAGGAATCTTAAAATAAGCTGCATTTACTACTACAGTAAACAAGATAATTCTCTAGGCCATGCACCTAGTCAGCTGTGCACACTATCAAACTATTCTCTTTCAGATCTGAGGTATCAGTCCTGTCGTTCCTACCACTGATGTTCCACTTAATCTTGTAGATAGAGTAAGGTCAAACCAAATAGTGCTTCTAAATAAAAGTAAAATGAGATTGTGGCACTCTGGTCCACAAATAATTAGATCTGTCGACATCAGGCCAGGGTAACATGGTTAAATGTTAACTGAATGAATTAGTTACCTAACTTTGGTAACGATATACCTGTAAGGGACATATATTAGTTATAGATGCCTTACCGCAGAAATTAACCCCAGGCGTCAGACTGGATCGGGAGATTTTTTTCTTCAGCAGTACTCCTGTGCGTCAGTAGGTGGCGTCGGTCGACCCTGCGTTCGTCGTTCCTAAGCACTTTGGGCAGAAGTGGTACAGGCGGAAAGACTTATAGAAGACCGCAATTTCAATAAGAGCGACTGCCGCCTTAGAAATTCTAACGCGCAGAACTGCTGACATTGTGCGTTCTCTTCGGTGGTGAACAGATCTCCCCATTGCTGAAAGAGACCTTGCACTACCTCCGATGAAGATGCCATTCGAGATCCATCATGCACCGGCGGCTGAGTTTGTCCGCCCTGGCGTTCAGGGAACTTGCCAGGTGTTGAACCACCAGGGACATGCAGTGATGTTCCAGCAACGTCCAGAGGCGGAGAGCCTCTTGACATAGGGTCCACGAGCCCACCCTGCCCTGTTTCTTGCAGTACCACATGGCAGTGGTGTTGTCCGTGAACACCTGCACTACTCTCCTTTTAACAGAAGAAAGTAATGCTTTCAGTGCAAGACGGATCGCCCAGAGCTCCAGCAGGTTGATGTGGAGCTCAGACTCCGCGGGAGACCAGAGGCCTCTGATCTCCGCCTCTCCCATGTGGCCGCCCCATCCCAGAAGTGATGCATCTGTCACCACTGTGAAGTCTGGTTGGGGAAGGGAGAGGGATCTGCCGTCGACCCAATCCTGGTTCGTTAGCCACCACTGCAATTGGTGTGCAGTGCCCTCCGAGATCTGGACGACATCGGAAAGATTCCCCTGATGCTGCGCCCACTGTAACTTCAGGTCCCACTGCAGAGCCCGCATATGCCAACTGGTACAGTCCACCAGCAGGATGCAGGAAGCCATGAGGCCCAGCAGTCTCAGGGTCATCCTCAGCGAAACCAAGGATAGAGGCTGAAACATCGGTATCATAGCCTGAATATCCCGGAGTCGCTGCTTGGGAGGATAGGCCCGAAAATTCGCTGTATCCAAAACTGCTCTGATGAAAAGGCGCTTCTGAGAGGAAATCAGGTGTGACTTTGGCACGTTAATAGTGAACCCCAGCGAGTGCAGGAGGTCCACCTTAGACTGGAGGTGGGAAACGACAGACTGAGCCAAACTCGCATTCAACAGCCAGTCGTCGAGATAGGGGAATACTGGAACCCCTGATCTGCGCAGATGAGCTGCGACCACCGCCATCACTTTCGTGAACACCCGAGGGGCACTTGCAAGGCCAAAGGGGAGCACAGTAAACTGAAAATGCTCGTGGCCTACCGTGAACCATAGGTAACGCCTGTGGGCCAGCAGAATGGGGATGTGAAAATAAGCATTCTGCAATTCCAACACTACCATCAAGTCTCCATGGTTGATGGCAGACAAGACCAGAGCCAATGTCAACATTTTGAACTTCTCTTTCCGGAGGAAGCGGTTGACGTCCCTGAGATCCAAGACAGGACGCAGGCTTTTGTCCTTCTTGGGCACCAGGAAGTAGTGGGAAGAACAACCACGGCCTACTTCTTGCAGAGGGACTTGCTCGATGGCTCACTTGGCCAAGAGAGCGGAACTTCCTGACAGAGAAGAGCCAAGTGATCCTCCGACACACGACGGAGTGTTGGTGGCATGGAGGGAGGGGTAGTCTTGAAGGGGAGTGAGTAGCCCCTTTGGACTATCTGCAAAACCCACCTGTCCGACGTGAGGTGCCAGTGGGGGAGATGATGGCGCATCCTGCCACCCACTGGCAACTGGTGGCCCTGACTAGAAAGGCTTGGAGGCAGATGCAGAGGGGGCACTGATGGACTGGCCTGCCCACTGGCTCCCAGACACGGTGCTGGGTCCCACATCCCCAGACGAGCAGAGGTTGAGTGGCTTGCACCGGCCTGTGGTCCTGGGCTGAACGTGGTGGGGCACCCCTTCCATAGCCCCAAAAGGGGCAAAAGGCAAACTGAATGTGGTGAGAGGTGGCAGCGGGGCCCAAGGATCTGGCCGTAGTGGAGAGTCCTAAAAGCGCTCGCGCGCATTGTCCGCCTTGTCGCCAAACAGGCGACGTCCATCAAAAGGCATTTCCAAATGGGTCGATTGGACATCCTCGGAAAAGCCAGTGGACCTCAGCCAGGCGTAGTGTCTCAAGGCTACTGACGTAGAAACACAAGTTACTACTTGTGTAACGATATATCTGTAAGAGACATTTGTTAGTGATAGATTCCTTACCTTAGAATATTCCCCAGGCGTCAGTCTGGATCCGGAAAGTTTTCTGCTTAGCAGTACCCCTGCGCGCCAGTAGGTGGCGCCCTGCGGCTCCACGCCCGTCACTGGCGTCGTACACGCCGGGACGACGTCACGGAGGCTACTTAGGCGCCACCCATGCGCGCTGACGTCAGTTTTGTAAACAACTGTCCGCGCCGAAACGCAGAGCCATGCCAGAAACTGACCTTTGGTGCATAAAACTAGGGCCCTAAAAGGGGATGACCGTAACCCTCATAATCAGTTCACAGAACGGGGAGGATGGGTGGGGCGGTAAGGAATCTATCACTAATGTCTCTTACAGGTATATCGTTACACAAGTAGTAACTTGTGCATCTGAAAGCGACACGTTAGTGATAGATTCCTTACCTTAGAATAGATACCCCAGCAATACCAACCCCGGTGGTGGGTCTGCAAACAAAATTATACCAGAAAGTCACAGAGCACAGATCGGCCTAAGAAGCCATTTCTCCGGACCTGACTGTCAAGGCAGTAGTGCTTGCTAAACGTGTGCAGCGAGGCTCACGTAGCTGCCTGACAAATATCCTGCAAGGGGACACCGCGTTCGAAGGCAGTAGTGGCTGCAGTTGCCCTGGTTGAATGGGCACGCAGTCCCACAGGAGGCTCCTTCTTGGCCAAGGAGTAACATGCTTTGATGCACAGAACAACCCACCGGGAGATGGTCCGTTTGTGCACCGCCCGACCTCTTTTGGCGCCCACGTAGCCAGCAAAGAGCTGATCATCCACCCGGAACTGCTGTGTACACTGCACATAGAATGCGAGCACATGGTTTGGGTCCAGACGGTGAAGCCGCTCCTCTTCCCTTGAAGGATGCGGAGGCGGAAAAAAGGTGAGCAAAGTGATGGTCTGCCCGATGTGGAAGGGCGTTACAACCTTTGGCAATAAAGAAGGACGTGTCCTCAGAACCACCTTGTCCGGATGAACAGAAAGGAAAGTAGGTTTGGAAGAAAGAGCCTGGAGCTCACTCACTCTCCTGACAGAGGTGATAGCTACCAGGAAAGCCGTCTTGAGAGTAAGAAGACGTAAGGGACAGTTATGAAGGGGCTCAAAGGGAGCGCACACCAGAAAAGTCAAGACAAGATTCAAGTCCCACTGAGGCATTATGAAGGGCACAGTTGGGAACGTATGCGTAATGCCCTTAAGAAAATGGTTAACAATCGGGGACTTTAAAAATTAGAAGGCTGATCTGGAAGCCGTAGAAATGCAGAAATGGCCGAAAGATAACCTTTACAGTGCCCAGAGCAGAGCCCTGCTGGGCCAAAAGAGAAGGAACAGAAGAACCTCAGAAAGAGGGGCAGAAAGGGGATCCACAGTCTTAGCTGTGCACCATGCCACAAATCTGTTCCACCTACAGGCGTACACCGTTTTAGTGGAAGGACGCGTGGCTGCCAGGATGACATCACAGACTTCGGGAGGAAGATCGAAAGGTTTCAACTGTCGCCGCTCAATCTCCAAGCACGGAGGTCGAGGCTGGACAGGTTCGGGTGGAGGACCGTCCCCTGCAACTGCGACAGAAGATCCTCCCGAAGAGGCAGACGGATCGGGGGATCGATGCTCATACTGAGTAGCTCGGGATACCATACTCTTCGAGCCCAGTCCAGAGCCACAAGAATAACTTGGGCCCGGTCGCGCCTGATCTACTTCAGCACTCTGGGTAGAAGTGGCATAGGCGGAAAGATGTACAACAGATCACAGCTCCACTCGAGATGAAAATCGTCTCCGAGAGAGTGCCGTCTTGGAAATTCCAACGCGCAGAACTGATGACATTGCGCGTTCTCTTCGGTGGCGAATAGATCAAACCAAGGCTCTCCACATCGCAGAAAGAGACCTTGCGCCACGTCCAAGTTCAGACACCACTCGTGAGCCACCATGCACCGGCGGCTGAGTTTGTCCGCCCTGGCGTTCAAAGAACCTAATACCTTGATTTCCCAGCCACGTCCAGAGGCGCAGAGCCTCCTGACATAGGGTCCACGACCCCACCACGCCCTGTTTGTTGCAATACCACATGGCAGTGGTGTTGTCAATGAACACCTGCACTACACTTCCCTGGACAGAGGGAAGGAATGCCTTCAGTGCAAGCCAGATCACCCGCAGCTCCAGAAGGTTGATATGGATCTGGGACTCCGCCGGAGACCAGAGGCCTCTGATCTCCGCCTCTCCCATGTGGCCTCCCCAACCCAGGAGGGACGCATCTGTAACTACTGTGTACTCCGGTTGGGGAAGGGAGAGAGATCTGCCATTGACCCAATCGTTATTCGTGAGCCACCACTGCAATTGCAGTGCAGTGCCCTCCGAGATCTGGACATGATCGGACAGGTTGCCCTGATGCTGCGCCCACTGGAACTTCAGGTCCCACTGCATAGCCCGCATATGCCACCTGGCATGCGGCACCAGCAGGATGGAGGAGGCCATCAGGACCAGAAGCCGGAGGGTCATCCTGGCTGAAACCTGGAATAGAGGCTGAAAGAGCGGAACCATAGCCTGAATATCCCGAATTGGCTGTTCGGGAAGATAAACCCGAAACAGCGTAGAATCCAGAACCGCTCCGATGAAAGCGAGCTTCTGAGAGGGACTCAGGTGCGACTTCGGCACATTGATGGAGAACCCCAGCAGATGCAGGAGGTCGGCCGTAGTCTGGAGGTGGGAGACAACTGCCTTGGGCGAAACCGCCTTCAACAGCCAGTCGTTGAGGTAGGGGAAGACTCACACCCCTAACCTGCGCAGATGAGCTGCAACCACCGCCATCACTCTCGTGAATACCCGAGGGGTGCTGGTCAGGCTGAAGGGGAGTACGGCAAACTGAAAATGCTCCTGGCCTACCGTGAACCGCAGGTAACGCCGGTGGACCGGCAGCACGGGAATGTGAAAATAAGTGTCCTGCAAGTCCAACGCTGTGAGAAGTTGGCCTGATATATGATGTCACTAATTCTAGTGTACACCTTGTATCAGTCCAAACCCCCTTATGGTGATTGGTTGTAAAGTCAACCTTATAGACCAGCTATCCTAGTGGTAGCATAGACAAGAGCAGTCTTAGGCTAAACTCTGAATGGCATGTGAAGCCAGCTGTGATACCATATATAATCCCTTGAATACCAAATGAAAGGACACCACAACAGGTATATATATAAAATAAAGTGTATTTATTCTAGTCAAACCCTCAGCACTCTTTATGAGATTCGAGGTAAGTACAACACAGTCTTATTCAAGCATACATTAAGTCACACAGGTAAGTAATACAGTTAGGCCCTAGGGGCCACGCAAACCATATACTAAAGAAGTGGTATGAGGACCACTGTCACGGAAATAGAATAGGCCTAGGGAATCGCTGGGGCTACACTACACTACCAACTGTTGGGAAGTGGGAGGCCCACGGGATTCAGGTGCAGAGTGGAAACACTCACACGTAATGCGTATAATCGATAGAAATAGTACAGTTTAGAATTATTAAGATTTAGGACACTTCTGGAGTAACTAGGAAGTTGAGACTTGAAACTTAGACACTAGGATAGTCAATACCCTGATGAGCACCGGAGTACCCAAGTTACCTAGCCCACGGGCTGCGGGTGCATAGGTGTGAACTTGCGTCGGGTTTCGTCGTGGACTCCTGTGGATGCCTGAAGGAAAGATGCTGACAGGCAGTCAGTGAAGAGTGTCCGGTGGATCCCAAGGCCGGGATCAAGAAGGAAGGATACCTGCAAGCAGAAGGGACAGAGTCTGGGTCACTAGCCAGTGACCACGTGGAACCAGGAAGGAACCAGGCGATGTCGTGAAGATTGCAGGTGGAAGGTGAAGCTTGTCTCAGCAGCCACGGGTACCAGGAGACGTCGAGGATGACCAGGACCAGGAGGCGAGCTGTCCCACGAAGACTCTTGCTGTCGGCGGCGTCGAAGTCGAACTAGGACTCACCAAGCCTTGGCAAGTGGAACCCACGAAGAAAGGAGGACTTGCTTCTGTTGCAGACCAGGAGGGTCTGGGGTGCTTCTCTTTTGCAGAGGAGCAAGAGCCAGTCTGGAGGAGCCAAACCAGCAGTGGAAATTCAAAGGTGTGTTGTCACAAAGGCCGCTAGCCAACGGGCAAGCAACCGGACAGACGCGGCAAGCAGGAAAATGCAGAAGGGCCCCACGCAGGACTCGTGGAGTGTGGGGGGCTGATCTTCGGTGCAGATGGTGCTTGGGGTTGGGGCTTCTCAATCCCCGGTGCACAACTTCGAGGGTGCCTCAGAAGCTGCGCTGGAAGATACTCGCCACTTTTCCCAGGTAGCCGGTCCCACGTCTCTCGTCGCCTCCACGGATCTCAGCTCGGCTGTGGATGTGGATCAGGGTCGGCGAAGTCTGGAAGTCAAGGCTCTGGTCGGGCTCTGCAGTCGGTCCCTCGTAGAACTTTAGCAAAGCAAAGGGTAAGTCTCTTCATGGTGCCTGTTTGCACAGGGTAGCCACTCCTTGGCTACAAGGGAGATTCTTCAGTCTTCTTCTTTCGTAGAATGTCGAAGGTCCAGAGTTTCTGTTCAAGATACATCTAATCTCCTGGGGCCCAGCTACCACTCTTATACTAATCTGGGGGGCTGGGTTGCCTGCTAGGTCACGCCTTATGGGTGGGACCTGGGAGGGGGGTGGTTACACCCCCTTCCCTTTGTTCAGTTTCGCGCCAGGACTGGGGCTGGAGTGCCCCAGCACCGGTTTGAACTGGACTATGCATGGGACACCTTGTGTGCCCAGGCAGTGTCTCGTTTCTTTTATCCCTCCCTGCCCCAATACACTAAGGCCTGTCTGGGGTGGTGCTCGCACCTCCCAAGGCAGGAAACCTATTGTCCAAGCCTCCCGTGCCGGGATCACTCCCAGCAGCAGGAGGTCAGACTTGTGTCTGTGGCAGCAGCATCCATTTTGTGATGCTGAGGCTCTGATTAACTTTAACCGGGTAAGTAGGTTACAACATGTCTTCTCCCTCTAGAAGGAAGGGATAATATCCTCATCACCAGAAATGGGATGGGGGTATTATTCCAAAGTGTTAGACACCTTACACAACATGTTTTGATAAAGCCAAACCATAGTTACCATAACCGTTTAAGATTATAAGGCACTTAAGAGTATATGGTAGGCTATATCATAGAACAGCTATAAGGACATGGTTCCGAAAGCTGCAGACAGGCTCAGCTCATGCTAGAGCACCATCTCACATATTACCAAGCACTCTGCCTCCAGGATTGTTAAGACCTGCCATAGGAGTGGCTGATAGGTACACATGTGTCTATATATAAGGTAGGTATAGGAATACTACACCTAAGCAAGGGGTGATTACACAACCTTGCCCCAGCTGAGTGATCAGCCAGTTGTGTCATAATGGAAGGCCAGGCCAGGGGTGGCATAATACATGCTGCAGCCCCTGGTAGGTCTAGGGTACACCTATGCCCTGGGTACCTAAGGTACACTGTACAGGGGCCAATAAGGTGATCCTATCCAATTGGGTTATGCACCTAAAGTACATAGTATTAATTTAGAGAGAGAACAGCAGGGCTGTGGGTCTGATTAGCAGGCCCACAGCCACATCTAAGTCGAAAACCAGTAAAGCAAAAGCAAAAAGTGGGGGTGAACATAGAAAGCAGACCCTACTCTCCTACAAACGCTACCATCCAGTCTCCAGGGTCCAGGGCAGACAGGACCTGAGCCAGAGTAAGCATCTTGAACTTCACCTTCCGGAGGAAGCGATTGACGTCCCGGAGATCCAAGATGGGGCACAGGCCCCCCTTGTCCTTCTTGGGGGCCAGAAAGTTGTGGGAATAGCAACCACTCTCTACTTCCTGATCGGGAACGTACTCGATGGCCCCCTTGGCCAGGAGGGCCAGGAGGGCCGTGACGTCTTGACGGAGAAGAGCCAAATGATCCCCTGACTTGCCGTGGTACCGAGGTGGCATGGCTGGATGGGAAGACAGAAAAGGGAGCGAGTAACCTTGGCAGATTAGCTGCAGCACCCACTTGTTCGAAGTGATACCGTGCCAGTGGTGGAGCTGGTGACGGACCATGCCTCCAATCGGTGTGGGGTGCACCCTAAAGCTCGGATTAGGAAGGCTTGTAGGTGGAAGCAGCGGGAGCGGAGGTGGAGGTGGACTGCCCCGCCCGCTGGTTACCAGACCCGCCCCTGTGGAAGCCACGGCCTTGCTGAGGCAGGTTCTGCACAGGCTTTGCGGAGGAGCGCGACTGGGCGCCTTTACCCTGGCCACGAAAGGAACGAAACCCAGGTGTGGCAGGGCTCTTAGCGGAAAGACCCAAAGACTTAGCCGTGGCCCAGGAGTCATTAAAGCGCTCCAGAGCACTGTCCGCCTTGTCGCCAAAGAGGCGACTGCCATCAAATGGCATGTCCATGAGCGAGCTCTGGACATCAAGCGAGAACCCGGTAGACCGCAACCAGGCATGACGCCGCAATGCCACAGTCGTGGAAATCGCCCTGCCCAAGGAACCAGCCGTGTCCAGACCACACCTGATGGCAAACTTCGCTGCATCTTTGCCCTCCGCAATCGCTTAGGAAATGACAGCCTGGACCTCTTCAGAACACTGAGGCAGGACCTCTGCTACCGTATCCCACACGGCGTGGGAGTAATGGCCCAACAAGCAGGCTGTATTAACCGACTGCAACCCCAAGCTGACCGAGGACAGCAACCTCTTGCCATATTGGTCCAGCTTCTTAGAGTCCTTATCCGGCAGAGCCATGGGAAAGGCACTCTGCAACGTCGAGGCCTGAATGACCAGGCTCTCAGGCGTGGGGTGATTGGTCAAGAAGGCAGGGTCACCAGGTGCCGGGCGATGACGCCAAGCAACGTTCTTATCCACCGGTGCCCCGAGGCTGGCCGCAACCAAGTGCCCAAGAGGACCTCGGTAAGGGCCTCATTGAAAGGGAGAAGCGGCTCCGACAACGTAGACGACGCCTGGAGCACCTCCGTAAAGAGGTTGGTCTTAAGGTCCACCATAGGGAGGTCGAGATGGAGAGCCTCCGCAGCTCGACGCGGCACCATAGTGTAGGAAGCGCCCTCCTCCAAAGTAGGCGGAGGGGAGGCAAACCCCGGGTCATAGGACACATCAAGTTCACCCGCATCTTGAAGGTCATCCACCCAATCCTGCTCGGAGTCACACTACCGCGCAAGGGGATCCTCGGAGCCATCCCAGCACTCATCCGGCTCCGGGGTAGAAGCCGGCTGCGGCGGCAGGACCGGAGCAGGAGAGGGTGCCAGCGGTGCCGGGAGCGGCACCGGGAGCGTCGCCGGCTGGGGCCGACCCGGAACCACATCCCAATGAGGATCCCAGGTCGGAACTAAATGGTCCGAGAACCAGGGCAGGGGCGGGATAAAACGGCACCCAGTGCGGCGCCTGTGGCGGAGCCAGGGACGGCGCTGGGGCCGGAGCCAAGGGCAGCGCCGGGGCCAGAGCCAGCGATGCTGCACCTTGTGGCGCCGGAGCTGCGGGCGCTGGATCCAGTGGCTCTGGGGCCAGCGCCAGAGGCGGTGCCGCTGGGTCAACAGGATCTGGACACGGGACTGCGGGGCGCGCAGGCACGCCAGCGGAAGCCCGAGGCCTAAACAGGCAGTCCATGGCAGCAAGAAACTCTTGCATCTGTTCGGGAGTCGCCGACGGACCCGGGACTAGCGGGTAGGCCGTGGGACTCCCAGGCTCCGGAGGAGCTGCAGGGGCGGATCCCCTGTCCCCTTCCGGGGAGCGACGGGGGGACGTCGGAGAGCAAACACACTTCTTCGACTTCTTCTTATGGCGTCGCTTTCCGGAATCCGAAGGTGAAGACTTAGAATCCGAGGAGCGACGGCTCTGGTCTCGCGAGCGGTCCCGCGAATGGCCCCTAGACCTGGAGCGGTGGTGAGAGGAGTGCCCGGACCTCCAGCAACTTCCGGCGCCGCTCCCGCAAGGCTTTCGGGGCCATGGCGCGGCAGTCCCGACAATCCCGGGAGTCATGGTCGGTCTCCAGGCAGTAGAGGCAGACATCATGGGGGTCCGCCACCGACATATTACGGCGGCACGACCCACAAGACTTAAAGCCGGGCATCCCTACGTGCACCAGGAGACAAGAGAAGGGGACAAAAGTCTCAAAAAAGTGATCAAAAATTGACCGTGCTCAATCCGGATCTGCGCTTTCGGCGTGGAAAAAGAAAGAACTGACGTCAGCGCGCATGGGTGGCGCCTATGTAGCCTCCGTGACATCATCTCGGCGCGCACAACACCAGTGACGGGCACGGAACCGCACGGCACCGTCTACTGGCACGCAGGGGTACTGCTAAGCAGAAAACTTTCCGGATCCAGACTGACACCTGGGGAATATTCTAAGGTAAGAAATCTATCACTAACGTGTCTCTTTCAGATATTGTTCTACGTTGCAAGTCGGCAGTATCCAGCCCACAACAAATGGCGAACTACGCTGCATCTCGACCCTCTGCCACTGCACGGATGAGTACAGTCCGGGCCTCCTCCAGGCACTGTGGGAGCACTTGTCCAACCGTGTCCCAAACAGAGTGGGTTTAGAGGCCCAAGAGACATGCAGTTTTCACTGACCGCAGTCCTAAGCTGGCGGAAGAAAAAATCTTCTTCCCAAGATGATCCAGCTTCTTGGATTTCCTATCTGGGGGAGCAGTAGGGAAAGCGCCCTTAGAGGTCGAGGCTTGGACCAACAAGCTCTCAGGGGTAGGGTGTTGGGAGAGGAAAATGGGGGTCGCACTGGGCCGGGTGGTGGCGTCGGGCAATCATCCTATCCACATGTGCCCCTGTGCTGGGCTTGGACCAAGTGCCCAGAAGTATGTCGATGAGGGCCTCATTGAATGGCAGCAGAGGATCTGAGGAGGCCGCTGCCGGTTGAAGCACCTCAGTCAGGAGGTTAGTCCTGCCTGTCACCGTAGAAAGCTCAAGGCCCACGGCCTCAGCCGCCCTACGCAACAGCACCGCGTAAGAGGTTCCCTCCTCCGTGGCCACGGTAAGGGAAGAAAGCATACCAAGGTCTGGGGAGGTATCCAGACCACTGGCATCACCCAAATCCTCTCTCCAGTCTGGATCTTCTTGCTGGTCTGCCGGAGGGTCCACAGACCCCTCCCAGTCCTCCTCATCCTCTCCTGGCTGCCACTCAGGGCGAAAAGGAACGGTAGGATAGAACAGTGGTACAAAAGTACCGGTCGGCGCCGGTACCGGCGTCAGTCGATGCCGGTCCGGCTCAATGTTCGGCTGAAAAAGGAGGCCAGGGTCGACGCCGGCCGGGGACCCAACCAGCGTCGGAGGTGTTGTCAGTGTAATCAGCGCCGGAGGAGGTGCCGTGAGGTCAACCGGCGTCGATCCAGATCCAGTCCTGGATCCGTGGGGGCCCTGATACATCGGTGCGGGAGCCATCGGCATCGAAGGCCTAAAGCCCCCAGCCGAGTCCACTGGGCCTGTAGGCGCACCGGCTGAGTCGGGCTGCCCAAAGATGGAGTGGAGGGCCTCGTAAAAGAAACAAAGCTGGGCAGGGGATGATCCTGCTCCAGGGAAGGGAAGGAAGCTCAGAGCCGTCCCGGCAGTCTCCGCGGGCGGAGCCAAAGGACGACAACCTTCCGCGTCCCAGGTTGACCGACGGACAAGGAGAAGGTGAAGAGCAACAGTGTTTCTTCGCCTTTTTCTTGTGCTTCGACTTACATGAAGACTTCAATGAGGAGTGATTGTGGTGACTCCAAGACTGGTCCTGTGACCTCCCTCTCAACTGGGACCTCAAGCGGCATGGAGCTGACTGCCGGGCCTCCAGAAGCTTTCGGGACAGCTCCTGCAAAGACTTCGGGTTTATGACCCGATAGTCAGAGCAGGACTTCGGGTCAAGAAACTCTGTCACAAAACTCATGAAGCAGCCTCTTTAGCTAATCGTAGGCTGTTATGCTTAAGGTAATAGTTTGTTGTGTTGCTGCATGATTTTATGTCTTTATTTATTGATATTTTAACATGTGCCTTTTATTTCGCTACTGTGTTCATTTTTATGTCTTTATTTACTGATATTTATCATGTGCCTTTTATTTCAGGAGACACAAAATGGTGTTCATTTTAGCCTGCTTCATAAGGCTAGAACGAGGGAGGAAACATCTTTCCCATATTACTTTGCGCATGGGCGTGCTCGCGCTGACATCAGCGGCAACGCCCATGCATCCCTGCTCACTATTCCGGGGATTTCAGAGGGTGAAGTCCTATCGGCATTCTCTCGACTTCATTGACCTTCTGGAGTGATTGTGTTTGAGGGTCGCTGGCCTTCCGTCTCATCAGAGGTACACTCCGGTTTGTTTCCCTTTCTGGAGACCCGGAGTTTGATTTCTTTCTTTGTGTAGCTCTCCAGTCCCTGCATTTTCTACTGCGCTCCTCTGGCGCCCTACTGGGTTCAGAGGCTTTCTATTGCTAATTGAGTCTTCATTGCTTGGTGCAGCCCCCGATGGTAGACACGTAGGCCTCCTAGTTTGAGACTTCGTGTTAGGTGTGTTTTCGGTGTAATTTTACACTGTGTTGGCTATATGTAAGGTAGAGCGTTTCCATTGCTGCACATTTAGAGGTTCATTTCACATCATTATTAGCAACGGTGAAGTGAGAGACATGACTCTGTGTTAGCTGGCAAATAAGAGATGTTTTATAGACTGATTCTTTTTGATGATGTATAATGGTTGAGTGTTTTTGAGTGTATATTTGTGGAAAATTCTTTGGGCATTATATACCAATCTTTGACATCGCAGATTCAAGAAAAGACAAGAGGTAAAATTTAATTAAGATAATTTTTTTTATTTAAATGATTAAGATAAAGAGAGCATTCTAGCATTTTGGATTTCTTCCATTAGTAGGCTTCATTCTGACTGCTTATTAGCGAGAGACATTTAAGGAATCATTGTTACTGTATTATGTTATATAACCATTTTTCTTTGCAGAACTCCTTCCCAGCTGTTCCCTTCCCGCATTCCCTTTCCCCCCGCTTGATCACTTCAATCCTCTTTGATAGTCGTGCCTAGAGTTGAATGTATCGAGAGGTGGGTACTTGTATCGTCGCGTCCATACCCTGAGGAAGGAAGCTCAATTTGACATCCAGGCACCAAAGGCACACCAGGTGTGGATCCGTGAATGACATCAGCTTGTGACAAGAGTCACAAGGCTTGAAGCCAGTCAGCCGATGTGAAATCCCTGTGTACACCAGGAGTCGAACAACTCGAAAAGAAGTTGACAAAAGTAAAAAAACACTAGTTAAAAAATGACTAATGGTACTGCTTTCTCCGGATCTGCGCTGCCTGGTGCGGAAAAAGAAAGAACTGACACAAGCGCGCAGGGGCGGCGTCTAAGTAGATATCGCAACATCAATCCAGCGATCAAGACGCCAACGACGAACGCAGAGTCGACCGACACCACCTACCGACACGCATGGATACGGCCGAAATTTTTTTTCTCCGTATTCAGTCGGACGCCTGGGAGAAATTTTAAGGTAAGGAATCCATAACTAATAGTCTTTTTCAGATGAATGAGTTACTTAAATTTGCTAATGCTCTTTTTGGTGGATCCTCTATCACACCGCAGATACCCAACCTTTAGAGTATTACCAGGTACCAAACTGGATCTGGAGAACTTCAAAAACAGTGCTCTCACACACCAGCACATGGCGTTGCGCGGCTTAGTACCGCCCAAGACGTGATGGAGCAGAGCTGCATATAAGCACTACTTGGTAGCGATCTTTCAGGTGCATACTCTTATCTAACTCCAGATGCCTCACCTTCATATATTTCACAGGAGTCAGACAGGTCTGGAATCTTCTGCTGTAGCTCTCTGGTGCCGGTAGAGGGCATAGACTCCATTAAGACATCAGGCACGGGGTAGTGATGAGCCCATATAGCAACAGGCGTTAGCTAAACGCAGTGTTTTGCTGCGAGTTCCAAGGCATTACCAAGAATACGGAAAATGAAGCAGGGGTGCAATACAATACTAACTTGGCATCCTATTAGGAAAGGCAACAAGGTTCTCTAGTACAGGGAAAAGGGAGGGTCGGTGAGGAAGCTGCAGGTAGATACAGTATCCACCAGAAAGATAGTTACCAAAGGTAAGTAGCTTTTTCTTCCAATAGATACCGCTACCTGCGGATTCTTCACTATTGAACAGACTCTCAAGCAATACTCCCCTTGGTCGAAGGATAGACCTGGCAAAGTGATCATCTCTCCTCACTTCCAAATCCAAACAATAGTATTTGGCACAAGTATGGCAGTCAGACCACACTGTGCCTTGCTGTCTGGACTGAGCCTGGATTCCTTTAGATGGATCTTTCTTGGCTAGAGCATAGCACATCTTGATGCATAAAATGATTGAGCTGAAGTTTGACTCTGCAGAGCCTTTCCTTGTTTACAGGCAGTGTAGTTAAAGAACTGGTCGCCTAAGTGTAATTCTTTTGTGCGCCTGATGTAGATCCTCACTGCAAAATTCAGGTCGAACTCTTTGAAGGCTCTTTTCCTTTTTAGTGGGATGTGAACGAGAGAAAAAGAAGGAAGGGTGATGGATTGACCCAGATGGAGAGGAGACCCAAACTATGGAAGAAAAGCAGCTTTAGTTTACAAAACCAACTTGTCTGGGAAGAAACAAGTATACAGGAGTCAAACAGATAAAGTGATGGCAACTAGGAAAACTATTTTTAAGGCCACAAGCCGCAGTTGGTAACTGTGCACAGGCTCAAATGAAACACCTATAAGAAATATCAGAATCAAATTACAGTCTCACTGAGGCAGTAGAGAAGGGGTTGGTGGATACATGTTTGTCAAACCTTTCAGAAATCTCATAACCACAGGAAACGTAAAAAAGAAGGATTGATTTAGTAAACAGAAAAAACATTAGATAGCACCGAGAGTTACCCCTTGACTGTAGCCACTGCACAGCCTTGTTCTGTCCAAAACAGTGCAAACTGTAGTGCGTTAGCAAGGGATGCCATTGAAGGATTGTTAGACCTGGCATCGTTGACGTGGTTTCCCCTGACTTTTTGCCTTCTGACCTCCTGTTTTGCAGACTTCATTTTCCTTGGCTTTAGGATTCTGGGCACTTTACTACTGCTAGCCAGTACTAAAGTGCATATGATCTGTACTCTAAACATGGTAACAAAGGCTTATCAACAATTGGCATATTTAATTGACTTGTAAGTCCCTAGTAAAGAGCACTATATGTGACCAGGGCCTGCAAATTAAATGCTACTAGTGGGCCTGCAGCACTGATTGTGCTACCCACTTGAGTAGCCTTTAAACATGGCTCAGGCCAGCCACTGGAGAGCCTGAATGCACAGTTCTTTTTTTTATTTCAAGGTACTTTAGTAGATTTTATTAAAAAAAATACAAAAACCAAAGTTGCCATGATAAAGTAATGCAGAACACATGTTGGAAAATGCAGGTAAAGTGAATTGATCTCTAGTAAAAAAAAAATGCTTAACACAGTGTAAGGGAAAGAAGGCGAGAACAAAGCATAAAACAAAGCATAAGGTAAAACAAATCCCGAGAATCATTTAAAACATAAGAAAGAAAGAAGCAAGTTAAGATATTCCAATAGTAGCTATGACAATCCAGGAACTGAAAGTGGCAGCAAACCCATTTTCAGAGAGACAACAGTAGGGCGATGGGCAAGAGAGAGTTACATGGAACGTAATAACTGTGAGACCACTACATGATGTGTTGAGAGATTCATGGTGGTTTGGTATTGGCGAAATAGTAATCTAGTGTCTTCCACAAAGTTCTGGACTGTTGCCTCCAGGGAGTGGTTTGTTGAGCAATGTCATTGCCCCCCCTTAAGTGAGGGATCCAGTTCAACCAGGACCTGAAAGAGGTGGTGGTGGTGTTTTTACAGTTAGCAAGAACAGATTTACAGGCCACAGACAGTAATATGTCTACCAGGAGACTATCTTTATGTGTTGAGTTGTGGCTCAAGGAAGCCATGAATAAGTGAGAGAAAGTCCTGTTCCAGGTGGATCCCAAAGAGGGAACGTATAAAATCAAATATACAGTCCCAGAAGCGAGAAAGAGTTACAGTAAAAAAGGCAAGTGAGGGAGGGAGATCACCAATAACTTTATTACAGTTCTAACATGTTCGCTCTAAGAGACATCTTGTGAAGGCGAGAGGCAGTCAAGAATGTGCTATGTGGGTGCCAATATTTTGTTTGGGATAAAGACGAAGTCAATTTTTTAGAGACTAATAATTTCCAAATCAAGCTCCACTCAACTAAAGAGATAGACCTATTACTATCCCATTTCTTGAATATTTTTTAGATTAGGTGTGTAGTTTTAGGTTTTAACAGATGATAAAATATGGAAGATTGGTGGCTGGTTTTATTAAAGGAGAAATGATGGAGAGAAGGATCCATATTGGGACATTTAGTTTTAGATAGACTGACTTGGAGATTCGGAAAGCTTATAGAAGTCTATGTCTGATACATGATATTGTTGCTGTAGTTCTCTGAAGAAAAGAGGGGATTGCTGGGTACCTAGCAAAGCTGGTAAGGTGTTGATGTCATATTTGAAACATTTAGCAGACACATAAGGGCGTTAATGCACTCAAAGACAGATTGAATGTTACCCATAAGAACCCTCAGAAAATCATGGACATATTCGTAGACTTTTATAAATCTCTGTATGTGATGTTTTCACTATCATTGACCTCTTCTCTTAGCGGCAACCTTGAAACACAATCTGCGGAAAACTTTCAAGTCTGATACTTAATGCAATTTATTTTAAAATTCCTGCAACCGATAATGCCTCTTAGCAATGTGACAAGTTTCCAGATTCAGTCAGGCAACTGAAGGAGATTCATGAGGTGTGGAATTTGCAGGTAGAATATGCATCTGGATTTGTGTAATGTGTGCATACATGTGTCACATTCATTAAAATTACTGAACCCTCTGTGGTAATATTCGTATGATTTGGAATATTGTTCGCAGAACTAGGTCTACATGTATAAATATAAACATATACTAAAAACTGGTGAAAAATCTGTTTAAAGGACAGAGGTTCTCAAAAAAGTATCAACTTCTAGCTTATTAAAATTTCAATTGATAGTGCAAATTATTGCCCTGATGGCAATGTAATTATGAAAGAAAAAAATTAAATTAAACACAACATTGAAAGAATAAATGATCCCAGCAGTACAGTTAGTCAGTTTATGATTTGACTTCATTCCAGGCTTAATATGGTGAATAGCTACAGCTCAAATGAGAACAATAAACATGAAATTTACCCTCAGCAGCTCTAAAAATGTTTTTGCATACTAAAATACTTTTGTGAAATACACATTTAAAAAAAAAAAAAAATACATTTCCGTTTGTATTTATCCATATTTATTTTTTGCTGATTTTATCTGTATTTATCCATATTTATTTTAGGTTTTGTGAAAAAATGAAGTTGAAATCTGTGTATCTCTACATTTATTTAATCGGTTAATGTACACTCGTGTCTGAACATCTGCCAGGTTTGGATGATTTAACCACACTCAGATGATAAACTATACACTTGTAAGAAAACATGCCATTTTTAGACAAACTGCTGTTTAAGGCTTTTTACTTAAATTATTTTTTATTTACCCCCCTTTGCTTGTTTAATCCGCACAGCTATTGGCCTTGCAGTCATGGATGACAGAATTTAGAATCATTCAAAAACAACCAATTTCTGTTTTTATCCACATCTAGACGGGAACGTAAATAGTTTTCTCTCTGTATTTTCAGTAAAAACGGAAAACAGGGAGCCTTTGTTATTTTACATACAGAACTGCAAAGATATTCCAATTCAGTTTTCAGACTGTTCTCTGTACCTTAAAGAGCATCTCAGGATTAGAAAGCTGTTCCAATGCATGGATAAAATCTTCCACTACTCCTCCTTTATCCAGTTTATTCTTTATCCTGTGAAAAACATTTATAATCACATTACTTTCAGAACAAAATTCAAAGACTACTGTACTCTTCGCAAGCCACGGATTGCACATCTTTCACTTCCTTTACCAACCCAAGTCACATTGTCACATTGTAGCATGATTAAAAATTGTGGCTGAGGGACACAGAGGCATCCACTCATCAAAAGACAGGACCTGTAGCAGCATTGTTCTCAGCTAGACTTGATTTTGCAAGAACGGGTAATAAAGACAAAGGAGGGGGGGGGGGGGGAAGAGCTAGGATTGCAGTTAATGGAATGCAAAGGGAGAGGACATTATCCTTCAACTCACTGCAAACACACACAAACAAGCATTTGCAAAGCAATCTTTCTCACCTTTGGGACCTTATATGTATTTAGCTATGCAGCACATTAGCCTGGGTGCTGAAACATCTACTGTTCTTAAACATGAAGGGAAAGTAAGGACCGAACTGCATGACACGCCAGGTATGAGAACACATGGAGAGAAATATTGCCTTTCAGCTCGAAATGGTATAGTCCAAATCACTAAAAATACAAGATTTGAAAAAAATATTATTGTCTATGGGTGCTCGTGGATGACAATTTCTATGGACTGGAATCTAGAGAATGCTAAAGTGATTCTGGTATTTAACTGACCTCTGCTGGTTGTTTTCTATCAAGAAAGTTAAATAGAGGCAATTGCCAGAAAAATAAAAAACAGAAAGTCCCTAAGCAGAAAGCAATTCTAGTATTTTACTGATCTCTACTGGTCGTTTTCTATCAAGACAGTTAAATAGAGGCAGTTGAACAAGCAGAAAGCAATCCTGGTATTTTACTGACTTCTACTGGTAGTTTTCTATCCTGACAGTTAAATAGAGGCAGTTGAACAGAAAAAATAAATGTCCCTAAGCGGAAGCAGACAATTCCTAGGGCAGATCTCCAGAGCCCACAAAGTACATACATACATAAGTATATACGCACAAGTTACTACTTGTGTAACGATATATCTGTAAGAGACATTAGTTAATGATAGATTCCTTACCTTAGAAAATTCCCCAGGCGTCAGTCTGGATCTGGAAAGTTTTCTGCTTAGTAGTACCCCTGCGCGCCAGTAGGTGGCCCCATGCGGCTCCGCGCACGTCACTGGCGCCGTGCACGCCGGGACGACATCACGGAGGTTACTTAGGTGCCACCCATACGAGATGACGTCAGTTCTGTACACAACTTTTCATGCGAGAAACTGACCTACTAGTTACTTGTGCATCTGAAAGAGACACGTTAGTGATAGATTCCTTACCTTAGAATAGATACCCCAGCAATACCAACCCCGGTGGTGGGTCTGCGAACAAGATTACACCAGAAAGTCACGGAGCACCGAATGGCCAAAGAAGCCGTCTCTCCGGACCTGACTGTCAAGGCAGTAGTGCTTGATAAACGTGTGCAGCGAGGCCCACGTAGCTGCCTGACAAATATCCTGCAAGGGGACACCGCGTCCCAAGGCAGTAGTGGCTGCAGTTGCCCTGGTCAAATAGGCACGCAGACCAAAGGAGGCTCCTTCTTGGCCAAGGAGTAACATGCTTTGATACACAGAACGATCCACCGGGAGATTGTCCGTTTGTGCACCGCCCGATCTCTTTTGGCGCCCACGTAGCCAACAAAGAGCTGATCATCCACCCGGAACTGCTGTGTACGCTGCAGATGGAATGCAAGAGCACATTTAGGGTCCAGACGGTGGACCTGCTCCTCTTCCCGTGAAGGATGCGGAGGCGGAAAAAAGGTGGGCAAAGTGATGGTCTGCCCGATGTGGAAGGGCGTGACAACCTTTGGCAAGAAAGAAGGACGTGTCCTCAGAACCACCTTGTCCGGATGAACAGAAAGGAAAGGAGGTTTGGAAGAAAGAGCCTGGAGTTCACTCACTCTCCTGGCAGAGGTGATAGCTACCAGGAAAGTCGTCTTGAGAGTAAGAAGACTTAAGGGACAGTATGAAGGGGCTCAAAGGGAGCGCACATTAGAAAAGTCAAGACAAGATTCAAGTCCCACTGAGGCATTATGAAGGGCACAGGTGGGAACGTATGCGTAATGCCCTTAAGAAAACGGTTAACAACCGGGGACTTAAAAAGAGAAGGCTGATCAGGAAGCCGTAGGAAGGCAGAGATAGCCAAAAGATAACCTTTAAGAGTGCCCAGAGCAGAGCCCTGCTTGGCCAAAGAAAGAAGGAACAGGAGAACCTCAGAAAGAGGGGCAGAAAGGGGATCCACAGTCTTAGCTGTGCACCATGCCACAAATCTGTTCCACCTACAGGCATACACCGTTTCAGTGGAGGGACGTCTGCCTGCCAAGATGACATCACAGACTTCGGGAGGAAGATCGAAAGGTGTCAACTGTCGCCGCTCAATCTGCAAGTATGAAGGTGGAGGCTGGACAGGTTCGGGTGGAGGACCGTCCCCTGCTGCTGCGACAGAAGATCCTCCCGAAGGGGCAGACGGATCGGGGGATCGATGCTCATACTGAGTAGCCCGGGATACCATACTCTTCGAGCCCAGTCCAGAGCCACAAGAATAACTTGGGCCCGGTTGCGCCTGATCTTCTTCAGCATTCTGGGCAGAAGTGGTATAGGAGGAAAGGCGTACAACCGATAGCAACTCCACTCGAGACGAAAAGCGTCTCCCAGCGAGTGCCGCCTTGGAAATTCCAACCCACAGAACTGATGACATTGCGTGTTCTCTTCGGTGGCGAACAGATCTAACCAAGGCTCTCCCCATCGCAGAAAGAGACTTTGCGCCCCGTCCAAGTTCAGACGCCACTCGTGATCAACCATGCACCGGCGGCTGAGTTTGTCCACCCTGGCGTTCAGAGAACCTGCCAGGTGTTGAACCACCAAGGTAATGCCTTGATGTGCCAGCCAAGTCCAGAGGCGCAGAGCCTCCTGACAAAAGGTCCACGACCCCACCCCGTTTGTTGCAATACCACATGGCGGTGGTGTTGTCCGTGAACACCTGCACTACACTTCCCCGGTGTGAGAAGTTGGCCTGATGTATGATGTCACTAGTTCTAGTGTACACCTTATATCAGTCCAAATACCCTTATGGTGATTGGTTGTAAAGTCAACCTTATAGACCAGCTATCCTAGTGGTAGCATGGACAAGAGCAGTCTTAGGCTAAACTCTGAATGGCATGTGAAGCCAGCTGTGATACCATATATAATCCCTTGAATACCAAATGAAAGGACACCACAACAGATATATATATAAAATAAAGTGTATTTATTCTAGTCAAACCCTCAGCACTCTTTATGAGATTAGAGGTAAGTACAACACAGTCTTATTTAAGCATACATTAAGTCACACAGGTAAGTAATACAGTTAGGCCCTAGGGGCCACGCAAACCATATACTAAGTAAGTGGTATAAGAACCACTGTCACGGAAATAGAATAGGCCTTGGCCTAGGGAATCGCTGGGGCTACACTACACTAGCGTTAGTTAGGAAGTGGGAGGCCCACGGGATTCGTGTGCAGAGTGGAAACACTCACGCGTAATGCGTAAAAGTCAATAGCAATAGTACAGTTTAGAAAACGGTAGATTTAGGACACTTCCGGAGTAGCTAGGAAGTTGAGACTTGAAAACTAGACACTAGGATAGTCACTATCCTGATGAGCACCGGAGTACCCAAGTTACCTAGCCCACAGGCTGCGGGTGCATAGGGGTGAAGATGCGTCGTTTTCGTCGTCGACTCCTATGGATGCCTGAAGAAAGATGCTGACAGGCAGTCAGTGAAGAGTGTCCGGTGGATCCCAAGGCTGGGATCAAGAAGAGAGGAAACCTGCAAGCAGAAGGGACAGAGTCAAGGTCACTAGCCAGTGACCACGTGGAACCAGGAAGGAACCAGGCGATGTCGTGAAGATTACAGGTGAAGGTGAAGCTTGTCGCTGCAGCCAGGAGGACCAGGAAGCGTCGAGGACGACCAGGACCAGGAGGCGAGCTGTCCCACGAAGGCTCTTGCTGTCGGCGGCGTCGAAGTTGGACTAGGACTCACCAAGCCTTGGCAAGCGGAACCCACGAAGAACGGAGGACTTGCTTCTGGTGCAGACCAGGAAGGTCTGGGGTGCTTCTTCTTTGCAGAGAAGCGGGAGCCAGTCTGGAGGAGCCAAACCAGCGCAGAAGATTTCAGGGTGCGTCGTCACAAAGGCCACTAGCCAGCGGGCAAGCAACCGGACAGACGCGGCAAGCAGGAAAATGCAGAAGGGCCCCACGCAGGACTCGTGGAGTGTGGGGGGGCTGATCTTCGGTGCAGATGGTGCTTGGGGTTGGGGCTTCTCAATCCCCGGTGCACAACTTCGAGGGTACCTCAGAAGCTGCGCTTTAAGTTACTAGCCACTTTTCCCAGGTAGCCGGTCCCACGTCGCTCGTCGCCTCCACGGATCTCAGCTTTGCTGTCGATGTGGATCAGGGTCGGAGAAGTCTGGAAGTCAAGGCTCTGGTCGGGCTCTGCAGTCGGTTCCTCGTAGAACGTGGGCAAAGCAAAGGGTAGTCTCTTGATGGTGCCTGTTTGCACAGGGTAGCCACTCCTTGGCTACAAGGGAGATTCTTCAGTCTTCTTCTTTCGTCGAATGTCGAAGGTCCAGAGTTTCTGTTCAAGTTTGCAGGTTCAGGATAATCTAAAGTCTTGAGGCCCAACTCCCACTCTTATACTAATCTGGGGGGCTGGGATACCTGCTAGGTCACGCCTTATGGGTGGGACCTGGGAGGGGGTGGTTACACCCACTTCCCTTTGTCCAGTTTCGCGCCAGAGCTGGGGCTGGAGTGCCCCAGCGCCGGTTTGAACTGGACAATGCAAGGAACACCTTGTGTGCCCCAGGCATGTCTCATTCCTTTCAGCCCACCCTGCCCCAATACACTAAAGGCTGTCTGGGGAGGTGTTAGCACCTCCCCAAGCAGGAAACCTATTGTCCAGGCCTCCCTGGCTGGGATCACTCCCAGCTGCAGGAGGTCAGACTTGTGTCGTGGCAGCAGCATCCATTTTGTGATGCTGAGGCTTTGGTCAGAGGCTAACAGTTGAAGTATGATTTTAACATGTCTTTCCCTCTAGAAGGGGGGAATAATATTCTCATGTCCAGAAATGGCATGGGGGTATTATTCCACAGTGTTAGACACCTTACACGACATGTTTCGATAAAGCCAAACCATAGTTACCATAACCGTCTAAGATTATAAGGCACTTTAAGAGTATATGGTAGGCTATATCATAGAACAGCTATAAGGACTTAGTTCCGAAAGCTGCAGACAGGCTCAGCTCATGCTAGAGCACCATCTCACATGTTACCAAGCACTCTGCCTCCAGGACTGTTAAGGCCTGCCATAGGAGTGACTGATAGGTACACATGTGTCTATATGTAAGTTAGGTATAGGAATACTACACCTAAGCAAGGGGTGATTACACGACCTTGCCCCAGCTGAGTGATCAGCCAGTTGTGTCAAAATGGAAGGCCAGGCCAGGGGTGGCATAATACATGCTGCAGCCCCTGGTAGGCCTAGGGTACACCTATGCCCTGGGTACCTAGGGTACACTGTACAGGGGCCAATAAGGTGATCCTACCCAAATGGGTTATGCACCTAAAGTACACAGTATTAATTTAGAGAGAGAACAGCAGGGCTGTGGGTCTGATTAGCAGGCCCACAGCCACATCTAAGTCGAAAACCAGTAAAGCAAAAGCAAAAAGTGGGGGTGAACATAGAAAGCAGACCCTACTCTCCTACATCCGGACAGATGGAAGGAATGCCTTCAGTGCAAGCCGGATCACCCGCAGCTCCAGATGGTTGATATGGAGCCGGGACTCTGCCGGAGACCAGAGGCGTCTGATCTCCGCCTCTCCCATGTGGCCTCCCCAGCCCAGGAGTGACGCATCCGTCACTACTGTGTGCTTCGGTTGGGGAAGGGAGAGGGATCTGCCATTGACCCAATCGCGATTCGTGAGCCACCACTGCAATTGCCGTGCAGTGCCCTCCGAGATCTGGACATGATCGGACAGGTTGCCCTGATGCTGCGCCCACTGGAACTTCAGAACCCACTGCAGAGCCCGCATATGCCATCTGGCATGCGGCACCAGCAGGAGGCCATCAGGCCCAGAAGCCGGAGGGACATCCTGACTGAAACTCGGGATAGAGGCTGAAAGAGCGGAACCATAGCCTGAATGTCCCGGACTCGCTGTTCGGGAAGATAAACCCGAAACAGCGCCGAATCCAGAACTGCTCCGATGAAAGGGAGCTTCTGAGAGGGTCTCAGGTGCGACTTCGGCACATTGATGGAGATGCAGGAGGTCGTCCATAGTCTGAAGGTGGGAGACAACTGCCTGGGGCGAACCCGCCTTCAACAGCCAGTCATCGAGGTAGGGGAAGACTGACAGCCCTGACCTGCGCAGATGAGCTGCGACCACTGGCATTACCTTCGTGAACACCCGGGAGCGCTGGTAAGGCCGAAAGGGAGCACGGCAAACTGAAAATGCTCCTGGCCTACCGTGAACCGCAGGTAACGCCGGTGGGCCGGCAGGACGGGAATGTGAAAATAAGCGTCCTGCAAATCAAACGCTACCATCCAGTCTCTAGGGTCCAGGGCAGACAGGACCTGAGGTAGAGTCAGCATCTTGAACTTCTCCTTCTGGAGGAAGCGATTGACCCGGAGGTCCAAGATGGGGCGCAGGCCCCCTTGTCCTTCTTGGGGACCAGGAAGTAGTGGGAATAGCAGCCACTCCCTACTTCCTGAACGGGAACGTACTCAATGGCCCCCTTGGCCAGGAGGGCCGTGACTTCCTGACGGAGAAGAGCTAAATGATCCCCCGACATGCGGTGGTACCGAGGTGGCATGGCTGGAGGGGAGGACAGAAACCGGAGCGAGTAACCTTGGCAAATTATCTGCAACACCCACTTGTCCGACGTAATCTCGCGCCAGTGGTGGAGGTGGAGGTGAACCCTGCCACCCACTGGCGTGGGGTGTCCCCTGAAGCTGGGATTAAGAAGGTTTCGAGGCGGAAGCGGCGGTGGTGGAAGTGGACTGCCCCGCACGCTGGTTACCAGACCCGCCCCTGCGGAACCACATCTGCGGCCTCGCTGAAGCTGGTTATGCACAGGCTTGCTGGAAGAGCATGCCTGGCCACTCCTGCCCTGGCCACGAAAGGAACGAAACCCCGTTGTGGCAGGATTTTTCAAGGAAAGACCCAAAGACTTGGCCGTGGCACGAGAGTCTTTAAAGCGCTCCAGGGCATTGTCAGCCTTATCACCAAAGAGGCGGGAGCCATCAAAGGGCATGTCCATGAGCGAGCTCTGGACATCGGATGAGAAGCCAGTGGAACGCAACCAGGCATGGCGCCGCAACGCCACGTGGAAATTGCCCTGCCCAACGAATCAGCGGTGTCCAAACCACACCTGATGGCAAACTTCGCCGCATCCTTGCCCTCCGCAATGGCTTGGGAAAGGACAGCCTGGACCTCCTCAGAGCACTGAGGCAGAACCTCCGCCACCGAATCCCACACTGCGTGGGAGTAACGGCCCAATAAACAGGCGGTATTAACCGATCTCAACCCCAAACTGGCTGAGGAGAACAACCTCTTGCCATATTGGTCCAGGCTCTCAGGCGTGGGGTGAGTGGTCAAGAACGCGGGATCACCAGGCGCCAGGCGATGACGCCAAGCGACGTTCTTATCCACCGGCGCCCCCGAGGCCGGCCGCCACCAAGTACCCAAGAGGAATTCGGTAAGGTCCTCATTGAAAGGTGAGGAGCGGCTCCAATGACGTAGACGCCGTCTGGAGCACCTCTGTAAGGAGGTTGGTCTTAAGGGCCACCATAGGGAGGTCGAGGTGGAAAGCCTCCGCGGCTCGACGCAGCACCATAATGTAGGAAGCGCCCTCCTCCATTGGAGGCGGAGGCGAGGCCAATCCCGGGTCAGAAGACACATCAAGTTTACCCACGTCTTGAAGGTCATCCACCCAATCCTGCTCGGAGTCACACTGTCATGCAAGGGGTTCCTCGGATCCGTCCCAGTCCTCATCCGGCTCCGGGGTAGAAGGAGCCGGTGGTGGCGGCATGACAAGAACCGGAGAGGGACCCAGCGGCACCAGGAACGGCGGCGCCCGGGGCCGAACTGGAGCCCCATCCCAATGAGAATCCCAGGTCGGAACGAAATGGTCCAAGAACTGAGGCAGGGGCGGGATAAACTGCACCCAGTGTGGCACCCAGTATGGCGCCTGTGGAGGAGCCAAGGGCGTCGCCGGGGCCAATGGCGTTGCACCTTGTGGCGCTGGGGCCGGAGCCACGGGCGCTGGATCCAGTGGCTCCGGTACTGGCGCCGGAGGCGGTGCTGCCGGGTCAACAGGATCTGAACACGGGGCCGCGGGGCCCGCAGGCGCACCTGCGGGAGCCAGAGGCCTAAACAGGCGGTCCAAGGCAGCAAGAAACTCTTGCCGCTGTTCGGGAGTCGCCGACGGACCCGGGTAGAGCGGGTAGGCCGCGGGACTCCCAGGCTCCAGAGGAGCCGCAGGGGCGGAGCTCCTGCCCCCCACGTCCGCCTCAGAGGAGCGACGGGGGGGACGGACGTTGGAGAGCGAACACACTTCTGCGACTTCTTCGTATGGCGTCGCTTACCGGAATCTGAAGGTGAAGACTTAGAGTCCGAGGAGCGACGACTGCGGTCCCGCGAGCGGTCCCGCGATTGGGACCTGGAGCGGCAGCAAGAGGAGTGCCGGACCTCCAGCAACTTCTGGCGCCGCTCCCGCAATGCCTTCGGGGCCATGGCACAGCAGTCCGAACAATCCCGGGAGTCGTGGTCGGTCTCCAGGCAGAAGAGGCAGACATCATGGGGGACCGCCACCGACATATTACGGTGGCACGACCCGCAAGTCTTAAAGACGGGCATCCCTACGTGCACCAGGAGACAAGTGAAGAAGACAAAAAGTCTCAAAAAGTGGTCAAAAAATTGACCGAGGTACGTGCTCAATCCGGATCTGCGGTTTCGGCGCGGAAAAAGAAAGAACGGACGTCAGCGCGCATGGGTGGCGCCTAAGTAGCCTCCGTGACGTCGTCCCGGCGTGCACGACGCCAGTGACGGGCGTGGCGCCGCAGGGCACCACCTACTGGCGCACAGGGGTACTGCTAAGCAGAAAACTTTCCGGATCCAGACTGACGCCTGGGGAATATTCTAAGGTAAGGAATTTATCACTAACGTGTCTCTTTCAGATTAAGGTATATACACGAGGTCTCGAATGCTCGACTTAAAAAGGGTAGGAAAACTGATTGAGTAGAAGGGTGGAAGCGTGGATGAAGAGACAGGCAAGAATCAACATTGCATAAATGAAGCCAAGAAGTGTGGTAAAAGTGGAGGAAGAGGCGAGTGGAATAGAGGAGATATGGGGAAAAATGCAATGAGGGGAGAAGGGATTAAAAATAGCAGTGGAGAAAAGGGGAAAGGAGGGTAAAAGAAGGAAAACAATGGAGACAAATGAATGGAATTTGTACAAAGGGAAATGTGCAAACTGGTGGGGGGGGGGGGGAGAAAGTAAAATAGATGAGAGGTGACAAATTAATATTTGTTAAATGTGGATGGCAAAGGAAATCAGATGCATAGAGCAGAGATGGAGGAAGGGAAGTACTGAGGTCCACTAGATGAAAGAGGGAGGCCTTCTTGGTGAAGCTGGGGAGCGAGGTATCCCAACTTCTGCACACAGCAGCTCTACTGCTGTGTGCTGGGGTTACATTTTAGAGCTTCTACTGGGGCACACTGGTTAGTTAGTGACCACCATTTAGCAATTTCCAAGATATACATATCTCAGCTATCGAGTGAATATAATGGTCAAAACATTGCAAAAAAAATAAATCACGAGCCCTAGCAAATGATTGTATTACAAATTCCACAAAGCCTTTCTTTTTTTTTTTTTTTTTTTTTTTATAAACCTTTATTGGTACATAAAGCAGTTACAAACCCGGGCCTGAAACCATCACAGTCGGCCAGTAGTACAGAGTCGATCAAAGCAAATCAGTCAATCCACAAGAGTACAACAACCCGCCTCCCAAATGCCCCGTCGTAACTCAGGATAGTATCGGTACCATATCGGCACCAGGATGAAAGAGGTTTCTTTTAGAGTTTTAAGAAGGAACAGGATCTAATGCCGCACAATCCAATAATACAAAGGACAGGGGTTACCACAGCTCAGGATATTCACAGGCGGGACTACTATAGGCAGGACGTTGGCGGTGACGCACCTTAAACAGGATAGACAATGAGCTATACAATTCGCCCACCAATACAGATTCATGCCCGCTGCAATATAAAAACGTTAAAGAAACATCCACCCCTGTAATCTGTAATACCAGGACGTATAGAGAGGAACCTGTGAGACAGTTCCCAAAAGAAATAAAAACGAAAGAGGAGAAGTAAGAGAAAGCCAAGAGAGACAAAGAATAAGAAAGAGGCCCTAGGAACATAAAAGGAAAGAACAGTAGTACCCCTCCCCCCTAACCCCCCACCCTGCACCTCTGCCAATGGCTACGGCCTCCCCCTTAACAGCGTGCCTGTCGCCCGGTGTACGGAACCCGAAATATAGAAGAAAGGAGAAATATAAAAGAAGGAAATATAAAAGAGAAAGATATATTGGGGGGTTCACCAGTACAGGCCCCCGGCCCCTCCGCGTAACATACAGGTATATCCGTTCCGCTGCAGGACAGCCGAGGAACCCATCGACTCAGAATAGCAGTCGCCCCGCCAGCCCCCCCAGTTACCCCCCTGTCAGCATCTGAGGGAAACAATCACTATTTCGTAACCCAGCCCCACCCGGCCATTATCAGAAACATGTCCCAGTCCACACAAAACGTAGCCAACAAAGCACCAAGAGTACAATAGACAAGGATATCCAAAGAAGAGTAGGAGTTCTTCCAATACGCCAGGACACGACACATTTCACAGCCGTTCACAGCCCACAACCGCCTCCCACGCAGCAAGACATAGTCCGGTTCAGGAAGAGTAGGCAGTTCAATTTAAATGGGTTGCGCGACGATGTCTGCCACAAGGGAGAGGGCAATAAAGGAGTCCCCACAGTCTCACATCCGATGGAATCCCCGAACACTCCATTAGTCCATGGACCAAGTTCCATTCCGACGATGCCCTTTGTAGCGATAAAGTAGACTCCAGTCACCAACGTCCACTCATCAGCAACGTATAGGGTCCCGTAGAGATACCCATCCGGGACATACCACAGATCGTAGAGGGAGTCACCAGGCAAAGGCACACAGTGAAAATACCGCATCAGGCTCTCTCATACTTCCACTTATGCCGGGGACTAATCGCCATGCGAACCAAACCCACTCGCTGTGCTTCCAAAACACGGGAAGGGGCTTCCGAACTCCACACTCCTTTTGAAATGCGCATCGCCATCGACTCGGGCGGGCAGGGTTCCATGAGGGTATCACTACCAAATGGGGCGCACAGCATTAAAGCCACCAGAGTTCACACTAGAGCCTCCATCATTTGTGCCATCCGGACGTCTCCCCGGTGGCACCCGTTGTGATAGCCATCGCAACTGCCCCCCAGAGGTCTCATCTGCGCCACCCAGTGTGTCCGAACGACTCCAAATCGCCATGCAGCAATCGGCCCCGATCCGCCGAATCGCGCGATACAGGCAGCAGCTAGCGGGTCGTACCAATCTCCAGCAGAGAGACACAGAGCAGCGTCACACGTCCACATTTAGCGAGGCAGCGTTCGGGTGGGTGGGGGGGGGGGGGGGCCCCGTCCGGCATGAGGGGACGGCACTCAGCAATGGGCGCTAGGATGTTGTTCAGGGCGGGTTCGAGCGCCCCCGCGGGTGACCGTGTTTTCCCGGCCGTTGTTGTTCCACTCACCACCGGCTACAGTATCACGTGAGGTCCCGGCTCCGGGACCCGCGTAGGCCACACCGACCGGGAAGCATATCTTCATCCCTGAAGCTCGGAGAGCCACCGGAGCGACTCTCGGTGAAATCGGTCCTTCTCCGACATCCAGGAGAGTGTCGGCAGAGCTGCCCCGACAGCTAGGTCCAGCAGCAAAAAGAGAGAGTCGACGGAGCCGGGAGCCCGGGCGGGAATCTTGGCCGCCGGCCTGGCTCCGCCCCACAAAGCCTTTCTTTATTGCCAAGTAAAAGCAACGAATCCAAGAGCTCAAAAGTGAAACGAAATTAATGTTGCAACTTGTTTTCTTCTTTCTTACCAGATTTGATTTCTAATTCATCTTTCTGGTCAGTTATTCCTCTGGGCCCTAAATAAGTAAACACGGAGCAGCCTAGCCTTCCAGCCTCCACACATAAAGCAAAACGTCCTGTGTGGAAGAGCCTGTTTTGCAAATGAACAAAGAGACAGAGCACTTGAATGTGAGAAGTTGGCCTGATGTATGATGTCACTAGTTCTAGTGTACACCTTATATCAGTCCAAACAACCCTTATGGTGATTGGTTGTAAAGTCAACCTTATAGACCAGCTATCCTAGTGGTAGCATGGACAAGAGCAGTCTTAGGCTAAACTCTGAATGGCATGTGAAGCCAGCTGTGATACCATATATAATCCCTTGAATACCAAATGAAAGGACACCACAACAGATATATATATATAAAATAAAGTGTATTTATTCTAGTCAAACCCTCAGCACTCTTTATGAGATTAGAGGTAAGTACAACACAGTCTTATTTATGCATACATTAAGTCACACAGGTAAGGAATACAGTTAGGCCCTAGGGGCCACGCAAACCATATACTAAGTAAGTGGTATAAGGACCACTGTCACGGAAATAGGATAGGCCTAGGCCTAGGGAATCGCTGGGGCTACACTATACTACCAAAGGTTAGGAAGTGGGAGGCCCACGGGATTCAGGTGCAGAGTGGAAACACTCACGCGTAATGCGTAAAAGTCACTAGCAATAGTACAGTTTAGAAATAGATAGATTTAGGACACTTCCGGAGTAGCTAGGTAGTCGAAACTGGAAAACTAGACACTAGGATAGTCACTATCCTGATGGGCACCGGAGTACCCAAGTTACCTAGCCCACAGGCTGCGGGTGCATAGGGGTGAAGTTGCGTCGGGTTTCGTCGTCGACTCCTATAGATGCCTGAAGAAAGATGCTGACAGGCAGTCAGTGAAGAGTGTCCGGTGGATCCCAAGGCTGGGATCAGGAAGGAAGGATACCTGCAAGCAGAGGGGACAGAGTCCAGTGACCACGTGGAACCAGGAAGGAACCAGGCGATGTCGTGAAGATTGCAGGTGAAGGTGAAGCTTGTCGCTGCAGCCACGAGGACCAGGGAACGTCGAGGACGACCAGGACCAGGAGGCGAGCTGTCCCACGAAGGCTCTTGCTGTCGGCGGCGTCAAAGTTGGACTAGGACTCACCAAGCCTTGGCAAGCGGAACCCACGAAGAACGGAGGACTTGCTTCTGGTGCAGACCAGGAAGGTCTGGGGTGCTTCTTCTTTGCAGAGAAGCGGGAGCCAGTCTGGAGGAGCCAAACCAGCGCAGAAGATTTCAGGATGCGTCGTCACAAAGGCCACTAGCCAGCGGGCAAGCAACCGGACAGACGCGGCAAGCAGGAAAATGCAGAAGGGCCCCACGCAGGACTCGTGGAGTGTGGGGGGCTGGTCTTCGGTGCAGATGGTGCTTGGGGGTGGGGCTTCTCAATCCCCGGTGCACAACTTCGAGGGTGCCTCAGAAGCTGCGCTTGAAGATACTAGCCATTTTTCCCAGGTAGCCGGTCCCACGTCTCTCGTCGCCTCCACGGATCTCAGCTCTGCTGTGGATGTGGATCAGGGTCGGAGAAGTCTGGAAGTCAAGGCTCTGGTCAGGCTCTGCAGTCGGTCCCTCGTAGAACTTTAGCAAAGCAAAGGGTAGTCTCTTGATGGTGCCTGTTTGCACAGGGTAGCCACTCCTTGGCCACAAGGGAGATTCTTCAGTCTTCTTCTTTCGTCGAATGTCGAAGGTCCAGAGTTTCTGTTCAAGTTTGCAGGTTCAGGATAATCTAAAGTCTTGAGGCCCAACTCCCACTCTTATACTAATCTGGGGGGCTGGGATACCTGCTAGGTCACGCCTTATGGGTGGGACCTGGGAGGGGGTGGTTACACCCACTTCCCTTTGTCCAGTTTCGCGCCAGAGCTGGGGCTGGAGTGCCCCAGCGCCGGTTTGAACTGGACTATGCAAGGAACACCTTGTGTGCCCCAGGCATGTCTCATTCCTTTCAGCCCACCCTGCCCCAATACACTAAAGGCTGTCTGGGGAGGTGCTAGCACCTCCCCAAGCAGGAAACCTATTGTCCAGGCCTCCCTGGCTGGGATCACTCCCAGCAGCAGGAGGTCAGACTTGTGTCGTGGCAGCAGCATCCATTTTGTGATGCTGAGGCTTTGGTCAGAGGCCAACAGTGAAGTATGATTTTAACATGTCTTTCCCTCTAGGAGGGGGGGAATAATATCCTCATGCCCAGAAATGGTATGGGGGTATTATTCCACAGTGTTAGACACCTTACACAACATGTTTCGATAAAGCCAAACCATAGTTACCATAACCGTTTAAGATTATAAGGCATTTTAAGAATATATGGTAGGCTATATCATAGAACAGCTATAAGGACATGGTTCCGAAAGCTGCAGACAGGCTCAGCTCATGCTAGAGCACCATCTCACATGAGACCAAGCACTCTGCCTCCAGGATTGTTAAGGCCTGCCATAGGAGTGACTGATAGGTACACATGTGTCTATATGTAAGTTAGGTATAGGAATACTACACCTAAGCAAGGGGTGATTACACGACCTTGCCCCAGCTGAGTGATCAGCCAGTTGTGTCAAAATGGAAGGCCAGGCCAGGGGTAGCATAATACATGCTGCAGCCCCTGGTAGGCCTAGGGTACACCTATGCCCTGGGTACCTAGGTTACACTGTACAGGGGCCAATAAGGTGATCCTATCCAAATGGGTTATGCACCTAAAGTACATAGTATCAATTTAGAGAGAGAACAGCAGGGCTGTGGGTCTGATTAGCAGGCCCACAGCCACATCTAAGTCGAAAACCAGAAAAGCAAAAGCAAAAAGTGGGGGTGAACATAGAAAGCAGACCCTACTCTCCTACATTGAAGAGCTGCTGAAGCGCACTTGGAGATGCCGACTCCAGGCATCTTTAAATAACAAGCATTTGCAATGCAATCTGTCTCGCCTTTGGGACGTTATATGTATTTAGCTATGCAACACATTAGCCTGGGTACTGAATCATCTACTGTTCTTTAACATGGAGGGAAAGTAAGCACCAAACTGCGTGACATGCCAGGTATGGGAACACATGGAGAGAAATATTGTCTTTCAGCGGGAAATGGTATAGTCCAAAGCTCTGTTTTTAATTTGAAATCAGAGTCTTCGGTGGTCATATCACTGAAAGAACAAGTTACTTACCTTCGGTAACGATGTATCTGTAAGAAACATTAGTTAGTTAGATTCCTCACCTTAGAATATCCCCAGGCGTCAGACTGGATCCGGAAGTTTTTCGTCAGCAATACCCCTTGCGCGTCGCTAGGCGTCGTCTGCGGCTCCGCGTCCGTCGTCGGCGTCGTGCGCCGGAATAACGTCGGAGTACTTAGACGCCGCCCTCGCGCGCTGACGTCAAATCTTGTACATAGCTTTCCGCGCCAGGACCGCAGATCCATGCAAAAGACCGACACTGGTGCCAAAAATAAAATCTAGGGGCCTGAAAAGGATAACCTTAACCCTAGATGTCAGTTCGCAGAACGGGGAGGATGGGTGGGTCGGTGAGGAATCTAACTAACTAATGTTTCTTACAGATACATCGTTACCGAAGGTAAGTAACTTGTTCATCTGAAAGAAACACGTTAGTTAGATTCCTCACCTTAGAATAGATACCCAAGAAATACCATCCCCGGTGGTGGGTCTGCGAACCAAGATCACACCAGAAAGTCCTGGAGGACAGAACGGCCAAAGAAGCCATCCCTCCGGACTTGGCTGTCAAGGCAATAATGCCTGGCAAACGTGTGTAGCGAAGCCCACGTCGCCGCCTGACAGATGTCCTGCAAAGGGACACCCCGTCCCAAAGCAGTAGTAGCTGCTGTGGCCCGAGTAGAATGGGCGCGCAGCCCAGCAGGAGGGTCCTTTTTTGCCAAGGAATAACAAATTTTGATGCACAAAACGACCCACCGAGAGATGGTCCGCTTATGCACAGCTTTCCCCTTCTTAGCACCCACGTATCCAACAAAAACTTGGTCGTCCACCCGGAGCTGCTTTGTGCGGTCCAAATAAAAGGAGAGCGCACGTTTTGGGTCCAGGCGGTGGAGCCTCTCTTCCTCTTTGGAAGGATGCGGAGGCGGAAAGAAGGTGGGCAAGGTGACAGACTGCCCAAGATGAAATGGAGTCACCACTTTCGGAAGAAAGGAGGGACGAGGCCGAAGGAATACCTTGTCTGGATGAACAGAGAGAAAGGGAGGCTTTGAAGAGAAAGCCTGGAGCTCACTCACCCGTCTAGCCGAGGTGATGGCTACCAGAAAAGCAGTCTTAAGCGTCAGCAGACGAAGAGGACAATTATGAAGAGGCTCAAAGGGAGCACACATTAGAAATGTGAGAACAAGATTCAAGTCCCACTGAGGCATTACAAAAGGGACAGGAGGGAACGTGTGAGTAATGCCTTTTAGAAAGCGTGTAACAACAGGGGACTTGAAAAGAGAAGGCTGATCAGGAAGCCGCAAGAAGGCAGAGATGGCAGCAAGATAACCTTTCAGGGTGCCCAGGGCAGAGCCCTGCCTGGCCAAAGAAAGAAGAAAGAGGAAAACCTCAGAAAGAGGGGCGGAAAGGGGATCCACAGCCTTTGCTGTGCACCATGCCACAAATTTGTTCCACCGGCAGGCGTATACCGTCTTTGTGAAGGGACGCCTGGCTGCCAGAATGATATCACAGACTTCAGGAGGCAAGTCAAATGGCATCAACTGCCGCCGCTCAATCTCCACGCATGGAGGTGGAGGCTGGACAGGTTCGGGTGGAGGACCGTCCCCTGCTGCTGCGACAGAAGATCCTCCCGAAGGGGCAGACGTATCGGAGGATCGGTCAGCATACTGAGTAGCTCGGGATACCAGTACCTTCGTGCCCAATCCGGAGCCACCAAGATGACTTGGGCCCGGTCGTGCCTGATCTTCTTCAGCACTCTGGGCAGAAGTGGTATAGGCGGAAAGGCGTACAACAGACCGCAACTCCACTCGTGACGAAAAGCGTCGCCGAGCGAGTGCCGCCTTGGAAATTCCAACGCGCAGAACTGCTGACATTGCGCGTTCTCTTCGGTGGCGAATAGATCTAACCAAGGCTCTCCCCACTGCTGAAAGAGACCTTGCGCCACTTCGGAGTTCAGACGCCATTCGTGATCCATCATGCACCGGCGGCTGAGTTCGTCCGCTCTGGCGTTCAGAGAGCCCGCCAGATGTTGAACCACTAGGGTGACGCCCTGGTGTTCCAGCCATGTCCAGAGGCGCAGAGCCTCCTGACAAAGGGTCCACCACCCCACCCCGCCCTGTTTGTTGCAATACCACATGGCGGTGGTGTTGTCCGTGAACACCTGCACGACACTTCCCCTGACAGAGGGAAGGAAGGCTTTCAGTGCAAGTCGGATCGCTCTCAACTCCAACAGGTTGATGTGGAGACGAGACTCCGCCGGAGACCAGAGGCCTCTGATCTCCGCCTCTCCCATATGGCCACCCCATCCCAGGAGGGACGCATCCTTCACTACGACATGCTCCGGTTAGGGAAGGGAGAGGCTCTTGCCCTTGACCCAATCGCGGTCCGTGAGCCACCACTGCAACTGCTGTGCAGTGCCCTCCGAGATCAAGACATGGTCGGACAGGTTGCCGTGATGCTGGGCCCACTGAAACTTCAGGTCCCACTGCAGAGCCCGCATGCGCCGCCTGGCGTGATGCACTAGTAGGATGCAGGAGGCCATCAGCCCCAGAAGCCGCAACACTAGCCTGACCGAAACCCAGGATAGAGGCCGAAAGATGGCAATCAGGGCCTGTATATCCCGGACCCGCTGTTCCGGTGGATGGACCCGGAACTGCGCCGAATCAAGAACCGCTCCGATGAAGAGGAGCTTCTGAGAGGGACTCAGGTGTGACTTCGGCACGTTGATGGAAAATCCCAGCAAATGCAGGAGATCCGCCGTAGTCTGGAGGTGGGAGACGACTGTCTGGGGCGAGCCCGCCTTCAACAACCAGTCGTCGAGATAGGGGAAGACTGGAACCCCTGATCTGCGCAGATGAGCTGCGACCACCGCCATCACCTTCGTGAACACCCGAGGGGCACTGGTGAGGCCGAAGGGGAGCACGGTAAACTGAAAGTGCTCTTGGCCCACCGTGAACCGTAGGTAACGCCGGTGGGCCGGCAGGACGGGAATGTGGAAATATGCGTCCTGCAAGTCCAACGCTACCATCCAGTCTCCGGGGTCTAAGGCACGAGAACCTGAGCCAAAGTTAACATCTTGAACCTTTCCTTCCGGAGGAAGGCATTGACGTTCCGGAGGTCCAAGATAGGGCGTAGGCCCCCTTTGCCCTTCTTGGGAACCAGAAAGTAGTGGGAATAACAACCACGACCTACTTCTGGGCTCGGAACGCGCTCGACGGCCCCCTTGGCCAAGAGGGCCGAAACTTCCTCGTGGAGAAGATTCAAATGATCCCCCGAGATACGGTGGTGCTGCGGTGGCATGGCTGGAGGGGTCGTCTCGAAGGGGAGGGAGTAGCCCCTTCGGACGATTTGCAGCACCCACCTGTCCGATGTGATGGACCGCCAGTGGAGCAGGTGATGGCGAACTCTGCCGCCCACTGGCGTGGAATGGGCCTGAAAGCTCGGACTAGGAAGGCTTTGAGGCGGATGCTGCCGCGGTGGATGTGGGCTGACCTCGTCGTCCTCCAGAACCGCCTCGGCGGAAACCACGTCCGCAACCGCGCGCAGGTTGGTTCTGCGGCTGGTGGCTAGGCGCACGTGAGGAGGCACCCCTTCCTTGGCCACGAAAGGGGCGAAAGGCGGAAGTTTGCGGCCGCGGGGCCGAGTGGCCCAAGGACTTGGCCGTAGCCCGGGAGTCCTTAAAGCGATTCAGCGCACTGTCCGCTTTCTCGCCAAAAAGGCGAGTGCCATCAAAGGGCATGTCCATGAGAGTGCTCTGGACATCGCCCGAAAATGACGTGGACCGCAGCCAGGCGTGACGTCGAAGCGCCACTGTGGTAGAAATGGCCCTACCCAGCGAGTCCGTTGTGTCAAGCCCACATCGTATGGCGTGCCGTGCTGCATCCCTCCCATCGGCCAGAGCCTGGGTAAGTCGTGTCCGGACCTCCTCCGGACACAGGGGCAGCACGTCCTCCACCGCATCCCACAGAGAGTGGGAATAACGGTCCAAGAGACAGGCGGTGTTCAAAGACCGCAGGCCCAAACTAAGGGAGGAGAACAGCTTCTTGCCAAACTGTTCCAGTCTCTTGGAATCCCGGTCCGGCGGGGCGGTCGGGAAGGAGGATTGGGAGGTAGAGGCCTGGATAACCAGGCTCTCAGGGGTAGGGTGTTGGGACAGAAAACTGGGGTCGCCCGGAGCAGGGCGGTGGCGCCTGGCAACGTTCCTGTCCACAGGAGGAACTGTGGAGGGCTTGGACCAGGTGCCCTGCAGAACGTCAATGAGGGCCTCATTGAATTGCAGCAGAGGCTCAGTGGAGCTTGCTGCAGACTGAAGCACCTCAGTAAGGACGTTAGTCCTCACAGCCACGGCAGGCAGCTCGTGCCCAAGGGCTGCGGCCGCCTTGCGCAGCACCAGAGAAAGCAGCGCCCTCCTCCGAAGCCACAGTCGGAGTAGAGACAAATCCAGTGTCCGGAGAGGTATCCAGGCCACTGGCCTCCCCCAGTTCATCTGCCCAGTCCTGTGACATTTGAGCCTGAAGGGCCATAGGATCCTCGGATCCCTCCCAGTTGTCCCCATCATCCGATTCCTGGTATACAGGAGGAAGGTACGGAGCCGGGCGATAGACATAATGTGTCTCCAGCGGCGCCGAACGCGGCGTCCATCGACGCCGTATCGGCGCCGGGCCCGGAGTGGGGCTGAACTGGGGCTCGACGTCGAGCGGAGTCGACGTCGGCGTCAGGGGTGGTACCGGTGTCGACGCCGGCAGAGGAGGCGTGACGAGGTCGACCGGCGTCGGCGGGGACTCGGGAACGGGTCCCTCGGGCACTTGCGGCGTCGAGGCCGGAGCCGTCAACGGCGCGGGCCGGAGCCACTGGCCTGCAAGGCAGCCCAGTCGGGTCCGCGGGGCCCGAAGGCGCGCCAGCGGGCGTCGACGGCGGAGCCAGGCTCCTCATGGCCGAGAGGAAGGCACTGACTTCCGCCGGCGTCGCGTCAGTCCCAGGGACCGGTGGGTATGGGGACTTGCGCGGCGCCCGCGGCTCCGCCGGAGCCGCGGGGGTGGAACCACCCTGACCCTCGGCCGAGTCGCGCGACCGGCGAGGGGAGTCCGAAGAGCGGTGTCGCCTCTTGGACTTCTTGGAATGCTTCGACTTACCCGAAGACTTGGATCCCGACGACCGATGGTGATGTCGGCTGCGGCTCCGCGACCGATCCTTTGACCTCCTCCTGGACCGGGATCGAGAGGCGCGCGGAGCCGAGTGGCGAATCTCGAGAAGCTTACGGGACCGCTCCCGTCTAGCCTTCGAGGTCAGGGCCTTGCAGTCCGAGCACGACTCCGCGTCGTGGTCGAGGCCCAAGCAGTAAAGGCACCGGCGGTGATGGTCCGTAACCGACATCAAGCGGCTACAGTCAGCACAGGCTTTAAAACCAGGCATCCTACCGGCACCGGAGTCGAGACAAGATCAAAAAGGATCAAAAAAGTTAGTCAAAAATTGACTAAAGGGGTAGCTCTCCCGGATCTGCGCTTACTGGCGCGGAAAAAAGAAGAACTGACGTCAGCGCGCGAGGGCGGCGTCTAAGTACTCCGACGACGTCATTCCGGCGCACGACGCCGACGACGGACGCGAAGCCGCAGACGACGCCTAGCGACGCGCAAGGGGTATTGCTGACGAAAAATCTTCCGGATCCAGTCTGACGCCTGGGGATATTCTAAGGTGAGGAATCTAACTAACGTGTTTCTTTCAGATATACAAGATTTAAAAAAAATATTATTGTCTACAGGTGCTCGTGGATGACAATTTCTAAGGACTGGAATCTAGAGAATGCTAAAGTGATTCTGGTATTTAACTGACCTGCGCTGGTCATTTTCTATCAAGAAAGTTAAATAGAGGCAGCTGCCAGAAAAATAAAAAAAGAAAGTCCCTAAGCAGAAAACAATTCTGGTATTTTACTCAACTCTACTGGTCGTTTTCTATCAAGACATTTAAATAGAGGCAGTTGAACAACCAGAAAGCAAGTCTGGTATTTTACTGACCTCTACTGGTCGTTTTCTATCAAGACAGTTAAATAGAGGCAGTTGAACAGAACAAAATGTCCCTAAGCGAAAGCAGAAAAGTCCTAGGGTTGATCTCCAGAGCCCACAAAATACATACACATGTAAGTATATACTAACGTATATACAAGAGGTCTTGAATGCTCCATTGAGTGATGGATTGGCCACCATGGAAGGGTGTCACGCCTTTGGGAAGGAATGCAGCCCATTTTCTCCACACCAATTTGGCTGGAAAAAAGTGACGTAGGGCGCCTGTACCAACACTGCCTGCAGTTAATTCATGCTGCATTCTGACATGATGGCAATAAGGAAGACTGTTTTCAGATTCAAGGCCTCAAGGAACAGCAATGCATCAGCTCAAAGGGCGTGCACATAAGAAATGAAAAGACCAGAATAAGGTTGTAGTGAGGCATCACAACAATGGCTTTGAGGAGAACCGGAGTCAAACATTTTAGAAAACGCAAACAACTGTGATTTAAACAGTGACGGTTTATCAGATAAACATACGTAGGGCTAAAAAGGAAGAAAGGAAACCTTTTGACTGTGCCCACCGCAAGGCCTTGCTGGGTTAATGAAAGAAAAAATAAATGGACATCAAAACGTTTAGCTTGTAAAGGAACTGTGTTTCGGGTGCTACACCAAGCACCAAACGTGTACCAGCACCCAGCATAAAAAGACTTCACGTAAGGGTGTCAGGCCTTCAGATTGACATTGACCACATCAGTCAGAAACATAAATACATTTAGTTACTGCAGCTCAATCTCCACGCATGGAGATGTAAGTTGTGTAGACTGAGATGCAGGACCCTGCCATATTGCTGAAACAGGAGGTCCTGGAAGCATGGTTGGCGGACAAATGCTCTGGCCATGAGCATCAGGTACCACACTTGCCAGTGATCCTTAATGGACGCGGAAACCTCACATTTATTAGTGTCATGCTTCATCATAGGAACCGTCTCCCCACCCTGGTAGGACAATGCCACATGGGCGGATCAACCTCCTCGAAGACTGACTAGTTAGGAGGGAGTTCTTGAATAAGTCTTACTGGACAACACCATATAACCGGGGATCCAGATCAAAAACGTAAAAATATCTTAAGAGTCCCTAGGGAATTTTACCTTTATTCGTGGAACACTAGGTAAGATTTAAAACGAAGAAGGTTTGGGTACTGGAGTACAATGCCTCACACCCAAAATGTTGCCAACATGTTTCTGCCTACTTTCGCAAGCCTAAACGGTCTGAGGCATTTGTCAGGGCATACGGATCCCTATGAGAGAAACCTAGATTAAATTCCAAATTATAGAATCGATTAGGCTACAATACGGTGGATTTACCACTTAGGTCCTCCCACAATTACCTGCCAGTGGTGGAGTCATTTGTCCTTGCTACCCTAAAGAGTAGGTATTACCCTAAAGAGTAGGTAGTACCAACATCATGGTCACAGAGAGGACGGGGTCCATTGTAGTGACACATTCGTCAACAGGAAAGCCCGGATACTTTACCTATGTCTGTCCTGCTCTGCGCCGTAATCGCAGAATGGATCTAGCCAGTGTGTACCCCATTGATCAAAGAAGGTTGCTGGAGACTAGGAAGATGTTCTGCTGGTCCAGCCACTTCCAGAGACATAGGGCCTCGTGGAACAGGATCAAGAACCCCACTCTGTCCTGGTAGTTGTAGTACCACATGGTGGTGGGGTTGTCCAAAAGGATCAGCACCATCCCCCTTCTAATCTATGGTAGGAAGTACTTCCAGGTCACACGAAACTCTCAAACCTCCAGCAGGTTGATATGGAGCTGGTGTTCCGCTGGAGACCAGATCCCTTTGCTCTCCACCTCTACCCAACCCAGCAGCGTTTTTCAATACTGTAAGCCCCGGGTGGAGAAGGGAGATTGGCACATTGCAGGTCAAATTGGCATCCAGCAACTACCACTGCAGAGCCTTAGCAGCCTCCTTCGATATTTGGATGGAGTCAGAGAGGCAACCTATGATGATGGGCCCATTGGGATTTAAGATCCCACTGCAGTACCCACATGTGCCACCTGGTGTTCGGGATGAGGAAGCTGCATGAGGCCAGGAGATCATGAAGCGTCAGAACCATCCCCATTTAGACCCAGGACTGATACAGAAATGTCTGGATCACATCCTAAATGCCCCAGGCTCGCTGTGTCAAAATAGAGGCCTTGAGCGCCATTGTGACCACCAGTACTCTAATAAATGTGATTCTATGCGCAAGGTTTAGATGTAACTTTGCCTTGCTGATCGTTAATCCCAATGATGTTAGGAGTGCGGCCATCATACGAAGATAGTCCATGATGGACTCAAGCGAGGCCAAATCAGGAGGCAGTGGTCAAGGTTCAGGAATACATGAACCTCTGAAGATTGAACTGTACTATATTTTATTGAAATTGCATTTATAAAGTGCATATCACTGAGAAGGTGTTGAAGCGCTTTGCGCCTGGCCACACGCACTCCGGGAACCACAGGTTAGTGGTTAGTCCTACATGTTATTGCTCATTATTGGGATAAGTCTTGTGCACTCAAGCAAACCATTCTATTTATAACCTTTTTTTCCCCTGGGACAGATTAAATTAATAGGAGTTAGGTGTATTCATTACTGGGGAGGTACGCGAGTTCAGGAAAGTCCAAAGACACCGACCTATGCCCTAGTTCTAGAGCTGGAGGAATCTGGCAAAGATTGAGCATCTTGAATTTGCCCTTTCATAGTTGGGTCAAGTCCTCCGTCCTTTTTTGGGGCTAGGAAATAGTGAGAGTAACATCACATCCCTCTCTCTGAACTTGGTACCCACTCGATGGCACCTTTGGAGAGCAAAAGACTGACCTTCTGCATCAAGTTTCAAGAGTGTTCTTCCGAAATGTGTTCTGGTGTGAGAGGGCGAATGTGTGAATGGGAGGGGTAGAAATGGCCAATTCTTAAGACCCATCAGTCTGACAACATAGATTTCTAACCAGGAAGGAGATGTTTGATACCACACTGCAAGCAAGGTGCTTTCCTAAGTGAAATTCCTATGTGGAAAATCTAACTCTGTTACGGGGATGCATCTTGCCCACTGCCTTTTTGTAATCCCAGATGTTATGCATCATTAGTATAATGGGGGTCCTTCCTCGTCATCAATGTCAGAGTCAAAGAGCGAAAGCATGCTCTGCTGGTAATGGTACTGAGTCAGAGTTCTCTGAAGAGAAATGTTTTAAATTACAACGTAACTATTGTGATCCTATAGTGCGATATTGGTTACGATTGGGCCGATGTCTGCTGGGAACCTGAGATTGGCGTCAAGACCAGATCATCTCTGGAAGTAGAGTGGAAGAAGAGTTGGTGTCTGTGCTGGTACGGATTGACTCCACATAGATGTGGTACCAGTGTAGAGGTCTGTACGGGAGCAGGTACAGGTTAGGTGAAGGGTCCAGATTGGCAGATGGCCAGTGGTAGTCGGATTGGAAACCTGTGAGGTTTCTTAGCACCTGAGGTTATGACAGAGGGAGCTGAATGTGCACCAAAAATCTGGAGCTTTGAATTCCTCTATCTGCTCCAGGGTCAATGACAGCTCGGGAACTCAGGGTACACTGGGACCCAGCTAGTCAGTTCTAATTCAGATGGCCTTGAAAAGGTGTGAAAGTTATCTTGATAGTCTTGTGTCCGACTTCGAGTACTGTGATAGGGACAAGTCTCGCTTTTGTCTTTCTACGTTTATGTTTGGACTTAGACTTAAACTTACAGGAAGACTTTAAGCAGGATGTGGACTTTTTCTGTCCAGTGATGGCCCTAAGAACAGGACCGTGGCTGGGCCTACAGCCTGGATCTAAAACACAACCTTCTTTTGTCCTGGGCAGTGAATACACACGAGGTGGACTCATGCGGGTCTGTGACAAACAACCGCTTCCTACAGTCTCGGCAGAGCTTAAATCCTGTTGTTTTCGGTGGGGGCATTGTTTCCTAGACACTTTGAAAGAATACGTAAATTATCTGAAGACTGCCAAGGGAACAGAGCTCCTAATTCCTACTGAAGGGTGCAGAAAGAAAGAAACTGACATCAGTGCATTGGGGTGGCGCTTAAATGCGGCTCCACTTTGTCACTTCAGGGACGATCACAATGGAACCATACGGCAATCGTACTGGTACAAAGGAGTATGGCAGAAAGACTCGCCATATCAAGTCTGGAGATAGTCTAAAGGTGAGGAATCTGAAGCTAGAAGTACGAGTTACTTACATTCGGTAACGATGTATATGGTAGAGACGATTCTAGCCGCAGATTCCTTCACGTAGAATTATCCCCAGGCGTGAGACTGGATCCGGAAAACTTTTTGCCCAGCATCCCTGCGTGCCGGGGGGACAGCATCACGCGACTCCGCCCAGGCGTCGCCAACGCACGTGACGTCAGCGAGGTCACATAAGTCCCACCCTGGCAGGCCTACGTCAGTTTTCTTCGGAGAACTTTTCCGCGCCACTTCGCGGAGTCAGCAGACAAAACTGTGAGAGTATAGGAACAGTGTGCGAAAGAGCAACAAAAGGGAATGGTGAGGAACAACACCATAAAGAGCAGCACCCGGCACTGCAGTACCCAAAGGCAGGGAAATAATAAAGAACAGGGCAGCAACCCTGCCAGTACAGAGACAGCCCCCCAACCCCCCGAGACAAGGGACATATGTAAAAATGTAACGATAACATGCAACAGGACTACAACCCCAACCAAAGACAAGGAAGGGGAACCGGTCGGGGACACACAGGGAACAACAAAACTCCAAGACATTCCCATCACAGAGTGTGACAACCCCCATCAGGAACAAGGGCTGAGGCACAGCCAAAAGACCCCAACCTCAAGGGTCGCAAAGAGCCAGAAGTACCAACAAACCTATCCTCCCATGTGACAACGGGGAGGAAAAGTGGGACAGCCCGCCACAAAGAGGGAAAGAATGTACTCATAGAAGACACAGCTACCCACAGGGAAGCGAGTGCAAAAGACCAAATCACAAGCCCTCGCAGAACAGGGAGGAAGGGCGGGCCGTGAAGGAATCTGCGGCTAGAATTGTCTCTACCAGATACATTGTTACCGAAGGTAAGTAACTCGTACAAATGATAGAGACTACTAGCCGCAGATTCCTTCATGTAGAATAGATACCCTAGCCATACCCAAGTGGAAGGAGGGTCTGCGAGAGGACCCCACCCACCGGGGCAGGACAGAGGACCGCCCGGGGGCCGAGTCCAAAACAGGATGAGGAGCCCCGTCCCCCAGGCAAGGGGAAACAAAGTGAAGAAGATAGACAGTCCCCACTCAGCAGAGGAACCAAGGCAAGGCGCAAAGAGGCCAAACACCCCACGCCCACGTGAAGCAACAAAACCTCCGCCCAAGGCCAAGCCAAGGAAAGGAGCACCGAAGGAGAAGAGCAACCTAGAGACTCCAAGGAGAAGAGGCAGAGCAAAGGCAATCCCAGACAGGATGGCGCCGGCGGCAAGAAGCAGGCGGAAGCCGAAAAGGGGAACTCAAGGTCACCCAGGAAGAATCGTCCAACACCCCGCAGGGGCAAACTGCGCCCGCAAGAGGATCCAGAAGTCAGGGACCATCCCCCCCCACCGGGAGAAGAGGTAAAGCCGAGTGCAAGGCCCACTGGAAGCAGCGGAGAAGGCAGGATGACCCACTAAAGCCCCAAAAAGGCACAACAGTGCAGAAAGAACAAGAGGGCGGCACTGGCAAGCTCCGCCAGATGCCAGGGACACCACAGAACGAACACTCAAAGCAAAAAGGCGAAGAAGAAGGTTGCATCCTCAACATACCATAACGCCACGAAGAGCAGAAGCCCGCAGGCGACCACAACTCCCCAGCACATACCAGGGCTATATAACAGCCAACCCTGCCCCACATGGGGCATGTCAGATCCCAAGACATGGGAACCTCTTAGGAAGAAACTTCCGCAGCAGAGGACAACAAAAAAGACCTGCAACAAAAAAACCCGCAGGAGGCCTATCAAGCAGCCAGAGGGGAACGCAGAAGGCCCCATCTCAGGCCCAGCAAGGTGTGAAAAACCCAAAGGAAAAACACACAGTCAAAAAGGGCTGGCCAGCAGCCAACAGAACCACAACCTCAGCCAGACAACCGGGGCGACCAAGAACCAGAGCAGGTCACTGAGGAGGAGAAGAAGGAGGGGGGGGAGGAGGAGGACGAAGCCCTGCCAAGAACCTCTGGATGGCAGAGTCCGCAGGGGCATGGAACAAAAGAGCACTATCGAAGGGAAGGTCCACCAGCCGGTCTCGAACATTCTCCGAGAACACACTGTCCCGAAGCCAGGCATGGCGACGAAGGCCAACCAAAGAAGCCATGGCACGACTCAACACCTCCGAGATGTCCAGAGCGGAGCGAAGGATAAACGCCGCCAGCTCCCAACCATCCAAGTCGTGATGTCTCAAATCCACACAAGCACCCTCCTGAGAAGCGGCAGACATAAGGGACTCCTCCGAGTCCCACAAGCAAGAAGTGGCCCTAGCTAAAACACAGTGTGTTAAGGGCCAGCAGAGCCGCACTGGTTGAGGCAAACATATTGCGCCCCCAAGAGTCCAGCCAGCGGGCCTCCCGGGAAGGGGGAGACAACAGCAGCGGCAAAGCAGGAAAGGCAGACTGCAAAAAGGGGGCCTCTGGTCGAAGGGTGAAGAGAAAGGCACACCGGATCACGCGGTGCCTGGATGGTGGCGGTGCAGAAGGTGCTGGGGCACGGGGTCCCCCTTGGCGGGACGGCCCCCAAGCCCCCAAGAGAGAAAATCGGAGTGACCCCTCAAAGGGAAGCAACAGTTCCCTACCACCAGAGCGCTGATGGAGAACCTCCAGAAGATGATCTGCAGGAAAATGGGTAGCTGGATCACCAAAGTGCAAAATTCCCAAAGCCGTGGAAACAGCGGGGGCGAAAGCCGCACCCGCCTCTGTAGGGCCCCGCGTAGAGGAAAGCAGCTCCTCGTCAGGAGACTGCTGCAAGCTAAGGCAGCCATCTCCCAAGCCAACCGGAGGAAGGAATGGCCAAGGCCGAAAGGAAGGAAGAGGGACCAAATAGTGGGGGACTTGTGGCTCCTCCGGCGAAGACCGCGGTCGTGGAGACGGCCAGGAGCCGCCTTTAGACGACATCGGGAAACAAGCCTCAACACGGCGGCCCGTCTCCGCTGAGGATGACACCAGCAACCGCCGAACCTCTGGAGAAGAGGAGGCGTCCGAAGACGAGTCCACGACCCGATGTCGGCCCGGAGCCAAAGAGTCCGCAACCTGAGGCAGGACACCGTCGCCGACCGGCGCCGAAGGACACGCCGGGGTGACCTCCTACACAGCACACGGCGCAGGAGACCGGAGCTGGACCGAAGCCAGGGTGGAGAAGGGACGGCGCCGACCTGACCTCCGACGAGGCAACCGCCTGCGCGGAGGGCCGAGAAGGGGCCGGGGAGGGACGGGAAGACCCACGCCAACCGCGACTTGTGACAGGGCGAGATGGGCCCTCCGCCGACGCCTGTGGCGCCGCCAGGGCCAGTATCTGCCGGCGCCGTAGCGGCGTCACCTCGGCCTCGGACAAGGTTGCCGCCTGTCCCGAGGACCGAGAGGGGCTCGGGGGTGCGACCCGAGCCCCGGTGATCTCCCGCGACACCACAGGGACTCCCGTGGGAGTTTGCGGCGAAGCAGAGGCGCCATGGTCCGTAAGAGGGACCCCCGAACAGCCGCCCCCCAACTGCACCACATGCTCAGAACCTGGATCTGAACCAGTCAGCGCCAGGGACGGAGCCGCCGGCGACGCCGCGGAGGGCCCCGCACACTGCAAGGGATCCGCCAACGTCCAAGGAGGGAAAGGAGGAGGAGGAGAAGCCAGCGAGGCCTGCAAAACTGCTGCATATGTTTCCATATGGGCTCTGGTCGCCCCCACGCCGGGAAATGGCGGATAAGGGGACGACATGCAAGGCTGCACCACCCGCGGAGAGCTCACACCCCCGACAGGCCGGAACCCGACCCTCGGGGACAAACTGCGACACTTACCAAGAGGTGAGCGGCGCACATGCGACCTGGGAGAAGATCGAAGTCGGCGAGGGAAGCCGCAGGTCCAAGAACCCTTCGCAGGGGCCGGCCGAGATGACACCCGAGCCGACAGAAGTTTCATCCGGCGCTCACGCCGGGACTTCGGCTTCATCTGCTGGCATGCCTCACAATCAGTGGCGTTGTGGTGCTCTCCCAAACACCACATACAGATGGGTTGAGGATCCGTCGCTGACATGAGGCGGCCACACGACGAACAAGTTTTAAAGCCCGAAGGCATTCGCACACTGTTCCCACACACGCAGCAACAGCATAAGGGAAAGACCTAAACAGGCCCAAAGCACAAACCAGATCCGCGTTGCACGCGGAAAAGGAAAAAAAAAACTGACGTAGGCGTGCCGGGGTGGGACTTACCTCGCTGACGTCATGTGCGCGGAAAATGCCTGGGAGTCGCGCGATGCCGTCCCCCCGGCGTGCAGGGATGCTGGGCAAAAAGTTTTCCGGATCCAGTCTCACACCTGGGGATAATTCTATGTGAAGTAATCTGCGGCTAGTAGTCTCTATCAGATGTACCTATCAGAGACAGGACATACTTTACTTCTCAGGCAAGTGACTGATTAGGAGAGAAATCTAAATAGATTAAGAGATGGAATGAGAAACAAGGTATGGGCAGGAAGCACAAGTTACTTACTTGTGTAACGATATATCTGTAAGAGACATTAGTTAGTGTTAGATTCCTTACCTTAGAATATCCCCAGGCGTCAGACTGGATCCGGAAAGTTTTCGTCAGCAGTACCCTTGCACGTCGCTGGCGTCATATTCGCCGAGATGACGCAGTCGAAGCTACTTAGACGCGCCCACGTGCGCTGACGTCAGTTCTGTACACAACTTTTCCGCGCCAGGAACGCAGAGCCATGTCAGAGACCGACTACTGGTGCAATAGAACTAGGACCCTGAAAGGGATGGCCTGAACCCTAGAGAACAGTTTGCAGAAGGGGGAGGGGTAAGGAATCTATCACTAACTAATGTCTCTTACAGATATATCGTTACACAAGTAAGTAATTTGTGCATCTGAAAGAGACACGTTGAACAAGTTACTTACCTTCGGTAACGATATATCTGTAAGAAACATTAGTTAGTTTGATTCCTTACCTTAGAATATCCCCCGGCGTCAGGCTGGATCCTGAAAGATTTTTCGTCAGCAGTACCCTTCAGCGTCGGTAGGCGTCGTCTGCGACTCCGCGTCCGTCGTCGGCGTCGTGATCTCCGGGATGACGTCGGAGTACTTAGACACCGCACTTGCACGCTGACGTCAGTTCTGTACATAGCTTTCCGCGCTAGGAGTGCAGAGCCATGCAAAAAACCGACACTGGTGCCATGAAACTAGGGCCTTGAAAGGGATGACCTTAACCCTAGATATCGGTTCGCAGAACGGGGAGGATAGGTGGGGCGGTAAGGAATCTAACTAACTAATGTTTCTTACAGATATATCGTTACCGAAGGTAAGTAACTTGTTCATCTGAAAGAAACACGATTCCTTACCTTAGAATAGATACCCCAGCAATACCAACCCCGGTGGTGGGTCTGCGAACCAAGATCACACCAGGAAGTCCTGGAGAACGGAACAGCCGCAGAAGCCGTCTCTCTGGATTTGGCTGTCCAGGCAGTAATGCTTGGCAAACGTGTGCAGCGATGCTCACGTTGCTGCCTGACAACGGTCCTGTAAAGGGACTCCCCGTCCCAAGGCAGTAGTAGCCACTGTGGCCCGAGTGGAAAGGGCCCTCAGCCCCACAGGAGCATCCTTCTTAGCCAAGGAATAACAGGCCTTAATGTACAAAACGACCCATCGAGAGATGGTCCGCTTGTGCACTGCCAGCCCTTTCTTAGCGCCCACGTAGCCAACGAAGAGTTGGTCGTCCACCCGGAACTGTTTGGTGCGGTCCAGATAGAAGGAGAGCGCACATTTTGGGTCCAGACGGTGGAGCCTCTCTTCCTCTTTCGAGGGATGCGGAGGCGGAAAGAAGGTGGGCAAGGTAACAGACTGCTCGATATGAAAGGCAGTAACTACCTAAGAAAGAAAAGAAGGGCGAGTCCTCAGAACAATCTTGTCCGGATGAACAGAGAGGAAAGGAGGCTTAGAAGAAAGAGCCTGGAGCTCACTCACTCTTCTGGCAGAGGTGATGGCAACCAGGAAAGCAGTCTTGAGAGTCAGAAGACGAAGAGGACAGTGATGAAGTGGCTCAAAAGGAGAGCACATCAGAAAGGTTAACACCAGATTACTGAGGACAAAAGGGACAGGTGGAAACATGTGAGTAACGCCTTTTAAGAATCTATCGACAACAGGGGACTTCAAAAGAGAAGGCTGATTAGGAAGCCGTAAGAAGGCAGAAAGAGCTGAAAGATATCCCTTGATGGTGCCCAGAGCAGAGCCCTGCTGGGCCAGGCAAAGATGCCACAAATTTGTTCCACCTGCAGGCGTATACCGTTTTAGAGGAGGGACGCCTGGCTGCCAGAATGACATCACAGACTTCAGGAGGGAAGTCAAATGACATCAACTGCCGCCGCTCAATCTCCATGCATGGAGGTGGAGGCTGGACAAGTTCGGGTGGAGGACCATCCCTTGTTGCTGCAACAGAAGGTCCTCCTGAAGAGGCACTCGAATCAGGGGATCGATTGACAGACTGAGTAGCTCGGGATACCAGTATGTTTGTGCCCAATCCGGAGCCACAAGCATGACTTGGGCCCAGTCGCGCCTGATCTTCTTCAGCACTCTGGGTAGAAGTGGTTTAGGCGGAAAGGCGTTTAACAGACCGCAACTCCACTCGCGACGAAAAGCTTCTCCGAGCGAGTGCCGACTTGAAAATTCCAACGTGCAGAACTGAAGACATTGCGCGTTCTCTTCGGTGGCGAATAGATCTAACCAAGGCTCTCCCCATTGCCGAAAGAGGCCTTGCGCCACGTCCAAATTCAGACGCCATTCGTGATCCATCATGCACCGGCGGCTGAATTTGTCCGCCCTGGCGTTCAGAGAGCCCGCCAGGTGTTGAACCACCAGGGTGATGCCCTGATGATGCAGCCATGTCCAGAGGCACAGAGCCTCCTGACAAAGGGTCCACGACCCCACCCCGCCCTGTTTGTTGCAATACCACATGGCGGTGGTTTTGTCCATGAACACCTGGACTACACTTACCCGGACAGCGGGAAGAAATGCCTTCAGTGCAAGCCGGATCGCCCGCAGCTCCAATAGGTTGATATGGAGCCGGGATTCCTCCGGAGACCAGAGGCCTCTGATCTACGCCTCTCCCGTGTGGCCCCCTCCATCCCAGGAGGGACGTATCCGTCACCACTACGTGCTCCGGTTGGGGAAGGGAGAGGGATCTGCCGCAGACCCAATCGTGGTCCGTGAGCCACCACTGCAAGTCCTGAGCAGTGCCCTGCGAGATCTGGATACAGTCGGACAGGTTTCCCCGATGCTGCGTCCATTGGAACTTCAGGTCCCACTGCAGAGCCCGCATATGCCACCTGGCATGATTGATCAGCAGGATGCAGGAGTCCATGAGGCTCAGCAGTCTCGGAGTCTTCCTGACCAAAACCCAGGACCAGGGCTGAAAGATCGGAATCATAGCCCGTATGTCCCAGACTCGCTGTTCGGGAGGATAAACCCGAAACTGCGCCGCATCCAGAACCGCTCCGATGAGAGGGAATCAGATGCGACTTCGGCACGTTGATGGAAAACCCCAGCGAATGCAGGAGGTCGGCCGTAGTCTGGAGGTGGGAGACGACTGCCTGGGGCGAGCCTGCCTTCAACAGCCAGTCGTCGAGATGTACAAGTTACTTACCTTCGGTAACGATGTATCTGGTAGAGAAGATTCTACCCGCAGATTCCTTCACGCAGAATTATCCCCAGGCGGGGGGCGTGGCTTGGTGAGCCAAGATGGTGGACAGGCTCCGAGTCGGCTCCTGCCCGTCCGTGAAAGATATCCTGCAAATTATCCTGATTTCCCGGGGCTGGGGTGCCCTGCGCGACGACGGCGGGGGCGGTGGACAGTGGTGGCAGCCTGAGCAACTTTTGAGGGCTGGAGTCCCATGCGAGCCGCCAGACACCCGAGCGGCGCCCTCAGGCCTAGCGTGGCACTGTGAGCCGCAGTCTCCAGTACGTGGAGAGGCGGGGCCTGGCCTTCGAGCGCGGAGCCGCAGTGGAGATCCACATCGAGCCCAGCGTTGGCCAGACGGTGGCGGTGGAGTAGCGCCCTGGGTGGAGACGACTCAGCCCGGCCTGGAGGGAACCTGCGGAGGATTTCTGGGGCGTCCTGGCCCAGAGTAGCGCGAGTGGTGGAGAGGTGCCGGGCAGTGGGCCTTGCACCAGTGTCGCCCCCCGGCCTTCCAGGCGACTTTCCCTGTACAACGTGGAACACGCCAGGGGTGCCCCCTCTCCCCATATCGGTTTGCCCTGGCTATGGAGCTCTTGGCAGCCTGGGTGCGCATAGACGCGCAAATCTCCGGTTTTGAGTGGGAGAATGGACTGGTCGATCGCATTGCTCTGTATGCGGATGATGTCCTTTTCTTTCTGACGGACCTTGACCGCACGGGGCCCCGGATATTCCGTATCATGCAGATCTTCGGTGAGAATTCGGGTCTCTTCATGAATCCCCGGAAGTCTACCCTGTGGGTATTGGGGGGTCCGACTCAGTTGCGGGAGTGGGGCTCCACGGTGCGGATGGCGGCGGGGGGACTCAAGTATCTAGGGGTGTTCTTATCACCTACCCCGGTGGTTTCCTGGGAGCGTAATGTGGTGCCCGTCTGGGAGCGCATTTGCCAAGATATTAAACGGTGGGCCCGTATGCCGCTCACTATATTCGGTCGGTCTGCGATCTTCAAGATGGTGGCCCTTCCCCGTCTTCTGTACCAGCTGCAGAATCATCCGTATACGATTCCACCAGGCTGGTTCCGTCGGGTGAACTCGACCTTGGGTCAGTTCCTGTGGGAGGGTGGGGCGGCTCGGGTGGACCTGCGGACGTGCTTCCTTTCAATGTATGGAGGGGGACTGGCTACGTCGGATATGCTTTCCTACTATGAGGCCTCCCACCTGCTAGTTCTGAATGAGTGGTGGTATGGGGACAGGGGGGATCCGGCCTACGCGGTGGAGCGGCGACTCATGGTTCCATACACGATACACACCCTGCTATACTCCGCCCCGCTCCGGTCACGCCTGCCCTCGGCGACGCAGGTAGTCTTTCAGAATTGGCGCCAGGCGCTGACACGAATTGTGTGGTGGAACGTGTTCACGCGGGAATCCCCCTTGTGGCACAATGAGCGATTACCTCAGATGGCGGCCCTGTCAGGGTTTGAGGGGTGGGATCGGATAGGCATCTCCACAATAGGCGATGTGGTATGGGACTGTGCCCTGAAGTCCTTCCAGGATCTACAACAAGAATTCTGCATGTCCCGGACTCAATTCTACAGGTACCTCCAAATTCCGTCATGCACTATCCCCTAGCCTGGCGGGCTTGGATTCCATAGCCGATTTTAGCCCAGTGGAAGCGAAGCTCTTCATGGGGGACCTCCTAGAGCGGAAAATTTCCAAGATATACAGAACACTCCTCATTCACAGTTCCCCCTCGCTCCAGTACCTAAAGGGGACATGGGAGGGTGATGTTGGGCCCCTCGACGAGTCGGACTGGATGGAGGCGCTAGCCTCGACCCGGGGGGCAGCAATAGCTATTCGACTACGCCTCATTCAATTTAAATACTTGCACAGAGCTTACTATACCCGTAGGAGGCTGTGGCGGGCTGGGCTGATCGCATCCCCTGAGTGCCTCCCCACAGACCCTAAGTTGACACTTCTACACGTCATGGACGATATTGGTGGAAACCTATATAAGAGACACTTGCTACTGTTGGGCCTTACGCTGGCCAAGAGGGATATCCGGTGGCTCCCTCTCTGAACGTGTGGAAGAGGAGTTTGGACTTTAGCATGGGTTTGGAGCTCCCCATATTCGCTGCCAGGGGGTGTCCCCGTAAACATTATAAGATATGGAAGCGTTGGGCAGACTACAGGGGTATCCTCCTGGAGCCACTCCCGGAGGAGCAGGAGGAGGGTTCCCTTTAGTTCCCATGGGGCGGGAGGGCTTACTCTAGGCCCGGGGTCGGAACTGTCTAGCTTATGCTCCTACAGGTTGCTGTTTATTGGTCATGGTATAGTGCGGTCCGGGGGGGGGGGGTGATCCGGGAGTTGGGGTGGGGGGTTGGGGGCTTGTTTTTCAGATGTAGTGCATCTTTAAGTATTCTATTAATGTAAAAGGTCAATAATATCATGATTGCAATGCTTTGGCAGGTACCTCTGGGACATCAGGGGCCTGCATTTTATGTGCTTGTTGACGAATAAAATCTATTTTAAAAAAAATGAATTATCCCCAGGCATCATACTGGATCCGGAAATTTTTTGCCACAGCATCTCTGCGCGCCGGGGGCGGTACCAAGCGACCCCACCCTGACGTCGTCCGCGGACGTGACGGCAGCGAGGTCACATAAGTCCCACCCCTGCGCGCTGTCGTCAGTTTTCTTCAGAGAACTTTTCCGTGCCACAACGCGGAGCCATCACAAACAAAACTATGAGAGTTTGGGAACAGTATGCGAAAAAAATCAGTGCAACAAAAAGGAAAGGAGCGAATGGTGAGGAACAGCACCATTAGGGACAGTGCCAAGCACTGCGTTCCCGAAAGTCATGGAAAGGAAGGAGCAGAGCACTGCTCCGAGAAGCAACCACGCCAAGCGAAGGCGATATCCCCCCCAGAGACAGAAAGACATGAGTAAAATGTCGGGACAGACAGCAGAAAGTCAGCAACTACAACCTATAACAGTGAAGGGCGACAAGTCCAGAACAGATGAGCGACAAATCACCCCAAGACAACACCAGCAAGGAGTGTCGTACCCCCTGTAAAAGGCGAAGGGCTGAAGCACAACCAAGAGACCCCAACCCAGAGGAGTGCAGAGGAGTCAGAAACTCCAAGCAACGAAAAAAGGAAAAAGATTAGCAGTAGGCCCCACACTGGAAGAACCAGGGTGCAAGGATGCAACAGTACAAAGGATCCTACCGACCAAGTATCAGAAAGGAAGGAGCGGAACAAATAAAGAGAACAAAGCATCCCGCCAGGGAGGAAGAGAAAGAGAGCACCCACAGAAGACAAATGCCACCCGGAGGGAGGCGAGCGCAGAAGACCAAGCTAAAGGTTCCTCGCTGAACGGGGAGGAAGGGCAGGTTGTGAAGGAATCTGCGGCTAGAATCGCCTCTACCAGATACATCGCTACCGAAGGTAAGTAACTTGTACATCTGATAGAGACTACTAGCCGCAGATTCCTTAACGTAGTATAGATACCCTAGCAATACCCTGAGGGGAGGAGGGGTGCGAGAGAACCTCACCAGCTTGGAAGAACACAGGGCCCCAACAGGGGATGTGGCATGGGGACAGGAAGGACGGTCCAACCACCTCCAAGCAGAAGTAGCAAGAACAAGGGGAAGGGAAGGCCAGGGTACCAGAAGCCTACCCGAGGAGCAAAGGGTGTCCGCCAGAAAACCCGGAGGGACAGACAGCACCCAACGAGTACCAAAAGAAGAAAAGAACGACCCTCAAATCCAAGGAGAAGAGGAGGAACGGAGGCAGAGCCCGCCTCATGAGAACACACCCAGCGAAGAGGACAGCTGAATGGGTGTCCGTCCCGAGACAGGGAACAAGGCAGGAACGGGTCCACAGCCGATAACCACAGACGTGAGAAGGAAGACACAGAAGCGCAAAGCTCCAGCAAAGCAAGGGCCAGGAGCACACGCTGACACGCCGAGGCCCTCGGAGGTGGACCAGAACAACCAGGCGTGCGCAGCAGACAACCGGCAAATACTATGAAGCAGCGTGCCCAGAACAAGCCGAGCGCAAGACGAAGACAGAGGCAAGAATAGCGGAGTCCGCATGGGTATGAAACAACAGAGTTCCATCAAAAGGCAGGTCAACAAGACGTTCCCGAACATTCTCCGGAAAGACGCCATCCTGCAACCAAGGATGGCGGCAAAGTGCCACAGAACTCGCCATAGCGCGGCCGAGAGAATCAGAGACGTCCAAGGCCGAACGGAGAATAAATGTAGCTAACTCCTGACCATCCTGCACGTGGTGCCGCAGATCAGCACGGGCACACTCTTGGGAGGCGCGAGACAGAAGGGACTCCGCGGAATCTCACAGGTCGGAAGTAGCCCTGGTCAACACACAAAGCAAAAATGTTACGCCCCCAGGAGTCCAACCACCGGGCCTCCCGTGACGGCGGGAGCAGCACCGAAGGCAAGGAGGGAAAAGCAGGACAGGGCTCTGGGCAGACGGGTGGGAAAAAAGGCAGACTGGATCGTGCGGGGCAGGACGGTGGTGGTGAAGGAGCGGCTGAGGCACCGGATCCCCCGTAGCAGGACGCCCCCAGGCCGCCAGAAGAGAGTTGTGGAGCGAAGCTTCAAATGGTAGTAGCGACCGGATTGCCCATTTGCAAATGCCAGTGGCCGTGGAAATGGCCAAGACAAAGGCTACACCTGCCTCAGTAGGGCTTTGTGGGGGGGAAAGCAACTCTTTCGTAGGCGAAGGCTGCAAACTAAGTCGCCCGTCACCGTGCCCTACTGGAGGAAGAAAAGGCCAGCCCCTGTAGGATGGAAGACCCATGGACGAGTGAGGGGCCTGAGGGGTCTCCGGAGAAGCCTGCGGGGCAGACAACTGCAGGGAGCGGAAGAGCGGGTCCAGGGCTGTGGACGCAGACTCGGCGTAGAACAAGCCCTGGAAGCTGCCGGGGAAAAAGCAACGATGCGGCGACCAATCTCCGGTGAAGAGGAGACAAGGAGATGGAAATCCTCCGGAGAGGAAGGGACATCCGGAGAAGAGTCGACGATCCGACGTCGGGGAGTCCACCACAGGCACCAGTGAGTCCACGATCGGTGTCGAAGTGTCCACCAGGGGCGCCGAGTCGACCTCCACCACCACGTGCCTCATCGGAGAAGGGGGCGGGGTCGGAGCCGAAGCGGCCAATGAACAGCGCCGAAAAGGCGCCGGCTCGACCGATGACGCAGCCACCTGTGCCGAGGACCGAGGGGGGCCTGGGAAGGTGCCCCGGATCCCGGCATCCACCTGCAGCGCCGCCAGGGCCGGCGAAGAAAGCCGATGATGCCGGACAGGCATCTGCTTGACCTCCGGGAAGACAGCCGTCTGCCCAGAGGACCCAGGGGCACTCGGGGACAAGCCGTGAGTCCCGGCGACCACCTGCGACACTGCCGGGAACCCAGCGGGGCTTTGCGGTGAGGCAGGGACACCGTGGGTCGAAGAGGGAAACCCCTTAGGGCCGCACCTCGACGACACCATGTGAGAAGTTGGCCTGATATATGATGTCACTAATTCTAGTGTACACCTTGTATCAGTCCAAACAACCCTTATGGTGATTGGTTGTAAAGTCAACCTTATAGACCAGCTATCCTAGTGGTAGCATGGACAAGAGCAGTCTTAGGCTAAACTCTGAATGGCATGTGAATCCAGCTGTTATACCATATGTAATCCCTTGAATACCAAATGAAAGGACACCACAACAGATATATATAAAAATAGAATGTATTTATTCTAGTCAAACCCTCAGCACTCTTTATGAGATTAGAGGTAAGTACAACACAGTCTTATTTAAGCATACATTAAGTCACACAGGTAAGTAATACAGTTAGGCCCTAGGGGCCACGCAAACCATATACTAAGTAAGTGGTATAAGAACCACTGTCACGAACACAGGATAGGCCTAGGCCTAGGGAATCGCTGGGGCTACACTATACTACCAAAGGTTAGGAAGTGCAGAGTGGAAACACTCACACGTAATGCGTAAAAGTCGATAGAAATGGAAGTTATTAGAAATTAACAGTTTTAGGACACTTCTGGTATAGCTAGGAAGTCGAGACTCGGAAACTAGACCCTTGGATAGTCAATACCCTTGTGAGCACCGAAGTACTCAAGTTACCTAGCCCACGGGCTGCAGGTGCATAGGTGTGAACTTGCGTCGGGTTTCGTCGTTGACTCCTATGGATGCCTGAAGGAAAGTTGCTGACAGGCAGTCAGTGAAGAGTGTCCGGTGGATCCCAAGGATGGAATCAAGAAGGAAGGATACCTGCAAGCAGAAGGGACAGAGTGTAGGTCACCAGCCAGGAACCAGGCGATGTCGTGCAGATGCAGGTGAAGAGGTGAAGCTTGTCGCAGCAGTCATGGGTACCAGGAGGCGTCGAGGACGACCAGGACCAGGAGGTGCGCTGTCCCACGAAGGCTCTTGCTGTCGGCGGCGTCGAAGTCAAGTCAAGACCCAACAAGCCTTGGCAAGCGGAACCCACGCAGGTTTGAGGACTTGCTTCTGGTGCAGACCAGGAAGGTCTAGGGTGCTTCTCTTTCACAGAGGAGCGGGTGCCAGTCTGGAGGAGCCGGACCAGCAAGATGAAAACAAAGGGGGGGAGGAGCCAAGATGGCGATCGGGACGGCAGCGTAGGCTCCCGGCTCCGTGAACCTCCGCATCCCGCACAGATATCCTGCATGAGATCCTTAGCCTGCGCTATATGCCCGTGTTGGTGGTTGAGAGCGGCAACCGATCGCGTGATTCTGAAGTTTCTGGCAGCGGTACCGCCGGAGAAATGTTCATCTGAAGTTTGCGGCCTGTGCAACCCTGGAACCGGGACCTCGGGTGGACAACATGGCCGGGCGGCAGTTCAACAACAGCGGCCATTGGTGACTGGGTGGAGTCGGAATACCGGAGCGGCGCGGATATTGGCCGGAATTTCGCCGTGGTCATTCCTACCACTGGGCGTAGCGGAACGAGTGCATGCCCGAGGTGGCAATTCCAAGATTCTTCGTTAATTGCCTGAGCCCTCGCCAGTGAGCTGCTCGGACGCTGCTTGTAACTCGTCCCGATTTTCGCGGGCGCTGGTCCAGGGTGAGGATGACTGTTACCTGTGACCACACACTGGATACATATTTTGCCTGCCCCCGGAACCCTGTTTGCAGTGACTTGGAACTTGATGCGCTTGTGCCTGAGTCCCGGTCCCAATCTGGGGTGGAACTACCCTGCGGCCATCTTGATAGGATGGATTCTATCATCCTGTACACTGGGTTTCAGCAAGATTGGGAGTGTGTGGCTAAGAGGAGCATAGCGGAGCGGGCGCGGGGAGCTGTGCTGGGGTACGGTGACCTTCTCGAAGCTCTCGGTGCCCTTCGTTCCACCCTGGTTCACGGCGCCTGGGTATTGGGGAGAAAGCTTGATGGTATTGCGTCAGCGTCGGAACAGTTGCGATCTGCCTCTCCCCAGGTACACAAGGACTTGTTTCACTTCACACAGGAGGACAGTGTCGTGGCCACCCCTGTGCATAGGGGAAAGCTGGAAACTCCGGACAATGTGCCAACGTGTGGTTGGCTGGCTGTAGGTCTGGTCTGTTCCGGAGGTTTTAGATTTGAGCAGAAGGTGGTGGCTTTGTCCCACGCACAGCCTCCGGCGACCCAGGCAATATTCAAGCAACGGTCGCCTGCTCCGGCTGATTCCTCCATCCTGGACCTTGTGTGCAGTGCATGTCCTGGGGCAGTACTGGGAAAGATGATCCTCCATAATGATGACTGTGTTGGTATTCAGAGACGTCCACCCTACATGTGTGTGTCGCTTCCTGGTCTTTTTTGGACGCTCCTCTTCCTCGTAACATTGGACATGGCGCTGGGTCGATGGGTATGCATTGGTGGATTCGCAAAGAGAGGCCAAGGATAAGACTGATCCTTCAGAGGTTGTCATCTAATAGGCGGGCGGGCACAGGGGTTGCGTGCTCTCACGGCATAACTGATAGTGTAATAGGTGCATAATGCTCCCCATTTTTCTTGACATGGTCGATTTTTGTTGATTACTGTTTGCTTTGGGGAGGAACACATTGTGCGGGACGGAGAAGCCGGGGGCATGTTTGAAGGCCCTCCTCCAGTTTATTAATACTCTCTCCACCCCCCCGTTAGGTGGGGTTTCCTTTCTTTCTCCTTTTTCTCTGTTTCTTCTATATTTCGGGTCTGGTTCCGGGGCGACAGGCACACTGCTGGGGGGGGGGGGGGGGGGCCGTAGTCATCTGCAGAGGTGCAGGGTGGGGGGCTGGGGGAGGGGATTCTTTAGTTTTTACTTTGTTTCTATGGCCTCCTTTTTCTTCTCTTATCTTTCTTTGTCTTTCTTTTCTGGGGTCAGTACGGTAGGTTTCCTTCGCTGTCAATCACTGCTTTTTCATTTGTGCCTCAATTTCCGTGGTGTTTTCTGGGTCTTAGGGCAGGGGACTGCAGGCGCAAATGACTCGTGATATTCCCCCACATCCTGAACCTCCTGTTTCAGCGCCATTGACTTGATAGATTGCTGTTTATTGTTGACGTTTACTATTCTGCCTGCCATTTTTCGCTGCTGGGAAACTGTTTGGCACCTGATCCTTCCATCCTCTATTATAAAATGAAAACCTTTTATATCCTGGTTTCCTACTTGGGCTGTTCAGTGGCCAAGAGTATACTAGCATGGAGATTCTGCTCCCCGAGGTGCTGCCTGTGATTAAAATTTGCTTTCTGTTACTTTAACTGCTTAGCGGCCGGCCCCGGGGGTTGTAGGCCCATACTTGTCTTTGGTTGAAATGTCAATAAAGGTTTTTAAAAAAAAAAAAAAAAAAAAAAAGATGAAAACAAAGGTTCGTCGTCGCAGAGGTCACTAGACAACAGGCCAGCCACCGGACAACACGTCGAACAACTCAAGTGCAGAAGGGCCCCACGCAGAACACGTGAAGTGTGGGGAGCTGATCTTCTTTGCAGATGGTGCTCGGGATTGGGGCTTCTCAATTCCCAAAGCACAGCCTCGAGGAATCCTCAGAAGTCGCGCTAGTCAGTTACTAGCCACTTTTCCCAAGTCGCCGGTCCCACGTCCCTCGTCGCCTCCACGGGTCTCAGCTTCGCTGTAGATGTGGATCTGGGTCAGAGGTGTCTGGAAGTCTCGGCGCTGGTCAGTCTCTGCAGTCGTCCCTCGTAGGATCAGTCGCAAAGCAAGCAGCGGTCGCTGGATGGTGTCTGGTTGCCCAGGGTGGTCACTCCTTGGCCACAAGGGAGATTTCTTCAGTCTTCTTCCTGAGGTCGAATGTCGAAGGTCCAGAGTTTCTGTACAAGTTGCAGATTCAGGTTAATCTAATTTAGCAGGGCTCAGGTACCTACTGATATACTGGGCTAGTGGGCTGGGCAACCTGCAAGGTCCCTCCTATGGGTGGGACCAGGAAGGGGAGTGGCTACACCCCCTTTCCTTTGTCCAGTTTCGCACCAGAGCTGGGGCTGGAGTGCCCCAGCGCCGGTTTGAACTGGACTATGCATGGGACACCTTGTGTGCCCCAGGCAGTGTCTAGTTTCTTTCATCCCTCCCTGCCCCAATACACTAACTCCTGTCTGGGGTGGTGCTCGCACCTCCCAAGGCAGGAAACCTATTGTCCAAGCCTCCCTCGCTGGAAGGACCCCCAGCAGCAGGAGGTCAGACTTGTGTCTGTGGCAGCAGCATCCATTTTGTGATGCTGGGACTCTGGTTAACTTTAACCTGGTAAGTAGGTTTCAACATGTCTTCTCCCTCTAGAAGGGATGAATAATATCCGCATTGCCAGAAATGGTATAGGGGTATTATTCTAAAGTGTTAGACACCTTACACGACATGTTTTGATAAAGCCAAACCATAGTTACCATAACCGTTTAAGATTATAAGGCACTTTGAGAGTATATGGTAGGCTATATCATAGAACAGCTATAAGGACATGGTTCAGAAAGCTGCAGACAGGCTCAGCTCATGCTAGAGCACCATCTCACATGTTACCAAGCACTCTGCCTCCAGGATTGTTAAGGCCTGCCATAGGAGTGGCTGATAGGTACACATGTGTCTATATATAAGGTAGGTATAGGAATACTATACCTAAGGGAGTGATTACACAACCTTGCCCCAGCTGAGTGATCAGCCAGTTGTGTCATAATGGGAGGCCAGGCCAGGGGTGGCACAATACATGCTGCAGCCCCTGGTAGGCCTAGGGTACACCTATGCCCTGGGTACGTAAGGTACACTGTACAGGGGCCAATAAGGTGATCCTAACCAATTGGGTTATGCACCTAAAGTACATAGTATAAATTTAGAGAGAGAACAGCAGGGCTGTGGGTCTGATTGGCAGGCCCACAGCCACATCTAAGTCGAAAACCAGTGAAGCAAAAGCAAAAAGTGGGGGTGAACATAGAAAGCAGACCCTACTCTCCTACACACCACACCTACAAAACCTGAAGGCGAACGTGTCGGCGAGTCCGCAGAAGGCCCCGCGCATGGCGAGGGTTCCACGGACGTCTCAGGAAGAGGAGGGGGGCAAAGAAGCTTGCAGAGCCATAGCGTAGGCCTTCATCTGGGCCCTTGTCGCCCCAACGCCAGGAAACGGTGCATAGGGTGGCGACGGGCTTGGGCGCACGTCCCGCGAGGAACGCGCGCCCTCAGCAGAAGGAGGACAGGGCCTCGGTGGCAATCTGCGGGACGTACCGGTGGGCGAACGACACCCGTGGGGCCTCGGTGAAGGACGATGCCGCAGCCAGAAACAGCGGCCTCTGGACCCTTCCGAGGTAGGAGACAGACGCTGCGACGAGACCGATCTGGACAAGCGGGCCGAAAGCAATTTCATCCGGCGCTCCCGCCGGGACTTTTGCTTGAGATGCTGACAAGCTTCGCAGTCCGTAGAATCATGGTGGTCGCCCAAACACCACGTACAAATAGGGTGAGTGTCCGTCACCGACATCTGACGCGCACAAGAAGCACACGTCTTGAAGCCCGAAGGCATTGCACACTGTTCCCAGCTCAAAGGCGGTAAAAGAGGGCTGAAAACAGGTCAAGGGAACACACTCCGGATCCGCGTTGCACGCGGAAAAGAAGGAAACCGATGTCAGCGTGCCGGGGTGGGACTTATGTGACCTCGCTGACGTCATCTCCGCCTACGACGTCAGGGCCGGGTCGCGTGGTACCGCCCCCGCCACGCAAAGATGCTGTGGCAAAAAATGTCAGGATCCAGTCTCACGCCTGGAGATAATTCTATGCTAAGGAATCTGCGGCTAGTAATCTCTATCAGATAGGGGAAGACTGAAACCCCTGATCTGCGCTGATGAGCTGCGACCACCGCTATCACCCGAGGGGCGCTGGTAAGGCCAAAGGGAAGCACGGTGAACTGAAAGTGCTTGTGGCCTACCGTGAATCGCAGGTACCGCCGGTGGTCCGGCAGGATGGGGATATGAAAATAAGCATCATGCAAGTCCAACGCTAACATCCAGTTTTGCGGGTCTAGGGCAGACAAGACCTCAGCAAGCGTGAGCATCTTGAACTTCTCCTTCTGGAGGAAGCGATTGACATTCCGGAGGTCTAAGATAAGACGTAGGCCCTTGTCCTTCTTTGGAATCAAGAAGTAGCGGGAAAAACAACCACAACCTACTTCTGGCATCGGAACGCGCTCGATGGCCCCCTTGGCCAAGAGGGCCGCAACTTCCTGCCGGAGAAGTGCCAAGTGATCCCCTGACATGCGGTGGAACTGGGGCGGCATGGCTGGAGGGGTAGTCTCGATGGGGAGGGAGTAGCCCCGTCCGACTATCTGCAGAACCCACCTGTCTGCGGTGATGGTGCGCCAGTGGGGGAGGTGATGGCGAATCCTGCCGTGGGCCTGAAACACCGGACTGGGACGGTTTTGAGGCAGGGGCGGTGGTGGACTGACCTGCCCGCTGGCCCCGTGAGCCACGTCGGCAGGCACCGCAACCCGGCTGCGCTGAGACTGCTGTTGCGAATGCCGGCGACTCTGAAACGAACGCGTTTGGGCGCCTCGGCCCTGACCTCGAAAGGAGCGAAAAGTAGACCCCGAGGGAGCACACGTGGTGGCAAGACCTAAGGACTGGGCCGTAGCCCAGGAGTCTTTAAAGTGTTCCAAGGTGCTATTCGCTTTGTCACTACAGAGGCGAGTGCCATCAAAAGGCATGTCCAACAGTGTTTTGGACATCCCCTGAGAAGCCAGTGGTCCTGAGCCACGCATAACGGCGTAGCGCCACAGTAGTGGAAATCGCTCTGCCTAAGGAGTCTGCTGTGTCAAGACCACAACGGATAGTGAAGTTTGCAGCATTTCTCCCCTCCGCAATAGCTTGCGAGAGTACTGCTCTAGCTTCTACCGGACACTGAGGCAGCACCTGTGCTACAGTGTCCCACACGGACTGGGAACAGCGGCCCAATAGGCATGCAGTATTGACCGCCCTTAACCCGGAACTGGCAGAGGTGAAACTCTTTTTCCCCAAACTGCTCAAATGTTTTAGATTCTTTATCTGGAGGTGCAGAAGGGAATGCACTGGGAGAGGCCGAGGCCTGGACAACCAGACTCTCAGGCGTTGGGTGTTGCGTGAGAAAACTGGGATCGCCCGGGCCCGGGCGATGGCGCCATGCCACACTTTTATCCACAGGAACCCCTGTGTTAGGCTTGGTCCAGGTGCTTAACAGAATGTCTGTAGGCGCATCATTAAAGGGCAGCAGCGGCTCCGCGGAGGAGGTCCCGGCTGCAGCACCTCAGTCAGGACATTAGTCCTAACAGGGACGGAAGGGAGCTCGAGGTTAAGTACTTAAGCAGCTCTACGCAACACCCCAGGAAAAGTTCCCGCCTTCTCCGTGGCCATGGAAGGAGGAGATGGTGTGGGTGCGGAGAGAAATCCAGATCACCTGGACCTTCGACTTCACCTTCCCACTCTGGTTCGTTTTTACATTTGGCTGCGAGAGGTTCCTCAGACCCCTCCCAGTACTCTCCCTCATCCACCGGTAGTTTAAGAGGCCGGCAAGGGGCCCGGGGAAAGGGTGTAAACTCACCACTTGGAATAGAGATTGGAGGGTAATAAACCAACCCAGGCTCGAAATAGTCCGGACCTGGAGGCAACGGTGCAGTGTCCGGAGGCGGTGTCGGCACTGGCGCAGGAGCCGGTCCTGGCGCGGGAAGCTGCGCCAGAGGCGGCGTCGAGGCCGGAGTCAACGGCACCACAGGGTATCTTGCCGGCGTAATCGAGGCCAAAGGCGGCGGTGCGGGGGCAAACCACCCAACGGGTCCACGGGGACTGAAGGCGCGCCCGAGGGACCCGATGGGGCAAATAAACACAAATACCTGTATCTCCTCGGGAGTCGCGTACGCCCCCGGGAAAGGCGGGTAGGCTGCAGTTAATAACGCAGGCTCCACCGAGCCGCGGGGGAGTGACCCCCCGCCCCCTCCACCGTGTCCCACGACCGGTGAGGGGTAGACAAAGAACGACGTTGCTTCTTCGATTTTTTATGGCGCTTTGACTTACCTGTCCCCTATTCCGACGTACGGTGGTGTCGGCCCCGCGACCTATCTCTTGACCTTCCGCAGGAGCGGGATCGTGAGCGTCGCGGAACCGAATGCCGGGCCTCTAACAACTTTCGGAAACGCTCCCGCAAAGCCTTCGGCGCCATGGCCGGACAATCGGGGCATGCCTCGGGGTCATGGGCGTGCCCCAAGCAGAAGAGACACACATCATGTGGGTCAGTCACCGACATGTTCCGATGACAGGCCCGACAAGACTCTAACCCGGTGTGAGAAGTTGGCCTGATGTATGATGTCACTAGTTCTAGTGTACACCTTATATCAGTCCAAATACCCTTATGGTGATTGGTTGTAAAGTCAACCTTATAGACCAGCTATCCTAGTGGTAGCATGGACAAGAGCAGTCTTAGGCTAAACTCTGAATGGCATGTGAAGCCAGCTGTGATACCATATATAATCCCTTGAATACCAAATGAAAGGACACCACAACAGATATATATATATAAAATAAAGTGTATTTATTCTAAGCAAACCCTCAGCACTCTTTATGAGATTAGAGGTAAGTACAACACAGTCTTATTAATGCATACAGTAAGTCACACAGGTAAGTAATACAGTTAGGTCCTAGGGGCCACGCAAACCATATACTAAGTAAGTGGTATAAGAACCACTGTCACGGAAATAGAATAGGCCTAGGCCTAGGGAATCGCTGGGGCTACACTACACTAGCGTTAGTTAGGAAGTGGGGGGCCCACGGGATTCGTGTGCAGAGTGGAAACACTCACGCGTAATGCGTAAAAGTCAATAGCAATAGTACAGTTTAGAAAACGGTAGATTTAGGACACTTCCGGAGTAGCTAGGAAGTTGAGACTTGAAAACTAGACACTAGGATAGTCACTATCCTGATGAGCACCGGAGTACCCAAGTTACCTAGCCCACAGGCTGCGGGTGCATAGGGGTGAAGATGCGTCGTTTTCGTCGTCGACTCCTATGGATGCCTGAAGAGAGGTGCTGACAGGCAGTCAGTGAAGAGTGTCCGGTGGATCCCAAGGCTGGGATCAAGAAGAGAAGAAACCTGCAAGCAGAAGGGACAGAGTCAAGGTCACTAGCCAGTGACCACGTGGAACCAGGAAGGAACCAGGCGATGTCGTGAAGATTGCAGGTGAAGGTGAAGCTTGTCGCTGCAGCCAGGAGGACCAGGAAGCGTCGAGGACGACCAGGACCAGGAGGCGAGCTGTCCCACGAAGGCTCTTGCTGTCGGCGGCGTCGAAGTTGGACTAGGACTCACCAAGCCTTGGCAAGCGGAACCCACGAAGAACGAAGGACTTGCTTCTGGTGCAGACCAGGAAGGTCTGGGGTGCTTCTTCTTTGCAGAGAAGCGGGAGCCAGTCTGGAGGAGCCAAACCAGCGCAGAAGATTTCAGGGTGCGTCGTCACAAAGGCCACTAGCCAGCGGGCAAGCAACCGGACAGACGCGGCAAGCAGGAAAATGCTGAAGGGCCCCACGCAGGACTCGTGGAGTGTGGGGGGCTGATCTTCGGTGCAGATGGTGCTTGGGGTTGGGGCTTCTCAATCCCCGGTGCACAACTTCGAGGGTACCTCAGAAGCTGCGCTTTAAGTTACTAGCCACTTTTCCCAGGTAGCCGGTCCCACGTCGCTCGTCGCCTCCACGGATCTCAGCTCTGCTGCAGATGTGGATGAGGGTCGGAGAAGTCTGGAAGTCAAGGCTCTGGTCGGGCTCTGCAGTCGGTTCCTCGTAGAACGGTCGCAAAGCAAAGGGTAGTCTCTTGATGGTGCCTGTTTGCACAGGGTAGCCACTCCTTGGCTACAAGGGAGATTCTTCAGTCTTCTTCTTTCGTCGAATGTCGAAGGTCCAGAGTTTCTGTTCAGTTTTGCAGGTTCAGGATAATCTAAAGTATTGAGGCCCAACTCCCACTCTTATACTAATCTGGGGGGCTGGGATACCTGCTAGGTCACGCCTTATGGGTGGGACCTGGGAGGGGGTGGTTACACCCACTTCCCTTTGTCCAGTTTCGCGCCAGAGCTGGGGCTGGAGTGCCCCAGCGCCGGTTTGAACTGGACTATGCAAGGAACACCTTGTGTGCCCCAGGCATGTCTCATTCCTTTCAGCCCACCCTGCCCCAAAACACTAAAGTATGTCTGGGGAGGTGCTAGCACCTCCCCAAGCAGGAAACCTATTGTCCAAGCCTCCCTTGCCAGGATCACTCCCAGCAGCAGGGGGTCAGACTCGTGTCTGTGGCAGCAGCATCCATTTTGTGATGCTGAGGCTTTGGTTAGAGTTAAACAGCAAAGTAGGATTTTAACATGTTTCTCCCTCTAGAAGGGAGGAATAATATCCTCATCACCAGAAATGGTATGGGGGTATTATTCCAAAGTGTTAGACACCTTACACGACATGTTTTGATAAAGCCAAACCATAGTTACCATAACCGTTTAAGATTATAAGGCACTTTAAGAGTATATGGTAGGCTATATCATAGAACAGCTATAAGGACATGGTTCCGAAAGCTGCAGACAGGCTCAGCTCATGCTAGAGCACCATCTCACATGTTACCAAGCACTCTGCCTCCAGGATTGTTAAGGCCTGCCATAGGAGTGACTGAGAGGTACACATGTGTCTATATATAAGGGTAGATATAGGCATACTATATCTAAGCAAGGGGTGATTACACGACCTTGCCCCAGCTGAGTGATCAGCCAGTTGTGTCTGATTGGAAGGCCAGACCAGGGGTGGCATAATACATGCTGCAGCCCCTGGGAGGCCTAGGGTACACCTATGCCCTGGGTACCTAGGGTACACTGTACAGGGTCCAATAAGGTGATCCTTACCAATTGGTTATGTACCTAGGGTACATGGAGTCCATTTTAAAGAGAGAGCAGACAGCCTGAGACCCTGAATGGCAGGATCTCAGGCCAACTAAGTCGAAAAACCAGCTAGACACTAGGCAAAAAGTTGGGGGTAACCATAGTCAGATATCCACCTTCCTACACCCGGGCATCTCTACTGCACCAGAAGTCGAGAACTCGACAAAACAAGAGAAACAAGTCTCTCGAAATAAAGTTAAAAAATTAACTAGGACTAGCGCTCTCTCGGATCTGTGCTTGCTGGCGCGGAAAAATAAATAACTGACGTCAGCGCGCGTGGGCACGTCTAAGTAGCTCCGACGATGTCATCTCGGCACCTACGACGCCAGCGACGTACGCGGAGCCGCACGACGACGCCTACCGATACGCAAGGGTACTGCTGACGAAAATTTTCTGGATCCAGTCTGACGCCTGGGGATATTCTAAGGGAAGGAATCTATCACTAATGTGTCTCTTTCAGATTGGGGAATTAGGCTAAAAAATAAAGTGGGTGTCACAAAAGTCGCCACCTGTTAAAAACTGTTTTCTAAACTTTAAGAAATTCAGCAGAAAGATGGCATCTTAAATCTCAGGGCTGTTACATAAAATTTTGTGCAGATCTGTTGGGTGGGGGTTCTGGGGGAAACAAATAGGAGGTCATAAAAGGTTTCATTTTCCAATGACTCTGGTGTAATGTAATATATATGCACAGGAACTCAAAAACCCGAAAAACAAGTTACTTAACTTTGGTAACACTCTTTCTGGTGGATACTGCATCTAACTGTAGATTTCTCACCTTTAGAATGTGCCCTAGCCACCAAACTGAATCTGGAAAGTTTTCAGCAATGCTCCTGCATGAGGTGCTGTGTGGCTTCAGACTACCTATGTATCATGCTGTAAATGAAAGAGTGAAGTCACATATAAGTGCTTCCTTCGTGCGCTGTCAATTTTTTGCCGGACTCTTTAAGCGCCCTCAGAAATGGAGCATGACACACTCATTATAACCAGTGAGCAGATTCCTATCTTAGGACCTTTTTATATATTAAAAAGAGGCCACTTCAAAGACCAAGGTGGGAGTGCAGTGAGGAATCTGCACTGAGACAGAATATCCACCAGAAAGAGCATTACTGAAGTTAATTAACATGTTCTTCTAATGAACACTTCAAACCGCAGATTCCTCGCCTTTAAAATAGTTACAAAAGCAGTACCTCTCAAAGGTGGAGGGTCTGTGGAGTGGACTTAGACTAAGAAGTCCTGCAGGACCGAATGGGTTAAATGTCCTTCTATCAGAACTTGAGGTAGTGCTTCATAAACTTGTGCACCAACGCCCACGTCATAGCCTTGCAGATGTCAAGGACAGGCACTCTGCATGCAAATGCAGTGATAGCAGCCTTAGCCCTGGTGGAATGAGCTCTTAGTCCATCTGGAGGCTGCTTATTGGCCAGTGAGTCTATCCACATCAAAGTAGTCTTCTTTTTCTGCACAATCTGCTCTTTCTTCACCTTAGAGAAACCCACAAAAAACGTAAGGTCCTTTGTGCGATCCATGTAGAAGTTTACAGCTCTTTTGGGGTCCATCTGATGATGCCTAGCCTCCCGTTTCGAGGGATGAGAAGGGCAAATAGTGCTAAGAAAATGACAGTTTGCCCAATGTGGAAAGGAGTCACAACTTCGGAAGAAAGCTGCCCATGTCCTCAACTTCAGTTTGCTCAGAAATAAAAAAGTGGTGTAGAGCGGGTGCATCAACAGTGCCAGAAGTTCACTCATGCGATAAGCTGAAGGGATTGCAATGAGGAAGTCTTTGAAGTCAAAAGACACAACAAGCAGCTATGCATCAGCTTATAGAGCCTATACACAAGAAACGTCAAGCCCAAGTTAAGGTCCCAATGACATCACAAGCAATTTAGGAGAAAACATGCACGCCAAACCTTTAATAAACCACATCACAACAGGTGATTTAAACAAGGATGGTTGGTCCAGTAAACGTAAAAAGGCTGAAAGGGCTGACAATCTTTAATTATGCCCACAGCAAGTCATTGCAAGGCCAAAGACAAAACAAACAAGACATTCAACAGTTTAGCTTGCAATGGGACTGTCTTGAGGATTCCACATCAGGGCACATATTTGCCCAGTGCCCAGCATAAATTGACTTAGTGGAAGGGCGCCTGGCTAAGGAGGACATCCACTACTTCAGGCGGCAGACCAAATGCAGTTAATTGCAGCTGCTTAATCTTCTTGCACGGAGGTGTAGACTGCACTTGATTTGGGAGAAGGACCCTTCCCTGCTGCTATGACAGGAGATCCTCTGGAAGTGGGAGCCTGATCCGAGGGCAGATGATCATGCTCAAATGTTCGAGGTACCACACTCTCCTGGTCCAATCCAGAGCTACTAGGATGACTTGGACTCTGTTCTTCCTGATCTTTTTCAGAACTCAGGAAGGAGAGGCAGGGGTGGGTAGGTGTACAGGAGTCCTTTATTCCATTCCAGCAGAAATGCATCTTCTAGCGAGTGTTTCTATGGAAACTCCAACTAGTGAAATATTTGACACTATGCATTCTCAATGGTATGAAATGATCCAGCCACGGTTCTCCCCACTGCTAGAAGATGCCCTATACCATCACAAGGTGTAAGTGCCATTTATAATTTCAAGGATGTCGCTTACTGAGAATGCCTGTCCTGGCATTGGAGTGAAGGCCCTGAACTGAACTCCAAAGCCTAGGAGAGCTCCAATGAAAGGAGGCCTCTGCAAAGGAGTCAGGTGCAACTTTGGCTTGTTGTCAAGAGGCTGGTCGGTGTAGGGAGGTGGTCTACAACTGGCTCTGGTGAGCCGACCTCCAGCAGCCAGTCGTCAAGGTACAGGAATATTGGTTTCCACAACCTCAGCAGATGGGCAGCGACCACCGCTATCCCTTTCGTGAACACTCAAGTGGCAGTGGTGAGGCCATAAGGGAGCACAGCAAATTGAAAATGCTCCTGGCCTACCTTGAACCGCAGATAATGTGTGTAGGACTGGAGCTTGTAAACGAAAATACGCGTCCTGTAGGCACTAGGAAAGCATCCAGTTGCATGGATCCAGAGGAGACATAATCTGGGCCAGGGTATGCATTTTGAATTTTTATTTCCACAGGAAGGCATTCAGAAGACGAAGATCTAAGATAGGCTAAAGACAAACATCCTTCTTCAGCACGAAGAAACAGCAAGAGTTAGCAACACTTTCCTATATCCAAATTCGAACCATTTCTATGGCTCCTTTGGAGAGTAAATATTGCACCTCTTGCCACAGAATGAACAAGTGATCTACTGAGATTCACTCTGACGTGGGGGGAGGATTTGGTGGAGCAGCAAAAAAGGGGAGGGCATAATAATAATGACATTTGTTAAGCGCAGCAAATACCCGGAGGTGTCCTGGCCCTATCAAGATCCTCAGAGACTTGTGACAAATAAAGAATGGAGAATAAAACCTGCTCATTGAGAGAAAAGCCACGTTTTTAGTCCTTTCCTAAGGGACAAACGATCCATCGTATTTCTTAGATGGAGTGGCAACTCATTCCAGGCTTTTGCTGCACCATACCCACGCTGAACGATTTGAAGGACCCATCTGTCTGACAAGACAGATTGCCCCTTTAGAAAGTAATGGATCCTGTCTCCCACAGGGTGGCTGTGCACCACTAATGGCAAGCAAAAGAGATTTAGTGGCTGTTGACGCAGGGGAAGTACACTGGTGCTCTTGGTGGCCTGCACGTTGCCTGCCCGATTTATGTCCTTTTCCTCAAAGGGACTGGGGTGATTGCAGCAGAGGCTAAGGTCACCTTTGCTGCCTATGTGCCAGTACCCTAGATAAGAACATGAACTTACAGGACTGGCGAGGAAACTGTTTGGTAGGGGTCAAAATACCCAGAGAACGTGCTGTAGCCCAGAATTGGCTTTTTTGACTTACAGGTGCAAGCCATCAAAATGCATATCTATGATAGAGGGCTGTATGTCTCCAGAGAATCCTCTGGAGTATATTAACTCATGCTGGCAGAAAACCACACTAGGGCCAAACACCCTTCCCAGATAATAGCAGTATCAAGGCCAGTATGATTCACGTATTTGGCTACATCTTTACCATCCCGAATGGTTTGAGCCAGGGATGCCCCAAGGTCTTCCGGACCACTAGCAATTTCTCGCTTGTCATGGTGTGTGTATATATGCCCAACAAGCAAACTGCATTGACTGACCTCAGTGCAAAGCTAGCGGGAAAAACATTTGTTTTCCGAATGCCCCAGTCCTCTTAGACTTTCTATCTGGGGGCATGACAAATAAGTTGGAGTTCACCTTGCTGAATTAATCCTGAACCATATAATGCCCAGGGGTAGAATTTTAGCAAAGAAATCATAGTGAGAGGTGCGGGTCTGGGACTTCTGACCACCTGCTTATTTCACGGGTAGACAAGAACAGGGCTTTGACCAAGTGCCCATTCAAGTGTCAGCAACAGCCTCATTGAAAGGGAGCAATGGTTCAGATGTGGCTGGTCCAGGCTGTAAGATTTCTGTAAGGACATTTGTCTCAACCTCAATGGACAGCAGTTGTAGGTCCAAAACCTCAGCTGCACATTGCATTAATGTAGCAATTGAAGCACCTTCTGTTGGAGATCCCAAAATGTTGAGTTCAACCCTGTATTAGTGGAGGCATCAAGCCAACTGGTCACTTGTAATTTCATGTAAAACTCATTATCATAATCAGGGGGTAAAATCATCTCCATCCTCACCTTCATCATCATCATCTCTGGGTCTTGGCAATATTTGGTCACAATTTGAACCAAAAAGATAATGGGGTGCTCATCTCCTCCAGTAGAAATGTAGGATTGGAATTGGGCTGCATGGTGACTGGTTGAACTTTAATAATTTTGTAAAGTGACATCAGTTGGGATCATGCTGAATTTGGTTTGGGGTCAGAATTCGAAACCAGCACTGGATACTCCAGCGGAATCATTGATGAGGGAGAGACTGACACAGGTAACTGCTCCAGGAAAGAAATCAGTACCAGAGCCAGTAACGCATCCAAGAGGGTTAGAAGGAAACAAGGACGATCCTTGGAGCCTAAGGCCCGCCAGAGGGGGCTGGAAGGTGGCCAAATACCCACACCATGGCCTCTGTAAAGGTTTTGATCTGTCTCAGCACTGTCGATGGCCCGGGTAATTTGTGACACACAAGGACCAACTGAGAAATCAGCTCTGCAATTGGAGATCCAAAGGTAGATTTCCTAACATTGTGCCACCCTCATGCCGTTTCTTTGCAATCAGAGTGACGGAATGAGGTCAAGTCACACTACGCCTTCTTGAATTTATGTTAGAACTTCTGATTATTGGAAGGTTTCAACTGCAAAGTTGACCTATAGTGGCAGCGACCTCTAAAATGGGTCCTCATCCTCGACTTGGAGCAGAGCAATTCTTACGAAAGGCCTACAACATGCTCTTGTGTTTGGTGCTGTACAGCTTAGCTTCCCAGTCATAGATTGACTTTGAGTACATGACGGTCCACTGGTCGCACAACTTAGAGTCATACCCTGAGCTCAAGAACCAGAGAGACACTTTGTGTTGGTTCGTAACCCACATCTGTTTCCAACAGTTTTGGTATGGTTTGAATCCTGTAGTTTTAATGGTGAACATCGTTCCCTAGCACACAGGATCTTCTCATTTTAGAAATCGTCAGAAGACCGACGAAACTGGGAGTGGAGTTCCGGATTCACATCAGAAAACGCTGAAAGAAAGAAAATGACGTAAGCTTCAACAGTGGCGCTTATACATGATTTTATGTGCACTACCCTCTGCTCTGTCATTTCTGGGATGGTTCGGAACCAGTGTGGAGCTGCACGGCACAATTTCGCAGCATGGAGGAGCATTGTTGAGAAGTTCACGGATTCAGTCTGGCACACTGGGAATATTCTATAGGCAAGGAATCGTAGGTAAGATGTATCCATCAGAACTGAGCCTAAAGTGATAACTGACAAAGTGCATGCCTATTCACCACACAGCAGAAAAATTTTGATCAAATGAAAAAGTTTTGCAAGCTCTACACCTAGAAAACTTCAAATGGACAAAGACAAGGCACAGTTACCTTGGGCGTGTGGGACGGTGACTGGCAGACAAACATGACCACATTCCAGCCTATGCCAAAGGTCACTGCACCCAATCAAAAGTTGCTCAATTGCCCTAAGGCATTTAGGCATCTCACTCAAAATCAGCGATGCACAAGTGGATTGAGTGGGATGGGGCCTGGGCATATAGCATTTGCTTGCTGTAGTGATCTGATAACCTGCTTGTCTTAGCTGTGATGTCATTTCATCAGCTATGGAATGTTGCTGTTTGAAATCCAGGGTCTGCTGTGACAGTTCCCTGGAGGCTGCGGAGACGAACGGTCATTAAGCCTAGTGGTTGTACACTTACCTGTCTATGTGTACTTACTTCAAATTTGGCGACGAGTTGGTTTGACCGAGATCTCCATCCACGTGTGCAGCATCGTTGTTTGGTTCCAGTGGTGTACAGTTGGCAGTTCTCTTTTCCTCTGAATCTCTTTTAGAGCCGTCTTCAAGGGTCACCTTTGCTCCGTCATCAGTGGGACATCGGTCCTGGTGTCTCCGAGGTGAACGCCATCACTGTTGTTGAACTGTGGATTTTGCTGTGCAGCTTATAAAGTTTTGTAGTCTTGGATCCTCCCGCATTGGAAAGAAGCTTTGTTTCCTAGTTTTCAGCCCATCTCTGATATTAGTTTGGGCTGGTCTATCTCTTCATGGGAATAGAGCGAAGGAAACACGTCTTATCCAGGTACTCTTTCTTCAGTTGTGTCTGGTGTGCTGTGTTTCTACCATTTGCCGTTATCGCTCGATTCTTCCCCTTCGGCATCCAGCTCCATTGATGATGCAATGGAATGTAAGTGGTTGTGACGTTCGACGTGCAGTCAGCGTTTTCCTGGCAGAGCGTGGAGTGTTTCCAAGACAACGAGTGACACAGAACGTGTCTGACGTTTAATTTTCAGTGATACAGTTCTTCACGTTTGACGTGCAGAGTTGCCAGCGTTTTCTCCAGAAGAGGGGGGTGTGTCTCCCTGATGTCCAGTGAGGCATTTCTTTACTACGTCGTGCGGCGAATATTTGTACTTTGCCTAACAACGTTTTCATTTCTTCTATATACTCTGGTAAAGTGTGTGTGAGAAAATAATCTGCTATGGTGTGACGGAAATGGTCTAAGAGGTTTTACAAGGGCTGTGGATCACAGGAGGAGCATTTTGTTTTTTCATCATTTGAAGTACAGCGTTTTCAGTTTTGTCTGTGAGGTCAGCTTTTGGCTCAAGGCATTTGGTCACTCAAGAGTGTGTTCTATTATTATATATTTTTTTTGTAACATCCACATCTATTGCTTGAAAGTGACTTTTCAGTCTGTTTGGACATCTGTTTTTGTTCTGTTTTCCTTTACAGGTTAACGCTGGGGTTCATTTGATTGGCTCTTTTATGGTTATTATTCTGTACTGTAACACATTCTGTGATACTTAATTTATTATACAGTCACGTTTACTATGCAGAGTGTTCAAGCAGCCCCTCCGTTTTTACAGCTTCCAGGAGACCCTCCGGTAAGATGGAAGGTTTGGTATAGAGCGTCCACAAAGTATTTAGGAGCTATTGGGGGCATTAGGATAAGTGCAGAACGGAGATGGTTTATTCTTGAACACAACCTAGGTCTTGAGGGACAAGCTGTTTTAGAACACTTCCTCGATTTGGAAGTTCCAGAAGGTGAACAGCCCCTCAACGAGTATGATCAAGCTGTAGCTATGTTAGAGAAGCAATTCGATGTTGAAGGTAGTCTTGTTGTAGCGAGACAACATTTTTACTAGAAAGCGATGAAAGTATTGTATCTTATGTCGCTGCCTTACATATTCTTGCATCTGAATGTGAATTTGAACAGTTCACATCGCAACTTATAAGGGATCAGGTTGTTGCTAATTGAAGAGACAAAAAAGTACAAGAAAAGTTGTTAACGTTAAAGAATCCATCTTTACAAGAGACTATTGTCAAAAGCACAGAATTGTCTCAGTTATCGTCTAAAGAATTGAAACCTGATAAGACAAGTGTAGGGGCGGTAAAAGAACACAAAGACGAAACGGAAAAGCAAGATAGTGTTGTGCGTAGTAACAAGAATACTTCTTACAGACCTGAGAAGAGCTTAAACCTACAAAAGAATGGTTGCATGAAGTGTGGTTTTCCCTCACACTATCTCAATTCTCGTATTTGTCCAGCTAAAAATGCATCATGTCGCAAATGTGGAAAGTTTGGGCATTTTGTCAAGATGTGCATGTCTAAGGGCAATCTGGTCAATTCTGTTCACGATGGTGAGGACAAAGGTTAACAGATGGGTGATATGGTGAGTTCCTTGAGGGATCTTATTGTTGTTAAAGATGATGCTGATGAGTGTGTCGATCCTGTCGTGGAGAAGATTGTGGATGAAGTCCATTCAACACTTGGTTGATTCTGGGGCGCGTATGACCATGATCCCGGAAGAATTGTTCGAAAGTGTTTGGCAAGACAAGCCGTTGGGAGCTCCTGACAGGAATCCTGTATCCTAGGAGGGCAGGAAAATTGAGCTAAAAAGGTTTTTTGAAACTAGTTTGATTTTCAAAGGGAGGTGTATTTCTGGGAAGGTGTATGTGGCGAAGAAAGGACTCAACATTTTGGGGTGGTATCACCAAGAACTATTTGGTGTGACCCTTAGACCAGGTACGAAAGAGCAAGTGTCGGTTGTGAATGAGTCTGAGCAGTGTGAGTGTTTGACAGAGTGGAGTGACAAATTCAAGAGTGTATTTGCTGACAGTTTGGGGTGCGTTAAGGGATTCAGACACTGTATCAAGGTAAAGGATCAGGCTACCCCTGTCAAGCACAAGCTGCGCAATGTGCCGTACAGTGTGAGAGATGATTTGTCAGATGAACTCAAAAGGTTATGTGAGTCTGGTGTTATTGAACCTGTGGAGTCATCCTTATGGTTGTCTCCTTTGGTCGTTGCTCGTAAAAAAAATGGAAGTCTGAGAGTCTGCATTGATTTGCGCAGTCTTAATAAAGAAATTTGGGTTGACTCCCATTGTCTTCCCGAAATTGATGACATCCTTGCCGAAATTTCCTGGTTGCAAGTTTTTTTCAAAAATAGATCTTTCATCCACCTATCATCAGGTGGAATTGGACCCAGGTTGTAAACATGTGACTGCTTTCGTTTCACCTATTGGCACATTTCAGTTTAGGAGAATGCCTTTTGGGCTTGCTTCCGCTGCGTCAGTCTTTCAGCGCATAATGGAAAGTGTTCTGGAGGGTTTGGAGGACACTGTTGTCTTTCAGGATGACATTCTGGTTGCCGGCAGGTGCAAGAATTCTCACGACAGACAGGTTTTAAAAGATCTACGTAGGTTACAGGAAAGAGGTATTGTAGCTAACAAACTTAGGTATGTGTTTGGTCAAGAGTCCATCGAATACCTGGGGCATCGGATATAGGGTGAAGGTATTCAACCAAGAGAAGGGTTGATTGAGGCGATCCAGAATGCTCCTTGTCCTATGTCAAAGGAACAGGTTTCTTCATTCCTGGGTGTGTGTGAGTTCTATTCCAAATTTATCCCCAATTTTGCAGCTAAAACAGTCCATCTGCGTGAGCTCCTCAAGAGAAAGGTTGTTTTGTGTGGGACCAGATATGGCAGGACGCGTTTGTGTGCATTAAGGCAGAACTAGGTACATGTAAGATTCTTACACCTTTTGATCCACTTTTACAGTGTATCGTGTCGGTTGATGCGAATCTGGATGACATGGTAAGGAGCATACTATCGGGTTTGCTTCTCGAGCTTTGCGTCCTAGTGAAAAGAACTACTCTGTCATAGAGTGGGAGTTATTGGCATGCTGTTGGTTGAAAGGTTTAAGGGTTTTCTTTGGGGAAAGTCCTTCAAGTTACTCACGGACCACAAGCCACTTATTCCTATACTTAATGGTCACATTGTCAAGGAGCATACACCGAGGATAGCAAGATTGAGTTCGAAGTTGTTGCAATACAATTTCGATGTCACGCACATTCCAGCAGGGAAACACACCAGGGCGGATTTTCTGTCCAGGTCGTCTCTTCCTCTGACAGTAGAGAAGTCTCTGTGATGAGGAGTGTGATTGCTGCAGTTGATATTTGTGGTGTGGGAGGTTTCTCCGAGAAGGAGTGGTTTGATGCTATGCAATCTGACTTGGTTCTCAAGAGAGTAAAAGAACACATTGTTTTAGGTTGGCCTAAAGAGAAGCATCTAGATGCTGAACTTCAACCCTTTTCCAAAATTTCAGTTAAACTCACTTTGGAGGGGGGAGAGGTAGTTTTGCATGGTGACAAATTTGTACCACCTCAATCCTTGAGGTCACGCATAATTACGTTGGGTAACGAAGGTCACTTGGGGCAAACCAGCACTAAGAGAAGAATTTGTTCTGTCTATTGGTGGCTTTCGATGGACAAGCAGATTTATGTTGTTGTCAAGGGGTGTGTGATTTGCTGCTCGAGTGCTAAGGTTATCAAGATTGTCACACCTCCTGTTCAAGTTGTGGTACCACCTACTGAGCCATGGATGAAACTTGCTGTAGATTTTGTAGGGCCTATTAATGCTTTTCCCCACAGATACAAATATGCGTTAGTTGTGGCTGATTATCATAGTAAGTGGTGGGAGGTCCATTTTATGGTGGATTCCAATACAAGAGAAGTCATTCGTTTTTTTTCAAAGTTTGTTTGCCAGGGAAGGCTTTCCCAAAGAAATTGTGTCGGATAATGGTGTGCAATTCACATCGAAAGAAATGTCTGAGTTTTTGTCCCAGTCTGGTATAAAGCACCGCCGTGTGGCCTTATATCATCCCCAGGCCAATGGTTTCATTGAGCGCATGAATCACATTCTGGTTGAGTGTGTGCAGGGTATTTATCGAATGGCGGTGACATCAAGGAAGCACGACTCCTAGTCAAGCTCTGGGAAAGAGTCCGTTGAACAAGTTACTTACCTTCGGTAACGATGTATCTGTAAGAAACATTAGTTAGTTAGATTCCTCACCTTAGAATATCCCCAGGCGTCAGGCTGGATCCGGAAAGATTTTTGTAGCAATACCCCTTGCGCGTCGCTAGGCGTCGTCTACGGCTCCGCGTCAGTCGTTGGCGTTGTGCGCCGGAATGACGTCGGAGTACTTAGACGCCGCCCTCGCGCGCTGACGTCAGTTCTTGTACATAGCTTTCCGCGCCAGGAACGCAGAGCCATGCAAGAGACTGACACTGGTACCAAAAAGTCTAGGTTCCTGAACAGGATGACCTTAACCCTAGATGTCGGTTCGCAGAGCGGGGAGGATGGGTGGGTCGGTGAGGAATCTAACTAACTAATGTTTCTTACAGATACATCGTTACCGAAGGTAAGTAACTTGTTCATCTGAAAGAAACACGTTAGTTAGATTCCTCACCTTAGAATAGATACCCCAGCAATACCAACCCCGGTGGAGGGTCTGCGAACCAAGATCACACCAGAAAGTCCTGGAGAACAGAACGGCCAAAGAAGCCATCTCTCCGGACTTGGCTGTCCAGGCAATAGTGCTTGGCGAACGTGTGCAGTGAGGCCCACGTCGCCGCCTGATAGATGTCCTGCAAGGGAACTCCCCGTCCGAGGGCAGTAGTCGCCGCCGTGGCCCGGGTGGAATGGGCTCTCAGCCCAACAGGAGGGTCCTTTTTCGCCAAGGAGTAACAAACTTTTATACACAAGACGACCCACCGTGAGATGGTCCGTTTGTGTACGGCTCTCCCCTTCTTATCACCTACGTATCCATCAAAAAGTTGGTCGGCCACCCGGAACTGTCTGGTGTGGTCCAAATAAAAGGACAGCGCACGTTTTGGGTCCAGACGGTGGAGCCTCTCTTCCTCTTTCGAAGGATGCGGAGGCGGAAAGAAGGTGGGCAAAGTGACCGATTGCCTGATGTGAAAGGGGGTCACCACTTTCGGAAGAAAAGAAGGACGAGTCCGGAGGACAACCTTGTCCAGATGAACAGAAAGAAAGGGGGGCTTAGATGACAGAGCCTGGAGCTCACTCACCCGTCTAGCCGAGGTGATAGCAACCAGGAAAGCAGTCTTAAGAGTCAGAAGACGAAGTGGACAATTGTGAATGGGCTCAAAGGGAGCGCACATCAGAAAGGTCAAGACAAGATTCAAATCCCACTGAGGCATTACGAAGGGGACAGGAGGAAACATGTGAGTAATGCCTTTACGAAAGCGCGAAACAACAGGGGACTTGAAAAGAGAAGGCTGATCATGAAGCCGCAAGAAAGCCGAGATTGCAGAAAGATAACCTTTCAAGGTGCCCAGAGCAGAGCCCTGCTGGGCCAAAGAAAGAGGAGAACCTCAGAAAGAGGGGTGGAAAGGGGATCCACAGCCTTTGCTGTGCACCATGCCACAAATTTGTTCCACCTGCAGGTGTATACCGTTTTAGTGGAGGGACGACACTTCCCCGGACAGAGGGAAGGAAGGCTTTCAGTGCAAGCCGGATCGCTCTCCGCTCCAACAGGTTGATGTGGAGATGAGACTCCGCCGGAGACCAGAGGCCTCTGATCTCCGCCTCTCCCATATGGCCCCCCCATCCCAGGAGGGACGCGTCCGTCACTACTACATGCTCCGGTTGGGGTAGGGAGAGGCATCTGCACCTGACCCAATCGCGGTCCGTGAGCCACCACTGCAACTGTTTCGCAGTGCCCTCTGAGATCAAGACATGGTCGGACAGGTTGCCTCGATGCTGGGCCCACTGAAACTTCAGGTCCCACTGCAGAGCCCGCATGCGCCACCTGGCGTGATGCACTAACAGGATGCAGGAGGCCATCAGCCCCAGAAGCCGCAGCACCAACCTGACCGAAACCCAGGATAGAGGCCGAAAGATGGGAATCAGAGCCTGAATATCCCAGACCCGCTGTTCCGGAGGATAAGCCCGGAACTGCGCCAAATCGAGAACCGCTCCTATGAAGAGGAGCTTCTGGGAGGGTCTCAGGTGTGACTTCGGCACGTTGATGGAGAACCCCAGCAAATGCAGGAGGTTGGCCGTAGTCTTGAGGTGGGAGACGACTTGCTGGGGCGAGCCCGCCTTCAACAGCCAGTCGTCGAGATAGGGGAAGACTGGAACCCACGATCTGCGCCGATGAGCTGCGACCACCGCCATCACTTTCGTGAACACTCGAGGGGCACTGGTAAGGCTGAAGGGGAGCAGGGTGAACTGAAAGTGCTCTTGGCCCACTGTGAACCGCAGGTAACGCCGGTGGGCCGGCAGGACGGGGATGTGAAAATAGGCGTCCTGCAAGTCCAACGCTACCATCCAGTCTCCAGGGTCGAGGGCAGCCAGAACCTGAGCTAAAGTTAGCATCTTGAACCGTTCCTTCCGGAGGAAGGCGTTGACGCTCCTGAGGTCCAAGATAGGGCATAGGCCCCCTTTGCCCTTCTTGGGAACCAGAAAGTAGTGCGAATAGCAACCACGGCCTACTTCTGGACCAGGAACGCGCTCGATGGCCTCTTTGGCCAAGAGGGCCGTAACTTCCTCCCGCAGAAGATTCAAGTGATCCTTCGATATACGGTGGCACTGCGGTGGCATGGCTGGAGGGGTCGTCTCGAAGGGGAGGGAGTAGCCCCTTCGGACGATTTGCAGCACCCACCTGTCTGAAGTGATGGATCGCCAGTGGAGCAGGTGATGGCGAGCTCTGCCGCCCACTGGCGTGGAATGGGTCTGAAAGCTCGGACTAGGAGGGCTTTGAGGCGGATGCTGCCGGGGTGGATGTGGACTGACCGGCACGTTGTCCTCCAGTACCGCCACGGCGGAAGCCACGTCCGCGACCAGGTGCAGGTTGGGTCTGCGGCCGGTGGCTAGGCGGACGTGAGGAGGCGCCCCTTCCTTGGCCACGAAAGGGGCGAAAGGCGGAAGTTTGCGGCCGTGGGGCCAAGAGACCCAAGGACCTGGCCGTAGCCCGGGAGTCCTTAAAACGAGCCAGCGCACTATCCGCCTTCTCACCAAAAAGGCGAGTGCCATCAAAGGGCAAATCCATGAGGGAACTCTGGACATCCTCCGAAAAGACGTGGACCGCAGCCAGGCGTGACGCCGGAGCACCACTGTGGTGGAAATCGCCCTACCCAGCGAGTCCGTGGTGTCAAGGCCACACCGTATGGCATGTCGTGCTGCATCTCGCCCGTCAGCAAGCGCTTGGGAGAGACGTGTCCGAGCCTCCTCCAGACACAGGGGCAGCACGTCCTCCACCGTATCCCACAGAGAGTGGGAGAAACGGTTCAAGAGGCAAGCGGTGTTCAAAGACCGCAGGCCCAAACTCAGGGAAGAGAACAGCTTCTTTCCAAACTGTTCGAGCCTCTTGGATTCCCGATCCAGAGGAGCGGACGGGAAGGAGGATTGGGAAGTGGAGGCCTGGATAACCAGACTCTCGGGGGTGGGGTGTTGGGACAGGAAACTGGGGTCACCCGGAGCAGGGCAGTGGTGCCGGGCCACGTTCCAATCCACAGGAGGAACTGTGGAGGGCTTGGACCAAGTGCACTGCAGAACGTCTATGAGGGCCTCATTGAACTGCAGCAGAGGCTCAGTGGAGCTTGCTGACAGTTGAAGCACCACGGCCACAGCAGGCAGCTCGAGCCCCAGGGCTGCGGCTGTCTTGCGCAGCACCACTGAAAAAGCTGCACCTCCCTCCGAGGCCACAGTCGGAGGAGAGATGAAACCAGCATCCGGGGAAGTGTCCAGACCACTGGCATCCCCCAGTTCGTCTGTCCAGTCCTGTGAAAGTTGGCCCTGTATGGCCAGAGGGTCCCCAGACCCCTCCCAGTCGCCCCCGTCATCTGATTCCTGATAAACAGGAGGAATGATCAGAGCCGGGCAGTAGATGAAACGCTCATCCATCGGCGTCGGGTGCGGCGTCAAGCGGCTCCGCACCGGCGCCGGGCCTGGACAGGGGCTAAACCGGGGAACGGCGTCGTCCGGAGACGGCGCCGGGGGCGGAACCGGTGTCGGCGGAGGAGGCGTCGTGAGGTCGACCGGCGCCGGCAGAGATCCAGGCCTGGATCCCTCAGGGACCTGCGGCGTCGGGACCGAAGTCGTTGACGGCGCCGGGGCTGGAGCCGCCGGCACGCGAGGTCGCCCAGTCGAGCCCGCGGGGCCCGAAGGCGCGCCGGCAGCCAGGCCCCTCATGGCCAAGAGGAAGGCACTGACCTCCGCCGGAGTCGCATCAGTCCCAGGGACCGGCGGGTATGGGGACGGACGCGGCTCCTGCGGCTCCGACGGAGCCACGGGGCTGGGACCACCCTGACCCTCGGCCGAGTCGCGCGACCAGCGAGGGGAGTCCCACGAGCGGTGACGCCTCTTGGACTTCATAGATCGCTTCGACTTACTCGAAGACTTCGAGCCCGACGAGCGATGATGGTGACTGCGGCTCTGCGACCTGTCCTTGGACCTCCTCTTGGACCAGGACCATGAGCGGCGCGGAGCCAAGTCCCGAAGCTAGAGAAGCTTACGGGACCGCTCCCGCCTAGCCTTCGAGGTCAAGGCCTGACAATCGGGAAACGAATCTGCGTCGTGGTCTGCCCCCAGGCAATAAAGGCACCGGCGATGGTGGTCCGTCACCAACATCAGTCGATGACAGGAGTCACAGGCTTTAAACCCGGGCATCCTACCGGCACCAGAGTCGAGTCGACAGAAGACCAAAAAGAGTCAATCAAAGTTTAGTCAAAAATTGACTAAGGGGTAAGCTCTTCCCGGATCGGCGCTGTCTGGCGCGGAAAAAAGAAGAACTGACGTCAGCGCGCGAGGGCGGCGTCTAAGTACTCCGATGACGTCATTACGGCGCACGACGCCAACGACGGACGCGAAGCCGCAAACAACGCCTAGCGACGCGCAAGGGGTATTGCTACAAAAATCTTTCCGGATCCAGCCTGACGCCTGGGGATATTCTAAGGTGAGGAATCTAACTAACGTGTTTCTTTCAGATTGAGTTGTTGCATGGAAGATTTGCAACTTTTGACATGTGTCCCGCATGGATGAGAAAGTGGGGTTTGTGTTCAAGGGTTGGTGGACTGGAGAGTGCTATGGAGAGTGCTAGGTTTGCTTCTTCTTATTCAGGTTTGGGTGCGATCAGTACCACACCTGGTGCATCTAGTAATTTGATCAAGAATGCCTTTGAGTCCAAGATTTCTGTTGGTGATTGGGTTAAAATCAAGCTCCCAACTAAAATGCCCAAGGGGTTGTCCAAGCTCAGTTCTCCTGTTAAGGTGGATGGCATTTCATGTTTTGCTGTAAGAGTCAATGGAAACAATTGGTGGAATTGTTCCAGAATTTACAAGATTCCCAAAAATATGGTCCTCAAACTGGGACTTGAGAGTGGATCTGAAGTGGGACAAACTAATTCAAATTCTCAAACTAAATCAAATTCTCCTAAATTAAATTCTCCTCTGGTATGCAGGAGTTTTAGGAGAAGTGTTCCTCCTAAACGCATGGATTTGTAGATGTTTTCTGTTTTGCTGGTGATTTCATAATTCACTGTTTCTTATCTTTTGGTGTTTAGCTTGATATTTTTGTTTTCTTGTTTTTTCTCATTTCAATATTGCTCTTTGGATTGTTATTTTAATTGATATCTTTATTGTTCTTTTTGTTTTGTTTTTTCTATACCTTTGCAATTTTAATGAAAAAAGGAAGATGTTGTAGTAATGTGATAACCTGCTTGTCTTAGCTGTGATGTCATCTCATCAGCTATGGAATGTTGCTGTTCGAAATTCAGGGTCTGCTGTGACAGTTCCCTGGAGGCTGTGGAGACGAACGGTCATTAAAGAACAAGTTACTTACCTTCGGTAACGATGTATCTGTAAGAAACATTAGTTAGTTAGATTCCTCACCTTAGAATATCCCCAGGCGCCAGACTGGATCCGGAAGATTTTTCGTCAGCAATACCCCTTGCGCGTCGCTAGGCGTCGTCTGCGGCTCCGCGTCCGTCGTCGGCGTCGTGCGCAGGAATGACGTCGGAGTACTTAGACGCCGCCCTTGCGCGCTGACGTCAGTTCTTGTACATAGCCTTCCGCGCCAGGAACGCAGAGCCATGCAAGATACCGACACTGGTGCCAAAAAATTCTAGGGCCCTGAAAGGGATAGCCTTAACCCTAGATGTCAGTTCGCAGAACGGGGAGGATGGGTGGGTCGGTGAGGAATCTAACTAACTAATGTTTCTTACAGATACATCGTTACCGAAGGTAAGTAACTTGTTCATCTGAAAGAAACACGTTAGTTAGATTCCTCACCTTAGAATAGATACCCAAGCAATACCATCCCCGGTGGTGGGTCTGCGAACCAAGATCACACCAGAAAGTCCTGGAGAACAGAACGGCCAAAGAAGCCATCCCTCCGGACTTGGCTGTCTAGGCAATGATGCCTGGCAAACGTGTGTAGCGAAGCCCACGTAGCCGCCTGACAGATGTCCTGCAACGGGACTCCCCGTCCCAAAGCAGTAGTAGCCGCTGTAGCCCGAGTGGAATGGGCGCGCAGCCCAAGAGGAGGGTCCTTATTCGCCAAGGAGTAACAGATTTTGATGCACAAAACGACCCACCGGGAGATGGTCCGATTGTGCACAGCTTTTCCCTTCTTAGCACCCACGTATCCAACGAAAAGTTGGTCGTCCACCCGGAACTGTTTTGTGCGGTCCAAATAAAAAGAGAGCGCACGCTTTGGTTCCAGACGGTGGAGCCTCTCTTCCTCTTTGGAAGGATGCGGAGGCGGAAAGAAGGTGGGCAAGGTGACAGACTGCCCAAGATGAAAGGGAGTCACCACTTTCGGTAGAAAAGAGGGACGAGGCCGAAGGACAACCTTGTCCGGATGAACAGAGAGAAAAGGAGGCTTGGACGATAGAGCCTGGAGCTCACTCACCCGTCTAGCCGAGGTGATGGCTACCAGGAAGGCAGTCTTAAGCGTCAGAAGACGAAGAGAACAAGTGTGAAGAGGCTCAAAGGGAGCGCACATCAGAAATGTGAGAACAAGATTCAAGTCCCACTGAGGCATTACGAAAGGGACAGGAGGGAACGTATCAGTAATGCCTTTAAGAAAACGTTGAACCACAGGGGACTTGAAAAGAGAAGGCAGATCAGGAAGACGTAAGAAGGCAGAGAGGGCAGCAAGATAACCTTTCAAGGTGCCCAGGGCAGAGCCCTGCCGGGCCAAAGAAAGAAGAAAGAGGAGAACCTCAGAAAGAGGGGCGGAAAGGGGATCCACAGCCTTTGCTGTGCACCATGCCACAAATCTGTTCCACCGGCAGGCGTATACCGTCTTTGTGGAGGGACGCCTGGCTGCCAGAATGATATCACAGACTTCAGGAGGCAAGTCAAATGGCATCAACTGCCGCCGCTCAATCTCCACGCATGGAGGTGGAGGCTGGACAGGTTCGGGTGGAGGACCGTCCCCTGCTGCTGCGACAGAAGATCCTCCCGAAGGGGCAGACGTATCGGAGAATCGGTCAACATACTGAGTAGCTCGGGATACCAGTACCTTCGTGCCCAGTCCGGAGCCACCAAGATGACTTGGGCCCGGTCGCGCCTGATCTTCTTCAGCACTCTGGGCAGAAGTGGTATAGGCGGAAAGGCGTACAACAGACCGCAACTCCACTCGTGACGAAAAGCGTCGCCGAGCGAGTGCCGCCTTGGAAATTCCAACGCGCAGAACTGCTGACATTGCGCGTTCTCTTCGGTGGCGAATAGATCTAACCAAGGCTCTCCCCACTGCTGAAAGAGACCTTGCGCCACTTCGGAGTTCAGACGCCATTCGTGATCCATCATGCACCGGCGGCTGAGTTCGTCTGCTCTGGCGTTCAGAGAGCCCGCCAGATGTTGAACCACTAGGGTCACGCCCTGGTGTTCCAGCCATGTCCAGAGGCGCAGAGCCTCCTGACAAAGGGTCCACGACCCCACCCCGCCCTGTTTGTTGCAATACCACATGGCGGTGGTGTTGTCCGTGAACACCTGCACGACACTTCTCCTGACAGAGGGAAGGAAGGCTTTCAGTGCAAGTCGGATCGCTCTCAACTCCAACAGGTTGATGTGGAGACGAGACTCCGCCGGAGACCAGAGGCCTCTGATCTCCGCCTCTCCTATATGGCTACCCCATCCCAGGAGGGACGCATCCGTCACTACGACATGCTCCGGTTGGGGAAGGGAGAGGCTCTTGCCTGTGACCCAATCGCGGTCCGTGAGCCACCACTGCAACTGCTGCGCAGTGCCCTCCGAGATCAAGACATGGTCGGACAGGTTGCCGTGATGCTGGGCCCACTGAAACTTCAGGTCCCACTGCAGAGCCCGCATGCGCCGCCTGGCGTGATGCACTAGTAGGATGCAGGAGGCCATCAGCCCCAGAAGCCGCAACACTAGCCTGACCGAAACCCAGGATAGAGGCCGAAAGATGGGAATCAGGGCCTGTATATCCCGGACCCGCTGTTCCGGAGGATAAGCCCGGAACTGCGCCGAATCGAGAACCGCTCCGATGAACAGGAGCTTCTGAGAGGGACTCAGGTGTGACTTCGGCACGTTGATGGAAAACCCCAGCAAATGCAGGAGATCCGCCGTAGTCCGGAGGTGGGAGACGACTGCCTGGGGCGAGCCCGCCTTCAACAACCAGTCGTCGAGATAGAGGAAGACTGGAACCCCTGATCTGCGCAGATGAGCTGCGACCACCGCCATCACTTTCATGAACACCCGAGGGGCACTGGTGAGGCCGAAGGGGAGCACGGTGAACTGAAAGTGCTCCTGGCCCACCGTGAACCGCAGGCAACGCCGGTGGGCCGGCAGGACGGGGATGTGGAAATAAGCGTCCTGCAAGTCCAACGCTACCATCCAGTCTCCAGGGTCTAGGGCAGCTAGAACCTGAGCCAAAGTTAACATTTTGACCCGTTCCTTCCGAAGGAAGGCATTGACGTTCCGGAGGTCCAAGATAGGGCGTAGGCCCCCCTTGCCCTTCTTGGGAACCAGAAAGTAGTGGGAATAAGAACCACGACCTACTTCTGGGCTCGGAACGCGCTCGACGGCCTCTTTGGCCAAGAGGGCCGAAACTTCCTCTCGCAGAAGATTCAAATGATCCTCCGAGATACGGTGGTGCTGCGGTGGCATGGCTGGAGGGGTCGTCTCGAAGGGGAGGGAGTAGCCCCTTCACACGATCTGCAGCACCCACCTGTCCGAAGTGATGGTACGCCAGTGGAGCAGGTGATGGCGAACTCTGCCGCCCACTGGCGAGGAATGGGCCGGAAAGCTCGGACTAGGAAGGCTTGGAGGCGGATGCTGCCGGGGTGGATGTGGGCTGACTGCGTCGTCCTCCAGAACCGCCTCGGGGGAAACCACGTCCGCGACCGCGCGCAGGTTGGTTCTGCGGCTGGTGGCTAGGCGGACGTGAGGAGGCACCCCTTCCTTGGCCACGAAAGGGGCAAAAGGCGGAAGTTTGCGACCGCGGGGCCGAGAGGCCCAAGGACTTGGCCGTAGCCCGGGAGTCCTTAAAGCGATTCAGCGCACTGTCCGCTTTCTCACCAAAAAGGCGAGTGCCATCAAAGGGCATGTCCATGAGTGCGCTCTGGACATCCCCCGAAAAGGACGTGGACCGCAGCCAGGCGTGACGTCTAAGCGCCACCGTGGTAGAAATCGCCCTACCCAGCGAGTCCGTAGTGTCAAGCCCACATCGGATTGCATGTCGTGCTGCATCCCTCCCATCGGCCAGAGCCTGGGTAAGTCGTGTCTGGGCCTCCTCCAGACACAGGGGCAGCACGTCCTCCACCGTATCCCACAGAGAGTGGGAATAACGGTCCAAAAGACAGGCGGTGTTCAAGGACCGCAGACCCAAACTAAGGGAGGAGAACAGCTTTTTTGCCAAACTGTTCCAGTCTCTTGGAATCCTGGTCCGGCGGAGCGGTCGGGAAGGAGGATTGGGAAGTAGAAGCCTGGATAACCAGGCTCTCGGGGGTGGGGTGTTGGGACAGAAAACTGGGGTCGCCCGGAGCAGGGCGGTGGCGCCTGGCGACGTTCCTGTCCACAGGAGGGACTGTGGAGGGCTTGGACCAGGTGCTCTGCAGAACGTCAATGAGGGCCTCATTGAATTGCAGCAGAGGCTCAGAGGAGCTTGCTGCAGACTGAAGCACCTCAGTGAGGACGTTAGTCCTCACAGCCACGGCAGGCAGCTCGAGCCCAAGGGCTGCGGCCGCCTTGCGCAGCACCACAGAGAAAGCAGCACCCTCCTCCGAAGCCACAGTCGGAGGAGAGATGAATCCAGTGTCTGGTGAGGTATCCAGACCACTGGCCTCCCCCAGTTCATCTGCCCAGTCCTGTGACAGCTGAGCCTGAACGGCCATAGGATCCTCGGACCCCTCCCAGTCGCCCCCGTCATCCGATTCCTGGTAAACAGGAGGAAGGATCGGAGCCGGAAGATAGACATAATGTGTCTCTAACGGCGCCGTACGCGGCGTCCATCGAAGCCGTAACGGCGCCGGATCCGGAGCGGGGCTGAACTGGGGGTGGAACCGGTGTCGACGCCGGCGGAGGAGGCGTGACGAGGTCAACCGGCGTTGGCGGGGACGAGTCCCTCGGGAACCTGCGGCGTCGGAGCCGGCGACGGGGCCGCAGCCGCCAGCATGCAAGGTTGCCCAGTCGGGTCCGCGGGGCCCGAAGGCGGGCCAGCGGGTGTCGACGGCGGAGCCAGGCTCCTCATGGCCGAGAGGAAGGCACTGACTTCCGCCGGCGTCGTGTCAGTCCCAGGGACCGGCGGGTATGGGGACTTGCGCGGCGCCTGCGGCTCCGCTGGAGTTGAACCACCCTGACCCTCGGCCGAGTCGCGCGACCGGCGAGGGGAGTCCGAAGAGCGGTGTCGCCTCTTGGACTTCTTGGAGTGCTTCGACTTACCCGAAGACTTGGAGCCAGACGAGCGATGATGACGTCGGCTGCGGCTCCGCGACCGATCCTTGGACCTCCTCCTGGACCGGGATCGAGAGGGGCGCGGAGCCGAGTGGTGAAGCTCGAGGAGCTTACGGGACCGCTCCCGTCTAGCCTTCGTGGTCAGGGCCTTGCAGTCCGAACACGACTCCGCGTCGTGGTCGAGGCCCAAACAGTAAAGGCACCGGCGGTGATGATCCGTAACCGACATCAAGCGGTTACAGTCAGCACAGGCTTTGAAACCAGGCATCCTACCGGCACCGGAGTCGAGACAAGATCAAAAAGGATCAAAAAACTTAGTAAAAAAAGACTAAAAGGGGTAGCTCTCCCGGATCTGCGCTTACTGGCGCGGAAAAAAGAAGAACTGACGTCAGCCCGCGAGGGTGGCGTCTAAGTACTCCGACGACGTCATTCCGGCGCACGACGCCGAAGACGGACGCGGAGCCGCAGACGACGCCTAGCAACGCGCAAGGGGTATTGCTGACGAAAAATCTTCCGGATCCAGTCTGACGCCTGGGGATATTCTAAGTTGAGGAATCTAACTAACGTGTTTCTTTCAGATCCTAGTGGTTGTACACTTACCTGTCTATGTGTACTTACTTCACTTGCTATCCTCCCTGTCGCATTGGCCATGTACAGTGGGCTATGGCCACCCAAGGGGCGGGCCAAACCATGCCGTGTATAGGAGAAATTTAATATGGCTCGGTTCAGGGCCTGGCCAAAAGCTAGGCCCTACACACAACACCCAGCTGCGCACAAAGAGTTTTCAATGGTTTGGGTTTTTCTCTGTTAAAATATTGATAGAGTTCAAGTCTTACAACCATGCATCTTTCAAGTGCCCTTTTAGTATAAACATATCAATTATTGACAAACCTATTATTACATAATTCCTTTAAACCTAGACAGCTCCAAGAGTTGGCAATGGATTTTTGAAATTTCACTGGCATATGAGATGCATACAAATTGAGTTCAACCCAAAGAACAGAGAAAATGACACATTTTCTCATCGCATTGTTTACAAAATTGACAATTGGGTAATCAGAACATTTAGTTATAACCTGGATTACTAGTTGTGCGGAACAGTGTGGGGAATTTGCCCATTCCTGTAAATCCCATTAGTGCTGGGTGAAGTATTTACTTAGTGTGGTAGATTTATCACCTATTCTGAGGTTTCAACTTGGAAATAATCTGTATTGTATTTAGCACAAGCAAATTCCGCATGATTTGCCTTTATGGTACGGCCTTTTCTCCACAATATATTTCAGCAGGTTTGCCCTGCCAGAAGCTATCAAGGGAAAACTGTGAGTGTGTAAAAATTATTATACAACTTGTAATTACAATCTGAATGTAGCCCAGAACTTATCAGGGCCATTAACGGGAGGTCTTTCAAACTTAAAGCTGCAGACAACTCAGAACTTGATTCATTAAACATATATTTTGTTGTCATGCTAGACATTTTACTGCTTCAAGGATTGTTTTGGAAAAGTGTGTTACTCAGTATCACTGTGATGTAGCAGTGGCCACATGCGTATGTTTTGATGCAAACACACGCTAAGAAGTATGAGACAGAGCATAACTGGAAAAAAATAGTTTCCCTTCAAACCAACCAGAAAAAATAGAGCAGGTGTAAGTACATTACCACACTCTCCACGTCACAATTGATTTTAACTGTTATCACAGTTTTTTAAAGATTGGACTTTGTTCTAAATCCTTGTTCTCTTGTATTAGTTTTCAACATGTTTTATCAAGAACAAAATCGCACAAGATGTCAAACATGATGACAAATAAAACTTTAATTTATGTTTACTGGAGACTTTCAAAATTGCCTCTTGTCCCGATCCCCACATTAGCCAGTTTGTATTTTAGCTTTTTGCCGTTTCAAAGTGTAAGCTAAAATGTTATAAAAGTTGATTAACTAGTCAATAATGTGCATAATAAGATGGCTCTCATGAAGCATTCCAATACAGGAAGCAATTTCTATGAATTGTTGAGATCCATTTTTTTTATTGCAACCAAGTTTACAATAATTGTGAATTTAATTGATATAGGATAAATGTATCAAAAATGAAGTCTATTAATTAATACAGAGGTTCCTAAGCTGTGGTCTGGATTCCTGTTTTTTTGCCCCAATGCAGGGTGTCCGCCTACCAATAGAACCTCTAACCATTATTTCCTATTAGTAATCTTGAGCGTTTTTGAGCTAAATAATTGTATACAAGTGGTTCCCCCATGTGGTAACAATAATAATAACTTGAAGTCTACTGTATTGCTTCCCTAATGTAATTTGTCTGTATATTTATAAAATCAAAACAATATGTAATACCCATGAGCATTTAAAAAATGTTTTTAGTCAGAAGCTGATTACGAGTTGAAGACAAAGCAGGTGTGAATGCGCAGTGACAGTTTGCATTTACTCACACACACAGAATTCGACCTGACCTAGAAATGGAAAATCATAGCATCTGCACACTTGGAGAGCTAGTGCTCTTCCCGCACAGTGATTTATGTGTGTATGCCCTTTACCGCTATACGGTCTACCATCCAGTGCTTTGCATGGGCAGCCATTTGAGAACAACATCAACGCACCTATACTTCTTACATAGGAATAGGAACATGCCTGCACTTTGCATGGGGGGGGTTAGGGGGAGTTAAATACTCCCACAGGCAGAGTACCATACCCCGCTTGGAGGCACATACTGTGACATAATAGCACCTGGTCTGCTGCTTTTTATGCAACCACTGTGATTGTCGCCTTTTGAAATGAAATAACTCCAGCTTGGTCTACAGAAAACTTCACTGCTGTCCTGTGTCTGCCGAGGCCAGTGTCAAGCCAGTTACTAATTCTGTCCCATCACTTCTACTGAGGGCTCGGTGTAGACGATCTCATATTTCAACCCGCAACTGCAGGGGAAAGAAGATATTCTGAGCTCATATAGTGAGCACTAGTTTGTGCATTATATTGGAGGTTCAAATTGTACAAATGGCTCCCTGGCTTCCCGCGTCATTTAGTTGGGTTTGAAATCAAAAGATTAAGTACCACTGAATCGATGTGTTTTGAGTACCTTTTTGAGTCATTTGTCTTTTTGCTCTTTCTTGTGCAAACTATGTTCCAGCATCAAGGAATTAAATGTGCTTCAAACTACATATTGCCTCTTTTTTTAGACATTTTCTGAATATGAAATAAAAAAGGCCGCCAATAAAAGAAACTTTCAACTATATACTCCAATTACGTTATTTAAAATAACTAACGTGATGTTGTAATACCTTAATACAAATTCTTTATTTTTGTGTCCAATTGCACTCTCTTCAAAAGAATAATTTTCACTGCTGATCATGAATGGATATACAAGAGCCTGTGGGTAGAGGTCCGCAATCTCTTCTACAATGTGCTGCACAGCCACTGCCTGTTTTTTGTCAAGCATCGCCATCATCTGAGCAATCCAGCCAATAAACTGCCAGCAGGGAATCGAAGCAACCTACACAAAGTTAAATCCGACACCTTAGTTTGGCCAATTATATTTTCAGGAACAGAGAAAAGCCTTAAAAGTTTAACAAGCAGGAATTTTGAATATTTTGGAAGCAAAACATTATTCAGATCTCCTCAAGATCACAAAATAAATAACCTTTAGAAATGTTGAAAAACACATCTAATATGCAAAATGAAGAAAGTGCTTTCATTTTGTCAAATGTTTTTTCACAATATGTCAAAGAACAGTGAATTCAGTAGCAAAATGTACACAACCAAACTGGTAGACTTCTCAGCAAAGCCTTTTCTGGTAGATACTGGAAATGATAATGGCAAAAAAGCTGAGGAAATAAATACTTACAGTGTTATCTTCTGAGTGGCACATGGAGTAAGAGGGTGGAGGGAAGGCTGTTATTAAAAAGAACATGAGTAGGCTTTCTTGCACTAACAAACAAGTTACTCACCTTCGTTAATGCACTTTCTGGTGGATGCCCTATCTAACCACAGCTTCTTCACCTTGTGAGTATTTCTCAGGTGGCATAACTGATGTGTAAACTTGTTGAGTAGTACTCCTACATGCTGGCAGCCGCCTATAAGCACCTCCATGCGTCCTGACGTACAAGTTACTTACCTTCGGTAACGATGTATCTGGTAGAGAAGATTCTAGCCGCAGATTCCTTAATGTAGAATTATCCCCAGGCGTGAGACTGGATCCGGAAAATGTTCTGTCCCACATCATCTCTGTGCGCCGGGGGGCGTCACATCGTGACTCCGCCCTGACGTCGTCCGCGGACGCGACGTCAGTTTTCTTCAGAGAACTTTTCCGCGCCACAACGCGGAGCCATCACAAACAAAACTGTGAGAGTGCAAAATGTAGTGAAACAGAAAGGGAAGAAGCGAATGGTGAGGAACAGCACCATTAGGGACAGTGCCAAGCACGGCGTTACGGAAGGCATGGAAAGGAAAGAACAGAGCACCGCTCTGAGGAGCAACCCCGCACAGCGAAGGCGATATCCCCCCTGGAGACAGAAAAACATGTGAAAAATGTCGGGCAGACGACAGAAGTCTGCAACCCCAATCTATAACGGGGAAGGGTAACAAGGAGGAGGAACGACAATTTATCCCAAGACAACACCATCAAGGAGTGTCGTATCCCGGTAAAGAACTAAAGGCAGATGCACCGCCAAGGCACCCCAACCCAGAGGACTGCAGGAGTCAGAAACCCCAAGCAATGAAAAAGGGAGAAGAGTATAAGGAGGCCCCACACTGGAAACCCAGGGTGTAGGGATGCAGAAGCACACAGGAACCTACCATCCAATCACCAGAAAGAAAGGAGTGGAACGAATAAACAGAACTAAATATCCTGCCAGGGAGGAAGTGAAAGAGGGCACCCGCAGAAGGCAAAGCCACCCGGAAGGGGGCGAGTGCCGAAGACCAGCTGAAAGGTCCTCGCAGAACGGGGAGGAAGGGCGGGTCGTGAAGGAATCTGCGGCTAGAATAGTCTCTACCAGATACATCGTTACCAAAGGTAAGTAACTTGTACATCTGATAGAGACTACTAGCCACAGATTCCTTAATTAGAATAGATACCCTAGCCATACCCAGAGGGGAGGAGGGTCTGCGAGAGAACCCCACCAGCTTGGAAGAACACACAGCCCCAACAGGGAATGTGTCATGGGGACAGGAAGGACAGCCCAGCCCCCACCAAGCAGAAAAAGCAGAACAAGGAGAAGGGAAGGCCAGGATACCACAAGCCGACCCAGGGGGAAAAGGGCATCTGCCAGAAAACCCGGAGGGACAGACGGTACCAAGAGAGTACCAGAGGAAGAAAAGAACCACCAGCAAAATCCAAGGAGAAGAGGAGGAACGGAGGCAGAGCCCGCCTCAGGAGAAAAACAAAGACAGACACAGACAGACAGACACAGACAGACAGACAGACACGCACACACACACCCCCTCCCACCCCCGAAGGGGACAGCCGAACAGGCATCAACCGGAGGCAGTGGACAAGGCAGGAACGGCTCCACAGCCAATAAGCGCATACGTGAGAAGGAAGACACAGGTGCACAAAGCTCCAGCAAAGCAAGGGACAGGAGCACACGAGTACACACCGGGGCCCACGGAGGAGGACCAGAACAACCAGGCGTGCGCAGCAGGCCGCTAGTAAATACTATGAAGTAGTGTGCCCAGAACCGCCGAGCGGCAGATGAAGACAGAGGCAAGGGAACCCCAGAGCAAGCCCCAGAGAAGCACTGTCCCAAGGCACAACCCGGCCCTCAAAGAGAAGTGGGACTGGCCAGAAGGTAAAGAGGAGAAGAACCAGGGCACAGGAGAACACTAGGACACAAAACCCAGATTCCCTGGAACACAAGGCAGAGGACCAGATCGAAACGGCGGAAAATAAGATGGAAACACCAAGACACGACGCTGTAGACGACACGACAAAAGTCGGGCTGTCGACCCAGCAGCTGAAGAGAGAAGGCACAACGCACAGAAGCAGATATCCCACAGGAACAAGGGCTAAACGGACGACAGGCAATCCCTGAAGAAGAAGGGTAGAGCACCCTCGGATACTGAGCGGGACAGAACCCGGAGCAGCACAAGCTGCGCCAAGGCAGAAGAGAAAAAGAAACCGCACCAAGCGGCATACAGTGACGCCAGGAAACGCAAGGAACCCGAGAGGGTATCCACACCCGCCCAGCGGAGGATAAAGCTATACAATAGCCAACAAGTACCCCACCTAGGGTGTGACACGTCCCGAAAAAAACCTGGGAAACACTTCTTAGGGAAAACCCGCAGCAGAGGCCAAGAACAGAAAAGACCTGCAGGTATTACTACAGGCGGCTTACCAATCAGTCAAAAATACACAGAGGGTCCAACCTGAGGACCTATACGGGTTCTTTAACAGCCAAAAATCACACAAAAGTTGAAGGGCTGTACCAGCAGCCAAAGTACAGAGGGGCCAACGTAAGGACCCCAAAGGCATTCCAAGCCACACACAGCACACAGACGCCAACCAAAACACTAGGCCTAACGAAAAAGGTGGGAGGAACATCCCCCATAAGACCCCGGAGGACCGACAAGCCGAAGCTTACGGAGGGTGGGGGGGGGGATGGGGGGGGAGGATGGAACCCCGCAAGAAGGCGCTGAATAGTGGAGTCCGCGTGGGTGTTAAACAAAAGAACCCCATCAAAGGGCAGATCAACAAGACGCTCCCGAATATTCTCCAGAAAGACGCTATCCCGCAACCAAGCATGGCGGCAGAGGG